>NC_073643.1:8640000-9890000 GCF_029407905.1 Bubalus kerabau
GGCTCACTTGTTCAGTCGTGCTGTGGGGAGGGAGGAACACTGCAAACAAATACTGCTGGCAAACAAATATCACTGGCGTGTGTGGGGAGAGCCCGCAGTGTCTCGGCCACAATGGGTTTGCCCCCGCTCACGGGCGTGCGTGCTTTCCTGGTCTACACTGCTCAGGCTCCAGGTTGCTCTGCAGGGGAACTGTCCAAAGCGGGCCCTGGGTTGCGTGCACTTCCCAGGTCTAAGCTGCTCAGGTTCAGGTTCTTGGGTACTCCACAAAGGCGCAGACTCGGTTGGGCCTGCATTTTGTGTCCTTCCCAGGTCCGAGCAGCTCAGGTGACCGGGTGCTTGGCAAGCGCACTCTCCCCAGGTGGGGGTGCATCTTATCGCCTCCCCAGTCCCAGCCCCTCGGTTTCCTGGGTGTGCAGCGGGAGCGCCATCTCAGGTGTGCCGATCTCTGACTGTGACCCTCCTGGTGGATGTCAACCATCCAGGATCCCAGAAAGACTTGGTTAGCAACTGGAGCCTGCTCACAGTTTGCCGTCTCTGGGGCCGAGATTGCCCCTTTACTGCTCTGGCTGCCCCCTGCCTGCCTCCCTGTCTCCAGTGGGGGATGGGCCGGTCGGCAGCCAACCAGCTCTCCTGGTATTTGCTCAGTCCTGTGTTTTGTGAGCCGGCCAGCAGTGTCTTAGGTTAGGGCTTTCCACAGGATAGTTCTCTCTCTTTTTTCTCTCTCTGGCTATCCCACAGTTTGGGTTGCTCCCTCAGATTGCCCTCAGGGCATTCAGTCCCTGTCCTTACCCTAAGCAATGCAGCCTGCGCCTCCATGCGCATGCTCCATGCGAGTGTCTAGGCTACTTCTCAGCTGGGAGTTGCCGTTAGGCTCATTATCTGTGGGTTTGTTTATTTATCTATCCTCCCAGTTATGTTGCCCTCTGAGATTCCAAAACTCCCCACAGACCTGCCAATGAGAGGGTTTCCTGGTATTTGGAAATTTCTCCTCTTTTATGACTCCCTCTCCGAGATGGGTGTCTGTCCCTAACTCTTTTGTCTCTCTTTTTACCTTTTATATTTTGTCCTACTTCCTTTCGAAGACAACGGGCTGCCTTTCTGGGTGCCTGGTGTCCTCTGGCCAGCGTTCAGAAGTTGTTTTGTGGAATTTGCTCAGCGTTCAAATGTTCTTTCAATGAGTTTGTGGTGGAGAAAGTGGTCTCCCCGTCCTGTTCCTCCACCATCCTAGGACTGCCCCCCTCTGTAACAATGTTTTTATAGTCTTTGATTTTTATAAAATTTTATTTGGTATTAGCAAGGGATAGTAAAATTGTCACAGAAAGTCAGCAGCAGATCCATGCACACCCATAAATCTGGTATATGAGAAAAGGCAACACTCTGTTAGAGGAGCAGAGTCACTCATTGAAACAATCAATGAGAAGGTATGAGATACTCACATCACACAGAAAAATCAAGGCAGGACCAAAGTACTACATATAAGGTGTGAAAATCCTTAAATATTTTAGAAGATAGAGAACATCTCTGACCCACATAACTACAGAACCAAAGTTAAAATATATTTCACAGAATAGGAGAAGATACGTCCAAGGCATGTTACAAAGGGTCATATCTATAAAATGTCAAGAACTCTCAGGATGGACATGTACACACTGCTATTTTAAAAAATAGATAACCTACAAGGACCTACTGTATAGCACAGGGGACTCTGCTCAGTATTATGTAACAACCTGAATGGGAAAAGAATTTGTGAAAGAATAGATACATGTGTAACTGAATTACTTTGCTATACACCTGAAACTAACACATTGTTAATCACCTGTACTCCAATATAAAATAGTTGTTTGGTTTTTTTTTTAAAGAACTTTCTAGACTTTGCTGGTGGTCCAGTGGTTAAGATTCTGCCCTCCCAATGTAGGGAGTGCAGGTTTGATTCCTGGTAAGGGAATCAAGATTCCACAGACAATAATAATAAAAGAACTCTCAAATGAGGAAGAAACAACTCAATATTTAAAAAAGGTGGCCAAGGTTATAAACAAACCACAGACCCATGGAAGCCTAAAAAGTAAACAAATGAAAAGCTGCGCAGCCTCACATGTCTCTACTGAAGCTGTTTTAGGCAAATTTCTTTCAGAATGAATGATGGAATTTGTAATGGTTTTTTGTTTTCAAGGATGAGGATGTTGAGATTGTGGTTAATGAACTAGGGCATTGGGTCATTTATGATACCCCTAACTCTGGGTTTTTCACAATGATGCTCTAGCAATTGCTGTGTTGTACAATTTTAGTACTTGATTAGTAATTGTTATTGGCTGATCACTGCTTATAGGTGTTGGAGTCATGATGGAGGTTACTCTGGTAACTAAATAGAATTATGCTCGGGAGGAGGTAATGAGGAATGAGAGGAAACAGTTCCCTCAGGCATTTTTGGTCTGATACAGTGTAGAGGTTTTTCTTTGGCTAAGAGAGATGGATTTGGGTAAAACATGTTGTAGTCAGAAGTGATGACACTGGTTTTTAGCTATCTGAAAAATTTAATGATAGTAAGGGGCAGTGCAGGATCATTGGAAAAGAGCCTAAGAGGTTAGAGAATTTGAAGAGGTTTGAACGATAATTCAACTTTAGATTTGGGGTAGTACGGTTGATTTCTAGGGCCAGAATAAAACCTGAAATAGTCACGGCCAGGGCAGCTCGTTTCCAATAACGAGGCATTGTTATTTGTGGAATTTTTGTGGGGGAGAACAGTGTTGGAGAGAAGGAATCCAGTGAAGATGCTTCCAGCTAATGGACGTTTGATGGAATGGATTAGGAGCAGGTGATTTTCATTGAGAAGAGAGAGAAGCAAGGTTGTTCTGGGAGTGGGAGGAAAATTTGCATGCTGTAGACAGCTGGGAGCAGTGTGGTAATGAGAGTGGTTAACAGGGCTCAGGCATCGGTTACAAGGAGTTAGCAGTTTTCATCATCAGGTCTTTGGAATAAGAACCGGTGAGGACGAGGCTTCCTGTTCTCGCGAGACTTCGGCGACGGGGGAGGTTGCGGTGAAAAGGTATGGCTTTCCATAAGCTTCCTGTTTTTTGAATGTCTTGTTCACCATTTAAATTGTGGAGCATGGATCCGGAGCTTGCAAATGCTATGGCTTTGAAGAAGGCATGTGTACACGTGTGCAGGAAGCTCAGTAAGGTTGACTCATGCCATCGTTGCCTTAAAGAGGCCTAGTTGGCTCAAGTGGAGAAAGCAGCCAGTTTTTGGACGTTATTTTGGGTGAGTCCAGTCTGGTGGGTCCATAGGGTCGCAGAGTCGGACAAGACACCAGCTACTGAGCACGCATACATGCACACATGGCTGTAAGCAGTGTGGTGGTGGCTCCAAAGCATATGTTCTCATTTGAATGAACTTATTGTTTCTATTAGGGCGTGAACGTGGGTAAGTAGAAAAATTCCTGTGACACATCTTGCACTTGAGTGGAGCAGGGCTGAATGGGGGGGGGGGGCCCTCTTGCTGAGGGAATTCACGGAGGGAGGCCAAATGGGGTGGATTTTCCAGTTGCGGCTGGAAAACAAGCCCTATGAAGGGAAGCTGGGGTAATTTAAGCATAAAAATATGTTGTATATTTCATGTTAAGTTGAATAAGAGTCATGCTAATTGATACAAGAAATCCAGTATTTCCCATGCAGTTATATAAGATTACTTGAGGGAGGAGTTTCCTGGTGGCCTAATGGTTAGGATTCTGGGCTGTCATTGCTGGGGCCCAGATTTGAAACTTGGTCTGGGAACTAAAATCCCAGGAGCAGCCTAGTGGGATCAAAGGTGGGGGGGGGGGGATTGCTTGCAGGGCAGCTGGATTGGCTTCTGTTTGGCCATGTCATCATACAGTCAGTAAAAAGGTATAATTCCATCTCCTTATCCAGTGAGAAATTGGAAAAGGTTGTTGGCAGTACCAAGAATTAGTATTGTAATTAGAGGAGGAAGTATTTGAAAAATCGTTTCATGTTAGGGTCTGTGTGTATATATCACATTAAGAATTCTATAATCATGTAACAAGTATAGCTACTAATGCAAATATTATTGACGTCATCTCTTTTGAAGCTAGATGATCATTTGAAGGTTTGGACAGTGATTCAGCGTCTGTTAGAAATCATTCTTGGCCTGCTGTGCCGTGCTTAGTCCCTCAGTTGTGTCTAACTCTTTACGACCCCATGGACTGTAGCCTGCCAGGCTCCTCTGTCCATGGAGATTGTCCAGGCAAGAATACTGGAGTGGGTTGCCACGCCCTTTTCCAGGGGATCTTCCCAACCCAGGGATCAAACCCAGGTCTCTCACACAGCAGGCAGATTCTTTACCGTCTGAGCCACCAGGGAAGCCCAAGAATACTGGAGTGGGTAGCCTATCCCTTCTCCAGGGGATCTTCTCGACCCAGGAATCAAACCGGGGTATCCTGCATTGCAGGTGGAATGGATGAATATTACTATAGGGATTTGACTGGTAATAAAAACATATGAGATAATGGCTTTTAGGTAGGTTGAATATATGTAACTTTATATTTAGAGTTTGTTATAATTGGTAGTGTTAATATAAATAGTCTAATTGCTGTAAAAGAGACAAATAAATGTATGCCTTTTATTTAGAGTTGCATGAGTGTTTGGCTCCTAAGACCAAGTGATGACTGTTGCCCTTTAAAAGTCTGAAAAAGACATCCTGTTAGGTCTGGAGGCCTGAATTAGCAGTTCTGGCGTACTTTCCTGGTAAATAAGAGAGTTTGAGCACAATAAATCTAGTGGGTTTTTTTTAAACTATGTTGGCAGTAGAGGGGCCAGCACATAATTTTGGGGATTGAGTGATGGGGTAATAGGTAAGAGTTGGTGAATTAAAAGAGCATTTTCTCATGTCAGTGATTTTTTTTTCCCCCCAAAACGCATGCTTTATATTTAAATCTAAAATTCACGGGCTATAAAACACTTATTATAACAGTCAAACTTATAAACTCCTAGGTAGTTTATAAATATAGTGACTTGATATTATGGTTTAGTACAAGGGCTAATATATTAAGATCCTAAAAATGAAATTTCCACCTTATGAATTAAAGAATAAAATTATTTGAATACAATGCATAAGTAGACCCAAACTCTCTTGACTAGCTTGGCCTATTGATTTCCTCTGTTGTTTTCTGCTTCCAGTGTTGTTGATTTCTGATCTTTGGTTTTAATTATTTCCCTCATTTTGGGTTTATTATACACTTTTTTTTCTAATGTCTTATTTAGTTCCATTTTATTTATTTTTTCCTTGGAGTATAGTTGCTTCACATTGTCGTGTCAGTTTCTGCTGTACACATCGTGACTCAGCTCTAGGTATGCATATCTCCTCTGTGTCTCTCTGTGTCTCTCTGTCTCTCTGTCTCTCTCTCTCCCTCCCTCGCCTCCCTCTGCCCGCAGTCCCGCCCCTCTAGGTCATCACAGAGTGCCAAGTTGGGCTCCCTGTGCTGTAAGCAGCTTCCCGCTAGCTCACTGTTTACACATGGCAGTGTGTATATGTCAGTGCTGCTCCCTCTCCTTCCCTCCGCTCCGTGTCCACAGTTCTGTTCTGTAGTCTCTGTTCTGCATCTCTGATCCTGCCCTGCAAATTGGTTCATCAGTACCTTTTTTGTAGATTCTATATATATGCGTTAATACACGGTAATTGTGTTTCTGACTTCACTCAGTACGACAGACTCTGGGCTCATCACTGTCAGTGATGGCTTCATGTTAGGGCGTGATGTTTACCTTTGTGCTATGATGAGCGCATATAGGGGGTGTAAAGCAGTCATTACTATATTAATTCCTATGAGGATAATGGTGGTGTTTGATCATGAGAGGTGATAATACTACACATAATTCTCCAGTTAGGTTGATAGTTGGGGGCAGGGCTAAATCTGTAAGACATGCTAGGAGTCATCACGTTGCTGTGAACGAAGGTGTGTTTACAGGCCTTGTGCTGGGATGGTTGTTGGGCTGCAAATGCGTTGTTGGTGTGAGTTTCCTAGGAGACGGGTATAGTCAATGTGACACTGGAGGTGATGATTCAGGCAGCAGCGGCCCTGAAATCTGTGTGTGGATCCATAGCCTCCCACTATTACTAGTATGGCTGCAAGGACTGTGGACTCTGTCCTGGGGGGCTTCTGTGTGGGCTTTGGGTGATCAGAGCTGAAGGCCGTCACATGTTTTAACTGAGGTCTAGTCTGCCTTCTGAAAGTGAAAGTTAAAGCGAAAGTTAAGTCGCTCAGTCATGTCCGACTCTTTGCCACCCCGTGGACTGTAGCCCACCAGGCTCCTCCATCCATGGGATTCTCCAGGCAAGAATACTTGAGTGGGTTGCCATTTCCTTTTCCAGGGGATCTTCCCAACCCACGGATCAAACCCAGGTCTCCCACACTGCAGACAGATGCTTTACCTTCTAGTCCTATGAAAATGCTACATCAGGAGGTAGGTATTATGTGTGTTCGACATTGAATTATGAAGTTTAAAAAAAATTTTATTGAAATACAGTTGATTTACAGTGTTGTTACCTTCTGCCGTACAGCAAAGTGATTCTTATGCGTGTGTGTGTGCTAAGTCGGTTCAAGTCGTCTCTGACTCTTTGCGACCCTAGGGACTGTAGCCTTCGAGGATCCTCTGTCCATGGGATTCTCCAGGCAAGAATACTGGAGGGGGTTGCCATGCCCTCCTCCAGGGGATCTGCCCAACCGAGGGATTGAACCCATGTCTCTTATGGCTCCTGTATGTCAAGCTAGTTCCTTACCACTAGTGCCAGCTGGGACGCCATACACATGCATATGCTCTCTTTTAGTGTTCTCTTCTGTTACGGCTTATCACAGGATATTTAATATCATTCTCTGTACTATACAGGTGGACCTTGTTTATCCATCCTGTGTATAAAAGCTTGCCTCTGCCAACCCCAGCCTCTCACTCCACCCCTCCTCCAAGCCCGCCCCCTTTCGCATCCCCCAGCCTGTTCTGTGTCTGTGAATTCCTCAGTTTAATGAGCCCTCAGTGTTGTGGATATATCCTAGTGCTACTAAGAGGGGGAGGGACCCACTAGTGTGTAGAATAAGAAAGTCCTGCCTGAAGTTGTTCTCTCTGATTACCCCCATTGAGTAATGACAAGTGTCGGAACACTAGTTGCTTCAAATAAAATATAAAATAGTGTTTGTTCCATGGCAGCCAATGTTAAGATCAGCAACATTTGTAATATTACTAGCATGGTGATGGAGAGTTTCTAGGGGGCGGTTCGGGATTCTTTGGACAGGCAGGATTGGCTGTCTAGAAGTGTGAGTGGCAAAGTCCTGTTGTTAAAACTGATTGTGCTGCTCAGAGGGAGTCACAGAAGAAACTAGTGAAGAGTTGAGATCGTTCTCATTAAATTGAGAAGAAATAGGCTTATTCCACTAATAATTCCATTCCATTAAGCTCTGGGCTTCAGGGTTAATTCAGCTGGTATTAATTTTTGTTATTAGAATCGTGTTAGTGGTATTAATATAATTATAGAGTTAATTTTAACATTGGAAAAACTAAGATTTTGTACCTAGTTGATGCCATACATGTTTGATCTGTTACTAATGAGGATAGTTCAGGTGCTGTTTCTCATGCTCCGAATACTCACAGAACAATGGGTATTCTACTAGCTAGACTTAAACGTGTGTTTAGAATTATTAGCTTTGCTATCATGAATAGTGATATTATTCCTTCAAGGCATCATATCTAGTAAGGATATTGAGGTCAATATATTAATAATCCTACAAGAGATAAGTGTACATGCCTTAGTAATATTTATGTATACTAAAAGGCACTAGATAATTATGAACTTAATCATACTGTAATGAGTCAATATTATTTTAGTTTAAGTTAATGATCATATTCAGTTTATTCTAGTCCTTTTTGGGTGCATGTGTAGACCAAACTAATTGCTGTTGATGCAATTAGAAACAGGGGTTTGATGAGCATAGTTTGCTTTTTAAAAACATTTTTTGGAGTAGAGTTGATGTTTGTTAGTTTCAGCGTAGAGCAAAGTGATTCAGCAGATTCCTTACCATCTGAGCCACCAGGGAAGCCCAGCACTTACGCATATATTCACTCTTTTCCAGATTCTCTTTTTATATAAGTTATCATAGAAAATGGAGTAGAGTTCCCTGTGCTATACAGTAGGTCCTTGTTAGTTATCTATCTTACATGTAGTAGTGTGTGTATGTTAATCCCAGGGTCCTGTTTATCCCCTCTGCTTACATTTCTCCTTTGGCTACCATGAGTTTGCTTTCCATGTCTGTAGGTCTGTTGCTGTTTTGTAAATGAGTTCAATTGTGTCCGTTTTTCTTAAATTAGACTCACACGTGAGTCATGTCATATGACATCTGTCCTTGGCTGTCTGACTTATCTCACTTAGTATGATAATCTCGAGGTCCATCCATGTAGCTGCAGATGTCATTATTTCATTCTTTTTTATGGCTGAGTAATATCCCGTCGTGTATATGTACCACATCTTCCATTCCTCTGTTGATGGACATTTAGATTGCTTTCCTGTCTTGCCTATTGTAAATAGTGCTGCAGTGAACCTTGGGATGCATATGTCCTTTCAGTTTATGATTTTCTCCAGATAATGCTCAGGAGTGATATTGCTGGATAATATGGTAATTCTGTTTTTAGTTTTTAAAGGAACCTCCGTACTGTTCTCCATAGTGGCTGCATCACTTTACACTCCCACCAACAGTGTAGGAGGGTTCTCTTTTCTCCATACCCTCTCTAGCATTTATTGTTTCTAGACTTCTTGATGATGGCTGTTCTGGCAAGTGTGAGGTGAGACCTCATTGTACTTTTGTGTGTCTCTGATAGTGATGTTCAGCATCCTTAGTAATAGGTACATAATAGTCATACCAAGTTTGCAAAATGTCAGTATCAGGCAGCAGCTACTTGAAAGTCAAAGTGGTGATTAGATGTGAAGTGAAATTTTAAATAGTCTAAGAAGCAGATGATCAGGAAAGTAGAATCAATCATTACATGTTGGCTGGGGAATCCTGTAGCCATGAAGTATCATTACATGTTGGCTGGGGAATCCTTTAGCCGTGAAGTAAGCTGATCCATATATCCTATCTGAAATTGCAAGAGGTGTTTCCTACTATTCTGAGGTTTGTGAAATGTGTAGTAAACACCCCAGACAGTTGTCACAGTTTGTTGCTCAGTTGCTCAGTCATATCTGACTCTTAACAGCCCCATAGACTGTAGCCCACCAGGCTCCCACCAGATTTTTTTCCTGGCAAGAATATTAGAGTGGGTTCTCATTTCCTCCTCCAGGGGATCTTCCTGACCCAGGGATCAAACCTGTGTCTCCTGCATTGGTAGGCAGATTCTTTACCACTGAGCCACCTGGAAAGCCCCAGGCAGTTCTTGGAGGGTGTGTCTTCTGTGAGTCTATGGCAGGCACAAGTGCTGAGTGCCTCAGTGGCTAGTGGGACTGAGGTGTTGAGGGGTGGTCCTCTAGTGGATTTAGAGGGTGAATGCTTGGGGTCAGCATCCACCTAGCCCAGGTATGGGGGCAAAGCTTGAATAATGGAAGACTCAGAAAATGGTGGTATTAAAGAGGACTTCTGAAATCATGAAAAGTATTAATCTTGATCATTGATTGTAGAAAGTGATAAACATCTTTTACTGTTGTGACTGTGTAACTATTACTCATTTAATACTATTGTATCATGATTGGTCAACAGAAAAATAATAGAATTCTATATCACCAAAACTAGCATTTAATAGAAAAACCTGTAATCACTTTTTAAATCCAGATGCATATCAGAATTAACTTGGAATTTTTTGAAAAATACAAAAGCCAAGGTATTACTTTTTTTCTCCAAAGCTCCAGATATGTTTCTAATGAGCAGCCATGTTTAAAAACAACTGGACTATATGATAATCTTTTACTTTTATCTAGTTTATTTCACTTTCTTTATTTCATATTCAGTGCTCCCATTTCATTTAGTTTATGTTTTCCAGTTTCTCTGTCTCTTCTGTTTTTTTTATTTTCTTTCTCAAGCGTAGTGGGAAAACTTTTGCATACATATGTATTAAATTGTGTATGGGGGATTCCCTGGTAGCTCAGCTTGTAAAGAATCTGCCTGCAAGTGTGAGACCTGGTTTGATTCCTGAGTCAGGAAGATCCCCTGGAGAAGGGATAGACTACCCACTCAAGAATTCATGGGCTTCCCTTGTGACTCAGATGATAACGAATCCACCTGAAATGCAGGAGACCTGGATTTGAACCCTGTGTTGGGAAGATCCCCTGGAGGAGGACATGGCAACCCACTTCAGTGTTCTTGCCTGGAGAATCCCATGGACAGAGGAGCCCTGTGGACTGCAGTCCATGGTGTCACAAAGAGTCAGACATGAGTGAGAGTCTAAACACATGTAAATAGTGTGTATAATACATATATTTTAGAAAACTTATGAACTTTTGCCTAACTAAAAAATTTAAGACATTTTGATTCTACTTGTTTGACTTAGTATGAATAGAATGCTATATTTCTAATTAAAAAAAACATGCAACAAGTAATAAAGTTTTACTGTATAACACAGGAAACTAATCAACAGCTTATAATAACATTTTATAAATAAAAATAATCTGAAAAATAATATGTGTATGTGTATAACTGAATCACCTTGCTGTGCACCTGAAACATTGTAAGTCAACTGTGCTTCAATAAAATATGTTTATTAAACAAACAAACAAAAAGAATTAGTCCAGATCGAAGTCCTCTTTGAACAGTTGGTGTAGGATGGCCTTGGCAGGTGCTTTCTTGGACAATGTCTCATCATCAGTATGTTGTGAGAGTGTTAGTAGACTTGTGAGAATTCTCGTGTTGAACTGAAATCCTATGACGAGGCCAGGTGTTGTTAAGAGAGCTGAAGGAGCTCCTGAAAGGAATCAAGGACTGAGATTTACTTGGACATGCATGGGTTTGATGGGTCATGATGTGTTGTGTATGCATGTGAGAGTTGGACTGTGAAGAAAGCTGAGCGCTGAAGAATTGACACTTTTGAACTGTGGTGTTGGAGAAGACTCTTGCGAGTCCCTTGGACTGCAAGGAGATCCCACCAGTCCATTCTGAAGGAGATCAGCCCTGGGATTTCTTTGGAAGGAATGATGCTAAAGCTGAAACTCCAGTACTTTGGCCACCTCATGCAAAGAGTTGACTCATTGGAAAAGACTCTGATGCTGGGAGGGATTGGGGGCAGGAGGAGAAGGGGACAGAGGATGAGATGGCTGGATGGCATCACCGACTCGATGGACGTGAGTCTGAGTGAACTCCGGGAGTTGGTGATGGCCAGGGAGGCCTGGCGTGCTGCGATTCATGGGGTCGCGAAGAGTCGTACACTACTGAGCGACTGAACTGAACTGATGTGTTGCCATGTCAGTAGAGACTTACTAGTAGGGTGACTGCATAGCTTGAACTAGTGGGACAGCAAACTCGGGGATCATGAGTGGAATGAGAATGGTCACTGCCATAGGGCTGTGCTGCCCTGATATGTAGCAGCGCAGGAGCTCCCCACCATTCAGTGAATTAACGAGCGCCCTGCTCCAATACTGGCTGTTAATCATATGGCTGAGGCTGTGGGTTCACTAAACAGGCTCACAGTTGTGATGAGGACTAGCACAGGGATGAGATGACCTGGGGTTCCTTGTGGTACAAAGTGATCCAAGGATGCTTTTGTTATGTGGGGAAAAGCAGGCGTTACAGTTCCTGCTCCTGGAGGGATCGCTGGACCTGAATGTGTTGGGGGTTGTGTGGTGGGTGAGGGAGGGTGGTAGGATCCTAGTAAACTTGTTGACCCAATAAACAGAGTGAGTGAGTGAAATACTCGTGTTCAGGTCTGTCCTCTGAGATTGTAAATGGCTATTATTTGGGAGTTTTTTGATTAATTGGAGTATAGTTGCCTGACATTGTTGTGTTAGTTTCTACCAAACAGCAGAAACAATCAGCCATACATATACATGTATCCCCTCTTTTTGGGATTTCCTTTCCATTCAGGTCACCACAGAGCATTAAGCAGCGTGCCTTGTGCTACATAGTCAGTTCTCGTTAGTTATCTACTTTATATATAGTGTCAATAGTGTGTATGTGTCGATCTCAAGCTCCCGATTCATCCCACCTCTCTTGCCCCCAACTCGTATCCATAATGTTTGTTGTGCCTGTTTCTGTTTCTGCTTTGCAAATTAGATCATCTGTACTATTTTTCTAGATTCCACATATGCATTCATATACTATATTTTTCTCTTTCTGACTTCATTCCGTATAACAGTCTCTACGTCCAGCCACGTCTCTTGAAATGACTCAGTTTTCTTGCACCTTATGGCCGAATGATATGAATGGCTGTTATTTATTTTGCTGTGAGTTGGAGGCATCATTGTTGAGTAGAAGTGATGTGGTTATAGACTTGTGGTGTAGGTGTGGGGAATACAGTTCTTGGGACTAGACCAATGAAGATAACAAGAGAAGTCCTGTTATTGTTGGGGTAATGAATGAGGCCAATAAATTTTAGTTCATTTTCTTTCTCAAGGGATGGATTGTTTTTTGCATTTGAGTGAGTTTTAATTCTAGGTTTATGTAATAAACGTATTTTAAAATTATTCATTGGACTGTAATAAATAGGCCTAGAATGACTGAAATAGTAATGAATTGATGTCTCTAGTTGCAGCAAATCATTAAGGGGAGATTTTAACTCCCATCTTTAACTGAAGAGGTTCATGCTGTTTAGCTTCTTAGTGGATTTATGATATTTATGTGGACCATTTCTCAAAATATCCTAGTGGAACTAATTCCAGGACGATAGATATGAAGCTGTGATTTGATCTACAAATTCCTGAGCACTGACCATAGCATAGGCCTCGCTGTGTTGATACAAGGGTTGTCTGGTTTAAGATGCTCCTGGAAGAGCATCTATCTCTTTTTAGACCCGATGAAGGGCCAGCTCATGAGTATAAAACATCTTTAGAGGAGACTGAGATTCTCTTGTCATTTCTATGAGTAGAACCACTCGATTATCTCCTTCTAAGCAATCGCAGTTCTCCAGGCTTTAGGTCTGATGTAGGGATCATAGAGAGGTCAGAATTGAAAGCTTCATAATCAGTGTATTCGTAACTCCAGTCTCATTGTTGCTCTACAGTTTTTAGGATCAGAAAAGGATGAATCGGTAACAGTGGCAAGGCAATTAAGATGAGGATGATGACTGGTAAAATTGTTCAGACTGTTTCAACTTCTTATGCATCTCTTGTGTTTGTATGTGTGTGTTTAGTCATTAGCATGAGTGAAAGTGAAAATCTCTCAGTTGTGTCCGACTCTTTGTGACCCCATGGTCTATAGCCTGCCAGGCTCCTCTGTTCATGGAATTCTCCAGGCAAAAATACTGGAGTGGGTAGCTGTTCCCCTTCTGCAGGGGATCTTCCCGACCCAAGGTTCAAACCCAGGTCTGCCACATTGCAGGTGGATTCTCTACTGTCTAAGCTTTAGTCACTAGCATGAGTGATATAAAAAACCAGAGAGCTAATGAAAAAAATGATGATTCATATGTGATCATGAAAATGTAGGAGCTCTTCTGTGATGGGTTATATTGCCTCTTGAAAGTCTAGTGGAAAAGGATATGCCATGGAGAGAGAGTGAGTTTTCACCTGTATTTTAAGTTGAACAAAGTTATGTAATTTTTACTCTATCTCATTTATTGAGAAGTGCATAATTATCATGGTGTTTGCTTGAAACCAGTAGAAGAGGGTGTGATTCCTTCCTTTCCTAATTATTTTAGACTGATGTAAGTGGGTTCTTCAAATGTGTGATGTGGTGGAGGGCCTCGATGTAATTACTCTGAGTTTGGAAAGTTATTCTACTGTTGAGACCTCTTGTTGTGATGCAAATGTTTCTCAGATTATGAAAATTATTAGTATGAGTGCTGTAAGTGGAAGGCAGGAACCTGTTGATGAAATGGTATTTTATGTTGTGTGGGCACAAAAGTAGTAGGAAAATCCTGGTGGTATTCCAGATAAACCAAGAAAATGTTTTTGGAAGGAGGTTTTATTTGCACCTATAAATAGCATTACAAAATGTATTTTTCTCCTGTTGGATTGAGTGTTTAACCCAGGAGTAGCAGGAATCAATGTACAAAGCCTCCTGTGATAGCAAAAACACCTCTATTGACAATGATGAGGTCGTTTAGTCACCAAGTTATGTCTGACTCTGTCACCCCATGGATTATAGCCTGCCAGACTCCTCTGTCCATGGGATTTCCCAGTCAAGAAAACTGGAGTGAGGGTGGGGAAGAAAAAAAAAAAAAAAGAAAACTGGAGTGGGTTGCCATTTCCTTCTCCAGGGGATCTTCCCCACCCAGGGATCGAACCTGCATCTCCTGCATTGGCAGGTGGATTCTTTACCACTGAACTACCAGGGAAGCACCTCTATGGTGATACATAGTGAAAAACTACAACTATGCAATGTGTATTGTGAAGGACAATATCTAGGGATGAGCTGGTGATAACAATTCCTGTTAAACTGCTGCTGCTGCTGCTAAATCACATCAGTCGTGTCCGACTCTGTGCGACCCCGTAGATGGAAGCTCACCAGGCTCCTCTGTCCCTGGGATTCTCCAGGCAAGAATACTGGAGTGGGTTGCCATTTCCTTCTCCATCCTGTTAAACTACCTATTGTCAAAAGGAAAAGAAATCCTAGGGCTCCTAGTAGACGATCATTTGCTGTTATCTCTGTGAATAGTTGCTCCTCTGCTGCTGCTGCTCAGTCGCTTCAGTTGTGTCCAACTCTGTGCGACCCCATAGAGGGCAGCCCACCAGGCTCCCCATCCCTGGGATTCTCCAGGCAAGAACACTGGCGTGGGTTGCCATTTCTTTCTCCAATGCATGAAAGTGAAAAGTGAAAGTGAAGTCGCTCAGTCATGTCTGACTCTTAGCGACCCCATGGACTGCAGCCCACCAGGCTCCTCCATCCATGGGATTTTCCAGGCAACAGTACTGGAGTGGGGTGCCATTGCCTTCTCCATATAGTTGCTAGTCAGCTAAATACTTTTACTCTACGGTAGGAATAATTGTGGTAGCTGACATAAGATATGCTTGTGTATCAACATCTGTACCTACTGTGAATATATGATGGGCTCAAAGGATAAATTCTAGAAAGCTGATGGATATCATGGCTCAAACTCTGCCCATCTATCCTGAGGGATTTTTTTTTCCTGAGACTGTACTTGCAAGATTATTCCAAATCCTAGTAAAATAAGGATATAAACTTCAGGATAATTAAAGAATCAGAATAAGTGTTGAATATAATTGGGTCTCCTTCTCCTCCTGCAGGACCAAAAAATATATTGTGTTTAGAATGTGGTCTGTTAATAAGAAGGTCATTCCAGCTGCTGATACCAGTAATGATGATGATAGGAATATAGCTGTCATCAGTACAGATGATACGGATAATGGTGTTACCTGTATTGAGATGGTTTTGTATGGATGATTGCACTAATGATATTAGTCCGCCTAGGACTAAAGAAGCACCTGCCAAATGTAGGGGGGGAGTGGTAAGGTCACTGGAATCTCCTGTGTGAGCTTGATTTTCGGCTATAGGTGGACACACAGTTCAGCCTCTGCCGGCACCCACGTCAGCCACTGATGTTGTAAGAAAGAGTGTGGGCCTCTGAGTTTTGTCGGTCTTTTAACTATTTTGAGGCTTTCAGTGGCTAAGCTGAAGATCTCACATGGTAAATGTCACACTGCACTTGAAACTACGTGGGTTACTTTCAAAATATCTTTTGATACTGATTTCTAACATAATTCCGCAGTGGCAAGAGAAAAAACTCCATGATTTCAAATCCTTTAGACCATGAAAATTTTGTCCCTTGTTTTATGTCCCTGGATATGTTCCACTCTCTCCTGGTTTATAGTCTATGGGAACTTGAATAGAATTTGTTTCCTGCTGTTGTGTGGAAATTGTATACATCTTAATTATGTTGAAAAAATACACAATTAAAGGCTTTGTGGTCTAGACAATTGTATTTATGTCATGAATATAATACACAAGATATAATCAGTCTGTTGCTGCTGCTGCTGCTAAGTCACTTCAGTCGTGTCCGACTCTGTGTGACCCCATAGACGGCAGCCCACCAGGCTCCCCCATCCCTGGGATTCTCCAGGCAAGAACACCGGAGTGGGTTGCCATTTCCTTCTCCAATGCATGAAAGTGAAGTCGCTCAATTGTGTCCGACTCTTAGCGACCTCGTGGACTGCAATACTTATTAGAGTTTCGGTATCTCTACATTTGGGCATTTAAGATTCTTTTGTATTTATTTGAAACAGCTAGATACTTCATTACTTACTTGTCTAATTAGAAAAACTTGAGTTTATTAAAGACCCGGTCATTTAATGATCCTTAATACTGTAGTTAATACGTCAACTGATTTTCCTCAATGATATAAATTTGCACTAAAAGTATGATTCGAAAATGAAAAATAAATGGGAAGGCAACAGTTTTTGGATGTAGTTTGGGGTGAGAACACATACTACTGTTAATAGTGTGGCGATTCTCCTCAGCATAATGTTGTTTGAATGGATGTGTTCCTTTTTTACTGGGAGTAAAAGCAAATAAATAGAAAAATGCCTGCTTGCAACTCTTGTGCTTGATTGGAGTAGGGCTGAGAAGAGGTAGTGGGGAGCTTTTGCTGAGGGAGTTCAAGCTGGGAAGCCAAATGGGGTGGGTTTTCCATCTGCGGCTGGAAAACAAGTCCTCTGAAAGGTAAGTTAGGATAGTTTAGACGAAGGAAAAATTTGTTGTAAATCCTATACGTTTAACTTGAATAAGAATCATGCTATTGATAAAATAAATTGGATATCTCTGATGAGATTATATAAATTTACTTGCAAAGGAGCTGGATTTGAGTTACCTCCTGCTCAGTCATGCCATCATCCCTCAGTAAAAAAAGATATAATTCCAACTCCTCCTCATCCAATAGAAAGTTGGAGAAGATTGTTGGCAGTTCCAAGAATTAGCACTATCACTAGACAGAGGGGGAAGTATTTGAAAACTTGGTTTGTGTTCAGGTCTGTGTGTATGTATCATATGGAGAATTCTATAATAGATCATGTAACAAGGACAGCTACTGGTGTGAACATTATTGAAGTCATCTCTTATGAAGCTGAGTGATCATTCGAAAGTTTGGTGATTCAGTGTCCGTTTGAAGTCATTATTTCTTGGCTTGAGTGAATGAATATTATTGTGGGGATTAAACTGGTAATAAAAGCATATAAGAGTGGCTTTTATGTAGGATGGGTGTATGTTAGGAGATGTTACAGTACGTGTTTACACTTGGTAGTGTTGATATAAATTGTGTAACTCGTGCGAAAGAGGCAAATAAGATTACTCCTTGTGTTTGGAGCTGCATCAGTGTTTTGACTCCTGAGATTA
Organism: Bubalus kerabau; assembly: GCF_029407905.1. Taxonomy (NCBI): domain Eukaryota; kingdom Metazoa; phylum Chordata; class Mammalia; order Artiodactyla; family Bovidae; genus Bubalus; species Bubalus kerabau. Next base: position 8,657,456 of record NC_073643.1, read on the forward strand.
ACGGATGATGATTATGCTTTAAAAGCCTGAAAAGGCCATCCTGTTAGGCATGGGGGCTTCAATTAGCAGTTCTCAAATGCTTTTTCAATAAATAAGAAGGTTTGAGCTTCTGTTACTAGATTAACAATCCTCATGGGTTCTTTAACATTGTATTTACAGTCAAAGGACCCCCAAATAATTATGGGGTTGAGTGACAGGAGTCAGAGAGGGAAGAGGTAGAGAGTTACAAGGGCATTTTCTCATGTCTGTGATGGTTTAATGTTAGGAGTGTGATATGTATAATTACCTCATTGTGTTATAATAGGGAGTGTAAAGCAGTCATTTCTATAGTAATTCCTATGATGATAATGGTGATGTTTGATCATGAGAGAGGTGATATTACAAATAATTCCCCAGTTGAGTTGGTAGTTGAGGGCGGGGCTAAGTCTGCAGGGCTTGCTAGGAGTCCTCCTGTTGTGAATGGGAGGAGCATTTGTAGACCTCATGCTGGGGTGGCTGGGCTGTGGATGTGTTGCTGTGAGATTGCTGGGAGAAGGGTATAGTTGCTGTGATATGGGGGTGATTATCAGGGCAGCAGCTGCTCCATAGCTTCAGGGTGTTTGGATGAGAGAGGCTAGTGCTGCATGGCTGACAAGAATGCAGTGAGCGGCTGTAAGTCTGTTTGGTGTAAACCCTTTGAGCGAGTGAGGTTTATTCCGCAGAAGGAAAGAATGAGAAAGGGATCTGCCCTGAAATCTGTACGTGGGTTTGAAATGGTTTTGACCGTACACGCTGTAGCTGCCCTGTAAAATTACTAGTATGGCTGCAGGCCTGTGGACCCTGCCGGGGGCTTCTGTGTGGGCTTTGGATGGTCAGGGCTGAAGGTCAGAGGTGTTTTTTTTTCTGAAGGCTGTTATGCATGTTAGTCCCATGAAAATGTTAGATTAGGAGTCCAGTATTAATTTGTATTCAATGTTGAATTATTAAGAAGTTTGAATTTAATTTATTTTTAATTGGAGGGTAATTGCTTCACAGTGTTGTGTTGGTTTCTGCTGTACAACAGTGTGGATCAGCCATGAGTATACATACATTCCCCTCCCTCTTAACCCTTTCTCTCACCCCTCCCTCTCACCCCACCAGGTCATCACAGACCTAAGCTCTGTGTGTTACACATCAACTTCCTGCTAGCTATCTGTTTTACATATGGTAATGTATATAGTTGATGTAAAATACTGTATTAATTTCTGCTGTACAGTAGAGTTGATTCTTTTTTGTCGGACTTCCCTGGTGGCTCAGCTGGTAAAGAATCCACCTGCAGTGTGGGAGACCTGGGTTCAAACCCTGATTTGGGAAGATCCCCTGGTGAAGGGAAAGGCTACCCACTCCACTGTTCTGGTCTGGAGGATTCCATGGACTATGCAGTCCACTTTCACTTTCGTACAGTCCACAGGGTCATAAAGAGCTGGACACAACGGAGTGACTTTCACATCACTTTGCCATTGTGGTCTATCACAGGATACTGGATATAGTCCCCTCTGCTGTACAACAGGACTCTGTTCATTCACTCTGTATGTAATAGCTCACATCTGCTAACCCCAGCCTCCTGTACTGTCCCTCCCCCAGCCCTCACCCTTGGCAACCACCAGTCTCTTCTGTTTGTCCATGAATTATTAAGCAGTTTCATGAGCCTGTAGTCTTGTGGTTATATCCTAGGGCTATGTGGAGTGGGAGGGATCCTACCAGTGTGTGGAACAAAAAAGTGTATATATTCAGATCCTGTCTGGAGTTGTTCTGTTTGGTTACCCCACTGGGTAATGACAGTAAATGTTAGAACTAGTATTGTTTCAAATAAAATGTAAAATAGGGTTTGTTCTATGGCAGCCAATGTTAAGATTAGGAATATTTGTAATATTACTAGTATGTTGATGGAGATTTGGGGGGAGGTTTAAGGACTCTTTGGACAGGTGGATTGGCTAGCTAGAAGTGTGAGTGACAAAGTCCTGTTGTTAAAGCTGATGAGGGAGTCACAGAAAAAGCTCGGGAAAAGTTGAGGCTGTTCTTATTAAATTAACTGAAAATAAATAGGCTTATTCCACTAATCCGTAAGCTGTGGCCGGTAGTGTTAATTAGGATGATGATATTCTTTGAGAATCGTGTTAGTGGTACTAATGTTGGCATAATGATTTTTATCATTGGAGAAGGTTAAGATTTTGTACCTAGTTGGTGCCACACGTTTGATGCTGTTACTAATAGGAATAGTCCAAGTGCAGTTCACAAGCTGCAGATACTAGGAGGACAGTGGTATTTTGCTGGCTAGACTGAAATGTGTTTTTAGAACTATTGGTGTTGCTCTCATGAACAGTGATCATATTATTCCTTCTTGGCATAATAGTGAGGCTATTAGGTGAGACCAGTATGGGAATAATCCTATAAGAGATACTGTACATGCTATGATAATATATATACTAAAGACATTTGATAATTATGAACTCAATCATAATCTACTGGGTGTGTGTATACATTTATACATTCATTCATTTTAGCTTAAACTAATGATCATATTCAGTTGATTCTAGTCCTTTTTGGGTTCATCCATCAGTTCAGTTCAGTTGTGTCTGACTCTTTGCAACCCCATGGACTGCAGCATGCCAGGCCTCCCTGTCCATCACCAACTCCTGGAGTTTACCCAAACTCATGTCCATTGAGTCAGTGATGCCATCCAACCGTCTCATCCTCTTTCGTTCCCTTCTCTTCCCGCCTTCAATCTTTCCCAGCATCAGGGTCTTTTCAAATGAGTCAGTTCTTCGCATCAGGTGGCCAGAGTATTGGAGTTTCAGCTTCAACATCAGTCCTTCCAATGAACACTCAGGACTGATCTCCTTTAGGATGGACTGGTTGGATCTCCTTGCAGTCCAAGGGACTCTCAAGAGTCTTCTCCAACACCACAGTTCAAAAGCATCAATTCTTCGGTGCTCAGCTTTCTTTATAGTCCAACTCTCATATCCATACATGCTGCTGCTGCTGCTAAGTTGCTTCTGTCGCGTCCAACTCTGTACGACCCCATAGACGGCAACCCACCAGGCTCCCCCGTCCCTAGGATTCTCCAGGCAAGAACACTGGAGTGGGTTGCCATTTCCTTCTCCAATGCATGAAAATGAAAAGTGAAAATGAAGTCGCTCAGTCGTGTCTGACTTGTAGCAGCCCCATGGACTGCAGCCCACCAGGCTCCTCCGTCCATGGGATTTTCCAGGCGAGAGTACTGGAGTGGGTTGCCATTGCCTGCTCTGTATCCATACATGACTATTGGAAAAACCAAATCGTTGACTAGATGAACCTGTGTTGGCAAAGTAATGTCTCTGCTTTTTAATATGTTGTCTAGGTTGGTCATGACTTTTCTTCCAAGCAGCAAGCATCTTTTAATTTCATGGTTGCAGTCACCATCTGTAGGGATTTTGGAACCCCAAAAAATAAAGTCTCTCACTGTTACCATTGCTTCCCCATCTATTTGCCATGAAATGATGGGACCGGATGCCATGATCTTAGTTTTCTGAATGTTGAGCTTTAAGCCAACTTTTTCACTCACCTCTTTCACTTTCATCAAGAGGCTCTTTAGTTCTTCTTCACTTTCTGCTATAAGGGTGGTGTCATCTGCATATCTGAGGTTATTGATATTTCTCCTGGCAATCTTGATTCCAGCTTGTTCTTCCTCCAGTCCAGCGTTTCTCATGATGTATTCTGCATATAAGTTAAACAAGCAGGGTGACAATATACAGCCTTGACATACTCCTTTTCCTATTTGGAACCAGTCCGTTGTTCCATGTCCAGTTCTAACTGTTGCTTCTTGACCTGCATACAGACTTTTCAGGAGACAGGTCAGGTGGTCTGGTATTCCCGTCTCTTGAAGAATTTTCCAGAGTTTGTTGTGATCCACACAGTCAAAGACTTTGACATAGTCAATAAAGCAGAAATAGATGTTTTTTCTGCAACTCTCTCACTTTTTCAATGATCCAGCAGATGTTGGCAATTTGATCTCTGGTTCCTCTGCCTTTTCTAAATCCACCTTGAACATCTGGAAGCTCATGATTCATGTATTGTTGAAGCCTGGCTTGGAGAATTTTGAGCATTACTTTGCTAGCATGTGAGATGAGTGCAATTGTGCAGTAGTTTGAGCATTCTTTGACATTGCCTTTATTTAGGACTGGAATCTTTTCTAGTCCTGTGGCCACTGCTGAGTTTTCCAAATTTGCTGACATATTGAGTGCAGCACTTTCACAGCATCATCTTTCAGGATTTGAAATAGCTTAGCTGGAATTCCATCACCTCCACTAGCTTTGTTCGTAGTGATGCTTCCTTAGGCCCACTTGACTTCACATTCCAGGCTGTCTGGCTCTAGGTGAGTGATCACACCATCATGATTATCTGGGTCGTGAAGATCTTTTTTGTACAGTTCTTCTGTGTATTCTTGCCACCTCTCCTTAATATCTTCTGCTTCTGTTAGGTCCACACTATTTCTGTCCTTTATTGTGCCCATCTTTGCATGAAATGTTCCCTTGGTATCTCTAATTTTCTTGAAGAGATCTCTAGTCTTTCCCATTCTATTGTTTTTCTCTATTTCTTTGCATTGATCACTGAGGAAGGCTCTCTTATCTCTCCTTGCTATTCTTTGGAACTCTGCACTTAAATGGGCATATCTTTCCTTCTCCCCTTTTGCCTTTCGCCTCTCTTCTTTTCACAGCTATTTGTAAGATAGAATGTCTATCTAGTCAAAGCTATGGTTTTTTCCAGTGGTCATGTATGGATGTGAGAGTTGGACCATAAAGAAAGCTGAGCGCTGAAGAATTGATGCTTTTGAACTGTGGTGTTGGAGAAGACTCTTGAGAGTCCCTTGGACTGCAAGGAGATCCAACCAGTCAACCCTAAAGGAGATCAGTCCTGAGTGTTCATTGGAAGGACTGATGCTGAAGCCGAAACTCCAATACTTTGGCCACCGGAAGCAAAGAGCTGATTCATTGGAAAAGACACTGATGCTGGGCAAGATTGAAAGCCAGAGGAGAAGGGAATGACAGAGGATGGGATGGTTGGATGGTATCACTGATTCGATGGACATGAGTTTGAGCAAGCTTTAGGAGTTGGTGATGGACAGGGAAGCCTGGTGTACTGCAGTCCATGGGGTCACAAAGAGTCAGCCATGACTGAGTGAACTGAACAAATTGTGAAAATTTTTGCTCTAGTTCTGTGAAGAATGCTGTTGGTAATTTGATAGGGATCACATTAAATCTGTAGTTACGTTTGGTAGTATAGTCATTTTCACAATATTGATTCTTCCAACCCAAGAACATGGACTCTCTTTCTGTCTGTTTATGTCTTTGATTTCTTTCATCAGTATTTTATAGTTTTCTGTCAACAGCTTTTTTGTTTCCTTAGGTAGTTTTATTCCTAGGTGTGTTATTCTTTTTGTTGCAGTGGTAAATGGGATTGATTGCTTATTTTCTCTTTCTGATTTTTCGTTGTTAGTATATAGGTATGCAAGTGATTTCTGTGTGTTGATTTTGTATCCTGCAACTTTACTAAATTCACTGATTAGCTCTAGGAATTTTCTGCTAGTATCTTTAGGGCTTTCTATGTATAGTATCACGTCTGCAAACAGTGAGAGTTTTACTTCTTATTTTCCAGTCTGGATTTGTTTTGTTTTGTTCTTCTCTGATTGCTATAGCTAGGACTTCCAAAACTATGTTGAATAACAGTGGCAAGAGTGGGCATTCTTGTCTTGTTCCTGATCTTAGAGGGAATGCTTTCAGTTTTTCACCATTGAGAATCATGTTTGCTGTGCGTTCATTATAGGTGGCCTTTATTATGTTGGGGGAGGTTGCTTCTGTGCCCATTTTTTGTAGAGTGTTTAATCATAAATGGGTGCTAAATTTTGTCAGGTTTTTCTGCATCTATTGAGATTAGCATATGGTTTTTAATCTTTCATTTTGTTATTATGGTATATCGCATTGACTGATTTGCATATATTGAAGATAAACTTGGGATAAATCCTGGGATAAACTCAACTTGATCACACTATATGATCTTTTTAATGCATTATTGATTTCTTTTTGCTAGAATTTTGTTGAAGATTTTTCCATCTATATTCATCAGTGATATTGGCCTTTTCTTTTTTTGTGATGTTTTTGTCTGATTTTGGTATCAGGGTGATGTTTGCCTCATGGAATGAGCTTGAAAGTGTTTCTTCACTTGAAATTTTTTGTAAGAGTTTAAGAAGGATAGGCATTAGCTGTTAAATTGAAGTATACTTATTTTTAATAGAAATAAATGACAAATAGTAAAAAGAATTTATAAGTTTCTGTTTGTCTTATTTCTGATGAATGTTACTGTTTGTGAGGCAACATGAACTAGTTAGGATGCAAATGTGTTCTAAATTGACTCAACTATTATGGTGTGGTGGGTACTTGTGTGTATCGTGATATTGGAGGAAGGAAGCAAGAGTGGGGTCTAGAAAAACAAAATAACTACCTCATGGGGTTGCTGGGCTTCCCAGGTGGCACTAGTGTGAAGAACCTGCCTGCCAATGAGGAGACCTAAGAGGTGCGGGTTCAGTCCCTGGGTTGGGAAGATCCCCTGGAGGAGTGCATGGCAACCCACTCCAGTATTCTTGCCTGGAGAGTCCCCGTGGACAGAGGAGCCTAGTGGGCTACAGTCCATAGGGGTTGCTAAGAGTTGGACACAACTGAATCAACATCACACACACACACACACACACACACGACTGCTGTAAGAATTCAGTGAAATATTGTACAGAAAAGTCTCTTAACAGCATGCTAGACAGCAGGCAGGCACTCAGTACAGTTTACTTATACATTTTCTTATTCATACCCTGTGCCAAGATTTGAAGTCTGTTTGATTTCAACAAATGAAAGCAGTGAAAAAAGGATTATAAATATGTCAAAACTGTGTCCTGAATTTGATTGTGATCAAACATAATTATCTGCTCCTGTCACTTCTTTTTGCACTTTCTGGCTAACTCTAGGCAAAAACAGTGGGCTAAATATTTATATTGATTCACTGTGATCAGATAGATAGGACCTTCTAAGGGATAGAATTTTTAAGATGAAACGAAAAGAGCCAAAGAAGAGGTCAGCAAACTGGGACACTTGTAATGTTACGATCCACAAAGCGCTTTATGCGTCCCACTGCTCCTTCACATCCGTGATCCTTACACAGACGAGCCAAGCATGGATGATACCAGTCTCATTCATGGGCGAGAAGGACACTGAGGCCCAGAGAGGTGAAGTGACTTGCGACAGTCACGTTCTGGGCAAAGCCAGGTCTTACACCCAGGCAGTTTTTATTCCTATTATTCCGCCAAGATCAGTGGCCTGTTCAAGAGCTGACAATGCAGAGGGAAAATCTTAGAAACGGGACAGCCTGTTTTCCCAGCAATGGAATGTCAGTACTCCAAACGATGAGTGTATGTATTATATATATTATATATTTTGGTTTAATAGTATTCAGTTAAGCGGTGAATAAAAATCTTAAGTCTGAAAGTAGTCCAATATCATTTTGGTAAATCTATTGGAGGGTGAGGAGTTATGCTTTGGTGTTAGCCTTTGTCCATTGTGAGTGAGGATTTGTTGAAGAAAATTGTGTTGATTTAATAAACCATGTATCAGTCTCTTAGTGGCACAATGGGCTACTTTGGGCTGTTGGCTGTTTATTCAGCAAAGAACAATCAGGAAAGCTCACTTGGAGGGCACTTGGGGACAAGAGAGGCAAGCACGTGAAGGGCCATGTTTGTGTGACTCTCATGGAAAATACACTTTGGTGATGATGAAGTATGGGAAGGGCAGCTATGCTGAAAGGAAAAATCGAGGGTAGGGGAAGATCAAGGGCAGTTGGCTTGGAAGCTTACCCAGCAAAAACATGCACTGTTAAACCAATTACAAGGATTATAGTGTCTTAATTTTTAGGAAGGATTGATTGTTGAAGAAGCCAAATTCCAGTCTGCAGAAACACCAACTTAAATTTGAAAGAGAATTGACCGATAAATATTTAGGTATCTTTTCCATGTCTCTGAGAAAATTACGAAGCATCAAGAGGGCATGCCCCACACCTCATTCCAGCCTGTCAACATCCTGGCCCCAGGACGCAGGCTCTTTAAGTCGATGAGAGAAGTCCGGGGCCTACAGTTGGGCTCCATCATGTTCTTTTCGCTCCTTTTTTCCACCCACCTTTCCCTGATTAAAGAAACAGCTGGGTGTGCACGCCCAGTAGCGCACGCACGCCTGCTCAGTGGCGTCCAACTCTTTGCGACCCTCCTGTCCATGGGATTCTCCAGAAGGGAATACTGGAGTGGGTTGCCGTGCCCCGCTCCAGGGCATCTTCCCAACACAGGACTCGAACCTGCATCTTCTGCATTGGCGGGCAGATTCCTTACCAGTGCGGCCCCTGTCAAGACTGAGGTACAGTTGATGGACAGTGTTGTGCCGGTCTCTGCTGTACAGCAGAGTGACTCGGTAATACACATAGAGACATTCTTTTTTTAAAAGATACTCTTTTCTATAATGGTTTATCCCAGGAGATTGAATATAGTTCCCTGTGCTATATAGTAGGACCTTGTTGTTTTTCCATCCTGGTTTGCATCTACTAATCCAAGACTCCCAGTCCATCCCTCCCCCAGCCTCCTGGGCAATGACCAGTCTGTTCTCTGATTTCTGTTTCATAGATAGGTTCATTGGTGCTATATTTTAGGTTCCACACAGAAATGACAGCGTATGATACTTGTCTTTTTCTTTCTGACTGACTTCACTTGGTTTGATCATCTCTAATTGTACCCATGTTGCTGCACTTGTCGTTATTTCATTCCTTTTTGTGGCTGAGTAATATTCCATCGTATGTATGTACCACATCTCCTTTATCCATTCATCTGTTGACAGACGTTAGGTGGTTTCCATGTCGTGGCTGTTGTGAATAGTGCTGCTATGAACATAGGGGTGCATTTCCTTTTTGAATTAACAGAGCTTTCTCCGGGCACACGCCCAGGAGTGGGATTGCTGGATCATATGGCAACTCCAGCTTTATGAGGAACCTCCATGCTCTTCTCCATAGTGGCCGCTCCAGCGTACATCCCCACCAGCAGTGCAGCAGAGTTCCCTTTCCTTCACACCTTCTCTGAAAGAAGGTTATCTTTACAAATACAGATGGAGTTTCGCTCCTTCGGAATTGAGTATATAACCTGAGACAAGCAGGAATCAGTGCACAAAGCCTCCTGTCCTGGGGAAGGGCTCTTGCTGATAATACGCAGTGGAAAAGTGCAGCTGCCCAGTGTGGGTCAGGAAGGACCATAACTAGGGATGAGTTGGTTCTAATAATTAATGTTGAGTTCTTAAACTACTGTCAAAAGGGAAATCCCTAGGTCTCATAAGAAGGCAGAGTCTCATTTGATGTTTGTTACCTCTGTTGTTGTTGTTGGTTGTTCAGTCAGTAAATTGTGTCTGGCTCTTTGTGACCCCATGGACTGCAGCATGCCAAGCTTCCCTGTCCTTCACTGTCTCCCAGAGTTGGCTCAAACTCATGTCTATTGAGTCAGTGATGCCATCCAACCATCTCATTCTCTGTCATCCCCTTCTCCTGCACTCTATCTTTCCCAGCATTAGGGTCTTTCCCAATGAGTTGGCTCTTTGCAGCCGGTGGCCAAAGTATTGGAGCTTCAGCATCAGTCCTTCCAATGGACACCCAAGACTGATCTCCTTTAGGGTGGACTGGTTGGATCTCCTTGCAGTCCAAGGGACTCTCAAGAGTCTTCTCCAACACCACAGTTCAACAGCATCAATTCTTTGGTGCTCAGCTTTCTTTATAGTCCAACTCTCACATCCATACAGGATACTAGAAAAACCATAGCTTTGATTAGACAGCCCTTTGTCAAAAAGTGATGTCTCTGCTTTTTAATACACTGTCTAGGTTTGTCATAGCTTTTCTTCCAAGGAACAAGCATCTTTTAATTTCGTGGCTGCAGTCACTGTCCATAGTGATTTTGGAGCCCAAGAAAATGAAATCTGTCATTGTTTTCACTTTTCCCCATCTGTTTGCCATGAAGTGACAGGACCAGATGCCATGATCTTAGTTTTGTGAATGTTGAGTTTTAAGCCAGCTTTTTCACTCTTCTGTTTCACCTTCATCAAGAGGCTCTTTAGTTCCTCTTCACTTTCTGCCATTAGGATGGTGTCATATGCATATCTGAGGTTGATGTTTCTCCCAGTAATCTTGATTTCTGTTTGTGATTCATCCAGTCTGGCATATCGCATGATGTACTCTAAATAAGCAGAGTGACAATATACAGCCTTGATGTATTTTTTCCCCAATTTTGAACCAGTCCATTGCTCCATGTCTGGTTCTAACTGTTGCTTCTTGACCTGCATACAGATTTCTCAGAAGGCTGGTAAGGTGGTCTGGTATTCCCATCTCTTTAAGAATTTAAAGAGTTTGTTCTCATCCACACAGAGGCTTTAGCATAGTCAATGAAGCAGAAGTAGATAGGTTTTTTTTGAAATTATCTTGTTTTTTCTATGATCCAACAGATGTTGGCAATTTGATCTCTGGTTCCTCTGCCTTTTCTAAATCCAGCTTGAACATCTGGAAATTCACGGTTTATATACTGTTGAAGCCTTATTTGAGAATTTTGAGCATTACTTTGCTAATGTGAGAGGAGTGCAGTTGTGTGGTAGTTTGAGCATTCTTTGGCATTGCCTTTCTTTGGGATTAGAATGAAAACTGACCTTTTCCATTCCTGTGGCCACTGCTGAATTTTCCAAATTTGCTGGCATATTGAGTGCAGCACTTGAACATAGTCATCTTTTAGGATTTGAAATAGCTCAGCTGGAATTCCATCACCTCCACTAGCTTTGTAGTAATGCTTCCTGAGGCCCACTTGACTTTGCAGTCCAGGATGTCTGGCTCTAGGTGAGTGACCACACTATCGTGGTTATCCGAGTCATTAAGACCTTTTTTTTTTTTTTTTTTTTTTTTCAGTTCTTCTGTGTATTATTGCCACGTCTTAATATCTTCTGCTTCTGTTAGGTCCATACCATTTCTGTCCTTTATCAAGCCCATTTTGCATGAAATGTTCCCTTGGTATCTCTAATTTTCTTGTAAAGATCTCTAGTCTTCCCCATTCTGTTGTTTTCCTCTATTTCTTTGCACTGTTCATACAGTGTTACCTCTATTAAGCGTTACTAATCGGTGAAATAGTTTCACTCCTATAGGAGTAGTGATCATTATAGCAGCTGATGCAAAGCATACTTGTGTATCAACATCTTTGCCGACTGTAAATATATGATGGGCTCACAGGATAAATCCTGAAAGTAGATGGATATCATGGCCCACCTATCCTAAAGATTCTTTTTTTTTTTGAATAAGAAGTCAAAATGTGTGAGATTATTCCAAATCCAGGTAAAATAAGGATATAAACTTCACAGGGTGACCAAAGAGTCAGAGTAAGGGTTGGCATAGAACTGGATCTCCTTCTTCTGCAGGGTCAGAAAACATTGTGTTTCGATTTTGGTCTGTGAAGAAGAGAGTCATTTTGGCTGGTGACGCTGGTATGAACGGTAATAGTAATACAACTGTTATCAATACAGAGCATACAAATAATGGTGTCTGGCATTGAGATGGATCAGTTGGCTTTACATTAATGATAGCACTAAGGAAATTAATAGCTCCTAGGATTGAAGAAACACCTCCTAAATGTAGGGAACTGAACCGTAAGGGTGACGGAAGCTCCTCCATGAGCTCAGTTTCCTGGCAGTGGTCGTTACGTAGTTCAGCCTGTTCAGCCCCGGTTTGCACCACTGATGCAAGTGAGAGTAAGAAAGAGCGGGGGAGGAACCCGAAGCTTCTGTTGTTAATACGCGTGAAGCTGTACTGGGTGCTCCGGCTATCAGTGAGACTAGTCAGCTTCCAAAACCTCCAGCCATGACAGGTACAACTGTGAAGAAAAAGACTGACGGAGGCATGGGCCGTCACTGCTGCATCGTGGACTTGGGCATCTCAGAGCCGTGCTCCGGGGTGACCGAATTCAGCATGTATTAGTTGGCTTAAGGGAGAACCTACTGTTCCAGCCCAAGCACCAATTAATAAACATAGGGGGACTTCCCAGGTAGCCGGGTGGATAAGAATTTGCCTGCCAATGCATGGGAAATGGGTTCAATCCCTGGTCCAGGAACAAGAATGAAATAAACTGTACTTGCTTAGGGCTTTGAAGGCTCTTGGTAGTGGTAAGATTGGTATGAGGGGTAGAGTTTATGTGGAGATTGCAGTTAACATTGGGAGGAAAGTCATTTGCTGTGTGTGCTCAAGTTATTGTTTATGGAGGGGAATATGCTTAATGATGTAGCGTGTGGAAGTTGTATGGGCTTTCCTAGTGGCTCAGACAGTAAAGAATCTGCCTGCAATACAGGAGACCCTGGTTAGATCCCTGGGTGGGGAATATCGCCTGGAGAAGGAAATGGCAACCCACTCCAGTATTCGTGCCTGGAGAATCCCATGGTCAGAGGAGCCTGGCGAGCTGCAGTCCATAGGGTCACAAAGAGCTGGACATGACTGAGTGACTAACACATGCAATGCTGTAGTAATTATTAGTGTAGGTAAAATATTCTTGTCATTTCTTGACTTAATTCTTTTATTTTTTGGCCATGGTGCATGCGGGATCTTAGTTCCCTAACCTGGGATCAGACGCATGCCCCCTGCAGTGGAAGTACAGAGTCTTAAACCCTGGACAGCCAGGGAAGTTGCTTGAATAATTACTCATTTGGGTATAAATCCTGATAGTGGTGGGAGGCCTCCTACTGATAATAGAATAGTGAGAGTGAGTGAGATGGGTGTTTTGTTTCGTGTATATGATCATGCTGACGTAGTATTGGTTGAACTGTGAATGAATAACATAAATGTTATGAGTGTTATTATATAAATGGGTGGGTGTAGGATTGTTCTTGTTACTTGTCCCAACAAGTAGGGGCAGTTGATGAATAAGCTATGATTTTTTTGTTTGATTTAGTCTGCCTTATCCCCCAATTATAATGGGGAGTGTGGATATAGGTAGTACTAAATTTAGGTTAATGGAGAGTGAAATTTGGTATAACCCTGACAGGTGGTTGCAATTTTTTGTCACATTAATAGGATTCGGCCTGCTGTTAGTGAAATACCTTCTGTGACTTCAGGTACTCCAGGGTGGAATGGGGAGACTCCTCCTCTTATGACTAGGCCACTGTTATTATTGATGATGTGTTGGATTAAAGATTTTTGTGATGGTTCATTGGCTGGTGTATAGGGACTTCGCTAGTGGTCCAGTGCTTGAGATTCCATGCTTCCACTGCAAGGGGCTCAGGTTCAGTCCCCATCGGGAAACAGATCCTGCATGTCCTGAGATGCAGACAAAAATTAAAAAAAAAAAAAATTAAATAATGATGGCTTAAATTGTGAGTAATATTGATGCAGTGGCTTCTGTTAAGAAGTATGTAGTGGCTTATTCTATAGCTCATGGGTTAAAGTTATTGTTAGGATGGGGAGGATACCTAGTATGTTTATGTTAAATCTGATGCAGATAAGTAATCAGTGTGAGCTAGTTGTTACAATTAAGGTGCCTGAAATAATTTTCTTTGTGTGCCTCACAAAAGAAAATGGGGTTTCTTAGTACAGGAAGGCTATAAACCATCATTTTCAGGGTCTATATGGGCCTGATAGCTTATTTAGCTGACCTTACTATGGGATGTAGTATAATGTGGTCGTACCAAGAGTTTTGGATTCTTAAGTGAAAAGGATATGAAAATGTAGTTGCTCAGTTGTGTCTGACTCTTTGTGACCCCATGGACTATAGCTTAGCAGGCTCCTCTGTCCATGGGGACTCCTCCAGGCAAGAATACTGGAGTGGGTTGCCATGCCCTTCTCCAGGGGATCTTCTCCACCCAGGGAGCAAACCCGGGTCCCCTGCATCGCAGGCAGATGCTTTACCACCTGAACCACCAGGGAAGCCCCAAGGGTCAGTCCAGTTCCTATAATTCTAGAAATAAGATGTAAACCTCTGTCACTTACTCTATCAAAGTAACTTTTATCAAACATATTGTTTATGTTTGTGGGGATATGTTTGACAACACTTTTGATAAGTAGTGAGATGTATCATTCAGATGGGGCTAGTGGCCCCATCTGAAACTTTTTCAGGGTAGAGGTATGAGTGATCATACTGGAATTGTGGGTAGGATGCTCAAATTCATATGAAGAAAATTGTTAGAGATTTGTGTTTTTGTTGTTTTTATTTTGCCATACCTCAAGGCAAGTGGGATCTTAATTCTCCAACTGGGGATTGAACACAAGTCCCCTGCAGTGGAAGCGTGGAGTCTTAACCCTGGACAACCAGGGAAGTCCCTAGTAAGAGTGTTTGGATAATGAAGTTAGTTATATATGGTTCTGGTATGTGGGGAGCGTGGAATGCTCCTAGGAGCAGGATTGCAGTAAAGATATGATGATGATAGTGGTGTATTCTTCTGGGGAATATGGCGAACGGGCCTGCTGCATATTCCATGCTGAAGCCAGATAGGGGTTCTTCTCCTTCTGTTAGATCCAAAGGGGCACAGTTAGATTCTGGTAGGGTAGAAGTAATCCAGTAGGGGATGTGATGAGAACATTATTCATAAACGTTCTTGTGTTGTGAGAAGGGTTGGAAGGGCAAAGGATTCATTTATTCCCTTCAGTCACTCAGTCGTGTCCAGCTCTTTGCGACCCTATGAACCGCAGCACGCCAGGCCTCCCTGTCCATCACCAACTCCCGGAGTTCACCCAAATTCATGTCCATTGAGTCGGTGATGCCATCCAGCCATCTCATCCTCTGTCGTCCCCTTCTCCTCCTGCCTTCAATCTTTCCCAACATCAGGGTCTTTTCACATGAGTCAGCTCTTCACATCAGGTGGCCAAAGTATTGGAGTTTCAGCTTTAACATCAGTCCTTCCAAAGAAATCCCAGGACCAATTTCCCTTAGGATGGACTGGTTGGATCTCCTTGCAGTCCAAGGGACTCTCGAGTCTTCTC
The DNA here is from genome assembly GCF_029407905.1 of Bubalus kerabau. Taxonomy (NCBI): domain Eukaryota; kingdom Metazoa; phylum Chordata; class Mammalia; order Artiodactyla; family Bovidae; genus Bubalus; species Bubalus kerabau. Next base: position 8,672,510 of record NC_073643.1, read on the forward strand.
CAACGCCACCATTCACAAGCATCAATTCTTTGGCGCTCAGCCCTCGTTATAGTCCAACTCTCACATCCATACATGACCACTGGAAAAACCATAGCCTTGACTAGATGGACCTTTGTTGGCAAAGTAATGTCTCTGCTTTTGAATATGCTATCTAGGTTGGTCATAACTTTCCTTCCAAGGAGTAAGTGCCTTTTCATGACTGCAGTCACCATCTGCAGTGATTTTGATAAAAGGGGAATTTCCTCACAGTCCAGTGGTTGGGACTAATACTCTAACTGCTGGGGCCCCAGGTTCAGTCCTTGGTGAGGGAACTAAGATTCTGCAAGCTGTGCAGTGGCTCGATGAAAAAAGAAAATGGTAAAAGGCTAATTGCTACTGATGCTTCATGTGAAATTGTCTGTGTTTCTGCTTATAGGAATCTAGTTAGTGCATATTTTGAGTTTGAAGCTCATCTGGATGACATGGATGATATAGAGGGGCTTCCCAGGTGGCTCAATGGGTGGACAATCCACCTACAACAGGAGATGAGGGTTCGATCCCTGGGTCAGGGAGATCCCCTGGAGAAGGACATGATAACCATTCCAGTATTCTTGCCTAGAGAATCCCCATGGACAGAGGACAGTCCATAGGGTCGCAATGAGTTGGACCTAACTGAAGCGACTCAGCACGCACACATTGGATAATAGAATGGAGTAGACTGCAGCCATGAAATTAAGACGCTTGCTCCCCTTGGAAGAAAAGCTATGACAAACCTAGGCAGCATATTAAAAACCAGAGACATTACTTCGCCAACAAAGGTCCGTCTAGTCAAGACTATGGTTTTTCCTGTGGTCATGTATGGATGTGAGAGTTGGACTGTGAAGAAGGCTGAGCGCCGGAGAATTGATGCTTTTGAACTGTGGTGTTGGAGAAGACTCTTGAGAGTCCCTTGGACTGCAAGGAGATCCAACCAGTCCATTCTGAAGGAGATCAGCCCTGGGATTTCTTTGGAAGGAATGATGCTAAAGCTGAAACTCCAGTACTTTGGCCACCTCATGCGAAGAGTTGACTCATTGGAAAAGACTCTGATGCTGGGAGGGATTGGGGGCAGGAGGAGAAGGGGACGACAGAGGATGAGATGGCTGGATGGCATCACTGACTCGATGGACGTGAGTCTGAGTGAACTCCGGGAGTTGGTGATGGACAGGGAGGCCTGGCGTGCTGCGATTCATGGGGTCGCAAAGAGTCGGACACGACTGAGCAACTGATCTGATCTGATCTGATTGGAGAAGACTCTTGAGAGTCCCTTGGACTGCAAGGAGATCCAATCAGTCCATTCTAAAGGAGATCAGTCCTGAGTATTCATTAGAAGGACGGACAGTGAAGCTGAAGCTCCAACACTTTGGCCACCTGATGCAAAGAACTGACTCATTTGAAAAGACCCTGATGCTTTTGAAGATTGAAGGCAGGAGGAGAAGGGGACGACAGAGGATGAGATGGTTGGATGGCATCACTGACTCGATGGACGTGAGTCTGCGCAAGCTCTGAGAGTTGGTGATGGACAGGGAAGCCTGGCGTGCTGCAGTCCATGGGGTCAGAAAGAGTCAGACACAATTGAGCGACTGAACTGACCTGACTCAAGGAATGCCATGTCTAGAAGAACGGGATTAAATATTAAGAAACATTTTATTAAGGGAGAGGAGTGCAACCTCTGATTATAAAAGTTTAAGTTTTACGAAATTACAGGGCTCTGTCACCCTAACAAACCCTTTTCTTGGGCAGAGTAATTATGAATTAATTACACTAAAATTGTATCCCTAATTATTTTTAAAGCACTTTTGTAAGGTAGGCTTATTTCTCGTGTCCTTTCATACTGGGAGAAATCCAGCGTATATGGAGATCAACTTGGATGGCTCTATTATGAACTCAGCTCACATAGGACTTTAATCATTGAACAGATGATCACAGTGGTTACAGCACTGGGGCGTCCTGAGCGGACACTGGTCATAAACCTGCTGTTGCTGGAACTCGAGAATAAGGCTGTGCTGTTAGCCATAGGGCGACCAGTTCTCTTGAGTTTTTGGATCAAAAGATGTTTCATTATTCTGACCACCAGGTGTAGATTTTAATCACTTGGAGGCTTTTTATTCTTCGAGGTCACCCCAACCAAAATTGTTGACCCATATGAAATCGTTAGCCATTAATGGTTTAATTTTTGCAGTTAATTAAAACTCCACAGGGTCTTGTCTTATTTTGTCATTCCCGCCTCTTCACAGGAAGGTCAGTCTCACTGACTGAGAGTGAGAGGCAGGGAAGCCTTCCCGTGGCCGTGCTCACAATCCGTATTAGAGAGCAGATGGGTCGCTGTCTCGCACCGTGAGGGTGCCGCCCGTCTTCCTGACGTCGGTGGCAGGTGGAGCCTCTCGCGCTCGTTATGCTAGAGGCAGTGTGAACAGGCCCAGCTTATGTCTGCCAAGTTCCTTTTATTTTTTAAAATCTTCCCATAGGTGCCTACCTGTGTTGGTTTAACAATATATTTGATAAATAGTTTACTATTGGTTTAGTGTTACTTACTATGATCAGCATAGTATTAGTCATTGATGTAAGCTTATGCTTACACTGCTTCTTATTCATATTAAATTAGTGCTTCTATAAATTAATAGATTAGTTCAGGGTTAAACTAGGAGTTGATTAATTTGCCGTTGGTATTAAGATAATGTTGAATGCTTTCTTAACTGATGGCTAGGTATGGTTGCAGACTGTTTCTAAAAAGCTGTACCTTTTAGGATGAACATTTAAGTTACAGTTTTCTGAGTAATTTTTAAAGTTGAACTAAAGTTCTTTTCTGGACAGCCAGCTTTCACAGGCTTGTTTGGCTTACCACGTCTACTTACAAATCTTCTATTTTGCCGCATAGATGAATCTGTTCTGGGAAACTGATTAGCTCATCTGGTTTTGGAACATTTAACTTAAATTCTCTTTGTTAAATATTTACTAGTTAAATTATGCAAAAGTAAAAGGGATAAGCTCTGATTTTTATTACTTTTACTATTTCTTTCATCACTCCCTTACGGTACATTTTTGGTTGTTTAGTTGCTCAGTCACGTCTGACTATTTTTCAGCCCCATGGACTGTAGCCCACCAGGCTCCTCTGTCCATGGAATTCTGCAGGCAAAAATACAGGACTGGGTTGCCATTCTCTTCTCCAGCGGATCTTCCCGACCCAGGGATGGAACCCGGGGCTCTTGCATTGCAGGCAAATTTTACTGCTGAGCCACTGAGGAAGCCTAATGCCAAAAACATTTTGAATTTCTGTCTCCTATACTTAATTTTTTAAATTAATTTTTATTGGCGTATAGTTGCTTTGCAGTGTTGTGTTAATTTCTGCAGCCCGGCACAGTGGATCAGCTGTGCGTATACATATACCCCCTCTTGCTTGGATGTCCTTCCCGTTCAGGTCGTCACGGAGCACTGGGTCTCCTGGGCTGTGTAGTAGGTCGTCATTAGTTATATACACTGTTGACGTTAGGTATACGAGAGATATCAACCTCAGTCTCCAGTTCGTCCCCCACCCTCAGCTGGGCCCGCTTGGTGCCCACACATTTGTTCTGTGTCTCTATTTCTGTTTTGCAAATAAGATCATTTGTACCATTTTTTCTAGATCGCACATATGTGCATTAATGTGATGTTTTTCTGATTTAATTCACTCTGTATGCCAGTCCCTAGGCCACGTCTCCGTCAGTAACCCAGTTCGGTTCCTTTCTGCCTAATGCTCCACTGGACACGTGTACCATAGCTGCTTTGTCCGTCCATGTCGATGGGCGTGTTTGTTGTTCCCATGGGCTGCTGTTGTAAATAGTGCTGCAGTGAAAGTTGGGGTGCCTGTGTCTTTTTGAATTATGTTTTTTTCTGGGTATATGCCCAGGAGTGGGATTGCTGGGTCATTATCTCCTGTGCTTTAGATACTGGGTGAATGTTTTATATAACTTGTAGTAGCTGAATGTGTGGGTGGCTGGGACTGGATTTAGTTCAGGGTGTTTGTGAATCATGCATTCTCCTGGGTGTGAGCTAGGTGCTCTAAGCTATACTTTGATTTCTCCAAGCACCTTTTCTGGTCTGCTGGGCTTCCCTGGTGGCTCAGCTGGTAAAGAATCCGCCTGCAATGCGGGAGACCTGGGCTCGATCCCTGGGTTGGCGAGATCTCCTGGGGAAGGAAAAGGCTACACACCCCAGAACTCTGGCCTGGAGAATTCCATGGGCTGTAGAGTCCATGGGGTCACAGAGTTGGACACGACTGAGCGACTTTCGCTTTCACTACCTCGTTACGACTTCCTTCCTCTCCTAGTCTGTTAAGTGGTTTATGGGTTAATGTAATACTTGAAGAGCGTGATGGGCAGTGTGTGTGTTTCATGGCCTGATTCAATTAAGCACTCGATTCTGAATTTACTACTAAATCGTTTGGTTTTCAGTTTCATGAAAACTTTTTTGTCATAGGAAATAAGTTCTTGAAATAGAAAATGTAGCCCATTTCTCCTCATCCTGTAACGCACACATCTGACCCTGTGTTTTTATGTACTCTGAATATGCTTGCTACAGTTCATTTTTAGGGTTGAATATGCTTGCTACAGTTCATTTTTAGGGTTTGCTGAAGATGGCAGCGTATGGACTGGATTAGCAAGCACTGATGAGGTTTACCTGTGTTTATCGATTATAGAACAGACTCCTTTACACGTATAAAGCTCTGCTAAGTCCTAAGTGTGAAGCTGTTGCTCGTAGTATTCTGGTGAATACTTTTGTTACTGTAACTATTTGGGTCCAGGGCTTGGTGTAGCGGGGTATCTAATTCTAGTTTGGGTTTCAGCTGTCCTGTACTCAGGAAACATTAACGTCACTTTCAGTTTCTTTCTGCTGTGGCTTTTTAAGGCTTAGAACGTGTTTGTTGTGGTGGTTATTCTGTTACACCTTACAGTGGTCTTTTCTATTAATTTGGATTACTTGTATGACTAATGGTGGCTGACAGGAAATTTACCACCCCTAGATAAACTTACTCAGACTTCATTTATGGCTTAATTTTGATTGCTGCTGTTTCCCTTGGGGGTGTGAGTAAGCCGGGCGTTGTGAACTACTGTCTTCATGTGCTTGATACTGGCTCCTTTTAATCTTCATGAAAACAAGCAGGCTGGGAGCAAACCCATGTTAATGGAATTCAGTGTCTTCCTTTTAAGTATTTTAGCTACATTAACAGGTGAGTTTGTATATTTTATGTAATAACATAGCTTAGGTATGGTTGATCTATATAATTTATGTTGAATTGAGTGTTGATTTTTTAACTTACTTTGGTAAAACATACACTCCTTATAAAGACAGACACTTCACTAGAACTAAGTAATTCACTGGTACGTTTAGGGTTATTTTCTAGCTCTGTTTTCCTTTGAGCATGAAAATGTTTGTTAAATAGATCCACTAATAAATTCTGTGTATTTGTATTTTTTGCCTTGTTTTGGGGGTTTGGCATGATGTTATAGGCATACAGAGCATAGCATTTAGTGGGGGTGGTAAGGGCAGTTTGTTTAGCGGGTTACTTACTGTTTAATGCATACATACGTGTACACATCCACAGGGAATGTAAACTAAAATGAGGCTGTCTCAGTGCTAGACTGGCCGTAATAGATTGTCTGAGATGAAACGCGAGACAAGAGGGAGGAACCCAGCATGCACATTGCCAATGAGAATATAATCCAAGTGGTTCCACCACCTTGCAGACCCATTTGGAAGTATTTAGCTATGTTGAACAGAGAAGGCAATGGCACCCCACTCCAGTACCTTGCCTGGAAAATCCCATGGGTGGAGGATCCTGGTGGGCTGCCGTCTATGGGGTCGCACAGAGTCGGATACAACTGAAGCGACTTAGCAGCAGCAGCTATGTTGAAATTGCATATACCCCCGACCCAACAATTTCATTTCTAAATACACACCCAACACATGTGCACAAAATGTTCAAGTATGTTTATTCGGTGCCATACTGGTTGAAATGATCAAGAATTTAAAATTTTTCTATCAACAGAGAAATGGTAAGTGAACCGCGGCATATACGTTCAATGAAATACTAAGTAGCAAAAATAAGCCGACCAGTTACATGTATCAGATAAACTTCAGAATACTATTGCCTGAAAAAAGCAACTACACATGCTGCGCACTATGGATACATCTGTACATATAGTGCAGACAAGAAACACAGAAAGGATGTCCACAAATTCAAAATCGTGTTGACCTTTGGAAAAGCAAAGAGTAAGATTAGAGGTGGTGGTACTTAAAAGGATAACTTCATTTTCTCTTTAAACGGGGACCCTTAAAGAATGGCAAAACGTTATGCTCTACTAAAGCTGGGTGGTATCTACAACAGGCATTATCTGCACTGCCAGTGCCTGACAGATTTCAAAAATTAAAAATAAAAGTAGCCAGGGACTTCGTGGCAGTCCAGTGGTTAAAGAGATCGTGTTTCCACTGCAGAACACAGGTTGCCTCTCTGGCTGGGGAACTAAGACCCCACATGCGGCGTGGTGCCGCCAAACCAAGTAACCAAATGGCGTGGTATCAGGGAAAGAATACCACTGCCCACCATTTATTAAACCAATTTCCTGTGGTACACATTATTTGTAGAATTGTAATTTAGTATAATTACAATTTTCTATTTTAAACTGTTGTCCGTTAGACAGGCCTCCCCCAATTTCTTAAACAGGAGGACAGACACTGTTGATCCCTAACCCATGGTCCTTTCTCTTGCCAACAGAACCAGTATTGTTTAGCTATCAGAAGGCTATGTGCTTCACAGGGTATTCACAACCGAAGGGGAGGGATCTTGATAACTTTAAGCCAGTCGCAGCAATTCTGTTCTCCATGTTAATAACTGATTTGGAAATAGGCATTTAATGGCTGCTAGTAAAATAGGTGAAGTCTACCAAGGGGCTTCTGTGGAAAACCATGGAGAAACATGGACATTGTTGTACAAGCAGATGACGCCTGGAGATGTCACCACTGTGTTACACCACAGAGGGTCAAGTTCAGTTTAGTTCAGTTGCTCAGTCGTGTTCGACTCTTTGTGACCCCATGAATCGCAGCACGCCAGGCCTCCCTGTCCAACACCATCTCCCGGAGTTCACCCAGAATCAACGTCCATCGAGTTGGTGATGCCATCCAGCCAGCTCATCCTCTGTTGTCCCCTTTTCCTCTGGCCCCCAATCCCTCCCAGCATCAGGGTCTTTTCCAATGAGTCAACTCTTCGCATGAGGTGGCCAAAGTACTGGAGTTTCAGCTTTAGCATCATTCCTTCCAAAGAACACCCAGGGCTGATCTCCTTTAGAATGGACTGAGTTGGATGTCCTTGCAGTCCAAGGGACTCTCAAGAGTCTTCTCCAACACCACAGTTCAAAAGCATCAATTCTTCGGTGCTCAGCTTTCTTCACAGTCCAACTCTCACATCCATACACGACCACTGGAAAAACCATAGCCTTGACTAGATGGACCTTTGTTGGCAAAGTAATGTCTCTGCTTTTCAATATGCTATCTAGGTTGGTCATAAATTTCCTTCCAAGGAGTAAGCGTCTTTTAATTTCATGGCTGCAGTCACCATCTGCAGTGATTTTGGAGCCCCCAAAAGTAAGGTCTGACACGGTTTCCACTGTTTCCCCATCTATTTCCCATGAAGTGATGGGACCAGATGGCATGATCTTAGTTTTCTGAATGTTGAGCTTTAAGCCAACTTTTTCACTCTCCTCATTCGCTTTCATCAAGAGGCTTTTGAGTTCCTCTTCACTTTCTGCTGTAAGGGTGGTGTCATCTGCATATCTGAGGTTATTGCTGTTTCTCCTGGCAATCTTGATTCCAGCTTGTGCTTCATCCAGCCCAGCGTTTCTCATGATGTACTCTGCATAGAAGTTAAATAAGCAGGGTGACAATATACAGCCTTGACGTACTCTTCCTATTTGGAACCAGTCTGTTGTTCCATGTCCAGTTCTAACTGTTGCTTCCTGACCTGCATATAGGTTTCTCAAGAGGCAGGTCAGGTGGTCTGGTATTCCCATCTCTTGAAGACTTTTCCACAGTTTATTGTGATCCACACAGTCAAAGGCTTTGGCATAGTCAATAAAGCAGAAATAGATGCTTTTCTGGAACTCGCTTCCTTTTTCGAAGATCCAGCAGATGTTGGCAATTTGAGCTCTGGTTCCTCTGCCTTTTCTAAATCCAGCTTGCACATCTGGAAGTTCACGGTTCACATATTGCTAAAGCCTGGCTTGGAGAATTTTGAGCGTTACTTCACTAGCATGTGAGATAAGTGCAATTGTGTGGTAGTTTGAGCATTCCTAGGCATTGCCTTTCTTTGGGATTGGAATGAAAAGTGACCTTTTCCAGTCCTGTGGCCACTGCTGAGTTTTCCAAATTTGCTGGCATGTTGACCGCAGCACTTTCACAGCATCATCTTTCAGGATTTGAAAGAGCTCCACTGGAATTCCATCACCTCCACTAGCTTTGTTCGTAGTGATGCTTTCTAAGGCCCACTTGACTTCACATTCCAGGATGTCTGGCTCTAGGTCAGTGATCACACCATCATGATTATCTGGGTCGTAAAGATCTTTTTTGTACAGTTCTTCTGTGTATTCTTGCCACCTCTTCTTAATATCTTCTGCTTCTGTTAGGTCCATACCATTTCTGTCCTTTATCGAGCCCATCTTTGCATGAAATGTTCCCTTGGTATCTGTAATTTTCTTGAAGAGATCCCTAGTCTTTCCCATTCTGTTGTTTTCCTCTATTTCTTTGCATTGATCGCTGAGGAAGCCTTTCTTATCTCTCCTTGCAATTCTTTGGAATTCTGCATTCAGATGCTTGTATCTTTCCTTTTCTCCTTTGCTTTTCGCTTCTCTTCTTTTCACAGCTATTTGTAAGGCCTCCCCAGACAGCCATTTTGCTTTTTTGCATTTCTTTTCCATGGGGATGGTCTTGATCCCTGTCTCCTGTACAATATCACGAACCTCAGTCCACAGTTCATCAGGCACTCTATCTATCAGATCTAGTCCCTTAAATCTATTTCTCACTTCCACTGTATAATCATAAGGATTTGATTTAGGTCATACCTGAATGGTCTAGTGGTTTTCCCTACTTTCTTCAATTTCAGTCTGAATTTGGCAATAAGGAGCTCATGATCTGAGCCAGTCAGCTCCCGGTCTTGTTTTTGTTGACTGTATAGAGCTTCTCCATCTTTGACTGCAAAGAATATAATCAATTTGATTTCGGTGTTGACCATCTGGTGATGTCCATGTATAGAGTCTTCTCTTGTGTTGTTGGAAGAGGGTGTTTACTATGACCAGTGTGTTCTCTTGGCAAAACTCTCTTAGCCTTTGCCCTGTTTCATTCCGTATTCCAAGGCCAAATTTGCCTGTTGCTCCGGGTGTTTCTTCACTTCCTACTTTTGCATTCCAGTCCCCTATAATGAAAAGGACATCTTTTTTGGGTGGTAGTTCTCAAAGGTCTTGTAGGTCTTCATAGAACCGTTCAACTTCAGCTTCTTCAGTGTTACTGGTTGGGGCGTAGACTTGGATTATTGTGATATTAAATGGTTTGCCTTGGAAACGAACAGAGATTATTCTGTCGTTTTTGAGATTGCATCCAAGTACTGCATTTCGGACTCTCTTGTTGACCATGATGGCTACTCCATGTCTTCTGAGGGATTCCTGCCCACAGTAGTAGATATAATGGTCATCTGAGTTAAATTCACCCATTCCAGTCCATTTCAGTTTGCTGATTCCTAGAATGTCGACATTCAGTCTTGCCATCTCGTTTGACCACTTCCAATTTGCCTTGATTCATGGACCTGACATTCCAGGTTCCTATGCAATATTGCTCTTTACACCATCAGACCTTGCTTCTATCACCAGTCACATCCACAGCTGGGTATTGTTTTTGCTTTGGCTCCATCCCTTCATTCTTTCTGGAGTTATTTCTTCACTGATCTCCAGTAGCATATTGGGCACCTACTGATCTGGGGAGTTTCTCTTTCAGTATCCTATCATTTTGCCTTTTCATACTGTTCATGGGGTTCTCAAGGCAAGAATACTGAAGTGGTTTGCCATTCCCTTCTCCATTGGACCACATTCTGTCAGACCTCTCCACCATGACCTGCCCGTCTTGGGTGGCCCCACATGGCATGGCTTAGTTTCATGGAGTTAGACAAGGCTGTGGTCCGTGTGATCAGATTGACTAGTTTTCTGTGAGTATGGTTTCAGTGTGTCTGCCCTCTGATGCCCTCTTGCAACACCTACCGTCTTACTTGGGTTTCTCTTACCTTGGACGTGGGGTATCTCTTTACAGCTGCTCCAGCACAGCGCAGCTGCTGCTCCTTTCCTTGGACGAGGGGTATCTTCTTTCTGCCACCCCTCCTGACCTTGAACGTGGAGTAGCTCCTCTAGGCCCTCCTGCGCCCGGGCAGCCAGAGGGTCAACCCAGAGGACAAAAACAGAAGGATGGGCAGGAAAACATGGAAAGAGCCTGGGTCCCTGGTGACACTCCTGAGCCACTCAGTTTATCACCTGTGGAACTGAACCACCCAGACTTCTTGTGAAATAAATTTTCCTTAGTGAAGTGTTTTAGGCCTTCCCTGGTAGCTCAGCTGGTAAAGAATCTGCCTGCAATGTGGGAGACCTGGGTTCGATCCCTGGGTTGGGAAGACCCCTGGAGAAGGGAAAGGCTACCCACTCCAGTATTCTGGCCTGGAGAATTCCATGGACTGTGTAGTCCATGGCGTCGCCAAGAGTCGGACACTCTTTCTGAGTGACTTTCACTTTCTAAGTGTTTTAAGACCCACCTAGTTAGATGCTCTGCTCCTTGTGGTTGATTGTATGCTGATAAAATCATGCTCTTTATCAAAACACAGATGAATGAAGAATGGACAAATTCCAGTGAGTTCGTGATGACTCTAAAGATCTTGTTATTCTCATACGTCTGGAGGCAGGAATTTTGCAAACTACACGAATACCTGTAGCTTTACCAGAACCACCCTAGCTTTGCTTCACTTTCCCAGTCACTGAACAGCCTGAACGAGAATGAGCCTGTTTGGGGGACTGTTACCCATACTAGGAAATGTGACTGAGTCCAAATTTGCTGCTCTGGAAGTATTTGAAGGCCTTTAGTTCACAACATTCTTTTGTAACTCTTCACTCGTGGTTCCCTAGAGATGTTGTTTTAATGTGTGTTCTAGCTTTCCCAGAGGGAGAGCCCACAGGTGGACACGGTTTTCCCTGCCCTTGCCCCACGCCCTGGCAGATCCAAAGTCCAGTATTCTCACCCACGTTGTAAAGCCAACTCCTTAGAAGTCTGGAGAACACGTTCATTTAAACACTATGCTTCTGTAATAAACAAACAACTACAAAGGTATGAACAGTGAAGTGGATTTATTTAGAAAGACTATAAAATTTGACACAGACACACAAGGCCCACAGGATTTAAAATTATTAAATATAAAAATGATTGGCTATAAACAATGTAAAAATACATTCCCCAGCCCTCACACAGAACATAATTTAAGTAGAGCAATTATAAAATCTCTGCACTGTATGCACATTTCCCTTTTAGAAGAACTGTTCTCAAAGGTCTACTTATATAAACTTACCATAACCATTAATAAGAAATTAATTTACATTTGAGTTTGCCCTTTTCTGTAACAGTGGCTTTGGTTTCAAGTTCTCCTTGAATTTTTACTCCTAACTCCTACCAAAGCAGATGGAGGCTAATTAGTCGTGGGTCCTGCTTAAAAAAGTGAAGAAAGGTTCTAGGATGACCTGAAATACCAGTGAAAATATCTTTTGGTGACCAGCCAGGAGCTTCATTCTGCGCCAGTGAAACAAGCAAAGTGACACCTCGGGGACAAGGAGAGCTTAAGCTCCGCACCGGCCTGCTGAGGCCATTCCTTCAACCTCCCGAGTGGGGACCCTGAGGGCGCCCAGATGGTCTGCCGCGAGTGCCCGCTGGGCGGAGATGATACAAGGACCACGGCACCTGCCTACCACAAGCTGGTTCTCTCTGAACCCGGGTTAGACCTACACCAGTTCTACTCCCTTATTTAGCACACCCTGTGAACACACAGAGCATCCTCGACAGGTTCCACGATCTCCCGAGCAGGCAGTGGTGACGTTGCCACTAGCAACCAAACCGACACAAACAGATAAGGGTCTGCATCAGGAAGACAGCAGAGCTTGTGTTTGGGCATCTGTCTGAAACCATCCATGACACAGTGGCAGATGAGAAATTAAGGATGGGGTCATTAGCCTATCTCATTGGAAACGAGTCCACGCTGGAGTCAAGTGAAAACTCTCAACAAGAGGACAAGCAAGGTCTAGGCTGGGAAGCACTTGGTTAGAAAGGTCCCGCTGTAAAAAGACCTCCCTTAAGAATGGTCTCATTCAAAGTGCCCTGGCTGGCTCTAAGTTAGCCTGCCGGCAGCAAACAGGTCTTCGATTACAGCTGGTTGTGAAGTTCCCCTGAGGGTGGGCTGGCACTCTCTTCCACCATCAACAGTACTGAACTGGGCAGGCGTCTCGGCACTCCCTTTCTTAAGGTCTCCTCTGAAGAGAAACTAGGGCAACATCTGTGTGGGAACAAGAACCCTAAAGATCCTGCTGTGAATCTCTGCAATGGGACAGGCCCGGGAATCTGAAGAAGCTGCCACTGAGCAGCCAGAGCCCCAGGCCCACCTCTGCCGGCTGCTGGAGCAGTCCCTGGCCCATCCTGGTAAGGGGACAGAGCGGGGACGCTCTCAAATCAAAAATCAAAGGTTGAGGTTTTAAAGTAAGATAGGCTCCCAAGAAAACACTGAACAGAACCTTAATTTCAGGAGAAATAATCATGGCAAAAAGGAGTGAACCATCTTCTGTCTCATGGAATGAACTCATCTCTTCAGACACGGACAGTGGTGGACTGCACTGTGCGAACGCGCATCTTTGGTCCTTAGGGTGGCGGCGGCTTCCGTTTTTCTATGTGTACTTTTACATGGGGTTGCTGACACTGTTGCTTTTATAACATGTAAAATATCAGCATCTCCCATACATTTTCTATTAGGCTATAAAAGGTCTCAGAAAGAGTTAATAATTATATCCTAAAATGTTACAGTATAATTTTAAGGCAGAGTGAGATATGGTAAAAGCCTGGGTTTTACATGTGTAAGGGAAAAACGTAGACCAACATTTAAAATAATATCTCAAATATACATTAAACTGTATCTAGTCATCAAAAAGCGAAGTCACAGCTAAGCAAATTAAGAAGTGAAACCATTTATAAATGGATGAACTTCATCACGCTGTTTATACTGCTATAAAGCATAATTTGAAACCTAACCCTAGTAACAATGATGGAATAATTTATCAGTTGAGCTATGTGATTTTAAAGACACAGCTGCTCTTACCTCCAAACCAAACTTCATCTGACGCAAGTTTCAACTGTTACAAAAAAAAATTTTTTTAAGCCCTCTGGCCGTATTTGTGGTGACTGATACACAGTCCAATCAATACTGATCAAACTGTCATCCTGCCTTGCTCTCCAAAAATCAGCGGTTTAACACGGACCCAGGGTCTACAGGAGTGGCCGCGCCCCGCGGCAACCTCGTGCACCCATCCCCTCAAGCCGAAGCATTCAGAGGCTCGGTGAGGTGCTCTCTCCTCACGGTGGCCTCCCCTTTTCTCGGCCGGGGCTCCTTAAATTTTTCACGGAGCATAAAGGAGAACTCAGCCACATATGTAAGACTTGCTAGCATCCCAAACACCTGAGGAGGGAAAGGGGACAAAGATTACACGAGGAATTCTGGAGTATACTCTCACATTTCCTACTTGACTCTGGACCCATTTTATGCAAAGAAGTGGATTTATTTTATACGCATCATTCTTAACATCACGTGTGTGTGCTCTTGTGCATCATGTGCGTCGTGTCTAACTCTTTGTGACCCCATGGACTGGAGCCCACCAGGCTCCTCTGTCCATGGGATTTCCCAGGCAAGGATACTGGAGAGATTGCCATTTCCTTTTCCAGGGATCGAACCCATGTCTCTCGAGTCTCCTGCATTAAGCAGGCATGTTCTTTGCCACTGGTGCCACCTGGGAAGCCCCATTCTTAACATTAGTTTAAGTTAAAAAAATTTAAGATCAGGTCATCAAAAAATGCAAAGTTAAAAAAAATTTTCAGAATAATGCCCATTAGTCAAAGTCTCCCACAATACTAATGTCCTGTCTTATGTGTGTGTGTTCAGTGCCAATCTCTGAAGCTAAGGTTAACAGATGAAAACCCAGTCCTACAACATGATGCAAAACAAGACTGCTAGCAAGGTTAGACCGACACAGATGAAAGGAGCAGGCAACCACGCCTAGGCAAAAATGGAAGGTTATTCACAGCAAAACCTTCTACAGGGAAGGTACTTTTCAATTACCTACAAACTACGTTGCAGTTCACTGTCCCACCACAGTGATACAGCGCCGTGATGCCACTACCTACTTCCTCAAGCCACTTCCTCATTGCACTCATCTAACATCTGAGCAAACATTCTGAGAATTCTGTCAAGAGACAGAAGAACAGTTCAAACTTAGCTTCATCACTAACAAGACCCTTAAGGACGGGGCCAGAAGAGTGCTCTGCAGAAAGGGACATCGCTGGGGGCCCGGCTGAATCCCTTGCGGGACCAGGGCTGCAGCTCCGCGGTGACACCTGGCTGGCGGCCGCCGCAGCCCCGGCCCTCCACCCTGCCGCGCTTCACGGGAAAGCAAACTGAACTTCCTCATTCACCGGAGCGTCCCCGACACATCCAGCCCACATGCCACGAGCAAGTCCACCCCTCAAAAACCCAAGGCCCTCTTCCCCTCTGGAGTCTTCATTTGGCTTGATGGCATCTGTCCCCTTATTTGGCTGGCAAATATATCCCATACTTCAAAGGCCAGGCCAGATGTCACCTTGTCTGTGACGACTGCCTCAGAGAGCTCTGGTCTATACAGGACCCCCTGTGCATATCACCCAATGATCTTTTTTGCTTTTTCACTCACATCAGAATTTTTTTTTTTTAAATAGACTTCCTCACTCATTTAAATCTATATAATTTTCATACATAAAAGGTAATTTTCAGCATTTATAAATACTGAGCTTTTAAACCACCACTCTTAAACATATTCAATGAGACTGAATACTCTAACATTCTAACACATCACCTAATTAAAACACACAAATAAGCTTTTAAATATCTGGGAATTTTGGGAATTTTAGGCTCCCTCCCACCCTCCATGAACTGAACATCTCCTCAACTTTATTTCACTTTTCACTTCCTCCACAGGATTTTTATAGTAATACACTTTTATATTTGAAATTACTGCTTCATTCTTCTGCAACAAAAATGACTATAAACTGAAATTAACCATAAGACTTTCTCTTAAGTACTAAGATGTGTTCATCTAAGTAGGTAGATAATATTACAGCCAGCCAATTGTCTGAATGCCTTTTGAGTTGTTCTAAGCAGTGTGAATGATCTATATGCTGATGTTTCCATTAATTACAACTTCAGTTTTGTTATGAACAAAGCATTAATTGGAAATCGGCTGACCAGTGAGAAGACTTGTTTATTAATTGTTAATTGTTCATATTCACAGCACTGCTGCTGCAGCTAAGTCGCTTCAGTCGTGTCCAACTCTGTGCGACCCCACAGACGGCAGCCCACCAGGCTCCCCCGTCCCTGGGATTCTCCAGGCAAGAACACTGGAGTGGGTTGCCATTTCCTTCTCCAATGCATGAAAGTGAAAAGTGAAAGGGAAGTCGCTCAGTCGTGTCCGACTCTGTGCGACCCCATAGACGGCAGCCCACCAGGCTCCCCCGTCCCTGGGACTCTCCAGGGAAGAACACTGGAGTGGGTTGCCATTGCCTTCTCCTGGCCCCGATTAAATCCACGATCCTTGATCTCCAATTCTGAAATTCAGAAAGCTACAAAAAAAGTTTCATGATTTACTTGGCTCAAAATTGACACAAGACAAAACTATTTAGTCTTTCCCATCTCTTTTACTGTGAATATTCAGAATAATATTAATATTCAGAAATATTAATGTTCGATAACAAGGTGCTGCTCAGACTGTCCAAAGGTGTGTGATAATGTACAGTTATTGCCCTTTCTAAAATCCAGAATATTCTGAATTCTAAAAAACACTTGGCCCCTCAACGATTTCAGATAAAAAGATGTTTACTTATCTATTTCTTATGTTAGACTGAACTTTGGGGGTCATACCTCTGTTATTCCCTATACTTACAACAGCACCTGATATGTATAAGTGTGTTCTGTTGAACTGAAAAGGGGAGAAATTTTAAGATAATCAGTCAATCCTACCACTTCCATTAGCAATAATGTCCATAGGCAGAGTAAGTGGATTTTTGTTAACAGAACTCAAATTCTAAAGACAGGTTCTAGGTTTTTAAGGCTATCATATTTATTTGCTTTTAGGTCCTCTGTTGAAAATTACACTAAAAAATAAGTTAGACAAACTACTCTCCCTTATTGTATAACCTGTTAAGTACTTCCAAATTCTGTATTTGTAAGCAGACAAAAACAAGCAGAGATAAAGGGTACTTACGATTGCAGCAATTTCAGCTATGGTATTGTCATGTGTCAAAGTGAAAATGAGGGATGCCACAAAGAACACCAATCCTGTGCCCAGAGTAATAAAAAAGTCCTACACACACACGAAACACAGAAGGGATAGACAGCAGGGTTAGGCTGGTTGAAAACAGTGTGTTTTGCTTTTTAACTTTTAAAAAAAACAGTGACTTCTTTCTTCTTTACTCAGACTTACATATTTCAACTAACTTTCCAATAAGCTTGGTATTTCATAAATGCCCTGTAAAGGAACACCCTATAAATATGCACATGCTATATTCAGAAGGTAATCTTTTAATAAAAACAGTTCTCTATTATCACCTACGTGTGGAATCTAAGAACTTAAAATCCATGTATGTAACTTTGAAACAGACCCAAAGACACCGAGAAACTAGTGCAGACCAGTGGGGGCAGGGGAGGGGCCAGGTGGGGGGGACCAACTACCTTGTTTAAATAAGCAACAAGCTGGAAGTACCATACACACAGGAAAATCCAGCCATTATTTTGTAACTGACTTTAACTGGAGTATAATCTATAAAAATACTGAATTGCTGGGTTTTACATCTGAAAGTAATATAAAATCAACTATATACCATTACAAATAAGATGAAACACGTGCATGTATGTTTACCTTTTCCTTTAGGACATAAAGATCAAAGCCGTAAGATTAAATACCATATTACTTCCAGAAAAAAAAAAAAAAAAGGCATTTTTCTTTCCTTTCCAGGTAACCCAGCTAGGGTGGCCTCTCTCATAGTACTTTGTTGCTTTTAAAGTACAAAGGACTGCCCGTCGTTAACACAATAAAATTACACCAATAGTCTGTTTTTTAGTAAGCTTTGTTGTTTTCAACAGCGCCCACCAGGTCATCCAGCACAAGCCTGTATTAATAGGATGAGATTATCTACCCTGTAAGAGCACGCAGAGCTCATCAGAATGCAGCTTACAGCACTGGAATAGCTTCCTGGTTTCCGAGAGCGCGCGCTCTCAGAAGCCGAGTGCGCACACTGCTTGACACACAGACCTGATTCAGAGGAGAGACTGGAGACGTGACCGCCACGCCACAGGGTTTCCAGTCTGAGCGAGTTTACATTCGCCACTGAACCTAGCTAGCATCAGTAAAACCACCCAAAATAGAATTCACTCTTTTGTTAGTTCAGCATTTATAAAAAACACTTGATTTTTCTCTTTGCTTCTAAAAGAGGTGTTTTTCTCCAAGTTACTTTTCTTTTTTTCTATCCCTTTGAATTATTTCAAACCTGTTACTTATAAAACTATTAATATTTGAAGTACACTCGAAGTATTTAAACAAGACACTCATTTTGAGACAGAACGCAGTATTCAATAACATGGGTTCTGAAGCTAGACTACCTGAGTTCACATCCCAGTAATGTTCCTTCCTAGTGACATGACTGAGTTCGTTACCTCAGCGCTTCTTCATCTGCAAGATGAGTAGTAACAATACCGTACTCATAGGTGACTCTATAGATTAGAGTTCTTTAATCCAGGAAAACTTCGCAGACCAGTGCCAGATACACAGTAAATGTTTCCTAAACACTGGCTATTGTTGTTCTTGATGTAATGGGACAGAAAAGATTCTCTCTTCAAAAAGATTACTAGTCCACCCTAGATACCACAACCACTCTACACTCAAAAACATTTTCTCAAAAAGAAAACCTTACACAAAAAAATGTTAAGTATATTAGAAAGCAGACAGAGTAATTTTTAAATCAAAGAAACAGGACTTACTTCCTTACAATGTTAGGCTGAAAAGTATCTAAGACCCAAAAGAAATATTGTAAGGTATTTTACAAAAGCTATTTTGAGATGAAGTGACTAATTTTTTTTCGTCAATATTTTAAAATCAGTCTTTACTCATAAATTTTTAAATGCTGGAGTTTGATGTAATAAGTGTTCTACATTTTGCTTATTTTGACCATAAAAGTAGAAAATGTATATTGTTTCTCGTCCAAAAGATCAATGTTCTTATGCACAACTAACCATTTCTAGGCTTCCTTGGTGGTCCAGGGTGCGCTCCCTGGTCTGGGAAGAGCCCGCCCGCCATGGGGGAGCGAAGCCTGTGCTCCAGCGGAAGTCACCGCACTGAGACGCCCGAGCGCTGCATTAGAGGGCAGCCGCCGTCACAGCCCGAGAAGGCCGGCCTGCGGCAACGAAGGCCCCGTGCAGCCAGGAAGTAAAGAGTACTCGACAAACACTAACCGCTTCTAAAATACTTTTATGGAAAGTAAACTTTTATGGAAAGTAGTGCTATTTGGCTGTTGGACGAGAAACGCATGAATGTGGTCATCAGAGGCTTTGTGGATTTGATTCAGACTCTACCTGATTTTCAAAGTTATTTTTTAACTGTTCAGTATCAACTTTTTGCTGCTTCATTTTTCATATGTACTTTTTTATTGACGTACGGCTGATTTATCTTTTTGTGTTCACTTCAGGTGTAATGCAAAGTGACTCAATTGTGTTTTTTCAGAATATTCTATTACAGGTTTATGTTTTCTTCAGATTGTATTCCATTAGAAGTTATTATAAGATACTGAGTACTGTTCCCAGTGCTAGCAGTAAATCCTTATTGCTCCTCTATTTTATGTATATAGTCTCTCAATCCCACATCCCTCATTTGTCCCTGCTCTCTTCCCTCTCCTCTTTGGCAACCACAGGCTTGCTTTCTGTGTCTGTATGTGTGTGTGTGTGTGTGTGTGTATATATATATATATATCTCTTTTATATTATTTTTAAGAATCCACATAGTAAGTGCTATCATACAGTATGTCTTTCTCTGACATAGTATACTATTCTCTAGGTCCAGTAACATGTTACTGGAAATGGCAACATTTCATGCTAAAAAGAATTATTTTAAAGGACAGTATCCAATCAAAATGGTTTAATAGAAGGACGTGGAACTTGCTTCCTCCCACAAACACATGAAAAATACATCTACAGATGGAACAATTCTCCCAGAACACCTACTGAACACCAGCAGGAGCCCTCAAACCCCTGAAAGGACAGGAATGGTCTCCAAGTGACAGGCAGGATGAAGTGGGGGAGGGAAGGCAGCAGGACGGGACCTGTCCCCTGGGAGGAGCTGGAGAAAGGAAAGGTTCCCCCACTGCGGGAGGCCGCCTCACTGGCCAGGAGATGAGCGGCAGCCGGTCAGGCGCAGGCCCCCACCCTGCGGCCCCAGCCTGAGAAACTTCTCGTAGGGGCGGAGGCCGGGTGCTGAACCACAGGGGTTTAGAGGGCAGGCCCGCGGAGACGACCCGAAGAGGCCGGCATGTGCTCCGGCCACAACTTCAGGGGCTCCTGCCCCGGCAGGTACCTGGAAGCCAACGCCAGCAGGCTGCCCATGCACAGAGGCGGAGCTGGACCCAGGGGCCGTGCGGCTTAGGAGCAGGACTGCGGTCTCTCCCCACAGCTCTGGGAGCTGCCGGCGTCCATCTCTGTTGGCAGCCGTGTAAACTCAGCACCCACAGAACATCATGCGGACCACAGGTCCTCCCGTGGCTGGAACAGATGCAGCCTGAGCAGCTGGGGGCCTCCTGGACACGTACACGCAGGGCCTGGGCCGGGCCAGGGTCTGAACACCTCCAGAGCCCCACAGCAGGGGCACCACTCCTGTGGTCCTGGAGCCTGACGTCCGTGGAGCTGAGCTGGTGGCCTTGTGAACACCAGGCCAGAAGGACCCCGGGGCCAACTGAGGGCAGTCCCAAGGCTGAGATGGGGGGAGGGCAGAGCTGACCACGGTACGTCCTAATAGGTGCCAGGTGAGCAGACTCACCTGAGAGCCGCTCTGAGGAAGACTTAGTGGGGACGCTCCAATCCCCCCTACCTTGCACCACAACTCAGAAGCACATCTGGGAACTTCTACTCCCAACAGCTAGGGCACAAACCGGGCCCCTGACAGGCCAATGACAACCACAGAGCAAGGAGGCCCTGCCCAATGTCCGCTGCAGATGCTGCTCACAACGTCAGCCACACGTCCCAGCAAGGGGAGAACAGCGAGCAGATGCTGAGGAAAGCGGTGGCAGGCATCCAGGCTGCAAACAGCCCTCGCCCCCAAAAATATTAAACAGGGCTACACAGGGGTGCTCCCACATAAAAACAGCCCTCCAAAAAACCACCGCAGATAACTGCTTCTCCTAAATGCATACAGCAAGGGAAATGTAAGTAAAATGAGGAAGCACAGGAACCACTCCCAATTAAAAGATCAAGATAATTCCCCTGAAAGAACAAACAACAAAACAGACCTCTTCAGTCTAATACATGGCAAGTTCAAAAAGGAGATAATGAAAACAGTGAAGAAATTGAGGACTATTGATAGAAATGCAGATTACTATAAAAAGGAACTAGAAACTAAAAAAGGAACCAAGAAAAATTAGTGAATTCATTTCTTGAGATGAAAGTTGAGCTAAAAGTAGTGAATAGTGGAATGAAAAATGAAGAACAATTAAGTGACCTAGAAGATAGAATAATGGAAATCACCCAATCAGAACAACGGACAGAAAGCCAAATGAAAAAAAAAAAAGAAAGCGATATAAGAGACCTATGGGATAATATAAAGCATGCCAATCTGTGCACAACTGGAATTCAAAAAAGGGAAGAAAGAAAAGAGGACTGAAAATGCATTTAAATAAATTATGGCTGAAAACGTCCCAAATCTAAAGAAGGAAACAGATATCCAGGCACAGGAAACAGAAGGTCCCAAACAAGGTAAATCTAAACAGACCTACACAAGGCAAGACCTGTTTCTCCACAGAAACACCGCAGGCCGGAAGGGAATGGCAAGATGTATTCAAAGTCCTGAAAGGGAAAAGTCTGCAACCTGAGATACTCTACTGAAACAAAGAATTCCCCGAACAAGTAAAAACTAAAACAATACAGCAATACTAAACCCATCCTAAGGGGAATATTGAAAGGTCATCTCTAAACATATACAAATTTTAAGCATCTACAGGAAAGAGAAAATCATTATCTGAAAGTAAATCACTTAGGAAAGCCAGTATACAGATTAAAAAATCAAAAATTTCTGTGAAGTGGGAGGTTGGGGTTGACATATATACACTACTGATACTATGTATAAAACAGATAACCAATGAGAACCTCCTGCACAATATGCAGTGCTCTATGGTGACCAGAACTGGAGAAAATCCAAAAACGGGGCTACATGTATGCACAGAGCTGACTCGCTTTGCTGTGCAGCAGAAACACTGTAAAGCAACTATGCTCCAACGAAAACTCAAACAAAAACAGCATGGTTCTGGCACAAAAACAGATGCATATAGATCACTGAAACGGAGTATGGAGGCCGGAAGTAAACCCTGACCCTGGTGGTAGGAATACAAGTGGGCCTAGCCACGATGTAGAATAGTAGAATAGCATGGAGGTTCCTCAAAAACTACAAATAGAGTTGCCATAGATCCTGCGATCCCACTTCCAGGCATAAACCCAGACAAAACTGTAATTTGAAAATATGTACCCCAGGGTGCATAGCATCACTACTGTTGCCAAGACATGGAAACAGAATGTCCATTAATAGATGAGCAGGCAAAGAAGATGTGTGTGGGGGGTGTGTGTACACAATGAAATATTACTCCATAAAAAGAATGAAATTACACAATTAGCCGCAAAATAAATGGATTAATCTTACTAAGTCAAGTAAGTCAGAAAGAGAAGAACAAATACCATATCACTTATAGGTGGAATCTAAAACATGGCCAGATGCACCCACCTATGCAGCAGACTCACAGAGAACAGACGGGTGCTGCCCCGGGGCAGGGTGGGGTCAGCAGAGCACACTGGTGTATACAGGAGGGGTGGGCGGCACAGGGAGCTACGCCCAGTGTCCTGTGATAAACCAGTGGAAAGGCATATGAAACTGAATGTGTGTGTGTGTGTGTGTGTGTGTGTGTGTGACTGAATCACTTTGTTGTACAGCAGAAATTAACACAACACTGTAAGTCAACTATACTTCAGTACAATTTTTAAAATGCAAAAAAAGGAGGTAATAGATTCTTATGGTACAAAAGGGTATACAGAAAAAAGTAAATCTTAGGCACATTATCAATACAGGACCCAAAGCTGCTTCTCATTAAAACAATAAAATCTTAACTGGTAAAAACTATTTACCCTATCATCTTGTTTTTAATAGTTAAAACTTAACTCTTTTATCTTTCTCCTCAAAACTGTGAATTTCATAAATCAACCCTGCTAGTTACAATTCCTCATAAACAACTCTTGAGAACCTGAATGCTACTGAAGTACACGGTTCAACTTTTTCTTCCTTAAATGCAGGAACTCTATAAATTAGCTCATCTGTCATCTCACAAATCCATACTAAATGAAAAACTGAGGGGCAGACTAAGTCTTTAGAAAGTTATACATCTCTTAATTTTGTGAATATAAAATTGCCCCTCTACTTTTTTTTTCATGTGATTTAAAAATATTTTTATTGATATATTACACCTCTACTTTTATTAAAAGGGTTACTTCTAAATAATGAATATAACAAATACCTTCTAAATTCACTTAAAGACAAGGTTCTTTCATAATAAAATCAAAACAAAATAGCTAGAATTACACGCTGTTTTGCTGAAAGGCTCCGAAACCTGTCCCATTAGTTCCTTACTCCATCTCTCAGGTTCAGCACAGCGCCCGACCTACAACAGGCCCAGTGCAGAACTGCAGAACCCACACTCTGAAATGCGAGAAACCAAAGATAACAAAAACACCAGTTTTTAAAAAATACCTAATGTCAAATCAGATTAAACCACCAATACCTGTAAATCACTGGCAGTGTCTGTCACTGTAATTTCACCCTTCCCAACCACCCCATTTGGCAGGAAAACCAAGCTGCTTGGAGGCAGACCTGAAACAATGGATAGTCTTTTCCTGTGAGAGTTGTGAAAGCGCTACTACCGTGAATAACACAACTACACAAGATCCAAAAACAGGTTCGTTCTTGTCACAGGGATTGTGTTTTCTCGTGCTTACCGATGACTTGACTTTCGCGGGATCGACTCTGTCGTACACTGGAGTGCAGTACACGACCAAGAGAAGCAGACTCAGCAGAAAGGCGCTGCAGCTGACAAACTCAAAGAAGTAGAGTCCTCCACACAGAGTGCACTGCGACACCACCTCCTCACAGATGAAGGCCAGGAGCGACAGCACCTGCAGAAGAAGCGGAGCATCTGGCTTACCTGTTTCAGGGAAACCTACAGAATTCAGAGAATACCATCTTGCTCACTCAAGTATTTGTCGAGTGGAGACTTGGCAAACAAGCTTCCTCAACGAACCCGTTCAATCTACACGGGACTCAGTCCAGATTCCTTGAAGGGAATGTAAGTACACAGAAAATTAACTACTGTGTGCTGAATGCCAGAACAGGAGGAATTCAGGAATGTCCTAAGAGCACACGGAACAGGCACTCAACCTGGGGTTCAGGAAAGGCTTTCTACAGGGAAGCTGAGACCAGCAGGGCTGCAGAGTCAGTCTGGTGGGTGGGGAGGCAAAGGATAGGCGCAGTTTCAGGCAGAGGAGCAGCGCCCAGGAGGCCTGGAGAGGAGAGCGCATGCGCCACCCCACCCACCCACACAAAGCCCACACCCCCACTGAACTGAGAAGGGGCTGGGCCAGGAGGACCTGGAGAAGAGAGCGCATGCGCCGCCCCACCCCAACCACACACAGAGCCCACACCCCACTGAACTGAGAGGGGCTGGGCCAACACAGGGGAGGGGATGCAGCACAGCGATGGTGACATGAAGCCAGCGAGTAAGCAGAGGGACTCTCTAAGTGCCTCCATGGGCTGCCCTGGCGGTCCAGGGGGTAAGAATCTGCCTACCAGTGCAGGGGCACAGGTTCGACCCCTGGTCTGGGAAGACTCCACCTGCTGCAGAGGAACTAAGCCCATGTGCCACAACTGCTGAAGCGCCTAGAGCCCACGCTCTGCAACGACAAGCCACCGCAATGAGAAGTGATGCCCCGCAGCCAGAGAGCAGCTCCCGCTCGCTGTGACGAGAGCGAGCCACACCCAGCGAGGAAGACCCGCGCACTCAAAAATAAGTGTATGAATAAATAAACGCCTCCTTTTCCTAGTGTAAGGAATCTGAATCTTAAGGGTTTTTAAAGCAAAGGGTGACATGATCAGGTTTATGTTTTAGTAGTTCTAGCTACAAGATAGCGAAGGGATGTGGGAAAGGGCAAAACGGGGGGTAGCCATCCAGTCGGGAAGCTGATGCCAGAAATGAAGGCAGAGTTAACAGGGGAGTTGTAATGGATGAGAGTCAAACCCCTGATGATGGAGTAGAAGCCCTCAGCTGACAGGATGACTACAGACAGAAGAGGAAACAAGATAACACATATGTGCTTAAACACTTTAACCCAAAAAGGCACGTTTATTCATTCACCAGTCTCGCAAGTGGGCCTTTTCTTTGGGAGTGCGCCTGACTGGAATTCCTCTTCCCGTCTGCTGCATTAATCACCTCCATCATTTATGACTGCCACTTCCAGACTGATGTTATCTCAAGCAGGACAAGATCTGGGACACTCAAGAAGTAGCATGATGACTCCTAGAATCAGACTAGTTTTACTAGCCTTTCACAGTTGCCGCGCTCTTAATTCCACAGCAACTATTTATTAACTTATTTTTTGGTCTTTCTAAAGCTTCCCATTTATTTTCATATAAAAAATTCCTTTTCACATTCAATTTCAGTCTTGAAGTATTTAACTGGCCACAAAAAATATTTTAATGCATTCGCACTGAATGGAGAAGTTATTTAGCTAATTCGACAACTCAATTAAATGCCGGTGGGTTTTAACAGCGCTCCCAGTGTCCTGTGAAGAGGTACTAACACACCGATGCCTCACTGCAGAGAGAAGAGTCTCTGCTTTTTAAGAGGCAAGAGAGTTGGAGAGAGGATAAATTTATTTTAAACATGCTGCAAATGAGAGGTCTGTGGATGAGTTAGCTGCTGCCTGAGGCAAAAGGATATATGGGTCTGGAGCTCGGGGGACACATCTGAGGTGGAGACCAACATGTGGGAGATCACCCAGAGTTAGAAACACTGGCCCCCAGAACTGTGATGAACCCCAAGACTGGAGGGACCAACAGAGGGGGCTGCTGGCGGTGGTGATTCAGTTGCTCAGTCGTGTCCGACTCTTGGGACCCCATGGACTGTAGCCTACCAGGCTCCTCAGTCCATGGGATTCTCCAGGCAAGAGTACTGGAGTGGGGTTGCCATTTCCTTCATCAGGGGACCTTCTTGATCCAGGGATTGAACCTGCGTCTCCCCCACTGCAGGCAGGTTCTTTACAGCTTGAGTCACCAGGGAAGCCCCAAAGACAGGAGGAGATACGAGCGCAGGACAGTTAGAAGCAGCAGTTCAAAGGGTAGCAAATCAAGAAAAAGGATTTCTGTGCAGAGCAAGTGATCAGAAGTGCTGACTGTGGACTTCCCTGGTGGTCTAGTGGTTGAGACTCTGTGCTTCCAATGCAGGGGGCAGGGGATCTGAGGTCAGAGATCTGAGATCCCAGGCCTGCCGTGTGGCACAGCCAAACACAAGAACCACCACCAGAGTGCTGAATGCTACTCAGAGGTCAGGTAAGAACGATACTGAAACGCCACGAGAGACTGAGTTTCGGGGCTGCTGCTGACACCAACAGGGCCACCTCAGCGTGCTCGGCGAGGGTGGCTCACACTCCAGCGCCGTCCCCTGGCAGCGAGGGGGCGAGGCCGGCGACAGACACAGCCCAGTCGTCAGGTGCTGCCTCACGCGGCCAGGTGGCGGGCGGTGGTGGATGGGCTCGACAGGAAAGGCATTTCAAAACAGAGAACTCAGCATGTTTAAACACTTAGAAACCTACGCGGACTCTAGGAAGAAAAGAGCATCTCTAAAAGCAGGATTCAGGGCACAAGGTGTGGGCTAGCGCTGCTCTAGAGAAAGGAAGAGGGGGCAGAGACTCACATGGGCAGCCTGTGTGGGTTTTGTGGAAGCTGAGGGACCTTCCTTCTGAGCATTAAAACCTGATGGCTGATGAAATGACTGATGACCCAAGTCAAAGCCTACTGGGAAACGTCACCTTACTCAAGTCAGGCCAGCAGGTGCAACCAGATACATGAGTGGCAGTAAGACTGCGACCAGAATCAACAGCGACATCTCAGAACAGCTTTATCCTACAAAACACTGTCATCCAAGCAGAGGTCCTTGGTACAGCCTTTCTGGAAAACGGGTTAGCAATTTCTTTAAAAACTAAGCAGGCAACTGCCATATGACCCAGGAACTGCATTCCTACAATCTGCTCATTTCTTGGTCCAGAAAATGAAAATGTACATTCCTGCAAAAACTGATACGTGAATGTTCTTAACATTTTATTCAGCAGAGTCCCAAACTCTGAACACTCCAGATGTCCTTCAATGGTTAAGCAAACTGCGGTATCCATACCATGGACTACTACTCTTAGCGATAGAAAGGACTTGATATATGCAACAATCTGGATGAATCCCCCGAGAATTCTATAAAGTGAAAACAATCCCATCAAAAGGTTACATACCGCAGGATTGCATTCACAGAAGAACACAACTTTTAGAGATGGAGAACTAATCAGTGGTGGCCAGGACACGCGGGAGCTACATGGTAACAGAGCAGTTCTGGTTCTTGGCTGTGGTGATTAAGGAAGCTACACTTGATCCAACAGCACAGAGGTACACGAACATACACACGTGTGAACGCAAAGGACCTCCCTGCGCCTGTTTTTTTGCAAGTTCCTGTGATACTATGATTATTTTAAACAAATTTAGAAACAAATCTAAATTAGCATGGAAGCCTCTAAGGGATTCCCCCCCTCATACTGGCCACACAAAATTCACATGTGCCCACAACTGAAAGGAACAGCGTGTAAGGGTGAAAATAGATCCTATTTTGCTGTGATTTCCTGTAAGTTAATGAGGCATAAAACAGTCCAGAAGATCCCACACAACTTCCTCATATCAGACAGACGTTAGGTGAGGTGTCCCAGTCATGGCACCACAGACAAAGCAGCTCACCAAGACACGTCCCAGAAAGTCACTGTGCAAAGGAACTTCCTCTCCTGTAATTACAAGAAGGGTTTTTAATGTCTAGAGTGTACTAAGTGCCAAATGTGTAAAACTCCACTGCTGTGTTCCCTACTATGTTAAATCTTACCTGAATGTTAGGAGTTTCTCTACAAGCCATCTTCAGAATGTATCTAAGTTGTATGAAATGAACTGTGAGAAGGTAAGAGCCTAGAACTCATTGAGATGTGAGGACAGCAGCTCTTGAACCGTTCTTATTACGAGAATGAGACTCTCGGAACACTCATCAGTGTCCCTAAGACAAGAAAACCCTATCTGCAGTAGATACAGACCACTTATTTACTCTCCCCAAGAAAAGTGCAGCAGGAACCAGCTGGGCCAGAGCCCATCAGAGCCAAGTCATTACAAGCCCTCTTCCAAACTCCTCAAAGGAGGCGTTCTTACCGACCTTAACTTAGGGCTCTATCAGGAGGGGGGTTCAGCACAGACCTCCTAAGAGAAGGAAGGGGCACTATGTCAAGTTTGGGTATTTACTAGCTCCTGTTCCCAGTTAAAGGCCAGGAAATTAGCACTGTAAGTTATACTCAGTATGAAAACTCCTGACTCCCCATCTCTGTTCATACTAAGCTTCCTTTAAAATCTCCCACAGCTCCATGTGCTTCCCTGGTGGTTTAGTAGTCAAGAATCTGCCTGCAATGAAGGAGATGTTGGTTCAATCCCAGGGTCAGGAAGATCCCCGAGGAAGGCATGGCAACCCACCCCAGTATTCTTGCCTGGAGAATCCCATGGACAGAGGTGTCTGATGGGCTACAGACCTTGGAGCCGCAAAGAGTTGGACAAGACTGAGCGACTAAACAGCAAAAGCAACAGCAGCTCTACGCAGTCTCTAACACAAAACAAAGGGAACATTTCCCCATCTACACAAATGTCACATCATTACGTTGTATACATGAAACTAACGTTACAAGTCGATTACATCTCAATAAAAAAAAATTTTTTAAGGGTGTTGAGTACTATGTATCCAACACTGTAGTATGTGTAGGAACATGTAATAACAGAACAATAAGACCTATGTAGGGCTCAGCTGATAAACAGTCCGCCCGCAATGCGGGAGACCTGGGTTAGGAAGATCCCCTAGAGAAGGGAAAGGCTACCCACTCCAGTGTTCTGGCCTGGAGGATTCCATGAACTGTATATAGTCCATGGGGTCACAAAGAGTCGGACAGGACTGAGCAACTTTCACTTTTAAAACCTAGGTATAAGGAAAAAAAATTTTTTTTCTATCTCATACTTGAGCACTTGGTATAAATTCAGGAAAATGTTCAGATCCACCTGGATTAATAGCAGCCACAGAAGGATATGTGAAAAGCAAGACCCAGGCTCAGGACAGGCAGAAGGCACTCTGGGTGCGGCACAAAAGGAACAGAATCACACCAGTAAGGACCTGCAGGGCAGCCAAGAGGGCAAGAAGGCAGCTGACCTAACTGGATGGGGCATGATGAGGAAAATGATTAAGGAGTGGAGTGTGGTGATGTGATGATCCTGCCAGAGAGAATGGACTTTCCGAGGCAGGAACTGCCTGCCTGGTTTTGCTGGTTAGCAGAAAGGAGGGGTGGAGGACTGGGAGAGGCTGAAGAAAGTCACAGTCCAAGCGGAGGAGGGACCAGGGCAACTGGCACCAGGAGAGCAAGGGACAGGAAGTTGGACATTTCTCAGGGAGAGTCCTTAAAAAGCAAGTAAACACACTCCCAATTGTTAATCTAACAGCGACATAGAGTGTACTGTGGAGACCTACAGTGTGACTGATTTTAATCTCATATATATATATATATAATGTATATATTTGTAAGCAGACAGTTTTTTGCAATGAAAAAGAAAAGTGAAAGTTAAGGGAAGAACATCAAGAAATGTGTGGTCACCAGCATTAAATACCTAAGTGGTTGAAGATAGGAAAAGAGATAAGGTCAGTGAATCAGGTCAGGATATAATGGTGAACTCAACTCCTAAGTTCAGAGGCTCAGTGATTACTTTCTGGTAAACATTTTGCTCTCAACAGCATGAAAGCATCGTACTAAGTACTGCGTCCTGAATATTAGGCTAAGCACCTAACACAGCACACATGCCCAGGATGGCTCCTTCTAATGATACAAAATTGTACCCAAACGTAATTAAGGACATTATCAAGCTGCTAAGAGTTGGCAGGGCCCTTGGAGAACACGGTCTCCCACCCTTCTGTTTACAGCTGAGGGACTTAAATCTCTGATGGACTAACTCCCAAGTTAGCCACACACTCCTGACTCCCACTCTGTACTCATTTCCCCTAGAGCACTGTTTAAGTCCATCTTACGACTAGGTGTGTTTGTGTAGGATTTCCCTGTCAGCTGGGTTTTTGAAGTTACAAGCAGAGTTGTGTGCATTTCCCTTTTTGCTCTTAAGTCATACATTAAAACCACCATGCTAGAGTCAACACATTTGGGAAGTCTCAGTGACTGAAGATGCACTTACCGTTCTGGTGACCTCAACATTCAGATAATGACTCCTCCGTGTCTCCATTTCAGTTTCACTACCCTTTCTGAAACTTCAGTCTTCCCTAAAATTAACAGTCACCACACTAAATACTAATTCTCCATCACTGAACAGTCGACTGCCAAAAAATTTCTCATAAAAGAACTTTTTAATGTTTGCATTAATTGTAAGGCTCCATCTACACAATTCTATTAGTCTGTGAATTACTAAACTCACTTTAAAAAGCTTGTAGTGATACATAAGGTTCAAGTAAACAAATGTGTAGGCCTGTGGCCAGGCTAAGCCTCCCTTGCTTTCAGCAAACATTTACTCACAAAGGTTCAAAAGATACAATTTGCTGACATTATGGATCTTCTTTAAGGTAAAAACAGAGCACTTCAATTTAGAATGTATCAATTTTCACATTTAAGTCATGAAAAGAGCACCAATATAAGATAAACAGCTTCTAAGTGATTTGTTTCTTGGCACTTACAAAGTAACACTATTCACAATTTAATACATTTAAATCACTGGTGAACTCTAAATCAAACCGCTTGCCTGAAGAGTCATTATAATCCTAGTACTGTGCAGCCTTCAGGACACTCAGCTGGTACTATAAAGACAATGCTTGTTTGTGGCAGAGACTGTATCATACGTACTTAGATCACTGCACCAGTTTATTAGCAAGTCAATTCTCACCGTAAGACCAAACAAAAAAAAAAAACCTGCCTCAAAGAGTACAACAAAAACCTCACCAAGTAGGTGCGTAAGGACCAACCTAGGGGCAGGATAACTACTAAAGTGACTGCATGGACTGAGAACGGCAGCGACGCCTTATGGTGCCTTCGCAGCCGAGTCTCCATTTCCTCTTCAGCTCTGCAAGGGTGGGTGGACAAGCCTTTGACAAAACTGAGGTCAGGTGTGAAGGGCAGATATGGCCCTCTAACTCCCGGAGTCTGTAACTCAAGCGCCGGTCAGGCCATTTCGCTCCAGCCTCCCCTCCTGTTCGCAGGTGCCCTTGCACCCCCCTGGATCTGTCCTGGCACGCACATCCTGCAGAGCCTCAGAGACTGCAAAAACCTCAAGACTGCAAAGAACCTCAGAGGAGACCCAATTTCACCTCCTTGGCCTCCATGAATTTCCAAAGCACACAGTGTCTGGTTTGTTAAATTTCAGAATAAGACATTTCTCTTTTGGGCTTTTTGAGAATCTGGTGTGATTTATGGGTCTAGAATAATGAACACAGAAATGCACTGCATTTTGAATAAAATGTCCTCAGGCTTGCAGGTCCCTTGTTAAAGTACCTCCGCTTCTGACTACGGGTTTTTCCACTCCAGCTGTTCCTTATTAGAGCTTGCCAACTCTTTTTAATTAAAAATTAATTTATCTAAAGAAACCAACCTAAAGGCAGAGTTTGAGTTACGGCAAAGAAGACTTTGTCTGTTGCCCCTGGATGCATGAGTTTTCATTTACTCCATATAAAACTTTCTTGGGACTTTCTGGGTAAATCTATTGTTTTGAAGAGGTAAGACATTAAAACAGACAAAGTAGGAGCAAAAAGACAACCATCAGAATGAAAGGCAATACTGAAGAAATGTTTTTCTCAATCTATGTTAAAGAACATGTAATAAGCTCCCTGTAAACCAGGGGATTCGATTCCCTGGCAGTCCAGGGATTAGACCCTCCAGGCTTTCACTGCCAAGGACAAGCGTTCAACCCCCAGTCAGGAAACTAAGATCCTGAAGGCCGCACGGCAAGGCCAAACCAAGTGAAAAGGCTGGGCCAGGTTCACCATAAACCAACAAATGGATTTCAAGGAGACATTAATTTTCATTCTTTTGTTCTTTCTGCTTATGGATGATGGAGAAGAAGCAGAACAGTCTAACAATCCCTGCAAGGTAAACTCATCCCTCCCCCTTCTCTCCAAGTAGAAAGTCTACCATCCAAACTTATAGCTGCATTCTATTCAGAAGATATGGAACTACAGTTTATTAAACTATAAATTAGGCAATAGGAAACTTTACTTTAGATTTGCCAGTTCTCACTGGAAAGAAAAAAGAAAGGAAACTGAAGACATTTAATGGGCAACAGACCGACACTGAGGACGTCTTCTGAACAGCGAGAGTGCTTCAAATGAGCATTAACTCTTTCCTCTTCCAAAGACGCCTTCTACTTGTATAGGAACATTTTAGCTCTGAGGCAGAGAAACACAGCTGACATCTAAAGTCATGCAAGAGCTGAGGACAGGAAGAGCAGAAGGAAGCCCTTCTCGGGTAGGAGGATCCGTGAAGCAGAAGAACAATGGCAGGAGGGGCAGACGCCTCGGTAGGAACAGAAGGGCTGCCAGCACGCAGAGCCAGCCCGACCCTCTTGGGCCACAGTCACGTCCTTCCAAGCGACTTCCCAGTTATTCCCGGAAGTGATCATTTAGGGGGCTAAAAAGCTATATTAGGCTTTTTACTGCAATTTTTCTTTTCAATGAAAGTAGGTCATCTGAGTTCTAAGAATTTAAGTTCTGGTTATCTGACTTCTAAGAACTTAAGATCTTCCAAAGAAAACCAATTGGCTCTTTTCACTGGGGATGATTCAAAAACCAAACCCAAAAACATTCTAAATAAAGTCTGATTTTTCCTCTTGCAGAAAATGTTACTCATTGTTGGTTAAAACAGCACAAAGGAGCTCAATGTGCACGTGATCTGAATGAAAATGTAAATCTCAAAGACGGTTTGATATTTTCACTAGTAGATTTAAGGTCCTTAACCAACGCCTAAAGCAAACTGAAACTCAATGTCCCTGACAGAATGCCCTCACCCTGCTACCTTCACACAACTCACACAAAAAGCTGTCCTTTTGACTTTGTATTTGGTACACACACACTGCTCACTTAGAAATAATTCTTTTCCAGTTAGTATTAAAACTTGAGACAACTTATTGGAGACATCTCTCTCTACGCCTTGCGTAGTATCGGAACACTCTGTCCAACAAATTTAACTGTCCCGTTGGGTGCGCACCAGGAAAACCGAAGAACCAGATAAAAGATAAAAAAGCAGTTTGTAGTCCAAACACGGACACTTTGGGAGATAATGCAGGGTAATCGCAGGGAGAAGAGCCAAAGGTCGCTACACAGAAGCAGAGAACGGGTAAGCCGCTGGCTCGGCTCTCCGACGCATTTCCTGCGCCCGCCAAACACGCTGGGTGGTCCCGAACACCGGGCGGGCGGGGGTGGGGGCCGGGCCTCGAGGAGGGGCCCGGGGGGAAGGGGCGCCGGCCGCCCGCCGTGGGGAACGGCCCCTCCCCGGGCGGAGCGGGAAGGAACTGGGGATGTGGAAACGGCCGCCTCTCAACAGCAGGCAGGGCGCCGCTCGCTGCCGCCTCTCTCCCGCCCCAGCCGCGGACTCACCAGCTCCACGAGTTTGAGTCGCCGGAAGCCCGTGAGCCGGCTCAGGGTGAAGTAGGCGGCGAGGCCGCTCCGGGGGCCTCTGCCGGGGCCCGGGTGCGCCTCGGTGGTGGCTCTGTAGACCTCTCCGTTCTCCATCGCCCAGGGCCCGGGAACGCAAGGCCGCGGCTGGCGCCGACTCCACCGACTCGGCGGGCTAGGCCGTCACTTCCTGGGCCTCCGCCCCACTTCCGGCAGACTCCGCCCCGGCCCGCCCCCTGCCGCGAGGCCTTGCCTCTCTACTTGTAAAGATCCTCGGAGACTCGGGGAACATGAACGGCAAGTGCAACGTCCTGGGGATCGCAAACGTCCCGGCTCTCTCTGAAATGGCTGCTGTGGCCAGGCTGAGCAAGAGAGAAGAGGAGGAGGTGAGGCTGGACAGGCAGGCAGAAGCCAGACAATGTAGGGGCCTTGCAGAGCAAGGGAAAAAATGAATTTCATTTTCATTGTTACGGGTTATCTCAAAGGACTTTCGGGATTGCTCCCTCCTGCTTCTCTGAATTCCTTTCAGGCTTACGTGCCAAAACTGCTGCTATAGTCCTCCCGTATGTTAATTTTGTGTGAACTCATCAAGGAAGGTCATCATAATTTAGCAACCACAGCTGATCGATTTACATGCCATGCACACATACTTTCTTCACAACAATATAACGTAGGTGCTGTCATTACATTAATTTGACAGATGAGAAAACTGAAGCTGGAATCCAGCCCTCCCAGGTACAGAAGCCCCCGCCACATCCCCCAGTTCTTGTTATTAGAAAAAGGCTGTAGGTCTCCTAGGCCTTCCCTGAGTTCCAAAGAGCAGATTCAAGCAATTACTAATGAAGGAAGTGAGGAATGCAGAAACAAAAGCAGTCAAAACAACAGTTCAGGGATGAAACAGTCCTAGCTCTTCCTCAGGCGATGCCTGCCCATAGCAATCTGACCATGGACCCTGGAGGTGTTCTGCAAGAAGAACTAAGACCCCCGCGGGTGGTGACTACGGGCTGACCGCCAGCACACAGACTCCAGACTGGCTGGAACCAGACAGCGACGAAGGTTCCTGAAATGCCACCCTTACCTCCCCGCCAACCGATGAGAAGAAAGTTTCACCCTCTGCATTCTCACCCCAAATGCTGCCTTTAAAACCTTCTGATGAAAACCATTGGGAGTTCAGGTCTTTTGAGGACAAGCGGTCCATTCTCCCTGCTGGGTCCTGTGAGAAACACTATCCTTTCCTTCACTGCAACCCAGTGTCAAGTCCGGCTTTGCTGGACTGTAAGCCAGAGGACCCAAGTTCAGTTCAGAAACAAGGCCAAGAGGCTGAGTATCACATCCAAGGTCAAACACTCACGGGCAAGTGGA
This sequence comes from Bubalus kerabau, assembly GCF_029407905.1. Taxonomy (NCBI): domain Eukaryota; kingdom Metazoa; phylum Chordata; class Mammalia; order Artiodactyla; family Bovidae; genus Bubalus; species Bubalus kerabau. The sequence continues at coordinate 8,707,493 of NC_073643.1, forward strand.
AGGTAGGCCCAGGGCATCTGACTCACAGCCCTGCTGCTGACCACTAAGCCAGAAGCCCCAGCCTGTACCCCTTGAGGGCCTGGAAACCCACGTGAAAGGGAGGGGATGCTGCTTCCACGTGCATCTTCTGTTCTCCACAGCCCCAAACCTCCCTTTCTCCCATTCAAATGGAACAAAAAGAGTAGATCCTATGCTGGGAGTGAGGGGGTGGGGGTGGATAATCTACAGTCAGCCCAAACTATCCTACCTTCTTTGATAAAACACATTCTTAACCTCTTGCCAAGGCCAAGCAGCCACCAATCCTAGCCAATAAAGCCTCTGTCTTTTCACAAGGGCTGTAAGAATTCATTGCCTTGTTATTCTTCAAGTCACTATCATCCCAAACTAGACACTACCTGTGTCTGAAATTTACTTTGAAATTCATCCCCCACAAGGAGAGAGAGATGGGTTAATGAACAGAGAGATGGATGAAAGGAGAGACTCGTGATAAAGCAACTGCAGGAACATGTTAATGGTGTAACACACGGGTGTTCACTGTACAATCATTTCAACTTCTGTGTTTGGATATTTTCAAAATAAAGTATTAAAGAAGGGACTTCCCTGGTGGTCCAGTGGTTAAGAATTCCCCTGCCAAAGCAGGGAACACCAATTTGACCCCCAGTCCAAGAAGATCCCACATGCCAAGGAGCAACTAAGACTGCAGACCACAAGCCCTGGCCCGGGCTCTAGAGCCTCCGCAGCAACAGAAAGCACCCTGGCCATCAGTGCACCGCGGTCACAGAACACCCCACGCCGGCAGAGACGAGAAAGCCTGAGCACAGACGCGAAGACCCAGCACAGCCAAAAACCCAACAAGTGAGGATGTGCATAGGTTATATACAAATACTACATAGTTGTAAAGGAAAGACTAGAGTCTCTGAGGATTCTGGTGTCCAAAGGGGGATGAAGTGAAGTGAACTGAAAGTCGCTCAGTCATGTATGACTTTGCGACCCCATGGACTATTCATTCCATGGAATTCTCCAGGCCAGAATACTGGAGTGGGTAGCTGTTTCCTTCTCCAGGGGATCATCCCAACCCAGGGATGGAACCCAGGTCTCCCACATCGCAGGCAGATTCTTTACCATCTGAGCCACCAGGGAGGCTCCCAAAGTGGGGTCGTAGAACCATTTCCCCCAGACACCAGAGGATGACTATAATTATTAGGGAGTCCTTTTGATGGGGGGCACCCACACAGAAAACTTTCCCTTCATTAATGAATAAACAACCCTGAATAAATGCTGGGACTGGGTACACTGAAATGAGAAATCTTATTTATGGAGAAAAGTTACACCAAATAAAAGGAAGATTAAAATTTGAAGATTACTCAGTTTTCTCCTTTAATAGCAGTATTTTTTTTTTAATGAAGGGAAAAAAACATTCAAAAAGAGTTTGGGAAAATATAATTTGAGATTTTCACTATTCAAAAAGTAATTTGGTGCTACTTTTTCATTAAAATTTTGTTTTCAGCAGCTCCTACTGAAACAACTTCAGGGCTGTCTTAACTATATTAGCACTGTTAGGCAGGAATGTGGATACAAATCTGGATCACAGACACCGACTGTCCTACAGGGACGCCCACAAACGACCATGGCACAAAACAGTGTGGATGCCATAAAACACAGAGGATCCAAATTATAAAAAAGAGGAAAAAAAAAGAGGTAATACAAATTAAATGTTTTGAGAATTCAGAGTCGAAGAAAATGACTTTCAGCTGAAAGGATCATCGTGGTGGAGCTTCAAGCCGGGGGTTAAAGAATAGTGGACTTCGGACGTGCAGGAAGAGGACAGTGGGCACAACAGGCAGAGTGGCAACAGCAAGAGAAGCCAAGATGTGCTCAGAAGAGCAGAGGAGGAAGGGCAGGGTGGGGAGGGAGGGCAAAGTGACGGCCCAGCCTGGGAGGGCCTGAGGAGGCAGGCTAAGGAGGCACTTGCCTTGTGGTCTAGTGGTTAGGACTCCGTGCTGCCACTGCGTGGGGCACAGGTTCGATCCAGGGTCCAGGAACTAAGATCTCACATGCTTCTTGGCACAGCCGAAAAAAAAGAAATCAGGCTAAGGAACTAGAGCTTTCCTTTACTGCTGAACAATGAGCAACCACAGAGGAGGAAAGTGAATGACCAGAGCTCTTCCTTGGGGGTGTTTTTCTAGCAGCCTTGTGTGGACCGGGTTGGTAACAGGCAAGCAGGGACTGTTGTAGATGTTCTGGAAATAGGAAAGAGAGGCTTGAACTCCGACAGTGGGCACAGAAATAGAGCAGAAGGGGTGGCCTGAAGAGACTCTGTGGAAGGGAAAACCAGTGCGATTTGGAGGTTGATTTGCTTGAAAAGGGGAGGAACTGGAACAGATGCTAAACTTTCAAGCCATGTAACAGACTGACGGAGAGATAGGGTGCACAGGAGGAATTACCTCTTGTCAGGATCAAAGCGTGCATTTCAAAACGTTAAAAGCATGACGGTCCTACAAGCAGAGTCAGCGTGCTTCACAGATTTATTTAACTTACTGGCAATCAAAAGAACGCAAAAACACTTCAGAGGATGATATGAACAATCGTGGGATGTGTGTGTCTATGTATGAAAAAAAATGGAATACGATGACTAGTTCCAAAACTAGCTGATGCTGTACAGGACATAAAACGGTTGCCTCTGTGATTAACTAAAGCAGAGAGAAATCATTTTCATCTCTATCAGGACAAAGTGAAGTCAGTCAGACAAAGACAAATATCATATGATATCACTTACAGGTGGAATCTAAAAACTGAGACAAATTAATCCACAGAATAGAAACAGACTCAGAAAAACAAATTTATGGTTGCCAAAGGGGAAAGGCAAGAGGAAGCGGAGGGATAAATTAGGTTGGGCTTGACACAGACACACAAATATATATAAAATACTCATCAAGGACCTGCTAGACAGCACAAGGAACTCTACTTAATATTCTTTAACAACCTACACATACAGGGAAAGAATGTAAACAAGAATGGCTGTATGTGTGACCGAGTCAAGTCAGTGGACACCTACAACAAAAGTCACACTGTAAACCGACTATACTCCAGTGTGGAGGAGAAACATGTCTCCATGCCTGCCATACCCGCTCAGGCCCTGGGGACCCAGGCTGGTGTCACACCCCTGCAGCCTTGGGTCCCAGCGATGAACTGTCACGAGACTGCGGGAGCCGGGGCGGGTGTGCCAGCAAATGAGCCCCGCTTGGGCATGGAATGCACAGTCCCCTGGTGGGACCACAGTCTCCAGATTCAGGCGGGCCCTCCTCCAGCTATACCAAGCCAAGGACACCCTCCCACTGGTGGACGCCGTGGGCTGGAGGAGCTCTGAGCAGCCACCCTGTCCACACGTGGCCTGGTGCCGAGTCCCCACCTCCAGCCGCCTTCCCTAGAGCGGCCCCACCTACGGGCAACAGCGCCCTAGGTGTGGCAGCTTGGCAGGGGTTGCTTTGTCTACGGAAGGGTGAAAGGGGAAAAGGCAGAGACGTGTCCTTGGGGTTTTGTCCTGGCACATGCCACCCTAACTGACAACCCAGAAACTCGACTTTTCCTAAGGTTTGACTGCCCCAACTAGCCCGAGCAGGCAGGAAGAAATGCTTCACCTTGTGGCCATTTCCCATCATTGTTCAGTCACTCGGTCGTGTCCGACTCTGACCCCAGGGACCACAGCACACCAGGCTTCCCTGGCCTTCACTATTTCCCAGAGCTTGCTCAAACTCATGTCCTTTGAGTCAGTGATGCCATCCAACCATCTCATCCTCTCTCATCCCCTTCTCCTCCTGCCTTCTCTTTCCAAGCATCAGGGTTTTTTCCCTGATGAGAATGAGTCAGCTCTTCGCATCAGGTGGCCAAACTAGTGCTTAGGGGCACTTCCTATTCACAAGGCCCGTGGGGCTGGAAACGACACCTGCCCTCAAGAAATGTCCTACGGTAGGTCACGAAAAGCAATTCCAAACAGGGCTGACTTTCAGGAAGCCAACTTCAAGAAGTAAATTTCACTCATATTTATTGAAAAAAAAATTTAATGGAAAATATGCTCCACACAGCTATTATTTAGAGACACGCAAATCGGAACTGCAAGGGGGTATCTCACTGTGCCAGTGAGAATGGCCAACCGCAAACGCCTACAGACAATGAATGCAGAGACGCCGAGGAAGGGAGGGAGCTCTCCTACAGGCTGAGGAAGCTGCAAACTGGCAACAGGCTCTGGAGAACAGTGTGTGGAGGTTCTTTACAAACTAAGCATAAAGCCAGTTGATGATCTAGCCACCCCAGTCCTGGACCTACCATCAGAGAAGCACAGGATCTGAAAAGGTGCACCAACATTCAGTGCCGCCCAGTGTGCGACGTCCAAGACACGGGGCCCCCAGTGCCCGCTGGCAGAGGAGCCGAAGAAGACGCGCCACGCGTACCGCAGGAGGCGATGGCAGCCCACTCCAGTGCTCTCGCCTGCAGAATCCCAGGGACGCGGGAGCCTGGCGGGCTGCCGTCTATGGGGTCGCGTAGAGTCGGACAGGACGGAAGAGACTTAGCAGCAGCAGCAGCAGCTACATGTATACAGTGGGATACTGGCCATAAAAAAACAGATGAATTGATGCCATTAGCAGCCACATGAATGGACCTAGACAAGATCATACTTAGTGAAGTAAATCAAACTGCGAAAGACAAGCATCATATAGGATCACCTACACTTGGAATCTAAAAATTGATACAAATGAATTAATTTATGAAGAGAAAAAGACTCACAGAGTTAGAAAACAAATGCATAATTCCCAAAGGGGAAATCAGGGGCGGGAGGGATGAGTTAGGAGGTTAGGGTTAACAGATACACTGCCCTATATATAGAAGAGATAATCAAGAAGGACCTTCTGTATAGGACAGGGAACTCAACTAAAACACTCCCGTAATAACCTATATGGGAATAGGATCCAAAAATCGAGACATCTATTATGTGTGCATAAGTGAATCAAGTTGCAGTGGACCTAAAACAAACAGCACTGTAAATCAACTCTACTTCATAGAAAATAAAAATTAAGAAAAGCAGAGCCAACCATACTCCCCACAGGCCTCAGGGACCCAGGTGGGTGTCACGTCCCTGGGGCCTGAGCAGGCCTGCGTCTGGAGGCTGGACTCGCATGGGACTGACGGAGGATGTGCAAGCAAATGAGCCCCCTTGGACTTGTACTGCCCACTCCCCTCTTGATGGGACCACAATCTCCAGAGCCAGGCAGGCCCACAAAAAGCCACAGGAAGCCTACTTCACCCAGAGATCTGTGGATCCTCCTGGGCTGGAAGAGCTTCGTAAAGTCACCTGATCTCCCCTCCTCGCATCCTGGTGCTGGGCTCCCACCTCCACCCTCCATCCTGAAAGTCCCCACACCTACAGATCACAGCACCCTTAGCAGAGCAGTTTTGCAAGGATGGGCATTTCTCCATGGGGTGAAAGGTAACAGGAAGGAGGAATGACACACAAGCCCCTGGGCGTTTCGTCTCACGCATTCCGCTCTCCTGGACAACCCAGGAACATGACTTTGCCAAGCGTCTGGCTGCCCAGGTAACCAGATCTGTATGTGGCAAAGTGCTGCCGCCTTGTGGCCCTTTCCTGTAACAGCACTTTAAAACCTGCAGCTCATGGGCACTTCCTATTCACAAACCCTGGGAGGCTGGAATCGGCACCCACTCTCAAGAAATGTCCTGTGGTAGATCTTGGAAGAATAATGCAAAACAGGGCTGACTTTCAAGAAGCCAATTTCAACAGGTAAATTTCATTCACACAGTTTGAAAAGAAAAAAAAAAAGTAGTGGAAAAGAGAACCCATTGGCTATTAATGTGCTGTGCTTCGTCGCCCAGTTGTCTCCGATTCTTTGCAACTCCGCGGACTGTCGCTCACCAGGCTCCTCTGCCCGTGGGGAGTCTCCAGGCCAGAATACTGCAGTGGGGTGCCATGCCCTCCTCACAGCTGTTAATAGAGAAACACAAATGAAAACCACAAGGCCAGGCCTTCCCTGGCGGCTCAGGGGTAAAGAATCCGCCTTCCAATGCAGGAGACATGGGTTCAACTCCTGACCTGGGATCCCACGTGCCACGGAACTCAGCCCATGAGCCACAACTACCGAGCCTGCCCGCCTCAACCACTGAAGCCCGCGTGCCCAGAGCCCGCGCTCTGCAACGAGAAGCCCCTGCAATGAGAAGCCCGTGCACCACAGCTAGAAAGTAGCCTCCGCTCTCCACAACTAGAGAAAGCCCTCGCATCACTGAAGACCAGAAGAGCCAAAAGTAAGTACATTTTTAAAAAAGAGCTACAAAGATGTATCACCTCACATCAGTCCCAACGGTCATCAGTAAAACATCTAAAAACATCAAAGGTGGAGACAGCATGGAGCAAAGGGAACCCTCCCATGCTGTTGGCAGGGATGTCAATTGGTAACGGCCACTATGGAGCAACCTGCGAAGGTCCCTTAAAACCTAAAAATAAACCTAGCATATGGTCCAGCAATCCCACACCCACACATATATCCAGAGAAAACTGTAATTTTGAAAGATATATGCAGCCCAATGCTCACTGCTGCACTATTTACAGCAGCTAAGACGTGGAGGCAGCCTAGATGCCCATCAACAGATGAATGGACACACAGGGGGACACACACACACACACACACACACACACACAGAGTGGAATATTACTCAGCCATAAAAAGGAACGAATTTGAGTCAGTTCCAGTGAGTTAGATGAATCTAGAGCCTGTTATCGGAGAAGGCAATGGCACCCCACTCCAGTACTCTTGCCTGGAAAATCCCATGGATGGAGGAGCCTGGTGGGCTGCAGTCCATGGGGTCGCTAAGAGTCAGCCATGACTGAGTGACTTCACTTTCACTTTTCACTTTCATGCATTGGAGAAGGAAATGGCAACCCACTCCAGGGTTCTTGCCTGGAGAATCCCACGGACAGGGGAGCCTGGTGGGCTGCCATCTATGGGGTCGCACAGAGTCGGACACGACTGAAGCGACTTAGCAGCAGCAGAGCCTGTTATACAGAGTGAAGTTAGAAAGAGAAAAATAAATATCATATATTAATGCAAACATATGACATCTAGAAAGATGATACTGATGAACCTATTTGCAGCAACAGAGATGCTGACAGAGAACAGACTTCTGCACATACCGGAGGAAGGGGAGCATGGGGTGAATTGAGAGAACAGCACTGAAACATATATACACATACACACCTATATAACCATATGTAAAATAGCCAGCCAGTGGGAATCTGCAGTCTGACACAGGGAGCTCAACCCTGCGCCCTGTGACAACCTAGAGGGACAGGATGGGGGACGGGAGGGAGGCTTTAGTGGGAGGGAATATAATTATGACTGATCTGTGCTGTTGTACAGCTGAAACCATAACAATGCAAAGCAATTTTCCTCCAGTTAAAACAAAATCAAAAACTAGAGTAGAAGCTAAGCAAATCATATTGTCAATCTCATTTCATTTACACCAGCAGAGGGCTGCAACGGCCAAGGAATGCTGCTGCTGCTGCGGCTGCTCAGTCGCTTCACTCGTGTCCGACTCTGTGCGACCCCACAGACGGCAGCCCACCAGGCTCCCCCGTCCCTGGGATTCTCCAGGCAAGAACACTGGAGTGGGTTGCCATTGCCTTCTCTAGTGCATTAAAGTGAAAAGTGAAAGTGAAGCTGCTCAGTGGCACTCAGACCCTCAGCGACCCCAGGGACCGCAGCCCGCCCGGCTCCTCCACCCACTGCTGCCTTTTTTCTAGGGCTTCTGCCTGCCTGTACATGCACTTGATTCCTCCATGGTGTTTGGGGGGAAAAAGACTACAAAACTCAGCCTCCTTGCTCCCATATCACTTGGGTATTTTAGTTCAGGACGGTTGGATTACTTGTGAGGGAGATGTGATGCAGAAAGGTAGACATCACAGCCCTTTCTAACACCATACCCCAAAATAAACTCAAAATGGATTAAAAGACTAGGAACTATAAAACTCTTAGAGGAAAACAGGCAGAACACTCTCTGACATAAGTCACAGCAAGATCCTCTATGACCCACCTCCCACAGTAATGAAAATAAAAGGAAAAACAAACACGTGGGGCCCAATTAAACCTAAACGCTTTTGCACAAGGAAGGAAACTATAAGCACGGTGAAGTGACAGCCCTCAGAATGGGAGAAAATAAAAGCAAATGAAACAACTGATAAAGAATTAATCTACAAAATATACAAGCATATCATGCAGCTCAACACCAGAAAAACAACCCAATCAAAAAACAGGCAGATGAATTAAACAGACATTTCTCCAAAGATACACAAATGGTTAATAAAGACATAAGATGCTCAGCATCGCTCATTATTACAGAAGTGCAAATCAAAACCTCAATGAGCTATTCTGATATTCTGACCAGTCAGAATGGCCATCATCAAAAAATCTACAAAAAATAAATGCTGGAGAGGATGTGGAAAAAAGGGAACCCTCTCACACTGTTGGTGGGAGTGCAAAATGATACAGTCCCTAAGGAGAACAGTAGGGAAAGTCCTTTAAAAACCAGGAATGAAACTACCATACGACCCAGCAATCCCACTGTAGGCATATACCTTGAGGAAACCAGAACTGAAAAAGACACATGTACCCCAATGCTCAGCGCGGCACTATTTACATTAGCTGTAAATAACTGGAAGCAAGCTAGATGTCCATCAGCAGATGAATGGATAAGGAAGTCGTGGTACTTATATACAAAGGACTATTTCGCAGCTATAAAAAGGAACGCATTTGAGTCCGTTCTAATGAGGTGGATGAACCTAGAGCCTATTAAGGACAGTGAAGTCAGTCACAAAGAGGAAGACAAATACCGAACATTAACACATACGTATATATGGAATCTAGAAAGATGCTACCAACGATCCTGCATACAGGGTAGCAAAGGAGACACAGATGTGAAGAACAGACCTTTGGACTCAGTGGGGCAAGGAGAGGATGGGATGATTTGAGGGAACAGCACTGAAACATATACATTACCAAATGTAAACCAGATGACCAGAGCTTAATGTATGAAGCAGGGCATCCAAGGCCGCTGCTCTACGACAGCCTAGAGGGATAGGGTGGGAAGGGAGGCAGGAGGGGGGTTCAGGATGGGGGGCCATGTGTATCTATGGCCGATTCATACTGACGCATGGCAAAAACCATCACAATACTGTCAAGTAATTATGCTCCAATTAAGTAAGTTTTTAAAAAAAGTTTTCTGATTGCTTAGGGAAAAGAGAAGTCCAATTTGGCAATGTGAATTACAGGGCATCTCTGCCATTAGAAGGCCACCACAGACTTGCCTCATACTGAGAGTCATTGATGAGTACAGAAAACATGTTTCCACTCATCATCAATTAAATCCTGCTGCTGCTGCTGCTAAGTCGCTTCAGTCGTGTCCGACTCTGTGCGACCCCATAGACGGCAGCCCACCAGGCCCTGCCATCCCTGGGATTCTCCAAGCAAGAACACTGGAGTGGGTTGCCATTTCCTCCTCCAGTGCATGAAAGTGAAAAGTGAAAGTGAAGTCACTCAGTCATGTCCAACTCTTAGCGACCCCATGGACTGCAGCCCACCAGGCTCCTCCATCCATGGGATTTTCCAGGCAAGAGTACTGGAGTGGGTTGCCATTGCCTTCTCCAAATTAAATCCTAGCTTTTGAAAAATGGGAAGCATTAACAGGGGTTCCCGAAGCAAAGACGTAATGGAAAGATAACCACTCTCTGCAGGCCACATTTTGTTTCATCTTCCCTGTGTTCGTCGAAAGAGACATATGCTCTCCTGGAGCTGCTGCATGTCAGTTTATAGAAATCAGCTTCATTTTGTTTTTTTAATAATTACATTGAGTGGCCATACCTCAGTTTATCTACCCAATTTCCCATGAAGAGGCCTTTAGGTTGTTCCCAACATTTTGCAATTAGCAACAATGTCGCAGAGAATAACTGTGTGAATTTTACTTTTGTATCCTCAGATATGTACCTTTGGGGTAAGTTCCTAGGTTAGGTGGTTACTGAGTTTGCACAGTTTTGTTAACTAGTGCAAATTTCCCTCACCAGAGGTTGTACTGTTTTGCACTCCCAGAAACAGTGCACACACCTGTTCCTCCAACATCTCCCACAAAGTGCATTCTCAAGCTTTGAATTTTTTTCATTCAGATAGGGAGAAATAATATTTAGTGTGATTTTAATTTGCATTTCTTCCTGAGAAAAATTGAATGTATTTACATATGTTCAAGAGCTACTTTTATATTATGTTTTACTTGTCTGTCCAAGTTTTTTGCCTATTTACATCCTATAGGGATTTTGGTTCCCCTACCTCTATTTTAAGAATTCTTCAAATATTAGGTATATCAGCTCTTTGTCTGTGGTACAACTTTTTTCTCTCAAACTTTTTGCCTGCCTTTTGCTTCTGTTAATGGTGTTTTTTGCCATCATGCTTTTTTTTTCCAGATTATTTTTAGATAGTTGAGTATACAATTTTTAATTGCATGTATATTGAGTTAAAGTTAGAAAGCCTGTCCCCATTTGGATACAAAAGACTTTTAAGTTTTCCTTTAGTCCTTGTATGGGTTCATATTTTACATCTAGGTCTGATATACCTGGGAGTTGATTCTTGTGACTGATGTCAGGGATGGATCTAATTTTACCTTTACAAACAGCTAGCACTTGATCTAATACCATTTTATACATGTGTATGTATACATACATATTTATATATATGCATATGTGTATATTTATATATGTAAATACATATGTATGTAATATGTATACATACATACATACATAAAACTGTTTTCTTGTAGAAAAAAGCACACAAGGCAGTGGGCTTTTCAGAAACGGTCACTTACACTAATACATTTAGAGCAGAGAGCTCAAAGCGCTTGCATAATCATGGGACTATTATTTAATGAATTTATGCAAATTAAAATTCCTTCCCTGGTGGCTACTAAAATTTAATTTGTGTAACACTTTACAGTTTAGAAACATACCCCCACATCCTCAATCTGGTTTACCCCATCGTAACTCTAATCCCAAGCAGGTTGTCCTCAACACACCGAGGAAGGGACTAAGGCCACAGAACAGATGACGCCGAGAGGCATGCACTGAGTGAGTGCAGCGACCCAGCTCTTCTGCCTTTTCCATGGTTCTCCACAGAACTGGCCCCAGTTCTTTCACATTAAGCCAGCTGTGGCTTTACAAAGTCCGTTACGAAGAAGGTGGTGGCTAAGACGCTCAAAAATCTCTTGCAAGCCAGGGCTGGATTAAGACTTTACTTGAAGGTTAAAGCTCTCAAAATACTGAGCATCTCCAGCAGCTAAAGAGCAGGAAAATATCTGGGAGTATAGCAAAAGATGTGGCTGTCCAGCAATTCCACTCCTGGGTATGTATCCAAAAAAACCAAAACCACTCATTTGGAAAGACACATGCACCTCAGTGTTCAGAGCAGCATTCCTTACAATTGCCAGATAAGCAAGCAACCTCAGAATCCATCAACAGATGAATGGATAAATAAGATGTGGTACATAAATACAATGGAATATTAATCATAAAAAAGACTGAAATTTTGTCATTTGCAGCAATACGGATGGAGTTGGAGGGCATCAAGCTAAGTGAAATAAGTCAGACAAAGATAAATACTGTATGATATCACATATATGGAATTTTTAAATTACGATGAACTAGATATAGAGAAGCTAGAACCACTAGAGAAGCTAGAGGTTACAGCAGCGGGGGAGGGGGAGGTAGAAGCTAGCGGGTGTGAGACAGGCCCCAGGATGTTCTGCACAACAGGGGAACATGGCCAGTGCTTGGTAATAACTTAGTGGAGAGCAATCATTAAAACTGTATTAAAGTTTTTTTTAAACTAAATAGTACTTAATAGTACTTCCTTAATAGTACTTCCCATGCACACAGAATTTGAAACGTGCACACATACACAAAACAGTGGGAGCCCCACCCAGGTAACGATGATGAAGCTATAACATTAAAGACAGAACATACCTTAATAAAAAATGCTTGGAGAGTCACATCCTACAGGATGTCAACTCAGATTTCTGAACCAAAACCTGGCTTTAAATTCTAAGGCAACATGGGGCAACATCAAATGCCTAGTCTGGCTACTGAGTTGTAACAGCAGCTCTGAGAGTGATCAGAGGAGCCCTGGAGGTCCTGAGAACTTCACAGGGATTCTGTGAGGTCAGACTATTCTCCTCCTCCCAAGAGGACACTTGCATTTTTCACTGGTGAATACTGGTTTGCACTGCAGCTGGAGTAAAACCAGGAGCACGCTAGCACAAGGCAAGGCAGTGGCAGCAAACTGAATCTGTAGTCCTTCTCTTCTTCACCACTCTGGGAAAATACAAAGCAAATCCACTGAAGAATTCCCTTGATGAAGTGAAGCCTTATTACGCTGCACCAGCTGGCACCAGTTCTTCCGCCGTTCTGTGCGGAAACGGAAGGACACATGCACACTTCTGCTGCTTCCTGAAGTGTTCCTGTACTACTGAGTGATCAGCTGGTGTAGCCACTTCTTTCAGCTACCTGCAAGAATTACTTATAGACCAACTGGCTCTTCAGGTGTATTTGGGAGACACTTTCTCAATAATGAATGAAGTGGTCCTATCAGTACAAGCAATATACACTGACAGTATCCGTTGCACTGATAGAATCTGAACTTTCCAGAAAAAAATTAGAATCTTGGAATATTTGTATCGGCCACTGAGCCTGACCGTTTCCCACCACTTTAAACTTTTCTAATGAGATTTAATAATAACTAAAAATATGTTATTTGGGGAGAAGACATTTTATAATGAGACATGTTAGAATTTGGAAGAACCTGGAGTTCAGCAAACTGATATTTTCTAAATCCAATGAATAAAATAAATAAATAAATAAATCCAATGAATAATGTTACAGAGTCACACAGGGGTAAAAATCTACTCCAGGTTAAAGACAGACCAATGGTTTTCTCCACTGTAGTTAGCCTGCAAAAAACACTTGTCAAGTCTTAGCACCGAAAGAGAAAACTCACAATTCTCTGGAAAAGCTATTAAAATACTCCTACCTTTTTCCACCTATGTATTTCTGAGGCTGCATTTTCTTCCTGGAATTCAGACAGCATTTCAGATCAGACGGAATACAGCAGATGAGAGAACCCAGCTGTCTTCCATTAAGCCAGACACTAAAGAGTTTATAAAAATGTAACACAATGGCACCCTTCAGACTTTTTTTAGTTTCACAGAGCTGTTTTCTGTAAAGTTATGCTAACATGAAATGGATTTACTATCGCTACTTATAAATGAATATTTTTAAATTTTCAGCTTTTACTTACCACATGGCAAATATAGATAAATGACCACATTAAAAATAATTCTTTGGGGTTCTTAGTAAGTACAAATATAAAGGAATCCTGAGAATTCCCTGCCAACCTAGTGGTTAGGACTCCACGCTTTCACTGCTGAGGGCCCAGGCTGGGGAACTAAGATCCCACAAGCTGTGAGCAAAAAATAAATAAAATAGAAGAGGAATCTTGTGACAAAAAATTTTGAAAATCACTGTATCTAAATTTTGGAAAAGTAAATTTTACCCCAAGACAAGACAGAAAAGAATTGTCACCAACTAATTTAAAAAGTTTTGGTAATACAATGAGTTCAAGGTACAGCTCTCCCCAAACCTGTGTGGTAGTGTGTGTGTGGGTGTGTATTACTCTCCCTCCAACTATATATAATCGTATTTTGAGAAACTGGAGGCATCATTATTTTATTGTTTCTTAAAAATATAACTATCTCCATATATGCTCTATCTGAAAAATATCTTTTAAAATATCCTTGAATTTCATGGACCTCTTCACATTACTCACTTCATGTATTTTTTTACTTTATGTATATATTAGAGTTCTTCCTATAATTCTCTAAAGTGACCATGATCACAGGATAAATCTTACAGTGAGAATTCCCTATCACTGTCTACAGTCCTATTTCAACATCAGATCAGATCAGATCAGTCACTCAGTCGTGTCCGACTCTTTGCAACCCCATGAATCGCAGCACGCCAGGCCTCCCTGTCCATCACTCCCGGAGTTCACTCAGACTCACGTCCATCGAGTCAGCGATACCATCCAGCCATCTCATCCTCTGTTGTCCCCTTCTCCTCCTGCCCCCAATCCCTCCCAGCATCAGAGTCTTTTCCAATGAGTCAACTCTCATTGGTGTTGGGGATCCATGAGGTGGGGATCCACTATTTGATAAAGACATTAATAAAGGTGTTACATGAAGGAGGAATTGCCCTATTCTGGCATTTTGCCAATTTAAGAAGCAAGTACTTTCTGTAAAGCAAAAGCCCACATAAAAAATTGTAAAGGATACTACCATTTGGGCTACTGTTAAGTTCCATAATGGGCCTTATAAATTGATATCTGATAGCTTTAAAGAAGCAAAAACAACAAGTTCTACATCAATCTTGGGATTCCCTGGTGGCTCAGTGCTAAAGAATCCGTGCCTGCCAACACAGGAGACGTGGGTTCAATGCTTGAGTTGGGAAAATCCTCTGGAAAAGGAAGTGGCAACCCATTCCAGTATTCTTACCTGGGAAATCCCAGGGACAGAAGAGCCTGACGGGCTGTTATAGTCCATGGGGTTGCAAGAGCTGGACTCAGTTTAGTGACTAACCACCACCACCAATTTTACATAAACTCTTTACAATGAATACAAAGAGGGAATACTTCAAAACTTGATTCATGATGTCAAACATAAACTTGATAACAAATACTGACAAGTCCATGAAAAGTATAGGCCAATTTTTCTCAGAAGCATGATGTAAAATCCTAACATAATATGAGCAAACCAAATTCAGTTTTATCAAGATCAAGTTAAATCTATTTCAGAGACACAAAGTTGGCTTAATATTTCTAAGAGGTAATGTAACTGATAATCATTAACAGAAAAATTATCTCAATATATAAAAAATTTTTTATAAAATTTAACACCTATCTATGATAAAATTTTATAATATAGACCATGGGGTCGCTAAAGAGTCAGACACGACTGAGCGACTTCACTTTCCCTTTTCACTTCCTTGCATTGAAGAAGGAAATGGCAACCCACTCTAGTGATCTTGCCTGGAGAATCCCAGGGACGGGGGAGCCTGGTGGGCTGCCGTCTATGGGGTCGCACAGAGTTGGACACGACTGAAGCGACTTAGCAGCAGCAGGAAAGAAGAGAACTTTCTGATAGAGGAGCTACAAAAAGCATGCAACAAATAAACTCAACAGTGAAATATTTAAAGCTTTCACTCAGGAAACAAGATAAAGATACTTCCACTCATTGGTTCCAGAGAATCCTACATTGGAGCGTGGGTGTCACAAAGTAAGACAACATTAGAAAAGAAGAAATAAAACTCATTATTTACAGATGACATAATTGTACTAGAAAAATATAAACTACAGATGGTACACCCTTCCATAACCCAATTTGTAAAGCGGAGGACTGTAGACCAGATGTGTGTATAATAAACTACAGATGAACTATTACATTAATAAATGGATTTTAGTAAGGTTGCTGGATAAGATCAATATAAAAAAAAAAGTGTATTTCTACATACCAGCAACAAAGTAACATTTTAAAAGGATGCCATTTAAAATACTATCAAAGAGAGAATTCTCTGGCAGTCCAATGGTTAGAACCCCTCACTTTCACTGCTGAGGACCCAGGAGTCTGGGAACTAAGATCCCACAAGCTGCACAATGCAGCCAAAATAAACAAACAAATAATAAAATAGCATTAAAAAATAGCTGGAAAAACAGCTACCGAAAGAAGATGCAACCTGAAATACAAGTACACTTGACACTACAAATACTGTGAGGAGAGACTGAAACCTATACAAATACAAAGATTTTCCTCTGCATAGTTTTGGAGGATATAAAAATTATAATTATCCCCAAAAGGATCTATAAATTCAATGCAATCTCAATCAAAATGCCACTTTTTTTTGGTGTGGCAATGGACCAGTTGACTCTGAAGTTTATATGGAAATGTAAAACATCAAGAATAGCTAAAATAATCTTTTGGAAATACATTAGAGGAGGGCTTAGGCTGACAGATAAAGGCTTCTTTTTTTAACTACAGAAATTGAGAAGGTAGTACTAGTACAGGATAGACAAACCAGCGTTATGGATAAGACAGAAAGCCCAGAAACAGACGCATCAACAGACAGTGCAGTTATGAGCAAGGTGACACTGCAGTTCAGAAGGACGCCGCCCTCCCCACTGCCGGAAGGGAGCTGTGAGCAGCCCAGACAGCGCATTCAAAGCACAGGCACGACTCTGCCAGCAAAGGTCCATCTGGTCAAAGCTATGTTTTTTCCAGTAGTCAGGTATGGATGTGAGAGTTGGACTATAAATAACGCTGAGCACCGAAGAATTAATGCTTTTGAACTGTGGTGTTGGAGAAGACTCTTGAGAGTCCCTTGGACTGCAAGGAGATCCAACCAGTCCATCCTAAAGGAAATCAGTCCTGAATATTCATTGGAAGGACTGATGCTGAAGCTGAAACTCCAGTACTCTGGCCACCTGATGCAAAGAACTGACTCACTGGAAAAGACCCTGATGCCGGGAAAGACTGAAGGCGAGAGGAGAAGGGGACAACAGAGGAGGAGATGGTTGGATGGCATCATCAACTTGATGGACATGAGTTTGAGCAAGCTCCGGAAATTGGTGATGGACAGGGAAGCCTGGTATGCTGCAGTCCGTAGGGTTGCCAAGAGCCGGACACGACTGAGCGACTGAACTGAACTGAATGATAACGAATTAACTGAACGCATTAAAAAAAAAAAACCCTTATCCCTACTTTACACCACGTACAGAAATCAATCCCAGGTGAATTGATGTATTGTAGAAAAGTAAAACAATAAAGCTTCTCGGGGGAAAAAAACTTAAAAGACTATCTTCACAACCTTTAAAAGTGAAGTCGCTCAGTCTCGTCTGACTCTTTGAGACCCCATGGACCGTAACCTACCAGGCTCCTCTGTCCATGGGATTTCCCAGGCAAGAGTACTGGAGTGTGCTGCCATTTCCTTCTCCAGGGGATCTTCCCAAGCCAGGGATCAAACCCAGGTCTCCCGCATTGCAAGCAGATGCTTTACCATCAGAGCAACATCTGAGGACAAGCAAACACATCTTCAGAACAGGTTAAGAAAAAAAAGTGCAAGGGCCAAACCACAGAATGAGAGAAGATATTTGCAATGCGTATCAGACAAAGACTAGTATTCTGAATATGTGAAGAATGAGTCAGAAAGAAGTCTAATATTTCCCTGTTTTTCTGAGGAGGGGAAAAAAGAAAAGATTCTTAAGACTCTCAAACAGGTACATTACAAATGAGGATAACCAAATGGCCAATAAACATGAAATGTGCTTAGTTTCATTAGCCATCAAGGAAATAAAATTAAAATCACAATGAGATTCTACTGTGTAAACAAAAATCCTGCCAGAATGACAGACAATAGCAAATGTGTACAAAGATGTAGAGCAACTGGAACTCTTGTATATTGCTGGAACTAATGCAAATTCCTTTTAGAAAACTGATACATAATTCACGTATGATAATTCACCCTTCTGAAGTGACAAGTCTTTAGTATATTCACAAGACTGAGGACTGTATCATTTCAGAACTACTTGTATAACCCTCAGCAGAAACCCTATACCTATTAGCAGTCAACCCTCAGTGCCCTCTCCTCTTGCAACCACTAATATGTCTCACAGAACTGGCCTGTTCTGGACATTTCATATAAATGGAATTACACATTTTGATTTTTTGTGACTGGCTTCTTTCACTTAATATGTTTCCAAAGTTCATCCATGTTGTAGTAGATATCAATATTTCATTCCTTTTTTTTTTGTTTTTTTCTGGCCATACCACCTGACTTGTAGGATCCTAGGTCCTGCAACAGGGACTGAGCCTGGACCCTCGGCAGCAAAAGCAGAGTCCTAACCACTGGACCACCAATTCCCCATTCCTTTTCATAGTTGAAAAATACTCCATCGTATGGACAGGCCACACTTTGTTTATCCATTTGTGCACTGATGGACGTCTGGGTTATTGTCACCTTTTAGCCATTATTACTAGCTGTAATAGCTGTACTGTTATACATAATGCTACTATAAACATCTGTATACAAATGTTTCTAGGAGGACATCATTCTCATTTCTGTTGGGTATATATCCAGGAGCGGAAGTGGTAGGTCTTATGGTAACTATATGCTTAACCTTTTGAAGAACCACCACGCTGCTATCCAGAGTAGCTGTGCCACTTTACATTCCCAACAGCAACATACAGGTGTTCTAATTTCTTCATGTATTTGCCAATTCTTATTTTTTATTTTTGGCTGTGAGGTGGGATCTCGTTGTGGCTTTGTTTTGCATTTCCCCAGTCAATACTAATGACATCAAGCATCTTTTTATGTGCTTGTCATTTGTGTATCTTCTCTGAAGAAGTATCTACTCAAGTATTTTGTCCATTTTAACACTAGGTTGATTTCCTATGAAGTTTTAAAGAGTTTTCCGATATTCTGAATACTAAACTCTTATCAGATATATAATTTGCAAACATTTGCTCCCAGAAATGCGACCTCCTATAACTTTGGAAAAACTATTTGGCTAAACATTTAATATCTGCTAATGTTGAAAATACACACAGCTTACGAATCCAGCAATCCAGGTCGACATACACACCCAACAGAAAGGAGGACACATTTCCACAGGACACGCTGAAGACTGCTCATGACAGCACAAGTCGTAACAGCAGGAGGAAGACTGAGTGACCAGCCAGGGGCCTGGCAGGAAGCTGAATCCCAGTGCCCGGGTGCCCCTGTCCTAACCCCTGCGCCTGTGTACACTATTCCTCCTGGTAAGGGAAATCCACAGGTGCAATCGGGATTCTGAGAGGGGAAACAGACTTCCATATTCTTGGAAGTCATCCCTCCATCTAGTAAGTAAAAAAGCTGAACACACTGAGAAAAATAATCAAGTCTCCTTGGATCTGTCAGAAGCGAGGGGATAGGGCCAACTGTACTCCCCCAAACTGGCGAGACAGGTGGGTGGACACAGAGAATCACAACTTAACTGAAGCAGAAACTTCCAGGCAGAAACCTTCTAAGGGAGACAGCGCTGGGGTGAGAGGCCCTGGACCGTGACTAACAGACTGCTGGAGCTCAGCATGGACAGGCCTGTGAGTTAAACACTATGGGGATCATAAGGGGATCCCCACAGTTTTGTGAGTTTTACGTCCAGGAATTCTACTAGAGTCTCAGAGGGAAATTCAGAGAAAAATCCCCTGGTGCTTCTGGCAGGGGAAGGAAGAAAGTAACCATTTTGAAATAAGTCAAAGTCATCTGTTCTTAACAAGGCCTGCCCTCAGCAGAAATTATTTTATTAGAGACTGAACATACTGGCAGGGAAATCCCCAACTCCAGCTCCCCCTAGAGAAGCATTCGTGAAGTTCAGAGCCCAGGGACACAGGCTTACTGAGAACTGATCACAGGACTATGGAAAGACTTCCTCCCCAACCCCTCACCATCACAGCACTAAAGGGTCCATTCACTGGCGCGCATTTTACCCCGTACATCATGTTCAGCTGTCAACAGAAAATCACAAGGCAGAGCAAAAGGCCAAAAAAAAAAAAAAAAAAAAAAACACACACAAAAAAACCAAACCACATCACAGTCTTTGAAGAGACACAGCAAGCATCAGAATCACATTCAGACTCGGCAGAAATATTAGAACTGTTAGACCATGAATTTAAAACAACTGTGATTAACACATTAAGGGCTTTAACAGTAAAAGTAGACAACACACCAAAACAAATGGGTAATTTAAGTAGAGAGACGGAAATTCTAAGAAATAACCTTTTTAAAAAACAGATAGAAAACTGTAACAGAAATGAAGAATGCTTTCCATGGGCTCATCAGTTGACTGGACTTGGCTGAGGAAGAATCTCTGAGCTGGACGATAGGGTAACAGAAACTTCAAAAACTAAAAAGCAAAGATAAAAAAAGACTGGGGGTGGGGGAGGGTGGGGAAAAAAAGAGGAAACAGAATACCCCAAAACTATGGGACAACTACAAGAGATGTAACATATACATGAGAATGCTAGGAGAGAAAAGGACGGAAAAAATATCTGAAGCAATAGTGACCAAGAATTTCCCCCAAGTTAACATTATTGAGAATTTCCCCCCAATTAATGTCAGATACTAAACCACAGACCCAGGAAGTTCAGAGAATACTAAAGATAACCACTCCTCCACCCCCACCCCTAGGCACCTAGGCATATTATATTCAAGCTGCATAAAATCAAAGATTTTTAAAATCTCAGAAGAAGTCAAAGGGAAAACACCGCCTATGGAGGACCCAAGGCAATAAAATAACATTCAATTGCTCTTCAGAAACCATGCACGCAAGGAGAGTGAAGCGTTGGGGGAGCTTACAGCGGATTACTCACGTGGGCCAAATTTAATCCCATGGATCCTGATATGCAGAAGCAGCAGGGTCAGAGCGAAGCGGTGTGCTGGGAGCAGAGACTAGAAGATGCAACGCTGTTGCCTTTGAAGATGGACAGGGGGCCAGGAAACAAGGAAGTCAGGCAGCCTCTAGAAGCTGGAAAGGAAGGAAACAGACGCTCCCTGGAGCCTCCTAAAGAAACCAGACCTGATGACACGTTAACCTAGCACAGCTGATTTTGGGCTTCTGCCCGCCAGAATAGATGATAACACATTTTTATTAAACCACTAAATTCTGCCAGTGTGTTACAGCAGCAATAGGAAACTAACACACGTAGCCCTGTCAACAGCTCACTAGAGAAACCAGTGTTTTTGCACAAGAAATACTGCGATGCAATGAGAATTAGTAACTATCGCTACAGGCAACGAAACGCAGGCTCCCCAGAAAACGGCAAGAAGCCTGACGCAAAGAAACAGAGATGTTAAGAGTCCGTTTATACACAGCTTAAATACAAGTAAGACTGAGCTATGGCTTTAGAGGAAAGGGCAGGAATTACTTGGTGGGCGGGAGGACTCGGGGGCGGGGGGCACGCAGGAAATACCAGTAACGTTGTCTTTCTTGATGCTGGTGCTGGTTATATGTGGTCACTTTGTGGTATTTCAAACCATACACCTGTAAGTTGTCTACTGTTCTGTACTGTGTACTTCAATCAAAAAAAGCTAGGAAAAAAAAAAAATTAAGTAGTTTAAAAACAAATTTCCTTGCAAAAGTTGGGACCAAAAAAGGTTTAAAGTCTAACCACAGTAAACAAAAGATCTTCAATTAGTTAAAACTGAACCTCATATAAAGTGAACAGTTATAATTAATTCAGGTAACAAAGCAATTCTGAGGGTTTTCTAGTATATCTCCAATGTACACAGGAAAAAAAAAAACAAACCATGAGTTGGTCTAGACATGCCAACATGGCAGACATGCCACAGTATACCACGAAGCACGGTCTGCAATTCTCTTCAGTGGCTTCACTTACTTCAAGTACAACTAGTTTAGGAAAACTGGCCTTTACAATACCAGAAAATTGCAGAATCGTTAAGATTTTATCAACGGCATTTTCCCCCTCATTTTATCAAACAAAATGTTTTCGCAAATTAATTTTTCCATGCCCACAAACACCCTAAGTTTTTCCCACACTGAAACAAATTATAACCCTCTCATATATTTTAGTATTTACATTCAACCATTAGGAGCCAAACACTACTTATAAAACTAAACAGATTTTAAAGTTATAATGAAAGAATTACGTTTGAAAGGAGAAGAACTGTCCTCAAATATTTTGTGGAAAAAAATCTTAGGAATATATATTATAAAGTTATAACAAAGACCAATGTAAACAGAAGTAACCGTTTTCCCTCAATTATCTGAAATTAAGCAATAGGTCAAACGTATGTACGTTCCTTAGTTGAACATCAGTATGAAAATCTAACTGTTCTTACAAATGTTCCAAAGCTGAGTTTCAAAAGGTGAAACCACCACCAGGTGATCTGACCTGGAAGGACGGTAAGAGCAGCCGTGTGAATCTGCCGAACTTCTAAAACAGTTTCTGCCCATTAAATAATGATTAAAAAAAGGCTTTATTTTTTTCTACTAGGAATGCTGACATTAGATTTGATAGTTCAAGACATGCTGATAGGGAAGATGTACTGATCAAGGTAAATTCCTAATTTAAGGAGACTTACAGGGTAGTAATCTCAGGTACTTACTTGTCTCTCAGAAGAGGAGAAAGCTTAATAATCCTCTGAAGTTAAATAAAATACTGACAAATCTTATTCTCTGTATGATAAATATAGATTTACATATAAGAGAATGCAACAAGTTATTTGAACCTGAATGCAGAGAATAAATACTTTATTAACTGATTACAGTTGAAAGTCACAAACAAAAAAGGGGTATATTAAGGCAGAGTCATATATATATATATATATATAGGTAAATATATATATATATATAGATATAGACAAATCCAGACTGTTATACCTCTTTACATTTTAACCTCTGCATTTTTCTTTTATCCATTCAGGCAGTGTGCTTTCTTTTTCTTCTCAGTTAAAGAAACAAATCTTGACCAAAGTTTCTAAATCACATTTTGATAACTTATAGGACCATGGATTAAGACAGTGACTAGTGTATCCAATGCTACCTGACAGGATTCTCAGCACATTCCATGTGTGGTGGTATAGTTACGGTGGGGTGGAAAATCTGACAACTGATCATCCTTTTCCAGCAAAACTACTACATAATTCTTTAAAAGATTTCTTAACAGTCTTAACTAAAATAAGCTTGGACTTCCAAGTCAGTCAAATGCCCAAAGCGTATTATTTTTCTGCCCTTCCCAAACCCTCCTAGATGTTTTAACTAGCCTTCAGAATATGATCCCATGGCTGTATTTCACATCTATAAATTTGAGTTTTTCAAAATCCAAAATTACTTTCTTATGCAAAGTGGCGATGCAAACAGCAATCCTACATAGTGTAGAATAATTTTTTCTGTATAGTTCCCTTTTATTAAAAAATGGGCAACCACACACACAAAAAAAGGACATAAATTTAGTCCATCTGAAAAAGCACTCCAGCTCCCTAATCCCACTTCTGAAGGAGAAGGCAGAGGCAAGTTTACATTATCCCAGAAAGTGAATAAATGGCTTTATTTGGCATCTTCAAGAAGCTTCTCCTTCCGCAGGAGATGTAGGTGTGGTAGTGGAGACCGTCACTGGTTTCCGTGCGATTCTGTCCAGCTCCGCATGGACGTCTGACAGGATGGGCTTCTGGCCTACAGTGAAGAAAAAAGGCCACGATTTACACATAAGGCAAGGGATCTCTGACACCAGGGCATCTTCATTTAACAACTGCCAATGGTTTCACTAACTGTATCTAACACGCGTCTAAAAAACATATGTAAACATGTATTTACCTAAAATACATATATATCCAAAACTTTACACATATGTATCTAAACACATATATATCTAAAACTTTATCTAAAGCACATATATGTATATATAAACATCTTAATTTAAACATAAATTCCCTCATTTTCATTTTTTTTTTAATTTTTAATTTTGGGGGGGTCACACGCCATGTGGGATCTTAGTTCCCTGACCAGGGATCAAACTCACACCCCCTGCAGTGGAAGCACAGAGTCTAAACCACTGGACTGCCAGGGAAGTCCTTACAGTCCCTCATGTTAAACTGTAGGGTCTGTTACCAAATAGAAGTAAAACTAGCACCTACCATTTCATCTCATTAAGGTTTTTTAAATAAGAAGGCACAGAACAAACATAGAAAATAGCCAGAAAATAGCTAGAAAATAGCCAACAAAATTTTGTAATCTGGAAAGATGAGTGAGTGGTAATTAAATTAGCAACCCTGAGACAGGTAATCTTTTCTACACTGAGGGTGACAGAAGCCAGAAACTAATTCAATTTATACTCAGAAATCTGTAAGATTGAAAACGGTAGCAGCAGGTACTTGAGAAAAGGGTGGCAAGAAGGTGTGATTAAAAAAGAATTGGTTAAAGTCTGAACAGCACTTACAAAAACAAAAGGAAAAAACACTTCATCAAAATTTAAAAATTCTGTGTTTCACAGGACACTCTTAACAAAGTGAAGGGACAACCGACACAAGAATACTTGCAAATTCTATGTCTTCTATTTAGGGGAGACAATTCTTGCAAATTCTACATTTGAAAAATGTCCAATAAACAGAATATATAAAAAACACTTAGAACTCAATAAAAACAACCCCATTTTAAATGGGCAAAGAATTTGAATAGACATTTTACCAAAGAATAGATAAAATTATTAAACATGTGAAAAGATTTTCAAAATCGTTAGCTATCAGAGAAATTCAAATCAAAACCACAATGAGATACAACTTCACAGCTGAAATGATGTCTCTAACCAAAAAGATGGACAAGTGGTGACCATTTTGTAATGTATAAATGTATAATGTATAAATGTATAAATAAATATCAAATCAGGGACCTCCCTGGCAGTCCAGTGGTTAGGACTCTGAGCCTCCACTGCACAGGGCATGGGTTTGATCCCTTGACGGGGAACTAAGATCCCACATGCTGTGCGGTGTGGCCAAAACAAAAAAATCAAATCACTAGGTCGTATACTTGAAATATAGTATTGTTCATCAATTATATTTCACTCTAAAATACAGACATATACACAAAAATGTCTCTAACAAAAAAGACATTCTGGACTTGGATAAGCAAAACCAAAAGAAAAAACAACAAAAGCCCACAAAGATGAACAATAACACCTGTTGGAAAGGATGTGGAGAAACTAAGGTCCTCAAACTGCTGGTGGGAATGTAAAGTGGTGGAGCATTTTGGAAACTTTAAACACAGAGGTGCTACATGACCCACCAATCCCACACCTAGATTCGAACCCAAGAGAAATGAAAACACGTGCGTGTCAACTGAAGAATGGATAAATAAAAGATGTGTGCAGACCCACACAATGGGATTTTTTTCAACAGTAAAAAAATATTGATACATATGCTACAACATGGATGAAACTCAAAAACATTACTTTAAGTAGGCATGTACTGTTTCATTTATATGAAATCTCCAGACAGGCAAATACGAAGAGAAAGAAAGCAAATCACTGCCGAGGAGGACTGCAGGGGAGGGAAGGGTAACTGATAACAGGTTGGATTTTTTAATTAAAAAAAATTTTTTTTACAATGGTGTGTTGGTTTCTGAGATACAACAACTCAAATCGTCCATAATTATACATCCATCCCCTCCCTCCCTTACCTCCCTCTTCTCCCCCACCCGATCCTTCCAGATCATCATAGGGCACCAGACTGGGCTCCCCGTGCTCCCAGCAGCTTCTCCCCAGGATCCATCCGACCTGGTAGTGTATATATATTGCTAGTGTATATGCATGGCTGCTTCCTCCATTTGTCCTACTCCCTCCCTCCCCCACTGTGTACACAGGTCCATGCTCTGCATCTCTTTTCCTTCTCTGCAAGTAGGTTCCTCAGTGTCACTTTTTCTAGATTCCATATATATGTGCTAATAGTGTATTGGTTTTTTTCTGACTTTCTTCACTCTATTATTAGGCTCTAGGTTTAACCTTCTCACTAGAACTGTCTCACATTCCTTCTTTTTGATGTGGATGTTTTTAAGGAGATGAAAATGTTCTAAAATTAGGTTACGGTAATGTTGTGCGTGGATTCCCTGGTGGCTCAGCAGTGTAGAAGAATCCGCCTGCCAGTGCAGGAGAAATGGGTTCGATCCCTGGGTTAGGAAGATCCCCTTGGAAAGGGAATGGCAACGCACTCCAGTATTTTTGCCCAGAGAAGCCCATGGACAGAGGAGCCTGGTGGGCTACAGTCCCTGGGTATCAAAGAATCAGGCGTGACTGAGCAACTAAACAACAACAACAACTGGTTTGTGTAAGTCTGTAAATACATTAAAACACTGAAATGCACACTTTAAATGCGCAATACAGCTGTTAAGAAAGGAACGCTCCAGTAAGTACCTGACTTTTTGGCAGACGATGGTAAACCGCCGCCTCCGCCCGCAGCCCCACCTCCAGGGCCACCTCCAACACCAGGGCCTCCTGGGGAGCCAGTCTTCTTACTCAGCAAACTGTTAAAGAAATTTGCCAGGACACCTTCACTTGTAGCTCCAGCTATTAAAAAAAAAAAAAAAGGGATAAAAAACGTACTCAAAGCATTCAACTTTTCTGTAAATTATTACAGTAATGATACACAGAAAATGAATCACACACAGAAGATGTTCCACATCCAGGCCAACTTAAATCTTTTGAGGCTGGGTAACTTCTCTAATCAATCATATATAAAACAAAATATGAGTAAGTGTTAAGAATGCAAGATAATTATTAAAAACTTAAGAGTGTTATTTTTTTCTGTACATTTTATTTCTTTTTTGCTGTGCTAGGTTCATTGCTGAAAGAGGGTAGAGTGTTATCTTTAAAAGGCCAAAAGCATTTAAAACAGATGCTACTTGTGAATATATATCCCCTTTGAAAGGGGTTCTTCAAAAATAAAAATAGTTGCTTCAAGTATTACACAAAGCTGTCCAATCTGATATGAAAATCAGTAGAAGCTCTAAGAGATTAATGGACAAATAAGCAATTCACAGAAGAAAAATAAACAATTCACAGAAGGGCAATAAACAATTTACAGAAGAAAAATACAAACAGGAAAGAAATGCTAAGGGCGGTGGGAGCTCTTACTAGTTAGTATTTATAGAATGCTGATTAGGTTTAGGCAAACTCTAAGGCTCCATGTTGATGACAGGTAACCTGAACAACTGAGAAACATCAGGAAGGGGCATGAAAAGACATGAAGTCTCACCCACTAATCCCACATAGGGCAAGTATTCCTATAGAAATAACTATAATGCATACAGTTTTTTTTCTGCTTGTTAATTGCAAATAACCCATTTCAAGTAAAACATGAATTTCTCCAATGAACTATAGGTATAGTTCAGTTCAGTCGCTCAATCGTGTCCAACTCTTTGTGACCCTATGCACGCCAGGCCTCCCTGTCCGTCACCAACTCCCGGAGTCCACCCAAACCCATGTCCATTAAGTCGGTGATGCCATCCAACCATCTTATCCTCTGTCGACCCCTTCTCCTCCTGCCCTCGATCTTTCCCAGCATCAGGGTCTTTTCAAACAAGTCAGCTCTTCGCATGAGGTGGTCAAAGTATTAAGAGTTGCAGCTTCAAAATCAGTCCTACCAATTAACACCCAGGACTTATCTCCTTTAGGACGGACTGGTTAGATCTCCTCAAAGTCCAAGGGACTCTCAAGAGTCTTCTCCAGCACCACAGTTTAAAAGCAACGATTCTTCAGCACTCAGCTTTCTTTATAGTCCAACTCTCACATCCATACATGACCACTGGAAAAACCATAGCCTTGTCTAGACGGACCTTTGTGGACAAAGTAATGTCTCTGCTTTTTAATATGCTATCTAAGTTGGTCATAGCTTTCTTTTCAAGGAGTAAGCATCTTTATATTTCATGGCTGCAGTCATCACCTGCAGTGATTTTGGAGCCCAGAAAAATAAAGTCAGCCACTCTTTCCCCATCTTTTGCCATGAAGTGATGGGACCAGATGCCATGATCTTCGTTTTCTGAATGTTGAGCTTTAAGCCAACTTTTTCACTCTCCTCATTCACTTTCATCAAGAGACTCTTTAGTTCTTCTTCACTTTCTGCCATAAGGGTGGTATCATCTGCATATCTGAGGTTATTGATATTTGTCCTGGCAATCCTGATTCCAGCTTGTGCTTCCTCCAGCCCAGCATTTCTCATGATGTACTCTGCATGTAAGTTAAATAAGCAGGGTGACAATATACAGACTTGACATATTCCTTTTCCTATTTGAAACCAGTCTGTTGTTCTAGGTCCAGTTCTGACTGTTGCTTCCTGACCTGCATACAGGTTTCTCAAGAGGCAGGTCAGGTGGTCTGGTATTCCCATCTCTTTCAGAATTTTCCACAGTTTATTGTGATCCACACAGTCAAAGGCTTTGGCATAGTCAATAAAGTAGAAATAGATGTTTTTCTGGAACTCTCTTGCTTTTTCGATGATCCAGCATGAGTAAATATAACACAAAGCTTTTATAAAGTGCACACCATAGAGTGTATGTTAAAACTACACTGTAAGATGGTTCACAGTCTGATTCACTCTGAGTTTCTATCTCTATAGATACACAAAGACAAGACACTACTGCATAAAAAAGAAAATAGCTTAGGCAAGAGGTGGGATGACACTGGGTAGATTTCTATTGTGAAATACATTGTGTTGTTTACTCTTAAAAAGAGAGAAATGTACCTTTCATGTTTGGATCAATCTTTTTTGACCCAGCAGGGATGGGTGACACGCTAGCAACATTGGATGACACAGATCTGTTTGGTGTTCGAGGGGAGCCTCCTGGGACTCTTGGTGAGGCGTCCTAGGTAAAAAGGTGAAAGCCATATGTATAAAACCCTGAAAGCTCAACTTCACAAAAATTATCACATAAACAAGTCCTTTACAACTGGCCCCCATCTCTTCTACTGGTCCCTTTATGCTGCAAGCCCTGGACAAAAGTGTTTAGCAACCGTGTCCTCATTATTAGAATACCAGGGACCCCTCACATTTTAGCATATTAATTTTCCCTTCAATGGAAAAAGGGAAACACACAGAATAATGAAGCATGGTTATGAAAAGAAGCATGGGAGTCAGATCCAGACTCAAATCTGGACTTGCATCCTATCCCACCAACTTAATCTCAGATAAGCCATGATGTCCTAGAAAGCCTCCATTTCGCCTCCTGCAAAATGGGGATAAGGATAGGACTTGCCTCATCCGGCTGTTGTGAGGATTTATAAAACAACATACAAAAATGGTTCAGCCTAGTAATGGATACAGGGCAAACGGTACAAAATAGATCTTTATGATTTCAATATTCTAAAAGGGAATCAAAGTTTATCTTTTAAAATCTCACAGATTCCAGGGGAATTCTTAATTCAACTTTATATCCAAGTACACCCATAAGAGACAGATACACAATTAAAGAAACTAAGAACTAAAACAATATGCACTGCATTTTAATCGTTTAGTCAGGATCTGTAATACTGACCACAGGCCTTCCAGCTGCAGTTGGTGGTTGCTTTGCTAAAAGGGACTGGAAAACACACAAAAAGTCTAGGTTAGACATTCAGTCATGTATTGCTGTTTTTAAAGAAAATGTGTACAAGAACTGTGTAACCATTAACCATACTAAGTCTGCTTCTGATGTAATCTCATACCTGTAGCTTCATAAGAAACACTTGGTCATCTTCTGCCATAATTTCCTTCTCATGCACAAACTGAAATGAGCAATGCATAAATGAACAGGTCATTATGCTAAAGTCATTCATAACTCACTGTCTAGATTAGCACAATTTTTTAAAAACACTAAGAATATGAATATTACCTGTATCACATATACATGGGTGGACTGCCCTCCCCAGGGCCCTTCAGCAGAGCCATCCAATGCCGATCTGCACTAATATAAATGTCCATATCTGTGCTGTCCAACCTGTCAGCCAGTGGCTACTGAGGAGCTGCAATAACGGCTAGCGTGACTGAGGAACTGAACTTCTCATTTAGTTGTACTTAATTTACACTTAAGAGCCCATAAGAGCCATATGTAACCAGTTCCTACTGCACTGGACAGCACAATCCACGAGCCACACGCATATAGACTCTTATAAGATTTATACATGCTTATCAAATCTGCGCAACTCAGTGGTAAAGAATATAATGCAGGAGACACAGGTTCAATCCCTGGGTCAGGAAGATCCCCTGGACAACGGAATGGCAACCCACTCCAGTATGCTTGCCTGGAGAGTCCCATGGACATGGGAGTCTGGTGAGCTACAGCCCGTGGTGTTGCAAAAGAGTCAGACAAAACTTGGCGACTAAACAACAACAAAACAACAGTTAGGTGTTTTAAAAGGGCCAACAACATCCCAGTTGAGAGAAGAGCAACTTGCTCCTCATTTCCTGAAATAAAAATATAATATCCCTTCCATCTGCTGAACAATTAGAAAAAAAGGGGGGGGCGCTGCCAATGCCTCCTGCTCCCCGTTTCTGTGCAAGGCAGGCCGTTGTCTTGTTTGTCAACCAGCAGCCAGGGCGACCCTTTGGAAAGGTTAAGGCAGGCTGGATCCCACCTCCACTGCAGCTTGCCTGCCCGTCACTTTCCACCCCACTGAGCATGAAATCCATGAGTATGAAATCCAGAGCCCTGCCTGCAGCCTAATGCTGAGGCCCCGCAAGACCCTCGCTCTGCCTTTCCTCCCTCTGCTCTGGCCCTCCCGGGGGCTCTTTCCCAGCCCCTCCAGCCGCCTTACACACTCCTGCCTCAGGGCGTGCACGTTCTCTTCCCATGCCTCCATATCCTCCCCTCTCATCGGACCTGCCCTCCCCATTCCCGACTGTAACCCCCCACCCACCCACTTCCCCTCCCTCACTGGGCTTCCTTTCCAGAGCACAGACCACCACCTGAGTGATGGCATCTACAGATTCACTACATTATGGTCCTGTTTAGCACCTAATGCCTAAACGGCAGCTCAATAAATATTTGTGGAATGAATAAAAAACAATTTGAAGCACAACTTCGCTGGTAAAAGAAAGAATGGGAAAAAAATTGTTTTTAAAGTGTGCATTTCTTTTAATAGACATTCAAACCGAATAATGCACTAACTGAGTTTTCATTTGATGCTATGTGTCTTATTTCTAACTGCTCTATAAATGTTTGGACTTTTAATTAAGACCCTTATTATATGCTGAATCAACATTACTTTTTCCTGAAGCATGTTTAAATTAAAAGTCAGTGAGAACTTACTAAATGCGAATACTCAACTTTATACAGCTTTTCAGAAGTGTCTATACTATCTAACCATAAAACACCATCCTTAGCGAAATCAAGACATATGAAAGCAGAGTATCATCTGGAATCAGATTTAAAAATCTTAAGAATGACATGCAACAATACGGAATACAATGGAGCCTGGCAGCCCGCGGACCTGCTGAGCGCTAGTGCAAACAACTCATGACCGTGAAGAAGACGCGAGATCTGTCTCAAGAGCCAAAGGCGAATACAATTATTCCACCAAGGTTTTCCTGGCTTTTGATTGAGCCCCAGGTTGTAAAGTTCACAACTTGATAGAAATGAAACCCCTTACCTTTCTACCTACAATCTTAAAATTATGGGCTTCCCCCTCAGTTTAAAAGACTATTAAGACTATACACTAAAATTTACCTTTCGGACAGGTGGTTTAGTTATGATGTCTTCAAAATTATCTTCTGCTTTTAATGTTTGAAAGTTTTCATGTAATATTCCTATTTTCTTATCATTATCCCACCCTGCTGGACTAGAAAGAAACACAGATGATAAATTCTCAACCATTTATACAGTCATTCTTTCATTGATCAGATTAAGGAGAACAGTTTCTATGAAGTTAAATTTGACCAATTATGGAAAATTAATCTATTACAATACTCAAGTTACAGTTTACTAATTTCTACTTAAATTTATTAACTTTCTTGATTCTAGAACTGACATTACAGGTTTTTTGAGAGGAACTAATCATTAGTGTTACCTCCCCATTTATTCAGATAACTTTTCAAAGCATATCTAGGTTATTATACATTGGGTCCTTTATGTACCATTAGTCAATTAAAGAACAGATACACTGACTGATACATGCACCCAATAGATAGGTTAGATATAATAGCAGCCTTTCAAAAAGGCTCAGGCCAGCAGTAAATCTAAAAGGCAACAATAATAAATCAAAGCATGTTATAAATAAAATAATCTAGGAACAGATTCTCACCAACTCATCAAGGAAAAGTTTACTGGTCTCACTTCAAAACTGAAAATGATATAGCATCAAACTGCAGCAACAGTATATGACAGAACAATATACTTCGGAGCACAGTAGGGTTTTCCTGGTGGTCCAGTGGTTAAGACTGAGCACTTCCAATGCAGGGGGCAAGGGTTCGACCCTTGGTTGGGGAACTAAGATCCCATGTGCTGCGTGGCACAGCCAAAAAAATTTAAAAAAGCATACTTACATAAATACTGCATCTTTTTCCACAACAACAGCAGGAATCTTATAAGGAAATCCATAGAGTTTCTGGACGATGTACTTATATACTAAATCTATATTTTTATTTTCTTTTACTGAAGTGTATATAAGTGCTGCACCATCTGAATAATACCGTTAAAGAAACTTTTGGACAAACTCCATGAAGAGGTACTGTAAAAGTCTGCGTTCTCAGTTTAACATTTACAGCATATTAGTTTCAAAAATAATTTCCATGGATATAATTACACGGTAATCAAGAATTTCAAAATCATAAAGTATTTCACACATGTTAAATTCAAATCAAACAATCTCTACATAATTGATTTAACTCAGGAGGGCAAAAATCTCGTTAGCCAAGAAAGTAAAGGTAATTAACTGAGTCCACTACTACCTCTATATTTACAGCACATGAAGACAAGATTTGTTTTTGCTTTTTACCTTCTTAAACTTCATGAAGGAGGGATATTATTTATCAAAACAACTGTCTTGCCTTTTCAACAAAGGTAGTCGGCACTAGCATCTCTTATAGTTTTTACTAGTCTCAGGAATCAGGACCCTGGGGAGAAAGCTCAGGAAAGCCACTGAACAGAGAAGATGAACCATCAAGAAACATCAAGGAGCTTTCAGGAACAATCCACAGCAACTGCGACCAAAATGTGATATAACACAAGCCTACATGAAGACACAGTAACGAACGCAGATTCTAACTGTGACCTTTATCCAAATGACCTGTGGACCAAAAGATCAAGAGACGCCTGTAGAAAAAGGGGCCATGTGACTCCTGGCAGATGATGTGGTGGGAGTGGCTAATAGAAATCTGACCACTGCTCAGGGGGATCTGCTAGCACTTGATGCTGGGTCCCGAGAGAAATGGTGACTCAGGCCAGGAGGAAGTGATGAGACTGGTCTAACCTCTGAACTGGGATATTCATATTTTCTAGGACACGAACCAAAGCTTGAGAACCTTAAAATAGTATTGCGAAATATACTTAACTTGTCATAATACTTAATTTGGTAGAAACAAACTTCATAATCTTAAGTAAAAGCTTAACTGTGTGAACTTGTCAACCATCTTTCTCACAATGAGAACCAATTTATGATAATTTGGAAAATTTATACAGCTGGAAAATTTGCATTATAATGAAACATGTTTTAATTTTAAAGGAAACATGATTTTGAATTGTTGCCCTCACTCCCGGTGGCTCGGACAGTAAAGCGTCTGCCTGCAATGCAGCAGACCGGGGTTTAATCCCTGGGTCGGGAAGATCCCCTGGAGAAGCAAACGGCAACCCTCTCCAGTATTATTGCCTGGAAAATCCCATGGACGGAGGAGCCTGGCAGCTCACAGTCCTTGGGGTCGCAAAGAGTCAGACATGACTGAGCGACTTCACTTTTCACTTAAGTTCACTCACCCACACAGACACAAACCCACATACACAACTCACTCTCCTGAAGTGATATGTTTGTATTCTTTTAAAATCAGCCGGCTTTATTACAGGTCTGTAATTATTTTAGTGGACAATCTTCTTCCTGTTCACATCTCTCTGTATACATTTTCAAGTGTAGTTTTAAATAACCATTTAAAGAGAGTGCTTGTTCTCAAATTTTCTAATCTGCAAAGATAACTAAAAAGGCCATAAACACCTGACTTCAATTACTCCCACTTTTTGTTTTCTTTGGCAGACGAATGCCCTTTAATTCAACCCAACTAACCATTATGTGGCATGAGAAGAGAAAGGGCAGCAGAGGACAAAGTCCTGAAGGAAAAGGGGGAAAAGGAGGCTCCCAGGGTCAAGCGATCTTCTTCATTATTCGGCCAGGCTTTCTCCACGTGGTCAACGTGCACTAATGACGATGAAAACCTTCGGACACTCTAAACACGTGTCTGTCACTTACTCTTCCTATCTAGTCCTAATACCTATCATTCAGTCACTTTTCAGACCCACGAGCTTTGGTTCGGGAATGCAACTGCACCAAATCTGATCCAGGAGGGGCGAGTGAGCACACTTCTCCTTCACTGCTCTCAAGCCATCTGAAGTTTTCAACAGGAAATTCTAAAAGCATTCACTCACTGATTCATTTTATCCTTTGCTTAGCTGTATATTCATTGGTTCATCTAATCCTTGCAACCTAGACTACACAAGATTCCTATGATTGGTTTTCTAACCTTGTGATCATCAAAATTAACCCAGAAAGCTTTTTCAGAATTTAGCACAGATTTCTCCAGCCTTCCTTTTGAATGTTCCAATTCAGTTAACTCTTAGATGGGCAGAGCCAGATTTAAAAACCATTTAAAACCATTGCTCAGACTATGCAATGGGGATGAATGCATACTCTGGAGAAGATTAACATACTAAACATATTAAACATAAGAACACACAAACCCAAACACTGATCTTGCCCTACCACCCACCCCCAAGTAATGAACACCAGTTTTAAATGAGAATATTTACAATGCTAACTTGTTAGAATTTTGTGCTTAAGTCTGAGAATTATTTTTCTTAATCATAGTACTTTAAACACATCAAATCAAAGTTACATATTTCAGTACTTGCTTTTCTATCTCAAAATACCAAGATACTTGGGAATTAAAATGAAATTTCTAACCAGAGATAGGAAGATAAAAGTTTATGGAATTTCTAAGTTCATCAATTTACTCCTCAACTTAAATAAACAAACAGCTTAGAAATATTGCACCAACCAATGTATTAAAAGGATACACTGTAAACAAAACTTCCGGATATGTGACTGAATAAAATCAAAATGCTCATCTCTGTAGTCATGTTCTTTCTCCAACACACTAATGGCATCACACTAATGAGTTAAAATAATTTTAAAAAGAACAATATTAACTTTAAATAATAATATAATGATTTAAATTCAATTTTGGGTGGGAGAATATCACGAAACTACAACTCTGATATGGTGACTGATCGGTAGGACCTAGAGTATCAACTACTCCTATCTGTCTAGCGACTTTTAGTCCGAGTCTTGAGACTAATGAATGCTTTCATTACTTAAAGAAGTACTGACTTCTATGATATACTGATCTCTTTGGTGATAAGAACACCAAAGAGAAAGTTTTGGTACATAAAGGAAGAATAACAGGACAAGCTTATAAACGGCGGTTATACTTGTTAACTCAATGACTTACATTCTAGAACAAGTTCTCTAAAACATTCCGTATCTCCAGGGAGTCTGTACCACACACCATTTCCCCTTTGTTCCTCTGATGATCTGACAACTCCAAATTGACCTTCATTACTTTTCTGGTGCTTTTATTCACTCTCACTTCAATTTTACCAACAGTAGAAAAGAGGAATTACAGGGTATTTCTGAAATGTCACCAGTTCAATCAATGAAACAAATCTGATTTCTACTTGGCAACAAAAAAATGTTAGGAAAAAAATTAAAGCATGTTCCAAACATGACATCCAAGTAACGTCACCAAAACTTCTGAATTGGAAGCTTATGAAATCTAAAAATAAACAAGTATTAATTTGGGGTCCAATCTGTCATTTTTTGTCGTGTATATTTATCATAGGACGGTTTCCTTTATAAACAGCATATAAAATGTGGCATATTTGTCCATTCTATAGAACTGAGAGCATTTCAAATTATTAAAGATACATTTAATTACTATAATGACACTTGGCAAAGCGTGACAGTTTACTAAAGATATTGTTAACTGAACTGTGAGGATGTGGCAAGTAACAGGCTGAACCTCAATGTCCAGGGTCTGCAAAATGAGCTGAGTAACTCATCTAATCTGAGACACACATTCTCCCACACCCACATATTTTAAAACCTCTTAAACTCAAGTAGAACTGATGGTGCCTTAGATTCTACAAAATACTATAAATGATCTCTTCTGGCTTGAAAATTTTATGAATCTATGACTCATCTGATACTGATTCAGGTCCCTTTTAAACTCAACATTTTTTTCATTAGAAAATAAGATCTTTTATGAGGCAATCTGCAGTGTAAAAACAGGAAAATAGCTGCCAATAAGCAGCTGTTTGCCAAACAAAATCAAAACAAGCCACACGCGAAAGGACTCTACTGGGAGAGCTTAGGCCAGGTTTACAGAAAAGGTACAAGCAACACTTCCAACTACACCAGAATTACCGTTTGAAAAGCAGGCAACAAATTTTGACTTAATTATTTTAAATCGTACTCCTATTCCTTTGTTATTGGTAAGTTTTACTTTAAACTCTTCAAAAATTAAATTATATTTTAAAATTTATCATTTTTATTCCAAAGATGAATTCCATACCCTCTTTCAATTATATGCACAAATTTCACATTACTTTTTGATAATAATTTTAGATAGCAAAAGCATTTTCTTAACTAGTTCGTGGCTTACTAAAGTAAAAACACACTACTTAAGACCAAATAGGGAGAAGATGAAGTATAAATTACTTTTTAAAGGAAATCTGATTTTATTATAAAGTGTATATATACAGTGACAGAACGAAATTAACAGAATTTTTATAATAGCAACCCTACCAGAATCTCTTAATAAAAGGCTTTTGATAGATGCATATCAACTTTACATAATGAGCACTGATAGGTCTTTAAAATCAAGTCCATTTTATATACATAATCTCCTAATATATCAAGATATCAGCATATATAACTCAATGCAGGAAAATATTTTACAAACTTGATAATCATCATCTTACCTGTAATCTTTTCTACTAAACTGACTACACAATTTGAAGTCTAATCAGAATTAGGAAAATGAAATTCGATCACAATAGAACATCTGAAGTAACACTTTCTTTCCAAGAAAACTACGATTTAGATCACAAGGCTAACATGTGAACAGCATTCAATATTTTAAACTATTATTTCTAGTTTGGAAGTTACCTAGAAAAAGTAATGTGTCACCTCCACAAGGAGCCTAGAAAATAAACAACTGGTCATCCCGGGCCAACATCAGTAGCAGCATCTACAGGAAGCAGACTAACCTTTGTGCACACGACTAGCACTGGAACGCCCAGGTTCTGTGTGAGCGTGTCCGCACCCAGAGGCAAGAGCACGCTGTCATCCCTGTCCTCCTGTGACGCGGTACTTCTTCTCTGAGGGGAAGCTGGGAAATCTTCTCCTGGTTCAACATATTCTTGAAAATCTCTCACCACTGAAAATCAAAGTAAGGTAATTTAATACATAGTTTAGCTTTTCATTTCAGTAGGTAGCTTTTCTGCCATAATCTAGACACGTATTTTTTTTTTTTACTAGAGTTCATACTTGGTCTTTTAAGAAACAAAAAGGGTTTGAGAAATCTGCTTCGAAGACAGTACAGAAACACTGGACACTGGACCCACATTAATTATCAGGAGGCAGAACAAACGCTGAGTGGTTCCAAAGAGTGGGGTTCAATGCAGGCCTGGCTCATCTGGGCAAATTACTGTGGGCTAGTCACAACTGAGCTTTGTCCCTCTTCCTCTCTAACTCACAAAGGGCACTTGACAGATAAAGGAAAAGATAAATGTGTGTTGGCGGGGGGCGGGGGGTCCACAATTTAAAAGATGGTTCCAGATGACTTTCTAATAGTAACTTCTCTCTAAACTTTTTATTCAGGTCTTTTTATCTAGGTGCAATCTTGAGCCATATTTATTCTATCACTCCCATAAGAACTCATGAGGTATTACCAAAACTGATACAATTTTTAGAATTCATCTGCAAAACTATCAAAACCTTCACTTAAAAAAAAGCTACTGTGAATATACCAAGGACCTTAACAAAGTATACTTTGATTTAGTAATTCCTCGTCAAAGAATTCTTAAGGAACCAATGATATACACAGGGATTTCCACATGACTGATTTTCATGTTTAAAGGCAAAACAACAGCACAGGATAATAAGTGCATGAGGGAATATTATACAGAATCACAAAGGAGGAAAACTCTCCTAACTGACATGGGATCAAGGAAGAGGGTATCCTGGACAGTTGACCACGGTTGCTGTAGGAACACAGGGGCACGTGTACACCTTTGTGCATGCATGCTCAGTCGCTTCAGTCAGGTCCGACTCTGTGCAACCCTATGGATTGTAGCCTGACAGGTTCCTCCATCCACGGGGATTCTCCAAGGCAAGAATACTGGAGTGGGTTACCATGCCCTCCTCCAGGAGATCCTCCCGACCCAGGGATCAAATCCGTGTTATCTTCTGCATCACAGGTGAATTCTTTACCGCTGAGCTCTAGGAAGCCCATGCACACCTTTACTGCCCTTCAAATCAGAGGCTGAAACCTCACAGTGGTTCTCAAATCTGAGCACACACCAGAAGTTTCTCACTCAGCAGTCTACGGTAGGGCCTGAGAATATGTATTTCTAACAAACTCCCAGCTGTACTGTTGCCGGTCGTGGGACCACAGACTGAGAACCACCTTATGGCAGAAACTTAGGCAGGAAAAAGCTCCATAGGCAATGGCCAAAAAGAAAAGAAAGGTACAGATTAAAAGCAGTTAGATATCTTTTTCAATGATTTAGGACATACATTCTCTTAACGTTTTTACTGTTTCCATACACATAAATTTCAGTAAGCTGTCAAATTTCCCCTAAAAGTTATCAGCTAACGACAGCAAAGAACAGCAGCATGCCATCTGTATATTTCCTTAAATGAAGTGCAACACCAACATATGAAGAGCTCTCAGTGAAATAAAGAAGTGTGACGACTGGCTTACAACTTGTCAGAAACAACCCATGTTATTTTCATAATTTCCATGAAAATTTCCAACTTACGTGGGCACATACAAAATATATTATGTACTTCATAAACCATAAAACCAGCTTCACATCTTTATGTTATAGTGTTAACATCCTTATGGACATACTTCATTTTGACAAGGTTAATAAGATTGCTCCACTTATCAAGAAACTAAACTACTGAAAATGAGCAGCTGTAGAAAGATTCAGAATTTTTTAATCCTGAAATACCGCTCTCCAAATGAACACATACGGCCTTTTGGCAAAGAAGAAAGGGCATCTCTTCAGAAGAGTCTGCCATTATGCGTATGCTTCCAGTGTAAAGCTATATTAAAACCTAGCACGTCATCCAAACTGAATTTCAAAGGCAGTACTCACATTATGTTTCCATCATCAAATCTTTTTCAAACTCAAAAATTCCTAACAATTATGAAAGTCAACTAGGAAATTTTGTCTTCGAAATCTGTATTGTCTAGACTACTCACACTTTTGTTCCATTTCTTTCATTTCTTCAGGAGGAATTTTCAATTTGTCAATATGTTCTCTAACAACACTTGCCCATTTCTGTAAAGAATCCAAAGCAGTCCAAGGCTTTGACATGTCAACAACCAGCATAACCAGAGTGTCCTTCAGAGAAATGGCATCCAGTGAAAATTTAAGGAGGCCTTTGTGATATGGGTCTCCATCCAAGATCCATACATTACATCTTGTTTGATCTGCAAAAGACAAAGAAGGTTACCAAGGCAACAAGACAAAGTCATCTCATCATCCAACTCACAATACTACTTGGTATTCTATGGCAGCTCCACAGGAGAGGTCTCCTTTGGCAAGGTTCAACTACTTAGGTGACATCTACCAACTCAGTATATTCCTAATGAGTACTCAAGAAAATGATTTAACTGCCAACACAGAAAATGAGCATCCTCTACTTAGAATTTCTCAATCCCAAACCACAGACTGAATCACTTGTTTCTATTCTTACCATGAGAAGACCGAGTCATGCATATTCAAGATATTATATACAAAAATGAGAAAGCAAGTGATCTACAGGAGACAAAAATGGCTGATCAGATGAAAAAAGCTGGGATGTAGATGACATTTTCTTGTCAAAAAATGAGAAGACGGAAAAACGAGGGCAAAATATTCACAGAACACTCTTATTTCACTAAACAGGAGAGAAATGGAACTTAAAAACTGAGATTCTTCAAGGTCAGTGAGAAAGCTGAAGTTCACATACCAATACCTTAAGATGTTTAAAAATACCACCATACGAATCCCAATCCCAAACCCTAAACTATTTACTGACTGGCATGAGATAGTACGAATCCTGGTAAAATAAATGACACTAAGCAAAGTCAAAGACCAATATTCATATGGACAGCAGCACAACTTGAAGAAAGACATCAGGAAAATTAATTACAAGTAAACGACACTCACCGTCCCTGTCTTCATCATGAACATTTAAGTACAGATATTCCAATCCTCTTCCTTTCTTGTACTCCTCTATTCCCTGAATTTTTCTTATTAAGCTTGTTTTTCCAGCTCCATCTTCACCTGTAAAAAGGACAGATCTTTAAAATTATAATATGGACTATTTAAGGATGCTTTCTAGTGTGCTGAGTGAAAAACCCAATTGGAACTAGCTTCAACCAAGAGGGTAATTTGCCGGAAGATGACCAGGGAACTGTACAGGAGAAGATGCAGACTTCACCTCCATGATTCTCTCTCCATTATCTCCACTCCTCTTGTTAAGCCTCTATTTCTTCTATTACGAATAATCTCCACTGTGGCTATCTTTTAAGAAGCTCAACTTTTACACCATCCTCATTCAAGCTACAAGGAATAAAAGACTCTCTCTGTCATTTTTCAGTCTGAGGACCCTCAGGTAAAGACTTTTAGTTGGTCCAGTTGGCATCACGTGCACACACCCAAGGGCCACTCATGAAGGAAGGGTCATAGATAAAAACTGACCAGGGCAGGGACCTGTGACTGGCCTCACCCAAATCATGAAGCCATAAGAAATAAGTAGCAAAGGAAAGGGGTGAGTAACTTAGAGGCAGTGAGCTGAGTAAGAACAAGGGTAGAGAGAATGTAGAATAGACAAAAACTGTAGGCTTAAAAAATATTAATAGCAAGAAATCATGTGACTTAAACCTGGCACAAATTTCAGAAGCTTAAAACTAGGCCAGCTATTTGATGGTTTGGTGGGAGGTTTTTTTAAAAAGTTTTTTTTTTTTTAATATTGGGGCTTCCCTGGTGGCTCAGATGGTAAAGTGTCTGCCTGCAGTGTGGGAGAGGCAGGTTTGATCCCTAGGTCAGGAAGATCCCCTGGAAAAGGAAATGGCAACCCACTCCAGGACACCTGCCTGGAAAATCCCGTGGTTGGACACAACTGAGCAACTCTACTTAACACTGTCTTTAAATACTACGTGTTACTACTTCATGGACTTCTTTTGTTATTGGCAATATCATGTTATTAGTACTTAATAAAAGTGAATTTCTTGGATCTAAGGACTTATTTCTACAGATTCATGAGTTCTCTGAGAATTTCAAAATTATTTTCAATTTTCATGTTAAGCATTTAAGAAACTATATATATCCTGGATCTTCTAACTATCTTTAGCTGTCAGGAAACTGCAGTAGCCACCTGTGCATTGGTGTTTTCATCCTACTGGTGCCTCACTAAGGCCAAGTGACGCAGACAGAGCAGAGCAGAGGGCGGCCACGGGGCCAACTCACAACAAAGTGTCCCGGGGAGTCAACGCTGTTTTCAATCGCACTGCTCCTACTGGCTTTAAACCATCTCTCAACACTTCACAGCAGTAAGTGTAGCCTTTGCTATTGTTCAGTCGCTTCAGTCGTGTCCGACTCTTTGGGACCCCGTGGACTGTAGCCCGCCAGGCTCCTCTGTCCAAAGGATTTTCCAGGCAAGAATACTGGAGTGGGTTGCCATTTCCTACTCTAGGGCATCTTCCCCACGCAGGAACCGAACCTGTGTCTCCTGCATTGC
Organism: Bubalus kerabau; assembly: GCF_029407905.1. Taxonomy (NCBI): domain Eukaryota; kingdom Metazoa; phylum Chordata; class Mammalia; order Artiodactyla; family Bovidae; genus Bubalus; species Bubalus kerabau. Next base: position 8,749,430 of record NC_073643.1, read on the forward strand.
AAGTGGATTCTTTACTGCTGAGCCACCAAGGAAGCCAGTATTTAAACAGATGCTTGGGGGAAAAACCTGTATTTAAATAGATGCGTGGAAGAAAACTATTTTCAGGACAGCGGTAAGTGTAGCCTTAACTAAGCAATAAAGAACTTGCCATTAAAAAGAGTACTTATTTTTCAGCACTATTTTTGCAGTAAACTATTAAAGATCCACCAAGGGAATTTCCTGGTGGTCCAGTGTTTAGGACTCAGTGCTTCCCCTCCTGAAGCTGGATTTGATCCCTGGTCAAGGAACTAAGATCCCACAAGCCACGTGGTGCAGACAAAACAACAAAATAGAGAGTCCATCAAAATAACAAACTGGGTTGAAAACAGTAATAACTATGATAATGACATGCATTCCGTGATGATCACACTTAAAACAGAAATCATAAATTCAACCAGTGAAAACGAAAACACAGACTTCAGTTTACTATTAAACTTATTTAATTTCAGCAAAACATCATTTGTTATACTGATTACTAATTTGAATGTTATCAGTTTTACAGTTTTTATGGCATTTACGTCATAAAAATTTTTTTTTTTTTTGGTTGCCATCGTGCAGCACGTGGGATTTTATCCGATCAAGGATCAAACCCACACCCTCTGCACTGAAAGTGTAGAGTCTTAACCACTGGACTGCCAGGGAAATCTCTATATAATTTGCTTTTGTAGTTCAAGAACTATAAAACAAAATTTAAGAATTTATATCTAGTCAACTAAGTGGGTATGAGCAACAGACATAAAACAGTCTAAATCATAGTTAGATCTAGGAAAACTTGCTTTTAAAGAGGGTCCTTGGCAAGATCAGAGGATTTTTAAGGCAGTGAGACTATTCTGTGTGGCACTATAATAGTAGATACAAGTCATCAGGCACTATATTTTCAAAGTACATAAAAACAGGCAGTAATTAGTCAGGTAAAACTTCACTTAATATGACCCAGGATTTAGCTTGTCGCTTTAATTTCCATTTTAGATGTTAGAAAGTGAAAGGGTATGTTTAGAAGAGTCAAAAAACTTGAGTTAGTCTCAACTTTTTTTAAACGTTTCAAATATATATTTTATATATAAACATTTCTGAATAAAAAATACATATACTTGAAGATGATCTTAAGCATAAACAAAAAGAATAAAACCACAGTAACATCAGTTAGAAACAATCACTGATAATTTGGTCATCTATGGTGAGATGATGAGTGATTCCTTAAGCTGTAAGTTTTTGTCTTCCTTTTAGTTTATCTAATTCTAACTGTAAAGGCTTGTAAACAGTTTCAGGTCAGAACTCCAAATTCATGACATTGTTTAGGTGGTTAGAATAGGAAAGCGGAGTCCAAAATGGCGGCGGCTAAAAGACAAAGACAGGAAAAGCCCAAGAAAACTAACGAAAGAAAATCCAAGGACCAGAGTGAGAACCTCGGGTGGAACAAACAGCCCTCCTGGCTAGCCCATTTTACACACGGCAGGCTCGGGGGAGAAGAAGGAACATATAAAAAGAGGAGCCAAACTGAGCCCCTCTCTTCTTTTGGGTCAGCCCACCTCACGCCTCAATGATGTATGTTCCTTTGCTTACCAAATAAAACTGAGCTGTAACCAAGCCATCAGCCATTTCACATTTTTGGTGCAGTGAGACAGAACCGAGGAAATTACACACTCCCCTGACGTATCAACAAATATTATCAATTGTGGGATTTTCCCTAGCAGTCTAGTGGTTAAGAGGACAGTGAAGATACCAAGAATCAACTCAGTGGAAAAGACCCTGATGCTGGGAAAGATTGAAGGCAAAAGGAGAAGGGGACGACAGAGGATGAGATGGTTGGATGGCATCACCAACTCAACAGACAGGAGGTTGAGCAAGCTCTGGGAGACAGAGGAGGACAGAGGAGCTTGGCATGCTGCAGTCCATGGGGTTGCAAAGAGTCAGACATGGCTTAGCAAGTGAACAGCAACAACTAGTGGTGAAGACTGCACTTCCGATACAGGGGGCACAGGTTCAATGCCTGGTCAGGGTACTGAGATTCCACATGCCATGTGGAGAAGTCAAATAAATGAATTAAAAATACATACACACACACACACACATATGCTGTCAATCATAAGGACACAGGCTTGCGATTCTAAGTTCTTGCAGCCATCGCTATGGCGTGGCCGTTTCCTTTTTCTGAGGTCTGTATACAAGTGGAAGGGCTCTCCCTCACTTTCCTGAGATCAGAGTTTGTTTACCATCATTCACTTCACTGGATTAATGGTTCTCAAAAATGCATCAGACTCCCCTGGGGGGCTTGTTAAAACACACTGCTGGGCCTCGCCTCCTGGCTTCCTGGTTCAGTAAGCCTGGGGTGGGGCCCACACATCTGCATTTCTAACAAGCTCCCAGTGTTGCTGATGCTGCTGGTCCAAGGACCACACTTTGAGAACCGCTGCACAGACATTTACTACACTAAGCCAAGCACTAGGAATACAGAGATCCACAGGTCAAAGCTGCTGTCCTACGAGCTCATAAACTGGAGAGGGGAAAACAAGCAGAAGAGGAGTTCAAGATGCTGTCATCAGGACTACAGCAGAGATGGGCAACAACCAGGAAGCCAGCCCAAAGGAAGACTCTGGTTTTGCCTGGAAGTCAAAAAGGGTTTTGAAGAGAAGGTAATATTTTAGTCAAACCTTGTAGTGTTCATGAACCATACTGAGTTACTCTCTCCAAGAAGTAGGGAAACACATCCAGAGCCTGGAGGCAAAGAAGTGTCCTTCTAGAAAAGACAGATAATTTGAATGCAAGAAATGTAGGATGTGAGGAAGAAAGGGGCCAGAAAGTGAGCACAAAGAGGGAATGCAAGATTATGAAGGGCATCCTACACCAGTCTCAGCTGCTCAACTACTTATTGTTCATCCCCATTTAGAGGTCCCATGAATAACTCACGGGGCAATATGCATAAAAGCAGTATTGTTATTTTGCCACCTAATTATTCATGTAACATTCCAACCTCAAGGCTTTGATCCACTGTTCCCTCACATTTAGAACATACTCTCTTCAGAAATTTATGTTAAGTTTGTTACCTAAGCTTCCTCCCAACCTCCTTCAAATGGCACCCCACTCCAGTACTTTTGCCTGGAGAACCCCATGGATGGAGGAGCCTGGTAGACTGCAGTCCATGGGGTCACTAAGAGTTGGACACAACTGAGCAACTTCACTTTCACTTTTTCACTTTCATGCATTGGAGAAGGAAATGGCAACCCACTCCAGTGTTCTTGCCTGGAGAATCCCAGGGGCAGGACAGCCTAGTGGGCTGATGTTTATGGGGTCACACAGAGTCGGACATGACTGAAGTGACTTAGCAGCAGGTAAACTGTTCCTAACCACTGTATTTAAACTCACAACCTTAGAGAAAAAAAAAATCACAACCTCCCAACACTCCTGCTGTGTGTTTTATTTTTCTCCACTGAACTTACTAACAGAACATAGGTTTGTTTGTGTTTTTTTTGCTTAGTCACTCTATCACCCAAAACTCCGGAGGACCAGGCATTTTTGTGTGCCGATGACTGCTGCATCCCTGGTGCTTACTAACTCTTCACAATGGAAGGTATATTCCTAAGCCGCCTAAAAGCAGCCACTGATAAACTGTCACAAACAAGAAAAAATGTGGCAAAGCAGTAATACAACTTTCACAAACCCCTGAATGAAAGATACAAATTTTGTCCCCTTAACCACTTAGGGAGGGTTTTTATTATGTATTGAAAGTGAAAGTACCACAGTCGTGTCTCTTTTGCAACCCGACGGACTATACAATCCGTGGAATTCTCCAGGCCAGAATATCGGAGTGGATAGCTCTCCCCTTCTTCAGGGCATCTTGCCAACCCAGGGATCAAACGTCAGTCTCCCACGCTGCAGGCAGATTCGTTACCAGCTGAGCTACCAGGGGAGCCCATGTATTACTATTTATTGTGTATTAATGGCTTTGAAATGCAAAAGCCTCAGAAGTTAGAATAGAAAAGGGATGAAATTTCAAGTTCATCACCATGTTTCTATGTAAGAAAAACTAAGACTGTCATCAACCTTTGTTCACCCACACTCTGAGCAGTCAGGACCACCGTAACCGCTGCTCCCGTCCTATGGAAGCAGCGGTGGCAGCAAACACAGGCGGCCGATCGCATGCAGCTCGGTCGCTTAGCGGCTCAGGCGTGTCCAGCTCTGCGACCCCAGGGACCGCAGCACGCCAGGTCTCCCTGTCCATCACCAACTCCCGGAGTTCACTCAAACTCACGTCCATCGAGTCGGTGATGCCATCCAGCTATCTCATCTCTGTCATCCCCTTCTCCTCCCGCCTTCATTCTTTCCCAGCATCAGGGTCTTTTCCAATGAGTCAGTTCTTATCAGGTGGCCAAAGGATTGGAGTTTCAGCTTCAGCATCGGTCCTTTGAATGAATATTCAGGACTGATTTCCTTTAGGATTGACTGGTTTGACCTCCTTGCAGTCCAAGGGACTCTCAAGCGTCTTCTCCAGCACCACAGTTCAACAGCATCAGTTCTTCAGTGCTCCACTTACTCTATGGTCCATCTCTCACATCCATCATATGCATTTAACCCACAGTCTAATTCCAACACAACCACACCTCTGGGGGCATGATGATTACCTCCCATTTGAGGATACTAGGGTTCAGAACTGTTAAAATGTCTATCCAAAGTCTCAAATAGTTAGGAAATGACAAGGTCAGGATCTGAAGTGATAAAAAAAATTGAACTCCAAAACACCCTCTTTCCTTGGGACTTCAGTGGTGGTCCAGTGGCTACGACTCTGTGCTCCCAATACAGGGGACCTGGGTTCCATCCTTGGTTGGGAACCAGACCCCACATACTGCAACTAAGAGTTCACATGCCGTAACTAAAGATTCCAAGTGTCACAACTAAGACCCAGTGCAGTCAAATAGATATTTTTTTTGAAGTGTCCACTTTCCAATGTACTACACACACACACACACACACACACACACACACACAAAACCTAAATCTTCAGAAAACAATTAAACATACTGCTTATTATTTCTGTCTTATGACAAAATAATAAAGTATTCCTGTTTCAGGGGCCATTTACTTTCAGAAGAAAAGCAATTTAACGCATTCCTCTCTCTCAACTGCCTTTGAGTGATGGGTGGTTCTGTTCCCACTCTCCTGATTCTACTCTAAGGACCACGAATGACATTTGTTTTACTATATTGGTAATTTCTTCTCTCCTGGAATTTTAGACCTTGGGGATCCATTTAAAGAAAAAATTTTACAACATTAAATTTGAAAAAGAGTATACTGTCAAATAAATGTAATATGATAAATATGGTAGAGATTTCCCCCCCACGGCCCCACCCTGGATTCTGAAATTTCTCATTTCTGGTAACAAATTCCAAATGTTCATAATGAGAATAAGGAACATTAAATAAACACACACAGGCTATAAGGAACTCCCATGACATCCTCTCTACTTACACGAGGGAACAGGCCAGGGCACACCCACAGACACTGTGGGGCATAGTGACAGCCGTCCCAGCCCCCAGAGAAGGCAAGTCAACCTTCTCACAAGCACTCCTGGGACTCCCCTGGCGGGACGGTGGTTAGGAATCCACCTGCCAACGCGGGGGTCACAAGAACTGAGCCTGCGTGCCACAAATGCCAAAGCCCGAGCACCCAGAGCCCAGCCTCCACAAGAACCAGCACCGCCACGGGCTCCGCCAGAGAACAGCCCCCGCCCGCCGCCACGGGAGACGGCCTCTCACCGCAACGAAGGCCCAGGACACCAAAAATAACCTTTAAAAACAAGAATATTCTAAATCTAAGAGAGAAGATTCTCGAGATGTTTGAGGATGCACTTTGCTTGCTGAAATAAAATCTTTTCAGGAACAAAATTTCTCCCCTCATCAACATTAATGACATTTAGAAGTTAAACAGTTGGCTGAAAAAGTAAATATTGATATTTTATACATTTTAAAATAAATCTTAAGCCTCAATTATAATGACCATTTTCTGCTGCTGTCCCTTTTGTTTAAAAAAAAAAAACACCTAAATGAACTCTGATATGATTTGTCTTGATGACAAATGTGGACAACTGAAAACAGATTTCCTAAAAAGAGCAATAAAGGCACATTGTAAACAAAACCTCATTTGTTCCCTAGTATTTCCAGAAAGCTCAACTGAGCCATTAGCAAACATACAGTCTTGTTCTGGGATTATACCCATTTTCCAATCATATCCCATGTGAGACTGTTTTTTCTCTGTCTTAACCCACAGCCACCTCCCAGCTCTCTTCTCTCACTATATAAACCTATCACTCAAAAGTGAACATTCACCAAGTCATACCACACTCTAACCCATTCCACATCCTACAGCTGAGTAATCTTCCCAAAACAATCATGCCACTCACTCTCTTAAGACCCTGAAAGGGATTCTAGTTAATAGTATTTAGAGGGAAATAAGGAGAAGGCAATGGCACCCCACTCCAGTACTCGAGTGGAGTAGCCTGGAAACTCCCATGGACGGAGGAGCCTGGTGGGCTACAGTCCACGGGGTCACTAAGAGTTGGACATGACTGAGTTGACTTCACTTTCACTTTTCACTTTCATGCATTGGAGAAGGAAATGGCAACCCACTCCAGTGTTCTTGCCTGGAGAATCCCAGGGACCGGGGAGCCTGGTGGGCTGCCGTCTGTGGGGTTGCACAGGGTCAGACACAACTGAAGTGACTTAGCAGCAGCAGAGGGAAATAAGCCAATGTGTGCGATTTACTCTGAAGTGAGTTTTTTCTTCATGGTTGCATGGTTATATGAAAAGGCAAAAACAGTTCAATACTAATAGCAGACTCTGGTTTGGGTACATGAGCACTAACCGTAAACTTCCTTCACCTTTTCTGTTAAGTTTGGAATTCTCGTTAAGATTTGTCAGAAGAAAACCCTAAGGGTCTCCTGCCATCCTCACAGTACAAAGCCAAGAGTAGAGGTCACTGTCCCTTACAAAGCCCCCTTCCCTTTCCCGCCTCTCTCTCATCAAGTCCTACCACGTGCACACGAGGCTCCAGCCACTCACAACTTCTTCCAGGGCAGCAGAGAGGCCTCGTTCTCTAAAGCTCCACACGCGCTGTCACTTCTTTCTGGAACTCCCCCTCACCACACCTGGAGAGCCCTGCCTTACCTCTCTGGTCTCAGCTCAGTGTCCTCTAGAGCCCCGCCTCCAGAAGTCGGGTTTAAGCAGCCTCCTGTGTTCCAACAATGCTCGCTCATCTCACTGCAGTGCGTCGGCTTATCCGTTTCCTTCAGTGTGCCACATCTGTCCCCTTCTTGCAACATCCTCTGAGCAAGTTCTCCTAACGGCAGCAGGGTATGAACTCCTTGCGTTTAAGATGCTTACAGGAAAGAAATTATCCCATTCTTACCAGGCACTGTCCTTGCTGGCTCATCAAAACCAGGACTTCCCTGGTGGCACAGTAGATACAAATTCGCCTGCCACTGTAGGTGACACAAGCTCGATTCCTGGTCCAGAAAGACTCCAGGTGCTGCAGAGTAACTAAGTCCATGCTCCACAACCCCTGAGCCCACGCTCTAGAGCCTGCAAGTTGGTACTGTTGAGCCTGTGGGTCGCAACTACTGAACCCACTGTGCCTAGAGACTGCGCTCCACAACCAGAGAGGCCACTGCAATGAGAAGCCTGCGCACAACTAAGAGTGGGCCCCACTCTCTGCACCCGGAGAAAGCCTACACAGAGCAGTGAAGATCCGGCACAGCCAAACATAAATACATAACAAACACCAGGAACCATGTCTCCGTCTCTTCAGGCTGCTATAACAAAAAAACCATAGGCTGGGTGACTTTTCAACAAAAGACATTTCTTTTAACAGTTCTGGAGGTTGGGAAGTCCAGGTCAAGATGCTGGCATGTCTGTCTAGAAAGCCTGGCTTCCTGGGTCAGAACAGTCTTCTCGCTGCGTCCCCTCATAGCAGGAAGGGTGAGAAGACAGCTCTCTAGCATTTCTTTCTTAAGCATGCCAATCCCATTCACGAGGGCTCCACCTTCACAAGCTAATCATCTGCCAAAGACCCCCATCTCCTAATGCCATCACACTGGGGTTAGAATCTCAACAAGAATTTGGGGGACACATTCACTCCACAGCATCGGTCCTGGTCACAGAAGATCCTTTACCACCATCATCCTTTTTCGGTTGTGCTGCATCTCCCCGCTACACACGGGCTCTCTCTAGCTGTGCAGAGCAGCGGCTGCCCTCCAGGGGCAGGAGACGGGCTGCTCGCTGCGGGGGTGCTTCTGTGAGGAGCACCGCTCTAGGCGCACGGGCTGCAGTAACGGCAGCCCGCAGGCTCCGGAGCTCGCAACAACGTTCTCATCTTACAACCACGTGGAGTCTCTATTTTCATAACAATACCTCATCTGTCATCGCTTATCTTGAGCCTTTACCACAATCTACTACGATGATTTACTATTACCTATAAAACTCTCATCAATAACAGATCATAAAAACTACCTCCTTCGCTAAACTTAGGAAAACTTTCTAGTCACTGTACAGAGTCATCAGTATTCAACTGCCTGGCTACAGCCAAGCTGAAATAAGTTTGAAGATACTAAGTCCATCATAAAACTTTCTCTCTTTATTATGCAATTAGAAGGATCAAAGTGTTAAATTCAGGATGCCTATCAGAATTGGTAAGACATTTTAAAATCATCTTTAATGGCCAAACTATTCAAGAAACAAGTCGCTAACCTCCAAGTTATTTTTGGAAAACAAAACACAGAGCCTAAAAGTAAAATCAACAAAAAACTACATACACACTTCATTTTATATAAGTAGCATCTTTAAAGTGGCAAGTAGGAGAATGGGGCCTGTGTGGCTTCAAACAATGCTGAAAGAATGCACCCACCTGTCATCTACAAACTTCAAGAAAGCCTTATCTTCACTTCCTTGGCCTTCAACTGGCGGCGAAACAGACACACCAGCATTAAGTGTGCCAGCCAAACAGGTTATGATCTGTAAACACACACTTGTACAAGAGAGTTCCTCTTGAAACAGACTAAGATGAAAGTCCTTCTATAAAGCACTCCTTAGTGATGATGTTAAAATTATTCTCTAAATAGTTTATCTAAACTTGCATTTACATACTAGATTTTCTTAGGTCATATTTTAAAGGAGTTCTGAAAACAAACCAGGAAATTCCCTGGCAGGCCAGTGGTTAGGACTCCACGCTTTCACTGCCAGGCTCAATCCCTGGTCAGAGAACTAAAATCCCACAAGCCACAAGGCATGGCCAAAAAAAAAAAAAACCCAAAACAAAACATAACTGGAGCTTCCGAGAAAAGATGGCAGAGATGAAGGACATGAGTTCATCTTTTCTTATGAGAACACCAAAATCACAACTAACAGCTGAAAAACCATTGACAAAAAAATCCTGGAACCTACCTAAAAAGATAATTCTGCATCCACACACACAGCGGCAGCCACAGTGACACAGCAGGAAGGGACACCATCATAATAACATCAGATCATATACCCGCAGGTGGGCAACCCACAAAATAGAAAACAATTAAAACCTGAGGTCCTCCCACAGGAGTGGAAGTTCTGAGCCCCACATCGGGCTCACCAGCCTGGGGATCTGAAAATGGGAGGAGGAGCCCCCAGGAGATCTGGCTTTGAAGGCCAGCAGACGCTGACGGCTGCAACTTCACAGGACTGAAGAAAACAGAAACTCTACTGTTAGCAGGCGCACCAGGACACAGGGTGAAAAGCACTAGCCGCATAAAAGCCTGGGCCAGACACATCTGCTGGTATTGGAAGGTCCCCTGCAGAGGCGAGGGGCTGCTGCGGCTCACGGCAGGGACAGACACTGGTGGAGGCAGTTCTGGGGAGTACTTAGTGGCAGGACGCGTCCTAGAAGCCACCATTTTTTCACCAGGACCTGGCCCCTCCCAACAGCCTGTAAGCTCCAGTGCTGGAGACCAACAGCGTGGGAACATGGTCCAACCTATTAGCAAAAACACAACTTAAAGTCTTCTCGAAAGCTGCCCACTAAACATATCCCCTTACACAGCCCTGCCCACCAAAGGACAAGATCCAGCTCCACCCACCAGTGGGTAGGAACAAGCCCTTCCCACTGGGAAACCTGCATAAGTCTCTTAGTCTCATCCACCACGGGGCAGACAGCAGAAGCAAGAACTACTACTCTGCAGCCTGCAGGACAGAAACTGCAATCACAGAAAGTCAGATAAAATGAGAGAGCAGAGTATTTCCCAGATGAAGAAACAACATAAAATCCCAGAAGAACAACTAAGGGAAACAGAGACAGGCAATCTGAGAAATAATTCAGAGTAATGGTAGTAAAGATGATTCTAAGTCTCAGAAAAAGAATGGAAACAGGACATCCCTGGTGGCGCAGTGGAGAGGAATCCACCTGCCAATACACGGGACACAAGTTCGATCCCTGGTCTGGGAAGACTCCATGTGCCACAGAGCAGCTAAGCCTGTGTGCCGCAGCTCCTGAGCTCCCCAGCAGCCACCAAGCCCACCCGCTGCAACCACTGAAGCCCACGCACCGGGAGCCTGCGCTCCGCAAGAGAGGCCGCTGCAGGGAGAGGCCCACACACGGCAGTAAGAGCAGCTCCCACGCGCTGCACAGAGAACGCGCCTGCAGAGCAATGAAGACCCGCACAGCCAAACATAAACTGATCTTCTTTCAAAAGAGAATGAAGGCACAGATTGAGATACAAGAAATACTTAACAAAGACCTAGAAAAACTAAAGAACAAACAGAGACAAACAATAACTAGATAAAAAATACACTAGAAGGAGCCAACTGCAGCGTAAGAGGAGGCACAAGAATGGAGAAGACAGCAGAATGGCAGAAAACACTGCCTCGGAACAGAGTAAAGAAAAAGAAAAAGAACAGAGTCTAAGAGACCTCTGGGACGACTTTGGATGCACCAACATTCGCATTTTAAGGGTCCCAGAAGGAGATGGAGAGAGAGAAAGGACCTGAGAAAATATCTGAAGAGACAATAACTGAAAATTTTCCTAACATGAGGAAGGAAACCGTCACCTGAGTTAAGGAAGCACAGACAGTCCCAGGCAGGATAAACCCAAGGAGGAATATGGCGAGACACATAGTAATCCAACTGACAAAAATTAAAGACAAAGAAGAAATATTAAAAGCAACAAGAAAAAAGCAATGATTAACAAAGAAGGAAACTCCCATAAGGTTATCACCCGATTTCTCAGCAGAAACTCTGCAGGCCAGCAGGGAGTGGCAAGTTATATTTAACGCGATGAAAGGGAACACTCTACAACCAAGAATACTCTACCCAGCAAGGTTCTCATTTAGATTCGAAGGAAAATTCAAAATCTTTACAGACAAGCAAAAGCGAAGAGAATTCAGCACCACTAGACCAGCTTTGCAACAAATGCTAAAGGAACTTCTCTAGGCAGAAAAGAAAAGGCCACAACTAAAAACAAGAAAATTACAAGTGCAAAATAACAAGTGGTAAAGTCTAACATACAGTAAAAGTAGGAAATAACCCGCATACACATATGATATCAAAACTAGCAATCATGGGCCGTCCCTGGCAGTCCAGTGGTTAAGACGCTGCACTTCCAATGCAGGGGGCACGGGATCCATCCCTGGTCAGGGACCTAAGATACCACATGCTGCACGGCACAGTCAAAAAATCAAAACTTATAAAACTAGCAATTGTGAGAAGAGGAGAGTACACACGCAGGATATTGGAAATGCAGTTATAATTAAAAGACCAGCAACTTTAAACAACCTTGTTTATGTACAGACTGCTCTATCAAAACCTCAAGGTACGGCTTTGCTGGTGGCTCAATGGTAAAGAATCTGCCTGCCAATGCAGGAGACACGGTTCGATCCCTGATCTGGAAAGACCCCACATGCCCTGAAGCAACTAAGCCCATGTGGCACAACTATTGAGCCCTCAGCCCTGAACTACTGAAGCCTGTGCACCCTGGAGCCTGTGCTCTGCAGCACGAGACCCCCCGTAATGACGAGCCTGCACGCCACAGCTAGACTAGCTCCCACGCACAGCTACTAGAGAAAAGCCCGTGCGGCAACAAAGACCAGCACGGCCAAAAATACATATACTTTAAAAAGCAACTTCAAGGTAATCACAAACCAAAAATCTACAATAGACACACTCACACAAAAGAAAAACAAATCCAAGCACAATGCCAGAGTTAGTCATCAAATCACAAGAGCACAAAAGAGGAAGGAAAGAAAAAAACCTACAAAAAAATTCAAAAGAATTAAGAAAATGGTAATAGAAACAGACATATCAATAATTACCTTAACTGGAAATGGATTAAAATCAATGAAAAGACAGAATGGCTAAATGAACACAAAAACAAACAAGACGTGTATATATGCTGCTACAAGAGACCCACTTCAGATTTAGGGACACATACAAACTGAAAGTGAGGAGATGGAAAAGGTATTCCACGCAAATAGAAATCAACAGAAAACCAGAGAAGCAATACTCCTATCAGACAAACAGGCTTTAAAATAAAGACTGCTACAGAAGACAAAGGAGGACACTACATAACGATCAACGGATCAATCCAAGAAGATACAACAATTGTAAATATATATGCATCCAACATAGAATCACATCAATGTAAGGGAAATACTAACAGCCATTAAAGGAGAAATTGACAGCGACACAGTAACAGTAGAGGACTTTACCACCCCACTTTCATCAATGGACAGATCATCCAGACAGAAAATCAATAAGGAAACACAGACCCTAAATGACATATCACATCAGATGGACTTAATATTTACAGGGCATTCCATCCAAAACCAGCAGAATACCCATTCTTCCAAGTGCACATGGAATATTCTCCAGAAATGATCACATGCTGAGCCACAAAGCAAGCCTCAGTAAATTTAAGAAAACTGAAATCATATCAAGCATCTTTTCTGGTCATAATACTATGAGATTAGAAATCAACTGCAAGAAAAAAAGACTACCAAAACACAAACATGGAGAGGCTAAATAATATGCTACTAAACAATCAATGGATCACTGAAGGAATCAAAAAAGGAAATCAAAAAATACCCAGAGTAAAATGAAAATGAAAGCACAAATATCCAAAAACCTAAGAGACGCAGCAAAACCAGTTCTAATAGGGAAGTTTGTAGCAATACAGTCTTACCTCAAGAAATAAGAAAAAAATCTCAAAAGCTTTTACATACATATATATAAATAATATGTACTATACATTTGAGAAAACTTACAAATTTTTGTCTAAAAAATTTATGAGATTTTTATTTCACTCGTTTGATTTAGTATGACTAGAATGCTAGATTTCTAATTAATAAACAGATATGCAACAAGCAACAAGGGTTTACTGTATAGCACAGAGAACTATAGTATCTTGTAATAACCGATAATGGAAAACAATTTCAAAAAATATACGCATATATGTATAGCTGAGTCACCTGCTGTGCACCCGGAACACTGTAAGTCAACTCTATGTCAATAAAATATACATATTAAGTTTAAAAAAATTTTTTAAGAAATAATAAAAATCTCAAACAACCTAACCCTTATACCTAAAGCAACCAGAGAAAGAAGAACAAACAAAACCCAAACTCAGTGGAAGGAAGGAAATCATAAAGATCAGAGCAGAAATAAATGAAAGAGAGATCGAGACCACCGAGACTAAATGCTGGTTCCCTGAAATGACAAGCAAAATTGATAAACTTTATCCAGACTCACCAAGAAAAAAAGGAAGAGGGCCCAAATCAATAAAATCAGAAAGGAGAAGATACAACAGACACCACAGAAGTGCAAATGTTTGGGACTTCCCTGGTGTTCCAGCGGTTAAGAATCTACCTTGCAATGCAGGGCACATGGGTTCAATCGATGGCTGGATAACTGAGATCCCACACGCCACAGAGAAAATAAGCCTGCCTGCCACAACTACCGCGCCTGTGCAGCTCAGCTAAAGCATTCACGTGCTGCAGTGAGAGATCGCAAGTGACACAACCAAGGCCCCATGCAGAGAGTGGGTAAAAATATTTAAAGAAGAAACCATAATACAATACAAAGGATCATAAAAGCAACAGGTACAAGCAACTACATGCCATTAAAATGGACAACCTAGAAGTGGACAAATTCTTCGAAAGGTACAATTTCCCAAGACTGAACCAGGAAGAAACTGAAAATATGAACAAACAACTCACAAGTACTGAAAAGTGAAACTTGAGATTAAAAAAGGCCCAACAAATCAAAGTCCAGGATCAGATGGTTTCACAGGTAAATTCTATCAAGCATTTAAAGAATAGAGAACACCTCTCCTAAAACTCTTTAAAAACTGCAAAGGAAGGAACACTCCCAAATTCATTGTAGGAGGCCACCATCCCGGATACCAAAACCCAACAAAGATAACACAAAGGAAAAAAAATTACTGGCCAGTATCACTGATGAACACAGATGCAAAATTCCTCAACAAAATACTAGCAAACTAAATCAAACAATACATTAAAAAAAAAAATCATACACCATAGTCAAGTGGGATATAACCCAGGGATGCAAGGATCTTTCAGTATCTGCAAATCAGTGTGATACACCATACCACATCATTAAACTGAATAAAAACCATACGATCACCTCAATAGATGCAAAAAAGCTTCTGACAAAATTCAGCACTCACTTATGATTTAAAAAAAAAAACCTCCAGAAAGTAGGCATAGAGGGAATATACCTCAGCATAATAAAAGCCATCTACAACAAACAAGGCTGTATATTGTCACCCTGCTTATTTAACTTATATGCAGAGTACATCATGAGAAACGCTGGGCTGGAGGAAGCACAAGCTGGAATCAAGACTGCCGGGAGAAATATCAATACCCTCAGATATGTAGATGACACCACCCTTATGGCAGAAAGTGAAGAGGAACTCAAAAGCCTCTTGAGGAAAGTGAAAGAGGAGAGTGAAAAAGTTGGCTTAAAGCTCAACATTCAGAAAACGAAGATCATGGCATCTGGTCCCATCACTTCATGGGAAATAGATGGGGAAACAGTGGAAACAGTGTCAGACTTTATTTTGGGGGGCTCCAAAATCACTACAGATGGTGACTGCAGCCATGAAATTAAAAGACGCTTACTCCTTGGAAGGAAAGTTATGACCAACCTAGATACCATATTCAAAAGCAGAGACATTACTTTGCCAACAAAGGTCTGTCTAGTCAAGGCTATGGTCTCTCCAGTGGTCATGTATGGATGTGAGAGTTGGACTGTGAAGAAGGCTGAGCGCCGAAGAATTGATGCTTTTGAACTGTGGTGTTGGAGAAGACTGTCGAGAGTCCCCTGGACTGCAAGGAGATCCAACCAGTCCATTCTAAAGGAGATCAGTCCTGGGTGTTCAATGCAAGGAATGATGCTAAAGCTGAAACTCCAGTACTTTGGCCACCTCATGCAAAGAGTTTTCTCATTGGAAAAGACCCTGATTCTGGGAGGGATTGAGGGGCAGGAGGAGAAGGGGACAACAGAGGATGAGATGGCTGGATGGCATCACTGACTTGATGGACGTGAGTCTGAATGACTCCGGGAGTTGGTGATGGCCAGGGAGGCCTGGAGTGCTGCGATTCATGGGGTCACAAAGAGTCGGACACGACTGAGCGACTGAACTGATCTGACTGACAACAAACCTATAGCTAACATGATACTCGATGGTGAAAAGCTGAAAGCACTTCCTTTAAGATCAGGAATAAGACAACGATGTCCAGTCTCTCCAATTCTACTCAGCATAGTTTTGGAAGTCTCAGCCACGGCAGTCAAACAAATGAAAGCAATCCAAATTGGGAAAGTAGTGGTAAAACTGTCACTGTTCGGAGATTAGACTATACACAGAAAATCCTCAAGATACCGCCAGAGAACTACTGGTGGCTAGTCAAGGAATTTAGCAAAGTTGCAGGATACAAAATTAATGCACAGAAATCTCTTGCATTCCTATACACTAACAATGAAAGATCAGAAAGAGAAATTAAGGAAACTATCCCATTTACCACTGCAACAAAAAGAACAAAATAACTAGGAATAAACCTACCTAGGGAGGCAGAAGAGCTGTACTCAGAAAACCGTAAGGTAGTGATGAAAGAAATCAAAGACAACACAAATGGATGGAGAGATGTATCAATGTTCTTGGACTGAAAGAATCAACATGGTGAATATGTCTGTACTACCCAAAAAGTGAAAGCGTTAGTCGCTCAGTAGTGTCTGACTCTTTGCAACCCCATGTACTATAGCCCACCAGGCTCCTCTGTGCATGGAATTCTCCAGGCAAGAATACTGAACTGAGTAGCCATCCCCTTCTCCAGGGGATCTTCCCAACCCAGGGATCGAACTCAGGTCTCCCACACTGCAGGCAGATTCTTTACCACTGAGCCAGGAGGAAAGCCCAAAGCAACCTACAAACTCAATGCAATCCCTATTACCAATGGTATTTTTCACAGAATTAGAACAAAAATATTTTAAATTTGTATAAAAATACAAAAGACCTCAAATGGCCAAAGCAATCCTGAGAAAGAAAAACAAAGCTGGAGGAATCAGGCTCCCTGACTTCAGACTAAACTACAAAGCTTCAGTAATCAAAACAGAATGGTCTGACACAAAACCAGAAATACAGATCAATGGACGCAGAAATGAGCCCACGCACCTGCAGTCATCTCATCTATGACAAAGGAGGCAAGAATACACAATGAAGAAAAGACAGTCTCTTCAATAAGTGGTGCTGGGAACACTGGACAGCTACATGTAAAAGACTGAAATCAGAACTCCCTAACACCATACACAGAAATAAACCCAAATGGATTAAAGACCTAAATATAAGGTCAGACACTATAAAACTCTAAAGAGAAAATATGGGCATAACAAATTCCAACAAGATCTTTTTCAACCCACCTCCTAGAGTAATGAAAATAAAAACAAAAATAAACAAGTGGGACCAAATTAAACTTAAAAGTGTTTGCACAGCAAAGGAAACCATGAACAAGATGAAAAGACAACTCTCAGAATGGCAGAAAATATTTACAAACCAAGCAACTGGCAGAAGATTAATCTCCAAATATACAAAGAGCTCAGAACGTCCATCGTGGCCCAGTGACTAAGACTCCACATCACCAATGCAGGGGACCCAGGTTTGATTCCTGGTCAGGGAACTAGACTCCACATGTCATAACTAAAGATCCCAAATGCCCCAGTGAAGATCAAAGATGCCATTAAGATCCAGTGCAGCCAAATAAATAAATATATGTTAATATATATGCATATTTATATATATACATATACATGTGTATACACACACACAAGACACAAACAGCTAATCCAGACCAAAAAAACAGAGTCAACCAAAAAATGGGCAGAATACCTAACAGACATTTCTCCAAAAAAGACATACAGATGGCCAAACACATGAAAAGATGCTCAACATCACTAATTATTAGAGAAATTCAAATCAAAACTACAATGAGGTAACACCTCATACCAGTCAAAATGGCCATCATCAAAACAATCTAAAAAAGTAAATGATGGAGGGACTTCCCTGGCGGTCCAGTGGTTAAGAAGCTGCCCGCCAATGCAGGGGACAGATGTGATCCGTGGTCAGGGAACTAAGGTCCCACGCGCTACAGGGCAACTGAGCCTGTGCACCACCGCTACTGAGCCCACGCCCCGGAAGCCGCGCGCCACGACTCCTGAAGCCCACACGCCACAAAGCCCACGCTCCGCAACAAGAGGCGCCACCACAACGCGGAGCCGCAACAAGGCAGCTACAGAGCAGCTCCCCGCGCCACGACTAGCGAAAGCCGGTGTGCAGCAATGAAGACCCAGAAGGGTCAAAATAAATACATTACTACTTTTAAAAATTAGAAACTAAATAAATGCTAGAGAGAGTGTGGAGTAAAGGAACTCTCTTACACTGCTGGTAGGAATGCGTACTGATACAGCCCGTAGGAAGAACAGCGACATTCCTTAAAACGCTAAAAACATTCACTACTCCATGATCCAATCATCTCATTCCTGAGCATATACCTGGAGAAAACCATAACTCAAAAAGAAACATGCTCTCCAATGCTCACTACAGCTCACTTTGCAACAGCCAGAATATGGAAGCAACCTAAGTATTCATCAACAGAGAAATGGATAAAGGAGATGTGGTACATACATACAAGGGAATACTACTCAGCTATAGAAAGAAATGAAATTGTGCCATTTGCAGAGACATGGATGGACCTAGAGATGCTCATACAGAGTGAAGTCAGAAAAATAAATATCACATTAACACATATGTGGAATCCAGAAAAATGGTACAGATGAACCTATTTGCAAAACAGAAATAGAGACAGACATAGAGAACAAACACAGGGACACCGAGGGGGAAGCAAGGGTGGGATGGATGGGAAACCAGGACGGACATACATACACTACTGTGTACTGAACAGGGAGCTAATGAGAAACCCACTGTGCAGCACAGGGGGCTCTCCTCACTGCCACGTGGCGACTAAAGAAGAAGGAAAGCCAACAGCATATATGGACAGCTGTGCATGCATAGCGGGTTCACTCTGCTATACAGCAGAGATTAGCACCTGACCTGCCTCCTGTGTGCAGGTCAAGAAGCAACAGTTAGAACTGGACATGGAACAACAGACAGTTCCAAATCAGGAAAGGAGGACACCAAGGCTGTATACTGTCACCCTGCTGATTTAACTTATATGCAGTGTATACAATGAGAAACGCTGGACTGGATGAAGCACAAGCTGGAATCAAGATTGCTGGGAGAAATATCAGTAACCTCAGATATGCAGATGACACCACCCTTATGGCAGAAAGTGAAGAGGAACTAAAGAAAGAGCCTTTTGATGAAAGTGAAAGTGGAGAGTGAGAAAGTTGGCTTAAAGCTCAACATTCAGAAAACTAAGATCATGGCATCTGGCCCCATCACTTCGTGGGAAATAGATGGGCAAACAGTGGAAACACTGACAGACTTTATTTTCTTGGGCTCAAAAATCACTGCAGATGGTGACTGTAACCATGAAATTAAAAACGTTTGATCCTTGGGAGAAAAGCTATGACCAACCTAGACAGCATATTAAAAAGCAGAGACATTACTTTGCTAACAAAGGTCCGTCTAGTCAAGGCTATGGTTTTTCCAGTGGTCATGTATGGATGTGAGAGTTGGACTATAAAGAAAGCTGAGTGCTAAAGAATTGAAGCTTTTGAACTGTGTTGTTGGAGAAGACTCTTGAGAGTCCCTTGGACAGCAAGGAGATCCAGCCAGTCCATCCTGAAGGAAATCAATCCTGAATATTCATTGGAAGGACTAACGCTGAAACTGAACCTCCAATATTTTGGCCACCTGATGTAAAGAACTGACTCACTGAAAAAGACCCTGATGCTGGGAAAGATTGAAGGTGGGAGAAGGGGACGACAGAGGATCAGAGGGTTGGATGGCATCACCAACCCAATGGACATGAGTTTGAGTAAGCTCCAGGAGTTGGTGATGGATAGAGAAGCCTGGCGTGCTGCAGTCCATGGGGTTGCAAAGAGTTGGACATGACTGAATGACTGAACTGAAACTGAAAAATTAACACAGTATAAAGCAATTATACCCCAACAAAATTTTTAGAATAGAAACAAGTAAATAAAATAGATAACCAACAGGGACCTAGTGTATAGCACAGGGACCTCTGTTCAATATTCTGTAATAACCTAAATGGTAAAAGAATTTGAGAAACAATACACACATGTACATGCATAACTGACTCACTTTGCTGCACACCTGAGACTAACAACCCTGTTCATCAACTACACCCCAAATATAAAATAGAAACTTAAAAACCCCTAACATACTTGGGCCACCTGATGCGAAGAATGGACTCGCTGGAAACGACCCTGACGCTGGGCCAAACTGAAGGCAGGAGGAGGAGGGGACGACAGAGGGTGAGACAGATGGCTGGATGGCATCACCGACTCAATGGACGTGAGTTTGAGTGCACTCTGGGAGTCGGTGATGGACAGGGAGGCCTGGCGTGCTGCAGCCCATGGTGTCGCAGAGTCGGACACGACTGAGCAACTAAACTGAACATTTCTTTAGATCAAACTATACCATAATAAAGTTATTTTCATGTCCTCATCCAGGCACTGGGCAACTTTTTCTGGAAGGGACTAGACAGCAATACTTCAGCTTTTGCAGGTCACATAAGGTCTCTGTCACATATTTATCTTTGGGTTCTGCCTCCCCAACTCTTCAAAAATGTAAAAAACAAACACCATTCTTAGCTTGCTAGCCACAGAACAAGAGTCTATAGGCCAAATCCTGTCCTAGTGGATGGACCAAAAGAAGGAATTTGTTAATCCAATTACAGTGAAATTCTCCACAGCAAATAAGCCTGTATTTCAAATTATTCATCTGAACCTATTCAAGTAAATCACTGTCTGTGAGCCAAGTACAGGATCCAAGCACTTAAAAGAACTTCGGTTTTACCATAAACCACCAATAGTCATCAGTTCTCACTTCGAAGCTCAAATCTGAACACCAAATTAGGGGAAAAAACTCCACATAAGGTAACCAAAACAGCATCAACATAAACATGTGCTTATGATGTTGTTTTATCTCAACAGATCTCTAGTTTAACACCAGGATGTAATGCCCATCAACTTTATAATATTTTGATGAATGAATTTATAAAGCTCTAGAAGATGGGACTTCCAGTAACTATAACCTTGTCACCATTAGTTGTGTGAACCAGGACAAGTCAGATACTTTCCATTTGCTCCCTTGTCTTCTAAATGGAGGTAGTGAAGTGAAGTTGCTCAGTCGTATCTGACTCTGCGATCCCATGGACTGTATGTAGCCTACCAGGCTCCTCCATCCACAGAATTTTCCAGGCAAGAGTACTGGAGTGGGTTGCCATTTCCTTCTCCAGGGGATATTCCCAACCCAGGGATTGAACCCAGATCTTCCGCATTGTGGGCAGACGCTTTACCGTCTGAGCTACCAGCTCCTGCTGCTAAGTCTCTTCAGTCGTGTCCGACTCTGTGTGATCCCACAGACAGCAGCCCACCAGGCTCCCTGTCCCTGGGATTCTCCAGGCAAGAACACTGAGTGGGTTGCCATTTCCTTCTCCAGTGCATGAAAGTGAAAAGTGAAAGTGAAGGCGCTCAGCTGTGTCTGACTCTTTGGCAACCCCATGGACTGTAGCCTTCTAGGCTCCTCTGTCCATGGGATTTTCCAGGCGAGAGTACTGGAGTGGGTTGCCATTTCCTTCTCCAGGGGATCTTCCCAATCCGGGGATCAAACCCAGATTGTCTGCATTGTGGGCAGACGCTTTACTGTCTGACCCACCAGGGAAGCCCCTAAATGGAGGTAGGGTGGGGTATAAAACCAGACGATCTCCAACCTTTAAAGTGACGGATTTAAAGTTCTAGGACTATTACAATCCATACCTTCTTGATCAGTGATATGATACACTGGGGTTTTTCCTAGACATTGGTGTTTTAAAAAGAAAACAAAAGCATGAATTGTGAAACTGAGCGGTTGAAACACTAAGTACACACTGTACTAGGTTAGAAACACCTTGAACACTTCCCATGTATGCCAATGTTTGAAGCGTTTTACAAATAATATCTCATATAATCCTCACAATAATCCTCAAAGGTAAACAGTATAATCTGAAAGATTAAGCAACTTGCTGAGGAAGGGTCAGCATTTAAATCCAGCAATGCTCCTCCACGCTATTATCTCTGTCACTGTTAGGAGCAGGTTCCAGCATTCTCCCCTCAGCTCAAGACAGACAGCGATGACAAGGGAAACGTAAGCGGTGCTCTGCCTCCCTTTCCTCCCAGCTTCCTCTTCTGCTGCCGCGGAAGGCTGAAGCACAGCACACTCCCTGCTGGGCAGAGGTGTGTGTCTCTGGCACCTGCTTTCTGCACAGAGCTTTGGTTCACACTTCCGCACACCTCTGTTGGAAACTTTACGGTCCACCGCATCATGACACTAATCATAACAGAATTCTAGCCTGCCATATTCCTTCTGTATCCGAGTAAGATACCAACATTGTAAAATGAACACCTCTGATTTGGCTTTGCATGATGTAAAATGAATTACTGGGCTTTCCTGGTGGTCCAGTGGTTAAAAATCCGCCTGCCAACGCAGGGAGCATGGGTTCAACCCCTGGTCCGGGAAGACTCCACACGCTGCGGGGCAACTAAGCCCACCACCACAGCTACTAAGCCTAGAGCTGGGGCTCCACAAGAGAAGACGCCTCGACGAGAAGCCCGTGCACCCCAACTAGAGAAAGCCTACGCGCAGCAACAGAGAACTCAGCACAGCCAAAAATACATTCTTATTAAAAAAAAAATAAAAAATAAAGCATCCTATTTCATCTGAAAGCTCTGGTGACAAGAGCCATGCGCAGTTACCACCGGAACTACTTCTGGGCTTGGACCTTCCGCATGGCTTTCCGTAAGTTATCTGGATGAGCCAAGGAGGGTGGGGGGTTGGTCTGCTCTTTGTACCGCAAACAGCATCTCTCTCCCTTCCTCAGCCAGCAAAGGCAGGGAGAAGCTACTAACCAGCCATAGGATCTGCGGCCACTGCTTCAAGACTACCTCCCTCCAGTGTGTCAAGGAGTGCGTGTGGTGGAAAGCCAAGCCTGAATCCCAGCTCAGCGCCACCCTGGGGTTCAAAGCCCTCTTCTACAAGACAGGGAACATGCTACAGAGTAAAGCACCCAGCAGAAGACTCGAGTAACAGGCACAACACACACCCGTCAGGTGGTCCTAGCCCTACCTCTGAATGTCATTCAGCCATCTACGGGACAATAAAAGCAAAACCTACCCTTTATCATTTCTCTCACTAGGCCTGAACTGAACAACACTGAGTTTAATTCAATAAACATTCACCAAGGCCAATAAATACCGATCCCAATGGTTATTAACAGTTCCTAGGCTCCAGAGGGTCAAGGTCACCCTAATGCAACAGTTCTTAATGAACAAGCATAGTATGTATTCTACAATTAAACTGCCTTTAAATTAATATGCCAGTTTTTAACCTCCCTACCAGATAGGCAAAGATTGACATGAACAGTCCCTGGTGTCACCAATGGTGTCAGACAAACAAGTACTTTCACACACTGACGGTGGGACACGTAGAACAGGACAACTTTCTGAGACTACTGTTTAATAATATTTAAGAAGACTTTAAAGATATATACTTTAGACCTAGCAACTCAACCTGTGGGAATTTATCCCAAAGATAATACCTGGTAAATGGAAAATGGGGTGTAACAAGAATAATCTGTTTACCCATCAAGTATAATTTTATGAGATGGGAAATCCATATCCATTACCGTACCAAAAAAAAAAAAAACCCGATACATAAAGATAGAAAAATCTGATTTCAAAATACGAGGTATGAGCCTATTTTGTTTAAAAAACAAACATGTACATAGAGAAAATGAAGACTGATTACCTCCAGGTGGTGAGATCACTTGTTATGGTCATTTTTCTAACTCATAAGTATTTTTTCTCTCTGGCAAGAAACATGTATTGCTTTTATCATTTAAAATAAGCAGAAGGTGTGCTACACATCATTTTAGTTCTCTGAATCCCAGGAAATATGAAAGACTCTTCCCTGAAAGGCCAGGAGGCTGCACGCTGCTACCCGCAAGCCCACAAACGGCGGGAGGGCTGACTCCGACTCCGGGGCCTCTGGGTGAGGGCCCACACCTGAGCAGCTCGGGACCTTCTCACCAGGCCTTCAGCTACAGCCACACGTCCCCTCCGTCCTGCAGCGCTCCCCTCCCCACCCGACTCGCAGAAGTTTACTCAGATGCCACCTTTTCCATAAAAAGCTTATGTAATCTGTTTAGCAATTACTTCAGACTGACACGTATGACTTTTTACTATACGCTGTGAGTCTTTCCCCACTGGAGTTATAAGCTCCTGGAGGGCAGGGACCAAGTCCTAGCGAGCCTTTTCTCCAGATGACCCAGCAGAGCATTTTGTGCACGCTCTAATAAATGCTTGATAAACTAATGAATAAAGAGGTTACCTGTGAGGTTTTTCTAACAGCCACTGCCCTCACTTTACAAACAAAATAAGGACCCCAAAAGGTTAGTCCATGGTCACTTTTTCTTCTTTTTGGCCTCACCACAAAGCATGTTGGATATAGTTCCCCAACTAGGGATTGAACCCATGCCCCCTGCATTGGAGCACAGAGTCTTAACCTCTGGACCACCAGGAAGTTCCTTGGTCATTCACTTAATAGTACCACGGTCCCATGCTCAACTTGGGTCTTTCCTTTCTCCTAACTCAAGGCTCCTGGTCTGCATTTTCAAAGGGTTTTTGCTGATCTTCCTTCATGTCTTATTACCTGACATGTATACTTCTCCCAGCTCTGTTTTCTGTTTTTGACAGTAGCTCTAGAAGGAAATAGATGAGCTTCTCTTGACAATTCTTAAACCTGTGTTCAGACTATACCTCTAGCTGGTCTATACCTCTATACCTCTAACAATGAACCTTTAAGCAAAAGATGGTCAACATTCATCCAACAGTTATTTACTGAGCACCTATTAGGGGCCAAACATTATTCAGTAACTAGAAAGCTCCTCTATTTACTGGCACCTGGCATTTATTGATAAAACTGACACCCCTAACATTCTAATCCCATGGATGGAGGAGCCTGGTGCGCTGCAGTCCATGGGGTCGCTAAGAGTCGAACACGACTGAGCAACTTCACTTTCACTTTTCACTTTCATGCACTGGAGAAGGAAATGGCAACCCACTCCAGTGTTCTTGCCTGGAGAATCCCAGGGACGGGGGAGCCTGGTGGGCTGCCGTCTATGGGGTCGCACGGAGTCGGACACGACTGAAAGCGACACAGCAGCAGCAGCAACATTCTAAAAAGAGGGGGCTACAAACTTCTGCCCAAAGGTCACATCTGGTCTGCTGCCTCTTTCTGTAAATAAAATTTTACTAAATACTGCCACCCCCATCCACGAATGTATTCTCTATGGCTGTCTGTGGGCTACAAGGGCAGAGCTGAATAGTTACAATGGAGACCATATGGCTCACAGAACCTAAACTATTTACTATGTGGCCTTGATAGGTTGCTGACCATCGTAAAATACCATTATGCCACTGGACTCTCAAAACACTTTATATTTGGTATATTTTACAGCAACAGTAACATATAATAGGCAATAGTTTTGTTAATCCTTTGAAAATTACCAGTCCAACAGCATAGCTGTGATAGCATTATTCCTTATATCACATTCCTGTAAGCAATCATGCCAGCAAACAGCGCCACCTGATAAAAATCTGTTTCTCACAAGTCATACAACTTTGGGGATCTTTAATCTCAGTTTCTCTCAAACGGTTCCTAACTGAACAATTTCATTCTTTTCAGAGTCAGCCCTTATACAGAAAACCACTCACTTCCTTGACAAGTTACTTCCCTGAAAAGATCTCTAGTCCAACGTGTATCTTGAGGTCTCCTACTTGCAATAATTCAAACATAAAAGAAATGAATTTTATTTCTGATGATGCTCAGTATTTTGTGAGACTTTTTTTGGCTGCACACTATCCTGAACTAGTAATGTCTTCAGGGGTAAAAAATGCAGACTCCAGATTTCTTCCCTGAGCAGAATCAAACCGTCCACATATACAAAGAAATACTTTATTAGTTTAAACCCAGTTACAGCATGTTTTCAAAATATTTCTTCAAAAATATACAACTCACAAGCTTTACAATTAGAAATAATTATAGAATGTCAGAGGAGGTACTTCAGAGATCACTAAGTCCAAGTCTCTTAACTTTCAGAGGAGGTACGACTTCAGAGATCACTAAGTCCAAGTCTCTTAATTTACAGATGAGAAAGGTGAGGCTTACATGGGCCAACCAACCAGCTTTCATTAATTCACAATGGCCTCAGAACAGGAAGTGATACTAATGTCTCATCTATCAGCCGGGCACCATGCTGGCGTCCAAGGCTACGTATGTATCTTCAGACAATTAATTCAATTAATCTTTATCAATGAGATGTTTTGCAAATGACGCAGATTACATTAGGAGAACCAAAGAAAATTCCTTAAAAACTGCTAAACATCTTTTACTTTTCCTACAAAGAAAGCTCTCTTTTCTTAAGGAGAGACTGCCTGGTGTATAGATTAAGAATACTGGCTCTGGAGCCAGGCTGCACAATTCAGAATCCTGATGTTGCCCCTTTCTGGCTATATAACCTCAGGGCAATTTTTCTTTCCTGATCTTTACGGGGATAATTTCGGTATGTAAACAATCCTAATGTGCCTGGTACATGTAACTGCCTATAAATTTGTTGCTGTTGTTATTTTCCTTAGGTAGTCTTATCAAAACATGGTTAAGTAACCCAAGGTATGGAGAAAGTGCCCTCGACAGCGGCTACTAAAATTCATATAACTACAATCACTATAGTCAAGTTTGATTAAATAGTAAGGGTAAAGAGAAAAAAGTTCTTAAAAGGACCGTTTTTAAGTTAAATCCTACTAAAAACACACACACAAGAAGTTCTGCCTTTTAATATCAAGAACAAACAAGTTCACTCTCAAAATCCTTCAAGCAAGAATGACTGAATGCTCATGCCAGAGTGTTGCCAGGTTTCACCAGGGCTCAGACACAAGTAATTGACTTCTTCAGCACAAACGCCATGACAACAGAAGCTACATCCCAGAATCCAACAAATATTTCGATTTTACTTTAAAATAGTTATTAGTATTTTCACTTAAAGATAGCCTTTTTAAAAAGTTATGCAGTAGAAAGACTAGGTGGCACTTTCTCCCTTGAAGGAATTTCTATCAAAAGTCCAAAATCCTCACCAACAGCAGAGGGCAGGGTCTTTACACCTGCGTGGCCTTGGAAAACTCACTGAACAGCTCTCTAAAATTCAGCATCTTATCTACAAATCAGCATTAACATCTACATCCCAAATTTGGGGAAGTTGGGAGGAACAGGGGCAGAGGAGGCAAACTAAGATTTGTATGTAAATGCTTTGAGATATGACCCAGAATCCCAACAGACTCCTGGGCCTGTATCAGAAAAAACATAATTCAAAATGATACATGCATCCCAGTGTTCACTGCAGCACTATTTACAACAGCCAGGACCCGGAAGCAACCTACATGTCCATCAACAGAGCGACGGTTAAAGAAGATGTGGTGCACGTATACAGTGAAATACCAGTCAAGTGAAGTCACTCAGTCGTGTCCAACTCTGTGACCCCATGGACTATACAAATAGCTGTGAAAAGACGGGAAGCAAAAACCAAAGGAGAAAAGGAAAGATATAAGCATGTGAATGCAGAGTTCCAAAGAATACCAAGGAGAGATAAGAAAGCCTTCCTCAGTGATCAATGCAAAGAAATAGAGGAAAACAATAGAATGGGAAAGACTCGAGATCTCTTCAAGAAAATTAGAGATACCAAGGGAACATTTCATGCCAAGATGGGCTCGATAAAGGACAGAAATGGCATGGACCTAACAGAAGCAGAAGATATTAAGAAGAGGTGGCAAGAATACACAGAAGAACTGTACAAAAAAGATCTTCATGACCCAGATAATCACGATGGTGTGATCACTGACCTAGAGCCAGACATCCTGGAATGTGAAGTCAAGTGGGCCTTAGAAAGCATCACTACAAACAAAGCTAGTGGAGGTGACGGAATTCCAGTTGAGCTATTCCAAATCCTGAAAGATGATGCTGTGAAAGTGCTGCACTCAATATGTCAGCAAATATGGAAAACTCAGCAGTGGCCACAGGACTGGAAAAGGTCAGTTTTCATTCCAATCCCAAAGAAAGGCAATGCCAAAGAATGCTCACACTACCGCACAATTGCACTCATCTCACACGCTAGTAAAGTAATGCTCAAAATTCTCCAAGCCAGGCTTTAGCAATACGTGAACCATAAAATTCCAGATGTTCAAGCTGGTTTTAGAAAAGGCAGAGGAACCAGAGATCAAATTGCCAACATCCGGTGGATCATCGAAAAAGCAAGAGAGTTCCAGAAAAATGTCTATTTCTGCTTTATTGACTATGCCAAAGCCTTTGACTGTGTGGGTCACAATAAACCGTGGAAAATTCTGAAACAGATGGGAATACCAGACCTCCTGACCTGCCTCTTGAGAAACCAGTATGCAGGTCAGGAAGCAACAGTTAGAAATGGGCATGGAACAACAGACAGGTTCCAAACAGGAAAAGGAGTACGCCAAGGCTGTATACCGTCACCCTCCTTATTTAACTTCTATGCAGAGTACATCATGAGAAACGCTGGACTGGAAGAAACACAAGCTGGAATCAAGATTATCAGGAGAAATATCAATAACCTCAGATATGCAGATGACACCACCCTTATGGCAGAAAGTGAAGAAGAACTAAAGAGCCTCTTGATGAAAGTGAAAGAGGAGAGTGAAAAAGTTGGCTTTAAGCTCAACATTCAGAAAACTAAGATCATGGCATCCGGTCCCATCACTTCATGGGAAATAGATGGGGAAACAGTGGAAACAGCGGCTGACTTTATTTTTCTGGGCTCCAAAATCACTGCAGATGGCAACTGCAGCCATGAAATTAAAAGACGCTTACTCCTTGGAAGGAAAGGTATGACCAACTAGATAGCATGTTCAAAAGCAGAGACATTACTTTGCCAACAAAGGTCCATCTAGTCAAGGCTATGGTTTTTCCAGTGGTCATCTATAGTTGTGAGAGTTGGACTATAAAGAAAGCTGAGCGCCAAAGAATTGATGCTTTTGAACTGTGGTGTTGGAGAAGACTCTTGAGAGTCCCTTGGATTGCAAGGAGATCCAACCAGTCCATCCTAAAGGAGATCAGTCCTGGGTGTTCATTGGAAGGACTGATGTTGAGGCTGAAACTCCAGTACTTTGACCACCTGATGCAAAGAGCTGACTCATTGAAAAAGACCCTGATGCTGGGAAAGATTGGATGTGGGAGGAGAAGGGGACAACAGAGGATGAGATGGTTGGATGGCATCATCCACTTGATGGACATGGGTTTGGGTGGACTCCAGGAGTTGGTGATGGACAGGGAGGCCTGGCGTGCTGCGGTTCATGGTGTCGCAAAGAGTCGGACATGACTGAGCAACTGAATTGGACTATAGCCTGCCCAGCTCCTCCGTCCATGGGATTTTCCAAGCAAGAATACTGGAGTCAGCTGCCATTTCCTTCTCTAGGAGATCTTCCCAACCCAGGGATTGAACCCAGGTCTCCCACACTGCAGGGAGGCTCTTTACCATCTGAGCCATCGGGGAAGCCCCTGATGAACTACTACTCAGCCATTAAAAGGAGTGAAATAGCGTCATCTGCAGAGACATGGATAAACCTAGAGACTCATATAAAGTGAAGTCAGAAAGAGAAAAAAACATGTAATACTGCTTGTATGTGGAATCTAGAAATGATACAGATGAATTCATCTGCAAAGCAGAAACCGACACAGATGTAGAGAACAAACCAATGGATACCAAAGTGGGGAGGGGAGGCTGTAATGAGCTGGGAGATTAGGACTGACATACACATACTACAAATTACACATACATACATACATTTGTACATACACATATATACAAATTATATAACTAATGAGAACCTACTATATAGCCCAGGGAACTCTACTCAATGGTCTGTGGTGACCTAAATGGGAAGGAAATCTAAAAGAGAAAGGGGTATATGTACAGCTGGTTCACTTTGCTGTACAACAGGAACTAACAACAATGAAAAGCAACTATACCCCAATAAAAAGTTTTAAAATAAGAAAGAAAAGAAAATGTGTTGAGGATGGCTCACACACAGGCAAATACTGCCAGTTTTGAGTCCTTCCACCCCAGGCAGTGGGAGGGGAGGCTGCAGAGCAAGGTAAAGCTAAACTGCCATTTGTGTTCGGGATATATAATGTTTGATCACTGTTCCTGTTTTACATAGTGGTTGGAAATTAACATCTTTTTAGTCTCAGATTTGGTTTTTTTAAATATGGGACTCCAGAGATCACCATAATTCATATTATGAAAGACACACTAGAGCCAAGCATCCTTTGCCTAGCGCCTCCAAACTCATAACAAAGAAAACCACAATCCCCCTTTATACATTCTTCTCTTCCACCAGCATAAACTGAAGGCAGCCATAATACACGACGGTGAAATGTGCTTAAGAAATCTTTACGAGGTATTCCAGAAAATTAAAACTGGTTATGTAATCAGTATAAAAATCTGTTGTCAGCTTTTTCCCAAAGCTGAAAAGGACTTTGATGAAATCCCAGTAGAACTAGTACCCTCCCAAAAATTTTTTTTAATTATAAACTTGCATAACTTGGTATCAGGTGGAGCTGGAAAAGCTCATATAAAAGGAATCTATTTTACAGCAGAGAAGATATAGAACAATCTATTCTAAGTTTGGAGGGATGGAAGTCTAGGGCCTCTAAGTATATTCAGTCTTTGACCCAAAGACAAGTTTAAAAAAGCGTTTAAAAAGCATGGTGCAACCTCAGTGCAAATTAGACACATCAAGAAATGAACAAAGCTGTCACTTTTGTTTCACTAGAAACAGAACCATGTAAGTAACATCTAATGCGCTAAGGATTAGTTGGGAAGAACTTCTAAAATAAAAACAAAAATCAGGATCTTATCTTAACAGCGGCAGCATCTGAAAAGAAGTCTTGAGAGTATTTAAAAATACAACCAAAAATAAAAATACAACCCACCTCAATGAGGTCAAGCTGTGTTAGGTACATTTTAGTTTAAGCACTTAATAGAAATTTGTTTAAGCTAGTAGATCGAAAACATTTTCTGGATTTTTTCTTTTCTTTTTTTTTTTTTTTTTGCTTTTGGATTCTGTCTCTGGCCTATATTACCACTTATGTAGGTACTAACTCAATTTTTAAAATAAAAATATTTTCTAATCCACTTAAAAGAGATTCACAAAAAGTCATTGTGCTGTTATCAGTTCACAAACATTATCTCACTCAGTTGTCCCCACAATAAGAAGTAGGTATTATTTCTACAATGTCAATTTTAAGAAAGAAGAAACTGAGGGTCATATAAGTCAAAGAACCTGCTTCAGATCATTGGACTAGTATGTGATAGGGTCATGAGGGAACCCAGGTGAATCCGCAGTAGATACTTTCAATTACATTAAAAACAAAGGTAACACTAATTTTTCAAATAGCTTCATTAACTTCAATTAACGTCAAGAATCACACTGCAGACTGGCAGCAGTTCATGAAAAATGATTTGTTTTTCTTTAAACATTCCCATTAAAAGCAGACCCTGACAAATAGATTTGAATTTTGTTTCCTTTCCTGTTTTTAAATATAAAAAGTCTTGAGGCATCAATACCAAAGTTTTAAAATTTAACCGTCATCTTATGAGCCAAACTTCAAATTTTCACATCGCAAGAGTATCAAAGAAATCTCTCCTCTAAATGACTTTGGAGCTAAGCCTGCAAAAATGTGAACCTGTGACTTGTTCTCCACGTCCACCCGCAGACTCAGTCAAGAAACAAATACCTAACTCCCGGAGAGCAGAGGGGATACAGAACAATCAGGACACTCGACACATTAGACCATTTCTCCTTATTACACCCATGTGGCCAAAGGGGCTGAACGAGAAAGCTGTTTACTGCCCTATAGGTGTCAGTGAAAAAGGCAGCCGCAACACGAGCCCATTGTACCTATAAAAGCTGACTTAAATAAGAACATTTATCACAACTACCAGGTCTCCTTTCTAGCTTCTGTCAATTACACAAAGAGCTTGCTATTAAATATTGATGGCATGCTATATGCAACAGAACTCTGGCGAAGAGCCTCCTGCTACCAATTTTTGTTATGAAAGAAAAACCGTCCTTATTTTCGACGTGAAGCCCAAGCCACGAGCTCTGTCCGATGGGTTATCGCATTGTCCTTCCCAGGGGACGCTGTTAGGGCCACCCCCACACACACCCAGGGGTGGAGACAGGTTCTGGGTAGGGCGGGTCCCTGAAGGTCCCGGGACAGGGGTCCCAGTGTCTCTTCTCCCCAGCTGTCAGCGACAGGTCGGAAGGCGGGGCGGGGCCCGGCCAGGCTGTCCTCACAAAGCCAGCCAGAGCGCGGCGGGCGGACCCGGACTCAGGCCCGGGAGGACGCCGCGCAGGGCGGAGCTGGTGGGGGCACTTACCCAGCAGCAGCACGTTCTTCCCCGCGGGGAGTTTGGAGCGCGAGCGGGTGGAGACCTCACTGAGGATGCAGGACCTGGCGGGGAACAAGGCGCACGCTCAGGCCGAGGCCCCGCGCCGGAGGGGCTGCCCCGGCCTCCACGCCCGGACGGGGGCGGCCGAGAACGCGGCGGCCTGGGCCGGGCGCCGAGCCCCGGCGGGCACGCGACCCTGGACCATCCCCGGGGCGGCGTTGCCGGCGGGGACCAGGGAGGGCTGCGATCCTTACCAAAGGTTCTGTCCGTCCTCGTCGTCGCCTGCCGCGGCGCCGCCGTTGCCCGACGCTAGCTCGTTGGCTAGGGGGCCGCCTGTGTAAGTCGCGGTTAATCCTGGCGGACAGGAACCGAAGGAGCCGACTCGCCCCACGGCCGCCATCTTGGTAGGGAATCGCACCGCTCCCGGCAAAGCTGAATGAGCGCGGCGGCGGCGGCGGGAACCCGGATATGGAGCGTTCGCCGCACGGGAGCGGGGCGGGGCCTGCGGGGGTGGGACCCAAGCTCTGCAGGGACTGACGGAGTAAGAGAGGGCGAACTGCGCGTGCGCTGCAGACTGGCCGGCGCTGCGGGGTGCGCGTGCGCAGATTACCCGGCCGGCCGCCCTGTGCCGCAGCGCCAGTCCTAAGCTCTGCGGGTCGATTGCCGCCGCCCCCATCCCTCCCGCAGTCCTGGGCTGCAGCCGGGCGCCTTGGGGTGTGTCAGGGGAACAATGCTATCGTCCTCTCTCTCTCTCTCCGCCCCCCCCCCCCACCTTCCCCCCTTCGGTTCCACAAACCTCGTAGCGGGTGTGAAATTCCTGCAGTCACTGCTATCCCGGCTGCTGCAATTAGAATTGGTTTTTCTATTTACCTGAGACACAGCTATCATCCTGCAATCTTCTTTCACCATTGTTGTGCGCATTCTGTTTGCCTCATTCCTGTGTCTTCTTTCGTTATTTTAGTGGAGAACTTCCTCCGTTGGTTTTATGAGAGAAAAAAAATAGGGTATGGCTACGTTTTGGGAGACCTGTATTCAATCAAGGTCCAGGTGAAAGCTTCATGAAGGAATAATTGATAAAGGTGTTAATGATCTTAAGAGATGGGGTTAGCAAGAGCAGGAAGATTTAGGGCTGAAGGGAAAAAGGAAGGAATGTTCACTAGATCCAGAGAGCTGTAGCTATAAGAAAAGTTAATGAGCAAGATCTGTGGCTTTGAGTAAATGAACACAGCTCTGACCTCTCTCCTTCTGCCCTGAGGTATCCCACCTGTGTCACATTCGCCAAAGCCATCAGAAGCCGAAAGGCACGAGAACTCGAGCAAAGGAATCCATGCAGGTTTACCTATCTGAGCACAAAAAGGGCTTGGGAAGAGCAAACAGAAGATACCCAGCTCACCTTGTCTGTTTGAAAAAGCAGGCTATACTCAGTGATAGTTTGGCTGGGTATAGAATTCTTAGGATGCAAATTATCTTTCCTTATGTTTTTTTAAGGCCTTTTCCCCTTGTCTGCTAGATTTTAGTGCTGTCATTGAGAAATCCAAAGCCATTTTGATTCCTACTCCTTTGTTATGTAGTCTTTTTTTTTTTTTCTACTTGGATGCCTTTAGAACTTGCACAGATTTCCACTAACACACATACCGCTTCCAGTTTCTGCACTGTCATACTAATTATCCTGCCAAGTATCATAGATAAATAATTCATACTCTTACTCTAAACCAACCGCCCCACTTCTGCACTAGATTCCATCTCCTCTCCACCACTCAAGGGCATTGCTCCAACAATTCTCCCCGCCTTTCTCGAGATAATCACTTATTGATTTCAATTGGATCATTTTCTCTTGGCCCTCCCTACTCTTTCACCAGCTACCGCTACATTTCTTTCCTCCCTTTTACAGCAGAACTCTTTAAAATTGTTGTCTTTACATGCTGTCTTCAATTCCTCTTCCCCTTAGTTCTTAGAACTCACTTCAATCAGATTTTTACCCCATGACTCCACAGAAACTGCTCTTATCCTTGTAGTCAGTGATCTCCTTATTACTAAATCCAATGGTAAATTCTACTTCCTTGTCTTTTTAGCCTTTCAGCAACATATTCTATAGCTGATCATCCTTGCTTGATATTCTTCTTTACATGGCTTCCTGGTCACCGTGTTCTCTTGCAGTTTTTTTCCTGTGTCACTAGCTGCTCCTCCTCAGTCTCCTCCACCATTTCCTCATTTTCTTGACCACTTAATGGCTCAGGGCTCAGTATTTGTTCCTCTTCTCTATCTATACCCAATCCTTTGGTGATCTCATATAGTCTCAATAAATTCCATCTGTATGATAAATCTCCCAGATTTTTCTCTCCAGCCTAGAGCTCCATCTAGAACTCCAGATTAATACATCCCAACTGTTTCTTTCACATCTTCACTTGGATATTGAACAGCAGTCTCAAACTCAGCATGCTTTAAACTGAGTATCTGACCTCTTCCCCCAAATTCTGTTTCACCCATCACCTAACCTAGTGATCCCCAACCTTTTTGGCACCAGGGACCAGTTTCATAGAAGACAATTTTTCCATGGATAAGGGAGGGGGATTTGAGTGATGGGGAGCAGTTGTATATACAGGTGAAGCTTCACTTGCTTGCCTGCCACTCAGCTCCTGCTGTGTGGCCTGGTTCCTAACAGGCTACAGACAAGTACTGGGGGTTGGGGACCCCTGACCTAACCCACTAGGTAGCAGTTCCTTATTGCCTAAGTTATTCTTGACTCCTCCTTTCCCTTCACACAGCACAATTGAATACATCAGGAATCCAAAAGTCTTTACCTTCAAAATATACCCACAATCCAACTTCTTAACACTCACCCTCTGATGCTACTGTGAGCTATCTTCTCTTGCCTGAATTGCTATAAAAGGCTCTTCAATACAGCAGCTGGAGGGATCTTTTAGAAATATGAGCTAGGAGTACCCTGGTGGTCCAGTGGTTAGGACTCAGGGCTTTCACTGCTGTGGCCTGGGTTCAATCCCTGGTCAGGGAACTAAGACCTCACAAGCTGGCTTTAAATATATATATATATATATATAATTTTACTCTTTTACTCAAAATCCTATAGTGGTTTCTCATTTCAATCAGTAAACTCCAAACTCCTTAAATGACCCACAAAGTCTACAGAAGCTGGCCCCTATTGCCTCTCTGGACTTTTCTGCTCTAATTGGTCCCTCAGTTTCCCTACTCAGTCATACTGGTCCCACTGCTGTTCTTTAAACATATTGTGTATCCCTTTGATTTAGCTGTTCCCTCTGCCATGAAGGTGATATTGAAAGTGAAAATGTCAGTCACTCAGCCATTCCCAACTCTTTGTGACCCCATGGACTGTAGCCCACCAGGCTCCTCTGTCCATGGGATTTTCCAGGCAAGAATACTGAAAAGGGTTGCCATTTCCTCATCCATGATATCTTTTCCAACCCAGGGCTCGAACTCTGGTCTCCCACACTGCAGGCAGAGTCTTTACCATCTGAACCACCAGGGAAGCCCATGAAGGAGATAAGGAGCTGCCAAACCAATATCTTCCCCCAAATAGCCACCTGGCTACCTCCCTCTCCACCATCAATGTCTTTGTTCAGTTCTCAGCTTCTAGATGAAGTCTACCCTGACTACCCCATTCAACACTGAAATTTAAATCTTCACCTCTGCAATTCCAGGTTCTTTTTATCTTGCCTGTCTTTTTGTTTTCCATAACACTACCTTCTGACATAGTATAAGATGTACAGATTATTACTTCGTAACCTATTACCATCATCCTCTATATCTGCAGGGGATTGGTTCCAGGACCCCCAAACAGATACCAAAATCCATGGATGCTCAAGTATATGAAATGGGGTAGTTTTGCATTAAACCTTTGCATACCCTCCATATACTTTAATCATATCTTTGTTGTTTAGTGACTAAGTCGTGTCTGACCCTTTGGCAAATCCTTGGACTGTAGCCCACCAGACTCCTCTGTCCATGAGATTGCCTAGGCAAGAATCCTGGAATGGGTTGCCATTTTATTATCCAGGAGATCTTCCTGACTCAGGGATCAAATCTGTGTCTCCTGCATTGGCAGGCAGATTCTTTATTGCTGAGCCACCAGTTCAGCTCAGTTACTCAGTCATGTCCAACTCTTCATGACCTCATGGACCGCAGGACGCCAGGCCTCCCTGTCCATCACCAACTCCTGGAGTTTACTCAAACTCATCTCCACTGAGTCAGTGATGCCATCCAACCATCTCATCCTCTGTTGTCCCCTTGTCCTCCTGCCTTCAATCTTTCCCAGCATCAGGGTCTTTTCAAATGAATCAGCACTTTGGATCAGGTGGCCAAAGTATTGGAGTTTCAGCCTCAACATCAGTCCTTCCAATGAATACTCAGTACTGATATCCTTTTTAGGATGGACTGGTTGGATCTCCTTGCAATCCAAGGGACTCTCAAGAGTCTTCTCCAACACCACAGTTCAAAAGCATCAGTTCTTTGGTGCTTAGCTTTCTTTATAGTCCAACTCTCACATCTATACATGACTACTGGAAAAACCATAGCCTTGACTAGACAGACCTTTGTTGGCAAAGTAATGTCTCTGCTTTTTAATATGCTGTCTAGGTTGGTCATAACTTTCCTTCCAAGGAGTAAGCGTCTTTTAATTTCATAGCTACAGTCACCATCTGCAGTGATTTTGAAGCCCCAAAAAATAGTCAGCCACTATTTCCACTGTTTCCCCATCTATTTGCCATGAAGTGATGGGACTGGATGCCATGATCTTAGTTTCCTGAATGTTGAGCTTTAAGCCAACTTTTTCACTCTCCTCTTTCACTTTCATCAAGAGGCTCTTTAGTTCTTCTTCACTTTCTGCCATAAGGGTGGTGTCATCTGCATATCTGAGGTTATTGATATTTCTCCTGGCAATCTTAATTCCAGTTTGTGCTTCCTCCAGCCCAGTGTTTCTCATGATGTACTCTGCATAGAAGTTAAATAAGCAGGGTGACAGTATACAGCCTTGGCGTACTCCTTTTCCTATTTGGAACCAGTCTGTTGTTCCATGTCCAGTTCTAACTGTGGCTTCCTGACCTGCATACAGGTTTCTCAAGAGGCAGGTGAAGTGGTCTGGTATGCCCATCTCTTTTAGAATTTTCCACAGTTTATTGTGATCCACACAGTCAAAGGCTTTGGCATAGCCTTTATATATAGCAGAAATAGATGTTTTTCTGGAACCCTTTTGCTTTTTCGATGATCCAGTGGATGTTGGCAATTTGATCTCTGGTTTCTTTGCCTTTTCTAAAACCAACTTGAACATCTAGCTAAGCCACCAAGGAAGCCCTTAATCATTTCTCAATTTCTTATACTACCTCATAAGTAAGTGTTAGTTGCTCAGTTGTGTCCACCTCTTTGCAACCCATGGACTGTAGCCTACCAGGCTCCTCGGTCCACAGGATTTTCCAGGTAAGTGTACTGGAGTGGGTCACCACTTCCTTCTCCAGGGGATCTTCCCGACCCAGGAATCGAACCCAGGTCTCCCGCATTGTAGGCAGACACTTTACAACTGAGCCACCAGAGAAGCCCTTAATATAATGTAAATACTATGTAAATAGTTGTAAATACAATGTAACTGTTATATAAATAGTTGTAAATGCTATTTAAATAGTTGCCTGAGCAAGGCAAATTCAGGTTTTGCTTTCTGGAACTTTCTGGAGCTTTTTTCCCAAATATTTTTTTTCTTGGCCACACCAATTGGCATATGGGATCCTAGTTCCCAGACTAGGCATCAAACAGGCAAAGAAGAAAAGGAAAGATATACCCATCTGAATGCAGAATTCCAAAGAATAGCAAGGGGAGAGAAGAAAGCCTTCCTCAGTGACCAATGCAAAGAAATAGAGAGAAACAATAGAATGGGAAAGACTAGAGATCTCTTCAAGAAAATTAGAGATACCAAGGAAACATTTCATACAAAGATGGGCACGATAAAGGACAGAAATGGTATGGACTTAACAGAAACAGAAGATATTAAGAAGAGGTGGCAAGAATACACAGAAAAACCATACAAAAAAGATCTTAATGACCCAGATAACCACAATGGTGTGATCACTCACCTAGAGCCAGACATCTGGAATGTGAAGTCAAGTGGGCCTTAGGAAGCATCACTACGAACAAAGCTAGTATGGGTGATGGAATTCCAGCTGAGCTATTTCAAATCCTGAAAGATGATGCTGTGAAAGTGCTGCACTCAATATGCCAGCAAATTTGGAAAACTCAGCAGTGGCCACAGGACTGAAAAAGATCAGTTTTCATTCCAATCCCAAAGAAAGGCAATGCCAAAGAATGCTCAAACTACCACACAATTGCACTCATCTCACACAATAGCAAAGTAATGCTCAAAATTCTCTAAGCCAGGCTTCAACAGTACATGAACCATGAACTTCCAGATGTTCAAGCTGGATTTAGAAAAGGCAAAGAAACCAGAGATCAAATTGCCAATATCCACTGGATCATTGAAAAAGCAAGAGAGTTCCAGAAAATAAATCTACTTCTGCTTTATTGACTACACCAAAACCTTGACTGTGTGGATCACAACAAACTCTGGAAAATTTTTAAAGAGATGGGAATACCAGACCACCTTACCTGCCTCCTGAGAAAGCTCTATGCAGCTTTCAAGAAGTAACAGTTAGAACAGGACATGGAACAACAGATTGGTTCCAAATTGGGAAAGGATACACCAAGGCTGTATACTGTCACCCTGCTTATTTAACTTATATGTAGAGTACATCATACAAAATGCTGGACTGGATGAAACACAAGCTGGAATCAAGATTGCTGGGAGAATTATCAATAATCTCAGATATGCAGATGACACCACCCTTATGGCAGAAAGCAAAGAAGAACTAAAGAGCCTCTTGATGAAAGTGAAAGAGGAAAGTGAAAAAGCTGGTTTAAAACTAAACATTCAAAAAACTAAGATCATGGCATCTGGTCCCATCACTTCATGACAGATAGATGGGGAAACAGTGGAAACAGTGAGAGACTATTTTCTTGGGCTCCAAAATCACTGCAGATGGTGACTGCAGCCATGAAATTAAAAGATGCTTGATCCTTGAGAGAAAAGTCATGACCAACCTAGACAGCATATTAAAAATCAGAGATATTATTTTGCCAACAAAGGTCATCTAGTCAAAGCTATGGTTTTTCCAGTAGTGATGTATGGATGTGAGAGTTGGACTATAAAGAAAGCTGAGCACTGAAGAATTGATGTTATTGAACTGTGGTGTTGAAGAAGACTCTTGAGAATCCCTTGGACTGCAAGGAGATCCAAGCAATCCATCCTAAAGGATATCAGTCCTGAGTGTTCATTGGAAAGACTGATGTTGAAGCTGAACCTCCAATACTTTGGCCACTTGATGATGCAAAGTGCTAAATTTGAAAAGACCCTGATGCTGGGAAAGATTGAAGGCGGGAGTAGAAGGGGACGACAGAGAATGAGATGGTTGGATGGCATCACTGACTCAATGGACATGAGTTTGAGCAAGCTCTGGGAGTGGTCATAGACAGGGAAGCCTGGTCTGCTGCAGTCCATGGGGTTGCAAAGAGTTGGACAGGACTGAGCGACTGAACTGAACCATGCACTTGGTAGTCCTACAGTAGAAGTGTGGCGTCCTAACCACTGGACCACTACAGAATTCCCTTTCCAAATACTTTTAATCTGAGGTCGGTTCAATCTGTGGATGTAGAACCCACAGATACAAAGAGTGGACTGTATAAAATTTACTTATTTATTGCAACTTAATCTCTGTGGGGGCTTCACTAATGTAGCACTTTGTGCCAAGAACACAGCACAAGATTTGTTGAAGGTATGAATAAAGGAACAGATTTACTCTTTGTCACCAGGTTTCTAAAATTTCAGGATAATGATGGCCTGGATAATGGAAAATGATGACGATGATGGTGTTTGTGCATTTCAAGAGGAAAAAGGAATTTAAAAAATTCTTTAATACTTGAAAGCAGGAGCTCTCTTTTACAATACATTAGCCACTTTTTGATATGTATGTGTGTGTGCATGTGAGCATTCAGTTGTCTGACTTTTTGTGATCTCATGGACTGTAGTCCACCAGGCTCCTCTGTCCTTGGGATTTTCTAAGCAAGAATACTGGAGTGGGTCACCACTTGCTACTCCAGGGGATCTTCCTGACCCAGGGATGGAACCTGCAGCTCTTGAGTCTTCTGCATTGGCAGGCGGATTCTTTACTACTGAACCAAAATCCTTCTAAAATGTATTCCACATCCTCTTGCTACTTTAAGATGCTGCCTGAATACTGATTTACCTTTTCTTAAGAAGCTCTGGGCCTCTCTAGGTTTCTCAATAATAGTATCCTGCTGTTGTATGAGGAAGTCTTAGATCCTGCTGCGATACCCCGGGGTGTACCCAAATATCCTTTTTAGTTTGGCTTCTAATTCAGCTGAGCCATGGAGCCTGGAAGTGGGGAATGGAGCCCTAGTTAGAGGAGAGACAGCTCCTCTCTCTGGCTTTCCATCACTGAGGAGCTATGTCTCCTCTCTGTCAACCATCATCCCCTGCTTACTCATCAGCTTCCTCAAGGCCATCTGCTGCTGCTGCTGCTAAGTCGCTTCAGTCGTGTCCGACTCTGTGCGACCCCATAG
Organism: Bubalus kerabau; assembly: GCF_029407905.1. NCBI lineage: Eukaryota > Metazoa > Chordata > Mammalia > Artiodactyla > Bovidae > Bubalus > Bubalus kerabau. Next base: position 8,790,361 of record NC_073643.1, read on the forward strand.
ACGGCAGCCCACCAGGCCCTGCCGTCCCTGGGATTCTCCAGGCAAGAACACTGGAGTGGGTGGCCATTTCCTTCTCCAATGCATGAAAGTGAAAAGTGAAAGTGAAGTCGCTCAGTCATGTCCGACTCTTCGAGACCCCATGGACTGCCCCTACCAGGCTCCTCCATCCATAGGATTTTCTAGGCAAGAGTATTGGAGTGGGGTGCCATTGCCTTCTCCGCAAGGCTATATAGTTTGGGATTCTTTTTCTCAAGAAAAGTGATCATTTGCAGGCACAAGAGCTCTGCAGAAAACTGGTTAGGGGGGAGAACCTTCTGGAGGGCTGACGGATGGCGGGCTGAGGTGGGGGGTGGGGCTGGTGCAGGCCACTTCCTCTTTCTGCCAGGGATGGCTCCCTCTGTGTTTGAGAACTGGGACAAAGCAGCCACCCCTCGGGCTGCTTCCTCTTGCACCAGCTCCCACCGGCTGTCTCTGGCAGATTTTCAAATAAGACTTGCTTCACCCACTGCGCCAAATGCTGGCAATCACAGTGGACACAAATGCCAGCTGAAAAGCCAAAAGAAAAAGGAAATGAGCAAGGCCAGGAGTGACCCCTTAGAGGCTGACTCTATGAACAATTCAAACAATACAAGAAGTTCAAGAGTCCCCTACATAATATATGATTTTTTTTTTCTTTTGTAACACCCCGATGTTTGAGAAAAAGCAATAATTCTAGAATTGGCAGAGTCTCTGCTTACAAACTTTCCCAGCAGGAGATCCAGGGACCCAATTAGAGGGAAAACATGCCTAATCTTGCTTTTTTTGCTTTCCTTTGAGTTGTGTTTATCTCATTCCAAGTACCTCCATAGAATGAATGCAATGATGGGTATTCAGTTCACATTTCAGTCACCAGTCCCTCTAAATTACACACCTACCCTCTCTCCTACCACTCACCTAGGACTTTTACAGGTGAGCCCTGAAAGAACGTCATGTCTTAGACAAAGAAAGAGAGGGGGAAACAGCCTGAGAGGAGAAAACAGGAACAGACTTTCTTAGGTGTTTTTCCCCCTGCATGGAAAACGCCTGAAAAATAATCTCTTCTATTTCTGGGTCGAAATTGAAATCCATGCCCTTCTTTCATTAAAAAAAAATATATATATGCCTGTGTATGCATATGTGTATAAGCATACCTGAGGATCACAGTTTACAAAGAAAAAACACTTCATTTGCTTTGAAATATATCATTGAAAAATACTATGCTCTGAATATTTTTTAAAATTCCAGAATAAAGCAATTATTAGAATTGTCTTTTCATTTCAGGCTGAGCTCCTCAGAACAATACCCATGTTCATTCCTGGAAAAATGGGTGATGAATAAAAGGGTAAAAACCTGTAAATCAATCCATATTCACATGGAGTAGATGCTCGGTGACACACAGGGAAAACAAAGGGGCTTATCTTTTAGGCTAGAGGAATGTTTATCTAAGCATTTTAATTATCTACTTATACGTTTTTAATACCGAATAAATAGGATTTTTAGAATGCTTAGTTGTCACTGTTGTTTTAATCTGTTCTTTACCACCAAAAAGAAGGAAAAGAGAGGTCCACTGATTAATGTATTGCTAGCTGGATACTTATTACATATGTTTTTGGAGGATCTCATTTCCTTGTATTCAGATGCTCTCAAGTTCAAGTCCATTACCTTTTTAAAGGAATAGTGATTTCACTGCAGCTTACTTCTTAGATTTCCAGAATTACACTCTTGCCACCCTAACTCCCTAAAGGAGAATATATTTAATAACTGACTTTATAGATTGAGATCTGTCAACATTAGATCATCACGGTCCTTACATTTTTCTACTCTGGGGGCTCTACCTGAGGCAAAAAATAGGAAATTCCATGGCATTTCCCCCCTTTTTTATTCCATGGCGCTTTTAGAAATGTGCTGTCTTTTGGGGCTGCAGGTGATTTCATATTCATAACAATTTAGTCTACTTTAGTCTACAGCTAATTATGGTTTCTTATTGCTTTGACTAAAAGTAATCCTAGGAGTATAACCTATTATATTCTGCACCAACAAAAACATTATGTTCATTTCTTTTTTCCCTACATGGGAAAGAGGATGAAAGAGGTGCCCAGTGGGAAGTTTCTAATAAGCAAAATGAATCAGTTATTTTACACCATGTAAAATTAAAGAGTTGTTTATTTGGAGGTTTTTGAGATTCTTAATCGATTCAGTGCATGCTAAATCGATTCAGTCATGTCCTACTCTTTGCGACTGTAGCCCATCAGGCTCCTCTGTCCATGGGATTCTCCAGGCAAGAATACTGGAGTGGGTTGCCATGCCCTCCTCCGGGGGATCTTCGAAACTCAGGGATCAAACTCACATCTCCTGCATTGGCAGGCGGGTTCTTTCCTACTAGCACCACCTGGGACACCCTTAAGGAGATTCTGCTGCTGCTGCTGCTACTAAGTCACTTCAGTCGTGTCCAACTCTGTACGACCCCAGAGACGGCAGCCCACCAGGCTCCCCCGTCCCTGGGATTCTCCAGGCAAAAACACTGGAGTGGGTTGCCAGTTCCTTCTCCAATGCATGAAAGTGAAAAGTGAAAGTGAAGTTGCTCAGTCGTGTCCGACTCTTAGCGACCCCATGGACTGCAGCCTACCAAGCTCCTCCGTCCATGGGATTTGCCAGGCAAGAATACTGGAGTGGGCTGCCATTGCCTTCTCTGTAAGGAGATTCTAATGATCTTCAAATTTTTACCATTAGAAAACAGAGGGACTTCCCTGGAGGTCCAGAGGTTAGGACCCAGCGCTTTTATTGCTGGGGGTGCGGCTCTGATCCATGGTCAGGGAACTAAGATCCTGCATGCTGCACAACCTAAAGAAATAAAGGAAACAGAAAATTAGCGTTCCTGAGTAGGTGACATCAGGAAGTAGAGTGTCCTATCCAATTCTTCCTCTGTAAATCTCAGGATTGCTTCAACGAATCAAACTTATCTTCTATTTCAGTTCATTGGTAAATGGAATAGCCACATAACCTACTAGAATTTTTACTCTGGTATACACACATATATATTTTAATATACTGGCTTTAGTCTAAGAAGTATATTGACCATATGATCTCTGGTTTAAAATTTTGCTTTAAATAGCAGCAATATTATAATGACTCTGACATTTTAGATTACTGTCCACATGATTCAACCTAAGTATTCGATTAAACAATGTTAATGAAAAATAGAATAAACCAGATAGCAGATGTGCATCATTTAGATGAAATAAAGTGTTTGGATTAGGTGTTCAGCGTGACTTCGGTGGGGTCATGGGTTACAGTCCAGGCTCCAGAGTCAGACCAATTTCACTTCAAATCTAGACTCCACAACTTACTAATTGTGCAACCTTGGAATTGTTTAAAATCTAAAGCCTCTAATACAGTTATGAGTGGTAAACAAACGAAATCTGACATGTAGTGAGGATTCAATAAACATCAGAAATATTTACTATTATTTGAAATAAATTTACCAGGTGTTTTGTACAGCAGGGTTTCTCAATGTTGGAATGGTTTAAATGTGCACATGAATTCCTTGGGAACCTTGTTAAAAAGCAGATTCTGATTTAGTAGGACTGGAATGGGGTCTGAGCATCTACATCCCTAACAAGCTTCCAGATGGGTATCTCTACCGCTGGACCACACATCAGGGATGTGTGGCAAAGAAGAACACATACTTTGGATTTATTCATCTGCAGACTAGAATCCTGACTCCAAACATGTCAGCAATATGACCTGGGCAAGGTCAAGCTTTCTCATTTCTACCATGGAGATGATAACATGTATTTCTAGTTAAATCAACTTTTTGAAAATAAAAAACAGTGAATTCAGGGACTTCCCTGGTGGTCCAGTGGCTAAGACTCGGAACTCCCAATGCAGGGGGCCCAGGTCTGATCCCTGGTCAGGGAGCTAGATCCCACAAATGCCACAACTAAGAGTTTGCGTGCTGCAACTAAAAAAGATCCCAGCTTTCTTTTCGGCCAGAACCGCCATCTTCCAGTGATTCGCCAAGATGACCAACACAAAGGGAAAGAGGCGGGCTACCTGCTACATGTTCTCCAGGCCTTTCAGAAAACATGGAGTTGTTCCTTTGGCCACATACATGTGAATCTACAGGAAGGGTGATATTGTAGATATCAAGGGAATGGGTACTGTTCAAAAAGGAATGCCCCACAAATGTTACCGTGGCAAAACTGGGAGAGTCTACAGTGTTACCCAGCATGCTGTTGGCATCATTGTAAACAAACAAGTCAAGGGCAAGATTCTTGCCAAGAGAATTAATGTGCGTATCGAGCATATTAAGCACTCTAAGAGCCTAGATAGCTTGCTGAAACGTGTGAAGGAAAATGATCAGAAAAAGAAGGAAGCCAAAGAGAAAGGGACTTGGGTTCAGCTGAAGCGCCAGCCTGCAAAACCCAGAGAAGCACACTTTGTGAGGACCAATGGAAAGGAACCCGAACTGTTGGAGCCCATTCTGTATGAATTCATGGCCTGATGGATGTAAAAATAAAGACCTGGACTGTAAAAAAATAAAAATAAAAAAGATCCCATGTGCCACAACTAAAGACCCTGCATGCTACAACTGAAAAAATATATATGTATCCAGCATGCCGCAACAAAGACTGGAAATCCTGCGTGCTTTAACAAAGACACATTGCAGCCAAAAAAGCAAATAAACATGTTTCAAAAATAGTGAAACTCAAGCAGTACCTGCCGTCTTATAGGTACTTAACAAATCTGAGTTCATTTTTTTCCATAAGACATGCTCTATTGGTTCATCCAATATGAAAGGCTATGATAGCCTTCCTTCCTGGCAAGGCTGAAAATTCCGATCTTCTTTGAAAACATCTTAGAATTTGATCATTATAAAATCAACTTCAATGCTGATTTAAAAGTTTGTCATTGCATGGCAAGCAGATCAATTCAGACCAGATGTTGTGGTAACACATCAGGAAAATGCCCCAGGCAAGTGGTGGTCAGCTTCACTAAGTACCAACACATGGCCAGTCTTATTTTAGTTTGACTCTCACCCTCTTCTTCCATCTCTGAACCACGTTAAATCAAATCCAAGACATAATATTATTTCACCCATAAATATTTCAATACCTATCTTTAAAAACTAAGGGTTTTTTCCTTTAAAGACATGACCATGATACCATTATAAGAATCATTTCTAACAAAATTGCAACTATTGAATTTATGCATGTGCACATGCTCAGTCACTCAGTCATGTCTGACTCTCTGTGACCACATGGACTGTAGCCCACCAGGCTCTTCTGTCCGTGGGATTCTCCAGGCAAGCATACTGAAGTGGGTACCCATTTCCTTCTCCAGTGGTTCTTCCCGACCCAGGGATCGAACCTGCGTCTCCTGCATCGGCAGGCAGATGCTTTACCACTGAGCCATCTGGAAAGCACATTGAATTTACAGCATATGTAAAATCACCATCCAATTTTTACTATAGTTAATGAGATTTGAATGCATGTTAAAGTAGAATTCAAAACAGCCCCACACTTAAGAACAAAGGGAATATGCCTGTTCCCTAGATGCTGCGCTTGTCAAAGAGGGACAAGGCAGTCATCATCTTACCTGCAGGACTGACATCCTCGGCGTCCCTCTCCTCACGGCCAGTTTGAATCGCTCTGCCAAGTCTAGGTGTGGATTTCCTCTGCACACTGTCCTCTGTACTCTGAGCAGTCCCTGCTTCATTCTCTCCATCTGACAGAAAGAGACTGCTTTTAACCTTTGCAAGGAGCACGCCCCTCTGCGCACGCTGATCTGAGTTCTAAGCTCACACAAAGAGCTTAGGGTTCTAGGAGCTCATAAATATTAGACCTGGAAAGGCTAACCAGGTCTAACAGCCTAGTTCAGCCACTAGATCTGAAAACTGAGGTGCAGGAGTGATAAGTCGACTTGCCCTGTTTCAGGATTCTCTCAGAAGCTCTCAAAATAAGGGCAAATCATTGCACATGTGATCTGATCTTTCCATGATGATAAAATTTCAATTGGGGAGTTTGATCTCTTATTTTATAACATATTTTTTGTCTTGGAGATTAAGAAATATATACGATTAGAGCAAAAACATGTCATTAAAGAAGATGAAAGGTTTTTCATCATTGTCTGAAAACCCATGGGTTCTTTTTGAACCCATATAAAATTTCTATTTCAATTTATAATGATAAAATATTTAAAACATATAAATATAAAAATCAATATATATATGTTATATTAATATGCATTGCTACTGCTGCTGCTGCTAAGTCACTTCAGTTGTGTCCGACTCTGTGCGACCCCATAGACAGCAGCCCACCAGGCTCCCCCGTCCCTGGGATTCTCCAGGCAAGAACACTGGAGTGGGTTGCCGTTTCCTTCTCCGATGCATGAAAGTGAAAAGTGAAAGTGAAGTCGCTCAGTCATGCCGGACTCTTAGCGACCCCATGGACTGCAGCCTACCAGGCTCCTCCGTCCATGGGATTTTCCAGGCAGGAGTACTGGAGTGGGCTGCCATTGCCTTCTCCATAATATGCATTAATAATATGCATATTATATAAAAGTAACATATCACCATAGATATCCTTCCTGCTTAGAATTTTTTATTGAATATATTTAACATACAAGACTATAAATTTAAGGTATATAACCTTAGAATTTTTTAAAGAGAATGCACTCTACTCTCATCCTTTTCAAATTCTTTCTTTAGAGGTAGTCTCATCTTAAAAACAGGTGAATTTCATTCTCATGCAGATACATATTTATATATTCAACTATGTTTTAAATTTTTACATGAAGGCTATATACTATGTGTACATTTTACAAATTGCTTTTTTCACTCAACATTATTCTTTCAAGATTGAGTCATATAGATATATAGGAGGGTCTTCGATCATTCATTTTAATTGCTATACTATAGAATTCTACTGTACGAATAATCCAGTTTATTTAATCCATTCTCCCTCAAAAGAAGACCTAAATTGATCTGCTAGGTATCTTTTATTAGACTTATCACGAGGTACCCTATCCCTTGGAGGAGGACGTGGCAACCCACTCCAGTATTCTTGCCTGGAGTATCCCATGGACAGAGGAGCCTGGTGGGCTACAGTCCACAGGGTCGCAAAGAGGTGGACATGACTGAAGCAGCTCAATATGCTCGATGGCATTGATTTGTTTGTTATTATTTATTATTTATTAATGGAATAATAATAAAGGTTATGTCCTTGTTGGTTGCAGATAAATCAGCCTGCTATCGCTGTTAGTATATTAATCCCATATCCACCAATTTTGCTGACTATTTTATTCGTTTCGAGATTTTCTGGTGGGAGGATGATATCATAGCCCACCACTTTCCTCAGTACTTCTTACTGTAACAGGGTGGGCTTCCCTGGTGGCTCCGTGGTAAAGAATCTGCCTGCCAATGCAGGAGACTCAAGTTCAATCCCTGGGTCGGGAAGATCCCCTAGAGTAAAAAATGGCAGCCCACTCCAGTATTCTTGCCTGGAGAATTCCATGGACGGAGGAGCCTGAAGGACTAGAGTTCATGAAGTCACAGAGTCAGACACGACTGAGCAACTAACAACAACGGTAATAAGATAGAGAAATTGGATTTATCAGAATTTTAGGGGAGAGGGTGACTGAAAGCTAGAGAAACAGATGGCTTGGTGGGCCTATTCCTCTTGCAAGAAGCAGCCAGAGCTGGGGACTGCCCATCCAAGGCTTCATGTACAGAGGGCGTCACGGGTTTGAAAAGGGGGGTGACCTGCAGCACTGCTCGGGGACCTCATGAGATAGTGGAGGTTGCATTCTTAGTGATGTGATCCCCTCCTCTGTGTCTTAACACATCTTCAGTAAAAAAAAGAAAACAATCACATCCTTCATCTCACTGATATTTTTGCAGGAACCACCGAGAAGGTGGAATTTTGTATCTGGACATGATGCAAGGTCCCTGGAACCGAAGCTGCCAGTATCCAAACAAGCAGGAGGACGTGGAGCCACGGTCCCGGGGAGGCAGCAGCAGGAGGGCCCCACTCCACCACTCGGGTGTGCAGTAATGGGGGGCGCACGGTCCAAAAATAGGATTCACTTACCTTTTTTGCCAAAATTTCTTCTTTTAAAGTCTGAGATTGCTAATTCTTTGGCCTCCTTAAAATTAAAGTGTGATCTACGGAGCATGAGAAAAAAATATCACCATTACATTATCTCCCTAGTGACTTGTCACAGGGCAAAATTCCATCCTTAGCTTCATTTCTTCAAGGCCATCTACACACATAATGAGTTATGGCCTTCTGGTATCTGAGGAGGCAATAAACCAAGTCTGCATGACTAATGTTAATGTAGATTTGTTGATTCATTTAATCCACCAATGAAAAGGAAAAAGACAATAGGAAAATCTTGGAATGTTGGGTCAAACTACCCGAGTTAAATCCTCACTGTTTTATGATTAATCCTGTGCTGTTTGGGGCCATCACTTAGATTCTGTTGCCTCAGTTTCTTCATCTATAAAATGGAAATGAATAAATAGTGCCTACCACATAGGATGGCTGTGAAAATTAAGTGAGTTCAACTTAATCAAGCACTTAGAACATTGTCTACCTCATAGAAAGCACTATTTAGGACTTTCCTTGTGGTATAGCAGATAGGAATCCGCCTGGCAATGCAGGGGACATATGTTCTATCCCTGATCCAGGAAGATCCAACATGCTGCAGACCAACTAAGCCTGCTGGCCACAACTACTGAAGCCCATGAGCCTAAAGCCTGTGCTCCACAAGACAAGTCACTGCTATGAAAACCCCACGCACTAAAATGAGAGAGTAGCCTCTGCTCACTGCAAATGGAGAAAGCCCACGCACAGCAATGAAGCCTCAGAACAGACAAAATATATAAATAAATAAATAAAAATTATCCAAAAGAGAAAGCACGATTATTATTAGCTTTGATTACTAGCATCATCAGAGAGGAAGCAAAACTCTGCTTTTTTGAGGAATGGCCCAAAGAGCAGCTCATTTTGAGGAAATAAAAAGTTGGGAAAATCTACCCACCTACTATGATTGACATAGTATGATCTTCCAACAACACAAGAGAAGACTACATATGGACATCACCAGATGGTCAACACTGAAATCAGATTGATTATATTCTTTGCAGCCAAAGATAGAGAAACTCTATACAGTCAGCAAAAACAAGACCAGAAGCTACCTGTGGCTCAGATGGTGAAATCCACAAATTCAGACTTAAATTGAAGAAAGTAGGGAAAACCACTAGACCATTCAGGTATGACCTAAATCAAATCCCTTATGATTATACAGTGGAAGTGAAAAATAGATTTAAGGGACTAGATCTCATAGAGTGCCTAATGAACTATGGACGGAGGTTCATGATATTGCACAGAAGACAGGGATAAAGACCATCCCCATGGAAAAGAAATGTATAAAAGCAAAATGGCTGTCTGGGGAGACCTTAAAATAGCTGTGAAAGGAAGAGAAGCAAAAACCAAAGGAGAAAAGGAAAGATATAAGCATCTGAATGCAGAGTTCCAAAGAATAGCAAGGAGAGATAAGAAAGCCTTCCTCAGTGATCAATGCAAAGAAATAGAGGAAAACAACAGAATGGGAAAGACTAGAGATCTCTTCAAGAAAATTAGAGATACCAAGGGAACATTTCATGCAAAGATGGGCTCGATAAAGGACAGAAATGGTATGGACCTAACAGAAGCAGAAGATATTAAGAAGAGGTGGCAGGAATACACAAAAGAACTGTACAAAAAAGATCTTCACGACCCAGATAATCACGATGGTGTGATCACTCACCTAGAGCCAGACATCCTGGAATGTGAAGTCAAGTGGGCCTTAGAAAGCATCACTATGAACAAAGCTAGTGGAGGTGATGGAATTCCAGTGGAGCTATTTCAAATCCTGAAAGATGATGCTGTGAAAGTGCTGCACTCAATATGCCAGCAAATTTGGAAAACTCAGCAGTGGCCACAGGACTGGAAAAGGTCAGTTTTCATTCCAATCCCAAAGAAAGGCAATGCTAAAGAATGCTCAAACTACCACACAATTCCACTCATCTCACATGCTAGTAAAGTAATGCTCAAAATTCTCCAAGCCAGGCTTCAGCAATACGTGAACCGTGAACTTCCTGATGTTCAAGCTGGTTTCAGAAAAGGCAGAGGAACCAGAGATCATTGCCAACATCCGCTGGATCATGGAAAAAGCAAGAAAGTTCCAGAAAAACGTCTATTTCTGCTTTATTGACTATGCCAAAGCCTTTGACTGTGTGGACCACAATAAACTGTGGAAAATTCTGAAAGAGATGGGAATACCAGACCATCTGACCTGCCTCTTGAGAAACCTATATGCAGGTCAGGAAGCAACAGTTAGAACTGGACATGGAACAACAGACTGGTTGCAAATAGGAAAAGGAGTACGTCAAGGCTGTATATTGTCACCATGCTTATTTAACTTCTATGCAGAGTACATCATGAGAAACGCTGGGCTGGATGAAGCACAAGCTGGACTCAAGATTGCTGGGAGAAATATCAATAACCTCAGATATGCAGATGACACCACCCTTATGGCAGAAAGTGAAGAGGAACTAAACAGCCTTTAATGAAAGTGAAAGTGGAGAGTGAAAAAGTTGGCTTAAAACTCAACATTCAGAAAACTAAGATCATGGCATCCAGTCCCTACACTTCATGGGAAATAGATGGGGAAACAGTGTCAGACTTTATTTTTGGGGGCTCCAAAATCACTACAGATGGTGACTGCAGCCATGAAATTAAAAGACACTTACTCCTTGGAAGGAAAGTTATGACCAACCTAGATATCATTTTGAAAAGCAGAGACATTACTTTGCCAACAAAGGTCCGTCTAGTCAAGGCTATGGTTTTTCCTGTGGTCATGTATGGATGTGAGAGTTGGACTGTGAAGAGAGCTGAGTGCTGAAGAATTGATGCTTTTAAACTGTGGTGTTGGAGAAGACTCTTGAGAGTCCCTTGGACTGCAAGGAGATCCAACCAGTCCATTCTAAAGAAGATCATTCCTGGGTGTTCATTGGAAGGACTGATGCTAAAGCTGAAACTCCAGAACTTTGGCCACCTCATGTGAAGAGTTGACTCATTGGAAACGACTCTGATGCTGGGAGAGATTAGGGGCAGGAGGAAAAGGAGATGACAGAGGATGAGATGGCTGGATGGCATCACCGACTCGATGGACATGAATTTGAGTAAACTCTGGGAGTTGGTGATGGACAGGGAGGCCTGACATGCTGGGATTCATGGGGTTGCAAAGAGTCGGACATGACTGAGCAACTGAACTGAACTAAGTATGATTGAAAACAAAGAATCGGGAGCAACGGAGAGCAGAGACATTGAGAGTGAAAGGAGGCTTTAAAGAAGAGGGACTCAGGATTCCCTGGTGGTCCAATGGTTAAGATTCCAGGCTCCCAAGGCGGGGGCGGTGGGGGGCACACTGATCCTGCATGCCACACAGTGTGGCCAAAATAAAAAAAAGTTGTGGGACCAGGTAGAAATGGTTTCTCCTTTGAAGTTTCCCATAGAACAATGTCTAGATGCCTGGTCCTGGCATTGGGGGAATTATAAACGTTTTTCGCCATCTGTACCCTCCAGAGCGATCAGCTTTTGTTGCAATAATGCTGCATGAAAAGGCAGCCTGTAACTCAGCACAAACGACACCATGTATGAATTTATGGGTCTGCAGGTCAGCTGGAATTGGTTCCAGACTGTGGGTCTGCTCCACAGGGCTCATTCTGTGGTATAGGCTGAGGTTCGTGTTCTTCTTCTGATGGAGGTCAGAAGCTTCCAGAGGCCTGGGAGCAGAGCTCACACACACACACACACACACACACACACACACAGTTGATGGTATATAGCTCTGCCCCCACTCCATTGACCAAAACAAACCACATGGCCAAGGCCAGCATCCATGGGAAGGGGAGGTTCTGTTTTCCCATCTGTGGAGGTAGGTCAGAGGCAATAGAAATATATCCTGAACAAATTCTCACTTTTCACACCTTCTGTCTAAGATTTTATGGTTTCAGTTGTGTCTCCTCTCAGCCTTTCGTTTCTTTCTGCAGCATGCAGGGTCTTAGTTTCCCAACTAGGGATCAAACCTATGCCCCTTGCAATGAAAGTGTGGAGTCTTAACCACTGGGTAAGTCCCAGCCTTTTCTTAGACTAAAGAATTTAAATCTTCTTCTCTCCTGATAGACATCACTCCCTTCTGGCTTTGCTTTCACCCTTGGTCTCCTCATCTTGTTAGACACGACCCATTTTGTTGGTCTTCTTGATTTTATGTCCACATTGAACCGTTGGGCTTCTGAGTAAAGCTGGAAATATTGGGTTGGCCAAAAAGTTCATTCAGGTTTTTCCGTACTGTCTTACAGAAAAACCCAAAAGAACTTTTTGGCCAACCCAATAGATGCCAGTGTTCTTTTCTGGGATCAGGATAAATAAAACTAATATTTTTAGACTCAATTACATGCCAGGTACAAAGCTAGACGTTCTTCATTCCATGTCAGCGACACTCATACACTGTTTCTTTCAATCCTGATGGATCAAGCACCTCTAGGGATTAGGCAGGCACCCAAGTGAAGTGAGTGGGATACTGTAGTTTGCTCACATCAGATGTAACTGCATTGCACAGCAGTATCATTTACTTTATTCACAATCGAAAGGAACTCCTGTTGAAATGTAAGCACCATTCTTTACTTAATAACTTCTGCAGCAGGCATCTTGCTCTACACCCATCATAACTCTTCCTATGGGTCACTTTGGAGTAACATGTTACATTGTCTTCTTTCGACACAGACACACTTTATTCTCTTTTTAACTTTCCCTCTTTTTTGGCCATGCTACCTAGCTTGCAGGATCTTAGTTCCCCTACCAGGGATCAAACCAGGGGCCCCAGCAGAGAAGTGCCGTCCTGAACACTGGACCTCCAGGGATTTCCTGACTATACACGTGTGCTCAGTTGCTTCAGTCATGTCCAACTCTTTGCGACCCTATGGACTGTGGCCCACCAGACTTCTCTGGATTCTCCAGGCAAGAATACTGGAGTGGGCTGCCATTTCCTCCTCCAGGGGATCTTATCCACCCAGGGATCAAATCCCTCTTACGTCTCCTGCATTGGCAGGTGGGTTCTCTACCACTAGCGTCACCTTGGGAGCCCTGACTATATACACAGTTTATAATTCAACATTTAGACTTCTCTTCCACAAATCTGGAGAAGGAAATGGCAACCCACTCCAGTATTCTTGCCTGGAGAATCCCATGGAGGGAGGAGCCTGGTAGGCTACAGTCCATGGGGTCACAAAGAGTCGGACACCACTGAGCAACTTCACTTCACTTCACTTCACTCCCACAAAGAGAACAACTCTTTTATAATTTTCCTTAAATATACAGCTCTCATATATTTAATTTTCCCATTTCTGTTAGGGATATACACTCAGAGATAGTTCACTTCCCTCTTAGGTATAAGACAATGACTACACAAGAGTGATGTCAAGTGGCAGCTGACATTCAGCCGTGTCGTCAGGGTTTCCTTCAGGAAATGGTGAGGACTGAGGTGAAACAGAGAGTGCGTGCCCTCCCACGCACCATCCCTCAGCTCTGAACAATTACTGCCATTTAGGAATTCAAGCCCCCCCCAAATCCAGATTTTTCATATAAAAATTCCCAATTTTTAAGTGTCACTAACCATATTAGTCAGGATAGATTAAGTTATGTTGTAGTAACAAACAAACCCTCAAATGTCATTGGCTTAGCACAAACTCAGATGCAGGTCAAGAGGATTCTCTTATCTGGTGACTCAGGGAGCCAGGATCCCTTTATCTTGTGATCCTGCCACCTCCATAGATGGTTTCCAAGACCACCACTGCAGGGCAGAAAGACATGCAAAGTGCACACCAGCTCCTAAGTGCCTTGGTCAGGCAATGACACACATCATTTCAATTCACAGTCCATTGATCCCATGGAGTTGCTTGAGTCCAAAGAAGACAGGGAAATTAAGGGGAGCAGTTGGATATTTGATGACCACTCATTGCCCCTACCATAGCAAGTAATTCAAAACAAATGAACAAACAAGAAAAATCCCTTGGCATAGCAAACAAAATACAAATGCAGTCTAGGATCCAATCCAGGGACTAAGAATTATTTTGTGGTTGTAAACAACTAGGGCTTGGGACTTCCCTGGTGATCCAGTGGCTAAGACTCCATGTTCCCAGCACAGGGGGCCTGGATTCAATCCCCGGTCGGGGAACTAGATACCACATGCCATAGCTAAAGATCCTACATGCTGCAACTAAGACCCAAAGCAGTCGAATAAATGAATAAACATTTAAAAAAAAAAAAAAAACTAACTAGAGCTCAAAGAGATTGTGTCTTGCCCAAGCTACATAGTTAATAAATGGCTGAACTAAGCCCATATTCTTTTTCCACACCATGCTACTATTATTGATCGAATAGTATAGATGGATATTCAGGCTTCCTAAATAACCCTTAAAACTCTTCTCTCTCTGGCACTAAATAGAATTTCACAATTAACAAGAACCTTATTGACTCTAAGATGTGATTTGTAGGCTTTGCATAGTCCAGTGGTTTCCAACCTTGAGTGAGCAGAGGAACAGGCTGGAAAGCCTGTTCAGACAGAGTGCTGAGCCTGACCCCAGAGTTTCTGATCCAGGAGGTGTACATTATATATCTTTAAAAAAATTGTTTGACAACTTATTTATTTATGTATTTTTGGCTGTGCAGGTCTTCTTTGCTGTGTGGGCTTTCTCTAGTTGCAGTGAATGGGGACTACTCTCTAATTGTGGTCTGTGGGCTTCTCATTGCGATGGCGTCTCTGGTTGTGGAGCATGGGCTCAGGAGTTGTGGAGCATGGGCCGAGCCCGTGTCCCCTGCAATGGCAGGTGGATTCTTCACCACTGGACTACCAGGGAAGTCCCACATTATACACTTTAATATATGTATACTGGCCTCGGTAAAAAGTTCTACACCATACTTCTTGCCAAAAAAAATTTTTAATTGTTTTACAATAATTCTAATTTTTATTTCTAGTGGGACACAGCTACCATAATTTTATTACCTTGCATAAAAAATACCCACCAAAATAACAAAAGTGATGGAAAATAAAGTTTCAACATCCACAGGTTTGTGCATGTAGGGGATATTAAAGTTGCTACCAGAGACTTCCCTGGCAGTTCAGTGGTTAGGACTCCATGCTTTCACTGCAGAAGGCATGGGGTCAATCCCTGGTCAGGGAACTAAGATCCTGAAAGCTGCAAAGCACAGCCAATAAATAAATAAATACTACTTCCTGGCTGTGTGACATTGGGCACATTGCTTAACCCCTCTGAATCTTAGTTCTCTCCTCTATAATGAATGAGTTGAATGGGGCTCATAGGGGTATTGAGGATTAAATAAAACTAAGTATGTATAGGGGATTCCTTAGCTAGAAAGCATAAAACAAGTAACTATTATTCATCAGCGTAATCTGGAAAATACTTTTAAGAGGGACTTCCCTGGTGGTCCAGTGGCTAAGACTGCGGTTCCAATGCAAGGGGGCCTGAGTTCAATTCCTGGGCAAGGAACTAGATCCTGCATGCCTCAACTAAAGATTCCCCATGCTGCAAGGAAGATCGAAGGGCCTGCATGCCAGAGCTAAGACCCAGAGCAGCCAAATAAATAAATAAAAATATTAAAAATAAGTAAATAATTAAGACAGAAGTTTTTCATAAAAGAAGTCTGGACGTACACAATATATGGTAAAATATATGATACTTTATCAGTATATCCAAGCTGATACAGTAATCACACTATATCTTCTAGACACACTCGTAGTAAAGAATCCACCTGCGAACACAGCAGACACAAGGACTCAGGTTTGACCCCTGGGTTGGGAAGATCCCCTGGAGTAGGAAATGGCATCTGATTCCAGTATTCTGACCCGGAGAATTCCATGGACAGAGGAGCCTGGCGGGTTACACTCCAGAGAGTTGCAAAGAGTCAGACATGACTGAGCACATCAACCCTAGGACATAAGCTTTCGTCTTTCTGTTCTACCCTTCTCAGCCTATGACCTCCATTCTCAAGGTCACCTCATGTCCCAAGATGACTTCTAAAGGCCAATCATGACGTCCATGTCACAGGCACCAGTTAGGAGGAAAGAGGAAAGAAGGATATACCGCCTGGTTTTCAGAGCCCTCCCTTTAGCCCCATAGACATTTCCTCCTACATGTCATTGATGAGAATCTCACAGCCTCATCTAGCTACAAGGATACTTGGAAAATGTGGTCTTTCAGGCAGGTGTATTGTTTCCCCAAATAAAATTACAGTCTGTTATCAGGAAGGCAAGGAAGGCACTTCCAAGATCGTCCAGTGGATAAGACTCTGTGCTCCCAATGCAGGGGCCCAGGTTCAATCCCTGGCCAGGGAACTAGAACATACATGTTGCAACTAACAGTTCACATGCCACAACTAAGACCCAACACAGCCAAATAAATAAATAACAAACAAGGAAGGCAAGGAAAAGGATGTTGGGGCAGGCATTTCTGCTGCAGCAGCCAAATTATTATCATTAGGCAGCTGGATGAATGAACAAAGAGAGCTAGACTTATGATTCATGATTTAAGATAATAGTTAAGGCTGAGCTTCCAAACTTCAATGTGTATTGAATCACCAGGGATTGTGTGAACATGCAGATTCTCATTCAGAATCTCAGAGGTCAGGATGGAAATTTTATATTTCCAACAAGCTCCCAGATGATGGTCTGTGGACCACACTTTGAGTGAAAGTGAAAGTTACTCAGTCATGTCTGACTCTTTGTGACCCCATGGACTGTAGCCTGCCAGGCTCCTCTGTCCATGGAATTCTCCAGGCAAGAATACTGATGTGGGTAGCTGTTTCCTTCTCCAGGGGATCTTCCCAACTCAGTGACTGAACCCAGGCCTCCCACATTGCAGGCGGATTCTTTACTGTCTGAGCCACCAGGGAAGGGCCTAAAGCATCGTTCCTAACATTATTGGCACTTTCTCCAACAACTGGAGGAAAACAGCTGACTCAGTTGGAGTATTACATGGGGACCTAAGGGCTAGGGGTGTTTTGGCGCCTGGATTTGGAGTGAGTAGAAACTGGCTAAAGCAGAATGCACAGTTTGCTTCAACTGAACCTACTATGGCAACTTTTCCCATAGTTTCTGCCCTGTCTGCAGACAGACTGAAATCCACTTTAGATCTGGGTTCCTAGGGCACTGTGATAGTCTTGAAAGACCTACCTCTGAACTTCTCAATATATGAGAAAAATAGGTCTTTATTTGGGACTTACAGTCACTTTCCATGGAGGTGTTGGGCTGGGCTGGTGCTCCAGTCATGATAATCAGCAGTGACATCGGTATGATCCTCACTGAAGCAGCTCTCCATGTAAATTGAGCTGTAATCGTGTGTGGCCTCAGTGACTTCGTCCAGGAAGCTGGGAGTGTTTGATGCCGCTGGAAAGCCTGTGTCTTCTCCAAGGACCAGTCAGGGGCAGAGTTTAAATCAGTAGTGAGCCCTACAGCAGTGGTCAAGTCCAGGGCTGGTGTGGGGAAGGTCATAGCCAGGGTGGACAAGGCAGAGAGGATCAGGGCTTTCCTGGGCATGGTGCAGAGAGTGAGTGTGGAGTGCTCTCTAAGGTAAGCAGGAAGGCCAGCAGGCCCTCCATGTGATCCCTTTCCAATCCACTCTTCATTTTCCCCACTCTTCACCCCTTTCTTTCCCTCCTTGCATGGATCCCCATGTGTCCTCTTGCATCACCATGAAAGCCCATCACAGAGCTGTGATTTGCTTTGCCAGGCGAAAGACTGCACCAAGTCATTGCATAATCCCCTCTGATGTTTTGAACAGTTGCTCTAGAAGTAGATGAAAATACCCCCCCACCCTTTCAGTTTTTATAACCCATTCAGGAGTGAGAATGCTATTTTTAGGGCACAATCATCTTCAGAGCTCTTGCTGGCCTCAAGAAAATGTCTCCAATGCTTTAGGGAAATGAAGTCAGTTCTCTTTTTCTCTTTCAGCTGGTATCCAGAATGGGTTCTTTCTTTGTAGCAACAGGAAACAATTCATTGTTCACATCCAGCTGAGAGAGTTTCAAATCACTGGAACTTAGGGTACTTTCCTGCTTTATGGCCTATGCAGTAAATGAACTTGATATCCCCAATTCCACCTTGGTGTAGGAGGGTAAAGGTGATTATTTTGTTCCAAATGACTCAGAGCATTGTCAGGTATGCATGGAGTGAGGTTGTCATAGCGAGGCAAGGGTTTTGGTGCATGAGGTTTATTGAGGACCAGAAGGTGAGAGTGGAGAAGAGAGGATGAGGAGACAGTGGAGCAGATGCTCATCAGCAGGTCTCTACTGCGGCTCCTGGGGCTTCATCCTCTTAGGACTCTGAAGGTCTGCTGGAACATGTCTCAAAGACATCCCACTGAGGGCAGAGACGGGGGCTGTGTAGACCCTCACTCCCATCCCTCAGGGACTTAGGGCTTAGTCTGGGGCGTTAACCATCTGATGCCCCTGGCCTGCCCTAGAGTGGACTAAGAGCCCCACTTCCCAGGATCAGAGACCGTCTCAGCCAGAGAAATGAGGAAGCCCTCTAGGATGGCAAAGGATGTGTGGATGGGACCCTGACAGCCCCTACGACAAGGGTCAGAGTCTGAGTCGTAAATGAACCATGTGACCCACATTTAAAACATACAGTATGGGGGTACTTCTCGGTGGTCCAGTGGCTAAGGTTCCACATTCCCAATGCAGGGACCCCAGTTCCATCCCTGGCCAGAGAACTAGATCCCACGTGCTACTAAGAGTTCACACGCCATAACTAAAGATTTGCACACCACAACTAGACCTCATGTGCAGCAACCAAGACCTGGCACAACCCAATAAATAAATAATTGGTATATATACATACATACATATATATATATGTATATATAGACACACACAGTATGGGGAGGTCCCTGGCGGTCCAGTGTTTGGGACTTGGCGATTTCACTGCTGAGGGCCTGGGTTTAATACCTGGTTGGGGCACTAAGACCCTGCAAACCTCTTGGCCAAATTAAGAAAAAAAAAAAACACTGAATGACCATTTTTGCCTTGCAAGGCCTATTTGCTTTTGAGTAAAGCAGCAGAGAATCCAGCTGTAGGTATTGGCTATGCAGCAAAAGCACACTGGAACTGAAACCTTCACCACATGCAGTTCCCAGCCCCCTTCTCCGGCTCCACCCAAAGTAAATGAGGTCACCCTCTCCCTGTGCAGTCAACACAAGTCTGGGCAGAAGGCGACGGCTGGTCGACACTCAGCTGAAAACCCAGACAGCAGCATTGGCAAGAGACAGGAAGGAACGGGGGCGTGGACTCCATCATCGCTATCTAGACAATTCAGGGAAGGATGCTCAGTACCTGAGATGGCCATGACAATGAAGCCCAGCGCATCAGAGGTCCCGAGGATGTCTATGCCTACACCAGAGCTCTCGCAGACAAATCAGAAGGCCCACAGAGACACTGTTTGAAATCCGTCTGTTTTCTCTTGTTCATAAAAATAACACACACTTCTGGTAATTGGAGAAAACTTAGAAAATACGAGATAGGGACTTCCCTGGTGGTTCAGTGGCTTAGACTCCAAATGCCCAATGCAGAGGGCTTTGGTTTGACCCAAGTATGGGAACTAGATCCCACATGCTGCAACTAAGACCCAGTGCAGCCAAATACATAAATATTAAAAAAGGAAATGCAGAAGAAGGTAAAGAAGGGGAAAAAGTCAACTGTAATTGTTCTGTAATCATGTTCTGACCCTGTACAAATATATAAACAAAATAGATAAATTTATCAGCATATAAAGAAAATCAGATATTTTATAATATAATCATGTATTAGAGCCATCTTTTTACATACATGGCTTTGTATCCTGTTTTTCATATAACATATCATGGGCTGTGTGAATCTGAATGTCACTGACAATTCCTCATCATCTCTCTGCCATCTGAATCCTATTCCATCACCTGGATGGGCCATAAACCATTTGACTATTCTTCTATGAATTCTGGGTGAAAACCTTTGTATTGGGGCTCCCCTGATGGCTCAGAAGGTAAAGAATCTGTCCACAGTGTGGAAGACCCGGGTTTGATCCCTGTGTCTGGAAGATCCCCTGAAGAAGGGAATGGCAGCCCACTCCAGTATTCTTGCCTGGAGCATCCCATGGACAGCGGAGCCTGGCAGGCTACAGTCCATGGGGTTGCAAAGAGTCAGACATGACTGAGCTCCTAACACTTTCACACTTTCACCTTTGTGCAGACTGCCTCACCTGTGGGTATTTTGTCAGGATGTCCTCTCAGATGTGTGACTACAGAGTCAAAGGGAATGAGGCCAAAAGTCTGGGGACTGAGCGAAGGAGCAGCCTCCACACAGCCGTCCCTGGAGAGGATCTGTGACGTACAGAGACAACTCCCCTGGCCATGGAGTTGCAAGCCAGGCAGGGTCCTTGAGCTTGCAGGTACCCTAGAGATGGCCCCCTCCCACACCCTATTTCTTATTTTTCAGATATGAAACTGAGTCCCCAAGGGGTTAAGTCACTTGCAATTCTTGACCACTTGATAATGGCCAAGAATTACAAGTGACTTAACCACTTCTGGCACTTCGGCCACTTCTGGCATATGTGTAAGCTCTCAACAAGCCTCTCTGAGAGGAGCCCAGATGGACCAGACTTGGCCAGGCCATCAGGCTCCGGACTTGGGTTGTTTATAGAAATTAAATTACATCATGACACGGAAGATGGAATGGCCAGGTGGCTGACTGCCCAGCTAGAAGGAAGGCTATGTTCTTCTGTTGTTCAAGAACCTGAAAGGGTACCTCCTTCCCCATCAGCTGACGACACATAATAGGATAAAATATCTCTGCCTTCATTTGGAAGAAGCACAAGGTTTGGTGGAGTGCCTAGGAGCCAGAATAAATCAGAAGGAACACAAGGCATTGGGTCAGACTGAGTCAGTGAAACCACGCTGGGAAAGGCAAGTACTTTCATGACCGCAGTTCATACTTTCCTTGTTTGCTGAATGAAGACTTGAACTCCAGGTCTGGTGTGTACGGCAGACACTGTCAGAGTCCTGCTCATATTCCCTCCACACACACAGTCCCTAAGTATATGAACCACTTCCTACTACAAGCACCTGAGAAGTGTACCCGGAGGACTTTATCTAGCTACAGGAGTCTGACTCAGACCCACCTGGACAGGCAGGATACAAGTGCAAGAAGCCGTCTCCCAGAGCAACCCTCAACCAATAACCAGTGGGAGTTGGTGCTTAAAAATCCCTGTTTCCAGGACTTCCCTGGTGGTCCAGTGGCTAAGACCTTGTGTTCCTAATGCAGGAGGCCCAGGTTCAATCCCTGGCCAGGGAACTAGATCCTACATAATACAATTAAAGATCCCGCATGCTGCAACTAAGATCCGGTGCAACCAAATAAATACTTTATATAAAACTGAATGAAGAAAGTGATGATGTTTGATTTCTGGAATTATACAATAAAAGGCACTAGGGTTTTCTCCTTCTCTAATATCACACTTTCTGGGGGAAGTCAGCTGCCATGTTATAAGGATCCTGAAGGAAATCAATGGAGAGGTCTTTGTTTTGTGAAAATGAGGTTTCCTGTCAACAGCCAGCAAGGAACTAAGAACCTTCTGCTAAACAGCCATGTGAGCGACCCCTCTTGGAAGTGAATCCACCAGGTCAGATCAGATCAGTTGCTCAGTCGTGTCCAACTCTTTGTGACCCCATGAATCGCAGCACACCAGGCCTCCCTGTCCATCACCAAATCCCGGAGTTCACTCAGACTCACGTCATTCGAGTCAGTGATGCCATCCAGCCATCTCATCCTCTGTCGTCCCCTTCTCCTCCTGCCCCCAATCCCTCCCAGCATCCGAGTCTTTTCCAATGAGTCAACTCTTCACATGAGGTGGCCAAAGTACTGGAGTTTCAGCTTTAGCATCATTCCTTCCAAAGAAATCTCAGGGCTGATCTCCTTCAGAATGGACTGGTTGGATCTCCTTGCAGTCCAAGGGACTCTAAAGAGTCTTCTCCAACACCACACTTCAAAAGCATCAATTCTTCGGCGCTCAGCCTTCTTCACAGTCCAAATCTCACATCCATACATGACCACAGGAAAAACCATAGCCTTGACTAGATGAACCTTTGTTGGCAAAGTAATGTCTCTGCTTTTGAATATGCTATCTAGGTTGGGCATAACTTTCCTTCCAAGGAGTAAGCGTCTTTTAATTTCATGGCTGCAGTCACCATCTGCAGTGATTTTGGAGCCCAGAAAAATAAAGTCTGGCACTGTTTCTACTGTTTCCCCATCTATTTCCCATGAAGTGGTGGGACCGGATGCCATGATCTTCGTTTTCTGAATGTTGAGCTTTAAGCCAACTTTCTCACTCTCCACTTTCACTTTCATCAAGAGGCTTTTTAGTTCCTCTTCACTGTCTGCCATAAGGGTGGTGTCATCTGCATATCTGAGGTTATTGATATTTCTCCCAGCAATCTTGATTCCAGCTTGTGTTTCTTCCAGTCCAGAGTTTCTCATGATGTACTCTGCATATAAGTTAAATAAACAGGGTGACAATATATAGCCCTGACGTACTCCTTTTCCTATTTGGAACCAGTCTGTTGTTCCATGTCCAGTTCTAACTGTTGCTTCCTGACCTGCATATAGGTTTCTCAAGAGGCAGATCAGGTAGTCTGGTATTCCCATCTCTTTCAGAATTTTCCACAGTTTATTGTGGTCCACACAGTCAAAGGCTTTGGCATAGTCAATAAAGCAGAAATAGATGTTTTTCTGGAACTCTCTTGCTTTTTCCATGATCCAGCGGATGTTGGCAATTTGATCTCTGGTTCCTCTGCCTTTTCTAAAACCAGCTTGAACATCAGGAAGTTCACGGTTCACATATTGCTGAAGCCTGGCTTGGAGAATTTTGAGCATTACTTTACTAGCATGTGAGATGAGTGCAATTGTGTGGTAGTTTGAGCATTCTTTGGCATTGCCTTTCTTTGGGATTGGAATGAAAACTGACCTTTTCCAGTCCTGTGGCCACTGCTGAGTTTTCCAAATGTGCTGGCATATTGAGTGCAGCACTTTCACAGCATCATCTTTCAGGATTTGGAATAGCTCCACTGGAATTCCATCACCTCCACTAGCTTTGTTCATAGTGATGCTTTCTAAGGCCCACTTGACTTCACATTCCAGGATGTCTGGCTCTAGGTGAGTGATCACACCATCGTGATTATCTGGGTCATGAAGATCTTT
This sequence comes from Bubalus kerabau, assembly GCF_029407905.1. Lineage (NCBI taxonomy): Eukaryota > Metazoa > Chordata > Mammalia > Artiodactyla > Bovidae > Bubalus > Bubalus kerabau. Next base: position 8,813,727 of record NC_073643.1, read on the forward strand.
TTTGTACAGTTCTTCTGTGTATTCTTTCCATCCCTTTTTAATATCTATTGCTTCTGTTAGGTCCATACCATTTCTGTCCTTTATCGAGCTCATCTTTGCATGAAATGCTCCTTTGGTATCTCTGATTTTCTTGAAGAGATCTCTAGTCTTTCCCATTCTGTTGTTTTCCTCTATTTCTTTGCATTGATCGCTGAAGAAGGCTTTCTTATCTCTCCTTGCTATTCTTTGGAACTCTGCATTCACATGCTTATATCTTTCCTTTTCTCCTTTGCTTTTCACTTCTCTTCTTTTCACAGCTATTTGTAAGGCCTCCCCAGACAGCCATTTTGCTTTTTTGCATTTCTTTTCTATGGGAATGGTCTTGATCCCTGTCTCCTGTACAATGTCATGAACCTCAGTCCATAGTTCATCAGGCACTCTATCTATCAGATCTAGTCCCTTAAATCTATGTCTCACTTCCACTGTATAATCATAAGGGATTTGATTTAGGTCATACCTGAATGGTCTAGTGGTTTTCCCTACTTTCTTCAATTTCAGTCTGAATTTGGCAATAAGGAGTTCATGGTCTGAGCCACAGTCAGCTCCTGATCTTGTTTTTGCTGACTGTATAGAGCTTCCCCATCTTTGGCTGCAAAGGATATAATCAATCTGATTTCGGTGTTGACCATCTGGTGATGTCCATGTATAGAGTCTTCTCTTGTGTTGTTAGAAGAGGGTGTTTGTTATGACCAGTGCATTTTCTTGGCAAAACTCTATTAGTCTTTGCCCTGCTTCATTCTGTACTCCAAGGCCAAATTTGCCTGTTACTCCAGATGTTTCTTGACTTCCTACTTTTGCATTCCAGTCCCCTATAATGAAAAGGACATCTTTTTTTGGGTGTTAGTTCGAAAAGGTCTTGTAGGTCTTCATAGAACCATTCAACTTCAGCTTCTTCAGCGTTACTGGTTGGGGCATAGACTTGGATTACTGTGATATTGAATGGTTTGCCTTGGAAACGAACAGAGATCATTCTGTCGTTTTTGAGATTGCATCCAAGTACTGCATTTCAGACTCTTTTGTTGACCATGATGGCCACTCCATTTATTCTGAGGGATTCACCTACACAATGTCTTCACTGCCACCTCATGAGAAACTTCAAGCCATAACTACCCATCTGAACCACTCTTGAATCTCTAACCAACAAAAATCGAGATAATAAATGCACGTTGTTTTGAGCTGCCAAATTTTGAAGAAGTTTTCTACACAGCAATAGACAACTAATAAAAACATTTCACCAACAGTGTGCAAACATATTTTTTCCCTAAGATCCCAAGTAATATCAATTCTTATTATTATGTTGTAAATTTAGTAAGAAAAGTAGAACCTAAATAAACATGATTCCTGCTTAAAAAAAATTGAAGAGACAAAACCCTAAATTTTTTTTTTTTATCTCTGTTGCCTTGCAGGTAGGATATCTTTCTTCTGTACCATCTCACACAGGTCCCAGTGGGAGTGGGTCCCAGACACCCACAGCAGTAACCTGCTTGTTAACATATCCTCCATTGGTTCACTTTCCTTCTGGCTTACTTTCCTAATCCCCTATCAGATCTCCTGTCATTACCTTCAACTCAAATCCTGAGTCTGAATCTCCTGCTAGGGGAATCCAATCTAAGACAACTGTAGGAAACCCTGATATGAGAAACTTCAATCAGTGGAGTAGACACAAACTGATACAGATGTTAAAACTGGCAGACAAGGACATTAAGATCATGATTATAACTGTCGTCTGCATTTTCAAAAAGCTAGAGGAAAGATGGAACATAATAAGATAGGACATGGAAGATGTTTTAAAGCCCAATGGAATCTCTAGATATGAATTAAAGAGAGGAAGGCAACCCAAGATAAATATAGGTAATGGACGAGGATCCCAGGGTCCTCATCGAATTATAATAGTAGGATTAGGTTCAGATACATAAAACAGATGGAGAGTGGTAATTAGTAGCACTTTAAACAAGAGAGAAGCTTATTCCTCTCTCAACTAAGAGAAATCTGGAGGTAGCCACTGCATAGCTGAAAGGGGAGCTCCACTATGCCATCAGATTCAGTCTGGTCTGTCTGCCTTCCTTCCTTTTCTTTCTTTTGGCTGTGCCGTGCAGCATGCAGGAACTTAGTTCCCTGACTAGACCTGTGCTCCCTGCACTGGGAACATGAAGTCTTAACCACTGGACTGGCAGGGAAGTCCCCATCAGCCTGATCTTTCCACCCTATTATCCTGTGTGCGTAGCTTCCATCCTCTCACAGCCCAAGGTGGTAACCAGAGCTCCAGCCACTACATCCATCTAGGCAGCAGAAAGAAGGAAGAGCAGGCGAGCAGACAGGAACCTTTCCTAGTAGGTCAATTCCCTTTAAGCAGTGTGTCTGGAAATGACACAGAACTCTTCCATTTAGATCTCATTGTCTAGAACTTCTTCATGTGGCAGCCTGGAGCTGCAAGGGAACCTTACAATTATAAATCTTAGCTGCTAAAATCAAAGTTGTGTTACTAAGTAGAGAGGAAAGAACAGCTGTTGCGTCAGATAAACCAGTATTCTCTGACTTACCAAGAAAGATCTGGACTTCCCCGGTGGTCAAGTGGTGGTTAAGACTGTGCTTCTTAACTCAGGGGCTGCAGGTTCCATCCCTGTTCAGGGATCTAAGATCCCACATGCTGTATAGTGTGGCCAATAAAAAACCTCCAAAAATCCAAGACTTAGAGATGTTTGATGTAGAGGGCTGCAATGGGAAGGACAGAAAACAGAGATTTGATGAATGTTTTAGAATCACCAAACCAGTTAGATCTCCACTTTGCATCTGCCTCATACATGTGGAACATAGGCAATCCAGACCAAAAATGGTTTAAAGCTCTCCATTAGCTATCATGGCTGTACAACAAACCAGAGTGGCATAAAATAACAATCATTTATTATTTCTCACAGTCTTATGGATTGGCTGCAGTCAGTTGGCAGCTCCCTGGGTCTGAGGAGGTCTAAGATGGCCTGTGGCCTTGGATTGGCTGTCACTGTGACCCCTCTCCATATGGTCTGTCATCACTCAGTAGTCCAGCTCGTGCTTCCAAGAAAGGGAAGGTGAAAGCTGCAAGGCTTCTTGAGACGAAGGTCCCAGAATGTGCAAAATATCACTTTTGTGGCATCAATTAGCCAAAGCAACTCACGAGGCCAAACCAGGTCTAACAGGCAGAAAACAGACTTCATCTTTAGATGGAGGAGCTGCAAAGCCAATGTTAAAGCGGCATAGACACCGGGAGATTTGATTCATTGAGAACCAGCCTGTTAATAAACTACTGTAGACTCTAAAGAAATTGAACAAACTGCCTGAAGCACTCTCAGAATGGAGCCATCCCCATTCCGGAATCTTGAGATCTTATCATTTCAAGGCCTACTCCCTTCTTGCTCACTCTAGAGCAAAATCTATCAATAAACAAGCCCTTCCCACCTCACTTCCCAGCTGAGGACAGACCAAAAGCAAGAGCATGACATTTACATCAGCAGAGGGAACCAGTACCCACTACCTTGAAAAAGCTATCCAGGCTCTTGGGTATGTACAGTTAACAAATGAAAAATAAAATGACCAAGTCAAAGGAAGAATTAATCCCAGAGGACATGGAGATAAATCAGAAACTAGAAGAGAGTGTAATCTAAAAAACAAACACAGGAGCTCAAATCAGTGCTCGGTGATAACCTAGAGGGGTGGGTGGGGTAGGAGGTGGGAGGGAGGTTCAAGAGAGAGGGACGCATGTACACCTATGGCTGCTTCATGCTGATGTATGGCAGAAACCAGCACAATATTGCAAAGCAACGATCTTTCAATTAAAAACAAATTGAAAAAAATTTTTAAAACAAAATAGTTTAGTGACTTCAAAGAGATTTGAGAAGCTATTATATTTATAAAACAAGAACACAGTACTGTGGGGAAAAATAACAGTCAACAGCACAAGAAAAATCTTTGGAAGTATAATGGGAGATATAAAAAATTCAACAGAGAGTCTGAAAGAAAAGGAAACATCCCAGGAAATGGAAGAAACAAATCAAAGAAATGAAAAAATAGAAGATATAATGAAGATAGAAAACCAGGAAGTTCAACATCTAAACAGTAAGAAGTCAGTAAAGAGAGAAGGTGGAAACCAAAGGAAGGAATTTATTAAAGAACTATGGAATAAAATTTCCAGCAAAGATATATGCCCCTACTTTGAAAAAGCCTTCTGAGTTCCTGACATAGTAAGTTGAAAAAAAAAAAAAAAAGAAGTCTAGATACCAAAGGGAAACTTTAGAGGATCATGGAGTAAGAGAAGACTCTAAATCCTCCTGGGAGGGTAAGAAACAACAGGTCACCAATAAAGGAATAGTTGAAGCATCCAACTTATTACCAAATATGAAAGGTTTAGACATTTTCTCTCTCAAGTATCCTTTCTGCCAAAGGAAGATGTGGTATATAGGACGCAAGGGAACTCGCCAAGGATTGCTATGAAAAGAAGCTCCAGCTTATCAGCTGTTTAAGCAGCCTGAATGCAATGAGTTCACCTCAGATCAAAGACTCACTGAGCTCTCACAAGACTATTTTTAAGAAAAGAATACATTTCAAACAACAGGAAAAGGAAGAAGAAGCTAAATGATATGTCATGTAGTAGAGAAAGCAAATGTTTGATCTTTCAGTGGCAAAAGAGAACCAATTAGAAACACTAGAAAAGAAATGTATAAGATGCGTGAAGCAAAGACAAATCACAGGGTGATTCTGAAGAACTGGGAATATAAATGTAGTAGACATTGCATTAATGTTATTCCACTGTAGGATTATATGTCTATACATTTTTCTGTTGATGGACTTTTGATCTGTTTCCAGTTTGGGGCTATTGTGAATAAAGTTGCTGTGAAAATTCTTGTCTTTGTCCATGGTGTGAATCTCACTTCTCTGTGTGTGTGTGAGTCTCATTCTTAGCTCGGGTCTTTTTCACTTGCTGTTTCCTCTGTCTGGACCATTTACTTTCCTATGTTTACAAGAGTGGCTCTCTGCCACAGTTAACTGTCAGATGGTGGCAGGAGGGGACAGGCGAGTGGCCGGAACACTTGGGGGCTGGCTGAGCTCTTCTTTCTCTTGTAGTTTCAGTGTCTTTCTGTGAGGTTTCTCTTTGTGTGCTGCTTTTGTTAGGGGAGCCACTGACTGAAACCGCCAGCCCTGGCCAGGCACCATAGTAACCACTCGCATGAGTTATCTTAAACAGGAGGTCCTGGTAAGGAATGTGGAACTAACAAGCTACCACCAACTGGAAGAATTGAAGAAGGGTCAAAAGGAGAGAGGAGACTCCAGTCCACATGTCCTACCAGTCTCCCAGAATCCTTCTGTCTGGAATCTATCTTGGCTCAGTATGTGACACCAGGAAGGCCCCTGAGTCAGAGTGATTGGCCAGAGACAACCTGGAAACTAATTCCATCACCGTAAAACCTGAGATTGCGAGCCACATGGCAGAGCAGTTCTCCTGGGATCCCTTACCCTGCTGCTCCCTGCCTGGGGCACCCCTTCCCAATAAAGTCTCTTGCTTTGTTAGCACCTACGTCTCCTTGGGCAGCTCATTTCTAAGTGTTTGACAGGGGCCCACTCTTGACCCTGGAAAGGGTCCCCCTTCCTGCAACTGTTTGAGCTTCTTTCCAGCATGGCAGCCTCAGGGCAATTGGACTGCTTTTCCATGGCAGCTTTATCACCCTTTATGATCTGGTCTTGGAATCACACAGCATTGTTTCTGCTGTGTTCTTCTGGTTACAAGCAAATCACCCACCCACTCAATGTAAGGGTAAGGAAATACATTCTGTGTCTTGACAGATGAGTGATAAGACTCTAGGTCTTGATAGATGAGCATGTGGAATGGGAGTTTTGTTTTGTTTTTGGTCTTGCAGCATGTGGGATCTTAGTGCCCGGACCAGGGATTGAACCTGCTCCTCCTGGTTCAATGGAGCCACTGGACCACCAGGGAGGTTCCCTGGAATGGGACGTATTATTACAGCCAATTTTTGGAAAATGCACTCAGCCATACTATCCATACTCTATGTGGTTTTTTCATAGAACTTATTATTTTCAGATATTATTGTATTTCTTTCTTTGCTTGTGATCAACCATCTCCCTTTACCAAAATATATGCTCTAAAAGGTCAGGAACCCTCTCTTCATTATTCTCTATCCTCTCATCAGTCCCTGAATGCTGCCTGTAAAACTGAATCCTCCTAAAATCAAATTCCCCTGCTGAGTTTATAATTAATCCATCTAAAACTTCATTCCCTTTCTTGTCCTGTCCCTGTTCCCCTCAGGATTAAAGAGTAGCAAACAAAGGGGAGGACTGAAACCAGGCAGGATCCTGTAGGGCCTTCCCATGCAAAAATGTCCCTCCATGGCCCCCACTTCTTGTTTGGGAAAAAAAAAAAAAAAGACTTTAGTCTCCTGGGCCTTCCCTGAGTTCCAAAGAGCATGCTCAGGCAGTTAATGACTACGACAAGAGGCACAGGACTTGTAGTTCCTCCAGAAGGGATAGACACAGCAATCTGATGCATATCTCACAGTTCTTCCGCAAAAGCTAAGACTCCCACAGAGGTGGAGGATGGTGACTGCATGCTGACCATAAGCACACAGACCCCAGAGTAGTTGGAAGCAGAAGACTGAGATTCCTGAAACATCACCCTGTTACTTCACCACCAACCAATTGGAAGAAGGTCCATGAGTTGCTCACACATCCTCCCACCCTTAACACTGTCTTAAAAAACCCTTGCCTGGGGTCTTCCCTGGTGGTTCAGTGGTTAGGGGTCTGCCTCGTGATGCAGGAGACACGGGTTCAATCACTGGTCCAGGAAAATTCCACATGCTGCAGAGCAACTAAGTCCATGTGCTACAACTACTGAGGCCACGTGCTCCAGAGCCCGTGCTCCACGATGAAGAGTAGCCCCCAGTCACCACGACTAGAGAAAGCCCACATGCAGCAGTGAAGACATGGAATTTCTGTAGTGTAGTGGTTATCACGTTCACCTCACATGCAAAAGGTCCCCGGTTCGAAACCGGGCAGAAACAAGGTACGAAGACACAGCACAGCCAAAAAATAAATAACTAAATAAATACAATTATATAAAAAAAAAGAGAGAGAGAGAAAACAATAACCAAAACCTTGCCTGGAAGCCTTTGGGGAATCTGGGGTCTCTTGAGCATGAGCTGCCCATCCTACTTGATTAATGTCTGCAATAAACACTCGCAAACAGTTTGCTGCAAACACTTGCTCATGTCTCGGCCACAGAAAAGCAGAGTGTGTCTTGGTCATTTACTGTTACACAACAAACTATCTGACTTAAAATTCACTGACTTAAAACAGTCACTTGTATCATTTTTCAAGAGTTCCGGGGGTCAGGGATTTGAGCAGACTCAAGCCCATCACCTCTGCTCCACGTGACATCTGTTGGGACATAATGTCCACCACGTCCGATGTCTCAGCTCAGATTGTTCACGAGGCTGAGGGGCAAACAGGAATGGTTACGCTGGGATGGCGTGTCTGGGGCTCTAGCTTACTCTGGCCGATGAGTGACTGGCTTTTCTTCCATGTGGTCTCAGAGGTTTTCCCTCACGTGGTCTCTCCGGCAGGATGGTCACTCAACTTGTGTGGCTGCACGGCTCCCGGGAACTTCTGCCTGGAACTCTGACTGCATCCTATTGGCTACAGCAAATCAGGGCCCAGCCCAGATGCGATGGGAAGGGGACACACACACCAGGCACAAACACCAGTAGGCACGGGTTATTGGTGGCCACCAATGAGGCAGCTGGATATACATGCAAATCCTGGCTCCTCGGCTTGCTAGCTCTATATCCTTGGCCTAATTGCTATGCTTCTCTTAACCACCATTGCCTTCCTTATCTATAAAATAACCAGGATACAATTCCTTCTGGGCAGAATTACTCTAGGCATGAATGAGAAAAATGTGTATTATGCTGGACATAATCACCGCATGGGGTTTCATAGGAAGAAGTGAAGCATTAGAAAGATGTGTAGGGGACTTTCTTGGTGGCCCAGTGGTTAAGACTCTGTGTTCCCAATGCAGGAGGCACTGGTTCGATCCCTGGTCGGGGAACTAAGGTCCTGCATGCCACGTGGCGAGGTAAAAAAAAAACAACAAGAAAGAAAGATGTACAAACCATAAACTTGACAGAACTGTGAGAACATAAGCTCTTGGTGAGCTAAAGAAATCTTTGGGAGGACGTTAGACTTCCAAGCAGCCAGAAGTTAGAATCTCAAAAAATTAAAAGATACAGTGATTCCAGTATGGTTCCACTGGTGAAGAATTTCTTCTCTCTCTTTTGTCCTGAATTACTTTCTTCTCTTTGCCAATTTCTTGGATGTATTTTAAATTTAGCTTTTCTCTTCTTAGCGCTCTTGTTGACTAATTTCCTCTGCCTAGTAACCCCTTGTTCTATCCAAAAACCTGAAGCCTCACGAAGCCCTTCCCATGGTCATCCGCCTTCCCCTCTAGAAGAGAAATCTCTTTAAGCCTCTCCTCTAGAAGAGAAATCTCTTTCAGCCTCATCCCTATAACTATGTCCTTTCTCCTGGCCTCCCGCCTTATCACTTCCACTGTGAGGCTCCTCCCCAAGGAGAGATTTCAGAGCAATGACCTTTAACCCAATGAGAGTCCCTCTCCTGCAATCTCCAGTAATCTTCTTAGGTGTTAATATTTAGCCTTACCTGGTAATACCCAGGTGCCCACAGCCTCATCAGCAGAACCTTTTGAAATATTTCCCTTGCTTCTTGCCTCTGCTCATTTGATGGGAGATTTCTATTCTGGCAAGAGGTCAGTGGAAATGACAGCTTTTTCAGTAGAAAGAATACACTTTGTTTTTTCACTTTTTTTCTCTTTTTTTGGCTGCACCGCTTGGCATGTGGGATCTTAGTTCCCCAACCAGGGATCGAACCCGCCCGCCCTCTGCAGTGGAAGTGCAAGTCTTAACCACTGGACTTCCAAGGAAGTCCTGAAAGAACACACTTTGAAAGTCAAAGATTTGATGAGGGGACAGAAACTGTTTCTCAGAGGTGCTCTGAGATAAGTCACAGGATAATTAGCACTTTATCAAAGGCATGTGATCAATGTACAGGGAGAAAGGTGATCAGTTCTCTCCTAACTTTAGAGGGCAGGTCTGGAGAGAAGCCTTAGTTCCTGCTTGTCTAAGATGCTTCCAGAAGATGGTGATCCTGCTCATCTGGGGACCACACTTAACCAGGAAATGCTACTAAGTAGACAGGAAGGAGGGACAAGCTACAGACATCTTTCTACAACTCTGAGAGGCAGTAGGCCAACGTCCTTTTATTTCCAGGCATTTCCTTGCAACAAAAATTCTGGGCTTTGAGGACAGATAGAGCTCTCTACCCACCGGGTAGTCTTCAGCAAATCACTTAACCTCTCTGAGACTCAGTTCCTCATTTGTAAAGAAGGAGGTGGGGTTGGATAAGCAATAAGGTCCTACTGTATAGCACAGGGAACTCTATTCAAAATCCTGTGGTAAACCATAATGGAAAAAAATATATTAAAAAAAAGAAAGTCTATGGGACTTCCCTGGTGGTCCAGTGGTTAAGAATCCACCTTGCAAAGCAGGATACGTAGGTTTGATCCCTGGTCAAGGAACTAAGATCCCTCATGGTGCAGGGACAACTAAACCCATGCAGGGCAACTAGAGAGGCCCCCACCCCCACACCCTAATGAAGACCCAGGGCAGCTAAAATTAAAAACAATTTTTTAAAAAGAATGTTTATACGTGACTAGGCTAAAACCTTTAGCTGTGTGGATCATAACAAACTGTGGAAAATTCTTAAAGATATGGGAATACCAGACCACCTTACCTGGCTCTTGCGAAACCTGTATGCAAGCCAAGAAGCAACAGATACAACCTAACATGGAGCAACAGACTGGTTTTAAACTGGGAAAGGAGTACGACAAAGCTGTTTATGTTGTCACCTTGCTTATTTAACTTATATGCAGAGTATATCATGTGAAATGCAGCGCTGGATGAGGCACAAGCTGGAATCAAGATTGCTGGGAGAATTATCAATAACCTTAAATATGCAGATGACACCACCCTTATGGCAGAAAGTGAAGAAGGACTAAAGAGCCTTTTGATGAAACTGAAAGAGGAGAGTGAAAAGGCTGGCTTAAAATTCAACATTCAGAAAACTAAGATTATGGCATCCAGTCCCATCACTTCATGGCAAATAGATGGGGAAACAGTGGAAACAGTGACAGACTTTATTTTCTTGGGCTCCAAAATCACTACAGATGGTGACTGCAGCCATGAAATTCAAAGACGCTTACTCCTTGGAAGAAAAGCTATGACCAACCTAGACAGCATATTAAAAAGTAGAGACATTACTTTGCCAACAAAGGTCCATCTAGTCAAAGCTATGGTTTTTCCAGTAGTCATGGATGGATGTGAGAGGTGGACCATAAAGAAGGCTGAGCACCAAAGAATTGATGCTTTTTGAACTGTGGTGTTAGAGAAGACTCTTGAGAGTCCCTTGGACTGCAAGGATATCAAACCAGTCAATCCTAAAGGAAATCAATCCTGAATATTCATTGGAAGGACTGATGTTGAGACTGATGCTCCGATACTTTGGCCATCTGATACGAAGACCCAATTCATTGGAAAAGCCCCTGATGCTGGGAAAGACTGAAGGTAGGAGAAGGGGACAACAGAGGATAAGATGGTTGGATGGCATCACCAGCTCAATGGACATGAGTTTGAGCAAACTGCAGGAAATAGTGAAGGACAGGGAAGCCTGGCGTGCTGCAGTCCATGAGGTCACAGAGTCTGGTCGGGACTGAGCAACTGAACAGCATGTGTCCAGAGACGCACACGTCACTTTGCTGCACAGCAGCCACCGGCACAACACTGTAAATCAGCTGTGTTGTGCTCAGTCGCAAAGTCGTGTCTGACTCTAAGCGACCCCTCGGACTGTAGCCCACCAGGCTCCTCTTTCCATGAGCTCTTCCAGGCAAGAATACTGGAGTGAGTAACCATTCCTTCCTCCTTCCCTACCCAGGGATTGGACTTGAATCTCATGTGTCTCCTTCATGGGTACGCAGATTCTTTACCACTGAGCCCCACACGTCAATAAAGATAAATAAAATGAAGAAGCGGGTGGGGTTCATACCAGCCCCACTGAACTGTCTGGGGGATTTGAGACACAGCATGTAGGATGGCCCAGCAGTGTCTGGCACAGCTAGGTCCTCGGTGAATGGGGCTGAGCCTCACGACTGTAAGGGCAGAATCAAGAGACCTAAGCAAGAGCCTGACGTCTTCGGTTTCTCCCTGTTCTGAGTGAGGATGTGGCTTTGTTTTCACACGTCCCGCGTTAGTCAGCAGCAGCGTTTGTGGGCGTGCTCCCAGTGCTCCACCGGCTGCTCTGCTTTGATGGGTACCCTTGAGCCTCCTTCGGGCAAAAGGAGGCAATGCTCTGGAGTCACGAATTGAAAGCCTCTTTCTCATGAGCTGTCACACCCTCCAATGGGAAGGCGTCTGTCATAAGATTGTTTTCCATTAACATTCCCATGACACCTTTGCCATGGATCCTTCTTCAGTGACAGGAAATGAAAATATTCCACCGTTCTTATGGGTGCACATCCATTTTCTTCCCCTGCACCCACAAAAGCATTTTTTGGGGAGAATATGCACTCTATTCCCAAGCTTCTGGCATTCCTAGATGTCCTCAGTAAGCAGCAAGACCCGCAAATCCGTCAAAGGACTTATTCTGTTTGCTCGAAACTTCAAATTGCTTTGTGATAACCAGAGACTGCTCTGCCAACAAACAGGAGAGAGAACTACCAGACTTCTCTCTCGAGGTTTCTGCCTGTTTTGACTGCTGCAGTCGACACCCACATGTTGTCTAATGTATACTGATGATTCAACGGAAGGCACTACAAGCAAAACCAGTTGTTTCATGCCAGAGAACAGCCTTCAACTGAGCTGACTTTCTATGATGAAGGCGACAACTTGATTTCTGGAGGTGAAATTTCTAGCTTTCTCTCTCCACGGGCCTGGGAAGAGCATACAGCTGTATGCTTCATTCATTACTTTATATCCCCAAGTTTATTTCTCCTACTGAAAGAGCTAATTTGCTTCACCCATGTTAAAAAAAAAAAAAAAAAACAATTATATCACGAGCACATTTTCTCCTCATTTAAGCAAAATTCCTAAACTGCAGTTGCTACACTTTCTAACTTAGATCTAAACTAGATGCTGGGAGATGTAGAGTTGTTTAAAAAGAAATAAAATGGAGTAAGGCTGGATAGTGACTTGGGGACATCAAAGATACCAGGACTTCCTGGTCGTCCACTGGTTAAGACTCCATCCTTCCAATACAGGGAATGCAGGTTCTACCCCTGGTCATGGAACTAAGATCCCACATGCTAAACAATGCAGCCAAAAAATAAAAAAGTAAAGATGATGCCCAAATAGTTCACTTCATTAGTTGGGAATATGTATTCACCAGCACAATATGTATTTCAGAAACCTCCTAAGTTCAAGTCGAGTTAAGATTTTTTTACCTTAAAGCTATTTGATACTAATCAGTATATTAAATGTTTAATAAATAAAAATAGTCCATGAGATAGACTAATTAGTTGGGAGGACACTCTGATGAAGAAAAAAATATGAACAGAAGCAAGAGGCATGCAAATTCATTTTTCCTCCAGAGACCACACATACTCAAGAAAGTTGATAAAATCTCCCCATTTTCAAGCCTCTGCTGTGCTATGCTTAGCTGCTCAGTTGTGTCCGACTCTTTTCAACACCATGAACTGTACCTGCAAGGATCCTCTTGCTCATGGGATTCTCCAGGCAAGAATACTGGAGTGGGTTGCCACACCCTCCTCCAGGGGATCTGCCCATCCCAGGGATCAAACCCAGGTATCCCGCATTGCAGGCAGATTCTTTACCATCTGAGCCACCAGGGAAGCCCATATATTTTCATACAGAGAGGTAGACAGACAGACAGACAGACTGTTGGATGGATAGATGGATGGATGGAGATAGACAGATAGATTCAAGGTACTCTTCTCCTTCCTACAGAGACCTGTTTGCCGAGGCAGCAAATATTTCTTGAGTGTCTAACCCATGCTGGGCTCTAAAGGTGCTGGAGGCTGTGAACAAGACAAACAAGTAGCAGTCATTCATTCCACGTGCTGACATAGGATGATAGTTAAGACTCTTCTGGTTACAAGAAATAGCAACTCTAGCAAATGTAACAGAGAAGGCAATGGCACCCCACTCCAGTACTCTTGCCTGGAAAATCCCATGGACAGAGGAGCCTGGTACGCTGCAGTCCATGGGGTAGCTAAGAGTTGGACACGACTGAGTGACTTCACTTTCACTTTTTACTTTCATGCATTGGAGAAGGAAATGGCAACCCACTCCAGTGTTCTTGCCTGGAGAATCCCAGGGACGGGGGAGCCTGGTGGGCTGCCGTCTATGGAGTTGCACAGAGTTGGACGTGACTGAAGTGACTTAGCAGCAGCAGCAGCAAATGTAAGCAAAAATGGGAATTTATTGGAAAGCTACTACTGGAAGACCTACACATCCAAGCCCTGGATAGGGGGCAGAAGCAGGAAATCATGGACCTTCCCCTTTGGGCAATGATGTCATTATGGTGACTCAGCCCCAACAAGTGCCAACCACTCTGTCTTTCACTTCAAGTTTCTGAACAGAGAAACTGATTGGCTCAGGTTGGGTGAGGTGTCTATCCCTGCTCCAATCAACCATGGCCAGAATGGCAGGTTCATGTGGTTTGAACCTGCCCCAACACACTTTAGTCTTCCCAGAAACTGAAAGGTTTTGTGAATAGAGCAGACACTCTATTTAGCTTCTATATTTTGTAGCCCTAATATTTAAATAGGTTCAGGGTTATATTTAAAATATTTAACAACTGATAGGCAGATGACACCTCCCTTATGGCAGAAACCAAAGAAGAACTAAAGAGCCTCTTGATGAAAGTGAAAGAGGAGAGTGAAAAGGTTGGCTTAAAATACAACATTCAAGAAACTAAGATCATGGCATCCAGTCCCATCACTTCATGACAAATAGATGAGGAAACAATGGAAACAGTGAGACACTATTTTCTTGGGCTCCAAAATCACTGCAGATGGTGACTGTAGCCATGAAATTAAAAGATGCTTGATCCTTGGGAGAAAAGCTATGACAAACCTAGACAACATATTAAAAAGCAGAGATAGCACTTTGCTGAGAAAGGTCTGTATAGTCAAGCTATGATTTTTCCAGTAGTCATGTAAAGTCATGCACCATAAAGAAGGCTGAGTACCTTTTGAAACTGTGGTGTTGGAGAAGACTCTTGAGAGTCCCTTGGACTGCAAGGAGATCAAACCAGTCCAGGAAATCAGTCCTGAATATTCATTGGAAGGACTGATGCTGAAGCTCCAATACTTTGGCCACCTGATGCAAAGAGCCGACCCATTGGAAAAGACCCTAACGCTGGGAAAGATTGAAGGCAGAAGGAGACGGAGATGACAGAGGATGATATGGTTGGATGGCTTCATCAGCTCAGTGGACATGAGTTTGAGCAAGCTCCGGGAGATGGTGATGGACAGGGAAGCCTGGCATGCGGCCATCCATGGGGTTGCAAAGAGTCAGACATGACTGAGGGCCTCAACAACAACAATGACCCAGGCAGTGACTAGCCAGAGCAATGCTGTAGCCTGGAAACAGGGTCCAGGAGGGTCCCTGCTGGATCAGGCATTAACCCTGTATAGTTATGAGGTCATGAGACGATATGAGATATCCTATGTGAGGAGCCAGGGTAGCCCGGGAGAAGTGGGCCTTTGGGGAATCTTCCTAGAAGTTCAGGTGCCCTGGAATAGATTCCAAGATATAGATTTATGCGGAAGTGGAAGTAAAGTCCGATGCTATACAGAGCAATGTTACATGGGAACCTGTAATGTTAGGTCCGTGAATCAAGGCAAATTAGAAGTGGTCAAATAGGAGATGGCCAAGAGTGAATGCTGACATTTTAGGAATCAGCAAACTAAAATGGATTGGAATGGGTGAATTTAACTCAGATGACCCTTGTATCTACTACTGTGGGCAAGAGTCCCTTAGAAGAAATGGAGTAGCCATCATAGTCAACGAAAGAGTCCAAAATGCAGTACTTGGATGCAATCTCAAAAACGACAGAATGATCTCTGTTCGTTTTCAAGGCAAACCATTCAATATCACAGTAATCCAAGTCTATGCCCCGACCAGTAATGCTAAAGAAGCTGAAGTTGAATGGTTCTATGAAGACCTACAAGACCTTTTAGAACTAACACCCAAAAAAGATGTCCTTTTCATTATAGGGGACTGGAATGCAAAAGTAGGAAGTCAAGAAACACCTGGAGTAACAGGCAAATTTGGCCTTGGAGTACAGAATGAAGCAGGGCAAAGGCTAATAGAGTTCTGCCAAGAGAACACACTGATCATAGCAAGCACCCTCTTCCAGCAACATAAGAGAAGACTCTACACATGGACATCACCAGTTGGTCAACACCGAAATCAGATTGATTATATTCTTTGCAGCCAAAGATGGAGAAGCTCTATACAGTCAGCAAAAACAAGACCTGGAGCTGACTGTGGCTCAGAATACGAACTCCTTATTGCCAAATTCAGACTGAAACTGAAGAAAGTAGGGAAAATCACTAGACTATTCAGGTATGACCGAAATCAAATCCCTCATGATTATACAGTGGAAGTGACAAATAGATTCAAGGGATTAGATCTGATAGAGTGCCTGAAAAACTATGGATGGAGGTTTGTGACATTGTACAGGAGGCAGGGATCAAGACCATCCCCAAGAAAAAGAAATGCAAAAAGGCAAAAAGGTGGTCTGAGGAGGCCTTACAAATAGCTGTGAAAAGAAGAGAAGTGAAAGGCAAAGGAGAAAAGGAAAGATGTACTCATTTGAATGTAGAGTTCAAAGAACAGCAAAGAGAGATAAGAAAGCCTTCCTCAGTGATCAGTGCAAAGAAATAGAGGAAAACAATAGAATGGGAAACACTAGAGATCTCTTCAAGAAAATCAGAGATACCAAGGAAACATTTCATGCAAAGATGGGCTTAATAAAGGACTGAAATGGTACAGACCTAACAGAAGCAAAAGATATTAAGAAGAGGTGGCAAGAATACACAGAAGAACTGTACAAAAAAGATCTTCACAACCCAGATAATCATGATGATATGATCACTCACCTAGAGCCAGACATCCTGGAATGGGAATTCAAGTGGGCCTTAGGAAGCATCTCTACAAACAAAGCTAGTGGAGGTGATGGAATTCTAGTGGAGCTATTTCAAATCCTAAAATATGATGCTGTGAAAGTGCTGCACTCAACATGTCAGCAAATTTGGAAAACTCAGCAGTGGCCACAGGACTGGAAAAGGTCAGTTTTCATTCCAATCCCAAAGAAAGGCAATGCCAAAGAATGCTCAAACTACTGCACAATTGCACTCATCTCACACGCTAGTAAAGTAATGCTCAAAATTCTCCAAGCCAGGCTTCAGCAATACGTGAACCATGAACTTCCAGACATTCAAGCTGGTTTTAGAAAAGGCAGAGGAACCAGAGATCAGATTGGCAACATCCGCTGGATCATTGAAAGAGCAAGAGAGTTCCAGAGAAACATCTATTTCTGCTTTATTGATTATGCCAAAGCCTTTGACTGTGTGGATCACAATAAACTGTGGAAAATTCTAAAAGAGATGGGAACACCAGACCACCTGACCTGCCTCTTGAGAAATCTGTATGCAGGTCAGGAAGCAACAGTTAGTTCCAAATAGGAAAAGGAGTACATCAAGGCTGTATATTGTCACCCTGCTTATTTAACTTATATGCAGAGTACATCAGGAGAAAAGCTGGGCTGGAAGAAGCACAAGCTGGAATCAAGATTGCCAGGAGAGATATCAATAACCTCAGATAGGCAAATGACACCACCCTTATGGCAGAAAGTGAAGAAGAACTAAAGAGCCTCTTGATGAAAGTGAAAGAGGAGAGTGAAAAAGTTGGCTTAAAGCTCAACATTCAGAAAACTAAGATTATGGCATCCAGTCCCATCACTTCATGGCAAATAGATGGGGAAACAGTGGAAAAAGTGAGAGACTTTATTTTCTTGGGCTCTAAAATCACTGCAGATGATGACATGCAGATTGTGCAGCCATGAAATTAAAAGACATCTGCTCCTTGGAAGAAAAGCTATGACTAACCTAGAAGCATATTAAAAAGCAGAGACATTACTTTGCCAACAAAGGTCTGTCTAGTCAAAGCTATGGTTTTTCCAGTGGTCATGTATGGATGTGAGAGTTGGACTATAAAGAAAGCTGAGCACCAAAGAATTGATGCTTTTGAACTGTCATGTTGGAGAAGAATCTTGAGAGTCCCTTGGACAGCAAGGAGATCCAACCAGTCCATCCTAAAGGAAATCAGTCTTGAATATTCATTGGAAGGACTGATGCTAAAGCTGAAACTCCAATACTTTGGCCACCTGATGCGAAGAGCTGACTCATTTGAAAAGACCCTGATGCTGGGAAAGATTGAAGGCAGACAGAGAAGGGGATGACAGAGGATGAGGTGGTTGGATGGCATCACCAACTCAATGGATGTGAGTTTGAGTAAACTGTAGGAGTTGGTGATGGATAGGGAGGCCTGGTGTGCTATAGTCCATGAGGTTGCAAAGAGTCAGACATGACTGAGCAACTGAACTGAACCTGATTTATTAGAAATATGATCCCAGGGAAGGCCATTAACAAAGTGGATAAGGACCTCCCTGGAAGTCAGTGGTTCAGGAGATGGGCATTTGATCCCTTATCCAGGAAGATTCTCTGGAGAAGAGCATGGCAACCCACTCCAGTATTCTTGCTTGGAAAATTCCATGTACCGAGGAGCCTGGCAGGCTACAGTCCATGGGGTTGAAAAAGAGTCAGGCATGACCTTGCCACTAAACACCAACACATCACACAATCAGGGGTTGGGTGAATCCACAGATGTGGAACCACAGGCTGACTACCGGACTTGAGCATCTGCAGAGTTTGGTATATGTTGGGGCTCTGGAGTATCAAGGAAGGAACGAATCATGCTTTCTTCTTTTCTTAAAATTTTATTTATTTTTATTTTTGGCTGCATTGACTCTTTGTTGCTTTGCTCGGGCTTTTCTCTAGTTGAGGCGAGCAGGGACTACCCTCTAGTTGCAGTTCACAGGCTTCTCGCTGCAGTGACTTCTCTTGTTGCAGAACATGGGCTCTAAGCATGTGGGCTCAGCAGTTGCAGCTCACAGGGTCTAGAGCCCAGTGGTTTTGGCACAAGGGCTTAGTTGCTCTGCAGCATAGGGAATCTTGCCAAAACAGAGACTGAACCAGTGTCCCTTGCAATGCACGGCAGATTCCCAACCACTGGACCAACAGGGAAGGCCCCAAATCATGCTTTCATGATAATGAAAACTGAAATTCCCACCATCTGCTGCCTGCAAGCAAGAGATCCAGAAAAGCCAGTTGCAGTTAGAGTACCTGAGAACCAGGGGAATGGGTGGCATAAGTTCTAGTCGAAGTCCAAACATCTGGAAACAAGGCATAAGGCCAAGTTCTTGGACAGGAGAAGATTGACGGCCCAGCTGGAGCAATCCAACAGAAATGGAACTTTCCCTTCCTGTCTCTTTGTCTGCCTTCCTCTGTTCTACTCAGTTCCTCAACAGACTGAATGAGGCCCACCCACACTGGGGAGGGCCATCTGCTTTGCTCTGTCTACCTATTCAAATCCTAATCTCACCTGGATATATCCTCACAGACACACCCAGAAGAATGTTCAATCAAATATACGTGAGTTGGACCATAAAGAAAGCTGAGCATCAAAGAATTAGTGCTTTTGAGTTGTGGTGTTGGAGAAGACTCTTGAGAGTCCCTCGGACTGCAAGGAGATCCAACCAGTCAAGCCTAAAGGAAATTAGTCCTGAATATTCACTGGAAGAACTGATGCTGAAGCTGAAGTTCCCGTACTTTGGCCACCTGATGTGAAGAGCCGACTCATTAGAAAAGACCGTGATGCTGGGAAAGATTGAAGGCAGAAGGGGATGACAGAGGACAAGATGATTGGATGGCATCACCAACTCAATGGACATGAGTTTGAGCAAGCTCCAGGAGATGGTAAAAACAGGGAAGCTTGGTGTGCTGCAGTCCATGGGGCTGCAAAGAGTCAGACATGACTGAGGGACTGAACGAACAACAACAACAAATATCTGGGCCCCTCGTATCTCCGTCAAGTTGACCCTTAAAATTAACCATCACAGATGCCCTCAGGGAAAGCTTGAGAGGGTAGCTTTACCCTGATCCCAGAAGGAGCTCTGGGGTGTAAGCCACACTGCATAATTCTCCCCCGCAGAGGCAAGGGAGCCGGCCTCTGATATCTCAGCAGCTCACAGTCACTGTTTCACAGTCAGAGCAGACAGGGCTCTCCTCCCCAGCATGTCTGACTCTCTGTGCCTGTGACTGAGCAGCTACAGGTGCTGGAAGTGAAACCACCTAGAGAGTCCGGTGCAGGATGGAGCCCTGACGTCATCTGCACCAGTGGGATCCAGGCAGGTTGCCAACTAAGTGGTTCCAAAGTATTTCAACTTCGCTGGTGGTCCAGTGGCTAAGACGCTGCACTCTCAATGCAGGGGACTCAGGTTCAATGCCTGGTTAGGGAACTAGATCCCACACACTGCAGCAAAGATTGAAGATCCCATGTGTACAACTAAGACCGGTGCAGCCAAATAAATATTTTTTTTAATAATAATAATAATAAATAAATAAAAAGGGGGAACTCCCTGGCAGTCCAGTAGTTGGAACTTTTCACTTTCACTGCTGATGACATGAGTTTGAACCCTAATTGGGGAACTAGGATCTTGCAGGTCACGTGGTCGGCCAAAAAAAGAAAAATAAATAAATAAAACGGTTGAAGTAGATGATTTTACCCCCAATCTTTCGTAAATAATTTCTCCCCTAATAACATTAAGAAATGTCTTCACTGTCTCTAGACTATGCCTAGATTTTGAGATTCAAAGATAAATAATATATGCAGTGGATACTTGGCTTTTTTCCTTGGCTTCTAGACTCTAACCTCACTTTCCTATTTGCTGCCCCCACATCTGGGGTCTTAGTGGAAAGTTGTGGCAGCATCGTAAAAGGAAGGTCCTTGCTGATCAGCTCCAACCCAGACCGAGGGCTTGAACCTCTGAGCTGGGGGGTGCCCTCTCCTAGAGTTTGGAATTGGGAGCGAGTAATACCTGGAGGAGATGGTCAGGACGTCACTCCTTGCATGCAGCAGAACTTGCTGACTACCCGCTTCTCGAGTGTGGGCTCTGCGGAGGTTCCTGACACGTGGCGTGGAACCCTCCTGCAGCCTAAGGGCTACACCTTCTCCATGCCTGGCCACACACACTTGGTTCTCTATAAAGTTAGCCATGTGGTTTTTTTTCAAAAACTCTCTTCTGAGATTTTATATACAGGTACCTGAACAAACAACTGTGTTTCTGCCAAGAATTTTTTTCCCCAAATATTGATGAAAAGATTCATCTATAGGCCTCTTTCTCTGTCTGGCTCTTTATCCAATACCAGTTTGTTTACCTATGTGCCGTGACCTAGTTTCTAAGCATAATGCTGTTACCCAGGCCTATTGTTTTAGGCAATGTTTATGTGCATTGTTTTCTTTTGTTCTTTGTGGATAAAATGTCTTAATAGGCGTAAGATGAGAATCTGAAGCAGCAAAAATCAACATCTTGAGCGGTCTTCCATCCATCTCCACTCTCAGCAGCACCCAACAAAAACATTCCAAACTGATTAGCAGATGCAAACTATTATATTCAGAATGGATAACCAACAAGGTCCTACTGTGTAACACAGAGAACTATATTCACTATTTCATGATAAACCATCACGGTTCAGGGAAATGAACATGAAACAGAATATATATATGTATAACTGAGTCAATTTACTATGCAGCAGAAATTAACACAACATTGTCAATCAACTATATTTCAATAAATTTTAAAACCCCAAATAGATGAAAACCTATTTGCTTTGAAGACACGCAACAAAGAAACTGAAAGAAAAAGGAGTGAAATAGGTGTGCAAGCAGGAGAGAGTCTTCTATCTTATACTTTTTTAAATCATAAAAAATGAACTCATTATTATCCCAAAATTTCTTGAGGCAGAAATTCAGGCACCTGATTATTCTATAAAATCAAAGTGACAGCATCCTTGGAGAAACAGTTGCCTGGCAACTCGGAACAAAGGATTGTCTTTAGATTCCTCTGGAATCTTGTGTATCTATTTTGGTTTTTCTGTTGAGCTCATTTCCCTCCCTACAACCCCCAGACTGAACAATTTTGGAGGAAGAATTTCACTCATAAGAAAGTATTTTTTTCCTCCAGAAGGTATTTTTAAGAAGTACAGCTATCTTTACGCAGTTGAATCGCTCTATTTTCAGGACTGGTACATGAACATGTAAGAAAAGAAAAATAAAAATGCATTAACACGTAAGAAGCAGAAAAATGCCAATTAAGAGGTTTCAGACAGAGATGTATGTTTTGAGGCTAAAAGCCAGACATCAGCTTTCTAACAGAAGGTATTAATTCAGAATCTCACCTAAGACCAAAGTATAATTCAGCCAGTTGAGAGATGCTTTGCAAACTCCTACCTCTTTGTTAGAGCAAGAAGAGCTGTCTGGGTAAGCTCTTATTCACCAAACTCAGAAGCCCTACATCTCCCCTCTTCTGAATTAATGATGTAGTCCCAGATCTTTTTCCTCTCTTCAGTGAGATAAAGAGTAAGGTATCTGCATCCCTAATTATTCTTTTGCCTATAAGCAAGATAACCTGAGTGAGAGATCCTATGCAAAAGGGAAACTCCTGGAAGGATTGGAATAACTCACAAAAGCCCAACCAAATAACTTGGGAGTAGGTAGGAACCAAGGTGCTAGAAGTTGAGAGGCAAGAACCACAGAAAGGTTGAGAAGGAGAAAAAGGCAAGCAGAACCCCATGATGAGAACAGTGAACTTCACATACCCTGGTAGTGCTCACTCAACATTCATAATCCCTGGAGAGAATGTCACATTGGCAGAGTTTAGATCAAAAGACCAAGCTTGCTGTCCCAAACCAGGGAGAGGAAGAATCTCTACTAGGAGGACCTTCCGCAAACCCCTTCAGCTTCCATGAGGTAAGGGCATATAGATTTAATCACATACAGATGGTCCCCAGGGGCTTCCCTGGTGGTCCAGTGGCTAAGGCTCCAAGCTGCAGGGGGTCCAGGTTCAATCCTCGGTCAGGGAGCTAGATCCCACAGGCCGCAACCAGGAGTTCACACACCCCAAGAAAGATCCCACCTGCTGCAACTAAGATCTGGTGCAGCCACAGAAACAACAGTTTTTTTAAGTTAAAAGAAAAAAAAAAAATACTGGCCACAATAGGGTGATGGGAAGGTCATTTCCCAAAAAGAAACTCTGGTGCTATTTAGAAACGAGAATGAATGCTAAGAAGCCAAAGAAAACATTTATCATTGTCTGAGTTTTATTCCCAGAAGCAGAAACGGAGGCAGGGATTCTTATACTCTTACTCTTCAAGAGACATCCTGAAGCTGTGCTTTCAGGAGAAACTCGTAAGAAAGTAGGAGAAGCAGGATAGAGCAGCGAAAGAGGCTAAACAAAGATGAAGTTTCAGATGAGGTCTAATTTCAGCCTGACCACAGTCTGGAATGCAGATGACGCCACAGAGTTGTGCCCTTTGAGGCAAGGGGGCTCAGTTTTTTTATCCTCATCTCAGTCAGTCATTGGCTGCACCATGCCCTGAGGCGAATTATTAATAGCACCGCCCAGGCATTTCCCAATAAGGTGGATCCCCCTGGCCAAGGATAATTCTCCCGAGAAGGGCATCAGCTTGAGCCATTAGCAGCATCACTGGGAATAGCTGGGCAAAGGGATGCTAACACACCCAAGGACACAAGTGTCTACTAACAATCATAGAAATAAAGGCAAGGTAGTTGGGTTTGATTCACTACACCTAGGGTTTCCCATCTGTAGACCTGGTGCAAGAATCCTGGGGCTGCCATTTATCCATATGAAAGGGACTGATTACTGTCGGACTGTCTCAGTGGGGATAATAATGTAATTAACAGAAAGACACCAGCAGAGTCAGAGGAGGTAAAAATGTCTTTACAGGAAAAAGATAATGACAATCCAATCAAAAAATAGGCAGAAGATTTAAATAGACATTTCTCCAAAGAAGACATACAGATGGCCAAAAAGCACATGAAAAGATGCTCAACATTGCTAATTATCAGGGAAAAGGAAATGAAAACTACTCAGAATGGCCATCATCCAAAAAAATCTACAAACAATAAACACTGGAGGGCTTCCCTGACAGCTCAGTGCTGAAGAGTCCACGGGCCAATGCAGGAGACACAGGTTCGATCCCCGGTACAGGAGGCTCCCACATGCTGCAGAGCCGCTGGGCCCGTGTACCACACATACTGCCGTCCATGCTTGAGAGCCTGGAAACTGCAACTCTTGAGCCCAGATGCTGCAACTACTGAAACCGTCTTGCCCTAGAGCCCATGCTCAGCAATAAGAGAAGCCACCCCAACGGGAAGCCCTCTCAATACAACAAAGAGTATCCACCTCTCTATCCAATCTCCACAACTGGAGAAAAGCCCTCACAACAACAAAGACCCAGCACAGCCAAAAATCAATTAAATAAATAGATAATTATTTTAAACAATATGCCAGAGGGGGTTTAGAGAAAAGGGAACCCTCCTACACTAACGGTGAGAATGTACATTGGTAACAGGCACTATGAAGGACAGTGTGGAGGGTCCCTAAAAAATGAAAAATAGAGTTATCATATGATCCCTCTCCTGGGGGTATATACGGAGAAAACCATAATTCAAAAAGATGCATGCACTCCAACACTCACTGCAGCACTGTTTATGATAGCCAAGACGTGGAAGCAACCTAACATCCGCTGACAGATGAATGCATAAGCAAGATGTGGTACATATGTACGACGAAATGTTACTCAGCCATAAAAAGAACAAAACGATGCTATTTGCAGCAACACAGACGGACCTAGAGGTGATCACACTAAGGGAAGCCAGACAGAGGAGGACAAATGTCATATGATATCACTCATATATAGAATCTGATATTTTTTTAATGATATAAATGAACTTATTTACTGAACAGAAACAGATGCACAGATTTCAAAAACAAGCTTACTGTTACCAAAGGGGAAATGTGTGTGGAGGGGATGATAAATGAGGAGTTTGTGATTAACATACAAACACTGCTGCTGCTGCTGCTAAGTCACTTCAGTCGTGTCCGACTCTGTGCGACCCCATAGATGGCAGCCCACCAGGCTCCCCCGTCCCTGGGATTCTCCAGGCAAGAACACTGGAATGGGTTTTCATTTCCTTCTCCAATGCATGAAAGTGAAAAGTGAAAAGTGAAAGTGAAGTTGCTCAGTAGTGTCCAACTCCTAGCGACCCCATGGACTGCAGCCTACCAGGCTCCTCCGTCCATGGGATTTTCCAGGCAAAAGTACTGGAGTGGGGTGCCATTGCCTTCTCCCCGAGAATCAACAAGGACCAACTAATACAGCACAGTGAACTTTACACAACATTCAGTGATAACCTACATGGGAAAAGAACCTGAAAAAGAATGAACATATGCAAATGTATAACTGAATCACTTTGCTCTATACTTGAAACTAACCCATTGTAAACAAACACTGTAAATCAATTATCCTCCAGTAAAATAAAAAAGTATCAGTCTTCACCAGGTAAATGGTGCAGCTAGCTACAAGATCCAGTACACGAATTATTGGAACGAAATAGAAATGTACCTCAAGCCTCACTTTCCTATAAAAACATAACTCTTTGTCAATATAACTAGTAGTTATTATGAGATAAAACAACATGGAAAAAAATAGAACAATATTAAGCGAAATAAAATGTCTGTCTTCAAATCGAGTACCTTTTCATCTTATCCTCTTAGGCCATTAATTGCCACTTTAACCTCATCTTGGTCTCCCGACTCATCTATAAGAATACTTAACTTTCATTTTGATATTTGGCAAAACTAATACAGTTATGTAAAGTTTAAAAATAAAATAAAATTTAAAAAAAAATTAAAAAATTTAAAAAATTAAAAAAAATAAAAATCATCATAAAAAAAAAAGAATACTTAACTTTCTTTTGGTTTTTCAAGTTTCAAAAATGTTTTTAGCCTGGTATACTTTTTTCAGAAAATCACTTCTAACTCTTCTCCTGCTGATCCATCCAATAACCCTATTTAGGTTTTACTGGAGGAGGCAAAGTGTTAAGTGTTTCATCACCTCTTTAGTTCTAGAGGCTAATAACAGAAGAATAAAGGCTCCTTCAGAAAAATAAACCATTAAGAAAAAAGATAATGAAGCTTATGGATATAGTCAAAGATCTAACACTAAAGGAGAGTTAAAGGAACAAGATTACTGGAAAAAAGAAAAAAAGAAACTGACTTTCTAATGCACTGAAGAAATGCATCAGAAAAAATATATAAAAGAAGTCTTACAGACCTAACAGAGAATTTGACAATGATTAATGATATATGCATAGAAAACTAAGCACACAAAAAAACACACTATTGTTAATTACAAGAAAAACAAAACTATACAAGAAAAGAAACAACCATGATTAACATTTATAATACAAATAAACCACATTTCTCATTATGATTAACAACATTAATGAGAAAACATTTCTGCATTCTCAGTGACCTAAATATAAATGTAAATAAAATCTGTCCCTGGAAGAACAGAATCCATCTGCCAATGCAGGGGACACGCGTTCAATCCCTGGTCTGGGAAGATCATACAGGGCATGGAGAAACTAGGCCCGTGCACCCCAAGTGCTGAGCCAGCGCTCCAGAGCCCACAGCCTGCAGCTACTGAGCCCGAGTGCCACGACTACTGAAGCCCGTGCACCTACAGCCTGTGCTCTGCAACAAGAGACGCCGCCGCAGTGAGAAGCCCGCGCACCACAACCAAGAGTAGCCCCCACTCGCCACAACTAGAGAAAGGCCACACAAAGCAACGAAGACTCAGCGCAGCCAAAATAAATAATTTGTTAAAGAAATCTTGGAGACACCTCTCTCTCTTTCTCTATTATACATATTAATATATAATATATACCTTGTATTATATATCACGTAATATATATTTTATGTTATATATCATATGTGTTTGCTGTTCAGTCACATAGTTGTGTCTGACTCTTTGTGACCCCGTGAATGGCAGCATGCCAGGATTCCCTGCCCTTCACTCTCTCCCGATGCCATCCAACCATCTCCTCAGTCGCCCCCTTCTCCTCCTACCTTCAATCTTTCTCAGCATCAGGGTGTTTTCCAATGAATTGGCTCTTCGCATCGGGTGGTCAAAATATTGGAGCTCCAGCTTCAGCATCTGTCCTCCCAGTGAATATTCAGGGTTGATTTCTTTTAGGGTTGACTGGTTTTATCTCCCTGCTGTCCAAGGGACTCTCAAGAGTCTTCTCCAGCTCCACAGTTGGAAAGTATCAATTCTTTGGCTCTCAGCCTTATTATACATACATACAAATACATATATATGTATAATATATATATACACACACATATTTGGCCATTCATGTACATATATATGGGCTTTCCTGGTGGCTCAGATGGTAAAAAATCTGCCTGCATTGTGGGAGACCCAGGCTCTATCCCTGAATCGGGAAGATCCCCTGGAGAAGGGAATGGTTACCCATTTTGGTCTTCTTGCTTGGAGAATCCCATGGACGGAAGAGCCTAGCAGGCTACTGTCCATAGAGTCGCAGAGTCTGACACAATTGAACAACTAACACTTTCACACACACACATATATATGTATGTATGTATGTATATGCATGCATGCATACACACACACACACACACACACACACACACACGATACCAGTAGTCTTCACCCAGTTTGGGGGGGAAAAAAAAAGATCTCCAAATATTGTCAGAACGTTGTCAGATGTTCCCTGAAGAGTAAAATCCTCTCAGTTGAGAACTACTGTTCTAACCCGTTTATTACACTTTCTCTACTAAATAGTTTGATGAGGATTTTATTTCTCTGACTTGAAACTGACTGATTCAGAAAGTCATAAATTATGTCAAAATTCAATAAACAAAATATTAATATAAGTATTTAGAAATATACAACCAATAAAAGAATAAACAAATTAAGTATTAAATGCAATTGCTCCCAAAGAACAGAACTGAAGGAAGGAGGGGTGATTTTGAACTTTTAAACATGATTTTGTTGTCTTAATGTGTACATATATAGCTGACCAGGTAGCTGATCAGGTAGAAAGCTCCAGAGATAGACTCAAAAATTCTTGTAAGAAATGAAAGAAGTGTTTATTCTGATCTTTTTTCTAATCTCATCTAAACCATATTCTCTTGCATTTTGCCTAGAGGTAAGTATGGCTGTCATCTAGCTTGAATTATATGCTTGTTTCTTTTCCAAGATGACTCTAATCTGCCTCCTCCCTAACTGGGTGGAGAACTGGCTTACCTGGTTGTAATTATGCAGTAGTCAGAGAAGACAGGAAAAAACACTCTGGTAAAGATTCTTAAGAACACTGAAATAACATTAGAATCCCTAGATCTACACGGGTAGATCTACCCTCTAAAAACGAGGCGGTGGAGGAGGTGAGGGCGGTTGAGATTGCTTGGATGCATGTCGATGCTACTTACTTATCTAGACTGTCTTTCCCCAGTCTCCATCTACCCCTATCTCCCTCACATTGTACCCCCAGTACTAGCTCTAATTCAGCCTTGCCTCCCCCCACCACAACAAGTGAAGCAATCTTGGGACTGAAGTTCTTATGTATTCCGTGTTAAGTCGCTCAGAGTGGGACCCGACTGAAGTGACGCAGCAGCAGCTGTGTTAAGTACATACTACATTTCGTTTATCCATGTATCTGTTGATGGACATTGGACTGGTTCCACCTTTTGGCTATTATGAATAATGCTGTTATGAACTTGGGTATACAAATACTTGTTCAAATCCCAGTTTTCGATTATTTGGGCTATATGCCATAGAAATTGATCATATGGTCTGTGATTAGCTTATTTTATCTTTTTTTTTATGATTAGCTGTTTGAGGAACCACCTACTGTTTTACACAGCAGCTGTAACATTTTACATTCCCACCAGCAATGCACAAGGGTTCCAATTTCTTCATATCCTCACCAACACTTGCTATTTTCAGTTTGCCTTTTTTAAAAAAATACTAGTCATTCCAAGGTGCATAAAGTGGTATGTCATTGTTTCAATTTGCATTTATTTCCCCACTGGTAAGTGATATTGAGCATCTTTTCTTGTGCTTATCGGCCATTTGTGTACTCTCTTTAGAGAAATGTCTATTCGACTTCTTTGCTGCTGCTGCTAAGTCGCTTCGGTTGTGTCCGACTCTGTGCGACCCCACAGACAGCAGCCCACCAGGCTCCCCCGTCCCTGGGATTCTCCAGGCAAGAACACTGGAGTGGGTTGCCATTTCCTTCTCCAATGCATGAAAGTGAAAAGTGAAAGGGAAGTGACTTAGTCATGTTCGACTCTTCACGACCCCATGGACTACAGCCTACCAGGCTCCTCCGTCCATGGGATTTTCCAGGCAAGAGTACTGGAGTGGGGTGCCATCGCCTTCTCCGATTTGACCTCTTTACCCACTTTAAAAAATTTTTATCCATTTATTGGGCTGCGTTGGCTCTTAGCTGTGTCACGCCAGATCCTTTTTTGCAACTCTCTGGATGTGGTGCGTGGGCTTAGTAGTCGCAGCTCCGGGGCTTGGCTGCTTCGAGGCCTGTGGGATCCCAGTTTCCCAAGCAGGGATTGAACTCACGTCCCCTGCACTGCAGGGCAGATTCTTAACCACTAGACCACCAGGGAAGTCCTCTTTGCCCACTTTTTTTTTTTATGCCAATATAAAGTGAAGCTTTATTCTTGATGATGTGGTCAGGTATCTTGGGTCAGATAACAAAGAGAAACGTCCTTCTTCACCAATTTTTGAAATTATATTTTTTTCTTTTTTTGTTTTTTTTTATTACCATTTTAAAATTATATTTTTAATTGGAGGACTGCTCCCTTTTTAATCAGGTTGTTTCTATGTTGCTGACTTGCAGACACTCTTTCTATATTCTGGATATTAATCCCTTATCAGATATAATTTGCAAATATTTTTCCCATTCCGTGACTTGCCTTTTCACTCTGTTGACAGTTGTCCTTTAATACATGAAAGTTTTAATTTTTTATAAAGTACAATTTGTCTACTTTTTTCTTTTGGTGTCATAACCAAGAAATCATTACCAAATCCGCTGTTATATAGTCCTTCCACTATGCTTTCACCTATGAGTCTTGCAGTTTTAGCTCTTACATTTAGGTCATTGATCCATTTTGAGTTAATTTTTGCATATGGTATAAGAAAAGGATCAAACTTCATTCTTCTGCAGGTGGATATCCAGTTTTCCTCTTCTACCCTTCTGTTTCAGCTTTTTATATTTAACTCTGGCTTATTTTAAAATGATTTTTTGAAGTTTAATATTGATTAAAGGTCTAAACAAATTTTCTTCTCAAGTTATTATGCCATCTTCCAAAGCAATATCCTTGCCCTCCTCAGCCATTATTTTGTAAGAGCTTTACTGAGATGTAATTCACCTACCATAAAACCTACCCACTTAAAGTGTACAATTCAATAGTTTTTAGTATATTCACAGAGTTGTACAACTATTATCACAATTTTAGAATATTTTCTTCACCCCAAAAAGAAACTGTGTATACTTTAGCGGTCACCCTCATCTTCCCCCAACCCCTGCCGTCCTAGGCAACCACTATCTCTATAGACTTGCCTATTCTGGATATTTCATTATTATTTCATAATAAAGAATATGTTGGGTTTTTAGATAACTGACTTATTTCACTTAGCATAATGTTTTCAAGGGTCATCCATATTGTAGCTTGTATAAATACCTCACTCCTTTTTAAGAATAATTATTTTATTATTATTCATTTTTACTGTGCCAGATCTTAGTTGTGGCATGTGGGCTCTAGCTCCCTGACCAGGGATGGAACCTAGGCCCCCTGCATTGGGAGCACAGAGTCTTAGCCACTGGACCACAGGGATGTCCCTCAAAACTTCATTCCTTTTTATAGCCAAATAATATTCCATTGTAAAGATACACCACATTTCATTTATCCATTCATCAGTTGATAAGATATGTAGGTTGTTTCCATTTTTTGGTGTGCTGTGAACATTTGTGTATAAGTTTTGTGTGGACATGTGTTTCAAGTTTTTTTGAGTATATACCCAGGAGAGGAATTGCTAGGTCAAATGGTAACTCTATATTTAACCTTCTGAAGAACTGCCAGACTGTTTTCTAAAGACGCTACACCATTTTACATTCCCACAGTGTTATTTCTCCACATCCTAGCTGACATTTATTATTATTTTTATTATTATAGACCTGCTAATAGATGCAAAGTGGTATCTCATCGTGGTTTTGATTTTCTTGATGGCCAATAATGTTAACTATCTTTCCATGTGCTTATCGGTCATTTGTACATTTTCTTTTACCCAACTATTCTTTATGTCTTCTTTATCATATCTATCTATTCTGTTCTTTTTAACTCTCTATCCTCTCACCTGGAGAAGGAAATGGCAACCCACTCCAATGTTCTTGCCTGGAGAATCCCAGGGATGGGGGAGCCTGGTGGGCTGCTGTCTATGGGGTCTCACAGAGTCGGACACGACTGAAGCCACTTAGCAGCAGCAGAAGCATCCTCTCACCAGAACCATACCTCTCTTTCTTATCCTATATGTTTTAATATCTGGTGGACTATTCTCTGAACTCCACTCTCCTTCCATTTCCTTTACTTTTTCTGAATTGTGTTGGGTATTTTCTCTATTAATTTATGGGGAGAACTTTAGAAACTGACACATTACCATGCTAACAAAAGAGACAACTTTCTTAACAACCATTCTTTATATATTTCCTTAAAGTATTCTGATGCCATTCATATGTGCTCTAAACATCTATGGTGATTTATACCAGAAATAGCATATGCACAATTTGTGACTTTAATGAAATATTATTCCAATAGCTTTAGAAAAGCAATTGACACAAATGAAGTGTGTTAACTTGAGTCAAGTGATACCAAGAGATAATGCCTGATTTGAAGAAAGAGGTTTCCTTGAAATATTTCTCCTTGTTGTCCCTTAGCAAAGGAAGACTTAGTAAGGTAGTCTCTTTGCATAAATTTCAATTCTCCAGCATTTGATTAAGCGTGACAATTGGGATTCTCCATGGAAACAGTGGAGCAAGATGCTACACCTTCCCAAAAGCATAAAAATAATGCTCTCTTATTTGTTGCCTGGCAACAATACTCCTTGCACTTATTCACAGGGAAATTTATTTTTGCTGATTGGTATAACTTTGGCAGGGAAAGGAAAGGAAAAAAATAGTTATTTCAAGACTCAAACACTGAGAGGACAGTTCAACCTTTCCCTTCTTTTAAAGACCCGTGTGAGGTCTTCATAACTTTAAATAACATAAAAGGCATATACCATACAAAAGCATAAAGCATAAAAATATAAAGGCAGAGTGAACACGATCAGAGAGGGGCCTTCACTGAGAATCTTTGAGGGACTTCCCTGGTGGTACAGTGCATTAGGATTCACCTGCCAGTTTGATGCCTGGTCCAGGAAGATCCCACACACCCAGGGCAACTAAGGCATGCACCACAACTTAAGCCCGCACGCCCTAGAGCCCAGCCATCAGAGAAGCCACGGCAATGAGAAGCCACGCACCACTAGAGCGGCCCTGACTCTCGTAACTAGAGAAGGCCTACACGCAGCAACAAAGACTCAGTGCAACCAGAAACTAATTAATTATAAGAAGAAAAAAAGAATCTTTGAGGACAAAAGGTCTTTGATTAAGGGACACACTAGATGAAGCCCTTGAGGTTCTCAAGCGGCGTGGGTTCAAACTGCACTTCTAAGGCTTATCGACAATGGGGCTCCGTCTCAATTTCAGTTACCTCCAATCCCAGTTGGTCCCGGTGATACATAGTAATTTTGTTCATGACTCTTTCTTCCCTCCCCATCCTCACTATGGCTTATCATGGAAGAGTTAGGCTGAGCAAAAAGTTTTGACCTTACATTTTTACATACTACTTTATACTTACATACTACTTTAATATAATTGAAAAAAACTCCCAGTGAAAGATATGAAAGAATTAGTTAGAGGGAAGCTGATGAAGATGATGTGGAAACTTCATCCCAGATATTCCCTGGCCCAGACAATGTCTATATTAAGTGTATCTATAAATACACAGAGAAGGGCTGGAAGCACAGACACCAAAATGAATGAGAGTTACAAATAGAAAGTGGAATCTGAAAGAATCCTGACCTTCTTCTTTATATCTTTCTGTACTGGTTGAATCTTTTGCATTGAATGTATATTCAGTTCAGTTCGGTTCAGTCACTCAGTCGTGTCCGACTCTTTGAGACCCCATGAACCGCAGCACGCCAGGCCTCCCTGTCTATCACCAACTCCTGGAGCTCACTCAAACTCATGTCCATTGAGTCGGTGATGCCATCCAGCCATCTCATCCTCTGTCGTCCCCTTCTCTTCCTGCCCTCAATCTTTCCCAGCATCACGGTCTTTTCAAATGACTGAACTCTTCTCATCAGGTGGCCAAAATATTGGAGTTTCAGCTTCAACATCAGTCTTTCCAATAAACACCCAGGACTGATCTCCTTCAGGATGGACTGGTTGGATCTCCTTGCAGTCCAAGGGACTCTCAAGAGTCTTCTCCAACACCACAGTTCAAAAGCATCAATTCTTTGGCGCTCAGCTTTCTTTATAGTCCAACTCTCACATCCATACAGGACCACTGGAAAAACCATAGCCTTGACTAGACAGACCTTTGTTGGCAAAGTAATGTCTCTGCTTTTTAATATGCTGTCTAGGCTGGTCATAACTTTCCTTCCAAGGAGTCTTTTAATTCCATGGCTGCAATCGCTATCTGCAGCATTCTTGGAGCCCAGAAAAATAAAGTCTCTCACTGTTTCCACTGTTTCCCCATCTATTTGCCATGAAGTGATGGGACCAGATGCCATGATCTTCGTTTTCTGAATGTTGAGCTTTAAGCCAACTTTTTCACTCTCCTCATTCACTTTCATCAAGAGGCTCTTTAGTTCTTCTTCACTTTCTGCCATAAGGGTGGTGTCATCTGCATATCTGAGTATATTACTTACCCCCAAATCAATGAAGTTATTTTCCACACAAAAAGGAGAAAGAATCCTACTGACCTCCACTTTTTCATCAACTGGTACCCCCGAATTCCCCAACTTCAGTTCTTCACTATGTCTTCCCCACTTTCTAGCTTCAGTCAGTCCGTGAAAACAACCAAGTGTCAAAGAATCAACGTAAGAGAACTTCCCTGGTGGTCCAGTGGTTAAGACTCTGTGCTTCCACTGCAGGGGGCCCAGGGTTCAATCCCTGCTTGCGGAACTAAGATCCCACAAATCACGTGGTGCAGCTAGAAAGAAAAAAGTAAAAGAAGGAAAAAAAAAAGAAAAGAGTTCTGCTCTGATTCCAGTTCCAGCCCTTCACCTCTCTGTTAGGACCTCAGCCTCCAATCTGCAAAGGGAAGGGCTGGTCTAACTAGGAATTAGGAAGTTATATACTTAGAGAAGCCAAGGAGGGACAAATGACGGGAACCAATGGGGCTGTGCTGGACCCAGGAGCCTGCCCAGCCTCAGGGAGGTACCACTGCAGGCCCCGAGGGGCCAGCTTTTCCAAGTTCTCCAGACTGGAAATCAGGTTTTTATATGAAATCTCCTGATTTTTTAATATTAGCAAATATATTTTAAAACATTTTGGCAATTCCTTGCAGGCCAAATCAAGCTCACCTATGACTCCATCTGGCATGTGGTGAGCTGACTGAGTCAGAAGCTCTTTAAGGCTCCTTGTTTCATGCTCAGTCCACTTGGGCGCCATCTAGTGATGTTGACCGTCACAGTTCCCGGGAAAAGGACTTTTTTTTTTGGCTACACAGCATGGCATGCAGGATCCTAATTCCCCGACCAGGGATCAAACCCACTCCCCCTGCAGTGAAAGCACAGAGCCTTAACCACAGGACCACCAGGGAAGTCCTTAAAAACCTTTTAAAACAGATTGGTTAGAAGATAATTTATTTGTATGCCCTCAAAATTAATTTTACTATATGACTTCTTAAATGGGCTCTCAGGTATAATTAGAATATAATCAGATAGATCAAGATCATACACGACTTACACTTCTTGGGGAACACAGGATTACGCAAGTGAAGAACATTTACTTACCACATTCCAGGCGCTGTTCTGTTTTAAAGTATTTTATTTAATCCTCCCCATAATCCTATGAATTAAGTACTATTACTACCCTGATTTTTCAGTGGAGACACTGAAGCCTAGAGAGATTGTGTAACTTACATGAAATCACACCCCCACTTACTGGTGGAGCTGGGATTAGAAGGCAAGCAGCCTTAGTCAAGAGGGTGTGCGCTTCTAGACAGAAGCTAGATTAGGGCATCACCGTTCCAATAGTCACTTCAACTGCAGATAACAAAACCTAAGGCAAAAACAAGGCATGGTGGGGGTAGGAGGATTTCTGGCTGTGGAAATATCTGGAGCTCAAACAACGGCATCTCTCCCCGCTCCCCCACGCAGTTCTGCCTTCTTCCGGTTTGTCTAATCTCAAGAAGACACAGGACAAACACGGTACCTTCCAGCTCCACAAAGCAATGGGGAAACAGCGGCTATTTAGCGAAAGGTCCTGGGGATAAAAAGGCTCATGTTTTGGAAAAAAACAAAAACAAAAAACTGGATCCTTACCTAACACCACATACAAAGATGAACTCCAACAGACTGAAGACCTACATGTGAAGATAAACATAAATATTTAAAATGAGAAAATGTGAGAGACTATCTTAAGAAGGACTTCAATGAAACTCAAAAGCACATGCCATAGGAAAAAACTGATAAAACTGATGATCTACTTATGTTCAACGAAGAAGACCACAGAAAAAGCTAACAGACAAATAACAAGAATAGAAGACAACTGTAATGTCTAAACTGATGGGTGAATATTATCTGGGATGTGCAAGAGACTCCTGTAAATCGACAAGAAGAAGACAAGGAATCCCGCAGGAAAATGGGCAATTTATAGAAGAGAAAGCAAAAAGGCTAACAAGCCTGTGCTGGATGATCAAGCTCACGAGGAACTAGAGAAATGGGAAACAGCACTGAGAATTCACTTTACATTTTTTAGACTGGCAAAAATTAGAAAGATGGGTAATGTCACATGTTGGCTGGGACTGGGGGCACAGGGTCCTGCAGGCCCTGCTGGCAGGAGGGATACAGACGTTCTGGAGAACAGTCAGGCACTTTTTAGTGACATAAGAATATACACACCTTGAAAGTAAAAGTGTTAGTCGCTTAGTCGTGTCCAACTCTTTGTGACCCTATGGACTGTAACCTACCAGGCTGCTTTATCAGTGGGATTCTCCAGGCAAGAATACTGGAGTGGGTTGCCATTTCCTCCTCCAGGGGATCTTCCTGACCCAGGGAACGAACCCAGGTCCCCTGCATTTCAGGCAGATTCTTTACCATCTGAGTCACCAGGGAAGCCATACACACACCCTGGGCTACAGCATATATCCCCAGCTATATGTCCCAAAGGAATCTTCATCCTGGCCCAGATGGAAACCAGGATGAGAGTATTTATCACAGTCGAGTTTGTGCTCACGGGTAGCTGGACATTCAAGCTTGTGGGAGTGAAAACACAAAACACAGTGAAGGACTTCCCTGGTGGTCCACTGGCTAAGACTCCACGCTCCCAATGCAGGGGCCCAGGTTCGAGCCGTGGTCAGGGAACTAGATCCTTCATGCCACAACTAAAGATCCTACAGCCACAACTAAGGATCCCGCCTGCTACAACAAAGATCAAAGATTCTACGTGCTACAACCAAGACCCAGCGCAGCCAAATAAATAAATATACTAGAACACACACACAGCAGAGGCCCACCCAGCTGACCCAAGGCAGAAAGCAAGAGAGACCCGCAGGGCAGGAGAAGTGCTATCAGGCTACCCTTGCTGTGGTGACTGCTGGAAAGAGGGTGGAAAGGGGGAAACCAGGACAGCAGGAGGGGGCAGCCACCATCTGGGGTTCCCAGACTGAGTAAACTGAGGTCCCCTTGTTTCCACCTCTGAATATGAACTCGGAGCTATGGATTTTTAAAACTCTTACTTACTTATTTATATTTGTGGTTGTATTACATGGCTTGTAGGATATTAGTTCCCCAACCAGGGACTGAACCTGGGTCCCTGCCAGTGAAAGCGTAAGTCCTAAGCACTGGATTGCCAGTGAATTCCCTAAACCTTTTATTTTATAAAAAAAAAAAAAATGACCAAGGAGCTCTATCCCCCTGCATGGAGAACCCACACAGAAGAATGGTATATAATATCTGCACAGAGGCTCCCTCTTGGACAAGCTTCCCTAGGTGGTAACTGAATTCCCAGAATGCTAGGCCCCTGGAGTGAGGGCCTGGGCTATGATGATCCTGCTCTTTAGTGACATTGGGTCTACCTTCCTTGTGTTTCTGGATGTATAAATGAAAAGCATGAACTTGCCTGAGTTTGAATCAGCTCCACCCTTCACTAGCTGTGACCTCTCTGTGCCTGAGACATCGAGTCTCTAAGACAAAGATCAAAACACAACCTACATCATAGGTTTTTTGCTGAAGAGTCGTGAGTTGCTGGTGCTTTAAGTATTTAAACAATTCCTGGCACCAGGTAAGGGCTATAAAAAAAAAAAAAAAAATTGGCCATCGTATCAAGACCACTTGGGATTTCTGCTTCTTGGTCCAGATTAAGCCAGATCTATTCTATACCTGCCAACACCAGCTATCCCTGGTCCTAATCTACTTCCATGTTGCACACATGCAGTTCAGTCGAGCCAGCCTCCTTGGATGGGAGGGAAAACTAGTGTGTGGCCGGCTCCTGAGGATTTAACAAAGCCAGCATCTGTTGCCTTTTTCAAATTCCCCCCAGGACATGTAATAAATGCTATTATTAATACTATTCCTTTTTTAAAGATGGGGAAACTGATGAAACAAAGAATGACATAATGAAACTCAAAGCATTCCCTGACATAAATCATTCCAATGTTTTCTTGGGTGAGTCTCCTAAGGCAATAGAAATAAAAGCAAAAATAAACAAATGGGACCTAATCAAACATACATGCTTTTGCACAGCAAAGGAAACTACTAAAAAAATGAAAAGAACGCCTACAGAATGGGAGAAAATATCTGCAAATGATGCAACCAATAAGGGCTGAATATCCAAAATATACAAACAGCTCACACAACTCAACAGCAAAAAAACACAAACAACCCAATCAAATACATGGGCAGAAGACTTACACAGACATTTCTCAAAAGAAAACATACAGATAGTCAACAGGCACATGAAAAGATAATCCACATCACTAATTAGAGACATGCAAATCAAACTAAAATTCTCACATCAGTCAGAATGGCCATTGTTAAAAAGTCTACAAATAATAAATGCTAGTGAGGATGTGGGGAAAAGGGAGCCCACCTACACTGTTGATGGGAATGTAAGTTGATGCAGCTGCTACAGAACAGAGTATGGAGGGGCCCCAGAATGCTAGAATTACCTTATGAGCCAGCAGTCCCACTCCTGGGCATATATCCAGACAAAACTATCATCTGAAAAGATACACACAACCCTCTGTTCATAGCAACACTGTTCACAACAGTCAAGAGATGGAAGCAACCTAAATGTCTATCAACAGATGAATGGATAAAGAAGATATGGTACACACACACAAGGGAATACTACTCAGCCATAAAAAAGAATGAAACGATGCCATTTGCAGCGACATGGATGCAACTAAGATGATCACACTACGTGAAGTCAGATAAAGACAAATGCCATATGATATCACTTATATGTGGAATCTAAAATATGGCACAAATGAACCTATCCATGAAACAAAAACAGACTCACAGACATAGAGAACAGACTTACGGTTGCCAAGGGCAAGCGGGTGGGGGAAGAATGGATTGAGAGTTTGGGGTTGGCTGATGCAAACAGTTATATACAGGATGGATAAACAACAAGGTCCTACTGGATAACACAGGGAACTATATTTATGTCCTGGGATAAACCACATGGAAAAGAATATATGTATATACATGGCCGTGAATGTCTCTGGGGCTACTGGCTTCCCCAATATCTGAACCCACCATCGCCAGGACTACCATAAAAGGAAATCAAATGATGGGCTTACTAAGACATCAAAAGCATTATTTTCCATTTCCAAAGTTGTACTTGTTCCAGTCAGTGCTGAGTGGGGAGGAAAAACTAGCATTAACCTCTTCATTAGTCAATCCTCCCCCACCAGCCTGATTCAGCCCCCTAAACAATAGACGTAATCACACTGAACAATTGTTTGTTTCCATGTCTAGACACAGAGCTTGCATTTGAAAACAAAAAAGAACAGAAAAAGGAAAGCACCCTGCTGTTTTTTAATCCTTTGTGTCAAACTTTTTCTCTGCTTGGATGCCTTTCTTGTGATCAGGAGATATATATTCAGAGTATCAGGTCTTTAAAAAAACAAAACAAAACAAAACCTTTTTATAGAGGGATTAGTATTAATTTAGGATAAAACAATATATTTAAACAGCCTCTAGTCTGAGTAGAAACAAGTTCTTTTAAACCTTAGAAGATTCAGAAAATGATGAATGGGGACTTCCCTGGTGGTCCAGTGGTAAGACTCCACAGTCCCAATGCAGGGAGCCTGGGTTCGATCCCTGGTCAGGGAAGTAGATTCCACATGCTGCAACAAAGATCTGGTATAGCCAAATACAAAAAAAAGAGAGAACAAACCACTGGTTACCAGTGAGGAGAGGGAAGGGGGCGGGATAAGATACACAGAGGTGATTAAGAGGTAGAAACTACTATGTATAAAATATATAAAGCTTCAACAATTTATTGTATGGCACAAGAATATAACCAGTATTTTTATAATAACTATAAATGGAGCATAACCTTTAAAAATTGTGAATTGCTATGTTGCACACCTGAAAATTAATTTAATACTGTACATCAACGATGCCTGGGGGAACTCCCTGGCAGGCCAGTGGTTAGGATTCCACACGTTCACTGCTGTGGCCCGAGGTTCAATCCTGGCCAAGGAACTAAAATCCCACAAGTCTCAAGGCACAGTCAATGATCTTTTTTATTAAATTAAATTGAAAACAACTATGTCTCAATAAAAAAATTTTTTTAAGAAAAAGAAATGGAGGCCTAGATGAAAACAGCAGTTGTTATATTTGCCACAAACAAGGGCGACCATGTCTCGGGCGCTGCTGGGCCTGTGCTTTTGACCTTCTCATCGCCTCCTTCAGTCACTGGGTTCCTTTATTTCTGCATGAACTCTGACCCCTCCATTGACCTGTCCCTTTTCATTTCCTAATATCATCAATTACCCAGCTTCCTTCTTACCCTGGGTCAGGGTGACAGCCTAGCTCACCTGGTGACTTCATATAGCTAAGCTCAGCCGCCGTCATTTTCATTGCTAACCTCTGGATAAAGCCAAAGCCTTATGTCATTTTTGCATTGTGGATATGAATTACTATCTGAAGATAAACCTGAGTGTTATGATCAGGAAACAAACATTGTTTTTAATCCTACAAACCAGAAATGGGTCAGCCCTCAGTATCTTTTCACACCGTGCTGGTTTCTCACTTTTTATTTTTCTCAAAATTAACAGAATACAAACCAGCAGGGAACACTCACAGTAGTTAGCTTGACTGCTGTCTCTCACTGAAACTAACCTGTCAATTTTCCCCTCTCTTTTCCCTACTTTAAAATCCTCTGCCTTCTATAATATCCTTCTGGGGACAAAGTCCTTCAGAGTGTCCAGTGTCCAGTACAAACAGAGCCTTGACACACACTGGACGCTGAAAATGCTTTGAATCCAGAATGGTAGGGACATGAAATGCAAATCAAAAGCACAGTGAGATAGCACCCCACACCTGTCAGAATGGTTATCATCAAAAAGACCATAAATAACACAAGTTGGCGAGGATGTGAAGAGCTGAAATTCTTGTACGCTGTTGGTGGGAATGCAAATTGGTGCACCCACTGTGGAAAACAGCATGGAAGTTCCTCAAAAAACTAACAATAGAACCACCATTATGATCCAGCAAAATTGCACTCCTGGGTGTATATCCGAAAAAAGTGAAAACACTAATTCGAAAAGACATATGCACCCCAATGTTCATAGCAACATTACAGCCAAGATATGGAAGTAAGCTAAGTGTTCATTACAAAATGTAATGGATAAAGACGATTTGGTGTATATATATAATATATATGCATATATAATATAAATTACATTTATATAATTATATATTAAATACAATGAATTAAACATTATATTATAATATAAAATATATATGCACATTATGCATACATTATATATATATACAATAGAATATGACCCAGCCATAAAGAAGAATGAAATTCTGTCATCTGCAACAATATGAATTGATCCACAGGGCATTATTCTAAGTGAAATAAGTCAGACAAAGACGTATACTGTATGTTATCACTTATGTGTGGAATCTAAAAAATAAACAAACTAATGAATGTAACAAAACAGAAACAGACTCACAGATATGGAGAACAAACTGGTGGCTACCAGTGGGGAGGGGAGAGAGGCGAGATAGGGGCTGGAGATTAAGAGGTACAAGCTAAGATGGATAAAATAAATAAGCCACAAGAATATACTGTATACCACAGGGAACATAGCCAATTAGTTTATAGTAACTTTAAATGGACTATAATCTATTAAAATTTTAAAGCGCTATCTTGTCAACACCTGAAACTAATATAGTATTGTAAATCAGTGAAGCCCCTCAATTATGTCCAACTGTTTGTGACCCCATGGACTGGGGCCTGTCAGGCTCCTTCGTCCACGGGATTTTCCAGGCAAGAATACTGGAGTGGGTTACCCTTTCCCTCTCCAGGGGATCTTCCCAACCCAGGGATCAAACCTGGGTCTCCCACATTGCAGGCAGACTCCTTACCGTCTGAGCCACTAGGGAAGTCATTGTAAATCAACTATACTTCAATAAAAAACCATTTCCTAATGGTAGGGACATGAAATAAAGCAAGTCTTGTCTGCTTGCAAGTGCACAGGACAAGCTACAGAGAGAGCTGGGTCTGATTTTCCAGCATTTGCTGCAACTGAGTGAAGTTCAACTGCTACAGTGACCACAGGAATTAAACAGCAGCCAAGAGCCAGAACAACCAAAGTTACCCACAGGAGGAAATACCTTGATTTACCCGCATGTGCCTGACTTACTATAGCAACAGCGCTGCCTTGGCCTCCTTGTACACTAAGTCCCCAGGAAGGAACCTTCAAGCTGCAAACTTTCAAAGATGCAAACTTGCATCTGGTTCCACAAGGAACCAGAACCCCTGCCAGTAACGCCAGGCATGAGCGAAACTGCAGCCTGGCGATCCCTCAGCCCTACCATCTCCCACCTCCCCTCCCTCCTCCAGGCAGTCACTCTTCTTGCCTGCTCACTTGATGCCAGCCCCTGTATGCCAGGTATTATAGTGTCTTACTGTACTTGTCAAGATATTGTACTATAAGGTTAAAAATGTTTTATTTTGTGTGTGTCTGTTTTTTTTATGTATTTTTGTGTGAAACGTATTGTAAACCTATTACAGTATAGTACTGTATAGTCAATTGTGTTAGCTGGGTACCTAGGTTATCTTTGTTGGACTTATAGAATGCTTTCTTCGAATGGAATCCATTCATATGTAGGGGACTTACTGTACCGCCTAAGCAAAAGGACTCGTGGTCCTATTGTTCTTCCCCCTGTTTTATTGATAAACGAAAAGGCAAAGGTAGAAGGCATACTCCAGGTTGGCAAAGCTCTGAGACTGAACCATCTGGATTGAGGAGGAGAGACAGGAGGGAGAGACATGAAGTTGGCATGCACCAGTGTCTCTGGAGATTCAGAGAGAAACAAGTCACAGAAGAGACATTTCTACAGAAAGACAGTGGCTAATTCTTTCAACAAATACAGACTAAAAGAGCAGTGACAGGTCACAGCCAGACTCACTACAGTTACTTGTGTCTATCGTTCAGCCAAGCTCTTGAAATTCACATTGGAACTGGACCCACAATGTTTAAACCTGACACTCCAAAAGGAAGTATTATCTTAGTCAGATCACACATCCTCAAAGCAACTGGTCTTAAAATGCTGAGCCTAAACATACAACAGTATAACTTGTGCTGGGGTGCCACCTAGTGGTCAGCGGTAAATTTATG
This sequence comes from Bubalus kerabau, assembly GCF_029407905.1. Lineage (NCBI taxonomy): Eukaryota > Metazoa > Chordata > Mammalia > Artiodactyla > Bovidae > Bubalus > Bubalus kerabau. Next base: position 8,856,288 of record NC_073643.1, read on the forward strand.
TTTTCAAGTTAGCTAAGCTGGAATCACAGAGAAGGCAATGGCACCCCACTCCAGTACTCTTGCCTGGAGAATCCCACGGATGGAGGAGCCTGTGGGCTGCAGTCCATGGGGTCACTAAGAGTCGGACACGACTGAGCGACTTCACTTTCACTTTTCACTTTCATGCATTGAAGAAGGAAATGGCAACCCACTCCAGTGTTCTTGCCTGGAGAATCCCAGGGACGGGGGAGCCTGGTGGGCTGCTGTCTATGGGGTCTCACAGAGTCAGACACAACTGAAGTGACTTAGCAGCAGCAGCAGCAGCAAGCTGGAATCAAGATTTCAGGGAGAAATATCAATAATCTCAGATATGCAGATGACACCACCCTTATGGCAGAAAGTGAAGAGGAACTAAAAAGCCTCTTGATGAAAATGAAAGTAGAGAGTGAAAAAGTTGGCTTAAAGCTCAACATTCAGAAAACTAAGATCATGGCATCTGGTCCCATCACTTCATGGGAAATAGATGGGGAAACAGTGGAAACAGTGTCAGACTTTATTTTGGGGGGCTCCAAAATCACTGCAGATGGTGACTGCAGCCATGAAATTAAAAGAAGCTTACTCCTTGGAAGGAAAGTTATGACCAATCTAGATAGCATATTCAAAAGCAGAGACATTACTTTGCCAACAAAGATCCATCTAGTCAAGGCCATGGTTTTTCCTGTGGTCATGTATGGATGTGAGAGTTGGACTGTGAAGAAAGCTGAGCACGGAAGAATTGATGCTTTTGAACTGTGGTGTTGGAGAAGACTCTTGAGAGTCCCTTGGACTGCAAGGAGATCCAACCAGTCCATTCTGAAGGAGATCAGTCCTGGGTGTTCTTTGGAAGGAATGATGCTGAAGCTGAAACTCCAGTACCTTGGCCACCTCATGTGAAGAGCTGACTCATTGGAAAAGACTTTGATGCTGGGAGGGATTGGGGGCAAGAGGAGAAGGGGACGACAGAGGATGAGCTGGCTGGATGGCATCACCGACTCGATGGACGTGAGTCTGAGTAAACTCTGGGAATTTGTGATGGACAGGGAGGCCTGGCATGCTGCGATTCATGAGCTCGCAAAGAGCCGGGCACGACTGAGCGACTGAACTGAACTGAAGAGGCAAGCGAAGTTGCTCTAGTCATGTCCGACCCTTTGCGACCCTATGGACTGTAGCCTGACAGATTCCTCTGCCTGTGGGATTCTCCAGGCAAGAATACTGGAACAGGTTGCCATGCCCTACTCCAAGGGATCTTCCTGATCCAGGGATTGAACCCGCGTCTTTTACGTCTCCTGCACTGGCAGGCGGGTTCTTTACCACTAGCACCACCTCGGAAGCCCGGGATGTAGGTATACACACCTGTCCCAAAGGTCTAAACTCACTCTGTCCAATACATCTGTAATGAGAGCCACAGATGTGGGAGGTGTATGGAGAGTCAGGGACCAGGTTCAAGGCCAGTTCTGAGGTTTAGTGTGATAATATCTTGGAATGGGTGCAGCAGCGGCTGTAGACATGGGCGTAGGTTCCTCAAGAATGGACGGTGAAAGATGCTTCTAGGTTTTGAACCGGAAGGCCTGCACCCAGGCCGCTGATCAGGTCTAAGGATCTGGTGAATGATCCCCGAGACTACAAGGCACTGAGCCTTGTCCTGCATCCACAGCTCTGAGTTCAGGGATGTCACGGACCAGGCTGTGTTTACTGAGGTTCAGCAGGGTGATGACCAGTCACGCGGAGGGTGCCCCATAGTGAAACCCCATGGGATTTAGCTGCTGTGTTGGTGAGAGTCACCTGGCCTAGCACGTCCCAGGCTGATACAAACACACAGAAGTCTAGGCCCAGGAGGGGCTGCTGACTTCCTGGAGGCTGAATGTGACCCTGGATAGCCAGATGTTCCCATCTGCACCTCACTCCACCTCCAGCACGCACATCTACGGTGAGATTGTTTAGGATCTGAAGCTTGCACCACTCTTCCTCCCACAGAATGCTGCTAATCAACTGGTTTTCTGACTGCTCAGTTCCTTCTGAATCCCCAGGTATAAAAAACATGTTGGGTTTACCCAGTGGATGACTGGGTTTGGCTTTCCTTCCCTTGGCGCCAACCACTAACACTCATCAATGCAGCCAACAAGCCCCAGGGAGGAAATGAGGCTGTCCTACATGCGTGGGGCAGAACAGCCTCCTCCCCATCACAGAAGGTCCAGGGACATTTAAAACAGTTGTTTACAGACTTCCCTGGTAGTGCGGTGGCTAGGACTCCTAGCTCCCAGTGCAGGGGGCCCAGGTTCGATCCCTGGTCAAGGAACTAGATCCCACACACTGGAACTAAGAGTCTTCATGTCACAGCTAAAGATCTCACACGATGCAAGAAAGATTGAATATCCCCAGTGCCACAGCTAGGACCAGGTGCAGCCAAAGAAATAAATATTTTAAATTAATCAATTACAAAATAAAACAGTTGCTTAATGTTACCTCTTAATTGGCAATGGCCGAGCAGTCCTAAACACAAAGAATATGAAACAATTCAAAACAGGGATTTACAGGTACTGACCTACCTAATAAACTGGACATTCCTGAAGCAGGTTGACTGGAGTGACAGACAGCAGTTCTGGAAAGAAAAATGACCATAAGAGAGAAGTCTTGTTTAATTTACCTAAAGAGTATCCGCATTTGGCTTTTCTTCCATCGGCTCCTTCTATTGACAAATTGTGTCTGCACAGCTACTGTGCAATGGAAGACAAGGTTCACGTGTAAAGATGTTAGTTGTGAGACTGGGTGAAATACCAGAAAATCAAAAAATATCTCAACGATCATTGTGAAGGATTAACTAGATAAATCAGAACACACTTGCACCATGGAATACTAAGTAACCGTTGAGGAAAAGGTAGAGAAAACAACAAAAGGACAAAAATACATGAGAAAGAACGGTTTTTAAAACACTAGATGAGCATGTGTGCTAAGTCGCTTCAGTCGTGTTCGACTCTTTGCAACGCACCAGGCTCTTCTGTCCATGGAATTCTCCAGGCAAGAATACTGGGATGAGTTGCCAGAGGATTTTCCCAACCCAGGAATCAAACCCACGTCTCTTATGTCTCCTGCACTGGCACCACCCGGGAAGCCCAAACACTGAACATCAGGTGATAAAGGACAGTGATCCCTGCGGGGCAGGAAACAGAACTCTTCATATGGTCTGACTCCTCCCTGCCCCTCATTCTCTCTGCTCAAGCCACAAGGAGTCTATGTCCATCTCTCACACTCAGTAGGATCCCTCCCACCACCAGCCTTTGCACCTGCTCTTCCCTATCCTTTTTCATTTCTACCTTTCAGATCTAGCTTCTTCAGGCTCTCTCTGAGTCTCCTGACTCCTGGACTAGGTCACATCCCCCAAAGAAGCACTCTTAGAACAGTATTTTTCTGCTCCTCTGCTCCTCATTTGTTACAAAATATTATATAATACACATGAACACCAACATATTAGCCCTGATGATATCACAACACCAACATTTCTAACATAAACGTACAGTTTTCATTCCATGTTATTACAGGATTTATGTAGGACTGTACATAACGAAATAGTAAATTTAGATGACACAAGCAAAAATCAAATCAGATTTATTCCTTAGTTTCATTTAGAAACTGAAGCAGTTAGGATTGGCATTATGTGATTCAGCATTATGTTTCAGCATTATGTGATAGAACATCCAAATTGACAATGAATAAATTTTGCATGCAACACACACACAAATACAGTCTGGAACTGGTGTGGAGTGTCTAAGATATCATTAGGAATGCAGGTTCTTTAAGCTTTACACTCCTCTATCCCAAAGACCTTGGCTTCAGGGTCTAAGATAGCTGTTAGAGCTCCAGCCATCACATTTACAATCCAGACAGTAGGATGGAGAATTGGGAGAAAAGAGAAAAAGACATGCAACAACCTTTTAAAGCAGTAGTTATGTGGTTATACCTGGCTGCCCAGGAAAAGTAGGAAAAGGGAGTGTTTGACAAGTGAAAATTACATACTGTATGACTTTGGGTTTTTTTGTTATATTCAATGTTTTCTTTTTTACTGACGTATAGTTGATTTATAATGCTGCGTTAGTTTCTACTGTACAGCAAAGCAAATCAGTTATACACATACCCACACTTTTCTAGATTCTTTTCCCATATAGGTCATTACAGAGTACTGAATAGAGTTCCCTGTGCTATACAGTAGGTCCTTATTAGTTATCTATTTTATACACAGCAGTGTGTATATGTCAATCCCAACCTCCCAGTTCATCCATCCCACCCTCCCCTGACTGTATGACTTTGGAAGATGAAGGCATTTGGAGTAAGTGGCTGAGTCTCTACTTCAGACATGTTCACGTTCTACATATTTTTAAAGGTGGGGGAATGTGTGATTCTCAGGAACTTAAGAAACTGATTACCAGGGGTAAGTGGCTGGAAAAGGGTAAAAATAGAGTACTGGGGAATGGGGCAGTGCAAGTGAGGCGAGGGCTACCTTCTCTGAGGGTGGCTTCTTGTTCTAGAATCATGGTAACGTGGGTTGGGAGGAACTGAGAATGACTAGTAAAGGCTACAGGGCTTCTTTTGAATATGATGAAAATGTTCTGGAATTAGATCGTGGGGGTGATCACACAACTTTGTGAATATATTAAAAATTACCAAACCATGCACTTTAAATAGATGAATTGTGGGACTTCCCTGGTGGTCCAGTGACTAAGACTCCGTGCTCCCAATGGAGGGAGGGGCCTGGGTTCGATTCCTGGTCAGGGAACTGGATCCTACATGCCCTAGCTAAGGGTTCACATGCCTCAGATAAAGACCCCATGGGCTGCAATGAAGATCGAACATCCTGCGTGCTATAACTAAGACCCAATGCAGTCAGATAAATAAAAATAAATATTTTTACAAATAATAAAATAAATAAATAGATGAGTTGTATGATACATAAATTATATATCAGTATAGCTACTTAAAAAAAAAGAAGCAAAGATAAGCAAAGAAACTGATGAACATAAAGGTGTATTTAAAACACATACACAATGACAACAGCCAAACTGGGGATTAAGAACACAGTTCTGCTTGACACTTCTGCTTCATACCAGTGCGTGCTTAGTTCCTAAGTCGTGTCTGACTCTTTTCGACCCTATGGACCGTAGCCCTCCAGGCTCCTCTGTCCATAGGATTCTCCAGGCAAGAATACTGGAGTGGGTTACCATTTCCTCTTCCAGGGGATCTTCCCAACCCAGGGATTGAATTAGTGTCTCCTGCGTCTCCTGCATTGGCAAGCAGGTTCTTTACCATTGAGCCACAGTAGAAGTATAATAATGGACAATCATTAGGGCTATGTGCTCCCACGGGCACACATGGAATAATTTTTATTTCAGGCATATGAAGGCATGCAGTTGATTAAAACATACTGAACATATAAAAAATGAATTCTGAATAATTTTTTAGAAAAGAAATAGCCATAGAGATTGTCGGGATATCAACTGACTCCTTGGAAAATTGATAATTATAGGGAAACTACTAAGTATTCCTCCTGCCTTTCTGATATACACTGAATTTCAGTGTAACCGAATATCTCTGTGGACAAGGGAAAGGTTGTCAGTGAGGAAGAATTCTAGCCAGGGCTAGGACCAGGGAAAGGCGAGGGAGATCCTAGCGTGTGAAATCTATGGATTCTAGTTAAGAGATGCAGGAGTGTCAAAATTTGAAAATTGTTTCAACTACTAGCAAAATAACTGATTAACACAGTGGTCACTAGCACTTCTGAAATCATTAGGGAAAAGGCTGACAGGAAATGTATAAAGATCAGACAGGCACTATACAAACCCAAGGAACAATCTTTTTCTTAATTTTTTTGGCCATGCTGCAAGGCATGTAAGATCTTATTTCCCTGACCTGGAATCAAACCCAGGCCCTTGACAGTAAGCTTGGAGTCCTAATGGCTGGACTGCCAAGGAACTCCCTAGGATCAGTTTTTTTTTTTTTTCTTTTAATTTTTTTAAATTTATTTTTTAATTGGACAAAAATTGCTTTACAATGTTGTGTTGGTCTCTGCTGTACAATAACACAAATCAGCCATAATTATACATATACCCCCCTCTCTCTTGAGCCTCCCTCTCCCCCTCCCACCCCTCTAGGTCATCACAGACTGGGTAGGATCAGTCAGATTCTACCACACTGGGTAGGATCAATGCTAATGTCTCACACACACATACACACACACAAATGAGATAGCAGGACTTCGCTGCTTACCCAGTGATTAAGACTCTGCACTTCCAATGCAGAGGATGCAGGTTCGATCCCTAGTCAGGGAACTAAGATCCCACATGCCACACAGTATGGCCAAATGCTAGACTAAACTAAACTAAAATACACATCAAAAAAAAATGAGAGACTTCCCTGGTGGTAGCGGTTAAGAATCCACCTGCCAAGGCAGGGGACATGGATTGGATCCCTGTTCCAAGATGATTCCACATGCTGTGGGGTAACTAAGCCCATGCACCATAACTGCTGAGCCCACACCCTAGGGCCCATGCTCCACAAGAAAAGGCACCACAATAAGAAGCCTGTGCACCGCAACTAGGGAGTAGCCCCCAGTCACTGCAACTACAGAAAGCCCACGTGTAGCAACGCAGACCCAGAGCAGCCCAAAGTAAATAAAATTCTTTTAAATGAGATAGCAAATATCATATACCTCCAGACAGTGATGCAGAAAGTGCACAGCACCACCCAGGAAGGATTCTCAAGGGAAAAAAAAAATTGAACCATAATATAATCAAGCCTTTAAAACTGATCTCGGGCCAGCTACCAGGGAAGATGGCTCAGTGGTAAAGAATCCACCTGCCAGGGCAGGTGACACAGGTCCAGTCCTTGAACTGGGAAGATCCCACATGCCCCGGAGCAACTAAGCCTGTGCACCACCGTTGAGCCTGTGCTACGGAGCTCAGGAGCCGCAACTACTGAACCCCAAGTGCCCTGGAGCCCATAGTCCACAAGAGAAGCCACTGCAATGCCACATCAGTCGCGTACGACTCTTTGTGACCCCTTGGACGGTAGTCCACCAGGCTCCTCTGTGCACCGGATTCTCTGGGCAAGAATACTGGAGAGGGTTGCCATGCCCTCCTCCAGGGGATCTTCCGGACCCAAGGACTGAAACAGTGCCTTTTACGTCTCCTGCATTGGCAGGTGGGCTCGCTACCATTAGCAGCACCTGGAAAGCCCCAGTGAGAAGCCTGCACACCGCAATTAGAGAGTAGCCCCCGCTCGCCACAACCAGAGAGAAGCCTGAGCAGCAATGAAGGCCCAGCACAGCCAAAACTAAATAAATAAAAATTAAAAAATTACAGTCTGACCTCTAGGGCACAGGAAATACTGAGCATAAAGGAAGCAATACACCAGATCTCAAAGGAGGGTTCTTATATTGGACTCTAATTTCATCAACCAGTCAATGAAAGAAAAAATAAAAGGGGAGGAAACTGCTCTAGATTAAGAGAAACATAAGACTTAAAAGACTTATAAGAAACACAAGAGACATAACCAAATAAAAGGGATCTTGTTTGATCCTGATTTTAAACAGAAATTATAAAAAGAGCATTTTTATACAATAGAGGAAATTTGAGTACAGCTTGGTAATTGAATATTAAGGCATTATTTGAAATTTTGTTAGATGGGATAATGGCATTGTGGTTAGGCAAGAAAGTATTTGGATATTCCTTTCGAGGTTGCATACTGAAGTGTTTAGAAGGAAATGGGTATGATGTCTGGGTCTTGCTTTAAAATATTCCAGCAGCAAAACATCAGAAGAGGGAAAGAGTAGACAAAACAAGTCCATGATGAGATGAAGCTGGGGGTGAACACACAGAATTTGTTACATTTTCAGCAAAACCCCATCTTACAGTGTGCAGCCTAGAGAAAGTCTCATAACCGTGCACAAGGGCAAGGGTGGGATCTGTGGCTATGTTTGTACTTTTTTGGTTGCACCTTTTGGGTTAGCCAAAAGGTTCATTCGGGTTTTCCCAATGAAATGAAAATTGGAAATGACTTAAGAGTCTTGTCCATAAGAGACAAATCTGCTAACGTGAGGAGCCAGTCCTGTCAGCAGGCATTCCCTCCTCCTCCTACTTAATGAAACCCCGGTTTTATTGATTCCCCCACATCAGTGTCTTGTGGATGCATCGCAATGAACCCAAGGGATGCATTGGACTCTCTTTGGCCAGTAATTGATCCAGTGGTGGGCAGGCAACCTATCTGACCAAGGAGAACTAAGGGAAGAGTTTGGTGAGAGGCTTCTGGGGACAATTCAGTACTGCACTGATTCTGAGACACATTCTTTCATTTCTGAAATTGGCAGACTTCTCACAATCAATCTGTCAGAGGACTGCTGTGGTATATGAGTCATTCCCCACGGGTGTGCAAACTTGATCCAAAGCCTACTGGTTTGTGACATCTTCTGGTAAGATCCAGAGAATGTCAGAACTAAAACCTACAGAATGGGGTTCCTTGAGATAACTGGTGATTCCGGAGGAGACTGCTGTCCTGCCAGTGTTCCTGGGAGCACAGAGAGTGGTGTCTTGGGGAAGAAGACAGACAGGGAAGGCACTGAATTGAAAAGCAATTTAAAGTGGAACTCTGGTGGGAAGATGTTCTGAAAATGCCATAACTAATTTAGATCATTTCTATTTTCTTGTTTTGTATGTTCAAGAGTAACATATAATATTTTTAAATTTTATGTTTTTGTCTCAAAGAGGTATTTTATAAGCACCAAATAAAAATTCTAAGGGTTAAGAAAGCATTAAGCCAGTTTAATTGTCGGCACTCTTTATTTTTAATAGTAAATTGATAGCATCTTGGGTTTGATGAAACGTGGTACCTACTTGTTAGAGAATAAAGCTAGAAAAGGAAAATGCTTTGCCCTCTTTGTCCGCTTCCTGCTTTGGGTACCAAGACAGGCAAGAGTACGATGCTCAGACTTACGGCAGCTATCTTGGGACCGCAAGAGGAAGACAGACAGAATCCCAGGGATGCCAAATAGCATCTTGACATTGTGAGCCACTGACCTACCACTGGAACAGTCTACCTACAAATTACTCATCAGTGAGATAATTAGTGACTTTTCCTGTTTTTTAGTTTTTTTTTTTTAGACTTTGGCCACGCTGGGTGGCATGCATGATCCTAGTTCCCTGACCACATCACCTGCAGTCCCCCTGCAGTGGAAGCATGCAGTCTTAACCTCAGGACCACCAGGAAAGCCCTTTATCATTTATGAGATTTTTATGTAGGGATCATACCACCAAACTATACCTAAGTGATAATGATTTGGTGGAATACTGAACAGTAGTTAAAATAAACTGTACATGTTTATTTTATTTTAAACTGTACATGTTTAATATAAGTATATATTACATGTTTATGATATACTTTGTATAAATATTATATATTCTGAATATATATTTTTGCAGGTTCGATCCCTGGATCTAGAAGATCCTCTGGAAGAGAGCATGGCAACCCACTCCAGGATTCTTGCCTAGAGAATCCATGGACAGAGGAGCCTGGTGTGCTGTAGTCCATGGGGTCGCAAAGAGTTGGGCACAACTGAGTGAACTAAACTGATGAATATATATTTAAATCTTAAAAAATGCAGTGTTGGGCTAAAATAGTTTCAGAGTGACCCTATCAGTGTGATGTTTATATAAAGTTTAATGAGTGAAAATAAATGTTTTTTATGCGTATATTATGTTTTAAACATGGACTTCAGGGAAACATACCATCTTTAGAGCAGTGGCTACCTCTGGAAAGGGAGTAAGGGAAATAAAATCAGGAAGGGAATATAAACTGGACTCATCTATACCAGTAATGATTTTCAAAAGAAAATGTGGCAAACATTGACACTGGTCAAATCTGAGTGGTAAATAAACATCATAACATATTCTGTACTTCCCTATGTTCTAAAATCTCTCATCATCATGATCAAATTTTAATTACTTGATTTTTCCATATTTATAGTTGCAATAATTTTCCAGAATTCATGTTTCAGAGAGTAATAAAAATGTTTAATATATTTTTTCTTCACTTGTAAATTGGAAATGTCCTCAAGGAGAAGAAACCACTGAGTCACTAAAAACAAAAAAATTCTACCTTGGCAGTTTGACACAGAATCAGATATTGGTAATGTTTGCACAACTTTGTGAATATACTAAAAACCATGAAATTGCACATTTTATTGGGTTGGCCAAAAAGTTTGTTCAGTTAATAATGCATTGTTCGATAAGTATCTTGGTGAAAATAAAAATGTGCTTTTTTTACTTAAAACTAAGCGAACTTTTTGGCCAATCCAATAAAAGGGTGGATTGCATGGTATGTGCTTATATCTCAGTTTTTAAAATTAGATGTCAAAAAAACCCAAAACCAATGACCTCTTATTTTTCAGGCTTTGCCAAAAAAAACCCCAAACCAACAACCTCTTATTTTTCATGCTTCTGGGGGTTGACTGAGCAGTTTTTCTGCTTCATATGATGGGCGCTAGGATCACTCACCTGACTGCATTGATCTGGCAGTTGGTTTGAGTTGGAAGGTTCAATAAGGCTTCATTGTTATGTCAGGAACCTTGGTACTGGCTGTCAGTTGCGGCACCTTGGATCTCCTTCCCATAGTCTTTAGCAGCACAGCCTCGCAGGACGGCAGGTGAGTACAAGAGCAGAAAAGTGGACGCTGCCATGCCTTTCAAGGGCTAGAACCAAAATTGGCTCAGGATCACTTCTACATTCAGTTGGTCCAAGCACGTCACAACTCATCTTCAAAGCAGGGGGAAGAGCAGCACGTGTCTATTGGGATGGGAGGAACTGTTGGCAACCATCCTAGGAGACAGGCTTCCACAAGTGGTGAAGACCACAGAGGTTTGAGGCACTGTGGGTGCACAGCCATACCATCACTAGCTGGACGTGAATTGACTCGTCATGGCTGGTGACACAGCAGAGACCACTGACATTCTCCATCTCCCACTTCTGAATTAACTCTTCTCCCTCTCTATAAACGAGAGAGAGCTGCCAATTTTGAAAGATGAGAGACAAGACCCAAGATGTCTTCAATACAGGTGAATTCCAGAAACTTTAAAGCTGAATGTAGAGGTTAAGGTAACAGTTGCTTATAGTCTTGTTATTTGGGAAAATGGGTTAACATCTGGGCCTCATTTTCCTAATCTGTGAAATGGATAAGGACCCACAGTGGGGACCACATGTGAGCAAGTGAAAACTGGCTCTGCTGACAAGCCTGGAGACTAAGAAAGTGAGACATAATTCTGCTAGCAGAACGTCCCCAGCTGGACATACACAGCTCTCACAGGATATGAACATGTCCAGAGAAGCTTACGCCATGATTGTTGTGGCAACAAGACAGAAACAAAGCCCTCCACAAGCACAACAATGATGGAACACCTTCTTCTGACATGAGTGGTGCTGCCCCTTGACCAAGGATAACTCCAACCTTGCTCTAATCCTCCTGCCTCCTGGATAAAAACTAAGACACTGGAACTCTGATCGTCTGCTTCCTGAATGCATCCAATTCCAAACTGCCAACCCCCCAACTTTCCTAATCCCTCTTTAAAATCATCCAGCAAGCTTTGGTCGGAGTTCACACCTTCAAGCCCACCAAAAAGTCCACACTGGAGAAAAGCCATACAAATGTGAGGAGTGTGGGAAGGGCTTTAAGTGGAGCCTGAACCTCGACATGCATCAGAGGGTCCACACAGGAGAGAAACCATATAAGTGTGGGGAGTGTGGGAAGCACTTCAGTCAGGCCTCAAGTCTTCAGCTTCATCAGAGTGTCCACACTGGAGAGAAGCCCTACAGATGTGATGTGTGTGGTAAAGTCTTCAGTCGGTCTTCACAACTGCAGTCTCATCAGAGAGTCCACACAGGGGAGAAACCTTACAAGTGTGAGATGTGTGGTAAGAGCTTCAGTTGGTGCTCCAATCTAACAATTCATCCAAGAATCCATGCTGCTGATAAATCCTATAAAAGTCATAGGGGTGGTAAGACCATCAGAGATTCAACTTAGGAGAAAAGTTCTATAAAATGATTTAAAAAAATAAATAAATAAAATAAAATAAAATCATCCAGCAAGTGCCCAAATTCTATTAATTTCCTGCTAATTCCTTTTTTATTGGGAGGCTCCTCGCAGCAGCAAGATCAATAAACACTTCAGGTGTCTTTTTATGTGGGTTCTAACATACTCATCAAAAGACATACTAGAATATTCATATCGGCCTTATTAGGCATAGACAAAATACCCAACTACTCAGCAGTAAATGAATACCTCAATTATGATACATTTGTGTAATGGTACATTACGTAACAGTGAGAAACTAACTTCGCTCAACGTGGACACATCTTGTAAGACGGAGCAAAAGAAGCCAGATTCTCAAGAAAATATACTGTGATCCACTCTTATTCAGTTTGAAAACAGGTAAATAATCAATGGGGTTAGCCGTCAGTTAGGAATCACCCTTGTGGGGGGGATGGGAGGAGGCACGAGGGGGCTTCTGCAGGTGGGTAACCTGTCATCCTTTCTCTGGGTGCTAGTTATGTGGATATGCTGAGATGATGAAAATTCAAAAATCAGTGTTTATGCTTTGTGTACTTCTCTGTGTATATATTAATATGAATTAGGGTTGTTTTTTTTTAATGGGCAACCATGTTAAAGGGACATGGAGCAAACCTGAAAAAGTTCCCAATTAAAAAAGCTGAAACAATTTGAGCAACAAGATCATGTAATATTGGGTTATAACCACAATATAAAATAAATGTCCATGTAAAGAGGATGTGGTTTATACAGCAATGGAATACTATCCAGCCATAAAGAAGAATGAAATAACACCATCTGCAGCAACACTAACGGCTAGTCACTTCTGCGGTCTTTCTCCCTAAAACCTATTACCCTAGTCTCACCATGAAAAAACACTGCTGCTGCTGCTAAGTCGCTTCAGTCGTGTCCGACTCTGTGCGACCCCATAGACGGCAGCCCAGCAGGCTCCCTCGTCCCTGGGATTCTCCAGGCAAGAACACTGGAGTGGGTCGGCATTTCCTTCTCCAATGCATGAAAGTGAAAAGTGAAAGTGAAGTCGTTCAGTCGTGTCCGACTCTTCGCGACCAGGCTGCTCTGACCATGGGATTTTCCAGGCAAGAGTACTGGAGTGGGTTGCCATTACCTGTATAGACCCAAATCCAGGTCCATTCTTCATAAGTCCTAACCAGTATTCTTCAAAGCTGTCAAAGTCATCAAGAACAAGGAAAATCTGAGAAGTGATCAGTCAAGAAGAGCCTAAGGAGGGAACTCCCTGGCGGTCCAGTGATTAGGAATCGGATGGCCGCCTAGGTTAGATACCTGGAGAGGGAAACTAAGATGGCACAAGCCGCGGGGCACAGTCAAACAAAAGCCTAAGGACACATGAATAAATTTAATGTGGCATCTTGGACAAGATCCTGGAACAGAAAAGGGACACTAGCTGAAAAAAAAATTTTTTTTTAATTTTTTAAACGCTGAATTTAAAAGTTAATACTAATATATCAACCGAGGTGGTTTCTCATATGTGACAGACGTACCTCAGTAGGGTACGTCTTGAATAATTAATCAAGATGCTCACAACAAGGGAAACTAGGTGAGGAGTACGCAAGAGCTCCAAGTATCATCTGCAATTTTCCTGTAAATCTAAAACTTCTAAAATAAAATGTTTTATTTTGCTTTCAAACACGGACCCGCAACTGGGCTTTCTCACAAAGCTGTGAGAAATTCTTACAGGTGTACAAGCCAAGTGCAAGGCTCAATGCTTAACACATAGATATGAGGTGTAGTTTGGTTTCATGCGAAATAAGGGACAAGAATTCCAATACTCATCAATTGTTACCAACTGTTATCCGTGTAAGCACAAGGGACCCCGTACAGCCCAGCCCAGCCCGGCCAGCCCACGCGCAGGCGAGCCAGCGAGCGAGCGCGCGCACGCCGGCCGGCGCGCTCACGCCGTGGGGGCGGGGCAGCGAGGACGCTGGCGTAGGGCGGGGCCAGGCGCAGTTCCCACGGTGGCCTCGGCGCCCGGAAGTAGTGTGTCAGGGGACTCCGCGGGGCGGAAGCCGCGCAGAAGTGGAGGCAGTGGCGCCCCTCGGGCAGGGGACGCTGCTGGTGCTGTTGCTAGACGACGCGAACTAGCCTTCGTCACTTCCTTAGCCCGCCGTCTGCCCACTCCCCAGGCCGGAACCCAGGGACCCGGAGCCGGGGTGGGCGCAGGCTCGTCCTCCGACGTCCAGGACAGCAGCCAGCTGGGCAGCTGGAGTGGAGGCCACGCCACCTGCAGGGAAGAATCCGAGCCGAGGCGGGAAGATGGCTGCAGACAAGCCTGCAGGTGAGGCGCCCGCGCCCGCGCGCTGGAGCGGCGGGAGCGGGCAGACCCTGCGCTGCTGCCGCGGGGCCCCAGGTGGAGACTTCGGGGCTGCTCTCTTTGGGGCGTGCATTTCTCTCCCTTAGACCCTCCCTCGGCCGCCGCTAATGTGAGTCTTTGGGCCCGAGGTCCAGTAGTTTCTTACCAAGTGCAACACGAAGCCGCTTCTGTTCGCCTTTGCCTTGCTCTTCGGAATTTCTCTGGTTTAAAAAGCATGAGTCTAGATGGCCGTTTCACAGACTTTTCGACTTCCCACTGGGGAAGGCAGAGCAAGGAAAGTTCACCCCGGAGACGCAGCGCCGTGATGCCCGTGGCTCAGGCTACGACACTTACCTGGGTGGCTTCGGCCACACCAGCCTGCCTGTGGTCCGCGACGTCCTGTGTAATTAACTTTGTCGAAACCACTTATTGAAATAGGCATAACGTTATCGTGTCTCACTTCGGTCTGTGCTCTCTAGTGCCTTGTTATTTAGAACCTTTTTCCCTCTAGTTCATCAAGATTAATCTCAACGGTTTTCTTTATGGATTACTATTCCATTCCTAGACTCTTCTCTATTTGAGGAATATAAAATTCTTTCCTGCCTACCTCTGGGACGATCTTGATACCTGTTTCCTGTAAGGAAATAATGTTCTCTGTGGCATCCATCCACGTTTTGTTGGAAGGCGCTTAAATTACAGGTTTTAGAAGTGGTCAACACAGACTTTTTACAATAAAATTTATATATTTTTTAAGAGGGAAAAGAAAATGTGCTCCAGGATTTTTTAATTAGATCCTGATCTCAATAATTGACAAACTGGATTTGATATTAAAGTGAGCCAATCCTGATACATGCGTGTGTGCTCAGTTGCTGACTCTTTTCAACCCCGTGGACTGTAGCCCGTCAGGCTCCTCTGTCTATGAAATTTTCCAGGCAAGAATAGTGGATGGCGTTGCCATTTCCTACTTCAGGGGACCGTGCCAATCGTAATACAGGTACAGATAAGTAAAATCATTAGAACATCTCTTCAGTAATCTAAGAAAAACAAGAGAAAAGATCTAGAAAGTGGGGCTAAGCATTTAGAGCGTGCTAGAGAATTTTAGGTAGGCTGGTCAGGAAAAGCCTTTCGTGAGGTGATGGTTGAGCCCAATGAAATGAAGTGAGCCTCATGGAATGGGGAGGGGTGGGTTGAGAGAAAGTTCCACACAGGGATAAGCTTGGCCTGTCCAAGTCTGATGGAGAAGGCGATGGCACCCCACTCCAGTACTCTTGCCTGGAAAATCCCATGGACGGAGGAGCCTGGTAGGCTGCAGTCCATGGGGTCACTAAGAACCAGACACGACTGAGCAACTTCACTTTCACTTTTCACTTTCATGCATTGGAGAAGGAAATGGCAACCCACTCCAGTGTTCTTGCCTGGAGGATCCCAGGGACGGGGGAGCCTGGTGGGCTGCCATCTATGGGTCACACTGAGTCGGACACGACTGAAGCGACTTAGCAGCAGCAGCAGTCCAAGTCTGAACCAAAGGGACCAGCATGTTGTTGTTCAGGTGCTAAGTCATATCCTACTCTTTGTGATTCCATGGACGGTAGCCTGCCAGGCTCCTCTGTCCTCCACTCTCTCCCAGAGTTTGCTAAAATTCTTGTCCATTGACTCCATAATGCTGTCTAACCATTTCATCCTCTGCCGCCCCCTTCTCCTCTTGCCTTCAATCCTTCCCAGCATCAGAGTCTTTTCCAGTGAGTTCACTCTTCACATCAGGTGGCCAAAGTATTGGAGTTTCAGCAACAATTATTATATACTAATAAATATATATATATATTTATTTGCCAGTGAATATTCAGGCTTGATTTCCTTTAGGATTGACTGGTTTGAATTCTTTGCAGTCCAGGGGGCTCTCAAGAGTCTTCTCCAGCACCACAGTTTGAAAGCATGAATTCTTAAGTGCTCAGCCTTCTTTATGGTCCAACTCTCACATCCTTACTAGAAAAACCATGACTACTAGAAAAACCGTAGCTTTGACTATACATGCCAGTCTATCACTGCTTCCACTTTTTCCCCTTCTGTTTGCCATGAAGTGATGGGACCAGATGCCGTGATCTTAGTTTTTCGAATGTTGAATTTCAGGCCAGCTTTTTCACTCTCCTCTTTCACCCTCATCAGGAGGCTCTTTCTTTCCTCTTTGCTTTCTGCCATTAGAGTGGTATAATCTGTGTATCTGAGGTTGTTGATACTTCCAGCAGTCTTGATTCCAGCTTGTTATTTCATCCAGCCTGGCATTTCACACGATGAACTTTGCATAGAAGTTAAATAACCAGGGTGACAATATACAGCCTTGTTGTACTCCTTTCCTAATTTTGCATGTCAGTTGTTCCACATCCAGTTCTAAGTGTTGCTTTTTAGCCACATACAAGTTTCTCAGGAGACAGTTAAGGTGGTCTGGTAATCCCATCTCTTTAAGAATTTTCCACAATTTGTTGTGATCCACACAGTCAAAGGCTTTACTGAAGCAGAAGTTTTTCTGGAACTCCCTTGCTTCTTCCATGTTCCAAAGAACATTGACAATTCCATCTCTGGATCCTCTGCCCCTTCGAAACCCAGCTTGTATATCTGGCAGTTCTCAGTTCAGGCGCTGTTGAAGCCTTGCTTGAAGGATTTTGAGTATTACCTTGCTAACATGTAAAATGAGTGCAATTGTACAGTAGTTGGAACATTCTTTGGCATTGCCTTTCTTTGGGATTGGAATGAAAACTGACCTCTTCCAGTCCTGTAGCCAGTTTTCCAGTCCACTACTGAGTTTTCCAAATTTGATGACATATTGACTATAGCACTTTAACAGCATCATCTTTCAGGATTTGAAATAGCTCAGCTGGAATTCCATCACCTCCACTAGCTTTGTTCCTAGTGATGCTTCCTTTCTAAGGCCCACTTGACTTCACATTCCAGGATGTCTGGCTCTAGGTGAGTGACCACACCACTGTGGTTATCTTAGTCATTATGACCTTTTTTGTACAGTTCTTCTGTGTATTCTTGCCACCTCTTAATCTCTTCTGCTTCTGTTAGGTCCATACCATTTCTGTCCTTTATTGTGTCCATCCTTGGATGAAATGTTCCCTTGATATCTCTAATTTTCTTTAAGAGATCTTTAGTCTTTCCCATTCTATTGTTTTCCTCTATTTCTTTGCATTGGTCGCTTAAGAAGGCCTTCTGGTCTCTCTTTGCTGTTCTCTGGAACTCTGCATTCAGTTGGGTATAGCTTTCCCTTTGTCCCTTGCCTTTCATTTCTTTTCTTTCCTCAGCTATTTGGAAAGCCTCCTCAGACAGCCACTTTGCCTTATTGCATTTGTTTTTCTTTGGAATGGTTTTGTTCACTGCCTCCTGTACAGTGTTAAAAACCTCTGTCCATAATTCTTCAGGCACTCCAGATCTAATCCCTCGAATCTGTTCATTACCTCCACTGTATAAGGAATTTGATTTAGGTCATACGTGAAAGGCCTAGTGGTTTTATCTACTCTCTTTAGTTTAAGCCTGAATTTTGCAATAAGGAGCTCATGATCTGAACTACATTCAGCCCCAAGTCTTGTTTTTGCTGACTGTATACAGAGTCTGTATCTTTGGCTGCAAAGAACATAATCAGTCTGATTTCGGTATCGATCATCTGGTGATGTCCATGTGTAGAGTCTTCTCTTGGGTTGTGGGAAAAGGGTATTTGATATGACCAGCATGTTCTCTTGACAAAACTCTTGTTAGCCTTTGCCCTCCTTCATTTTTACTCTGTGGCCAAACTTGCCTGTTATTCTGGGTTTGTCTGGACTTACTACTTTTGCATGCCAATCCCCTATGATGAAAAGGACGTCTTTTTTTTTTTTGGTGTTCGTTCTAGAAGCTCCTCCGTCCTTGGAATTCTCTTGGCAAGAATACTGGAGTGGGTAGCCATTCCCTTCTTCAGGGGATCTTCCTGACCCAGGAATCAGTCCCGGGTCTCCTGCATTGCAGGCAGATTCTTTACCATCTGAGCCACTAGGGAAGCCCATAGGTCTTCATAGAACTGGTCAACTTCAGCTTCTTCAACATCAATGGTTGGGGAATAGACTTGAATTACTATGATGTTGAATGGTTTGCCTTGGAAACGAACCAAGATTATTTCATTGTTTTTGAGACTGCACCCAAGTAATGCATTTTGGACTCTTGTTGACCATGCGGGCAACTCAGTTTCTTCTAAGGGATTCTTGCCCACAGTGGTAGATGGTCATCTGAATTAAATTCACCCATTCCCATCCGTTTTAGTTCACTTATTCCTAAGATGTTGATGTTCACTCTTGCCATCTCCTGCTTGACCACGCCCAATTTGTCTTGATTAATGGACCTAACATTCCAGGTTCCTATGCAGTATTGTTCTCTACAGCATCAGACTTCACACTACACACATCCATAGCTGAGTGTTGTTCCCATGTTGGCCCAGCCACTTCATTCTTTCTGGAGCTATTGGTAATTGCCCTCTGCTCGGAGAAGGCAATGGCACCCCACTCCAGTACTCTTGCCTGGAAAATCCCATGGATGGAGAAGCCTGGAAGGCTGCAGTCCATGGGGTTGCTAAGAGTCGGACACGACTGAGTGACTTCACTTTCACTTTTCACTTTCCTGCATTGGAGAAGGAAATGGCAACCCACTCCAGTGTTCTTGCCTGGAGAATCCCAGGGACGGCGGGGCCTGGTGGGCTGCCGTCTATGGGGTCGCACAGAGTTGGACACGACTGAAGTGACTTAGCAGCAGTAGCAGCTTCCCAAGTAGCATATAAGACACCTTCCAACCTGGGGGCTCACCTTCCAGTGTCATATCTTTTTGCCTTTCATACATGTACTCATGTCCATGGGTTCTCCAGGCAAGAATACTGGAGTGCATTGCCTTTTCCTCCTCCAGTGGACCACGTTTTGTCAGAACTCTTCACTGTGACCCATCATCTTTGGGCCCTGCATGGCATGGCTCATAGCTTCATTGAGTTGCAAAACCACAATAAGGCTGCTATCCATGAAGGGAAAGGTGACCAGCATATTCCTTCTCAGTTTAGGACATTGTGTCTCCCCCAGCTTTACCATACCTACTTGTCCATATCAGTGCCCTTGCCTGGAATGACCTTTTTAGCTCTGAAATCTATCTAGGTTTCAAGTCTTACCTCTGTTATTCTTCTACTTAATCGTTCTTTGGTTTGCCAGAATTGAGTGCCAAGCCCTGCCTTTGATGTTGAAGAAATGGATGTGACACAGCCCCTGCTTTTGACGGTCTGCTCTTCAGTGTGTTAGAGACAGCCCCGTAACAGTGACCCTCCCACTTGGGAAGAGCTGTGTAATATGTGTCACAGAAAAATAGGGTTTAGAGTGATTGTTGCTTTGATTGGTTTAAGCTTATAGCCCACACTGTAGGAAACTTCCTGCCTGGATAATCAGGTTGACTTTGTAATAAGTAGGTAAGGATAGAGTTAAATAAAACAAAACTGGAAGCCCAGAGACTGAAACCAGCTAATGTTGTGGATTAATTTATTCAGTAATATTCACCAGTTTAGCCTACCCTGCCAGGCACTGCAAAGTCTCTGTCCTCATGGAGCTTGTAATATACATGAAAGGCAGATAAATATGTAAACAATGTAAGAAATAACTAGGATTTCAAGCTGTGATAAATTGTGAAGACGGACTCTCCTAGGGATTCAGTGGTGAAGAATCCACGCTTCCTCTACAGGGAGCGTGGGTTCCATCCCTGGCCAGGGAACTAAGATCTCACATGATGCATGGTGTGGCCCCCCCAAAAGAAATGTGAAGAGAAAATAAGAGGATAAAGGATAACTGAGAGCAGGGATCCTACTTTGAGTGGATTGATGAGAGGAGGAAGGGCTCTGTTAGAGACGACATTTGAACAAGACCCTGACGATAAAGAGCCAGCGGGCCGAATGGGGGAAGAAGGATACCAGGTGGGAGGAGTATCCACTGTGCAGACCCCTTGGACAGCAGGAAGACCCCTGGAGCCTAAGCACCGTGAGGACAGGCATGTTTGTTTAGTCGTGTGCTACCTCCAGCTCCTAGACCAACAGCTGGTGTGTATCAAAGCACTCAGCATATTCATAGCCTAGTCAGCAGAAGAAGCATGGCAAGAGGCGGTTAGAATTGTGGCAGAGGTCAGCTTCTTCCAGCCTTGTACAGGCCATGGAAGAAGGTAGGATTTCTTTCTAACTAAAGAGGAGCCTTAGAGATTTCGGCAGGGGCATCCAAGACCTTTTAGTGGCAGCGTGAGAGATCTAGTTCTGACCAGAAAGAGAACCCGGGCACCCTGCCTTGAGAGCTCGAAGTCTTAGCCACTAGTCCATGAGTTCTTGTTTTAAGTGAGCCAGGTAAGTGATGAAGAGTTAGGAGCCTGGGGTGTGAAATCAGACAGCCTAGGTTCATCCTGCTTGTGCTACTTGTTATTTGTGTGACCTTGGGCAGATTTTTTAAAGAAACCATTTTTTTAAGCCTCAGTTTTCCTGTGTGGAGAAAGAGAATGATTATATCTACCTCACAGTTTTGGAAAGGGGTTAAATGGGCTCAATGTAGGCCCTGGTTTTTAAAAATACTGACTAGTATTACTTTAGGGTAGGGGTTGATGGAGAAGAGGGGCAGGTGTGAGAATCTTTGAAGGAGTGAAATTGGCAGAACTTGTGGATAACTGGGACTAGTTGGTGAGCATGAAGCCTTGCTCCTTGAGAAAGGTTCTAAATTGAGCCTGTTTCTTCATTTGTAAAATGGGGGTCCTAATAGTCTTTTAATTTATTCCTAATAGCTTCCTGATGTATTTACCTCACCTGGTTATAGTTTGTGACCATCAGCTGAGGTGAGGTGTGTGTTTGCTGATTACCTGAAAAAGGGAAAGACGACCAGATGAGTAATAGGAAGTCAGGAGAAGAGTATTTAAAGATGGCTTTGAAATCTTGAGCCAGGATGACTGTAAAAATGGCGAGAAGACATGAAAGGACCTGGTGACCGTCGTATAGAGTGAAGTAGGTCAGAAGGAAAAAGACAAATATCATGTATTAACGCATACACGTGCAATCTGAAAAAATTGAAATAGACAATCTTATTTGTGAAGTAGAAATAGACATGCAGACATAGAGAACCAATATATGGGCACCAAGGGGAAAGGAGGAATGTGGGAGGAACTGGGAGACTGGGGCTGACATGTATCACTACTGATACTATGTATAAAATAGAGGACTCACGAGAACCTAGGGTGCAGCACGGGGAACCAGCACAGGGAACTCCACTCGGTGCTCTGTGGTGACCTCCATGGGAAGGCAGTCCAAAAACGAGGGGATATATGTATACGTATAACTGGTTCATGTTGCTGTACAGTAGAAACTAACACAACACTGTAAAACAGCTGTACTCCAATAACAGTTTTTTTTTAAATGGTAGGAAGAACAAAATGAGAGAACTTTAAGCCAAGGCTACTTTTATTTTATTTTAAACACCCCCAACGCTTTGATTGTTATTAAGTATATAAGGTAAAAAATATGAAGTCCTCTATCACTTCTGCCCAATCGCACTCTCCAGGTAACTGAGTTTGTGTGTTCTTCCAGACTATCCAAGCTCACATCAAATATGTATTCATACACGCACACACACACACACACACACACGTGTCCGACTCTTTGCAACCCCATGGACTGTAGCCCTCCAGGCTCCTCTGTCCATGGAATTCTCCAGGCAAGAATACTAGAGTGGGTTGTCATCCCTTTTCCAGGAGATCTTCCCCACCCAGGGGTTGAACCCCAGTCTTCCACATTGCAGGCAGATTCTTTACCACCTGAGCCTCCAGGGAGAACCATGTATATGTGTATATGTATGCCAAAGAAAAATAAACTGTGCAATACTGTCTTGCCATTTGCTTTTTTCACAGTCCAATAAGGAATCGGTGGTTTTTTTTAAACCTTTTTATTTTTTAATCAAAATGTAGTTAATGGAGTCTGTACATAAATTATCTTTAAGTGACCTACATAAGATATTTTAAGCGTTTTTAACATTTAAGAATTGTCTTATAATTCCAATTTAAAATGTATAATTGAGTAAATAATGGACTTAGAGTTGTGATTGTAAATTGAAGCCTTTATATTGCATGCACATAATTAAAGAGTCACTGTTCTCATAAGCTTAATTTTTTAAATTTATAAGCTGTTTGAGTTCTTAGGAAATTTTGTATTTTTAAGTCAAAGATTGTTGCTAAAATGGGTTATATTAAATTATTTAAAGTGGTTAAAATTTTATGTTTGAAAGTGTAAGTGAAATCAAACATTCATCACAGCCCTTTAAATGAAAACTCCAAATAGAGTAAGAGGATCTAAGTTGAATGTATAAGTTTGAGGAAAAATTTCAGCTTTCTGAGCTCATAGATTAATAAGTATTAATATCTGAAAACTATAGTAAATCTATGCCCCCAAACTACTCTCAGGTATGAAAATAAAAATGCTTATCTGCACTGGTAGTGTTCTGCTTTGCCTGTCTTCCCCAGAGTGTGCTGATATTCCTGGTGCTTGCTGTTCTATTCTTTATCTCTCCTGTGTTCAAGTCTGTAGCGTTGCTGGTCACATGGTACTCCTCTGAGCTGTGGAGAAAGCAGCCATCGTATGTAGGACTTTGCTAAGACAGGTATACTTGGTCCAGTGATAGAAAACCACATGTGAGGTTTGTGAACCTTGGCTGGATGGTGGCTTTAGTAAACCTGAATTATTTTTCTTTGAAATGGCATCCTTCTTATTTAAAATTTTCCTTCACAAAGGCATCAACATTGTTTTGCAAGTATAGCAGCGGACTTCATTAGGCCTTCATTTCTTTTGTCTTGGGGGAAAATTTTCTTTCCTTGAACCTCATCGGAGCTCTACTTGGAAAAGTGTAACTTGTATGGAAGATCCTCCTCCAATCAGATTTGAATTGTTAACATTCTGTACTGGAATCTGTCTGGGCTTTCAGTTAACTGACTTTTTTCAGTTTGGGGAAAGTGGTGTGTTTCTTTTCTACTTAGTTTAAACCTAATTGTTTGGTTAGAAATGAAGCCTGTTGGCTTAAAAAACGTCAAGGTTTGTGTGCCAAAGAGCTCTGTACGCCTCAATGGTCAGCCCTGTTCATTAGGCCAGAGTAGAAGGAAGGTCAAGCTTATGGATGAACGGTCATATACTCTTGCAGTTGGCAACGGAGACTATTTTTGGACAAATAAAGACACATTGTGGAATTATGTGCAGACTCTTTCTGGTAAGAAGTCAGTTACCTCCAAAATGAATGTTTTAGAGACTATTCCTTGGAGAAAACTTGAAAAGTGCATAAAGATAAGGAAAATAAAAATAATAATCTCATTGAAGTAGTATTTTTTTCCCTTAAGTTTTATCTTGAAGTAAAAGAATGTAAGTAGAATAATGGCTGGTTAATATGTAAGACAGAGAAGGCAATGGCACCCCACTCCAGTACTCTTGCCTTGAAAATCCATGGACAGAGGAGCCTGGTAGGCTGCAGTCCATGGGGTCACTAAGAGTCGGGAACGACTGAGCGACTTCACTTTCACTTTTCACTTTCATGCACTGGAGAAGGAAATGGCAACCCACTCCAGTGTTCTTGCCTGGAGAATCCCAGGGACGGGGAAGCCTGGTGGGCTGCCGCCTCTGGGGTCGCACAGAGTTGGACACCACTGAAGTGACTTAGCAGCAGCAGCAGCAACATGTAAGAGGCTGTTTATGAGCTCAGTTCTCTAAAATGTCTGTTTCAGAGTCTCTTGTCAGCCTTAGAGTCTAGCTTATCAACGTGCTTCTGTCCTTATTTAGAGGATTTTAGGAGATTTACTTTCACTTTTCACTTTCATGCATTGGAGAAGGCAATGGCAACCCACTCCAGTGTTCTTGCCTGGAGAATCCCAGGGAAGGGGGAGCCTGGTAGGCTGCCGTCTATGGGGTCGCACAGAGTTGGGCACGACTGAAGCGACTTAGCAGTAGCAGCAGCAGCAGGGGCTTCCCTGGTGGCTCAGTCTCCTGCCTGTAGCGCAGGAGACCTGGGTTTGATCCCTGGGTGGGAAAGATTCCTTAGAGGAGGAAACAGCCACCCACTCCAGTGTTCTTGCCTGGAGAAGCCCATGGACAGAGGAGCCTGGTGGACTTGTGGGTTACAGTCCATGGGGTCGCGGAGTTGGACACGACTGAAGCGACTAAACCATCACCACCACGGTTTCTAGGGGATAATGGTAGCAGTGGCCACATGAACCAATCTGTTCTGGTGGAAAGTAGAAGCTTGACTCTTCAGTGACTTGGTGAATTGTCTTGTGTTTCCCTCTGCCCTGTATTTATAACTCACAATTTATAAATGACATTTGGACCCAGAAGCCCTGTTAAAGAATGGCATCTAATGTAGGGAGGCTGTATTTTTAGAAGAAGCTGTGGAGATAACTTGACGGCAAACTAAGAATTTGGGGTATTTGGTTTCAATTTAGTGTACTTCTGTATGAGGGGAGATACGTCAGGTTTCCTTTAATAATTTTTTTAAGTATTAATATCTATGTTCATTGTTAATATGTTGACTTTACCTAGAGTTGAGGTTCCATCTCAATCTAAACTCATACTTTGCTTTTTGGGGATCCTGAAATCCTGTGTCCTTAGTTTTACACATTTTAAAGAAATTGGTCTTTACTGTAATTGGGCACTTGAAAGTTTTGCCAGGCAGGTGTATTGTGTAAGCAGTTGACTTAACAGAAACTCACTGTTACTAGCTTTTTAATGAAAAAGACTCTGTTTGACAGAGTCTTCTCAAACCAGTGAGCTCTCTTCATCAAACTATTAGTTTTTCCTCTGTTAGGACTCAGTTCTTATCTATCTGTATGCAAAGTGGAAATGAAATACTAATTTATGTAACTTTAATTATCAGAAGTAACACTTCTTATAAACCCAAATACCGGAATACCTTTTTTTTTTTTTGGTAGCAGATCTGTCTTAGATAAGTTCACAAGTTGCATTTTGTTTTAAAGTATGTGGTGATTCTCAAGAGTATTCAGTCTAAAAATAGGGGTTTCACAGTGATCTAAGGAGCTGTTCACACTAAATGTAATTCATTGTTTATTTGTATATTTAAAGTGCAGAAATAAGTATTTTGTTTAAAAAAAGCCACAGTGGAGTCCTTAGTTCTGTGATAGGGAAGGTGGGAAGGAAGCTAATATTTAGTTACATCTCTAAGCAAAGGGATAGGTGGCCAAGGGAAGACCAGACTGGAAATGTGACTAATTCTAAGACATGTGTTTTCATTGTACTGTGACGATAGGGAAACTGGGAGTCTTTACTGGCTGTTGTTATGTGCCTGGCCAGGGCTTCCACATGCTCATCTCACACACCAGCAAAGTAATGCTCAAAATTCTCCATGCCAGGCTTCAACAGTATATGAACCAAGAACTTCCACATGTTCAAGCTGGATTTAGAAAAGGCAGAGGAACCAGAGATCAAATTGCCAACATCCACTGGATCATCGAAAAAGCAAAAGAATTCCAGAAAAACATCTACTTTTGCTTCATTGATTACGCCAAACCTTTTGACTGTGTCGATCACAACAAACTGTGGATAATTCTTAAAGAGATGGGAATACCAGACCGCCTGACCTGCCTCCTGAGATCTGTATACAGGTCAAGAAGCAACAGTTAGAACTGGTTGTGGAACAACAGACTGGTTCCAAATAGGAAAAGGAGTATGTCAAGGCTGTATATTGTCACCCTGCTTATTTGACTTATATGCAGAGTACATCATGCAAAATGCTGGATTGGGTGAAGCACAAGCTGGAATCAAGATTGCCGGGAGAAATATCAATAACCTCAGATATGCAGATGACACCACCCTTATGGCAGAAAGTGAAGAGGAACTAAAAAGCCTCTTGAAGAAAGTGAAAGAGGAGAGTGAAAAAGTTGGCTTAAAACTCAATATTCAAAAAACAAAGATCATGACATCCGGTCCCATCACTTCATGGCAAATAGATGGGGAAACAGTGACAGACTTTATTTTGGGGGGCTCCAAAATCACTGCAGATGGTGATTGCAGCCATGAAATTAAAAGATGCTTGCTCCTTGGAAGAAAAGCTATGACCAACCTAGGCAGCATATTACAAAGCAGATACATTACTTTACTGACACAGGTCTTTATAGTCAAAGCTATGATTTTTCCAGTAGTCATGTATGGATGTGAGAGAGTTAGACTATAAAGAAAGTGGAACGCCGAAGAATTGATGCTTTTGAACTGTGGTGTTGGAGAAGACTCTTGAGAGTCCCTTGGACTGCAAGGAGATCAAACCAGTCAATCCTAAAAGAAATCATTGGAAAGACTGATGCTGAGACTGAAGCGCCAATACTTTGGCCACCTGATGTGAAGAACTGACTCATTAGAAAAGACCGTGATGCTGGGAAAGATTGAAGTCAGAAGGAGAAGGGGAATATAGAGGATGAGATGGTAGATGGCATCACCGACTCGATGGACATGAGTTTGAGCAAGCTCCAGGAGTCGGTGATGGACAGGAAAACCTAGTGTGTTACAGTCCATGGGGTTGCGAAGAGTCTGACATGACTGAGCAACTGAACTGAACTAAGGGCTTCCTAAAATCAGGTCTTTTGACACTGGGTTCTTTGACATGCTCCTGGAAAACAGTTTTCTAGGCCATTATCAAAAAATACCAGGACTTCCCATGTAGTCCAGTGGTTAAGACTCCACACTTCTGCTGCAGGGGGCACAGGTTTGATCCATGGTCAGGGAAATAAGACCCCACATGCTGAGCAGTGCAGCCCCACCAAAAAATGCCCATGCCATAAGGGTGCCTGTGGTTTAATGAACTCTCACAAATCCAGAAGCAACCCGCCCCCCCCGGCCCCGCCACAGTCTCCTCTGATAGATCTGCGGTCACTAGACCCCTTATCTTACTTATAAACCTTAACATTAGTTTTAGACAGACATTTATTTAATGTTTGTTTTTATTTGTTTATTTGGCTACACCGGGCCCTAGTTGCAGCTTGTGGAGTCTAGTTCCTCCACCAGGCATCGAGTTCCTCCACCAGGCCCGAAACCCAGCCTCCTGGATTGGGAGTGTGAAGCCTTAGCCACTGGAACACTGAAAGTCCCTAGGCAGGCATTTAAAAATAAAACTTAAAAAAAAAAAAGTGATCAGTGATCATTGTAAAAATTTAGACAGTTGTTGTCAAATGCAAGTTTGTGTGCCTGAGGCACAGTGAGGCCAAACCAAGATGTCAGAGTTTGGAGCAGAAAAAGGTTTATTGCAGGGCCGAGAAAGGAGAATGGGTAGCTTGTGCTAAAAAAACCCCAAACTCCCCCAACAGTTTGTAGCCAAAAGTTTTTGTAGGCAAAACCTGGGTTGAGAGCTGCAGGGTTTGTGGCTTTCTCTGATAGGCTGGTGGTGAGGTAACCAGAATCGTGTGCTCAGCCTGAAGTTACCATCCTCCATTGGGTAGGGACAGAGTTCCTGCAAAAGAACTCAGAGATACATATATTCCTTGAGCAGGAACCAGGGCCCTGCCCTGCCGTTTCTCGACTGCTCCATCTTCCCTGTTTATTGTTTGAATCTGCCCTTTGAACTTAAGGAAGATCTAGGAGTTGGAAGCTTTTTCCTACAAGCAAGAAATGGGACAGGACGTGGGGGTGGGGGGGTTAGGGGGAAGGGTCAGAAAGTTTTGTATCCAGGAAAACACCATAGACGGAGCCCTCCTGGGTCTCACAGTTAAGAGCAATAGGAAGGAAAGTCAAATCTCTCTTCTGTCCCGCTCCCTGAAGGTGACAACTACAAACTGGATGTTTATCCTTCCAAATGTTATTCTATATACATTCAGAATATCTGTGTATTTTTATAAAACATGGAGCTCTGTTGTATAAAACTGTTTGCAGTCTGCTTCTTTTATTTAAGAAGATGTTGAGGATGTTTCTCCACGTCAAGGCACTGTCGGGACTCAACTTTTAACAATTGTTTAGTGTGCCATTGTATTTCTGTACCACAGTTTACTTAGCAGTTTTCTTAACTGAAGGATGTTTATTTCTAGTCATTCACTATTATAAACAGCGCTGCAGTGAGCATCTTTGTGTATTTGTAGAGTGAATACCTGGAAGTGGGGTTGTTTGGTCAAGAGGTTGTACATGGACAGGTATTGGTGATTACTTCCCAGGAGGTCTGACCAATTTACACTCAGACTCAACAGGTGTTGTCCTTGAGTAGTTTAAAACTTGCATTAGCTGAGATTTTTGCATTTATTTGGGATTTTTTTTTTTAATAAAAAACTAATTTTTAAAACAGTAAATTGTAGGGCAGAAATAATATATACGGAAACTTCTATTAAGGAAGCTTTTTAAATGTATTAATCCTGGCTTTTCGATTTCTAAGCCTATGAAAGCCTTCATTGCTTGGTAATTACCTATGAATTCTTATCGGTGTCATTTTCTCATTGTTAAACGTTACTACTTCCTAACCAGATGATAAACTTCTTGAAGGCACCTCACATGTGCTTATAAATTCTTTGTGCCTGGCATAGGTTCTTGAATATGTGAGATTTGGGGTGTATTGCTGTGGTGGGAGGCAGATCTAGTTCTTTTCTTTAAGACAGGAGTTACTTGTTTTTCTTTCCTTCTTTCTGGCTGTGCTGGGTGTTCGTTGTTGCGTGCAGGCTTTGTCTAGTTGCAGCTGCTGGGCTCTAGAGCACTGACTCAGTAATTGTGGTGCACGGGCTTGGTAGCCCCGTGGCATGTGGATTCTTCCTGGACCAGAGATTGAACCCATGTGTCCTCTGCGTTGGTAGGCAGGGAAGTCCCAGATCTGATATTTTGAAGAAAGCACGATATTCTCAGCCTGGATGTCCTAATGGACAGAGCTGTAATCCTTATATAAAGATTTCCACAGCAAAGGGAGACATTTTTTAAGTTTTTGAAAGAATGCTTCATTCCTCACGAATTAACATTAGTTAACAAACGTTCCTGATGGTTCAGTGGTTAAGAATCTGCACTTCCAATGCAGGGGGCAGGGTTTAATTCCAGGTCTGGGAACTAAGATCCCACATGCTGCATGGCCAAAAAATAAAAATAAATATAAAAAATACCAGTTATTCATTGTGGTTGAGAAAGGTCTGACTTTGGCAACTCCAGGAGGAAGAAGACAAGAGGAAAACTCGGGATGCGTTCACTGGACAGCTGTTACTTCTCAAGAACTATCAAACTTGTGTGTTTGCAGATCAGGGAGCAGAGAAGCACGAAGGGCCAGGTCCGTCCTCTGGGATCACTGATCAAGAGAAGGAGTTGTCCACCAGTGCTTTCCAAGCTTTCACAGTAAGAAACGGTTTCTCTTAATCTGTTCCATTTTTAGAATCTGTCAAGCGTGATATTTTCACCGTAAATTTATGATCTTTGCTCTGTACTAATTTAAGAGTTAGCTTCAGAGAGTAGGTTTAGGTTTAAATTTCTTTAATTTTAGAGTTTAAATATCGTGAAAGGAATGGGAATAATCTGAGCCATTGCCAAGTTTTTGTGTTTCCAAAATCATATCACAGTTTTTTAATTGATGTGACTATTACTTCATCTAGTGACTTTAGTATATTTAGGGGGATTATATCTTTGTAAAAGCTTTTAAATAAAGATGAATGAAATATATTTGGAAATGAATGTAAAGTTCTTAAAGTTGGTATGTGATTTTGTGTATTTTTGTTTTAGGCTGGAAATTACGATGTCTGTCTGCAACATCTTGCTTGTCTACAAGATATAAACAAAGATGATTATAAAATAATTTTGAATACAGCAGTAGCTGAGTTTTTTAAAAGTAACCAGACAACAACAGATAGTTTGAGACAAACACTTAACCAGCTGAAGAATCAGGTAATACCATACATGAATTTCATTATAAAATATTGTGGTGCTCTCTATGAAATGAAATTAGCAAAGTAAAATTAATGTGACTTTTTATTTGATATTAGTAGCACAATTTCTAATGTATCTGCAACATTTGTATTAGTTTTATTTGTATACAATTCATTTTCTAGGAAATGAAGGTATGCTATGTGATCTTACATTCTGTTGCATTTTAAACTTGAACAGAATAAGCTAATATACAAAATCTGAATGAGCTTTGGAGTTTTGAGAAAGAATTAGAATAGAAATATATGAAAAATGTAGCTGCTGAGATTATAATCTTACTTATAACTGAAAGATCTGATTATTAATAATAATGTCATTGTTTTAGCATTTGAGGTCAGGAAATGATTAATTTTTTAAATAGAAGATACAATTTATTTACGGTTTGGGACTTGCCTTGGTCATTGGTCTGGTCATAATAGCATCTCAAGGTTAGACCTTTGATACTGAAGAGGGCTGGTGGCAGACCTTCAGTGCTGACCGCACAATGAGACCTTACATAACTAAGAACCTCTGTCGGACATCTCTTATTCTTCCCAGTAGCCCGATGAAGTAGCTACTACATTTTTTTTCTCATTTAATAGACTTGAACGCTAAGGTACAGATGACTTGTGCAAATTGTCCAAAGACACAAAGCTTTTACGTAATAAGAGCTACGTGAACCCAGTTCTGTTTGGCTTTTGAGCCCCCGTGCTAAATTCATGAGAACCACCATACTGTAGCGTGACTGTGGGCCCATTCACTCAGTTGCATCCCACTCTTAGACCCCATGGACTGTAGCCCACCAGGCTCCTCTGTCCATAGGACTTTTCCAGGGAAGAATACAGGAACAGGTTGCCGTTTCCCCCTCCAAGGGATCTTCCTGACCCAAGGATTGACCAGGGATCCATCTACTAGAACTCGCACCCCTAGAGCCCGTGCTCCACGATGAGAAGCACCTGCTCTGCGACTGGACAGTAAGCCCCGCTCTCTGCAACTGGAGGTCTGTGTGCAATGGTGAAGACCCAGCACAGCCAGAAATTTACAACAAAACCTTAGGTCCTATTGACAGTGTGGGAGATTTTAGATTAAAAATGTTGGCCTGTGTTCCTGCTTATTCAGATTCTTCCACCTTTACTCTTTATTTTCTTACTGTTAGAACATAATCTCCTTGGATTGTTTTATAGGTACACTCAGCTGTTGAGGAAATGGATGGGTTGGATGATGTTGAAAACAGCATGTTGTATTACAATCAAGCAGTCATCCTGTATCATCTGCGGCAGTATACAGAGGCCATATCCGTTGGCGAAAAACTTTATCAGTTCATAGAACCTTTCGGTATGTCATCTGTCAAGAAATTTGCCTATCTCCTCACACTTGCAAAGGTCTGTGATACTTGTGTCTAGATAACCTAAATCAGAATCCTTTATGAGTGTTTAAAGAAAGAAAAGGCAGTGTCAGATTATCTTAATGGTTAGAAAAAATAAAAATTCTATCACTTTTAGATGAATCTAGGTTTTTCTTTAACATCCTGCTATTACCCCCACCCAGTCTTTGAAGATAACTGTTGGAAATGCTGTTTCTGATTGGAAAGATTCACTGATTTTTTTTTTTTTTCTTTGCTCTTTAAACACTGCCTTCATGTACCTGATCCTTTCTTTCTTGACTGCTGTGTTAAGGAAGGGGTGTTTTGGAAGTGAGGGGGACAGGGTAGTATTTTACTTCATATATTGCCTAATTAAAATTCTTGTAGGTAATCATAGAGTAGATCATATAGAATACAATTAGCCTTTTGTTAACTAGCTTACAGTTACCAGCCTCGAATAAGAATGCTAAGAAAAGTAAGGACCACTGCTCCGTGGTGACCTGAATGGGACAGAAATCCAAAAAATAGGGGTATATGTTTAAGTATAGCTGATTCACTTTGCTGAACATCAGAAACTGACACAACGTTGGAAAGCAGCTATACTCCAATAAAAGTTAAAGTAAGGGCACGGAAAGAAGAGGGCGTGAATAAAGCAGCAGCAAAGCTGGACCTAAGAAACGTGTAGAGAGGGCTGTTGGCTTCCAGCCTGTGAGCAAGCAGATTTCAGGTGTCTTGTTCTCCACGAGGTCTTTCTTTCAAATTCAAAACACTAGTGTGTGTTCTTGATTTATAAATCCCTGATTGCTGTTATGGTCACTGTAGGACAGATGCTGCTTTGGGAAGATTCCAGGTCCCTGAGCTGACGGCTGGCTGGACAGCTGTCACTGTGGCTCCAGGGAGGCCTTTTCCAGACACTCTTCTGCCCCTCAGCCCTGAGGACGCCGTGCCAGGCAGGAGTGATGAAAGACTGTATGACTAGGGACCAGATCCTTGGCCCTGTAACGCTGGGAATCACAGTTCTACTTCTAGGATGGCATGGATGTGTTTTCTCTCTAAAGCTGGTTTTTACAATTTCTGAAACAGTGGTCATCTGTACCATGTGCTGTACTACGAGCACAATATAGCAGAAGGGGATGACAGAGGATAAGGTGTTTGGATGGCGTCACCAACTAAATGGACATGAGTTCGAGCAAACTCCAGGAGATAGTGAAGGACAGGAGAGCATGGTGTGCTGCAGTCCATGGGGTCACAGAGTCAAACACAACTTAGCAGCTGAACAACAAACACCAACTCAGTATTCAGATCCATTTTCCTTCTTTGAAACTTTTTTTTACTTTATTACTTGCCTCTTCATACAATATAAGTTTATTGAGCAGGTGCTGTTTTGGAGTCAGAAGATAATAATGAATGCAATCAAGTCTGGCAGAGAGAGCAATACAACAAATATGTATTGTGAGGTAGTTAAATCCTGGGAAGAAAGGATTACCCCTAAAATGGGATAAAAGGATTGACTGGGGATGTCATTTTTAGATAAGGTGATTGAGGAAGGCCTGGAATAAGACAGTGTTTGGAAAGTGGCTTGAGTGAAGAGGAGAGGCAAGCGCTGCAATGGGCGGGAAAGCGTCAGAGCAAGAGGTTGTAGAGTACGCAGAGGCCCTGCGGTGATGGCCGTTCCGGGGAGTGAGGACGGTGTCACCGGGACAGGAGCAAGCGGGGCCCGGGGAGCAGCACAGACCCGGCACTGTGGCCTGGGTAAGCACTGGCGGGTTCTCAGCTGAGGTGGGTAGCCCTTCTAGACGTGCGACCTTGGCACGTCAACTGCATCGCTTATAAGTGGATTCCACCATGGCCGCTGTGTAAGCGCAAGCGTGGAACAGGAAGGCTTGTCAGTCCCCGGATTGCACCCCGGCCCCATCACTGGAAGCATGGCGTCCTCACCCCTGGACCACCAGGGGCTTCCCCTGAAATGTTCAGTTCTTGATTATAGCAGCCTTCTTTTCTTTTTGGCATTTAATAAATTTCTATTGGAGTATAACTAGCTGCTTTCCAGTGTTGTGTTAGTTTCTGCTGTACAGCAGAGTGAATCAGCTACATATATCCCCTCGTGTTTGGATTGCCTTCCCATGTAGGTCACCACAGAGCGCTGAGTGGAGTTCCCCGTGCTGCACACCAGGTTCTCATTAGTTCTCTGTTTTATGCATAGTGGTGTATAGGTGTCAGTCCCAGGCTCGCAGTTCATTCCATCCTGCATTTTTCCCCTCGGTGTCCATATATTTGTTCCCTGTGCCTGTGTCTCTTTCTGGCAGCCTTCTCTTAGACCCTTTCTGTTTGTCTTTTCTTCTGAAAGAAAAGGAGAATGGTGTCATGTCGTGTACCAGGTTACCTCTCCTTCCTTCACTGGTTCTTCTTGGGATTTTTCTCATTGGGTCTTCCTCTTGGCTGGTTCAGCTTCTGGTGTACTCCAGTCTACATCTTGTTTCTTTTGTGTCTCTGATCCCTGTGTTTATTTTCTCTGTCTCAGTGCCTAGAAAGGAAGTCTGTTTTCCTAGAGTCACAGACCTTTTTAGAGTTAGATGGAACAAGTCCTTCTTGTTCACCTAGTCCACCCCCTGCCATCAGGCACGGGAAGTATTCTCTCCACTTTTCAGGTCAATCAGCTGAGTTTGAATAGTTCCATGATGTGCAGAGGCTGTGCATCTGTTAAGTAACCAGGCTGTGGAATTAGGGTTTCCTTCCACCTAGCATAATACTCCTCATTATAAGCGCTGATATTTGGTAGAGACTGTGCCAAAGGAATTTCAGGCACTAGAATCCTGATATGTGAGGCCTTGGGAAGCCTAATAGGATGGCATAGTTGGTACTGCACTTGGCTTCCACACATGGCTCTGGAGAATGAACACTCCTTCAGGTAAAAGACGCAGGCTTTGCTTTTTAGAGCTTTCTGTGGGGGGAATGGTCTGAGATGTTATTTTGGATTGTGACTTTTCTTGTTTGTTCTTTTTTTCCCCCCAGAAGAAAAATTTGCCCAAGCAGTGTGTTTTTTGCTCGTAGACCTGTATATATTAACCTACCAAGCTGAGAAAGCTTTACATCTTCTTGCTGTTCTAGAAAAAATGATTTCACAGGGAAACAATAACAAAAATGGAAAGAATGAGGTGAGTGTTCTGAGGTGATCAGACTAAACTGTAAAGTATGTTTAGTATTTGTGGTTACTAAGTAGTATTTTAATAGGTTTATTGAAATATAATTCACATACACAGAATCTATCATTTGAAACTGTACAGGTCAGTGGTGTTTAGTGTACTCACATAATTGTGCAGCCATTACCACTCTCTGAATTCCAGAACATTGCCATCACTCCAGAAAGAAACCCTGTATCTGTTAGCCATCATTCCCATTCTCTCCTTCCCTCAGCCTCTGGTGCCCACGGGTCTGCTTTCTTTCTTCCTTTTGTTTAATGATAGCTTTGCTATTACTTTTTTTTTTTGGCTGCACTGGCTCTTAGTTGCTGTGTACAGGCTTGTCTAGTTTCGGTGCTTGGGCTTCTCATTGTGGTGGCTGCTTTTGTTGCAGAGCACAGGCTTTAGTATTTGTGGTGCATGGGTTTAGTTGCCCCACAGCATGTGGGATCTTCCCAGACTCTGGATCGAACTGGTATCCCTTGCATTGCAAGGCAAATTCTTAACCCACCAGGAAGTCCCAAAGAAAGTTTTTTCTTTTTTTTTTTATAAAAGATTTATTTATGTTATTTTTAGACTGTGGGGGGTCTTCATTGCTGCGTGCAGGCTTTGTGTAGTTGTGATGAGTTGGCTTCAGTAGTTGGAGCACACAGGCTCAGTAGTTCGGGTGGGCAGGCTTAGTTGCTCCAAGGCATGTGGGATCTTCCCAGACCAGGGATCAAACTGGTGTCCCTTGCATTGCAAGGCAGATTCTTCACCACTGGACCACAGGGAAGCCCATAGAGAAAATTTTTAAAGAGGGAATGACATGATCTGTTCTGTGTTTTAGGAAGATAATCAGTTTTGCCCAAGTAACATCCATGCTTTTTAAACCTAGCCCATCATTATACTCAACTGTGAGCTTAAGAGTTTCCTGTCAACCACCCAAATGGGACCTGGGATTCAGAATTTTGAAAATGTTCTCTAGGTGATTCAGATTAGCTCACTTGTAAATCAGTGATTTCAGTTATGGTCAAAAATATTTAATCTTGGATAACTTTATTTTACCACCCTACAGACTGGTAATAATACCAACAAAGATGGATCTAATCATAAAGCTGAAAGTGGAGCACTAATAGAAGCTGCAAAGTCAAAGATACATCAGGTAGTGTAAAGTTTAAGAGGAGTTGTACCTGACATATATTTACTTGTAGTTATGAATAATGAAGGATGTGATCATTGAAAACAGTAAGTAATTAAAGGCATGCATGTTTATTGGTTTTGAAGTATTAAAGTTTAGAAGCACATTTATCTAAGTATATTTTGCTTAAGATGATAATGTAATATTATTTCTTTTAATTCTCTGTAGAAAATTGAGAGAAATGCCCAGGAACGTATTGGATGATAAAAATCAGTTTGTAGAATTTGAAAATTCATTGTTAACCATATACAGTTAAGGATTGATAAGATTTTTGTTTGGAACTTAGATATAAATTTCATTCAACCATGTTTTAGTTTTTAAAAGTGTATTCCAAGGAGAGAAAACTTTTTTTTAATGTATATTCCAAGAGTACAGTAAAAATAATCCAAAAAAAGTTTTTTAAAACCCACTTTCACAAGTACCTGGTATAACTGTGTTGTGAATAGATTGGGTTTAATTTTCTTAACTAGAAAGTAAAACTTCTTGAGCATGTGTAAATCCACCACGGTTCCTACCTACTAGTGTTTTTCTTTTGGCAGTATAAAGTAAGAGCATATATCCAAATGAAGTCCCTAAAGGCGTGCAAAAGGGAAATCAAGTCTGTCATGAATACAGCGGGGAATGTAAGTTTCTTGACTTTTCTTTTTTTTTTTTTAATGAGTAGCTTTTATGTCCCAAATTTTCTTATTTGCACCGTAGGTATTTGTCAGTTTTAAGTAACTTGCGTTTATTATAGTGTATGTATACTGCCAGATATAAACCTTTATGTTGAGTTCTGAGCTACTGATCATTCTGTGTCTATAATTTATTACAGTATTTTTCTCACTTAAAACTGTAACAAGCATTTCCCTGTTAGTATACAGCTGTCCAGAATTCTGTGAGTGGTTTATCACAATTAACTTAACATTTACTGTTATTAGATACGGTAGTATTTTTTTTCGATTATACCCAAAACATTTATTAAAGGTAAATAATTTGGTTGTTCCCCAAACCTGCCCCTTCCACATAATCTTTTGCTCGACAGTACCTTCAGTTTGATTGGTGCTAGAGTATTTTGAGTTAAAAATACCCCTTCCTTTCCCTCCACTCCAACCCTGCACTGTTAAGTAGCCTTAAGACAGTAAAGAGACAGATACTTTTAGGAAAACTGTAAATTAAAAGTGTGAAGTCATAAAGAGATACAGTTTATAGTAGGAAAAGTTCAGGAAAGTTGACTCTAGAAATCTCAGGTAGGATCCAAATTAGCCACTGGGTCAGTTTTAAGGGATTTCAGACCTGAGGGGTAGACTTGAGGCTATTATCAAGTCTTTTCGGGGAGAAAAGACATGATTCCCTTTCTTAAAGGATGCTATCATCAAAGGGAAAAGATGAACAGGAAAATAAATCATTGTTAGTCATACCCACATCAGGGAAAACTTCAGGAGCAAGTTTCAGGAGAAGCAAAAGATGGTCTGTGATCCAAAACACGATTATTCTGTTGTTGAAATAATCACCGTTGAAAACAGGCATTCTGTTAGGAAATTTTTCCATCCATAAAATGACACCTTTTTCCCCTTACTTGGAAAAGCATTTAATTATTTGTACTTTGAGTTCTAATGAAGGTTGTATTTGTGTCCTAGAAGATAAGGGAGATCACCAGTCTATAATAATCATTAAGATGAAGGCTCTAGTTCTGTTAAATTGGCTTTTAGTTAATAGTATAATAGATGAAGACAGTCAGTATTGTCTGCAAAGAATACTTTGCAGACTATATTCTTATTCATATATGTTGTATGTATTTTTTTAGGTAGACATTTAATAATTCAGGTTGTAAAGTGCTGTCTGCCAGGTTTCATTGTTTTAGATTGTGGAAACAAGAGGAAAGTCAGAGACTGTAGATTTCATGACCTTGACTTAACGTGGTTTGGTTTTGCTGTTAACCACATGCCAGTGCAGTGGTGTGATTATGATCTCACATTTGGCGTCTGAGAACAAACTGTAAGAAACTTGTGTTTTCTTTACAGTCTGCACCTTCCCTGTTTCTTAAAAGCAATTTTGAGTACTTAAGAGGCAATTATCGAAAAGCTGTGAAACTGTTGAATAGTTCAAACATTGCTGAGCATCCAGGATTCATGAAAACAGGTAAGAAAATTGTGAAGTGTTGGTGTTTTCTTCCTGATTCTTCTACGCCTTGTTGCTTTTTGTTCTACGCCTAGGCTGCTATTCCAAGTGATTTTTTAAATGAAAATATTTTTTATTTCTGCTGCAGAAAATTCCTAGAATTTTCTTTCATTACTTGTTTCCATTTTAAAAGATGCCTCACTTCTCCTCCTTGTCTTTCACCTCGGGTAGTCTTTCGGTCGTTCTGGTTTTAATACCAGCTTAGAAATTGGACTTCAGGAATGCTCTCATTTCCCAAACGAAATGACAGTGATTTTACTTTTTCTCTTCTCTCCCATAAAAGCAGTGATATTATGAAATGTTTTTTAGACTATTATATCGAAAATATTTTTATAAATTAAGAATATACTTATTGCTATCTATTCTTTCCTCTATTTGGAAAGCCTTAACAAATTGCTTAATATTAATAGTAAAATGAAAGGTAAAATTTGCAGCTCTCATTTAAGTTCATGTCATTGCTGTTTTATGGAGAAGGAGGAAGAAAATCGGTTTATTCAAGAAATGAAGTTAAACTAGTGAAAATATTTTGGACTAAATGCAGAACGCAAAAGATGAATAAATATTTGTTTCATCTGACATTCTGTTTAGACCGGTGCACAAAACACACATGTAAACACACTCAAACCTCCCCCTCTTCACCCCTTCAGTTCAGTGGAGTCATAAAGGAAAGAAAAAGGCGGTGTTTTCCATTATAATTCTCTCAGGTACTCAGCTTATTCTGAGTACCTGTGTCTAATTCTGCTAAATTTTTATTTTTCATGTTTTTATTGTTGTAATTTCCCCTCAGAGACCCTCTTAACACCCAAACTGAAATGGTCTCTCAGACTAAAAAGATAATATACATTGTAGAAATTTTACCTAGGATTGTCTTGATACTGATTTCAGAATTGATGTTGTCAGTCTTTAAAATGGAGTCAGACATGCAGTTGACTAGTCAACACTTATAATCTAATAGGAAAGATTTTATATATAGTTGTATACTTTATGTATTGATATTTTTAATTGTATTTATTTTAAAATCTTTAATTTGCTTGCCATATATAAAATTCAGTGTTTGCTGCTAATAAAGTAGGCCTATTAGAGAAGATTTGGGAATAGAATTTTTCTTAATTGTTCATAATGCCACCCACGAGAAACAACCTCCTTTAAGACATACCTCTTACTCTTTTTCTTCAGCCTAGCTTTTTTCTTCCTTAAATATTATCACTGCTTAATTTTAAGGTAAAATTTAAATTTAAATTAAAAATAAGTTAAATTTAAAGCAAAATGAAGCGAGCCTTCCGTCTTTAGCATTAAGCATTGAATGAATATTCTGATTATTAATTTTATCAGTCTAGTTTGGTGTTTTATATCATTGAGGAAAAGACAGACTGTCAGCCAATTGTTTAGGAATGTTTGGGAAACCATTTAGAAAAAGAGAACTAAAGCTTGGATTGCTTTCATTACACCAAAATAAAATCCAGACACATGCAGGATTAAAATGTAAAAATAAAATCATAAAGACAACAAAAGAAAACTTGGATGACTATCTTATTTTTGTGGTGAAGAAGCCTTGATTAAACATTATGCAAAGTCTCAGAACCATACAGTTTAGGAAAGATGACTAAGTTTGACCACATAAAAATGTGAAACTTTTTATGATTAAAAGCATAAGCATACGCATACACACACTCTAACCAACTCACAAGACAGACGACAAGCTGGACATGGGGGGAGTCATGGAAACCCACGGGACAGAAGGTTTCTATAATATACACGCTGGCAGGTAACCAATGGGAACACATCTGTAACCAGGTCTTTTAAAGGGATTAAGAGCTAGGAAGAGGCAAGTGTACGGGAGAAGAAATACAAACGCCCGACTCACACAGGAAGGTAGATGCTCTGCTATCATCGTATTTAAAGGAGTGTGAATGGAAAGAAGAGTGAAGACAAGGTTGAGCAAAACAAAGCAGGATTTTACACGTTCCATTTACATGTTCTTAAATATACTTCTGTCGCTTCTATAACTTGCTGCTTTCCTCCCAGAACTGTTGTGTGGATGCAGTTCATACTTATTACGTTACTAATAAATACTTCTTGTCTTCTGCATTTTTGTATCATTTGCCTGTGGTTATTAAAAATGAAGTCAGAAAAAGATAAACAGGCTAACAATCAGTATGCTAAAAAAATCAATAAGCTAGATTTACTTATCACTTTTAATAAGAGATTTTAAGAGAAAGGAGGTTACAGAATTTTCAGATGTTTTCCTAAATTTCGAATGCCTTGTAAACTGTTCTCTAGTGTCCGAGTGAATGTAGAATTAACTCAGGCCCCAAAAGCCTGATTCTTGTAGGATGTGTATCAGCAGTAAAATTTGTTTGTGGATAAATTTGTGTTTTTCTCAGGTGAATGCTTGCGGTGCATGTTCTGGAATAATCTTGGTTGTATCCATTTTGCCATGAGCAAGCACAATTTGGGAATTTTCTACTTTAAAAAGGCTCTACAGGAGAATGACAACGTCTGTGCCCAGCTCAGTGCAGGCAGCACCGATCCAGGTGAGCCCGCGGACGGGAGCCAGTTTGTGTTTCACTGCTCGAGGAAAGCATGATTTCAGAGAGCAAGTATCTGGTTAAAATGCACGGCATGGTCCTTACATACACATGATCCCACCCCAGAAATTGACTCTGGAGTTTTAGTGGATATTGCTACTTTGTGTAGCAAGGTGTTAGGAATAATAATCAAAAAAGGTTAAATTACATTCAAATTTGTGGATTTGAAATAACAGTAATCTCATGTGGTAATGTTACAAAGCAAAGTATTTTCCTAAAATTTCTTAACTCTGCCAAACTAGTTTATTTTTTTGTTTGTGGTTTTTTGTTTTTGTTTTTGTTTTTTTTTAATTCATTTTGGCTGCTCCAGGTCTGACTTGCAGCACTCAGGATCGTCTTCCTTGCAGCATGAAGTATCTCTTTAGTTGAGGCATGCAGGATCTAGTTCCCTGACCAGGGATCAAACCCAGACCCCCCTACCTTGGAAGCGTGAGGTCTTAGCCACTAGACCACCAGGGAAGTCCCTAAACTAGTTTTATTCTAGCCTTTTTTTTTTTCTTCAGGGGGTTTCATATGTGATACTGTTGGCAGCACCTGACAATCTTTAAGCAAATTTATGAAGTTTATTCCTTTATATTCTTAGTATATGGATCCTTGATCTGAAATCCTTAAAATCAGGTAATTGTGTAGCTTAAAGACTATTTAGTTGATGAAAAATATATCCAAAAAATCACACATAGTCTCTCTCTGTCCTTTTTTTTGGCCACACCACACGGCTTGTGGGATCTTAGTTCCTCGACCAGGGATCAAACCTGGGCCCCAGCAGTGAAAGCGCCAAGTCCTAACCACTGGACTGCCAGGGAATCCCTCCTCTCGTTTTCTTACGGCCTATGAAAGAAAGGAGAAGAGGGAGGCAGGGGAGGAGATAGATAGCATCACTGCCTCAATAGATGTGAATTTGAACAAACTCCAGGAGGTAGTGAAGGCCAGGGAAGCCTAGCTTGCTGCAGTCCATGGGGTCACAAAGAGTCAGACACAACTTAGTGACTGAACAGCAGCAATGAAACTTAGAATAAGTGAATGAACACTAGTCATTGTAGGTATAGGAAATTTTTGTTTCCATAGTAAAGTTCCCTAAAACCCTAACATTAGCTGAATACTTCTGGTTAAGAAAATACCTGATGATAAAATGACTGTGATGTGCTTAGTCACTCAGTCTTGTCCAACTCTTTGCAACCCCATGGACTCTAGCCCACCAGGCTCCTCTGTCCATGGGATTCTCCAGGCAAGAATACCGGAGTAGCTTGCTATGCGCTTCTCCAGAGGATTTTCCCAACCCAGGGATCAAACCCAGGTCTCCCGCATCGTACAGGGATTCTCTACCATCTGAGCCACCAGGGAAGCCTAGCTGAACTGAAAGTGAAGAGGAGGGGCATCTTCTTACAGGTGCTAAGAGTGTGGAGAGGTAGTGTAAGGTTCATTGGAGTGAGAGAGGGTCCTCCTGTCTCTGTCTCTGCTCTCCTGGAACATTGTTGCCTGAGGAGCTGGCACATTAGAAGACACATCTCTGGTTCCATGAGCACAGACAACTGAGATGCCTCTGGAGGATATTTGTTGGGTCGGGGGTGGAGATCATCATTGTGGTGGGAGGTGTTTACACCTTCAGATTGAGGATTGGGCTCCTCGGTGTCAGATGAGGTAGTGGTTGAGTACTTAGTGAAGAAATGTTTTCAGTGGAGCTGCTATTTTAAATCTAATGATTTGTTCTCATCTGCTTTTTATCATCAGGCAAAAAATTCTCAGGAAGACCTATGTGTACATTACTAACCAACAAGAGGTATGAGTTGCTGTATAACTGTGGGATTCAGCTGCTTCACATTGGAAGGCCGCTCGCTGCATTTGAGTGTCTGATTGAAGCGGTTCAGGTTTATCACGCAAACCCCCGCCTCTGGCTGCGGCTGGCTGAATGCTGCATTGCTGCCAATAAGGGAGTGAGTCTCTATCTTTTTGAACCCCCACCCCCACTTGCTGCCCCCCTCCCCTTGCTGACTCTCAGGGAATTTGTAAAGATAGTCTTCCGTTCCTTATCAGTTGGACAGAATTTAGTTTCGTGAAGTCATGTTTTCACTTTCTGGCTCTTGGTGAGAATGACCGCATGTGTCAGCAGTCACGGTGAAAAGTCGAAGCCGTTCAGAAGGTCGTATCTGTTGCAACAGTGGTCTGCTAGCTGCCGGAGCAGGGGCCACGCCGTCAGCTGGCGTGAAAGTGCTGTATGCACCCGGAGATTAAACGGGGACTGCTGATAACACTGCGAGTGTGGAAAGAACTGTGTTACGCTGTGTCCTCCAGTGCCCGCAGGTTTCCTTCTGATTCAGTAGATGGTGTGGAGTTAGTGGATTACCAGGCTTTTTCTCTCTGACATGTGTCCATCCACAGGGGTTATGAGAAATAGACCAGTTTACACTAGCGTCCGTGCCTAGATTATCGCCAAACAGCGGGTGACGAAAGCCTTTTGGATCTCAGGTCGGGGAGGGGTCAGTGGGAGGTGGGGGAAAGACAGGTCGTATCAGAATCACCAGCTGTCTGTACCACCCCGTCTGCTAGCCACCCCCGCCCTTGCTAGGCTCTAGGGGGTATGGCATCCAGAGGTTTTGCCTGGCATGTCTGCCATGGGGAACAGCACTTCCTGA
This sequence comes from Bubalus kerabau, assembly GCF_029407905.1. Taxonomy (NCBI): domain Eukaryota; kingdom Metazoa; phylum Chordata; class Mammalia; order Artiodactyla; family Bovidae; genus Bubalus; species Bubalus kerabau. Next base: position 8,899,720 of record NC_073643.1, read on the forward strand.
AAAGCAGCTACAGGAACTAAAGGGATTAAAGAGGTGTGTCTGCCTGGCAGTTGTCACACTTGATACAAGCAGTTTGATTTGAGTTTGCTACCACTGGGGGTGAATGTTGTCTTTGAAAGGCTTTAGTGGGTTATTTCATTGTACTTTTCCTTCGTATCAAGAGATAGCTTTCTTAATGGGTAATTCTTAAATTAACTGATAAACAATTCTAGGTATAATTTGTTTTTTTTAAACAAAAGGGATCTCTAGAAATTGCTTATTCTCTTTAATGAGATGAATTTAATTAGTGTTGGAGGCTCTAGTGAGGTTTAATTATTTTCTTTTAAAATGACTTATTTTTAGAAATTGGTGCTTTTAGGATTGTCTGTCTTCTATGGATTTCATGAGGGTTGTTTTTTTTTTTTTTCCTCTCCTGTTTTCTTCTAGAAAATTGTGAATTTTTTTAAAAATAGCAAAAATGATTTGGTTGTGAAAACCTGGTAGATACCAGAACACTCACAATCCTGTGCTATTAACAGGAAATTTGCCATAAATAATTATCTATCTTTGCACTTCTCCTCCATCTAGAACCTGAGGTAAAATGAGCCCCAAAATACTCTTGAGCAACATGAGAGAGGAAAATCCCAACAGGAGAAATTATAATGTCCAAATAAAATTGTGCAACATTTCTTTTAATTTACTCCGGACAGAAGGAATGCTGGACAAAGTTTTACTGTCTGAAAATACACTCCTTTACAATAAGCAGTAACTTGGTGACGCCAAGGAGGTGACTTCGTCCTCATGATCAGTGCATGTTGTTGCAGACCTCTTTTGGCAGATGCAGGGTTTTTGTTTACCTGAGCAATGTATAGTATATATAAGAAAATATTTACTAAATAAAAAATACAGACTCAATTAGAGTACTTAAGAGAAGACTACTTAAAAAAAAATCACCACATACCGTTTACTTTTCTGGATATGTGCCATTTATTTTTCTGAGTTCTGAAAATTACATCTTGAGTGTGGTTACTGCCAAGCCACTTTAAAATTATGACTGTTTTAATCACATAATATTTTACATTAAGACCGTTCTGGCACACTCTCTGGCTGTTGGTATCCTATTGACTCTGTGGTCTGTTTTGTGGATTTTTAGTCCCATCCACATCTAGCCATCTGATCAGCTTCTACAGCCTTAAGGATCAGGGAAGAGAGTATGGGCAAGCTGTTGAAAGTTTTTATCACCCCTGCCAGGAAAAGAGGTCAGAAGAGAAGGCCTTCTAATCGTGGTTCAGAACATCTACCCTGTCTTTATTTTTCACTAGTATTCCTTAGCTGCCACCTCAATAAAAAAAAATTAGTTCCAGTCACTCAGTCACTTTTATTGTATTTTTTATATGTCATGTAATTCTTTCTAAAATGAAGATACATGTAAATCCTTGCTTTGTTAAAAAGTCACACGTATATGGAGGTAGAATCATGAGAAAGTTGCATTAGGTAGCGAGAAGTAACAGCACAGAAACAACGCGTTGAGAGCTGGACTTTTTGTAGGGCAGAGTTTATCTCTGCGAGTTCATGTGAGTTGTCACCAGTCTGTTCTTGTATATGAGAACCTGCAGGACTTTATAAAATGCAGGTAAATCAGAGACTTAGCATGAAGCGGGGGTCGATAAAGGAAGTTGGCGCCACCAAGCTCCTGTATTGAGATTATGTATCATAGTGAAATATCCTAAAATATCTCTATATGAGCTAGTAGCTTTTACTATTTTCAGTTTAATGTTTACAGGACTGTAGGATTTTAATTTCCTTGAAGGTAAGAATCGTGCCTACGATAAATTTTGACATATATAGCTTGCTTGTGTATATATTTTTGATGCTGTAATTAATACTTGCAGTTAAGAAGGGAGAGATGTGTGTCTTAGTAAATGGAACTGCTTCCCTTCTCTCATTCACTGTGATTCTGTGGCTCTTACTTTCTTTAAGAAAGAAAACGCCCATAGTGCCCGTCATATCCAGCATGGTGCCTAGGGCACAAACTGGTCCAAATAAATCATTCTGAATAAACACTTGAGTCATTCTTTTTAAATACATTCTTTTTTAATATTCTTCTCCATTATAGTTTTTCGTAGGATATTGAATATAGTTCTCTCTGCTGTGCAGTCGCACCTTGTTCCTTGTCACTCTTGAATTGCTGTTTGCCTCAGATTTATCTCAGAGCTTATATAATAAAGTGCAGTGTATGCCGCCGACTTTCAGCCTCATGTACTCTTCTCTTCATTGCCAAACGTTTATCACCCCAAACTCCACACTGATGGATCTTAAGAAGGTTCTTAGAGTAATTGTGAAAGGTCCTGGGTTATTTTTCATACCCCATCTTACAATTCCATTAAATTAATTAGAAATGATTTGTGTTTTGTAGACTTCTGAACAGGAAACAAAAGGTCTTCCAAGTAAAAAAGGAATTGTACAGTCTATTGTTGGTCAAGGCTATCATCGTAAAATAGTTCTGGCATCACAGTCCATCCAGAATACTGTTTATAAGTAAGTAGTTTGCAAAGAGAAAGTGTATATGTTTAATACTATTTCATAATAGTGTTATGTATTTAAAAATATGGTTGGAAATCACTTCATAGGAGGAGCCATTTTGTAACTAGATTTTATTGCTGCTTCAACAAATAGACTGCTATACACAGGTCAGCGGCGAATGTTATTTCATACATGATTTTGGTTTATCATATCCATGGGTGTTGAGGTTGTTGCCCTAAGAAACCCTGGTCTATTCAGTGCCATTATCCAGAATGTCCAGAAGAGGGCATCTTGTTGTTTCCTTGTTATATAGTTGATCATTGATGCTTTTCATTTAGTTATTATTTTCTCATAGTCCAAAAAGCTAATTCCTTAGTACTAGGAGAAAAAAGCACTATTATATATATATCAACAGAGGTAATATAAAGCTGTCTCATGTAGAACAGGTTTTCAATTGAACAACTTTTAAATATGACCATCTTTATCTCTTAAAAAGATTCCAATTTGGAGTTGCTACTATTTCTAAAGTAGTAGGCTTTGTAAAAAAATTTCTGCTTTTCTCTTCTGTCCAAAGTAAAATTGTTCAGTGCCGTTTAAAAGTTTTCCCAAAGTTTCAAAAATGTATCTGGCAATAATTTGCTCTTTATTTCAACGGTAATACAGATTTCTTTCAAAGACAAGTTAAAGCATCACTTCCCTACCATTTTAAAATTGTTACACCTTTTCTCCCTAATAAAGCTGATTCAGCTTGATATATAAAGCCAACAGAAAATTATATAAAATCTCAACAAAGTTATAAGACTGGTAACATTACTTTTTCACAAGGTAACTGTAAGTAAGATATTTTTAAAAGCAAACATCAACCAAAACAAAGCTCAGATGTGAAAATCTACTTTTTCCCTTCTTTTCCGTTCTGATTGTATCTGTCCTGGCCTTCACTACAGTTCTTATTGTCTGTAACTCCTTTATTAGATTAACACTGACATTGCAGGTATCCGTCAGGTTGTCCCCGAGGTCCCATTCCAGTAGAAACAGCGTCGTGTATAATGTATATACTTGCAATCTTTTGCTTATACTTTACATCGTATATACAGACATACCTCCCTGTACTGCACTCGGCTATTCCTATGTTGCCCTTTGCAGATGTTGCTTTTTTTTTTTCCTTACAAATTGAAGGTTTGTGACAGCCCTAAGTGGAGCAAGTCTGTTGGTGCCATTTTTCCAATAATAGCTCTTCACTTTGTAATCTCTGTGTCACATTTTGGTAATTCTTGGCACGTTTTCAGACTTTTTCGTCATTATTTACACTTCCTCAAACTTTTTCGTCATTATTTGATATGGTGATCAGTGATCATTGATGGTACTTTTGCAAGATTTTGACTCGCTAAAGGGTCGTGATAGTTAGCATTTAACAATTAATATTTCTTAAGATATGTACATTGGCTATTTTTTTTAGACATGATGTTGTTGCAAACTTAATAGACCACAGCATAGTGTAGGCATTCCTTATATATCCAGTGGGAAACCAAAAAATTTTTGTGTGACTTATTTTATTGTGATACTGTCTTTATTGTGGTGGTCTGGAACCGAACCCATGATGTCCCCAAGGTACTCCTCTATGATATTTAGGCTTTGGATTCTTTAGCATTCTCTCATAACTGCTTGTATTACCATTTCTACCTGTCCGAGGGCAAAGCCTTTATTATTTAGTTACATTGGTTTTATTCCTGATAATAGGGAAGTCTTATTTATGGTTGTCGTTTTGTTAGCTGACTTGGGTTTGATCTTTTCAGTGATGGACAGTCTTCAGCCATTCCTGTAGCCAGTATGGAGTTTGCAGCCATTTGTCTCCGAAATGCCTTGCTGCTGTTACCTGAAGACCAGCAAGATCCGAAGCAGGAAAATGGATCTAAAAACAGTAATCAGTTAGGCGGCAACGCGGAGAGCGGTGAGAGCAGCGATGCTTGCAGGTATCCCGACCGCTTCGACCTCCCTCGGCCAGGTCTGCGGGGCTTCGTTAGCTTTGTCCAGTAGATGAGTTCCTAAAATCTGCAGCCAGAATTTCCAAAGTTTTCTGTTTTGAGTGATAGGAAGTATGAATGTGTAAGTATTTCTGGGAAATTCCCTGGTGGCCTAGTGGACTCCACGCTTTCACTGTAGAGGCCTGGGTTTAGTCCATGGTTGGGGAACTAAGATCCCACAAGCCACGCAGCATGGCCAAATGTATATACAAATATATATATATATATATATATATATATATATATTTTTTTTTTTTTTTTTTTTTTTTTTTTTCTTTCTCTACAAGAGAAAAAAAAGGGGAAGGCTAAGTGAGGAGAGCATCTCAAAAAAGAAAAGTAGAAAGTCAGCTTTTCACCGCCATGAGGAATCATTGCAAGAAATCCTGCTGCTGTCAGAGATGGCTTTTTTAAAAAAACCTTTATTAAAATAAATACTTAAATCCCTAAAACTTCTCTTTTCTTATTATTTTCTGCCTTTTCTCTTAACATACTAAACCACTGACCTTCAGGATATTTCTGTATATTTCTGATTTTCTACATTAAATGAAATATTATGCCAATCTATAGAAATTGGGGGTCTTCCCAGGTGACTCAGTGGTAAAGAATCAACACAGGATTGGGAAGATCCTCTGGAGTAGGGAATGGCTACCCACTCCAGTATTCTTGCCTGGAAAATTCCATGGAGACAGAAGCATAGTGGGCTACAGTCCATGGGGTTGCAAAGAGTCAGACATGACTGACTGACTAAGCACTGAGCGCACAGAATTGGGAGAACTCTATCCCTAATAAAACAAACACTATTATATGTAAAGAGCTCTTTTTTACATATGGCACCTTTAAACTCGAGTCTTCCATCTCAGCATCTTTTCTAAGATGCTAAAAATATAATGTTTATTATAGAAAATTTGAAATAAAAATTTTGGAATTTTTTTCCCTCCATCAAGGGGTTATGCTTTACTGTAGTTGGTAAAAGACAACTAGAAGAATGAGAAATTTGTAAAAATACTGGAATGGTTTCCTTTATATAGTAGAGATATTGTTTTCTGTTACAGATTTTTTAAAGCGGTAGGGAAAAGAAGCTAATACATGGTATAGCTTTTTTTTTTTTTTTTTAATTTCTTGGCTGCACCGTGGAGCATGTGGGATCCCAGTTCCCCAACCAGGGATTGAACCTGTGTCCCCTGCATTGGAAACACAGAGTCTTAACCACTGGACCACTAGAAAAGTCCCTATGGTACAGCTTTAACATGTTAGTGATACTGCATTACCAAGTATTTTTCAGTTTGATTCTTTTACACTTTTTTCATAAAAAAATTGCATGAGAGTGGGGATAGGGAGATGAAACTTTATCAATATATTTGATTATTTGTGCTCTTCATAATTAGGACTCTATCTTTATTTTAGCAGTAAAAGCCACGATGGAGACAAATGCATTCCAGCTCCACCTTCTTCCCCATTGAGAAAACAGGAGTTAGAAAACTTAAAGTGAGTATCTAAACAAAATTAGCATTGCATTGGTCCTTTATTTTGTTAATATTATGAATTGCATTGATTAAGTGTCAGATATTAAACCAACCTTTCAGTCTTGTGATTTAAGCCTACTAGGCAGGATGTATTTATTACCTTTTTAATAAACTGTTGGATTGAATCTTTTTGTGAGGAGTGTTTGCTCCCATGCTCACAAGAAAAGGTGGTCCATGCTCTTCATTCCTGTAGATGTCTTGTTTAGGTGTTAGTTTCAGGGTTATGCTGAACATATGAATGAGTTGGGAAGTACTTCCTCTGTTTTCTGAAAGAGTTTATCTAATATACGTGTTGCTCCTACCTCAGATGATTGATAGAATTCACCAGTAAAACCATCTGGGCTAGGGTCTTTGTGGGAAGGGTTGAATAGTGAATTGAAGTTCTTCAGTAGTTAAGTGCTATTCAGATTTTCTATGTCTATCTCTATCAGTTTGGGTGAGTTATATTATTGCCTATGTAGATTTACAAACCCCATTATATTTGCTTTGAACAGTCATGTATATGTTAAAAGAAACAGAGCAGTCATTTATGTCTAACTACATGAGTACCATTTCCTGATGATTCTAATTTTTATAGAAAATCATTTCCCTTCAATCTGAAGATCTCCCATCAGTTTTTCCTAAGGTTTTATGTTGTTTTGTTTTCCTTTTTAAATCTAAAGTTGTCTTCATTTCCTCTTCATTCTTGGAGGATGTTTTCATCGCATAAAAGTGCTTTAGGTCTTGTTCTGTTTTCAGTCGGCTTTTCCGAGACGGCACCGCGTCGTCTCTGGCCGCCAGTGTCTGACCTCAGCCGCTGCGTTACAGGTGCTGTTTTCCTGTCCCCGTGGATTGTCTGTGTTTCATTCAGCAGTTAGACTATGATGGATCTAAGTGGGCTTTTCTTTGGTTTTAACCTCCCTTGGTGTTAGCTGACTTTCTTAAATCTATAAATTTATCTTTCAACAAATTTGGGATGTTTTTGACCAGCATCTTTTCATGTTTTGGAAATAGGGTTATGGAACCCTGGAAACATTTGGAAATGTTTCAGCATCTCTTTAAGAATGATTTCAATAATAGGACTGCAAATTAAAATGGAAAGAAAGAGCCATGATTGCTTATGTTTTCACCTACCAAGTTGCAAAAAGTGACGAGAGTACAGTTGAGACATTTCTATATTGCCAGTAGCATTGTAAATTTTTGGAAAGCATTTCATTTAATCACATTCTTTCCAACAAGCATTAGTGCTAATCTGTGCTAGCTGCAGGGGAATCAGAGGTAAAAGAAAAGGCACTGCTCTCAGTAGCAGATGGCAAACACTTAGGAGAAAACGGCGTTACTTAGTAGGCTAGTTACCAGGTGGTGGGATATGGGGCGTGTCCTTTCTTCTTGTGATAATTTGATCACCCTAATAAGTGGGGAATGACTTCACGTTATAATTTTACATTTCTTTCAATCCAAGGTGCTCAATCTGATGCCAAAGTTTATTGATCACCTATATTACTTTTACTGTGAACCTCCTATTGGTAGGATTTACTGTTTTATTAAGGAAATTGATCTTTATCATTTGTCTTATAACACTGTTTCTGATATTTAGTTATAAAACAGTTTCATGTATTAAGTATCATATTTATCAATCTTCTTTACTTTTTTCCCCCATTTTGTGCGGTGTTTAGAAAGGCCTTCTTGCCTCCAAGATTTAAAGAATAATTTAGCCACAGTTTTCTAGCACTTTTTGTTACACTGTCACAACCACCAATCTAAATTTTTCTTTTATCTAGAATTTATTTTATATAAGCTTAATAATGTAAGGCTCTCTCCATGTTTCATGTAATTTTTCATAATATATTTGATTAATTTCATTTACCTTTCCAAATAAAGCTTTGGACAGAGCTATAAAATGCTAAGATTTGTGTCTAAATAGTTTACAGTTACATTTTTATAAAATAAAAATAATAATAATAAATAAATAAATGTGTGTGTGTGTGTGTGTGTGTGTGTGTCTGCATGATAAGTCTGGAGGGATCTGTGTCAGAACCTTCATAGTGGTGGGATAACTGATGATTTTTATTGTTACTGGAATATCTGTTTCTTCCAACTTTTAAAACATGAAGTTACTCCATTAATCTTAATGAATCTCTTTGGAGGAAAGACTGGCCATGTGCCCTTTTCTGGTCGTGTATCATCAGATCAGTGTGTTGATGGCATGGCATCACTGTCAGCGAGCTTAGGGCTCCAGGCACCCTGTTCAACAAAGCAACAGCCTTTTTTGTCTGCGCTGAGTCTTTGTCGCTGCCCCGGCCCTTCCCTGGTTGCAGCGAGCAGAGACTACGGGCTACTTGTGGTGTCTGGGCTTCTCTCGTGGAGCACAGGCTCAGCAGTTGGGGCGGACAGACTTAGTCGCCCAGACCAGGGATCGAACCCACGTGCCCTGCCTTAGCAGGCAGATTCGTAATCACTGAACCACTAAGGAAGTCCAAACAACAGCTTTTTATCTCTTTATTCTGTCAAATTCCCACTTTGCAGTAATATAACCTCTCTTTCCTGGGTTATATATATGTGTAAATTCCCACTGTATCTTATTTTTGGGAAGAAAGCATTAATCTTCTGATTATATGAGGAAAATCTAAACGCTCAAATTTAGTTAGAAATAAGTTGGTCGTTTAAGGTTTTAAAAGCAGCGTTTTTGTTTTTAACTTAAGGATAATTAAATTTTTTTCCCAAGGTTTTATTTAAATTTTCTTGAATTCTTATTTCCTATATGAGTCAGAAGATAGCAAGAAAATAAAAAATACTATGACAAATTACTGGTGAAACAATGACAAAAGATACAAAAGAATATAGCTATGGAGTGAAATAAAATGAAGTTAAAAAAAATCAAATTCCAACCATATAGCTAAAATAAACTCACTATGTTGGATTTTTGTCCTGAGTGGAAACGTGAAAAAACAAAGCAAATTAAGTAAAGCTAATCTAGGTTTGGTATAAAGTGAGCTGATGTAAAAGGATGGATTGTAAATTTCAGCCAAGGCTGCATTTGGGAAAACGCTTTAAATTTGCCCCAGAAATGTACAGTTTCCCCCAGGACGCCTACTGTTTGCTACAGTCGTCTCTGTCTGTGGGGCCACCACATTTCACACGTACCTCAGGGCTCCTCTGTCATTAGTAGGTTACTCTGTAGGGTGAAGAGTCCAAGTACGGTAGAGGCCCTGCAGTGTAAGTGAATCTTAGCCAATCTCAGGCTGCTTTCCCTCCTGTTGGGCGGCAGCTGACCAGCTTCCTCTGTGTCCTTCCAGTGAGATTTCTCATTACCATCCCAGCATATATATATATGGATTTTTACACTACAGCCATAGCCTTCTACACTGCTCTGTACCTTACTTTTTGCATTACAATGTGTCTGTAGAGATAGTTTGTATCAGTATAGAGCTCGGTTTCATTCTTTCTAATGGGTGCATTAGACTTCCCTGGTGGCTCAGACAGTAAAGCGTCTGCCTACAATGCGGGACACCTGGGTTCAATCCCTGGGTCGGGAAGATCCTCTGGAGAAGGATATGGCAACCCACTCCAGTACTTTTGCCTGGAAAACCCCATGGGTGGAGGAGCCTGGTAGGCTACAGTCCTTGGGGTTGCAAAGAGTCGGACACGACTGAGCAACTTCACTTTCACTTTCACTAATGGGTGCATGCTGCTGCTGCTAAGTCGCTTCAGTCGTGTCTGACTCTGTGCGACCACATAGACGGCGGCCCACAGGCTCCCCTGTCCCTGGGATTTCCAGGCAAGAACACTGGAGTGGGTTGCCATTTCCTTCACCAATGCATGAAAGAGAAAAGTGAAAGTGAAGTCGCTCAGTCGTGTCAGACTCTTCGTGACCCCATGGTCTGCAGCCTACCAGGCTCCTCCGTCCATGGGATTTTCCAGGCAAGAGTACTGGAGTGGGGTGCCATTGCCTTCTCCAGTGGGTGCATACAATTGCATTATATGGACGCATACAGTTGCGTTTTATGGATATGACTATTTAATGTTGACTTATAGTTACAATGTTGTCAGTTTTTGCTGTTATAAATAATGCTGCGGTGACTTATCATTGTACACAGTTAAGGGGAATCCTTTATGATGAATATTTGCAGCAATATTTGAGTTGGATTTAATTTTTCAAGTTTATTTGAAAGAGTGCTAATCTTAGGATTGCTTTATGTGTGCATGTAATTTAAGATGTTTCTGCTTCCACACTGGTTGAACAGCTACAGAGTTGTGTAATTTAAATTTACCTTCTGTAAGGGGCACTATAAAACAGAAGGGTATGTGCAGGGTGGCATTCATCCTCTCAGAGAGTGTTGTGCCTTTCACAGCTGTTTGCTTTCCACACATTATAGCAGGAGGATTGGTGGTTTTCAGAGAGAAAAAAAAATTACTTCCCTATTTTTGTGGAAAGGGACAGAGGGTCTCCATAGGGAATTCCATCATCATAAAGTGAGGTAAGATGGGTTTGCTGATACATACTAACCTTTTTTTCTTATGGAGCAGATGGGAGAAGGGAAATGGAACAAGATGGAAGGAGCCTTAGGGTAGATTTCTAAAAAGAACCGCTGGGCAGGACAGTAGTAACCATAATGTGGAGACAAATGGTGTGGGGGAAGGACTCGTAAAAGATTTGTGTTGTAATTTTCAAAGCTATAAAAGCTCTCAGCGTAGTTGGGTGTGTTAGAGGGCAGTTCTGTGGCAGGAGCCAGCTGTCTTCTGCAGAAAGGAGGAGCCTGAGCACATTGGTTCTCCATTGAGATCCTAGAATTGTCAGAGATTTTATCTGTTTCTAACCTGAATTCATTTATACGATTGGAAACGTGTATGAGGAGTGCATAGTTTAGTTTTTATGGACTATTATATTTGACCCCTCTGTGCTCTAATACCCAAGACACCAATGCAAAACCTCATTTCCTCTTTTCCAGCATAACTAATACGCAGTAAATTATCATGACTCTTCTAATGACCACTTCTTACTGTATGGATTCAGACAGAGCTTCTTGACTAGTTTCCTTTTCTTTTTTTTTTTTTTCGTTTGTACATGAATGAAGATGGTTCCCCCAAAAAATCATTCTAACCAAGTTACAGGTATGTTTTCAGAAGGCATAGGATACCGGAAGCAATTGTGAGATTCTGTATTAAAATCAAGGTAGCTTTCAGAAAAAAATATTCTCAAAATTAAAACAGAAATTTGTCCCCCAAGCAGGAAGAAGTCTCAGAAATTAATAGTTTAATCATGAGGCTCAGATGAATTTAGAGATACTGATACATTGGATCAAGAAGGCATGCATATAATGACACTGTAAGAATATTCCTTTATTTCCTAACCACCCAAAGCAAAGCCATTGGTTTCATGCGGTTAAGAAAACACGTGCGCAGACACGCATACTCACTCTCACTCCAGTCTTGAGTTAAATAAGTGCTCTGACTTACATTATTGAAATGAAAGGTGATTCTATTTCTCAGTTTTTGTCTGAGAGAAATGAAAATTTGTCCACGTAAGAATTTTAAAGCAGCTTTTACTTTTGATAGACAAAAAGTAGAAATGAAATAGCCTAGGCATGTATCAGTGGGAGACTGGCTTAACTAAATTGCTGGCTAGGAATTTCCTAGTTGTCCCGTGGTTAGGACTCCAAGCTCCCATTCCAAGAGGCAAGTGTGTGATCCCTGGTTGGGGAACTAAGATCCCACATGCGACTCAGTGCAACCAAAAATTCTTTCTAACATAAATAGGGACTTCCCTGGTGGTCCAGTGGCTAAGACGCCATGCTCCCAACGCAAGGGGCCTGAGTTTGATTCCCTGGTCAGGGAACCAGGTCCTGTATGCTGAAACTAAAGATCCCACGTGCCCTAGGTAAGATCGAGTGAAGCCAAATTAAATTTTTTTTTTTTTTAATTTTAAGAAATAAAATAAATTACAGGCCACTCTGTATATTGGAATACTACTCAGCTGTAAAAAGAACAAGCTGCTGCTGCACTAGTCAACATGATGCAAATCTCAAAACATTTTGTTTCTTCTTTTATTCAGTGTAAGGTACCTACTGTACGATTCTATTTATACCATTTGTACGACAGGCAGAAGCTATCCTAACTTATTTTCATAGAAATGGGAACAGTGTTTGGGGAATTGACTGGAAGGAATCTTTCTGGGGTGAAAGAAATATTCTGTATCTCAAACTTACCAAACTGTACATTTAAGATGATGTATTTTAAGATGATATAAAAATCATACCTAACTTTAAATGGTTTTAAGAAATTTTGAAAATTTTCAAAATTCATAGAACTCTAAATATATTCTTTGGGGGAATACAATTAACCAATAATGATTCATGAATGGTCAGTTTCTCTGACATATCACTCATAGGGTGACATGTGGAAAACTTGGTGTTTTAAGAGCAACAAAAAAACTCTGCTTGTATTTTACGTGTATTCCTTAGACCCTAAAGCCTCAGTATCTAAGATCACAATCACTCATCACTGGGCCCTGAGCACGTGGGACACGGCTGGTGAAAGGCACACACAGATGTATGATACACACCTATTTCAGGACTTCTAAACCCGTAATATATGTCAGTAATGTTGTGTATTGATTATGTTGAAATGACATTTTAGATATATTGGGTTAATTTTAAAATATGGAAATTAATTCCACTTTTTTTTTTAATGTGTCTACTGGAAAATACAAAATTACACTCATGGCCCCGATTACATTCCTCTTGGACAGTGCTGCCTCTAAGGTTTTAGAACCATTTGAAGTGTTTGTATTTTTTGACACGTGGTTTTTACCAGTGTGTGATACTGTTCCTATGCCAGTTTTCTCACATGCCATAAAATTTAGCCGAGCGTCTCATCAGAAAATTTCATCTTTAAAAGGCCTAACTCCCAAATGACTCTTACAGTGCAAAAACATGTACAGGGCTGATATTTTGGCCATGTGCTTTGATTTAAATATTAATGTTGCCACGTGCATTTGGGAGATAATGATTTTCTTACACACTATACACACCTAATATATTATAAGGGTTGACTTCTTACACTATACACACCTAATATAAGGGTTGACTCTTTTTTAAGTCAAAATTTATTGACTATCACTGATAATTGGCTTAGCGGTAACGAATCTGCCTGCAGGAGTCGAGGGTTCAATCCCTGGGTCAGGAAGATCCTCTGGAGAAGGAAATGGCAACCCACTCCACTATTCTTGCCTGGAGAATCCCATGGATGGGGTAGCCTGGGAGGCTACAGTCCATGGGGTTGCAAAGAGTCAGACAGGACTTAGCAACTAAACAACAAAATAACGGATCACATATTTTTAAAACAGCTGCATTGAGATATAATGCACATACCATACAATTCACCCGTGTAAAGTGTACCGCCCCGTGGCTGTTAGTCTATTCACAACATTGTGCATCATCGCCGCAGTCAGTTTCAGAGCCGTGCGCCCTTTGGCTGTAACCCCTTTCTCTTCAGCCTACTCCCCAGCCTTAATCAATCCACTTTCTGTCTCTCTAGATTACCTGCTTTGCACTTTCCTGTGAATGGGATTCTGTAATATGTGGGTTTTATGACTGAATTCTTTCACTTACAATACTGTTTTCAAGGTTCATTCAAGTTGTAGCCTATATCAGTATTTCATTCATTTTTATTTCTGAATAATATTCCGTTGTATGGATATACCACATTTAGTTTATTCATTCATTTTGGATTGTTTGCATCTTTAGGCTACTAGGAATAATGCTGCTCTATACATTCATGTACAAGTCTTTGTGTAGACATGCTGTTTATTTTTCTACCTAGAAGTGGAATTGCTGGGCCCCATGGTAACTATTTAATTGTTTAAGGAATTACCAGACTGTTTTGTAAAGTGGCTGCACCATTAACAATCCCACCAGCAGTGTATGAAGTGAAGTGAAGTGAAGTTGCTCAGTCATGTCTGACTCTTTGTGACCCCATGGACTGTAGCCTACCAAGCTCCTCTGTCCATGGGATTTTCCAGGCAATAGTACTGGAGTGGATTGCCATTTCCTTCTCCAGAGGATCTTCCCGACTCAGGGATCAAACCCGGGTCTCCCGCATTGTAGACAGATGCTTTACCGTCTGAGCCACCAGGGAAGTCCAGCAGTGTATGAGAGTTGCAATTTCTTCACATCCATACCTACCGACACTTGTTATTCATCTTTTTTATTATATTGATACATTGTAGTGGGTATGAAGTGGTATCTCACTATGGCTTTGATTTGCATTTCCCTGAAACCTAGTGATGTTGAACATCTTTTCATGTGCTTATTGGACACTTGTATCTTTTTCTTTAGAGAAATGTTTATTGAAATCCTTTGTCTGTTTTATAGAGGGGTTGGTTGTCTTTTTTATTGTTGAGTTGTAAGAGTTACTTATATATTCTAGGCCCAGGGTCCTTATCAGATATGCTATGCTAAGTCACTTCAGTCATGTCCGACTCTGTGTGACCCCATAGATGGTAGCCTACCAGACTCCCCCGTCCCTGGGATTCTCCAGGCAAGAACACTGGAGTGGGTTGCCATTTCCTTCCCCAATGCATGAAAGTGAAAAGTGAAAGTGAAGTCGCTCAGTCGTATCCGACTCTTCGCGACCGCATGGACTGCAGCCTACCAGGCTCCTCCGCCCATGGGATTTCCCAGGCAAGAGTACTGGAGTGGGGTGCCATTGCCTTCTCCGTTATCAGATATATGACTTGTAAATATTTTCTCCAATTCTGTCTGTTGTCTTTTCAGGTTTTTTGCAGGTATTTTTGAATCTCAAATATTTTTGATTTTGATAAAGTTCAATTTATGTTTTATTCTTTTATTGACTGTACTTCTCGTGTCATATCCAAGAATCCTCTGCCAAATCCAAGGTCATGAGATTTACCCCTATGTTTTCATCTAAGAGTTAAAAAATTTTATTCAGCACTACATTTAGGTCTTTGATCCATTTTGAGTTAATTTTTGTATATGATATGAGCTAAGGGCTCAACATATTAATCCTTTTGCATAGAATATCTTATTAATAGGCTTCCCTGGTAGCTCAGACAGTAAAGAATCCACCTGCAGTGTGGGAGACCTGGGTTTGATCCCTGGGTTGGGAAGATCCCCTGGAGGAGAGCATGGCAACCCACTCCAGTATTCTTGCCTGGAGAATCCCATGGACAGAGAAGCCTGGCAGGCTACGGTCCATGGGGTCGCAAAGAGTTGGACATGACTGAGCGACTAAACACATCTTATTAATAGTAAAGAAAGAAGTCCACAAGTTTAGTCACATTAACATTTCATTGTTGTGTGATATTTTAATAACTGTCCTGGGTATGTTGCATGGGTATGTCTTATATGTTGCATATTACAGGACATCTTTGTTATTCATTCTGAGATTGTGATATTAACAAACTTTTAATTTCTAAAGATAAATTAGAGGCTTCTCTAGAACCTGGAAAAGAGTATAACAGAACTGGAAAAGGGCAAGAAATAATGTTGGGGCCAATATGGGAAGTGTCCGTATGAGAAAAATCAGCATACAAAATAAAAACAAAATTTCAAATTAGTCTTTTTTTTTTTTTTTTTTTTTGGCTTTCACAGTTAATTTCAATATTTCTTTCTTTCTTTTCTTTTTTTTTTTTAGTAAGAGGCTCAAAATGGATAAAAGGAAATGTTCGGACCAAATGTTCGGACCAAATTTAACTCGGCCCAGTTATTCCACAAGTATAAATTATGGAACCTTAATTGGTTCTTATAGACTTCTGATGTGACACCCAGTGAATCATTTCCCATTCACTTAAAAGGGACCTCCCGTGGCCCAGTGTTTATAAAAGAGGATGAGCCAAACAAATGGTGGATAATATAAATATCACAGGCAGTTTTAGTGTACTTAAGGAATCCTATTTCTTCTGGTCTTAGCCAAGTACTTCTATTGTAGTTGGAGAGACATACCTAAAACAGTATCGTGACTAATAATCTCCTGACTCTCATATTGCTCTTGTTAGGAGCTCAGCCCCGATTCACTCTCTTAACTGGGTCTGATCTACGGAAACGTGTTCATCTAGGAAACTCTTCCAGAAAAGGGAACCTGCCTGTGGGATCCATCCTTCATCTTATCAGCAGCTTGTCTTCACACAGCACGATTCACATCTGAGTCCCGGGACCCCACTTAGATGAATGGTGATCGGATTAATCACAAGCCAGGGCTGGGATAATTCCTCAGTGGTCTCCCACTCTGGAGAAACCCCACAGGGCTCCTGCTGGCATTGGACAAATCGTTTAACCCGTTTGGGCCTTTCTTTCCTCTTCTGTCAAGTTGGGTTGCGTGATCTTACGGCCCTGCCGTGCGTGAGATGCTGTGTCTGTGATGGTTGCATTTCACTTGCTGCCTGGGGTAGGACTGGATTCCTTGAGATGCTAGATTTGGTTGAAGAGGAAAACTTCCTCAGCTTTTTTGGGCTGGTCCTCTCTTGGTATTGGATTTGGGGTGTGTTTATCAGTAAGGCTCTTAGTAACAGAACAGTTATTAGAAAGCGAAGTGTTTACAGAAGACATAAAGCTTTACATTTTAAGAGCTGGAGTTGACAAGTTTAACATTTTCTAGATTTCTGTAGATAAATGGAAACAGTTTGAAATGTACATTTAAAAAATTTTAAATCCAGTACCATATTCAATTTGTTAGAAGAAATTCTTTATAGGATGTTTTGAGCCAATTTTTCAAATAACATGTGTCACAAGGTCACTTTGTGAATTTATTTACCTTTGACAAATGGTGACTGACTGGGCTTACCCCCAGTGTAGCCTCTCTTGATATGGGTTGAGCTGTTTGCCAGCAACGGTCCATCTAGTCAAAGCTATGGTTTTTCCAGTAGTCACGGATGGATGTGAGAGTTGGACTGTAAAGAAAGCTGAGTGCCAAAGAATTGATGCTTTTGAACTGTGGTATTGGAGAAGACTCTTGAGAGTCCCTTGGACAGCAAAGAGATCCAGCCAGTCCATCCTGAAGGAAATGTCTTGAATATTCATTGGAAGGACTGCTGCTGAAGCTGAAACTCCCAATATTTTGGCCACCTGATGCGAAGAACTAACTCATTGGAAAAGACCCTGATGCTGGGAAAGATTGAAAGCGGGAGGAAAAGGGGATGACAGAGGATGAGATGGCTGGATGGCATCACCGCCTCGATGGACATGAGTCTGAGTGAACTCCGGGAGTTGGTGATGGACAGGGAGGCCTGGCGGGCTGCAGTCAGTGGGGTCACACAGAGTCGGACACGACTGAGCGACTGAACTGACTTTGCTGTTTTAGGCACTTGGTTTAGATTCATTTTACCCACAGAATATATGGCTTGACACATTTTAATGCTCAGTCTTAAATGGCTTGTTGCTGCAGTTTGGTCTTTTAAGGAAAAAAATTTCCCCATTTCTCTCCTTTCTTTGTTCTTCTTTTTTGTTCTGTTCTTTACCAGGGGTTGGCATTCTGTGGCTCTAGAGCCAGCTCCTCCAGCGTGTGGAGGGGCGGGCGGGGTTGTATGGGATCCCCCACGGTGGAGGGGTGCGCAGCAGGGCGGGTGAAGCAAGCATGTCCCTTCCCCTGAGGTATAGTTCTTCCGGTCTGATGACCTGTCAGATCCACTGAGCGGTTGGTCAAGTAGATTGGACAGTGACTCGAGGAAGTGGTGGAGCAGGTTGGGGCGGCGGGGGGGTCAGTATTTTAAGTAGCAGCTATCAGAAGTGAAGCAATTTCTCCAGAGCCAAGCGTGTTTCTGGTGTTACCAGTTTGCAGGAATTATGCAGCGTGGAGTGTTGTTTCCCAAGAGGAAATAGAGGGTGAGCGAGAGGGTGTTAAGAGATGCCTCAGGGTGGATGAGAAGGCACTCCATCCGAGAAGAGGAGTATGAATGTTAGTTTCATGCAAGGGAACATACTTGAATGTGATGACTCTTGAGCAGAGAGTTTTGCGTTCACGTATTCAAGTATTTTTTAATAGGGAGCTTGCTTTAATAGTAGAATCTTTCACCCTGTTCTGATTTGACATGGTGTCTCGTGGGGGAAAAGGTAAAAACTGAGGAAAACCAGTTTTTACCTTGTACACAATTATAGTTTGGGAAGTAGAATCCTGCTGCAAATCTTACATGACTGATTTCTGGACCCAAAGTGGGCTTGACAGTGGGCTGGAGCAGTAATAGCCCCCCTACTGTCAGGAGAGGCCAGGGCAGGCTTTTCCCAGCAAGCCTGCCTGAGGCGAGGCCTGTCCTAGACTCTGGCCCTGGAGCCTACGTCTGGAAGCCGGAGAGGAGTTGGCTTCCTCAGCAAGGTGGCCTGCCACCTGGGCAGGTGGGCGTCTGGGTGCCAGAAAAGTAGATCTGCGGTGCTGAAAGCTGAATCTTACAGTGCTGGCCTGTTAAACACCTACGCAGACACTGAGAAATTGCTCCAGCCTTTGTGTAGGAAACAAAAGAGGCAAGCTTCTGCTTTTAAGGAGCTTGTGTTTTGCCCTGGCCTTTGGCAAGAGTCACAGACGGAAACGAATATTCAGCTGTGTGACTGTCATTCAAGTGGCCGTGAGCTGATGATGGCCTAGGGCCTCTGGAGACCTACGCCTTTATTTTATTTTTATTTTTTATTTATTTATTCTTGACTGCTCTGGGTCTTGGTTGCTGCGCACGAGCTTTCTCTAGCTGCGGCGAGCAGGGGCTCTGCTCTAGCCGTGGTGGGAGGACTTCTCTTGTTGCGGAGCGCGAGCTCCAGGGTGCGCAGGCTTCCGGAGTTGTGGCACATGGGCTTAGTTGCCCCGTGGCATGGTGGGATCTTCCAAGCAAGGGATCAAACCAGTGTCCCCTGCATTGCAAGGCAGATTTTTAACCACTAAACCACGAGGGAAGCCCAAGACCCCGGCCTTTAAAAGTCATTCTTTCTCTTCATAAGCAGTGCATATCTGAGTGATGAATGAATGTTTATTGCCATTCAAAAAAAAACTATAAATAAACCAAAAGAGGAAATTAAGTCACCCTAATCTCACCACACAGAGCTCATCACTGAAGTGCTCCTGAAAACAGGAGATAACCAGCCAGTGCCTCCCTCCTTTGGGCCCTGGAGTCTTCCATCACAGAGGACTCCCCCTGGGCGTCGTTGCCGTGGGATGGCCTTGTTAGTGAAGACAGCTGTTGGAGACATGAGGATGACTGCAGGCTTGTCGGGAAAATCCCTTTGGTAGTGACACTGCTTGCTGCCCTTAAGCGCTCGCTTCTGTGAACAGGGTTCAGATTTTAAATTAGGTGCTCAGTAACAAAATTTAAACTTGTAACGTTTCCATTAAATTCTGTTTTCTTCCTGTTTAAAAAGGCAGATTATGGGACTTCCCTGGCAGTCCAGTAGTTAAGGCTCCATGCTCCCAATGCAGGGACCGCAGGTTCTATCCCTGGTCGGGGAACTAAGATCCCTCGTGCCACACAACACAGCCAAAAAGTAAAAAGAACAATAATAAATGATAAAAAGATAGGTTGCATGTGCATGCATAGTTATGTATGCACTAGAAAAATCATAATGTAATCCATTCTTTATACTTTATTTTTAGGGCAGTCTTGTGAACTGACAAGCAGTGTGATAGTTTGGGAAGAACCATGAATGGGGAGTCCACGGCGTTGACTGTTAGTCCTGACCCTAGTCATATACTCCAAGCTAGAGAATATATTTAGTCACTTTGGATCTCAGTTTCATAAAGCAAGGACCCACACTAGGCAGTCTTCTAGCCCTTATCGTCACAGCTCAGGCCATCAATCTCAGTTTCCTCGTGCCAGTCTACTATTCTGCGTTGTCAGGGGTTGCAGGGCTACTTTTCCTTTAGTGGACAATTTTCTAAGGTTCCAGCAACCAGGAGTGAGGCAGTGAGGAGGAAACAGGCTGCTTGTGAATTTGCCCGCCTGTGGTTTTACCAGAGGGGCATTTCTAGTCAGAGAATTTCAGAGTTATTAGAAAACTGTGTTGCTAGGATGGTCACATTCTTCCCAGACTGAAATTACAACTGGAGTGCACTTCATGATATACATATGTATTGTAATTTGTAAACATAACTCAAAACCCTGTATCTAATGTCAGGTCATTTGTGGTTGGCCATTCAGACCTCATTTCTATTTGACAAGGGTTTATTTTAAGATTGCTTTGTGGAGCGGTTGTTTAACATTCAAATGATCTATTAGTGTCAAGTCTTTAGCTAGAGTCGTTTTAAATGAGCTGCCTGTTAAGTAGAAAACCAAACAGAAGTTTACGTTTCCAGCCCAACCTAGCCAAATCAGTGTAACTTACATTTTTATCTTCACATTTATTCGTCCTGGTTTTTTTTTTTTTTTTCCTTGAATATTCATTTAGGATAATAGTACCTATGTGAATGAAATTCTTTTAGTTACTGTTGATACTGTGGCTTAGCAAAAGCGATAGACTTCTTAATACTTTCAGAGAAGAATGCTTTACAGTAAGCTGAGCTTACTGTAAAAAATGGATTTTTTTTAACATCCGAAAAAATGGATTTTTCGGTAAGTTAATTGTGTTTCTTAGCAGAGTCGCAAATGTGCTTCCATAGCTTAATTTCTAGGATATTAAAAGAAATGTTATATGGGAGTAAGTTCCCACTAGACACTTAATGACATTTTTTTAACAGGCTAAGCATATGCTGTTGACTCCAGAGGGTTATTTTGTGGGAGATGGGATGGAAGCTAAAGATGATTTAGGTAAACAGCTAAACTGAGCCTCAGGTGGTGGTTTGTACATCCTTCTAATTCTCACCGTTAGCACTGTGGCTTCCCCGCTCCTTGCCTGGCGTCCAGGTTGCCACAGCCGGCAATCTAGGCCGTCCTCTCCTCTGTAACAAACGTCATCCTCGCCGCCCTGTGACTCAGGTCTCCTCAGCCCTCGCCTTTTGTGTTCCAGATGCTCCATACTCGCCTGCAGTGCCTACGTGGCTCTGGCTTTGGGTGATAACCTTATGGCTCTGAATCACGCAGATAAACTTCTTCAGCAGCCCAAGCTGTCAGGATCTCTGAAGTAAGTGTGACTCACCCTGTGTGTTTGTTTTGTTTGGAGGGTTTCTGTGACTCTGTGGTGCATATTGCCTCTCTGACTTCCCCAGTGGAATGTAAATTATCTTAGGGAAAGCAAAAAAGTTTCTTAATTTGCTAATTTTTTTTTGTTTGGTAGTGAAACCTTTTTTCACTTGTTGCACTGCGAGGGTTATTGGAAACGGCTGCATGCGGAAGCAGAAACTCTGGACTCTGTATTCTGGGTCTGAGGGGGCACATTACCACATACTAGCTCCCAAAACAAGCTGAGTCCTCAGTGAAAAGACCCACATGAAAAGGAGTTTGGTCAACAGGATAAATCTGCTTTGAATTTAAAATATTTTCCCAAACAACTGCACCATTTCCAGAGAGCATGAGACTTACTTAAACTCTTCAGATGCCTCTTCAATATTAATGTCATTGTCACTCTAAAATTTTCTAAAGCACATCATCTTTCCTTTTATGAAAATTAAGTAACATGCAGCATTCTTTGAATCTTTATATGATGCTGATGCTGGAAATTTTATCCAAGGCCATGTGTACTCTGCGTAACATCAGGACAGTTGCTTTTGCATTCTTCCTGTATGCACATAGTTACACCTTCCACAATACGTTCCTTTCCCTTTCAGTGGCCTTTGTAACATGCAACACTTAGAACTGTGAGGTCATACCCTGAGGAACAGTTCTGTAAATGTTTGTTTTTGCCTTTTATAAAAGTAGTACTTTATACAAGCATCTACGGTTAACATTGATTGGGACTTACCTAGCGGTCCAGTGGTTAACACCCCATGCTTCCAAGACAGCGGGGCACGGATTTGATCCCTGGTCAGGGAAGTAAGATTCCACAGGCTGCACGGCGAGGCCCCCCACCCCCGCCACCCCCCGCAAAAAAAAAAGCATCCAGGAACTTAGAGACTTTGTCACAATTCAAGTATGAGAGCTTCTGCTCTCCTGTGAGAAAATTTCATCTACACTCCAGGCCTGGAGGGTCCTGGGCTTGAGATCAAGGCAGTCAGGTTGCCCCAGTGCTGAGAAGTACCAGCCAGGAACCTTGGCCTGTGCCTGCCAGACACCCGCTGCTCAGACTGTGCTGTGCATGGCCATCGGCGGAGCAGAGTTTTGTGTATGTATTTCTTTTAAACAAAAATGAAATACAGATCCTTGCTGCTTTTTTTTTTAATTCTTTGACTGACATGGTCATCACTGTTGTGAAATAATCCTAATTAGATTCTTTCCTTGGCATTTGTGGCAGGGTTTTCAACCTCCTTTATCAACTTCTTCCCTCTGAACTTCAAAGCAACAACATTCTTAGGTTTTATTATTTCTTGAGGGATTGGCCATGTCTGATCATTTCATCTGTAATTCTCTTTAACCATTCTACCCTCATCTGTGGTTTCTAATCACGAGCCAGAACCCCCATCTCTGCAGTGAGGATAAGCCTTTGTGCCTTAGACAGCCCAGGTACCACAGCGGCTTTACCTTCGTGTACCTCGTCCGAAGGTCTGGGCTTTGCGTGTCATGAAGGCATTTAATTTTTTTTTTTTTTTTAAGTAAATTCACAGAATTTGAAGTGGTTTGAACTGGTTCTCTGAATTTGTATGTTTATGGGTGGGAGGAGGGTTTTTTTTATTTATTTGGCCTTGCCAAGGCATGTGGGTTCTCAGTTCCCTGACCAGGAATCGAATCAGCACCTCCTGCTTGGAAGCATAGAGTCCTAACCACTGGACCACCAGGAAAGTTTAATGTGTCTGTGTTTTATAATGATTATTGGCTTATGGATTCTGGTTTAATGCAATTTTTTAAATATCTTATTTCAAAATAAATTTAAAGTTACTGATTTTTTAAGTTGTCATTTCTAATAGGGTATCTGGTGGGGAAGCAAAATGGAAGAGCATTACATATACAATAGATTAATAAGAACCTAATTTGTAGCACAGGGAACCCAGTGCTCTATGCCGACCTGCATGAGAATAGACCTAACAAATAGTGGGTATGTGTATGTGTGTAACTGACGTACATGGCTGTGCAGCAGAAACTAACACAACAGTGGAAATCAACTATACTCCAGTAAAAATTAATTTTAAAAAGTGGGGGCATTACAGCTGCTGCTAGTTAGAAGAAAGAAATTGCTCAATAAAGAGATAGCTCTTAGGAAAAAAAGAGGGAGAGATGAGATGGCTCTTGGGAATTCCCTGATGGTCCAATGGTTAGGACTCCGTGCTTTCACAGCTGAGGGCCTGGACTTGATCCCCAGTCAGGGAATGGATCCCACAGGCCATGCAGCAGAGCCAAAAAGAGAAAAGAAAGAGAACTGCTCTTGAGTGTGCACAAATCCCAGAAAATGGTCAAATTGGAAAGAGTCTAAGGTTTGAGGACTCGAGGACTGAGTCTGTGGACAGACTCAGTTGGGACAGGCTGGCTCAAGGAGATGGGAACTGAACTGGCCTTTCAGAGGAGTTAGGTTTTGGCCCGGCTTTGCACCCCAGGAGGCAAGGCTGCAGGCAGCGCAGTGGGGTGTCCGCCCAGGACAGTGACGGGAACAGAGGAGCCTTTGGGGGAGTGAGACGTTGACTGAACACAGGAAAGCAGAACCCAACTGTGGAGAGCTTTAAATCTACAAAAGTTTAATTCTCAAGTGGAAAGAGTCATTAGGATTTTGAGCAAAGGATTATTATGTCTAAGGCTGTTTTAATTTTGAGAAATCAATCAGATGATCTTGGGGAAAATGGCTCAAAGCAAGACACTGGAAGAACCAGGCTATTGTAAACCTGGAGGAAACACATCTGCCTGGCAGTAGCTGCACCCGGGAGAGAGGATGTGAAGGGGAGGACACTTGTGCAGTATAAGTGAAGCTGATCCAGGGGCTTCCCTCATGGTCCAGTAGTTAAGAATCCACCTGCCAATGTGGGGGACACAGGTTCTATCCCTGGTCGGGAAAGATCCCACATGCCGTGGGGCAGCTAAGCCTGAAGCCCATGTACTACAAGCACTGAAGCCTGCAGGCACCTCGAGCCTGTGCTCTGCAACAAGAAAAGCCACCACAGCGAGAAGCTCGTGCCCCGCAGCTAGAGAGTAGCCCCCGCTCACCTCAACCAGAGGGAGCCAGCATGCAGCAAAGAACACGGACCCAGTGCAGCCAAAGTTATAAATAAGTTTAAAGAAATAGAGCTGATCTGACCCAAACAGAGTCTGGTGCCCCGGTGCCTTCTGGCTGATTTGGCAGCACAGGCTGCTGCTGCTGCTGCTGCTGCTAAAAGTCACGTCCGACTCTGTGCGACCCCATAGACGGCAGCCCACCAGGCTCCCCGTCCCTGGGATTCTCCAGGCAAGAACCCTGGAGTGGGTTGCTGTTTCCTTCTCCAGTGCATGAAGGTGAAAAGTGAAAGTGAAGTCGCTCAGTCGTGTCCGATTCTTAGCGACCCCATGGACTGCAGCCTACCAGGTTCCTCCGTCCATGGGATTTTCCAGGCGGCAGCACAGGCTGGAGAACCCTAACTCTGACCCTCCACTCCCGGGGCACACACCCTAGGATCTGCCACTTCCTTTAGAACTTCGCCGCTTTCTGATGGTATTTTCTGTATAAATAGAACAGCATACACTTGTCAACTGTATTTTAAATTTTTATTGAAATACACTTGATTCACTGCCCACTTTTAAACTGCTGTCTTGATGTGTGTCATCCTTCTTAGCTAACATAAAAATTATTGTATTTTTTAAGATATTTTTAAAGAGAAAAATTTAAGTGATTCTTAACATACGTGAAATTTTTACATATACACCAGATTTTATTATACATTGGGTATTTTTGTGATGACCTACGTTTCAATTTGAAACCCGTTTTTTTTTTCATTTCAGGTTCCTGGGTCATTTATATGCTGCAGAAGCCCTCATCTCTCTGGACAGAATCTCTGATGCTATTACTCACTTGAACCCAGAGAATGTCACTGATGTCTCCTTAGGGATCTCTTCAAACGAGCAGGACCAAGGTTAAGGAAGACATGTTTGATCAGAACTCTTCACCATTTCTACTCCCTTTCCGTTGTTAACTCAGGACATATAGAAATTTAAGGGCACGGTTGTGAAGGGGAGGGAGTTATAGGTCGGCAGTCTGTAGTTGCGGCCATACTTACTATGTACTAATTGCTAAATTCTAACTTTTGAAATGCTGATGGTGTTAGAGCGGTTTGGGTTTTTTTGGGTTCTTTTAATTTATTTATTTGGTTGTTTGGAGCCTTAGTTGCAGCATACAAACTCGATTGCAGCATGTAGGATCTAGTTTCCTGACTGGGGATTGGACCTGGGCCCCTCCTTTGGGAGCGCAGAGTCTTCACCACTGGACCACTGAGGAGTTCAGAATGATTTGTTTTTATTCTTAAACTGTGTTTTTCTCTGTTGAGGGATTCCACAATCCCAGGGAGAGTACACATTCAAAAGTTGGTTTTAAATCATGGCTACATTTTTGAGGGAGCAAGACTAGAATTCCCTTTATTTGAGGTTATCTCTCAGACGTGGGGTGCTGGTGGGTGGCAGGTGGCATTCTCGTGTCTTTTATTAGAACCTGTGTGCTTGGGCGCCGAGTCATGTCTGACTCTTTGCAACCCCATGGACTGTAGCCCTCCAGGCACCCCTGACCATGGTGCTTCTCCAGGGAAGAAGATTGGAGTGGGTTGCCATGGCCTCCTCCAGGGCATCTTCCTAAGCAGGGGTGGAAGCCAGCTCGCCCACGCTGCGGGCAGAGTCCTACCATCCGCGCCACCAGTGTTAGCGCCTCCACTCCGTAAACAAGGAAATACTGGGGCAGATGGCCTTAATACTAGATTTCCATTTCCTAAAGAAAATCAAGCGTTTGGAAAATATACTCTTTTGTCTGGCCCCCTCAGATTTATGTTCTTGTCTTTGTAGGATCAGACAAAGGTGAAAATGAAGCAATGGAATCCTGTAAGTAAGACATTTTGTAAAGACTTCAGTAGCCCAGACTGCTTCCCAAAGACTCGCCCTCGAGCCTCCGTGGCCTTCCTCTGCCGCCCGAGGACAGCCAGGCTTACTTCTGGGCAGCTTCGCGGGCGGTGGACGGGTTGCCTCCGAGCCCTGGCCTGGCCTCTTCACGCGGGTCTGCTCTTCTCCCCAGCCGGGAAGCGGGCCCCTCAGTGCTACCCCAGTTCCGTCAGCTCGGCCCGGACCGTGATGCTGTTCAACCTGGGCAGCGCCTACTGCCTGCGGAGCGAGTATGACAAAGCCCGCAAGTGTCTCCACCAGGTGAGGCCGGGCCGGGCCGGGTGCCTCGTGGAGCAGCTGGCAGGGGCTTGGAATTGCTGGGCTCTGTCATCCTGTTTGCCTTCTGACTTCTGGTCAGTTTGTTAAACATTGGAATGTGACTCCTCCAGACACACTCTTTTTAAAAAGTACTCACTTGGCTGTGCTGGGTCTTAGCTGCGGATGCAGGGCCTTTAGTTGCTGCTTGCGGGATCTAGTTCCCTGAGCAGGGACTGAACTCAGGCCCCCTGCACGGGGAGCACGCAGTCTTAGCCACTGGACTGCCAAGGAAGCCCCCAGACATATTCTTGCAACGTACACAACTGACTGTTGTTGCAAATGAACCTAGGCACCTAATGGAGAGTTGTCCTGAAAATTTTAATCATCAATATTTCAAAAGATTGTTAACCACATCTATATCAGTGCTCAGTCAAATCAATAATGAATGGTGTTCCATATAGTTGAACCCAAGGCAGCTGTAAACCTTGCATACTAAAACAATAAAATATCTGAGACATATTTTAAGTGAAAAGAACAAATAAATGCACAACACTTTTTATGTAATCCTGTATATGCATAAAGGATCTCTGGATGAATACACCAGAAGCCGCTAACATTGGCTTCCGGGGGTGACAGGAGAGATGCGGTGTAGCTGGAGCACTGAGGTGGGAGACTGTTCCCTGGATACCTGTTTGAATTGCGTGAATCTCTGTCCACTCAAAAAGTTAAATTACAGATAAACCTTTTTAGAAAGAAGGGTTCACAAAGTCAGTACCCAAGAAATTCTGCACACGATAAAAGTCCCTGGCGCTGTGTAACTAAACTAGACCTCTGACTTCTCCCACCCAGAGGGGCCGCATCAGCCGGTCTCGGGAACTTTTGATCGGGGCTCTTTAGGTCCCCTGCCCGTCCTTGGAGCAGTCACAGGCAGGGACCCAACCTGTAGTAGGGGAACAGGTACTGCCATCAGCAGCCCCAGAGGGGTTCCACAGAACTGGGAAGGGCTCATCCTCAGATGCATGTTAATGCAGGACATTCCTGGCGGTCCAGTGGTTAGGCCCACGCCTCCACAGTAGGGGGCATGGGTTCAGTATCTGGTTGGGGAGCTAAGATCCTACAAGGTGCAGGGCATGATCAAAACAAAACAAAAAACAAGCATAGGCAAGAGCTAGAAAAATCCCAAGCAGGAGAAGACCAAGAGAGAAGGAACGCTTTCTCCTGTTAAGAACTCGTTACGGACTAAGCAAGGGAAGATAAATATGTACTGAAAATTACATGTCTAGTTTAATTGTGAGGGATGAAGACAGACAGCTGAGGGCCATCCGAGCAGAACTGTAGTGTCCCAGTGAGCTCGAGTAAGTTGGCTGACTCGACATTGGTAGGTTGACATTCTTTTTCTTTTCTTGGCATTACTCGGAGTTTGTATCTTAAGCTACCCGTTTCTCATGGGTCTCTCTCTTGTTTTGAATGAAGGCGGCCTCAATGATCCATCCCAAAGAGGTGCCCCCTGAAGCCATCCTGCTGGCCGTCTACCTTGAGCTACAGAATGGTGAGTGGTTCTTCTCTTGACTATAGCCCTGCAGAGAGCCAGAGATTTTTGGTGTCTGCTTTTTCTCTTAGAAACGGAAGAGATATTAACCATCACATTCTTCTAAACAAGGAAGTTTCTGATATCTCGCAAATTCTTAGTTCTTGCAGGTTAAGTGTATATCATTTTATCTGTGAAAATCCAGAATAGCATAACTTCTGACAATTATAATTCATCTCTACTAATTAACCTTTCTCTTAGGCATCCAAATGACTCTTAATTGAGAACCTGAGACAGAGTGCAGTGGCTTTGAGTTGTACACCTTAGTGTTTTAAACACAGATGTCGTTAATAAGCTTTGCCGTAAGCCAGTTCCTGCTGAGGATTTTTTATTCAAGCCTAAATCCAGGTCATGCCTCTGGGGGCATATATGACCTAGAAGAAAGGCTGTGGGCCCTACATGAGAGATGATGTGAAGTAGAAAAGGAGAGCTGAATGGGAGAGATGAGGGGGGGACAGAAGCATTAAGAGTTGTTCGTCATACCCCCTTGCTGATCGTGGAAATCCTTACAAGCCTCCCCTCTTTTTATTGCTGAAGAAGGCGCCCAGCAGGCCTCATCCTCCTGAAAGGCGTGGCAGGGTTAGTGCACAGTCTAGAGCCCTTTTAAGTTCTCAAACTGGGCTCCACCTTAAACTCAATACAGAGCTTCTAACAATTCTGTCCCCTAGCTCACATGCTGAATTTCTTAAATCAGCATTTCCCAGGATGGTGCAGGGGCATTACGTGATTCTAGTGCCCAGCAGCGGTCGCAGACCACTGCTCTTCTCCATCATCTTTTCCTCCCTTTTGAGACTTGACGGGCTTGCTTTGTTAGGTGGTGCTATTGTTATATGCTTTTTTGTAATGGGAAGTGTTTTTATAGGTAATACCCAGCTGGCCTTACAGATCATCAAAAGGAATCAGCTGCTCCCTGCAGTGAAAACACTCTCTGAAATGAGAAAGAAGCCAGTGTTCCAGCCCGTCCACCCGATCCAGCCCATCCAAATGCCAGCGTTCACTGTGCAGAGAAAGTGATAGCGTGCCCGTGGAAAACTGTTACCTGAGACCCAGGGGAATATTTACAAGCCTTTTTAGTTGTATCACAGCAAAATGAATAAAAGACAGATGCTGAAGGGTGCTAGTTTTGAAGACACAATTTTGAAACGATTTTAGCCCCTGATTTTTATTTTGTTTTTTTGTTTTTTTTTAATTTTTTTTGGCTGGAAGCTTAATACAGTTAAGGATTCATAAACTCATTTTCATCTGTTTTCCATATAATCTTTGCTAGATTATTCATTTTAAGCCATTATGTGATATATCTGTCAAAGGCAATTAAAACAGTCTTATCAGAACAGTCTCGGTAAATACATTTTGTCTTTTTTGCAATGGTTACAGTATGTTGGCATTCAAGATTTCATGTTAAAGTTTTAAAAATGGATACCACATCATGAGCAGATGAGTAGCCAGGCCAGAAGTTGCGCAGGGCAGAAGGCAGGGGAGGCTGACGTGTCATGACCTAGTTGTGACTAAAGGGGCCAGAAAATGCATATAGTAAGGCCCGTAGGGCTAGTCAGGTGGGTTAAGAAGCGTTGACTGATAGGAATCAATTACAGCTTAAAAATTACAGATGACAACAAACAGCATTCAGGGCACTGGCCACGTTCACCCTCCTGTACCGTCAGGCAGAAGCACCAGTTAGGGAGTCTGTGAGCAGGGAGTTCAAGGCTCATCGCTAATCACGTTGCAGATGCAAATGGGAACTTAAAAGCTTCTTTCTCATAAGAGACAGGTATGTGTTGCGGGATTGACCTGGCCAAAATTTGTCGATAGGGTCAATATGTTAAACTTAAAAGCAGAAAAAACAAAACACTCTGCAGACTGACTCTGGAGAACCTGGGTAGCCTCCCAGTCAGTATCAGGCTTGGTGGCCTCATGAAAGCTGGCCGTTCAGGATCGTCCCTGCTGCAGCATCTCTCTAGTTCCTGACCTGGAAAACCGGGCTCACACTAGCTGAATGTACACGGTTCCTCAGTTTTCACAAATGGGAGAGGGGAGCGTTTAGAGAAGCACATGGTTTAGCAGAAGCTGCATCTGAATTATTCTGTTGCTGAAACCAAACATTTTAGTTAGGGATCTATAGGAACTGAGTGTGATGTGACCAGACACTACCCAGGAGTGACTTGGAGAAGGGGGCACGGTTTTCCTTCCATTTGAACCTGGGATGGGTGTGCACAGGGCTCGCCTGCTCTTGCCATGTGCCAGTTGCTTTCCCTGGTGGCTCCGCAGTCAAGAGTCCGCATGCCCGTGCAGGAGACGCAGGTTCGATCCCTGGGTCAGGAAGATTCCCTGGAGAAGGAAATGGCAACCCACTCCAGTATGCTTGTCTGGAGAATCCCATGGACAGAGGAGCCTGGCGGGGCTACAGTCCATAGGGTTGCAAAAGAGTCGGACACGACTTAGTGATTAAACAACAAGTTGTTTTATATACAGAGTAGATTCCTTCCTGGAGGATACAGAAAACAGAGGTGGGGGCCCTCTCGAAGCCTTTTCCAAATGAGATGGGAGTCGTAGGCTGCACCAGTATTGGTCCAAATCTGCAGGAGCTGCTTCCCCAAGCCCCAGATCTGCAGCAGTTCTGTGGGACCCACATGTGTGTCGCAGGATGGTGGCAGCTTTGCCTGTTGCTGTTCAGTCGCTCAGTCGTTTCCAGCTCTTTGTGACCTCATGGACCGCAGCACACCAGGCTTCCCTGTCCTTCACTACCTCTCCAAGTTTGCTCAAACTCACGTCCATTGAGTCATTGATGCCACATCTCCTGTCACCCCCTTCTCCTCCTGCCCTCTATCTGTCCCAGCATCAGCGTCTTTGGCAGTGAGTCAGCTTTTCGCATCAGGTGGCCAAAGGATTAGAGCTTAACCAGGGCATTTTCCAGACAAAGCCCACACGCTTCATAAATTGCGAGCCCACCAGGTCTTGGGTAGCATATGCCTGTAATTGAACTCGAAGGCAATACATCTTTGGAGACATCTCAAGAAACTGAACTTCCCCCACTTGCTGATTAGTTACAGGGAAAGCAGGAAGAGCTAAGAGGCAGATGAGGCCCCAGGTTGCTGTTAAATAAGAATACCCTTGGCTGTGAGTAGCACAAAGTGGATCCGTGACTTAAAGATAGTCTCTATCCCACTTGAGAAGGGGATCCGAAGGCAGCTGGTGACCTTGGCTTTGGTGCCTAGTGATGCTATCAGGGACTCAGCTCTGTTTTCCCACAGAGCATCTGGACTTTTGTCCCCCTGGTCACAGGATGTTCCAGCATCATATCTGCACTGAAGCAAGAAGATGCAAGCAAGACCTCCTTGGGGGTCCAGTGGTGAAGAATCCTCTTGCCAATGCAGGGAACACAGGTTGGATCCCTGGTCCAGGAAGATTCCATGCACCGCGGGGCAATGAAGCCCATGCTCCGCAGCAAGAAAAACCACCACAAGGAGAGCCCTGAGCTCCACAGCGAAGAGTAGCCCCCAATCACCGCAATTAGAGAAAGTCCGCTCGAAGCAGCAAAGACCCAGCGCAGCCAAAAATAAAATTTGAAAAGAAGAGGGTAAAGGCACCCTGTCGTGATCAGAAACCATCAGGAACAAAGTTTCCCCAGAAACCCTCAGCAAACCTCAGCCTCCATCTCTGTAGCTCAAATCATGTATCCATCCTTAGCTGCAGTGCTGATACAACCCTGCACATCTTTTGAGAAGGCTGGTGAAGGGTTTTCCCAGCTGGAGCGCTCTAGATCTGATGCACTGTTGTCAAATTCTGACCCCAGCAGTCCAGCTCTCCCCTCCACAGCCGCCCTCAGCAGATCTGGGCGCAGTAAATGTAGGCTCTTCACCTCTGTGACTTGTCTTTCTGAGTCCATCAGCCAGGAAGGCTTCTCGCACTCATTTTTTCCACCACAGTCTGAACCACCATCTCTGCTAATGGAGGGGCTTCCCTGGTAGCTCAGCTGGTAAAGAATCTGCCTGCAGAAAACAACAAAATTCTGTAAAGCAATTATACTTCAATAAAGAAAAGAATCCTCCTGCAATGCAGGAGACCCTGGTTCGATTCCTGGGTCAGGAAGATCCCCTGGAGAAGGGATAGGCTACCCATTCCAGTATCCTTGGACTTCCCTGGTGGCTCAGCTGGTAAAGAAGCTCCATATTCTGGCCTGGAGAATTCCATATAGTTCATGGGGTCACAGAGTCAGGCATGACTGAGCAACTTTCACTTACTGCTAATGGAGTTAACCCTAACTGTGCTGAGAGGTTTTAGATGCCATGTCCTGGAAGTTTTTCCTCACTGTCCCAATTTCTCCACCCCCCTCCCCTCCCTGACCCTTTGTGTCTCGATCATACCTTTCTTTTATGGTAGATGATGTTCTGCAGTTTAACAGGTATGGGGGCTCTCAAAGGGTGGTGTCATAGCTGATGGGGTTGTGAATTCTGAGACACGCCTCCTTAGCTTTTGTTCAAGCCCCACCACGTGTTCAGCAGCCCAGTGGGCCAGAATTCACAGCATGGGTCCCTTCACAGACTGCGCAGGGCAGTCCCCAGCAGAGCCAGTGCCTTTAAGGGTCTCTCCTGCCCCACTTGTACCCCTACCCCCTTCTCAGAACAGCACTCTTGGTGTTCCCACCATGCAGAACCCCTTATGGGCCAGTCTGCTGGGAGCTCTGCCTCTTACTCAACCCAAGTGACTTGATCTCTGTTGAGCTTTTTGACCCTCTGCGCAATGAAGCTAACTTTCCTCAGGGCCTCCTGTGAAAATTAAAATGAGATGCCCGAATGCAAAGACATTCACTACAGGTGAGTGCATTTACCTTCCTGTTGCCCAAAGGACCTGCTCAGCCCAGTCATCCTCGATGACTTGGAAGCCACCTGGAGGAAGGTGACCAGTGCCATTGTGAACCCTGGAGCCAGACTGCTGGACTGGCTTCAAATCTCAGCTCTTTCACCGAGACAGACTTGATCTGCAACATGCTATTTTGCCTCTTTGTGCCTCAGTTTCTTTCTTCATCTGTAAAGTGAGGACAATAACAGTCCCCCTCTCACAGACTTGGAATGAGGTTAAAGCCCTGGACATTGTTGTTGCTGGATATGAGCTCCAACTGTTCAAAAGGAAATTCTTAATTTTTTTACTGTGTAATATGAAGGATAATCAAAGCAGACTGCTGAGCCACTGGAACTGGGGAGTTGGGTGGTAGAGAGTGAGGGGACCCTTCCAGGTAAACGACTGCCTCCTGAGCTCCAGCTGTGTCCAGTGTCTGGGCCACGAGGAGTGTTCAGTATATACGGGTATCCTATGTTCTCATCCTATGCGTAACCTGTCTCACCCAGGCCCTCCTCCTTTGACAGGAGGTCCCTTTCCCACCCTTTACTCCTCTCATCTGCACCGCAGCACAGCTCCGACCCCCCAGAGAGGTCTCTGCACACCAACCACTCCCCTCTCCCCAGCTGAACCTCTCTTACATCCAGCGTGTTACATCCAGACTGGAATCTGCTGTCCCCCAGAGTGGTCCCCATTTCCCATCCCTAGGACTCGGTTCCTGTTTCCGTGTGTACACACTCTGGCCCTTTCACTCGGCCCCTTGGTCCCTAACTCCCAGGGAGATTCCCTGCTCTGTCCCAAGCCTTCATTCATTCCACACATGCTACCCAGAGGTACTTCGGGGATGGTAAGCTTTTCAGGGGAGCCCCGATGGTAACCTGGTGGATTTTTCAGGCTGTCTACTTCTTTTCTTCATCATCTTTTCTTCCCCTTCCTGGATCCTGAATACTTTGGAAACAGGACTGTGTGTGTACAGTGTGTGGATTGTTCTAGATAATAAAGTCTGCAGCACAGATTCTGGGTGCCTTCCTTTCTTGGTCGGGCAGTGTTACAGGAACTGCTTCTCTCAAGGTGGGGATGGCTTATTAACATAATCCCAGGGTTTGCGGGGGGCCTCAGCATCCTTGACCCTCTGAGCCTCATCAAGCCAGTTAAATAGTGACCCAGCATGGGTGGGTTACTGGTCAAACTCAGCCAGCCCAGCCTAAAGGAACCAAACCTATACCTTCACAGAGCAGTTTGCACCCTAGGCGTGGCTTCCTCCCTGGGAAGAACCGGGCCGACGTGCCGGCTCCTGGGTGGGAGTGGGAGTGCCCCGGGAGGAGGCACCGCAGTTCATTAGCCCCCTCATTTGGGGCAAAGGGGATCCGTGTGGTGACAAGCAATTGTCCAGGAGGATTTAGGCGGATTTGGCCAAGTGTCCCTGTGGGCCCCAAGCCTCCTCCTAATCCAGTCCACATTTCTGGCTACTTAGGATCACATTAAATGTCAAAGCCGGCGTTTAGGGAAATATCTACATTTCGGATGCATCGCCCTAGTCAAAAGAAAAGCTGGAGCGAACCTTCGAGCATTTGGCGCGAGAGGCGCTCTGTGTGGTCCGGAGTGTGAATGGGGAGAGGGGGGCGGCGCCCTCGCGGCCTCCCCGCCCAGGAATGCGGGCTTTTCACATGTAGAAAATGCTAATGCTTTGTCCCAGCCTCGGCCTCCCGGAGGCGCGGAGGCGCCCGGCCGGATTGTCCCAGCTGCATTTGCATGTGAGCGGCCCCTGGTCCCCGCGTCCCCACCCCCTGCGCGCCCCGGCCTCCCCCAGCGCGGCCTTCCTGGGGCTTGTGGGACTGCGCGCCGGCCGCCTGCAAGCGCCCTCTGCCCTCACTGAATCCCTGCTAAAGCCACAGGTAGCTAGCTACTCTGGACGAATAGCCTTTCCCCGGAGGCAGCAGGCAGGTGAATTTTATTTTTTTTACTCCCGTTTCAAAGTTTTATTTCACACTTTCAGTTACTTTTTAGGACACAGTGTAAGTCCATCGAGGCAGATCAAGAGTTTGCATGAACCATCCTGTCCAGTCTCCGCGATGGTCTGTGGCAAGAACCTGGCGTTTGATGTGACATTTTTCCCCCCAGGGGCTGCAAAGTCACCATTACTCGCGCGGCTCATCCTCAGAAGGAGCAGCCGAGGGCCCGCAGGTGGCGGGGGCAGGGGAGACTCCAAAGGATTAAGCGCGGGCCGCGGCGAAGGCGCGCGCGGTCTGGGAGGAACCTGCTCGGCCAGCGCGGTGCGCGGGCCTCGGGGCTCAGGGCGCCACCTGCTGGCGGCTGGGTCGACGCCGCGAACCGGCCCAGAGCAGCCGAGGTGGTGCCGGCCCAGGGAGCCCCTCTTTCCCCGCCAGGCTCCACGTTTCCCGGCTCGGAAAGCCATCCCACCCGAGGGCGCCGCGAATTAGCGACCCAGCATGTCCCAGCGCCGAGCTTCCGTTCCGGCCGACACCCGGGGGCCCAAATGCAGGCGGAAAACATAACGAGATCCTGCCCAACAAACGTAACTCCGTTCCCTCCAATCCTTATAGTGTTTCTTTGATTAATTACATTCCTTCTCATTTTACTAATTTTCTTATATTTATTGTGTTGGCTTTATTTTTAGTTGTTATAGTAATTTTCTTCTATTTCATTTTTGTTTCGTTATTCCACTTTATTATTTTACTCGGCTTATTATTTCATTTTATATTCATTTTGTTTTTACTAGCTTTATTTCATTACTTAATTTCATTTGTTCTGCTTTTATTTTTATTTTCTCTTTATTCTATTTTTTATTTTATTCATTTTATCTCATTAATTCATTTGTTTTTATTGTCTATTACTTTATTTGTGGTTGAAGGGAAAAGATGGATATCTTTTTCATCTTATCCTGAGGTGTATGTATTTTCCTGCCTCTGAGTTTTAATAGTGAAAATGAATACACTTCAGCTCATTATTTGCAGTGTCTGTCTCATCTCCACAACTAAATTGGAAGCACCTGGAAAGTCGGGAACAAGGTTTGATGTCATCATTGGGCCAGGGACATGTGTTGACCAAAAGCCATTAATAAATATTTCTCCAGCTGACACAATGTGAAACCCACACTGCATGTTTGATCAATCAGATATTTAAACTCCATCAAGGTACCTGCTCTGGGCCCAGACTCCCAGTCTCTAGAGCTCCAAGCCAAAATTAGGATGGGAGACAAAGACCCAAGAACTGGAACAAAGCATCAAGGAGGAAGTTTCACTTCAGGTGGTCAGGTAGAGGGGGCAGGAGACAGCCGCAGGTGACTGGACCTCAGAGGGTACGTTTCAGATTAAACTAGGAAAGAAGTTCTAAGATGTTTCGTTTTTGTTTTTCTTGTCACACTGCAGTGGGTCGTAGCTGCTGGAGAGAGAGTGGTATGTAATTTGAGGTAGGTAAGGGTTCATTTGTCAGCGCTGAAACCCTATGGTTCTTTGAGTTCCACAGTGCTCCCCACTTCCCCGAAGACCTTGTGCAATAAGGTATATGTCTTATGTTATTTGGGGGGAAGAGAAAAATGAATCACTATTTGCTATCAGTTCTCTGGAAAGCACTGTTAATTGCACTTATGAATTTTCACCTTCAGGTCAGATAAGATCAGTCGCTCAGTCGTGTCCGACTCTTTGCGACCCAATGAATCGCAGCACACCAGGCCTCCCTGTCCATCACCAACTCCCGGAGTTCACCCAGACTCACGTCCATCGAGTCAGTGATGCCATCCAGCCATCTCATCCTCTGTCGTCCCCTTCTCCTCCTGCCCCCAATCCCTCCCAGCATCAGAGTCTTTTCCAATGAGTCAACTCGTCGCATGAGGTGGCCAAAGTACTGGAGTTTCAACTTTAGCATCATTCCTTCCAAAGAAATCCCAGGGCTGATCTCCTTCAGAATGGACTGGTTGGATCTCCTTGCAGTCCAAGGGACTCTCAAGAGTCTTCTCCAACACCACAATTCAAAAGCATCAATTCTTCGGCGCTCAGCTTTCTTCACAGTCCATCTCTCACATCCATACATGACCATAGGAAAAACCACAACGAACCATAGTTCGTTGACTAGACGAACCTTTGTTGGCAAAGTAATGTAATGTCTCTGCTTTTGAATATGCTATCTAGGTTGGTCATAACTTTCCTTCCAAGGAATAAGCATCTTTTAATTTCATGGCTGCAGTCACCATCTGTAGAGATTTTGGAGCCCAAAAACATAAAGTCTGACACTGTTTCCACTGTTTCCCCATCTATTTGCCATGAAGTGATGGGACCAGATGACATGATCTTCGTTTTCTGAATGTTGAGCTTTAAGCCCACTTTTTCACTCTCCACTTTCACTTTCATCAAGAGGCTTTTGAGTTCCTCTTCACTTTCTGCCATAAGGGTGGTGTCATCTGCATATCTGAGGTTATTGATATTTCTCCCGGTAATCTTGATTCCAGCTTGTGCTTCTTCCAGCCCAGCATTTCTCATGATGTACTCTGCATATAAGTTAAATAAACAGGGTGACAATATACAGCCTTGACATACTCCTTTTCCTATCTGGAACCAGTCTGTTGTTCCATGTCCAGTTCTAACTGTTGCTTCCTGACCTGCATACAGATTTCTCAAGAGGCAGATCAGGTGGTCTGGTATTCCCATCTCTTTCAGAATTGTCCACAGTTTATTGTGATCCACACAGTCAAAGGTTTTGGCATAGTCAATAAAGCAGAAATAGATGTTTTTCTGGAACTCTCTTGCTTTTTCCATGGCAATTTGATCTCTGGTTCCTCTTCCTTTTCTAAAACCAGCTTGAGCATCAGGAAGTTCATGGTTCACATATTGCTGAAGCCTGGCTTGGAGAATTTTGAGCATTACTTTACTAGCGTGTGAGATGAGTGCAATTGTGCGGTAGTTTGAGCATTCTTTAGCATTGCCTTTCTTTGGGATTGGAATGAAAACTAACCTTTTCCAGTCCTGTGGCCACTGCTGAGTTTTCCAAATTTGCTGGCATATTGAGTGCAGCACTTTCACAGCATCGTCTTACAGGATTTGGAATAGCTCAACTGGAATTCTATCACCTCCACTAGCTTTGTTTGTAGTGATGCTTTCTAAGGCCCACTTGACTTCCCATTCCAGGATGTCTGGCTCTAGGTCAGTGATCACACCATCGTGATTATCTGGGTCGTGAAGATCTTTTTTGTACAGTTCTTTTGTGTATTCTTGCCATCTCTTCTTAATATCTTCTGCTTCTGTTAGGTCCATACCATTTCTGTCCTTTATCGAGCCCATCTTTGCATGAAATGTTCCTTTGGTATCTCTGATTCTGAAGAGATCTCTAGTGTTTCCCATTCTGTTGTTTTCCTCTGTTTCTTTGCATTGATCGCTGAAGAAGGCTTTCTTATCTCTTCTTGCTATTCTTTGGAACTCTGCATTCAGATGTTTATATCTTTCCTTTTCTCCTTTGCTTTTCACTTCTCTTCTTTTCACAGCTATTTGTAAGGCCTCCCCAGGCAGCCTTCTTGCTTTTTTGCATTTCTTTTCCATGGGGATGGTCTTGATCCCTGTCTCCTGTACAATGTCACGAACCTCATTGCATAGTTCATCAGGCACTCTATCTATCAGATCTAGGCCCTTAAATCTATTTCTCACTTCCACTGTATAATCATAAGGGATTTGATTTAGGTCATACCTGAATGGTCTAGTGGTTTTCCCTACTTTCTTCAATTTTCACCTTATCTTTCCTCAACTTATTATTCTGAAAAAGATTACATTTATGGAAAAGATGAAAAAGAGGTTTAGTGAACACGCTTATACCCTAGATACACCAGTTAACACTTTGCTAATATTTGCTTTGGGCTTTCCAGGTGATGCAGTGATGAAGAATCCCCCTGCAAATGCAGGAGACTTGGGTTCAGGTTCGATCTCTGAGTCAGGAAGATCTCCTGGAGGAGGGGCATGGCAACCCACTCCAGTATTCTTGCCTGGAGAACCTCATGGACAAAGAAGCCTGGCGGGGTATAGTCCGTGGGGCCACAAAGAGTCAGACACGAGTTAGTGACTAAACAAAAAGCTCACATGGGGTGTCTACCGCCTGGCACGGGCTGGGAAGGGTAGAAAGAAAGAAGCTTCC
Source organism: Bubalus kerabau (assembly GCF_029407905.1). Classification (NCBI taxonomy): domain Eukaryota; kingdom Metazoa; phylum Chordata; class Mammalia; order Artiodactyla; family Bovidae; genus Bubalus; species Bubalus kerabau. The sequence continues at coordinate 8,938,615 of NC_073643.1, forward strand.
TTCCAGTCCTGGACCCCGTGGCTCCTGTAGCCACAGCCAGCAGTAGGGCCAAGGGCCCTTCTTGAACACCATTTCTGCTGTTCCCACAGGAAAGGGCTCCGTGGGAATGGCAGGGTTGACAAGAAGCCCGGTGAAGACAGCGCCCAGATACGACTTTCAGTGAGGCTCTTGTCATTCAAACTGGGCAAAAGATGGGTTTCTAATCCATGAATTTTGGGGAGGTGTCCCATTCTGCTTTTTCATTTGTTGGTGTACATCATCTCCTTGCCCACCCTCTCCTCCTGGATCTGGCTTCAGGGAATGTAGGGAACATTCACTCTGAAACCCAGCAGCCTGGGTCCAGATGCCAATCCCACTTACCACTTCCTGTGTGACTTTGGGTGAGTTACTGCACCTCTCTGTGCTGCAGTTTCCTCATTTGTAAAATGGCACCAGAATAATAGGAACCCCATAGGCCTGTTATGAAGCTCAAGTGAGTTGCTCTAGGAAAAGAGCCTGGCAGCTAGTAAGTACCAGTTCAGTGAAGGTTAAACAAATGAATGCAGAAGCTACTATAAAATGCCTTGTGGAGATCCCGAGTCGGGCTCTCTTCCGCAGTCTGGGAAAGAAAGAAGGATGGGTTCATGGCAAAGTCCTGGGCACTGCTCTGCTACTTCCTGGCTGTGTGACTATGTGCAAATTGCTTGCTCTCTCTGGAGCCCAGCTTCCACCTCTATAAAATGAGAGTGATGCCCACTTCAGAGGGCAGAGTCAAGAAGAGGTTCCTTAGCAAAGCTGCTCAGCAGATGGTCTCTAGCTGTTTCAAGAGGGGTGTCCTGAGTTTTTGATTTCTGCTTGTTAAAAGCCAAGGTGCACTGATGTCATGAATTAGGGGGAAAAGAGCCTCCCTTGGCTGCCGCTTGCCTGGAGTTGTTACTAAAACTTTTTCCACAACAGAAGGCAGGCTGAGGTTATGGGGGGAAATCAGGGGTCCCCAACCTCTGGGGTCTAATGCCTGATAAAATGACGTGGAGCTGATGTAATAATAATAATAGAAATAAAGGGCGCAATCAATGTAGTGTGCTTGAAGCATCCCCAAATCATCCCCTCTACTCCTGGTCCTTAGAAAAACTGTCTTCTATGAAACCTGTCCCTGGTGCCAAAATGCTTGGGGGCTGCTGGGGACTAGGACGGCAGAGAAGGGTCCTCTGTTTCAATCCCCCCACCCCTTTTTTGTGATATTCCTCAATCTTGAGGAGGAATGGGTACAGAAAGGGAATACAGTTTTGAACACACAGGTTAACATAAACTCAGCAGAGGAATTTGGTTTTGGTTCCATTTCCATTCCAATTTGTTCCAACCCTTCAAGGGAATGGGGCAACCACCACTTACTACTTCCTGCTGAAATGGGGTGTTGTTGCTATTGTTTGGTTGCTAACTCCTTCTCTTTTGTGACCCTGTGAACTGTAGCCTACCAGCCTCCCTCTATGCATGGGATTTCCCCAACAAGAATACTGGAGTGGGTTGCTTTTTCCTTCTCCAGGTTATCTTCCTGACCCAGGGATTGAACCTGTGTCTCCTGCTTTGGCAAGTGGATTCTTTACCCACTGAGCCACCAGGGAAGCCCAGCCTAACTTGGGGAATGGACACGGAGTTGGAAATAATCTCAGTTTCCAAGCTTAGCATCAGTATTTTATATCATGAAAACATTGCCTCTCTCTGATTATTTTGTCATAGCACCTGGACAAAATTTTGAAAATTAGTAGACATTACAATGAGGCTAACAATCAAAATGCATCTTTGTAGTATTTTCTGAATGTATCTTTTCCACCCTGGACATTGGGGTCAAAAATATGGTTTGGGGGCTTCCCTGGGGGGTTCAGTGGTAAAGAATCCACCTGTCTATTCAGGAGACATGGGTTCAATCCCTGGTCTGGGAAGATCCCACATGCTGCAGAGCAACTAAGCCCATGCATAACTATTAAGCTTATGTTCTAAAGCCTGAGAGCTGCAAATACTGAGCCCCATGTCCCAGAGCCCAAGCTCCAATACAAGCGAAGCCCACACACTGCAACTAGAGAAAAGCCCACATAGCAAAGAAGACCCAGCACAGCCAAAAATAAATACATAAAATTATTGTTTTTTAAAATAATTTATGGTTTGAAGCCATGTCCCTTGTGGTGCAGCAATTAAGACTCTGTGCTTCCACTGCAGAGGGCTCGGGTTCTATTCCTGGTTGGGGAACTAAGATCCCACACGCCGAGTGGTTCAGCCAAAAGGGTTTTTAAAATAACAAAAGTAAAAAAAAATAATAATAAAATGAAATATGGTTTGCAACAAAACAATAGCTTTCCATAATATTATTTAAATTTCTTACCCAGTTCAGCAGTATGATCTGAAAGTTATCAAGTGTTTCTAATATAATTTAATATACCAAATAATCCAATTTACTTTACTATTTTTCCTGAGATGCCTCGGGGCCCTTGGGAATACTCAAACTTAGCTAGAGAAAGAAACGTACAGTCTGTTATCAAAAAAAGCCCCATATTCCAGGAAATTTTTGTTCTTTTAACAGGGAGAAAGAAAACCAAATTCCAGGGAATTTCCTGGCTGACCGATGGTTAGGACTCAGTGCTCACACTGCTGAGGATGCAGGTTCAATCCGTGGTCCTGAAAGTAAGATCCCACAAGCTGCATGGCAGAGCGGGAAGAAAAAAATTCCCATCTTCTACCAGTTTACTATTAGTAACAAAGTTGATTTACCTAATTAAATCCATTCTAATTTTAATCACTCCTGACAACCCACAAAAGTCTTCTCTTAAAGTTCCCTTTTCTCACAAACCTTTTACCACGTTTTGTATCCATATGATCTGTCTCTTATTTTTCCCCATCCAGAAACAGCTCTTGAACAAAATTTTCACCATTTTTCCTCAACAAAAACATCTCCATTCTGTATTCCTTTTCTCACCTACAACGCATATAGCTGCTTTACACTCTGAAATGCTTTCCTTGTCATGCTAGTAGCGTTCATTACATATTTACAATTTTTAACCCTTAAAAGCCTTAACAAAACCAAGAAACAAGTAATTGAATTGTTAAACCAGCATTTTACTCAACATATTACATAATCTCCAAAAACTTAAATTGTTCTCATAGCACCCTTTCTCTTTAATGTGGAACGAGAGTGTGTTTAATAAACCCCAAACATCTTTTGAAGCTCTACCGATTAACCTAAGACTGAAGTCCCAGGCAAAGTGGGCTTTGTTTGTATTTTAAGGACACGATAAGAGCTCATGTCAAGCTTTCTCCTAGGCACATTTTTGTTCTCTCAGGATTAGAATTCTGAAAACAGTATTTTATCAGCCCAGCTTTCTCTGCTACAAAAATTGTCCTCCACATCAGACACAAATCACAACCAATTTACAAAATGCCAAAATAGCACAGTTCATACTCAAAAGAGAAGTTATCCAGGTGCACACTGGTGGACTTAGAGGTGTCTTGGAGCTTGTCAGCTCTCCTCAGAGGTGTCTTTTCGTCCCACCAAGGAAAAGCGTAGTATGGCCGTAAGGGCTGAGCAGGGGAGAAACAGAGACGATCCCCAAAACAAATGGTTTCCACTGGGAACGTCCTCTCAAACCTCCTCCTGGGGCCAGCGGCTCCTCACAGCCTTCCCAGCGCCTCATGAAGGTGGTGCCTTGGCTCGGGAACGACTCCCTCCCTGGAGCCCGATGTTGCAAGAACACAGCCTCATATTGGGCGCCAACATCTGTTAGCGGGACTTCCCTGGTGGTTCAGTGCCTAAGACTGCATTCCCAATGCAGGGGCCCCGGGTTTGATCCCGGGTCAGGGAACTAGACCTCATGTGCTGCAACTATAATGATCCCGCATGTGGCAACAAAGCTCTTGAGTGCTGCAACTAAGACTCAGCGAAGCCAAAAACAGTGAGTAGGCACTCCAAGACAGGGCAAGATCTCCAAAATACAATGCTCCTTAGAATACAGGTATACAGTAAGTAAGTAAGTAAGTGAAGTCACTCAGTCGTGTCCGACTCTTTGTAACCCCATGGACTGTAGCCCACCAGGATTCTCTGTCCATGGGATTCTCCAGGCAAGAATACTGGAGTGGGTTGCCATTTTCTTCGCCAGGGGATCTTCCCGACCCAGGGATTGAACCTGGGTCTCCAGCATTGCGGGTAGACACTTTAACCTCTCAGCCACCAGGGATATAGATGCATAGATATGGGTTCAATGCCTTTCAAAAGTATAAACTTTGAATCCAATAAAATAAGATTAAAGAAAGAAAAAAAAAATCTGTTTGTAGGTCCAGGTGCTCCCAGCTTAAAAGCCAGAAAACAAGCAAGAAACACCTGGAGTAACAGGCAAATTTGGCCTTGGAAAACAAAATGAAGCAGAACTAAGGCTAATAGAGTTTTGCCAAGAGAGCACACTGGTCATAGCAAACACCCTCTTCCAACAACACAAGAGAAGACTCTACACATGGACATCACCAGATGGCCAACACCGAAATCAGATTGATTATATTCTTTGCAGCCAAAGATGGAGAAGCTCTATACAGTCAGCCAAAACAAGACTGGGAGCTGACTGTGGCTCAGATCATGAACTCCTTGTTGCCAAATTCAGACTTAAATTGAACAAAGTGGGGAAAACCACTAGACCATTCAGGTATGACCTAAATCAAATCCCTTATGATTATACAGTGGAAGTGAGAAACAGATTTAAGGGACTAGATCTGATAGAGTGCCCGATGAACTATGGACAGAGGTTCGTGACATTGTACAGGAGACAAGGAGCAAGACCATCCCCAAGAAAAAGAAATGCAAAAAAGCAAAACAGCTGTCTGAGGAGGCCTTACAAATAGCTATGAAAAGAGAGGTGAAAAGCAAAGGAGAAAAGGAAAGATATACCCATTTGAATGTGGAGTTCCAAAGAATAGCAAGGAGAGATAAGAAACCCTTCTTCAGTGATCAGTGCAAAGAAATACAGGAAAACAATAGAATGGGAAAGACTAGAGATCTCTTCAAGAAAATTAGAGATACCAAGGGAACATCTCATGCAAAGATGGGCTCAATAAAGGACAGAAATGGTATGGGCCTAACAGAAGCAGAAGATATTAAGAAGAGGTGGCAAGAATACACAGAAGAACTGTACAAAAGAGATCTTCACAACCCAGATAATCATGATGATATGATCACTGACCTAGAGCCAGACATCCTGGAATGTGAAGTCAAGTGGGCCTTAGAGAGCATCACTACGAATAAAGCTAGTGGAGGTGATGGAATTCCAGTGGAGCTATTTCAAATCCTAAAAGATAATGCTATGAAAGTGCTGCACTCAATATGTAAGCAAATCTGGAAAACTCAGCATGGCTACAGGACTGGAAAAGGTGTTTTCACTCCCATCCCAAAGAAAGGCAATGCCAAAGAATGTTCAAACTACCACACAATTATACTCATCTCATACTCTAGCAAAGTAATGCTCAAAATTCTCCAAGCCAAGCTTCAGCAATATGTGAACAGTGAACTTCCTGATGTTCAGAAAAGGCAAAGAAACCAGAGATCAAATTGCCAACATCTGCTGGATCATTGAAAAAGCAAGAGAGTTCAGAAAAACATCTATTTCTGCTTTATTGACTATGCCAAAGCCTTTGACTGTGTGGATCACAATAAACTGTGGAAAATTCTGAAACAGATGGGAATACCAGACCACCTGACCTGCCTCTTGAGAAATCTGTATGCAGGTCAGGAAGCAACAGTGAGAACTGGACATAGAACAACAGACTGGTTCCAAATAGGAAAAGGAATATGTCAAGGCTGTATATTGTCACCCTGTTTATTTAACTTATATGCAGAGTACATCATGAGAAACGCTGGGCTGGAAGAAGCACAAGCTGGAATCAAGATTGCGGGGAGAAATATCAATAACCTCAGATATGCAGATGACACCACCCTTATGGCAGAAAGTGAAGCAGAACCAAAGAGCCTCTTGATGAAAGTGAAAGAGGAGAGTGAAAAAGTTGGCTTAAATTTCAACATTCAGAAAACAAAGATCAGGCATCTGGTCCCATCACTTCATGGCAAATAGATGGGGAAACAGTGCAAACAGTGGCTGACTTTATTTTTTTGGGCTCCAAAATCACTGCAGATGGTGACTGCAGCCATGAAATTAAAAGACTTTTACTCTTTGGAAGGAAAGTTATGACCAACCTAGACAGCATATAAAAAGCAGAGACATTACTTTGCCAACAAAAGTCCATCTAGTCAAGGCTATGGTTTTTCAAGTAGTCATGTATGGATGTGAGAGTTGGACTGTAAAGAAAGCTGAGCACCAAAGAATTGATGCTTTTGAACTGTGGTGTTGCAATCCCTTGGACTGCAAGGAGATCCAACCAGTCCATCCTAAAGGAGTTCAGCCCTGGGTGTTCACTGGAAGGACTGATGCTGAAGCTGAAACTCCAATACTTTGGCCACCTGATGAGAAGAGCTAACTCATTGGAAAATACCCTGATGCTGGGAAAGATTGAGGGCAGGAGGAGAAGGGGACAACAGAGGATGAGATGGTTGGATGGCATCACCGGCACAATGGACATGGATTTGGGTGGGCTCCGGGAGTTGGTGATGGACAAGGAGGCCTGGCATGCTGTCGTCCATGGGGTTGCAAAGAGTCAGACACCACTGAGTCACTGAACTGAGCTGAACTGAAACAAGCAAGGCTGGTGGAAAGGAAAATTAGCTTTATTTTGGATGCATGCAACCTGGAGAGTAGGGTGGACTCCTGTCAGAAAGCAACTCCCCCCCAACTCCACACAATCCTCAGACAAAAGCTTTCATAGGCTGCTTGCAGAAACAGCACGGTCAGCTCTAACAGTCATCTTGAAATTGGTCACAGGTGGTCTGTCCAGCATCATCTTGATTGTCTTAAGTAGAGTCAGTCTTCAATTCCAGGGTTGGTTTGTCCCCATTTCTTTGATGCCAGTTCTCAGAATTGTGGTAGCGTATGGCTACACATATGCTACATGGCTACAGTCTGGTTCTCATGTAGTTAACTTCTTCCACCTGGTGGGGGTTTCAGCCTTTAGCACACAGCTCACAGGATATGGTTCAGAATATTATCTATTGCCCTTGAGGAGAAACTGAAGGTCCTTGACTTTGCTTAATGACTAATCTACTATTAGTCATTAAGTTAAAGTTCAACACCATTCAGAAAACTAAGATCATGGCATCCGGTCCCATCACTTCATGGCAAATTATTGAGTCTTGTTGAACTGTTTTCCTTTATTTCTGCATTCTCTCACTTGTCTGATTACACTTATTCTTTGGCGAAAGGTTTTCCACAGACCAAAGGCAGGAGGAGGACATGGGGGGCAAGGACCACACAGTTCTGCTCCACTTCAAAACCTTCCTTTTAGGGAAAAGGCCTGCTCAGAAGGCTGCCCTCTGTCTGGAGTCTGAGTTTTCCAGGCCTCCTCTCTTGGGGAAGGAAATAAGGGTTTTCTTCCTTTCTGCCCTTCACTAAAAACAGCGTGAAAATCCCTGAGAAAGCCAACAGTGGCTGGGAGTTCCCTGGCGATCCAGAGGTTAGGACTCGTTGCTTTCACTGCTGTGGTCTGAGCTAGATCCCTGGTCAGGAAACTAAGATCCTGCAAGCTGTGTGGCATGACAAAAAAAGAAAGAAAAACGAACAGTGGCTTTGTGGATCAGGGATCCGAGGTCGATAGCAGCCCCCATCTGGCCTATCAGTCCCTCAGATACCATTGAAGTGGAGTGGCTGTGGCTAGTTTGCTATGTCTCGTGTGATAATTGTCCTGTCCACTTGAAGTCAGAATGTTTTCTAGAACTCTCAGTATGAGTTGTCTTTATCTATCATCTATCTATCTATCTATAACTGTAGTCCAGACCAGGCTGATCAGGAAAATAGTGGGCAGGATTCTAGGAGGAAATAACAAGCTTTGGTTCACGGATTCATTCAGTAAAATTCATTCAGTTAAGTTCAAGTCCTCTGGGCCAGAAACAACTCTGAACAGTGGGACTGAGGCCAGAATGGTGGGATTGAGGCCAGAATAGGGGAGAGAAAGTCTGCTTTCCTTGGTATGCTGCTGCTGCTAAGTCGCTTCAGTCGTGTCCGACTCTGTGCGACCTTGGTATAGTCTTTCATAATTTGGGGAATTTCAACTATTTTTCAGTTCAGTTCAGTTGCTCAGTGGTGTCCGACTCTTTGCGACCCCATGAATCGCAGCACGCCAGGCCTCCCTGTCCGTCGCCAACTCCCGGAGTTTACTCACTCATGTCCATTGAGTCAGTGATGCCATCCAACCATCTCATCCTCTGTCATCCCCTTCTCCTCCTGCCCTCAATCTTTCCTAACATCAGGGTCTTTTCCAATGAGTCAGTTCTTTGCATCAGTATTGGATGCGAAAGTATTGGAGTTTCAGCTTCAGTATCAGTCCTTCCAATGAATATTCAGGACTGATTTCCTTTAGGATGGACTGGTTGGATCTCCTCGCAGTCCAAGGGACTTTCAAGAGTCTTCTCCAACACCACAGTTCAAAAGTCAACTATGTTTAGCTGTTCAAAAAAAATTTGTGAAGGAAGAACAGGGAGGCTAATATGAGTAGCCAACAGGAGAATGGTCTCAGGACCCCCACCCACCAAAGGCAGGGGCCTTAAATATGACAGGTGAGTTTTGGGAGCCCAGAAAACCCTGGTGGCTGGCTTCCCTTCATAGGCCTACCAGAATTCCCTTTGCTGGGAAGGGAAAGGACATTTCAGGACTTCCCTGATGGTCCAGTAGCTAAGACTCCATGCTGCTAATGCAGGGGCCTGGGTTCCATCCCTGGTCAGGGAACTAGATCCCCCATGCTGCAACTAATCAGCCAAATACATCAATTATTAAATATTTTTTAAAAAGAAAGAAAAGGAGGATTTTTTTTCTTTTTTTTTCTTTTTTGCCACACCATGCAGTATGCAAGATCTTAGTTCCCCAACCAGAGACTGAACCCATGTCCCCTGCAAGAGAAGATCGGAGTCCTAATCACTGGACCACCCACGAATTCTTGAGGGATTTCTTCATTATGATCCAAAATAGACATGAGTTTAGGGTGCTGCTTGGCTGGACTTTCTCACCTTCAGAATCCCACTCTGTTGGAGAAAGCCCTTAATTAGGTGGAGCAGCCCTGACCCGACCTGCAGAGCTAGTGTCTCTCTTTTTAGAGAGTGATCCCACTGAATTAAAATTCAATTAATCCGACTTTAAGGGCAAGAAAGACTATTTGTGAAAAATCATTAAACAGCACATAAAATCCTTTGAGGAAGGGGGAATACTAGAAGTACAGCCTGGCTTTTGTTAAGACACTTTGGGCCCAATGAGTTAACTTTTTTGAGGAATTTTAACAAGATAGTGGTCAAAGTGGAATTTGTCCATGTCGTTTATTTAAGGTTTTACAAGGCCCTGCAAAGAGTCCTCCCCTGAGTCTGGACAAGAAGAGAGTTTTGTAACAACGTGGTGAGACCTATGAGGAAACCAAGCAACTGGCCTTGATGCTCCAAAACTGTCAGGTCTTGGGAATTCCCTGGCGGGCCAGTGGTTCGGACTCTGGGCTTCCACAGCAGGGGCCATGAGTTCCATCCCTGGTCAGGGAACTATAATTCCCCCATGCCTCGTGGGGCAGCAAAAAAAAAAAAAAGTAAGGTCCTAAAAGACACCGGAGGGCTGAGGGTCTGCCCTGATTAAAGAGGACTGTCCTACTGAATAGCACAGGAAACTCTGCTCAGTGTTATGTGCCAGCCTGGGTGGCAGGAGGGTTTGGAAGAGAATGGATTCATGTATATGTATGACTGAGTCTTTTGCTGTCTACCTGTAACTATCACACATTTTTAATCAGCTATTTTCCAATATAAAATAAAAAGTTAAAAAATAAAAAAATTTTAAAAGTGTGTATTTTACTGCTGAAAGAAATAGAGACACATATAAAAATAATAATAAAATAAAAGAGGATTGGAGAGACAGGACCTCAGACTGTGGCCTGTGGTCCTGGACTGGACCCTAGGAAGGGAAAAACAAACTCTCCCGGAAAGGAGCTGATTGAGACAACTGGCGAAATGTGAATACAGTCTGTGCATGAGATAGTAGTCTTGTAGCAATGCTAAATTTCCTGATTTAGACACTGTACTTTGGTTACATAAGATAATGTTTGTATTCTTAGGAAAGGCACAGGAAGTGATTAAGAACAGAGAAGGTCATCGTACTCCCTCCCAAATGGTTCACAAAAACAATATTTAATCTGTAGCTATAGGTATTTTACATCTATCTGTATTTTATACATAGGTACACATTTAACATATATACCTGCACAATACATATATATTATGTGCTATCTACATATTGCTGCTAAGTCGCCTCAGTCGTGTCCGACACTGTGCGACCCCATAGACGGCAGCCCATCAGGCTCCCCAGTCCCTGGGATTCTCAAGACAAGAACACTGGAGTGGGTTGCCATTTCCTTCTCCAATGTGTGAAAGTGAAAAGTGAAAGTGAAGTCGGTCAGTCGTGTCCGACTCTTAGCGACCCCATGGACTGCAGCCTACCAGGCTCCTCCGTCCATGGGATTTTCCAGGCAAGAATACTGGAGTGGGTTGCCATTGCCTTCTCCATGACCCACCTCCTGACCCCATGGACTGCAGCCTACCAGGCTCCTCCGTCCATGGGATTTTCCAGGCAAGAGTACTGGAGTGGGGTGCCATTGCCTTCTCCGATCTACATATTATATGTATATAATAATACACATGTATGGGACTTCTCTAGTGGTCCAGTGGTTAGGACTCTATACTTTCAATGCAGGGGCCCAGAGTTTGATCCCTGGTCAGGGAACTTGGATCCCTAGCCAAAACTGAATTAATTACCTAAAATAATTTTAATACACATGTATATATGGAGAGAGAGAGAGAGGGTGTGACTATGGATATGGGGAAAAGGTTAATCTTTAGGAATTCTGGGTGAAGGATACATGGGAATTCTTTGTATTGTCATTGTAATTTTTCTCTCCATCTAAAATGATTTTGAAATACAAAGTTAGAAAAAATAAAAATCAGTAAAACTAATAAATTAAGAAGAGATAAAAGCTAGGAAAGGGGACTTCCCTGGTGGTCCAGTGGCTAAGACTCTGTGCTCTCAATGCAGGGAGCCCAGGTTCCATCCCTAGTCAGGGAACTAGACCTCATATGCCTCAACTAAGAGTTTGCATGCCCCTACTAAGACAGCCCACATGCTACAGTGAAGATCGAGGATCCTAAGTGTGACAATTAAGACTGGGCACAGGCAAAAAAAAAAAAAGCTAAGAAAGAAAGAGGCAAGAAGGAATGAAGGAACAAAGAAGGAAGAAAAGTTTATGGCACTAAAGGAAACAGACAAAGTGTTCATGTCTGATGACACATTTATTGGTTTCCTCCTGCCCTAAAATAGGTACCAACAAACTGCACAAGAATTAGGAATCCCCCTAAGAGAGATTTCTAAGCAGACTGGGAAGACCAAAGTCACCTGCCTGCAGTCACTGAAAATGCACGGTCATCCATGTGTCTAGAGTTCAACCAAGAGTTCCTGAAGGCCACTGGAGCCCAGACCCCAGCTGATGACTTAGCTCCGCCTCCAAGGAGTAGGCAGTTGCATACGGGAGAGGGATGTGTAAAGTGACTGCAATGTGATTTGCCGGGAAACAAGACAGAAGCAGGAATGTGGAAGGAAACCTGCCAGAAATGTCTTACTCCCCAGGTGAGCACTTGAAGTAGGTTTTGAAGGCTGAGTAGGAGTTTTCCAGTAAAGGGACCTTGTGAGCAATAGTAAAGGGGACAGTCTGCCAAGCACAGTGGTGGAAGACAGGATGCAATACTGAGCGATTGATCAGCAAGTGGTTTTTCATTGAGCCAAGGCCACAGGCTGGGGGCTGGACAGGTGAGCCATTGGTGACAGGCGTACAGGAGGTCACGGGTTCTGAGCTGGGGTTGAAAGCCGGTGAAGGGGGGTTGCCTTGGATGCACAGATATCACATTTTGCACACAGACAGAGGGAATGTCAGGTACAAAAGTGCAGAGGTCGGGAATGAGCAAATCCCAAGGTGAAGGTCTGGTAAACACCTTGGAGCCTGGGAGTCTGCCCCAGGTGGGGCTGGGCTGCTTTGCTGCTCCCCTGAGCCTGCACATGTACACTTGAATCTTCAACCTAGATTACTATGGTCAGGGGCAAGGTGGCAAAACAAATGAATTTACGTATTTATAACAGAGAGAATTGAATGGAGAGGTTTGGCTGGACAGGAGATAGAACCCAGAGGTCAGGCAGAGCCATGGCCTCCAACTTTTTTGGCACCAAGCACCGGTTGTGTGGAAGATGATTGTTCCACATACCCAGAATTGGCGGGCTGGGTTGAGGCTGATTCAAGAGCACTACATTCATTGTGCACTTAATTTCTAATCTAATGTCCCAACTAGTAGGACAGGAGGTACCGGTCTGCTGCCCTGAGCTACAGCCGGAAGCCGCGGCCACTTCAGCTGGCTGGAAGGCCAAAGGAGGGGATGGACGTACTGAACCCAGGGGTCCCCTGCTGGAAGCCGGAATCACAGGAGGCCTGGAGATGGAACCAGGAAGAGATGCAACCATGGCTGGAGACTAGAGCTGCTACCCAAGGCAGAGAGAGAAGGGGAGAAAGTCCTGGACTTTCTCTTCTTTTAGCTCTCTAATCAACCATGTGCCCAGCCGTGTCCCACTCTTTGCCACTCCATGGACTATCACCTGCCAGACTCCTCTGTCCATGGGGTTTTCCAGTAAAGAATACTTGAGTGGGTGGCCATGCCCTTCTCCAGGGGGTCTTCCTGACCTAGGGATCGAACCTGTGTTTCTTGTGTCTTCTGCATTGGCAGGCAAATTCTTCCCACTAGAGCCAGCTGGAAAGTGTGTGTTAGTCGCTCAGTATATCAGATTCTGCGACCCCGTGGACTGAAGCCCACCAGGCTCCTCTGTTCACGGGATTTCTCAGGCAAGTATACTGGAGTAGGTTGCTATTTCCTTCTCCATGGGATCTTCCCAACCCAGGAATTGAACCCCGGTCTCCTGCATTGCAGGCAGATTCTTTACCATCTAAGTCACCAGGGAAGCCCCCTCAAATCAACTACTGGCTTCCTATTGGCCAAACCCAGCCAGAATCTGACTCAGGAACCTGGGAGCAGGACCTGGAGTTATCAGCCCTCTGATTCTCAGAACAGAGCTGGAGAGAGAACAGATCTGAGGGCATACAGGACCAGAAGTAGCCTAGCCAGGACGTCTCCGGGAATTGCTTTCTATCCTACACATAGGTTGCACAGTCCTTTTAGTAACATGATCAAGCCAAACTCACTCAATTCCCCAACATTCTGTAACCTGGGAAATGTATCCAAGTATCCAACTACTCAGGCAAAAAATTTTCGAGTCATCCCCTTTCCCACCTCTTGACTGCTATCTTTTTTCATCCAAGCCATCAGCACATCTTACTAACTCAACTTTCAAACTGCAGTGTATTTCATTACCTTGAGTAGGCATATTTTTCCATATGGTAATCATGGTATATACGTGTTCTCCATTGCCTGCCTGTCGCCTTATAAACCATTCCTAAACGTAGTTGCATAAACAATCACCATTTTACTATGCTCACAGATTGTGTGGGTCTGGAATTGAGACAAGGCACAGCAGAGGTGCTGGCTGGTGTCAGCTTCACAGTGCCTGAAATCTCAGCTGGGAAGATGTGAACACCTGGGGTGATTCTAAGGGTTTGAGACTAGAATCATCTAGAGATGACTTCACACACATATCTAACTTCATAGCTGGGAAGCCATGAATAGTTGGGGCTTCCTGGAAATCTATTCATCCATCATAATCGATCTAATAATCTATCATCTCTCTACCTGTCCATCTCTCCATCCATCATTATAAATGTTCAGAACCTCTCCACATGGCCCCTTTATTATGGTAGCTCAGGGTTTTCAGGATGAGTGCCCCATTGAGTGGAGAAGGCAATGGCACCCCACTCCAGTACTCTTGCCTGGGAAATCCCATGGACGGAGGAGCCTGGTAGGCTGCAGTCCATGCGGTCGCTAAGAGTCAGACATGACTGAGTGACTTCACTTTGACTTTTCACTTTCATGCATTGGAGAAGGAAATGGCAACCCACTCCAGTGTTCTTGCCTGGAGAATCCCAGGGACAGGGGAGCCTGGTGGGCTTCTGTCTATGGGGTCGCACAGAGTCGGACACGACTGAAGCGACTTAGCAGCAGCAGCAGCCCCATTGAGCAAAGTCTTGTTACAACGTTGTGTCCTAGATCAGATCAGATTAGTCGCTCAGTCATGCCCGACTCTTTGTGACCCCATGAATCGCAGCATGCCAGGCCTCCCTGTCCATCACCAACTCCCAGAGTTCACTCAGACTCACGTCCATCGAGTCAGTGATGCCATCCAGCCATCTCATCCTCTGTCATCCCCTTCTCCTCTTGCCCCCAATCCCTCCCAGCATCAGAGTCTTTTCCAATGAGTCAACTCTTCGCATGAGGTGGCCAAAGTACTGGAGTTTCAGCTTTAGCATCATTCCTTCCAAAGAAATCCCAGGGCTGATCTCCTTCAGAATGGACTGGTTGGATCTCCTTGCAGTCCAAGGGACTCTCAAGAGTCTTCTCCAACACCACAGTTCAAAAGCATCAATTCTTCAGCACTCAGCCTTCTTCACAGTCCAACTCTCACATTCATACATGACCACAGGAAAAACCATAGCCTTGACTAGACGAACCTTTGTTGGCAAAGTAATGTCTCTGCTTTTGAATATGCTATCTAGGTTGGGCATAACTTTCCTTCCAAGGAGTAAGCGTCTTTTAATTTCATGGCTGCAGTCACCATCTGCAGTGATTTTGGAGCCCAGAAAAATAAAGTCTAACACTGTTTCCACTGTTTCCCCATCTATTTCCCATGAAGTGATGGGACCAGATATGATCTTTGTTTTCTGAATGTTGAGCTTTAAGCCAACTTTTTCACTCTCCACTTTCACTTTCTTCAAGAGGCTTTTGAGTTCCTCTTCACTTTCTGCCATAAGGGTGGTGTCATCTGCATATCTGAGGTTATTGATATTTCTCCCGGCAATCTTGATTCCAGCTTGTGCTTCTTCTAGTCCAGCGTTTCTCATGATGTACTCTGCATATAAGTTAAATAAACAGGGTGACAATATACAGCCTTGACATACTCCTTTTCCTATCTGGAACCAGTCTGTTGTTCCATGTCCAGTTCTAACTGGTGCTTCCTGACCTGCATACAGATTTCTCAAGAGGCAGGTCAGGTGGTCTGGTATTCCCATCTCTTGAAGAATTTTCCACAGTTTATTGTGATCCACACAGTCAAAGGCTTTGGCGTAGTCAATAAAGCAGAAATAGATGTTTTTCTGGAACTCTCTTGCTTTTTCCATGATCCAGCAGATGTTGGCAATTTGATCTCTGGTTCCTCTTCCTTTTCTAAAACCAGCTTGAACATCAGGAAGTTCACGGTTCACATATTGCTGAAGCCTGGCTTGGAGAATTTTAAGCATTACTTTACTAGCGTGTGAGATGAGTGCAATTGTGCGGTAGTTTGAGCATTCTTTGGCATTGCCTTTCTTTGGGATTGGAATGAAAACGGACCTTTTCCAGTCCTGTAGCCACTGCTGAGTTTTCCAAATTTGCTGGCATATTGAGTGCAGCACTTTCACAGCATCATCTTTCAGGATTTGGAACACAACCTAAAACTATTAGGTGTACAGCAAAGTGATTCACACATATATAGTCTTTTTCAGACTTTTCCATTATAGGTTATTACAAGATATTGGGGGGGGGGGGCTTCCCTTGTAGCTCAGTTGGTAAAGAATCTGCCTGCAGTGCAGGAGACCTGAGTTCAATCCCTGTGTTGGGAAGATCCCCTGGAGAAGGAAATGGCAACCCATTCCAGTATTCTTGCCTGGAAAATGTCATGGACAGAGGAGCCTGGTGGTCTGCAGTCCATGGGGTTGCAAAGAGTAGGGCACGACTGAGCGACTAACACTTACTTACTTACAAGATATTGAATATAAGTCTCTGTACTATATAGTAGGACCTTGCTGTTTATCTATTTTATTGTTTTTAGTTTTGGCCACGAGGCATGTGGGATCTTTGTTTCCCGACCAGGGACTGAACTCACACTTTTTGCCTTGGAAGCATGGAGTCTTAACCACTGGACTGCCAGGGAATTCTCCTTGTTTATTTATTTTATATAAAATTGTACATATCTGCTAATACCAAATTCCCAATTTACTAGCAGATATTTTATCCCAATTTTATAGAAAAGGGAAACAAGGTGTAGAGAAAGATTTTTACATACAGTAAAAAATACACAATCCCTAAAAGAATAAATTGACATGGTCCTAGATGCTTCACCTTTTACTACTAAATTCAAGCACTGGTCTTTGGGTGTCTGACCTTGACATTCTAGTTTATGCAGTGTCTTCAGAGAATTCTGTGCACTGGCCACTGTGAGGGAACCGTTGGGCGAGAAGTGCTCTAGGTTTAGTAGTAGTGATTCTGCCAAAGTTGATGTTGTAACATGAGTATGCAAATGTCAAAAATTAGCAGAGGTCTTGGTCCATATATTAGTGGACAATTTTGTCCGTTTTGTCAGTATATTTTGCAGCCTTAAAGTCCTCAGTGACAAGTTTCTTCTGATGTGTTCTAATTCTAGGGTTTTAACCCGTTGTATCTTTAATGTTAAGACTTGTCTGCTAGAGGTCTTTATTCTTTAAAACTCTTTTTGAGGAACTTCTCTGGTGGTCCAGTGGCTAAGACTCCCAAGGCAGGCAGGGGGCCTGGGTTCCATCGCTGGTCAGGGAACTAGATTCAACAAGCTGCAACTAAGACCCAGCGCAGCCAAATAAAATACATATATATTTTTTAAAGTGATTAAAATGGTAAATTAGAAAAAAAAATTCCTTTTGTTTTCTGCAATACTATCTGTGGTTAACAAAAAAGATTCTTCCTCTGCTTCAATATTTGATAGTTGACATCTAAAGGGAATTCTCCATATATAAAACCCATACTTTCTGAAGATTATGGAAAATGACATCTTTCAGATTTCTAGAAGTTTAAGTGTCATGCAACAAAGCAGGAACCCCTGTTTCTCTCATGGACCTCATTTCAATATACCATTTACAGTTTGACAGAATGTATAATCTAAGATTTCTCTTGTTCTGTAGTTTATATTTATTTACAGATAAATATAATACAGATATTTTTTCGAATCGCGTGATTTAAAATTTTTCTTCCTTGCTATGATTCACACTTATGTAGGAGAGCACTTATGATTGAATTAAACTTTTGGTTTGATTGCATTTGCCCTACATTAAACTTTTTAATGCATGTTCTGATTTTTAAAAAATATTTATTTGGCTGCATCGGGTCTTACTTGCTGCACTTGGGATCTTCATTGCAGCCTGTGGGATCTTTAGTTGTGGCGTGTGAACTGTTACTTGCAGCATGTGGGATCTAGTTCCTGACCAGGGATTGAACCTGAGCCCCCTGCACTGGGAGCACAGACTGTTAGCCATTGGACCACCAGGGAAGTCCTGATTTTGGACTGGACTGAAAGAAGCCATGTCTTAATGTATGTGATAAACATTTAAAACTTTAATCCATGAGATTCTCTTTTTTGGCTCTGTATATCAAATGCACTATTTCTTTGGTGTGTGTGTAAGATTTAATAGTTCCATTGTGTGACTTGACAATGACATTTTGGGAAACATTCCCAGCAGTAATGTCTACAGTAGTTCTCATCGGATGCTAGACTTTTCAAAACCACTCTTCTAATAAATTTTGTTGTGAAAACTTAAAAAAAAAAACACACAGATAAATTGAGCTTCATTAAAATGTAAAATTCATTCAAAAGAGAATGAAAACACAGACTGGGAGAAAAATCTTTGCAAAGCATATATCTGATAAAGGATTCATAGCCAAAATGCATAAAGAACTCTCAATTAATAAGGAAGCAAAAAAACCCAATTTTTAAAAAGCAAAAGCTGTAAACAGACACTGCACTAAAGAAGATCTATGATTTTTAAATAAAACACATGACAAAAGGCTCAATATCATTAGACATCAGGGAAACGCAAAAAAACCACAGTGACCTACCACCATTCACCTTTAAGAATGGCTAAAATGAAACAAAACACATAACTGACTGTACAAAGCTTGGTGAGCATGTGGCCAAGACTGAACTCACATTCTGTGGGTAGAAATGTAAAATGGTACAAGCACTATTTAAAACCACTTTGTGGTTCCTTGAAAAATTAATACACACCTGCCATGTGATCCAGCCATTCCACACACATGTATTTTTCCAAGAGAAAATAGATACTAGTCCAAAGAAAGATTTGTGTATGAATATTTATAGCAATCTTATTTGTAATAGACAAAGCTTGAAAACAAACCGAAATGACCCATAAACCCAAATGACCAAGCAAACTGGTAAGTCAGCAAATTGCAGAGCATCCATACCATGGAATACTACTCAGCAGTAGTATTACTGAGAAGAAAGGGAGTACTTATCCACACATCATTATGAATTAATCACAAAGTAATTATGCTGATAAATTGGAAGATTGGTAATGACACATACACACTTCTATATATATAATAGATAGCTGATAAGGACTTACTGTATAGTACAGGGAACTCTACTCAATACTCTGTAATGACCTATATGGGAAAAGAATCTCAAAAAGAGTGGATATATGTACATGTATAATGAAATCACTTTTCTGTACACCTGAAACTAACACAATATTGTAAATCAACTATACTCCAATGAAAATTAAAAACAAATAGCAAAGTAATTATGCTGAGTTAAAGAAGCCAGAGCTCCATACCCCCAAGCAAAGTACAAATCATACAAAAGAATATGTATTATAGGGTTCCATGTACATAAAACTCTAGAAAATGCAAACCAACCTATAGTTATAGAAAGCAACGGGTAATAGCCTGGGGAGAGGTTACATGGTGGGTTTATCAAAGGGTCCAAGAAAACTTCGGGGAGTGAGATATATTTGTTCTCTTGGTGTGGTGATATCCATATATCCAAACTTACCAAACTGTGTACTTCTAAAAGTGTGTAGTTAATTTACTGTATGTCAATTATACCTCAATTAAACTGTTTTATTTATTTTTTGGTCATGCAGCTTGTGGGATCTTAGTTCCCTGACCAGGGAGAGAGGCTGGGCCCTCGGCAGCGAACCACTGGAGTTCCAGGGAATTCCCTAAAGCTGTTTGAAAAAAAAAAGCTGTGTAAAGCTGTTTTGAAAGAAAGAGAGAGAGAGAGAGAGGAAGGAAAGGAGGAAGAAGGAAAGAAAGGAGGGAAGGGAAGGAGGCCGGGCGAGAGGAAGGAAGAAAGAAGAAACTTAGGGATGTTAATCTGGCAGAAAATGTGGGGCAGGAGGGAAGGCAGTGTCCATTCATCTCCTGCTGTGTAACAAATGACCCCCAAATTTAGTGGCTTACAACAACCACATTATTATATTTCACAATTTTGTAAATCTGGAATTCAGATCGGCTCAGTGGAGAGAAGCCCTGTGGCACCAACTGGGTGGTATTCAGACTGGGATGGTCTAGGCGATCCATATGGCTTCTGCCACTTGCCTGGCGCCTGGTGGGGACAGCAGGGAGGCTGGGCTCAAAGGCCCCCTCTCTCTGTCCATGCTGATTCAGGGACTCTCCATGTGGGTCCCTCTTGACTTCCCTCTTGACTTCCTGTACCCTGAGGCACTATGGAGACCAAGGTGGAAGCTGTCAGGTCTTTCAGAGACTGGGCCAGGAACAGGCAGAGCATCCCTTCTGCCATACTCTGTACTGGCTGAAGTAGCCAGGAGCCAGCCCAGACTCTAGGGGAGGGGCAACAGACCCCGCCTCTCAGGGAAAGCCTTGAGTTGGAACAATCAGGCCAGGCTGAAGACTTACAGGGTGCTAAGCAGTTGAGTTGGGTATCTATGGGTAGTGGGAAGTGCTTGTGTGGAAGACGTACAGAAAGGGAGATTTGAGACAGGGCAGAGACGTCCTTAGGCTTCCCTAGTGGCTCAGTGGTAAAGAATGTGCCTGCCAACACAGAAGACTTGGATTGGATCCCTGGGTCAGGAAGATCCCCTGGAGAAGGAAATGGCAACCCACTCCAGTATCCTTGCCTGGGAAATCCCATGCACAGAGGAGCCTGGCCGACTTACAGTCCGTGGGGTTGTAAAAGTTTTACAGTCCGTGGGGTTGTAAAAGAGTGGGACATGACTTAGTGACTAAACAACAGAGAGGTCCTTGGCCATCAGGGTGAGCAGTCTGACTTCTTTAGGTAAAAGGGAGCCCTTTCAGCTACAAAATTGGAGACTCCGGAATAAGAGGCCAGTCAGGCTTAACAGTATGTATTGATTTATATATCTTTTGATTTTCTGCTATGTTTATTTAAAAGACAACTTTTATAGTTTTTGCCCCCCGACTATGAAAGACACACATTTCATTTCATAAAACATAAGGTGAGACCTACGCTTAAACCTGGTGGGCCACACGCAGCTACTGCGGGGTTTTGAGCTGTGAGTGACAGGAGGCAAGACCACATCTCTCTATTATGGAGGGGAAGAAGGGCATGATTGGTGATCTGAAATGCTGAGATCCAGGGGAGGATAGGCAATGACAAAGTTAAGGGGTAGGCAGGCAGTTTGTAAACCCCTCCACTGAATAAACATAATGAAAACAAAAAGGTAATATTTAACTGTGTGCTTGAATACTTATATGTATTTGGTATTATATTAAGCACTGTACATTTAGCGGCTCATTTAACCCTGATAGGCTAAGTGCTTGGCCCAGTCCTGCTATAAGCATGAGGAATCAGAGGCACAGAGAGATTAAGTAACTTGTCTAAGATCACACAGAGTGCTGAGCAGGGAGAGAAGCCTGACTGAGCTCTGGAGTACTTTTAACCATTCAAGCTGGATATCGACTTTTCAAGCTTCTTTATTGTAGTCTATAAAGGTCTAGGTGACTAGAGCTTATATATTCTCTGACTTGTTGCTATTCTGGACTCTGGGCTGTTAAAAGCAGCTGATGTGTGCTAAGCCACTTCAGTCACTCTTGGTGACCCTATGGACTCATAGCCCACCAGGCTCCTCAGTCCGTGGGGATGCTCGAGGTAAGAATACTGGAGTGGGTTGCCATGCCCTCCTCATTATAATAACTCCAAGGCCAGAGTCAGGGCAGAGTTAAGAGTTGGCCAGGTGTGTTGAACTCCATTCCCCTTCAACTGGCAGGATACAGACAAGGATTCAAGGGTAGTCTCTTTGGCTGGTAACACTTCCCCTGCTCCTAGTGGTTTAAGAGTTATTATGATATAAAGTTTTTTTTTTTAATATTCAAAAAGAATATTCTAGTGATTCATGTATTTTAAAATTATGTGAATGTACCCTGAGGATGATGGTGAAAGATGCAATTTTACATCAAAACAAGCTGGTATATCAAATATTTAATGAAAGGATCAGATGCAAAAAACAGATACAGTCGCTCTGATGGATGGAAATGTGGTAGAACCCCAAGCCCAGGCCTGAGAGAACAGCAGAGGCCAGTGTCCTCTTTGAAAAGAAAATATGGTTACAGATGAATTCGAGAAAGACTGCAAATTTACTGCCTACATAATTTTAGGGCTTTTTTTTTTTTTAAGAAGTAGTTCGTTATTGAAATACAAATGATTGATTTTCAGGTTTCAGAAAGATGTTTATGTATTCCCTTTCTAATTTAGGCAAAACTGGACGGCTGCTTGTTCCTCTCTTGCTAAGAAAGGGTGTTTATTAGCTAGGATGGCAATGAAAAATTTAATACTAGTTTATAGCAGGGGACTGTCTTTGACCTTTCATCTGGATATACAGCTCCCGTTCCTCTCATGGATAAGCTACAGCCTTATTAAAATCTCTTCCTAATTTGGTCTTCTCACTACACCATATTTAAAAAAATCATAACTTTATTTCTCTACAATTGGGATTGAATGAGTTGCTTAAAAAATTTCCCTCTCCCAAGGTATGGTGAATTAAGTCTTAATGGAAATTAGAAAAGTGCTAATTTAACAATTTACACTGCAGCCCTGCTTCCTGGCAATGTCCTGTCAATTCAGGAAAGGAAAGAAAGGGAAGCTACTTCATGAAGAGAAATCAACATCTTTTTCCTCCTTCTCTTTCTTTTTGCCTTATTCTGAGCAATTGTCCCCAGGAAACTAACCCACCCCCTGCTGTGGAGTTTGATTCCTCTTTCTGGAGTTACAGTCTTCCTGCTCCTTGGAGATGTCTCAGCTGACTTTCCATCTCTGCCATCCACTTGCAAGATATTTAGAGTCATAGGACCAGAAGAGCTGCTAATTCTCCCCTCCCCCTCTCTGGTCATCTTTTTTTTAAAAAACCTTTTTAGATGCTGGTGGGTGGGGCCAACCAAGAGGGAGACAGCAGGTCTGGCCCATCCCTTTTCTGACCCTCTGGGGCCATCTTCCTTCTGGCAATTCTCTTCCCCCATCTGTTTTCCTCTTGTTTTTGTTTAAAAAAAAAAAAAAAGAAAGAAAGAAATTAAAAACAATCAAAGAAAGGAAAAGAAACAAAAACCACGGAATACATCCACACCTCTGTTGAAGCAAGGCCAGTGTGGTACAAAATTCTGTAGGAAAATTCATGTGCCAGCATGCACACGCTTATTCACAGGTCTCAAACTGTGGAAGAAACTTGTGTTGGCATGAAAAACTCCTAATATGTATTAAATTTTTATATTGGAATGTAGTTGATACACAATGTTATTTCTAATATTCAAAGCATAAAATGTTAACTTCTCTTTCATTGGTCAAAGAAGGAAATCTGTCCCCCACCCGCCGCCCCATTTTATTGAGATATAACTGATGCGTTCTGGGTTTATTCCATAATAATTTTTGCACTCCTCCCACATTTGGGTGACTGTGCACTCAGTTCAGATTTGCTCCAGGTGCCAAGGAGACAGCAGCAGCAGACTAGGTCTGCTGGCTTGTCCTCGAGTTCTTCCCATCTCAAGGCAGCACCAGACCCCATGGTGGCTTTGTCCCACTAGGGTGGTGTTTCTGCAGCATGGGGCCTTCAGCATGTTAAGAGTTCCCTGCAAATCTCTGTGAAATCTGGTGAGCTGCAAATGTGTATGTAGTTTTTTTCTTCTATATTTCACATTTATGATACAAGCATGGATGTTTAGCTTAGGCACCAAGTTATTATTTTTTGAACTTAGTTTACAGCCAGTATAATTTTGCACAGATGTTAAATGGCATATCTAGAAGTTTTGACAAATGTACACACAAATACCCCTTCATTTCCCCAGAAGGTTCTCTCCTATCCCCTTTCCCAGTCACTACTCTCTCACCCTCGAGGGTTCTTTTCCTATCTCAAAGCTTAGTTATGCCTGTTCTAGAATTTTCCGTATATGGAATCACAAAGTATGAACTTTGTGTTTGGTTCCTTTCTTCTAACAAGATGTTTTTGAGATTCATCCAGGTTGTTTGTAGAAGTGGGACCCAAGCTGTCACTCACAGCTTGATGCTGTTAAGACTGGGACAATCGGTCCACCCGATGGCCTCACTATATACCCTCTAAATCCTGCTATTTGGCCCTCTCCACTCTACCAAGTCAGTCTCTCTCCAGGGCACAGCGAGTTCCTCTACCAGAACCGCCCAGGCAGCCTCGGGTAGCACCCAGATGGCCGTGGGGCCATCACCGGGGACCTCCCCCGAACAGCTGCCCTCTGCCCCCTATCTCCACCCCCCCCCCCACCCCCCAGTAAAACGCCAAAAGAAACTGGCCCTCCAGCAGGTCGAAATTCAGATTCGTTTAATTCCAAACTGCCTGATGTTTTGCTGTTGATCACACATATGCAGAGTCCTTAAGAAAACGAAAAAAAAAGAAAGAAACCGGTGGCTGGGGCGGGGGTGGGGGTGAGATCTCACGGGCAGTGGATATCAGCCTCTGCAGAACCAGGATTCAGAATGAAATCTTTTCTTTCCTTTTTTAAATAAACGGAAGAGTCGCTCTCCACTCCGCGCTTAGAGGGTTTCAAAGGTCGTCACACTGAAGCCCGGGGGCGTTCATCTCCCCAGCGGCCGGGAGAAGGGAGGAGGTTGGAAGGAGGAGGGAGGGAGCACACAAAAGCGAGCCGTGCAGAGAGGGCTAATGTTTCCTGTTTGCCTGGAACCCCCTCCTCTGTGTCCCCTCCCCCAGCCCCCTCCCAGCACTCGGGCGGAAGTGAGTTTGCTCCTTTGGAGATTAAAAGGATTCCGAATTCCGATCAGTCCCAATAACCAATGTACTGAGAGGAGGAGGAGGAGGAGGAGGAGGAGGAAGAGGCGGCAAAGCTGAGAAAGGGGGGACGCGCGCGCGTGCACGCACGCAGCCCGAATTGCGGAGTTGTTCAAAGCCCCAGGCGGTCAGGGCGCACAGCGCGAGCCAAGCCCGGTAGGCGCAACGCTGCCGGGGCCACCCGTCTCTCTCGGCGACTCGCTTTCAGAAAGAAGATGACGCGGGCGCGGGCCGGCGGCGTTGACCACGCGGCTCCTGATCTCACCGCTCTGGGCCGTTGCCGGTTCCACTGATTCCGGCGCGCCTCGGTGGAGGTTCCGTCCTCGCGGCTCGGGATCGGAGGGGGGGACCAAGGCGAGGGCGAAATGGCCCGATGACAAAGGAAATGTGATCCCCCTTCGCTGCCAAGGTTTCAGAGAGGACGGACGCGAGGAGGAGGAGGGGCGCGGGGCGCGCGCAGAGCTCGGATAGCATTGCACGACGGCTCGCGCGGAGCGGGCAGCGGGTACATCTAATATCTTCCTGCCGATGAATAATTCACGACGGCCCTCGGGGACCTGCGGCCCCGCGCAGCGGCGCGGCTAAACCAGAGGAGAAGGAGCGCGTGGGAGGCGCCCAGGCCCTACAAGGCCGGGGCAAGAGGGCCCCGGGCCGCGTGGGGCGCGCGTGCGTGTTAAGCGCCGGCAGCTCCGCGGGGCTCGGCGGGCGCGCGGGAGACTCGAGGCGCGTGGGGCGCGCGTGCGTACTACCCGCGTGCGGCCGCGGCGGGCCCCACTAGCTGCAGCTGCGGCGGAGCTCACCGCCCTTGCAGAGAGGCCGCGCCCGGCCGTGCGCAAGCCCGGAGCGCAGCACGCCGGGCCACCCAGGAGCCCCTGGCCGCCGCGTCATGCGGTGGGGCGGTTGGCATCGCGCGGGGGGACACGGGCTCGGCGTCGCGCCGCTCCCGCCTTTACTAGTTTGGGGAGCCTTCCTGTCCCAAGAAGAGACTAAATCCATTTAAAGAAAAGCCCACGCACCAAATACTCGTCGAACCAAATTCTGCCTCTCAAGCCGGGACTGGGATTGCACAGCGGACTTGACTTGGGGGTGGGGGACAATTCCCCTCGGCTGGCGAGAAGCTAAGCTGCAGCTGCTCCAGGAGTCCTCTGACCTCCCTGCCCCCGCTCGCCCCTCGCGTGTCGGGACTTGTTCCGGCGCTCCCGCCTCGTTAGGCGCACGGCTCCCGCGTCCTCCTCCGGGAGAAATCCTTGTCGCCTCTGGAAAGTGGCATTTAATGCCCGCTGCGTCGCGGGTGGCAGCGCGCGGGCCGGACGCGGCGAGGCCGAGCCGGCCGCGCCGCTCTGGTGCCGGCTCCCGTGCGTAGGCCTAATCGATGCCTTTTTTCTGAGTGAGTCGGCGGCTCCCCCACCCACCTCGTCGGCGCTCTCCTCCTCCTCTTCCTCTCTGGTCTCCTCCCTCCTCCGGGCCTGGTTGCAAATGGCTTCGTTCCCTGAGACCGACTTCCAGATCTGCCTGCTGTGCAAGGAGATGTGCGGCTCGCCGGCGCCGCTCTCCTCCAACTCGTCGGCGTCGTCGTCATCTTCGCAGACGTCCACGTCGTCGGGGGGCGGCGGCGGGGGCCCCGGGGCCGCGGCGCGCCGCCTGCACGTCCTGCCCTGCCTGCACGCTTTCTGCCGCCCGTGCCTCGAGGCGCACCGGCTGCCGGCGGCGGGCGGCGGCGGCGGCGCGCCGGGAGAGCCGCTCAAGCTGCGCTGCCCCGTGTGCGACCAGAAGGTCGTTCTGGCCGAGGCGGCGGGCATGGATGCACTGCCCTCGTCCGCCTTCCTGCTCAGCAACCTGCTCGACGCCGTGGTGGCCACGGCCGACGAGCCGCCGCCGAAGAACGGGCGGGCCGGCGCCGCAGCGGGCGCAGGCGGCCACGGAAGCAACCATCGGCACCACGCGCACCACGCGCACCCGCGCGCGGCCGCCTCGGCGCCGCCGCCGCCGCTCCCTCCCGCGCCGCCGCCGCCTGCGCCGTCCCGCTCGGCGCCTGGCGGCCCCGCAGGCTCCCCGTCGGCGCTGCTGCTGCGCCGGCCCCATGGCTGCAGCTCCTGCGACGAGGGCAACGCGGCCTCGTCGCGTTGCCTCGACTGCCAGGAGCACCTGTGCGACAACTGCGTCCGCGCGCACCAGCGCGTGCGCCTCACCAAGGACCACTACATCGAGCGCGGCCCGCCCGGCCCCGCCGCAGCCGCTGCCGCGGCAGCGGCGCAACAGCTCGGGCTCGGGCCGCCCTTCCCAGGCTCTCCCTTCTCCCTCCTCTCCGTCTTCCCGGAGCGCCTCGGCTTCTGCCAGCACCACGACGACGAGGTGAGTGTGGGGAACCGCTCCTGCCGGGGACTGCGGCCCGGAGACCGGGGCAGCGGGTCTGGGCCCCAGTGGAGCTGCGGGGGTGTTCGCAGGGGTCTCCGGGCAGGTCCCCGACTGAGGGAGGGAGTCTTCTCCCCCTTCCGGATTTTTCCATTTTTCTTTTTGACTACGTGGCAGTCACTGCCATGGAGCCGACGACCGTGTGTGCGCGGAGAAGAGCTGGCTTCTGTGTGCGGGCCGCAGAGGGTCCCAGACGCGAACTTCCTCTCTTCCCGCTTCCCTATCTAATTTTCTGGCTGGCCAAACGTGGTAACCGCTGTCTCCAGTTATAGGCAGGAGCTGGGGTAACACAGATGTCTGACTGTGTAGACCTGGCCTCCGTGACCGAGGGTCCCTACTCTGCTCCCCTAGACAGCTCCCGAGGTTGGAGATACCCCCCTCTTTAGAGACTTTGGTTTCCTCATTTCTTTTTGACAAAACGGGCAGGCTATTGTTTTAATTAAGACACGGGATGGAGGCGTGTGTGTGTGTGTGTGCATAGATGTGGTCTTGTGGGGGTACACTAGAGGCCTCCTGGCATACTGAGGGCTCCTGTTTAGGTTTTTCCCCCACTTAAGTTTTGTTTGTTTAAAGTTCCTCGATGGTTGCTTTTAAGTAAGGCATTGGCCAGGAGTTAGGGGATCTAGTGGGTGAGTGGGGTACACGTGCCCGAAATGCCCTGGTTTTCCACGTGCGCGATCAGGAGGGCGGACTATACGTGTAGTTGGATACCTCCTTGTGTGGGATAAGCGGGCAGTTGCTGATCTGTGAGGGCCTTGGGTCTTCAGCCTCCATCTCCCGAGGTTCCGTTTCCGTAACGTGGAGAAAAAGCGCGTTCTGGCCCCTGAACCTCCCTTGTGTGGACATGAGCCTCGTGGGCCACCGCTGCGCCCGGAGCTGCGGGTTGGAGGCGGGGGGGACCTTGCTGGTTGCCCTCACCCAGCTGGAAGTCCTCGGGCTGCCCCCGCCTGCCCCGGCTTCGGTCTCTCCGGGAACCGGTTTCCCAGGTTGAGAGGTGTCCCCACCCCGTTCAGCCTGAGGCTCGACTGCCCCTGGGGAACAAGCCGATCCCGGCTGTACGCGGCTCGAACCGGGCACGTAGAGCCTGTTGGTGGAATAAACCTTTCTTGTATATTTTTCACATCGTGTACCACTTTAAAGTTATTGGAGCCCATGAGTGGAAGGGGCCGAACGTTTTGAGGCTCAGCCTCTGCTGAGAGGGTCGGTGCCTTGATGGGATCTACCTGTAGTCCCTCGGGGAGACGTGATGCTAGAGCCTGGCCTTGCAGGGGAATAGGAGTCCTTGTGGGAGTCGCCGCCTGCGAGGTGGGGTGGGCGTGCTGGCTGCGAGCGCGGCTGAGGCTTGCCCCGCGCAGCCTTTTCCACTTCTAACCTGTTATTTGGGGAGGAGGGCGGAGCTATTGCCTGCTGGCCTTAAGCCGGCTTCTTCTATTGGAAAAAAGTTGAAATTCTAATCTACTTCTTGTGGACCCCTCATTTTCAAAGTTTCTTTCTGGGTACGAAGCCTAGGCGGGCCGTTATTCTTTGCTTTCCTTTTTTAAAGCTTTGAATGGACTCTTCTGAAAGTTTTCCCACATTCAGGGCTGAATGTTTCTAGCAGATTCTTTCAAAAAATGGATTGAGGTAAAAGAGATCTGAATTCCAATCTCGGGAATGGAAAGAGGGAACCAATTCATTGGGAAGTTTAGTATCAACGGGGAGGAGGCGGGAGAGGGCGCCTTGAATCCGCCCCGTTTCCCTCCTGGCAGGGGCGTAGATGGAACCCTCCCTCTCAGCAGTTGAGTTTAAATGTCAGGTTTTATTTATATTCCCAGTTAAAGATCCGTATACGTTTTATTTGGGTTAAAACAGTACATGCTCAGTGTTGCCAGACTTGTAAAAGGTTTATATACTTTTCAAATTATAAAACCATTCAAATGGTATGGGAGTGTGTGAAATGAGCGGTGTTCCCCTCACCCTGGGAGGTACCTGGATGCCCTGAACATTTCTATTTTTTAACGTGTGCAGTTCTGGTGAAGTTGTTGGGCAGAGGCATTATACTACACTGTTAGATCACCTAACCTTTAAAAACACGAAATTTTCTCAGTTTTGAGCAAACTCTACTCCCCCTGCCCCCCTGTTGGTTTTAAAGAAGAAAACTTGGAAATTAATTTTTAGACCTTTTTAATATTTTCTGGGTTTGGAATGTTACCGAATTTGAGTTTAAAGGGACAGACCAGGGCTGTGAATGGGAAAGTCAGATGTTCAGAGGAAAAGCACCTGGTTCACCCAGGGGGTCCCAGCCCTGGCCTAAATTCTTTCTCTCCTTCCAGGGGAGTGATCTTTAATAGTTTCGGAATGATGTGCCTTTAGAAAGCCCCTTTTCCGATTGGGAAAAGAGCCTGAGGTCACTATGGGAGATGACCGCCTTGTCCTCTGATAGTGATGAAAGGAATGCCTAAATCCGTGTGGTTTTCAATGGGTACAGTCTGCTTCGATTTTTGAAATGTGCTGTTCTTCTGAGTTGCTCCGGTGTCAACAGGCTGTATGAAATAATTCAGCTTGCCCTTGTCTTATGGTGACTGATGCCACCTGACCTTGGGCAAGGGGACCCCCATGCCTGGCTCTTGCCCTTTAATTTTAGGGAGAGTGCGTCCAACAGTTGGCATCGAGGAGGGTAGCCGGTCGGGTCTCTTCCCCCAAACTGCGTTCCTTAAGCATCCCCGCCAGCGCGACAAGATGGTTCTCTGAGCGTTGGTTTAAAACGTTAACCGGAAAACTAAAAGAAAGGAGCTGGGTTTTCCAACGGAATGAAGGTTGCTTCCTCCTACTCTGTATTTGGTCCAGGCAAAAAACGAGAGTTTGGGTTTTTCGCCTCGGTGGCGGTCAGCCCAAAAGGCCTGCTGGCGGGCGGCCTGGCTGGGAATCGAGCGGGGGGTGGGTGGTCGGCGCCCCGGGACCGCTGGCCGCGCGCCTGCCACGGGGCCTGGGAGTGGCGGGCGGAGGCGGCTCGACCAGTTCGGAGCCGGTCTCCGCCAGCTGGACGCGGCGGGCCCGAGACAGGGTCGGCAGGCATCTGCTGGGAGACCTGGGGCGCAGATCTGGGCCGGAGCGCGCGGCTCCGGTCGTCACGAGGTGCCCTTAAATGTTGTGTTGCTTGCACGTGGGAAGCAAGCTCTTCCTTGGCTGCCTCGGAGGCGACACTGGGAGCAGAAAGGGTGTGTGTGTGTTCAGGGCCGGGCGGCAGCGCTCTGTAAATGGGAGAAGCTGAGTGGGGTCTGAGCCTGTTCCGGTCCCCGGAAAGGCCCTGTCACTTGGGAGTAGGGCAGGGGTGACCTAGTTGCCATCTTGAGCTGAGGGTTTCTTTGTAGACCCCGAAGATGGCAATGTTGGTTCCCAGTTAGGAAAGAGGGAGTGGGGGTGGATTTTCCTGAGTCTGCTGGATGCAAAGTGGGATGAAGGGACGAATGCAGTTTATTTCTGTGTGTGTGTGTGTGTAACAAACTCCCTGGAAGATAGGTTCTAGAATTCCAATTCAATATGATCATAAATGTTGACCCCAAATATTGAGGAAACCACTCTCCAAAAATCAGCTCCAAACAACCTGGAGGAAGAAGGTTTGCTGCCTAAAATAATTGATTGTGGAATGCACTCTTGTATCTTATTTTGAATAAGTTCCTGTGAATGGGGACTTTACCCAAATTGGCATCAATATATTTTATTCTGTATTTGCAGAGGCTAAGTTTTCTCAGGCATGCATCCCTTTGTGTTTTAAAATTATATGTGTGTGCCTTGTAAATTGTAAAATTTATAGTAAGAGGTTTTTTTGTTTAAGGACAAGAGTAAAAAAGGAGTAAAAATGTGCATTCTAGTTGTTTCTGCTCTGCATCCTCTACCAGTTTGATAGGACTTGGTAGATGTATGTCTGCTTAGCACACACATCTCACCTATTTACCGGAAAATCAGACCTTCCATACCTTGGAAATAGTTGGAAGGTTCCTGCTTTGAATCCAGTTCAGCAGGTGGACATTTGTAGATTGAAATCTGTTGAATTATGAAAATGTTTGAGGAAAACCTCCGGGAGAGAAATGTTCACTATTGACTTCTCAATATGTTAATTTTGAATATAATCTCTACACTGTGAACTTTAAAAAAATATTCACATGTGATCGGAGGAATGTGCCTGGTCTTCCATAAACTGCATAAAGATGAGTTTCACCAACATGGCTCCCAGGCAAGTGGCTAGTTTGGCAAGCTGTGCTGGTGAGGTTGCCTCACAGGCACAGCCGAGAGTCAGAAAGGATGCTGGTGATCCTGAGGCTGGAATAAGTGCTGTCTCTGGAGACTTATGACCAGTTTTTCTTGCTAAGGAGTAAACACTAGTTGGAGAGTTGCATAGACTTAGTTTTGGTCTACAGGATCTTTATTTCCAGTGCTAGGAATATATATTTTGCAAATAATGAAAATATTTTAGGAAGAAAACAGGTACTTTCAGTTCTTTTGATAGCACTATACATTCTTTATGATTCAGTGTTTACAAGTTAAATAGTTGTAGGACTAAAGCAGTCTGAAAGTGTTTAAAGACTGAGTAAAATTGCCTTTTTCCATCCCAGCTTTCCTTCCCATTTTAGCTACTTATAAATGCTAATTCCAGGGAGTCCTTTTCAGATTTCAGGGCAGTAAAACCAACATTAAAATGCAGAGTTTCCTAATTTCTCTGCACATGTAAAATTTTGAGCACAACTGTTTTGCTTCTTATGTTTTCATTAAAAAAAAAACACCAACCAACCAACTTCACATATGTAGAAAAGGGAGTTAGCTTTGGAGGAAGCCATAAATGAGGTGAAATGGTTCAAATTCTTTTGTTGTTGAAGTAGTTTGCTAGGAGAAGAAAGGGTTTATAAACTTTTTCTGCTTATGAAGAATTTTAACTTACTTGATAATTCTATATAGCTCTCACATTTAACCCCCTCCAAGTTTTATTTGCTTTGGTGCTTACTGAAGTTACATGGGTTGCTTATTCTCACCAGTTCCTCTCACAGGGCAAGGTTTATTTCAGATGTATTCATTCTTAGGGAATAAAGGACCAATTCGATGTCATTCTTCATGACACTTGAACGAAAGATTGAGAAGAATTCTACCACGCAGGCGGTTTCCTCCTGCCTTTCCCCATAACACTAACAAAGAGTTCAGGGCTTGACTCACTGAGGCTGTTTGTGCCACCTCTGTTATTTTGGAAGGGAGGGAAAAGGTACTGATAAGAATTACAGCCGCCCAAAGGGAGCAAGACGCCACCCTCGCAGCCCACTCTGTTCTGGCTTCCCTTGAGCTTTCAAGTTTTGTGACTTGGAGGAGGAAGCCTGAGCCATCTTTCCTCTTCAGCTACTGCGACCTCCCGCTTCTTCAGTTCTAAATTATTCTCCTCCCTTTGAGGTTTTGTCTGTACCCACAAACCTAGTTGACTGAAACCAGATTGACTGTTTTGATTGACAAGGCTCTGACTTGTTAACAGAAAAATTGGGAGGGGTGTGGGGGGTTGAGCGTAGGCAATTTACATCTGAAACTTTGGCTTAAACCCTATTCCAGCGTAATTCTTTGCCTCCTCAGAGGGCATCTTCCGCTTCCTTCGTGTTTTACTTTGCTTGCGGTTGGCTTTGAAGGTAGAGTGGAATGAAACGGGAAGACCCCTAACTCCTGGCTTTCATCTCCCACTCAAAACCGCTGAAATTTGGGGAGATTCTGGTTTAATCTGAAGCTATCAGACCAATGTTTTGTTTTGTCCTCTTTTATGTAGATGTTTCTTACCTGAGTGTCAGTTCCTCCCAAGTGAGTCCTGTTTTTAGTACATCTGTATAATGATCCCAGTTAAGGATCAGTAGACATGAGAAATTAGTAATTTGTTCAAAAACAATATTCCACACAGTTGCCCTAAGGAAGTGGTGTTCTTTTTTTTTTAATTAATTTTTTATTGAAGAATAATTGCTTTGCAGAAGGAAGTGGTATTCTTTAGTGATACTGCTTTCAGTAATATACAGACTACAAGTTGAAGTTGTAAATATTGGGAAGAGGAGTCCTGATCATGAATAAGGGCATAATTTATTTAAAAATTTTTTTTGGCTACACCGGGGCCATGTGGTATCTTAGTTCCCCAACCAGGTATCAAACCCATGCTCCCTGCAGTGGAAGTGCAGGAGTCTTAACCCCTGGACTGCCAGGGCTAAATTGTTGACTGTGATTGCTCATCTGACAAACTTGTGCAAATTGCACATTCTGCCGACATTAATGGGACTTGCATGAAGCAGAGCAGTGTGCACGAGACAATGAAGTGGATCAGGTCAGTTGTGTAGACTAGGGGCTCCCTTCCTGGCTCCCACACCCTATGAATTTTGAGGGTCCCTGAGTTGGTTTTGGAACCCCTGAGCCTCTGTCAAAGGTCAGCAACTGTATCCTTTAGTTGTCACTCCTGAAAAGTCCAGTCAGCCGTTTCCTTCCATCTAGCCTTAACTGTTTGCAGTTGAAGATGTGTGTGTGTGTGTTTTCTTTTCTTGAAATGACAATGGGTTTTTGCAAACTTCTTTGATATCTTTGACCAACTGACATAATTCTAAAGGTGTTCTTCTAAGAAAAAGTCTGGACATGGAGATTTTGCTGTACATGGATCTGATAGAACATCTTCAGCACAGGTGTTTAAAAAAACCAGAATGGTGAAGAGGTGGCATCAGCAGTCATGATTACGGTGTGTTTGGGCAGACCATTGAAGGTTTTGGTCTGTATCCTCTACCTCTCTTTAAGATAAGTGTCAGAGGAAGATCTTTTTCTGAGGATCATCTCTTGGCTTGTACTGGATAAGTGCTGAGCAGAAAAGTGGATATAGTAGAGGAAATTTTGGTATAGTTGGAAAAATGTTTTTTTTTATGTTTATTTTAGGTTTATTTTTACTTAACCACTCTTAGACAATGTGGTTTTGAGATTTCTTGTGCTACCTTAGTTTCTCATCTGTAACACTTAGCAGTGTTGTAAGCATTCCAATTAATATATTTAAAGTGTCTTATAGCACACTAGAAGGCAATTGTAAATATTTTAAAAATTATTTACTTATTTACTTATTTGTGTTGGGTCTTAGCAGGCATGCGGATTTAGTTGCTCCCTGGCATGTGGGATCTTAGTTCCCCAACCAGGGATGGAATCTGCTTCACCTGCCTTGGTAAGCCAGATTCTTAACCACTGGACCACCAGGGAAGTCCCTGTAAACATTTTTTTTTTTTTTTTTAATTATTAAACAAAAAAAAAAATTTTTTTTATTGATGTGTAGTTCATTTACAATATTATTAATTTTTGTTATATAGCAAAGTAATTCAGTTATACATATATACATTATTCCTTTTTTTAGTATTTGTTTTCCATTATGGTTTATCATAGGATACTGAATAATGGTTCTCTGTGCTGTACAATAAGAGGACCTTGCTGTTTGTAATTAATAAGCTGTTGAGTTTTGAAGCAGACTCCTCACCCCATCCTTTTGCCTCCAAAGAGGATGTTGTAGAAGAAAACTGTTTGTCGATGTTGGAGACTGGCTTCTGTCAGTTTACTCTGGTCTAATTGGAAAGATGCAGTGATTCTTTCAAGTAATGGAAGGTGAACTGGAGAAACATGCATAAACTTCATTTCACTCTAGAAAAACTAGCCCTCAACTTGAACTTCTGGTCTAGACCGTCTTTGGGTTACAGGGCTCCCTAAGCCCAGCGGAAAGATGGGCACAAGTGTCTTTACAGGCTGCATCAATGCCTGTGGCTTTTTTATTTTTGGTGGAAGACCAGTGTTTGTGTTTACATTTTATATGATGTGTTGAGAATCATTAATCTTTAAAGTCTTGATCTTTGGGGGGACCGTGACATTTCAAGGAAAGAGATCAACTTGCTCAAGGGAACAGTTGGATTTCACAGACTGGAATATTTTATAAGCTCTAATTTCACGGTGTTGTCAGTTGCGTGTTTAGGTGTTCCCGAAGAGGAAACTTCAGTTATCACAAGAAAGGCCTTAAATCGTTATAGAAAAACTGCTGCTTTACAAATGGGGAGACAGGCTGGGGTGGTGAAGTGACTTTAGCAGGAACTTGCCTGCTCCAGCACTCTTTGCTCTGTAATTTATGTACAGTATTTGGCAAATATATCATTATGTCTTAAAATATTTATGTATTTATTTGGCTGCACTGCGTCTTAGCATCGGCATAGGAACTCTTAGTTGCAGCATGTGTAACTTAGTTCCCTGACCAGGGATGGAACCTGGACTCTGCATTGGGAGTGCAGTCTTAGCCAGGGAAGTCCACAATTATATTTTTGAAACTGGTCCTTAAAAGTCTGAAATTTAATGCTAAATTTATTGTTTGAATCTTTAGCTTTTTGTGTTTTATTTTGGTTTTGGTCTTTTTTTTTTTTAATTATTAAGGAGAAAATGAAATAACATTCATGTAATTTACAGCCGGAGCCTTCCTGGGCTCAGTGGTAAAGATGCCACCTGCCAGTGCCGGGAACACGGGTTCAATCCCTGAGTTAGAAAGATCCCCTGGAGAAGGAAAGGGCAACCCACTCCAGTATTCTTGCCTGGAGAATTCCATGGACAGAGGAGCCTGGTGGGCTAGAGTCCATGGGATCACAAAGAGTCAAACACGACTTTGTGACTGAGAATGCACGCACAGGTACAGCTTGGCAAAAGCAAGTGTGGCCGTCGTTGCTGCGACTGCCTCTCCTTCTAGGGTTAATGTGTTGTCAGAGCGGTAATTTAGCAAGGAAGAGGCCTTGAGTTTAATCTCTTGAAATGATGCATAAGTCTCATAGGAGGTCTCTCAGTATCGAAGTGAGAAGGATGCTTCCTCTGCCAACCGCCTCTAACACAGGCTCACCCTGAGGCCCCAGCACGTCAGAGTAAATATTCTAACACCAGTGGGTTTGGGGCTCTTATGCCAGATCTGGCCTTGGTTGATGTTGGTGGCCTTAAGGACCAAATCGAGAAAGATGGTTTCTGGATTGCCGGTTCCCAGTGGTGATGGAAAATAGCGGTGCTGCCTTTATTTTCTTATCAGAAACAAAGGAAACTTCTTTTTCAAGCCACGGAACGGGAAGATGCTTGTAGCTTCTTGGTAAGAAGATCTGGGCTTACAGCCCAGTGTCACCCTGAAGTAACTGTGAGACCTTGGACAAGTCACTTATCCTTGATTTCTGACCTTTCAGATGGAAATGGTTGAAGTAGTTTTTGAGAACTGTTTATGGAGGGAGGTTATGATTTACATGAAGATGCTTTGAAGAAGGAGCTAGAAAAAATGTTTTCAGTATTGTGAAAAAAATTTGGCTTCAACCTTTTCTGCAAGTTGCAGTCAAACGGGTAAAATTCCTTCTTCGTGAAATTAAATACGCTGCTTATCTTTCTTAAAAAATGTTTTCTGGTTGATGGCCAAATGATATTTGATACCATGAAATAATTCGGGCAGTTCCTTATTGCTGACAGAGGACTTGATGTGTTAAGATTGTCATCAAAACACTTGGATGTCTGCTGCTTAGAATTGTGCTCTTTGCCAAGCCTCTGGTTAGTCTCCCTGGGAGGATGGAACTGGAAGAAGGTTGTTTGAATGGGGCAGAAGGATTCTTGGCTTCCTGTGTGGCTACTTTATATGTGGTCTTATTTACATTACTAGAGGAAATCCAAATGTTAAAGCAAGCTCTCATGGCCTCTGAACAGGTTCTGATAGGGAGCTGAGTTTGGGCTGAAAGACAGGAATCTTGGAGAACGATGGGATTTAGGTAGAAGATGGAAAGAAGGCAGGAGTGGTTTTTGGCTTCTAGCAGCTGCATTGGCTTGACTATAGAGTGTTTGTGATCGCGATCTTTTATCTGATTTTGCCTTTCAGCATCCCTAAGAAAGGTGTTAGGCTCCCCATCCCCATCTTGTAAAATTGTAGTTGATTTACAGTAGTATATTAATTTCAGGTGTACAGCATAGTGATTCAGTATTTTTATCGATTATACTCTGTTAAAAGTTATTCCTAAATAATGAGTATGATTTCCTCTGCTGTACAGTATATCCTTGTTGCTTGTCCATCTTATACACAGTACTTTGTCCCTCTTGATCCCATGCCCCGATCTTGCCCCTCCCCACTGGTAACCACTGGTTTGTTTTCTGTGCCTGTGCGTGTTTCTGTTTTGCTGTTTCCTGTGTTTTATTTTTTAGATTCCACAAATAAGTGATGTCATACTTTTTGCCTGACTTTTTTCACTAAGCATATTATGTTCTCTGGTCCATTTACATTGCTGCAAGTGGCAAAGTTTCTTTTTGTGGCTGAGTAGTATGTGTGTCTCTTTTATCCCTTCATCTGTGGATGGACACGTCAAGTTGCTTTCTTGTCTTAGTTATGGTAAATAGTGCTGCTGTGAACATGGGGTGCAGGTATCTTTTTGAAGTTTTTAATTTTTCCAGATACCTATCCAAGAGTGAAATTACTGTAGTTTTAGGGGTCCATTCCTTTTTTTTTTTTCCTCCTGCCATCTGCACACCTTGCGTGATCTCCCTTCCCTGACCAGGGACCAGACTCAATAGCTGCAGTGAAAGCACTGAGCCCTAACCGCTGGACTGCCAGGGAATTCCCTTTTTTACCCTTTTTTAGGAGGGTGACTATTGATAAGTAGAGGAAATAGCTTAGCTTATCAGTCTGGAGCTAGAGCCACGTTTAGTTACTGTAACAGGTAATTTAATGTAAAGCATCATTGACTGTTATCTGAGTTCTTCGTGAGTTTTTAGTTGGGAAATTGCAATGCAAGGAGAGACACTACTTGCGTGCCTGGCTGGCGGGTAGCAGCTGTGGGAAGCAGCTCCCCTCCTTGGGTTGCGAGATGAGAAGAGGAAAAAGTTGGGAGTTGTTAATACTCCTGTGGGTTCCTGTGGGTCGGGTCAGCGTTAGAAACCTGGAATCAGGTGCTGCCACTGGAACGACTTGTGACGCTGGATTAGAGAAGTCTGTTGAAGGAAGTGCACACCCAGGAAGCAGAACTCCTAGAGTAAAACCTTTCTCCCCGTCAAGTTCCCTAGAGTCACAGGGATGCAGCTGGCAAAGCAGAGGTGTGGCCCACTCGGGGGGGTGGGTTTAAGCTAAGAGGCAGTCAGAGCTCGGTAAGCAGCACTTCGTGGAAGATGGACTCCCCCTTGGTGCTTGATTCCATTTGAAAATTTCATGAAAATGTGGGGGAGACCCTGGGCTGAGGGGGACTAGAATGTAGCCTGAGTTAGCAGTGCCCAGTCCCGTCTGTGCGTTCACACTCGTGCTAACCCAGCTTGCTATTTGCTAACCCAGCAGGCAGCACTCAGCCGCGCCCTGTGCTTGCTTAAAGGGGGACACAGCCTCTGTTGTTCCCAGACCTGTGTGTGTCCTCCCGTGTATGTATGTGGTCAGGCTTTCCGTCGTGTCCGACTCTTCTTCGACCCAAAGGGCTGTAGCCCTGTTTCCTTCTCCAGAGGATCTTCCTGTCCCAGGGATTGAACCCACATCTCCTGTGGCTCTTGCATTGCAGGCCGATTCTTTACCGCTGAGCCACCTGGGAAGCCCTGTGTCCTCCGTACTTGTTTGTATAAATTACACAGTTTTAAGTAAAAATGAAATCAGTGCAGAAAATTTCTGTGTAAGCACACCTGTATGCCTATGAATTCAGCTTTGGTGTAAAGTTGGAGGCCCTGGAGACAGGGCAGTGAGCAGAACAGCCTTGAATCCTTTTTCTTCATGGGGCCTGTTTATCCAGCCAGCTTGCTACTGGGTGACTCGCCCGTCTTCCTCAAAGGCAGTGCTCTGGGCCAACAGCTCTGGGGCACGGTGACTGCTGAGGGAATCTCCCTGACTGCACTCTAGACCCTTCCAGCCCATCAGGGCTCTGACCTCATGGAGGGGAGGAGCCTTGGCCCTGCAGGAAGGAGCTCGGGTCCCTGCTTCCCCTTCCTCTCCTCCGCCTTTGGGATGACCTGCCCCCCAGGCTTTGCCCTACAGTTGAGGGGGTAGTTTCAGCTGCAGAGCCCAAGGCTGAGAGGGGAAACCTCATTTCTGACTAAGTTAGGTGATTTCTTCTTTAGTGTTTTTGGCATCGGTTTTTTCGTATTGAGGTAAACATATACGTCGTAAAATTGATCTTTCTTTTTTAGCGTACACTTCTGCACCTTTGGACAAGGGCAGAGAGTGCCATCACTCCGGGCTCTAAAGAGCACCTCATCACCCCACAATACCCATCTTAGAGCCTCAGGCAGCCTCCAACCTCTTCTCCAGTCCTCTGGTCTGGTCTTCTCCAGAAGGTCATGAAATGGCATCTGAGAGTGTTGGATCCTCGAATCTGGGCCTTTTCCACTTGCCAGGCTGCGTTCACAAGTCCTCGCAGGTGGCAGGTGGCTGGTGTCAGTGGTTCCTCCCTATTTCTTGCTGAGTTGTTTTCCACTGTATGAATGTACCATAGTTTTTCACATTCCCCAGCTGAAGGGCGCTTGTGTTTCCTGTTTTCAGCCATGGTCACTGTGTTGATGCCTGAAATAGGAGCAGTGCTGTGTTGAGTCTTGGTGGTCACTGTCACCAGCTGGAGCCCCGATTTTCATCCTGGAACATTTGTCAGCAAAGTTGAGTGGCTCTGAGACTCCAGTTCCCGAATCACTCTGTAGGATGCTAACGGTTGCATTTGTCTGCCTAGGGCTGTTTTTTCTGTTTGAGGATCAGATGGGGTATTTCCTGATGAAAAAGTGCAGGGTACACTACATATATGTTTATGTGAACAAGGACTCACTGTAGATCACAGTGGGTGATCTGTACTCAGTATTTTCTATTAACCTATAAGGGAAAAGAATCTGAAAAGGAGGGAATATATACTTTCACGTATGTGTGAAACTGAATCCTTGTGCCATACACCTGACACTAACATGATACTGTAAATCATCTTTTCTTTTTTTAATACAAAATTTAAAAATATAAGTGAAGACAGAAATTCAAAGTTGCAGGAGCTGTTTTGGAGGCTGTGCTGCAGGGGACAGGGGAAGCATCTGTCTGTCCCCCGTTAGCCTCGCCCTTTGTTGATTTTTTTTTTCCCTCTGCCCTTATTAATAACTTTTCAGAACAATTCTCTTTGGTTTTTATTTCCATTTTATTATATTAACTTTATCAGAGCTTTCAGGAGGCATATACAAAGAGGAAAATTTGTCTTTACCATTTTAACCAGATTTTTTAAAAGCCACATGGGTGCACGTAAAAAATAAATATAACTGATCAG
Organism: Bubalus kerabau; assembly: GCF_029407905.1. Lineage (NCBI taxonomy): Eukaryota > Metazoa > Chordata > Mammalia > Artiodactyla > Bovidae > Bubalus > Bubalus kerabau. The sequence continues at coordinate 8,978,655 of NC_073643.1, forward strand.
TGATGGACCACCCCAAATATCTGGAGCTTTTAGGGGAATCCTGGAAAAAATTGCCTCCATGGAGTGTAGATGGAAAAGTGTCTCCATTGTAAATGGGAGATTAATAGGGGAAAGGGGCGTTTCATATTGAGGTTGTTGATACTTACGGTGGTGAATAGAAACCGAGTTACGAGGGCCTAGCTGAATCCTTTCCGAGCCCGAGATAGCAGTTCATTGTAGGCAACATTTGAGGTTCACAGCAGCTGCTAAGTCTCTAATCTTGTTATTCACCCTTAAGTATGCTGTACAGTAAAAAGACAGGTGTGCCTTGAGATCTAAGAACCGAGGTGAAGTTGTTAATTACATTGAAGTCTTAGTAACGTACAGGAACATGCAAAGAAGGGCACTCTGTACCTGAGCATCTCAGACTGAAAATGCAGCTTGTTTAGAATTTGGAAAGTAACCATTTTTCCCTCATAAAAGGAGGGATGGTGTTCACACTGACTGTTTCCAGCGTTCATATACGTGTTTCCTCCCCTGCGTTGGTTGTATGGGTCTACTGCAGAACCAAGCTCAGAAATTTTCTGAATGTAATGTTCATCAGTGTCTATTTGTTCTAGCCCCCTGGAACTTATTTTCAAGGTTTTTTCCGATGGTTTGCCTGTTGGGATGCAAAATCAATTCTCTTCTTCTCCACCAAAGGAAAAAAAAAGGCGTGGAAAGCAGCAGATAAATATATGGGAATAAAATCTAAGAAATGCGTAAGATGGAACAATGAGGATGAGGAGAGGATATTTGGCCTTAGTTTGGGAGAAAGGATTGCGTTTCCAACTCAATACAATACAAGCCCCGATATTGGCTTGTATAGCTTGGTGAGGCTTGGGTGTTGCATGGGGGGAAGCCCACAGTATTCTGAGGTTCCAACAGGTTAAGAAAACAGGAGTCTAAACAAATAATTGGGGCGGTATCTCTGTCCTGTCTGCCAAGCTCTTCTCATTTTGGTTCCTTGACTTTCAGTTGGCATTTGCACATGTTGCCACTCACGGTGGGAAGGTCTCACCCCTTCTTGGGGGTAAAGGCAGACAGGTTTGCCACAGTGACCTCAAAAGAGGAACCCGGATGAGTGCGTGCTTAATAAAAACCTTTCAACATTTGCAAACATTTGATAGGGTCCATGAAAGGGGGAAGAGGTAACAGTTTTGTTTAAAATTTGTGTTCTTTTAACAACATTGAGAAGTTTTTTTCCTTTCTTTCTTTAACTGACTTGGGTTTTTTCCCCTTAACTGAGTTTTGTTTTGCTTTTTCCTTACCTGAGTTGTGCCTAAGACTTCCCAGCGCTTGTCATTCGGGTGGTGATTTTTCTGAATATGTATATGTCTGTGACTGTTATTTATTTGACCTTTCCTTCCTTCCTTCAGCCTGCTCAGCTTGTAGTTGCTGGATAAATGAAAAATTGAGAGTTTTCTCAGAGCTACTTTGTGTTCCCTCCCAGGAATACTTGATTTGGCCCACTTAACTTGAATCCTTATTTTTAATTATGCAAGTAACACATAAATATCTTTGTTAGGATGATCTGTAAGAAACTTTTTTTAAGTATACCCTCAGACCTACTTCTTCCCAAAGTGTGTAATTTGGGTGTGTTTCCTACCAAACCTTTACAGCTATTCACACACACACACACACACACACACACACGGAGTATAGAAATACAGTCTTAATATAGACATTTTCTTGTACTTACTTTGCTAGTGATTACTGCTCCAGGCTTGGTGTTCGTGCTGTGGAATTTATTTAGCTGTTCCTTTATGTGGGATTTTTCCCTGCATTGGCCATTGCCACTTATTTGTGTCCCTGTGACTCAAGAGCCCCCCAGCCAGGGACTTACTCAGATACCAGCAAGGCACATTTGAAATGTTAATTTGCCTTCCTGCCAGCCACATTTCCTCCCACCCAATCCGGCCCTGTTGCCGTCAATCTAATGGGAGAAAAATGGCTCGTCCCGTTGACTGACTTTGCATTTCTGTGATTGCTGTGGGGCGGGCATCTTTTTGTTTATTGACCATTTGGATTCCCTCCCCAAATTGCCTTGGTTCCTGGGCCTCTTTTCTGGGTTTAAAAAAAAAAAAAAATCAATTCGTAGGCATTTTGGATAAATACTGCTCTTTCTTCCAGCAGATTTTTCAGAGTCCTTGGCTAGCCTCAGTTTAATTTAACTTGGTATACGTTTTAAATTTCAGTGTTACTGATGATTGACTTTCATTGTCAACATACTGTCTTTAATCATATCTTACAATATTTTCTTAGTGTATCTTAGGAGGTGGGATCTAGTTTTATCTGGAATGAACAATGATCCTGAGGTCCTGACTGTGAGTGAATGGTCTCATTTCCCCTTTTTCTCTGAACCCTTAAATTTCTGGGAAACAGTTGCGAATATAGCTGTCTGTGGGGGGCGAAGAGAAGGGAGTATTAAGACCTTTGCTCAGAGAATGCCCGCCGGGTTGCAGTTGAATGTATGTATATTGGATGTTCGTGCTCTGTGGTCTTATACCGGAGATCTCTTAAAAATCTCTTTGGTGTTGGGTGGCTATTAAGGAAATAGACAGCAGGTAAATGGTAATGCTTGGTTTGGTGTAGGCCCATTAGACATCAGTCAGCGGGCTTTTGTTTGTTATTACATTTTTAAAATTGTATTTTTAGCTGCACCAGGTCTTCGTTGCTGCACGCGGGCTTTCTCTTGAGATGGCTTCTCTTGCTGTAAAGCACGGGCTTAGTTGCCTTGTGGCATGTGGGATCTTCCTGGACCAGGGACAGAACCTGGGTCCCCTGCTTTGGCAGGCAGAGTCTTAACCACTGGACCACCAGGGAAGCCCATCGGTCAGTGTTTAAGCACAGGTTGTTCTGTCGCCTACTGTGTGCCAGTTATTGGGCAGGGTCCTGCAGACCTGCCTTTTTTTCCCTGAGTTTTTAATCTTCATTGGGTTTTTTAACTGGAAGAGAAGCAAGTAGTCATTTTAATCCAGGCAAATGCTAAGTAGCTAAAAATATACAATTTGCTAATTCCACTCCCCAGGTGTAACTCCTGGTAACAGGCTGGATTCTGTCATTGGTCTCCTTTCCTGTGCTTTTGCACCATTATCTTCATGACTGTATTTGTCATTTAATCTGTAATCGGGCACACTCTGATGTTAATAAAGTTGCTTGGAAAGCATCATTTGTTATACACCTTTAGTTCTACATCTTGCTTTGTCTTTGAGACCTAGTAGCCATTCATCATCATCTTTGCTGAGGTGTAGTGTAGGCATAATCAAATGCACCCATTTTAAAGCATTTATTTATTACTATTTGACTTCGCCAGGTCTTAGTTGCCGTTTGAGGGATTTTTAGTTGCAGCATGCAAATTCTGAGTTGGGGGACCTAGTTCCCTGACCAGGGATCGAAAGTTGGTCCTCTGCTTTGGGATTGTGGAGTCTTAGCCACACTGGACCACCAGGGAAGTCCCAAACACATTTTGGTGGTGAGTTCGGGCAAATTTATACATCTGTGGTACCACCACCACGATCATGATGGAACATTTCTACCACCTTAGAAGGTTCCGTTGCCGCAGTAATCTTTCAGAGCTCGTGTCTGGAGAATTTGGCCTGCTGCTCTGGTCTTGGGAGGATTTATGGAGAGGAGAGCGGGACACAGGCCTTTGGATGTGAATTAGACTGATGGCAGCATTGCCAGGTCTGATGTCCTGGTTTATTGCTGAGGTGGGGGGAGCTGTAAAACACCCTAAAATCTTGACCCTGGAGAGGCATTTTATCCTCTGCAAAGGCCCAGATTCTCTCTTTTTTTCCTGTCTTAAACATTTGCCATTTCAGGGCCACAATGCAAATGGTCAGGGAACATTGTTTTCCAGCGAGCAGTTGCCTGCTGGGAGGCAAATTCCTCAAGGATTGCTTGGAAAATGTGGAAGTAAATTCCGTTCAATCAACACACTTCTCATTGAACCCCGGCCAAGTGTCTGCCCTCTCCGGGTGTTTGAAGACACAAAGGACTAGAATGGAGGTTGCCTTCTGAGGACCCTTACTTACATCACCATACAGGGAACTAGAACAAGCAGGGATTTGGGGTATTCTGGTGAGTCATGTGCGTGTAAAAGCATTAAGTTGTTGTTGATGAGATGTTACATGCTCACATGTTAAAAAAAAAACAAAAACAACTGTTCCAGGGCTCAGGAAGGCGTAATGCAGTAGAGGAGATGAAGTCCTTCCAGCAGAGTGCTGGAGTCCTGTGTGTCCTTAGAGCAGGGGCCCCCAGCCTCCGGGATCTGGTGCCTGGCGATCTGAGGTGAAGCTGATGTGATAATAATAGAAATAAAGTGCACAATAAATGCAGTGCCCTTGGATCATCCCAAACCACCCCCACCCCATCCATGGAAAAATTGTCTTCCACGAAACTGGTCCCTGGTTCCAAAAAGGTTGGGGACCTCTGCTTTAGAGGGTTCTTATCATTGAATCTAGGCCCATGTGGTCCCAAACATTTCTGAAAAAAACTCATAGCTTTCCAGGCCTGCCAAGTCAATTGGGGTGACCTGTTGGTAACTTCCATTTCTGAAGACTCCCTGTTCAGAAAATTTTGGTTTTGAACTTCTTGGAAAAGTCTTGAGTTCTTACCGAGGACACTCGCTGCACTTTGGGGTGGGGGCAGTTCCCTGCCCCAAACGGGCTGTGGCTGTGTCATTCACAGCCACCTTCCACTGGCTGTAGGACGCTTTGCACGTGCAGACCCGAGGAGCTTCTTTAGTAAGTTGATCACTGAGTGCTGTTGCAGGGGAGGAGTCCTTAACCCCCCAGGCACTGGCGGGATCCAGAGTTGGTTTCTGCCGTTTTCCTCTTTCCTGAGGTTTGGCGTCTGCCCCCAGCGAAACCTGGGTCTGCCTGCAAAGGAAGTAGTATTTTGCTGAGCCAAAGCTGGGACGGAATCAGGGTTGGATACTGTGAGAACCGGATACAAGGCCTGAAAGAGAATTTTTTTTTTTCTTGCAAGGGGAGAGGGGTGAGAGTGAGGTGGGACCCACCCAGGTAGAGGGTGAGGACCTCCAGGAAGGCAGGCCTGGGAGCCTTTGAGGGCGTCTGCAAAACGGGGAAGCACTTTGCTGGGTACCCTGTGGCGATTAGAACGTTATCTGCAGAAAAGCAAATGTTCAACCAGTGTTTGCGGAGTTAATTCAAACAGGCTCCAGGGAGTCGTTGGGCCCCCTTGCAAACCTGTGGCTGGGGATGCTGAAAGGAGTCACCCTTGCTTGGAACCATCTCCGCCCTCAAAAAGGGAACGCTACAGTTGTGTCAGCCTTCACTGAGGCCCTGGAGTCTCTCATCTCCCCTCAGGTTGTCTGCAGGTTCTGTCCACTGTGGTCCCCCAAAGTGGGTGCCCAGCACACAGGCCAGAGCCCGAGCTAATCTCCCCAGATCCCACCCCAGCTGCACCCCTCCTTCCAAAAGGCTTTGGTGCTGGGGGTCCCTGAGTGGAACCTGTCCGGCATCATCTGTGGTGATGCAGGAGCTGTCGTTTTAAAAAACCGGCCGGCGAATCCCACCCTCTGGTTTTGAAGGACAGTGAAATGTTTGCGTAGGGTTACTGTAAAAGCCAGCCCCTGGCGAGAATACAAAGAAGACCCTCAAGATAAAGTTAATGATTACATTTGGAGCTTTTGGCCTGCTTCCTTTAGAGAGTTTTCTCTCTTGAACTTTACTCCATCACAGCTAGGGACCCTGCCCCCCCAAACTGCATTCTGTGTTGGGAAGGTTGGATTTTAGTGTCTGAGCTGGAGTTCTTCCTTGGGCCTTCCTGTCTGGGTGAGGGGCGAGCAGAGGAGTGGGCTTCTTCCCAGGGCCTCTGGCTGGGGGCGCTTTTTTCTGCCCAGTTTTGTTTGGATACCACCCCACCCCCATGCTTGGGGCAGCAGGAGTTCCTCCCCAGGCCCTTTGTTCCTCCTGAGGGCGGGAATGGCGGCCTCCTGGAATGTGGATGCCCTGGCCTGAGTGGCCAGCACCATTGAAGCCTGGTCTCTGCTCCTGGGGCGGCTCTTAGGGCTCAGGGGGTTGGGGGGTGATGCATCAGACCAGCTCAGTCACCCCTGGGCTGCATTAAGTGGACCCGTTTTAGTGCTTACCACAGTCAAACGAAACACCCCTCCGCCCATTAAAAAAAAAAACTAAAAAAACCCTGGTTGCTGTGCTAATGAGTAACCTCAAAATTCCAGGCTCCCTTCTCAGGGAGTCACCTCACCCAGCTGGGACACCCCCCCCCCCACCCCCACCCCCTCCCCAAATCACCAGGAAGCTTCCTGACCAAGATTGCAGGCTCTGGCACACCCCACTTCATGCCTAGTTTGTAAATAGTAAGCAGTTTTTTAATATGTCCTGGGCAGTGTTTGGGACACACTTGACCAAACATTGTTGTCTGTTGGAAATTAAAATTTAACTGGGCTGTGCTGTAGTGTGTATGACTGTTCTCCGGACACTCCTTAAAGCTACTGCAGGGGCTGAAATCCAGTGAAAGGCTCCCCCGGCCACCCACCCCCTGGCAGGACCCACCTCTCCCCCACGCTGCCTTTGGGCCCTACAGACCAGGGGTCCTCAACCTCTGGGAGCTAATGCTTGATGCTCTGAGATGGAGCAGATGTAACAATAATAGAAGTAAAATGCTTGATAAATGGGATGCGCTTGAATCATCACGAAACCATTCCTGGTTTTTGGGAAAAAATGTCTTCCACGAAACCAGTCCAGGTCCCTGGTGCCTAAGGGTTGGGGGCTGCTACAGACTCTTTTGGTGAAGAGTTCTCAAAGGTGGCAGCAGTTAGTCACAGGACAGAATGCCCAGAACAGGAGCCCTCTGACCTCCTCACCCCCACCCCAGCCACTGGGGATCCTTGCTGAAAATGGTGGCGGAGAGATGGAGGCTCCGCTTGGAAACCAAATGCCAGCTCAGAGGTGGAAGGAAGCTTAGCTCTCGACCGCACTCCTGGTCCCTTGCTGCCGAAGACCCCAGCCATCATGGGGGGTGGGGAGGCACACTCCTGTCTGAAGCGTTTGGGCAGTAGTTGAGGAAGAGCAGTTTTGGGATTTCTACAAGAGGATTTTAGAGGAAGCTCATCCCACATACCATAGGGCTTCTGGGCACTTGTATCTGCTTTTCTCTAGCAAGTGAGAGAAAGATGGTCTCTTCAGGATTTCAGCAGGAATTTCTGTACCACAGGGAAGAGAAGCCCAGTGAGCAGGCTGCAGGAGTGAGTATGTGTTGGGGAGTGTGGAGAAGGGGGCTTCCAGGCTCACTGCTGTGTCTCTGTCTGCTGCCCGGAGAACTCATGGTTTGACAGCATAGTTGTGGCGAATTGCCCATTTTGCTCTGACTGCCAGGAAGCTCGGAGCTAAACTCCTGGTTTCAGTGTAGGGAGATTCGCTGACTTGCTTCTCCTTAGCCAACTTGTTGTTCAGTTGCTCAGTCATGTCTGACTCTTTGAGACCCCATGGACTCCCTGTCTTTCACCATCTCCCGAAGCTTATTCAAACTCATGTCCATTGAGATGTTGATACCATCCAACCATCTCGTCCTCTTTTGTCCCCTTCTCTTTCTGCTTTCAATCTTTTCCGGCATCAGGGCCTTTTCTAATGAGTTGGCCCAAACTTGGTTTACATGTATGTTACTGGCTTTTCTTTGTAAGCTGCTCTTCCTAGATCTGTGTAAGGGTTACTGAAATCAGTTTCAATAAAAATCGAGTGAAAGATGAGGGTGTTGTAAACTGCCCAGGAATGGGACCGTTTCAATCCAATAAATCAGGCTGATGAGTATGTAAAAGAAGCATAGCACTTGTAGGAGCATAGCACTTGTCAGATAAACACATGATCCTCATGTACGCCACTCCCTTGCTGGACAGGGTCCAGCCCCATGCTGAGGGGCAAGGAGACTTGGTAGAGTGTCCCCATGAACCTCCGGGGACAACAGGACCCAAAAAGCACCCACCTGTAAAAACCAAAGCATCCTGAAAGACGCCAGGGTGAGTCATGTCCCCTGGAAGAGGCCATGGCTGGGTGTCGTATCGTTGGACCCCCGTCCCCCATTTCCCCCACCCAGGGAGCCCTTCTGCAATTTGGTGGAGCTTGAAACCCCTTCTTGAGGAGTGGGAGGAAGTGGTTAATCCCCACTTCCTTCCCTGGGAGTTTTATGGGCCTCTGGGAGCCTGCCTTACTCTGGCCCTAATGGTCGTAAATGACCCTCTCCCAGGGCAGGGGCCAGGCCCCTCTGAATCTTTAGGCAGTTAGGTGCTTGAATACATGGTTTTTTGATCGAGGTGCCTTTGGTTTTCTGTAATTGGGAGGTGGAGTGGGAAGCCTTGTAGGATTACTGGGGTGGTGGCTTGAGCCCTTCCCAGAGCAAGGGCCCCCTGGGTGCTGTAGCCAGGTGGGGCTGGGTGGGGACCGCTGGGGAATCCTGGCAGGTTGGACAGGGTGGAGCAAGGAGAGATGAGAAGGGCCGAGAGATTAGTGCACTTCGGAGGATCCCTCCCCACCCAGTTCCCTTTTTTTATCATTCGTCAGCATTTTAAGATACAGCAGCAACTCATTTTTCATTTTTGATGAAGAAAGCACTTGGGGTGGCCCAGCTCTTGGGACAGGCTTTACCGAGTGGCCTTTCAGTAAGGGATGCTGGGATTTGTCCAGTGAGTGATGGCTGGATTGGATCTTGTTGAGGGAGAGATCGCTGGGTTAGGCAGGCCCTACCCCTCCTGCTAGCAGGTCCCTCCTTTCCTCCTGTGAGCTAATCCTCTGCCTCCCATTCTGCAGGATTTTAATTAACTGTTTAATCTTCCTCTCCATGCTTTTCCCAATAGCTGCTGGATTTTCTGTCCCAGAGATGAGTAACATTCTGGGAGGGAGTTTTCTGGCCCACGGGCTATGAGAACCTCCCTGAAAATGCCTCTGTCTTGCTTGTCTCCAGGGAAAATGCAGAGCCAGACCAGAAGGCGGCTGGGATGTGGGCCTGTGGGCCCTGCGCTTGAAACACACAGCGCCAGCCCTCCTTTGCAGGAACTCCTGGACTGAATGTTATGCAAATAACATCAGACAACGTACTTTTTCTGTTAAGGTGCCTGGAGGTGAAACAAAGAACAAAAGCTGTTAGAACAGAAAAATAAAGTATTTTATGCAAAGAGCATTTTTGGTGACTGCCCATTTTGCGCTTGTATTTTCTTGTTTCAGGGCTTCTTGTTTAAATCAGCCTTTTCCAGTTTTAACGACTGAAGTTGTTGTTGGAGTTCATTGATTAACCCCAGGGCTCCCAACCCCACAGAGATTCTGATTGTTTAAAACCAGGGTGGGGTTCCAACATGCATTAAAAATATTTCTGTGTTGGGTCTTAGTGTTCTGTGGGCTCTTTTGTTGCGGGGTACTGACTCTATTTGTGGCTTGTAGACTCGGTTCTTGGAGTGCGTGTGTTTAGTCGCCCGGTGGCATGTGGGATCTTAGTTCCCCCACCAGGGATCAAACCCACATCTCCTGCATTGCAAGGCAGATTCTTAACCTCTGGACTACTAGGGAAGGTCCCAGTTTGCGTTTTTAAAAAGTACCTTGGGGTTCTAGGGCAGATGGCTCCCTTGAGAGAGAGAGGTTTTGAGCGGTAACCCAGGAGAGGAGATTTAAGGTTACTGCAGAGCCGGAGCTCTGTATTTTTTTGCATTAGTATTTTAATCCCCAATTACCAATCATTAATTATGTCCTGTATCCCATCTAAGCGATTGCACCTGAGTCCTAACCTGTTTTATTGTCAGCTGCCCTGGTTTCAGTGGCCCTTGATTAAAAAATATGATGCTTTAACATACTGTTTGGAGTTTAGCTTCAAGCCGTAACATCGGATTTGAAGGCAGTCCTTTCCTCTGAGCCACTTTTTGATTGATTGTTTGCTTCAAAAAGACACCGGTGCTCGTTATTTTTGGCCGTGCTGGGTCCTTGGTGTGCGGGCTTTCTCTGGCTATGGAGCGTGGGCTGCTCTCCAGTTGCGGGGCAGGGGTTTCTCTTGTTGCGGAGCACAGGCTTTAGGATGTGCAAGGCTTCAGCAGTTGGCGCCGGGGCCCTAAGAGCACAGACTCAAAAAAGTTGTGGCACACGGGCTTAGTTGCTCCAAGGCACGTGGAATCTTCCAGGACCAGGGATCGAACCTGTCTGCGTTCACAGGCTGATGGATTCTTAACCACCATGAGCCACTTTGAAGAGGGTCAAGGGGCCCATTAGTTCATATCCTCCAGAGTTCTCTCGTCTTACTGATGTGGTGATGTCAGTCCGACTTGGGTCCAGAGGACAGCGTTCTGGCCTGCGTTGGAGTGAGAAGCCCCACAGTAGCTGTCTGCAGACCTCTGCCGTTGCCGCAGACCAAACGCAGCTGGAACTAGGTTAGCCCCTCTGGGACTGGGCGCCGGGGCCAGAGTCCCGGAGTCTACACAGCTGCCAAAGGCTGTTGCCAAGTCTTCAGCCGCTGCTCCTGCTGCCAGTTGGCACCGCCTCTGTCTAAACAGAGCCACGCGGGAGCTCCCTGGAAGCCTTCCAGGGACCTGTCTGCAGGGCACGGGCGGGCCTGGCAGGCACTGCAGGAGCATCTCAGGATGGCTTATGGGGGACACGATTGTAGCACTGCCTAAGAAGTCCACGCTCTCCTCCCCAGGGGTGCTGGGCACATTCAACTTGAATTTTGGCTTGAGAAATAATGGGGCTTCCCTGGTGGCTCAGATGGTAAAGAATCTGCCTGCAGTATGGGAGACCCAGGTTTGATCCCTGGGTCAGGAAGATCCCCTGGAGAAGGAAATGGCTACCCACTCCAGTATTCTTGCTTCGAGAGTCCCATGGATACAGGCGCTAGCTGGGGTAGAGTCCATGAGGTTGCAAAGAGTCAGACACCACTGAGCGACTAACACTTAAGAAATAATACATGTTTTCTTTTTGACTGCACCACGAAGTTTTCAGGATCTTAATCCCCCCACCAGGTGTTGAACTCCTACCCCCTGCACTGGAAGCTCAGTGTCCTGACCACTGGACCACCAGGGAATTCCTGAGAAATAATTCTTGTATAGCTACATTTCTCTTCCTTGGGAAATTGATCTATTGATACTGTCTATCCCAGTCTCCCCACCCCCCCCCCCCCCCCACCAAATCTCCATGTTTCCTTGAAAGACTGAAGTCAGTAAATAAAGCTTTTCTTTTTCACCCGCCTCTAAGTCCTCTGTTGTTTCATCCAAACTCTTTAGAGTGGCAGAGCCCACCTGGAATCCATCCACTGCCCCACACCCCTGCCCTAGGAGAGGAGCTCTGACAGGTGCAAGGACGAATGTTCTAAACTGAACACATCTTCCTGATGTCCCTTTCATTTGAAGATTGTATTAAAGCAGCCACTGCAATGGAAAGATGGGGCTGAAAGGCGAGCTGATGGCTGTAACTCCCCTAGATCCACCCCAAGGGCTACATTTACTGCCCAGGGTGAATTCCACTACTTAGGTGGAGACTGGGGGATAGTGACCTGCTCTGATCCAGACTGGCCTACCCTGCTCCTGATACAGAACTAGACTTAAAAAAAGACCTTGTGAAAAATGTAGCATGCCCTCGGGACAAGGAGGACGGGAGAAGGCAGCTCCAGGGGTGGCTGGCTTCTTTTCTTGCTCCCTCTCTCTCACCTTCCTTCATCCTTCCATCATTCTTTTCTGTCTTAACCACAGAGCAGTTAGCTCTTTGATAAACCGTGATTTTGTGTCTTTGGCCCACTTCAGCAGGGCTGCAGGGAGTTGTTTAGGGTTACAAACCTCCAAGCAGAGGCACCAGGTAACTGAGCATTACATACCATCACAAACCAGTTGTGCGTGCTGCGGCTTAATAACAGTAACCTGCCCAGTCCCTTGAGGGAACAAAGCACTTTGATATCTTCCACGGGGTTTCTGGGTCAGGTTGCGCACCAGCCATCTGACCCGGGCCAGACGTCAGTTTCCACCATCTGTAAAAATGGAGATGGGGCTATGGCTTGTTAATTGTGTTTTCTATTTATTTCTAAAATTTTCATTAATCTATCTTTGGCCACGTGGCACTAGGTGTAGTGGGATCTTAGTTCCTTGATCAGGGATGGAACCCACGCCCCCTGCAGTGGAAACGCAGAGTCTTAGGAGCCGGACCTCCAGGAAGTCCCTGGTGTGCTTTTTTAAACGTGATGATGCGGGGCAGTATCCAGCCCAGTGCCTGACTTTCTGTGTCCATCCAGTTGGCAAGCATCCATTGAGTATCTGTGCTCAGTTAAAGGCTGCCCCTTCCTCACGTTGGCGAAGGAAGGTCCCGACAACCAGGCAGATCTGCAAGGGTCTGCCCCCTCCCCGCAGCCTCTGAGTCTCAGCTCAGGTGGCTCTTTTTCCTTTTGAGTTGCGTTAAGACACATTTTGGAAGGAATGTTTGTGTGTCTCCCTGCGAAAGCAGCCAGGACCGAAGTGCTACTGACTACCCTGTGACCTCGAGCAGGGCCGTTCCTCTCTCCCTTTGCCCTGGTTTTCCTTATGTGTTGCCTAGGGATCAGGGTAGCTACATTCCTGTACCCACAATCTGATCTGTGTTGAGTTCTGACAGTTGTACACCTCGGGGTAGGGTGCGTTTCTCTCTGCCCTCCCTCTTGTTCTTTTGGGGCGAGGAATCCTGCCCAGGGAGTTCCACAGGTCTGGCCTATCCATCGGCTTCTGCAGCAGTCAGCAGCTTTCCTCCCTGCTGTCTGGGACCACCCCTCTGGCCCGGGGGCCTGAGTCACGGGGCATCAGGTTGTTGGAATTGTCTGTCTGAAGACACAAGGAGATGGTTTTTGCTGATTCTTTGCCCCCTGTTCCTCATTTCGTGTTTCTAATGGCAACGTGACTTTGTTGCTGTGCACAGTTGTGTCCGGCTCCCTGCAACCCAACGGTCTGCAGCCCGCCAGGCTCCTCCGTCCATGGGCTTCTCCAGGCAAGAAGACTGGAGTGGGTCGCCAAGCCCTCCTCCAGGGGATCTTCCCCGCCCAGGGATCGAACCCACATCTCTTGTGTCACTTGCATTGGCAGGCAGATTCTTTATCACTGCACTGCCTAGGAAGCTCTCATATTTCTAAGGATTGCTTCGTTTCATGCTCCTTTTGGGGAACGAAGCTCAAAAACACTATACTGCATCCGGGAACAGGAGGATGAGGTTACTTTCCCCTTGTCAAGCATTTTTATCTTATTATTTTTTTTTTAAATATTTATTTGGCTGTTCCTGGTCTTCACTGCAGCACATGGGATCTTTAGTTGCAGCATATGGGATCTAGTTCCCTGACCAGGGATTGAACCCAGGCCCCTTGCATTGCGAGCAAGAAATCTTAGCCACTGGACCACCAGGGAAGTCCCTGCCAGGTGTTTTTAACCATGCTGTGTGTTCTTCATCTTTACCCTTTGGTCACCACTCGTGGCAGCTGAGTAAAGCCCAGGCCAGTAGCTAGGGTGCCAGGGAACCAGTCGAAGGGCAGCCGGGACTCAAGGTGGCAAGAAAATCCAGAGAGCCAAGCAAACCTCCTGTGGCTGCAGCTCAAGGTGGTGGTGGTGGTAGGGGGTTGACCCTCCTGCCCCGACCCCCGCCAGTCACACCAACCTCCCCTGGAGGAGCCTGGGCCCTGCCACAGGGGACCCGCAGCCCCCAGCACCCCCCACCTCCACCTCCACATCAGCGAGCCAGCTCCTTGCAGCCTCAGTGTCTGGGGGTGGGGGAGGGTTAAGACACTATTTTAAAAATTTCAAGGACTCTCTTGTTTTAGGAAATGGGATCCTGGGGATGCTGGCCCTGGGAGGTCAGGGGGGCCTTAAGCAGAGAGCTGGGGGGATGGGCAGGATAATTGCAATTTAAAGTTAAAAGCGATGCTTTGGAAAATAGGCTGCACAAGGTCAGACGGAAGCAGATCTTTTCTTTGGGGTTGAGCTGAGTCTCCCCCCTCCAAAGGCCTTAGACTATAAACCTGGCATCGGGATCCCCTCCTAGGATGGATTTGTAAACAGCCTGGCTGGAGGAAGGAGCCTGTAGAGGGGCCCTGGAGGACTGAGTTTTGATCCTTACTCCTGCACGCACCATGCTTGTTTTCCCCGAACAAACAGCCCTCCTTTGGCTCCACTGTTTTGTCTGATGGAAGGGGCAGAGTTGAGCACACTGGATTCGTCACTGTTTTCTTTTTAATAGGCAGAGACTTACGAGAAGGTAATACCTGTGTGCCCCAAAGCAACATGCACTCTCACAGTTGAGGGCTGCTCCCCTGTAGCGTGTAAGATTTTTGTGGTTGAATGCATTCTTGGGGGATGTCTTGAGTGCCTTTCAATCTAGATCGTCATCTGTTAACCATGAATTTTTACAAGTGGAACGGAACTCCACCCAGCTTGGATGGTGTCAGGATTGAGCCCCTTGAGGAAGCCGTTCTGTCTCTGGGCTCATGCTTTTTTGGGGGGGGAATGAGGTGGTTAAAGGGGCAGAAGGGTGCAGTGACAGCCCTGTGGGCCAATCTGTCTTGTGTTTGTGCAGGAGAATGTGGTGATTAGAGGGAGGAAGTTGTGCATCATTCATTAGAAATACGAGTTTTTTGCGTGTGATGCTCTAAAAGCATGCAAGTATTAGGCAGGGTGAGAAAAGCTAAGAGGAAAATTGTCTCCCAGAGGATTTTTGTAAGGCCTTTCCCTCCCCCTCCTCGTGTTTGACCTATTTATGTATTTTCAGAGCGTTGATGTCATAGCTTTTCAAAGGGATATTGTATGTCTGGACTGCTAACTTCTTTTAAGTAGGCCTGAAATATCCCTGTCTCCATTAATGACAGCATGGTTCCCTCCAGTAATGGAAATTGTCATAGAGTGTCTAGTCATCCAGATGACTGAGGTCATTCTCCCCACCCCACCCCCCCATTTTGGACCCCCTCCGGCAACAGCTGGAATGCAATCGGCCAATAAAAATAACCCAAAGGAAGACTGGCTTGTGTGGACTAATGTTCTTTGGATTCTAAAAACTATTTTAGGATGAACTGCTGAGTCTGGGTTGGGGAGAAAACCTTGCTCACCAGAGTATCTTTTTTTTCTTTTTTTTAAATCTTCTGACCTATTTATTAGTGAGGCTTTTGTAGGGGAGCCTGTCCCTGCCCCATCCGCCTGTTTCTCTTGTGGGATTAATCATTTCCTTTTGACCTTGTGCTCTGCCCCTAACATGTTGCATTGATCAAATCCCGAAATCTCAAGTCATTTCTCCACCCCCACCAGCCACCCCATTCACATTAGAAAACCTAAGGGTGAGAGTGGGGGAGGGGTTTGAATGGAAAACGTGATTTGTCAAAATACGCAAAATGGAAAACAGTATGACTCTTAAAAAACAACCTTCTCCACCTTCCTGTTGTCTTTTGGACTTTTATGAACAGGCCTTTTAAAAAGCCTCCCTTTCCCCAAATACGACTGGAAATATCACTAGCCCAGCCCCTGCATTTTAAAACCTGTTTGACAGTGTTTCTAAAGGAGAAAAACAAAAGTTTGTTCTTTTTTGAGAAGCGTTGGTTTTAATTCCATCCCCTCCCCGCCACTTAAAAATTCTGCAAATCCTGAAATTGACATTTCAGCCTACAGGGAGCGAATAGATGAATACAGTGGGTAATAGCCCAGTGCGGACAATTAGCAAAAGAGCTGTGTCCATAACAAGCATCTGCAGGGTTGACTTTGATTGTAGGCCTTCCTCCTCCTCCACTGAGTTCGCGCAGCTAATATAAAGTTGTTTGAAGTCTCTTGGCCGCCATTATCCACACCTTTTCTTCCGATTGGTAATGATATTAGAGCTGGCAGCTTTGAGAGGGATGGGGCCATTGGGTTTAAAGTAACGACCTCCTGTGTGACAGTCATAGAAATTTACTTTTTGGAGCTTGACGATTTCAGGGTGGCAAGTGACGAGAAGGAAAATTTTTTAAAAAAGGAAACCTCGTTTTACCATCTTGCCGGCATCCATGGTTATCTCTTGGGGGTTGGGGAAGGGGTTTTCTGTCAGCTTCCCTCTTGCAGGGCGGGAGGGAGAGTGTGAACCAGAGGAAGCTTGTAGGAACAAAGGCTCTGTATTGGACCAGCCGCCATCTTGGACCCACCTATCAATATTTTATGATTGACTAAGCCTTGCACCAAATTGATCATAGAGCCCCTGGGGAGGGGGTTAAAACTGGAGCCCTGGGGCACATCCTGGAGAGGACATTGAGAGCTGTGTTCTTCCCTCTGACTGCTAGAGGGGTGTGTGTTATCCAGATTTACCCTGTGTCTGCTGAGTGGTTGGGATGAATGCTCTGTAGAGGGTGAGGGTCTCCATAGGAGTTAGGGGGAGGGTGGGGCTCTCCACGCTGCACACTTAAGAGCAGAGAGGCCAGAGCAAGACAGAAAGCTTTGGGCATCATGCTAAACTCATTTCAGAGTGCCTGGGGAATGTGCTTTTAAGATAAGACGTGTTTGACTTGAGGACTTTATTTTTGACCCATAGGTAGTGGGGAGCCATGGAGGGTTGTTGAGTTTGGGAGTCATGAAAAAAAATTGGAGGATCGATGTTAGCAGTGGTTGTTGGCACACAGCGCAGGTTGCCTGTATCACAGGCACGTGTATCCATGGGAAATTACAGAGGTGAGTTTTCCAAGGCAGTGGGACAGGGACTGTTGTTACTTTTAATAGAGCCAGCAAACCTCATGGCTCTGACACCTTACTTGTGTGCCTGGGCCAGTTATTGTGTATTCCTCCATTTCTTCGCCTGTAAAATGGATAATAATAGTAGCTGTACCCCATAAGACTGTGAGGAGGATTAAACAAGTTAATATGTGTCGAGTGTCTGGTCTAGGGCCTGACCTCAGTAAACACTTCGGAGAAATGTTTGCCAATATAAAATTCCTATTGGCTCTGAGGCTGTTTGGGTAAATGAACCTTCAAGCCCTATGGGGGAACAACAACAACAAAAATATATAGAGAGAAGATTAAGTTGCTGGTCATCCTAACCCAGAATTAATAATTTGGTTTATATCATTCTTTTTTTTTTTTGACTATTCCTCGTGGTTTGTGGCATCTTACCCCAGCCAGGGATTGAACCTGGGCCCGTGGCAGTGAAAGCACTGAATCTTAACCACTGGACCGCCAGGCATTTCCCTGGCTTGATAACATTCTAGATTTTGTGGCTTAAAGCAACTTCATTCCCCTATTTAGATCATACCATAAATACTGTTCATATTCTGTTTTTCACTGCACATTACATCACGATAATACCTGCTTTTAGTTTAGTGTAAACAGTAATTAAACATGTAGCTTATCTTAGCAAATATTTTAGGAATGTGAAGGGAATAGCAGAAAGTATTTACAGTTTCATGAGGTTCGGAATAGCAGAAAGTATTTACAGTTTCATGAGGTTCTAAATAACTATATAATCATGCCCCGTTTGGGCGTGGAGTGAAAAATATTACAGAATAGTATCCTATGGCATCTAAGCACATTCACGTACCCCTCACTGTAGAATGAGTTAGCAAGGAGTTCCTGTACCTGTTTTCTTCCTTTACACAAATAGCACGCCCTGTACACCACTCCTTCCTTATTTTCCCCTCAATTGTGTATTTTGGAGTTCATTCTGTTGCTTATATTCTTTTTTATGGTTGCCCAGTAATCAGTCTATTTAATAACTGTAACCAGTTCCCTATTGATGGACATTTAGTTTGCATCTAATCAGACGTGGTGCCACAGACCATCTGTTTTTTTTTTTTTTTTCCTCCAAGGAAGTGCCAGGTTCCTAGCTGGATGGCTTGAACATATACATTGTAGAAGTTCTTGTTTACTGGAGAAATAATATGCCCTCTCTTCTTCCCTGAGAAGAAATGGAGGTTAAGGCTTTCCTTGGGATTGCAGTCGGCTGTGTTGGGAAATACAAATCAGAGCTCTAGACTCCACGTGTGTCAGATCTAGTTTGTCAAAAGTGTGTGGGACACAATGGCTTAGGGGAGACCCCTGGGAAGACATCTTAGGGTTGACCCTTTTGGAAGCTTCCTGGGGATTTAAACTCTCCCTTTCCCCATTTTGGGCTTCCCTGGTAGCTCAGATGACAAAGAATGTGCTTGCAGTGCAGGAGAGCCGGGTTCAATCTCTGGGTCCGGAAGATCCCCTGGAGGAGGGAAATGGCAACCCAGTCCAGTATTCTTGCCTGGAGAATTTCATGGACAGAGGAGCCTGGCGGGCTGTGGTCCCTGGGGTCAAAGAGACCCAGCTGCAAGGACTGAGCACGCACGTGTGCCTGCAGGTCTCACTCAAGAATGGAAGAAGGCGTTATCTCTCAGTGAAAAACTTCTTTTCTAATGGATAAGATTGAAATGGTGTTTTAGTTATTGATTGTTTCTCATGAGTCAGCAGCGGAGCCTGCCTTTTTACCTTGTCATTGGAGGTGGAAGGCTAGCTGGCCTGGAAGGTTGAAGAAGGTGCGCTCCCCTGGCTGGTGATCAGCTGGGGCTGGCGGCCAGGGCTCCTGGTTTCTTCCTGGCCTGGGTTTCTCAGGGCGCTGCTGCTGGACTCAGAGAGTGAGGGCTCCAGCCAGGCACATCGGGGTTTATAGAATGGCCACCACACATTTGATTGGGCAAGGGAAGTTGCACGACCAGCTCTGATTCAAGCAGAGAGGAAGTAGATGGTGTGTGTGTGTGTGTGTGTGTATTTGAAATATTTACTGATCTATTTGGCTGCACTGGGTCTTAGCTGTGGCATGTGGCTCTAGTTCCCTGATCCAGGGATCTAACCAAGGCGCTCTGCATTGGGAGCACATAGTCTTAGCCCCTGGATTACCAGGGAAGTCCCAGATTTTATATTTTGATGAGAGGAATAGCAAAACGCGTGCTGTGCCGCTGTCTTTGATTGCGCGCGAGTGGCTTTTCCTTGAAAAGCGCAGAAGGGCACCCTGGTGCTCCCAGCTAGTGATGAGAGCTGGACTTCCCCATCGCGTCCTGGATTTGTGTCCACATTTTAATTAAACCTGCACACCGTGGAACCTGCAGTTCTGTCATACCTCCCAGCCTGTGTCCTTCCCCTCTTCTTGTTTTCTGTTTTGTTTTCATCGTGATGTGGGGTGTTTTTCATCAGCAGTTACAGAGATGGCTAGACAAGGTCCAACAGGTGGCCAAGAACTTGTCAGTTCATCTGGGGACCTGCTGCCAGATGCATCGCCCCTTTCCTGTGTATTCTGCTGGTTACAGCGCCGGTCTCCCACCCGAGTAGTCACTCAAGTGTTTATTGAGCTTTCATGTGCCAGACACATGAAAGGAAGCACAGAACAAGCAGTGGAAAGCGTTAAACGGAGAAAATTCAGGAGAGGGCTTCCCTGGTGGCTCAGAGAGTACACAGCACCACCTAGGAAGGAATCTCTTTAAAACTGATCTCTGGCTCTCCTTCCTGGTGGCTCAGCGGTTAAAGAGTCTGCCTGCCAGTGCAGGAGACACGGCTTCGATCCCCGATCCAGGAAGATCCCACATGCTGCGGAGCAACTAAGCCTGGGCGCTGCAACTACTGAACCTGTGCCCTAGAGCCCACGCTCTGCCGCCGGGGAAGCCACCGAAATGAGAAGCCTGCACCCTGCAGCTAGAGAGTAGTCCCCACTCTCTGCAACTGGAGAAGAGCCTACGCCGCAAGGAAGACCCAGCACAGCCAGAAGTAAATAAATGAAATAATTTTAAAAAAAGAATTCAGAGGAAGCCAGGGACCCAGGACCCTAGTGCTAGTAGTCAGGGGAAGGATCTGTCTGAGGAAGCGATACTGACTGGCAGGAACTGAGGAGGGACGGGGGCAGCTGGGCGCTGGTGGTGCGAGGGGTAGGGGTTTCAAGCAGGGGGAAGCAGGTGGAGCTTGTGTGGAGCAGCCAGGAGTCCAGGCAGGACAGCCCAGTGAAACCCCGCAGGCCGAGGGGGCTCAGGCGTGCAGTGGGAACCACGGAGGGCTTCAAGGAGAGGGCACTGCCTCTGACTCTAAGAGGCGCTCTTGGAACTTCTAGCGGTCCAGGGATTAAGACTCTGAGCTTCCCCTGCAGGTTTGATCCCTGGTCAGGGAAAAGTAAATTGGGGGGGGGAGGGGGGAAGATTTTAAAAATACGCAGAAGGTACTCTCTGCGTGAGGAGACGCAGGGGAGCAGTGGTGGAAGGGTGGGCAGTGGAGTGAGAAGGTACCTTGCGTTTCTCTAGCAGTGTTCCCCTGGTGTGGACCTTTTGAGACTTAGGTTCCCCTTCCTCCTGGAAGTCTGCTGAAATTACCAGAGGCAGCCCAGTGTTCAATTTCTTCCCCCATTCCTGATCTTGCGGGCCTCGTTCATCGCCCCTCCTGGTGGGCTGTCCCCTCTTTGAGGGGAAGGAAAGGGCATGGTCCCAGGAGCAGGTGTAGTGAGGAAGCATGCCTGCCTTGGGGATTCCTGTTGAACACATGACCTCTGTTGGTGGGGACCGAACGGGGCTGGTCTGAGAGTGGCGGGGCAGCACCGTGGCCGCATAGGAAGTTGGAGACATTTATCTTTTTAAATTGATTTGGCTGCCCCAGTTTTAGTTGCAGCATGGGGCATCTAGTTCCCTGACCAGTGATAGAACCTGGGTCCCCAGTATTTGGAGCATTAACCACTGGACCACCAGAGAAGTCCCCAGTCTGCCTTTTCCAGTTGTATTTATGGGCTATGTAAATATTCCCTTCAGTGGGCAAAGAAAGTCACAGCCCTGGAGAAAGGTCATTGACCATGGGAGGGGCTTGGCAGCCTGTATCAGCCCTGCCTTGCAAACACAGCCAGCCTTGCAGACAGGATTCTGGAGCTGAATTTACCTTGCCTCCTTCTTCACTGACCTAACTGGAGCCTTCAAGGCAGGCCACCATCCCTTTCCTCGCTGGTAGAACTGCTCTTAGCATCTGGGTTTCATGCACTTGCGAACTCTTCACTACCAACCGTGAGATGAAGTGTACTTTCCCCACCTTGGGGGGATGGAAAACGCTCAGTGAGCCCGCTTAACCAAAAGAGCTGGAGAAGGAAGGACCACATCAATATTTGAACCCGGGTTTTCAGTTTTCGGACTTCTCAACAAAAAGGTGGCCCCAGGCTGTGCCCTGGCCTCCTTCCGTGTAGTCCCCTCTGGTGCTTGAGCTCCCAGCTAACTTCTCCCTCAGTCTGCTCCAGGGTCTTCCCTGCATCTAGGCCAAGAAAAGTGCGCTTCTACTCATAGTGTTCTTTTTAATTGAATTTGTAAATCTTGCATCTTGGTCCCTGTCCTTTTTTTCCTTTTTTGCTGCACTTCGTGGCTTGTGTATGATTTTAGTTCCCCCACCAGGGATTGAACTCGCACCCTGTGCAATGGAAGCACAGAGTCCTAAGCGCTGGGTTACTGGGGAAGCCCCATAAAAAGTCATTTCTGACTTACCTGCCTCACCCTTAGGCCATGTGACCCCAGTAAATCCTAAGGGATTTTGTACTTCTCTGGATGGCAGTCTGTCTTCTCTGCCCTCGTGTATTTTGGTTAATTCCCCATTTGTCTTACTGATCCTGTCCAATGGGTTTTCATACTGGGCCATTTTTGAGAGTGAAAGAGGCCGTTGTTAATAATCACACTTAGACAACATGACCATGACCTCCCCAGGCTGACCACCCAAGACTTCTAGGAGACTGGAAGCTTCATGAGTTGATTTTTTTTTTTTTTTTTTAAATCTCATAAGGCTCTTAGCTCAGAGCCTGAAATCCAGTGTAAATGTTTTGTTTTGTTTTTTTTTTTATAAAGTATGCAAACACTGCATACTTAATGCAGACATCATGGCCTCAGAGACTACAAACCGCCTGTATTAACGCTGTTTCTGAAACGATGACATTCACTCCAGGAGGCAACTGTTGGGAGAGCAGGGGGATAAGTGGACAGGCCAGCCTGAGACGTCCCAGTGGGCCTGTTACTTGGGGAAGGCCCTTGGAGTATTAGGTGCAGCGGGTTCTTCTGTCGAAGGGCTGATGAAGAACCACCTGGGGCCAGAAGTTCAAAACACACCAGTTTGGGGCTTCCCTGGCAGTCCAGTGGTTAAGACTCTGCACTTCACAGAGGAGGGTGATGGTTCAATCCGTAGTCAGGAAACTAAGATCCCACATGTCGCACAGTGTGGCCAAAAATAAAAACAGAGACACCAATTTGAAGATCCATCACAGACAAATGCCTCCTGCACCTCCCTGGCCTTGCATCTCAGCTGGTTAGGTGCCGGCTAAAGTAAGGGTGACTCCCCCCCAGCGGTCTCCGCTCAGAGCCAAACTAAGTAAGCAAGTCAGCAGTTTAAACCCAAGGAGAGACCTCTTTAAGGACTGTTCCTTTATTGTCTGCCTTGAACTTTGGATTACATAACACTCCACCTGATTGTTTCCCAGCTCAGAGTGAGAGCATTTTGTCTTTCCTCCACCCTGTCAAGTCTGGCCTTTGAACTGGCGTTTATCCTTGAGTATCTGCGTGGGGCGGGGATGCTGGGGAGGCACAGCCCCCTCCCCTCCTGTACCTCCTGGTCGCCTTACCTGCTGGGTCAGGGTCAGTGGGGCTATCCATTAAATTCTATTGAACAGCACACAGGTGCAGAGCAAAGAGGTGAAGTGCAGGCCTCCTTTGTTGGAATGAAGTGGGGTTTCTGAGGAAGTGCCATCCATTTCTGAGGCTAGAATTATTCTCATTATCGTTACTGTCTCATTAGACCTTCATTCACGCATGATGAGTGATCCTGGGAATTCAGGCTTCTAAACAGGAGTTGGACTCTAATGGTTCTACCCCACTGGATGATCTTTCTTTCTGATTGCATCTTGTTTCTGTTAGTTGGTATTTCCTTGCCTGAAATCCCGCTGGCCTGTGTTGGAGTTCCCCAACTCCTTGTCAAATCCTGCTGTCGTCAGTGCTTCTTTAGGACCATGGCCAACAGGATCCACACACACTGGTGGGATAGAGGAGGTGGGAGAACTCCAAGGACTCCGCATTCCTGCTGGCCTCACATCTCCATTGCTCACTGTGGTTTGGGTTTTCCCCTTGGGATGGGGGGCGGGGGGTAATACCCGCCCTTGTAAACTGCCTGGATCACAGAATCAGGGTCCTATTCGTGTCTCCCAGCCCTGCATGGGTGACAGGTGACTCTTGAAATAAAGCTGGTCTCCTGGCTTGGCCTGGCCCTGTTGCGTTTGTAGGGGTGTCTGTGGGGCTTCTCTGGTGGCTCAGATGGTAAAGAATCCTGTAATGCAGGAGACCTGGGTTCAATCCCTGGGTTGGGAAGATCCCCTGGAGAAGTAAATAGTAACCCACTCCAGTATTCTTGCCTGGAGAATTCCATGGACAGAAGAACCTGGCGGGCTGTAGTCCATGGGGTTACATACACGACTAAACGACTAACATATGGTGGGATTAAGTTTCCTGTTTTGGAGTCCAAGTAGAGTGCGATTTTTAAATTGACTGTCTAAAAGGGCTGATTTGAAAAGGGTTTTAGAAAGAAATCCATGTCTTGATAAGACATAGGCCTTTCGTATCACCTCCAGCTGCTGTACTAGAGCTGCGGTTTAAAGTCCCTCTGCTCTTGGTCACAGAGCGGTGATTCCTGAGGTGTCACAGGGGTCGAGGAGTGTGTCTGTCCATCTCTATTTGATGCTTTCTTTGATGGGGGTGGTTTTAAGGAGTGTCACCAAAACGCGAGGCTTGGGACTGTACAGATGCACGGGAGCCCTTGCCCCAGTCCTGTGCCAAGGGTCGCCCCTCACTGGCATTGAGAGAATTCACAGAAGCCATCCAGTGCTTCCTTAAACTTTTTTTTTTAATGCCAGATCTTAAGTTTGCCGACCAGGGATCGAACCTGTGCCCCTGCAGTGGAGGCATGGAGTCTTAACCACTAGAATGCCAGGGAAGTCCCATCTTTGATAGGCTTCCTTCCCCTATTTGATTTTTTTTTTTTTTTTTAATTCATTTTTTACTCGGTGTGTGAAATCTTTATTTCTCTGACCAGGAATCAAATCGGGCCCCCTACAGGAACATTCCCCCGCCCCGTCCCCACTTCCCAATTGAAATCATTCCTGCCTGTGAACAAGGTTCTTAGAGCAATAAATCCTCTTGATTTGGAGGCAGTGCTTGATACGGTTACTGGCCCTTAGAATCGTCAGCAGGTTGACTGTCGCAGTGAGCCACTGGGAAGGCCGGTGCTGGGCCTGTCGTGTCTTGCCCATGGCAGCAGACAGCCGGGTCCAGAAGGCGTTCAGTTCAAAGTAACAGGACTTGTCCAGCTGGGGGGAGAGAGGAAGGAACATTTTTGTTGGTTGTGTTGGAGGGATAAGATTCGCCTTGTGTGCGTGCGTGCTCAGTGGAGTCGACTCTCTGTGACCCCGCGGACTGTAGCCCACCAGGCTCCTTGGCCCTGGGATGTCCCAGGCAAGAATCCTAGAGTATGGGTTGCTGTTCTTCCTCCAGATCGAACCCAAGTTTCCTGCATCATCAGGTGGTTTCTTTACCCTGTGCCACCAGGGAAGCCCCGAGATACGGCTTACTAGGGAGAATTTAAAACCTTCTTCATCTTGAATTTGTTTTCTTATCTGAGCCTTTTATTTTTTTTGGCTGCGCTGGGTCTTCAGTGCGGCACCGGGCTTCTCTCGTTGAGGCCAGCGGGCTTAGTTGCCCTGCAGCCACATGGGATCTTAATTCCCTCACCAGGGATCAAACCCACCTCCCCTGCATTGCAAGGTGTACTCTTCACCGATGGACCACCAGGGAGGCCCCTTGCTTGAGTCTTAGTTTCTGCTTCCTTTCTGGAGATGAGTGCTTTTCCCTTGCTTTTTACATCCACCTGTCCACGTGGTCTCAGCCACAGCGGCCACTGAGACCCCTTAAGCAGCTTCAAGGGGCGAAAGGGCTCAGGTGCACGGCGTCACACACTTTTTTTAAGAGGTGAGGGCTGAGTTACACAGCCACCTACAGAGTCTGGCCATTTCTTAAAGTCAGCCCCTCTGCCTCCCCGAATCTGGTCCAGAACACAGCAGATTAAAATTGGACCTTGGTTTTTCGACCTCAGAGGCAAACAGGAAAACTGTGTATCTGTGTCAGAATCTATCTTCTTGTGCCTGGCTTGAAAATCTGTCCACGGGCAGTGATCTCCGTTGTTGGGACCGATCTCTTTTATTTGCTGCTGGAAGCTGCCTGGGCCACTCATTAGTGCATCAGAGGTCAGGTGCGCGCCAGGGCAGCAGCTGGGACACTAATGATTTCGTGCGGCTTTGTGTGACCGCCGGCCGCCTGTGGGGCTGTAAATCGGACTCGGGGTTCTAATTTTATCAAAGCCTCCAGGGAGTTGGTCCGACTTGCCTCTTGTGAGATTAAACTTAAGATAATATTTATAGTGGAGGGCAAAGGAAAAATAATACCTAATGGGAACATTGTGGGAAGAATGGTAGCGACCTATTAGAAGTAAATTATGTGGGGCCATTGGAGTAACTCATTTATGGGCTCAAGGAGTATTTATTAGGTCTTTAGCTCTGAGGAGTCCGTACAGAGCCTGGGCTCCAATCTTCATTGTATTGTGTTGTATTGTATTTGACATAAATACAATCATACATTTTGACAATTTAATTTTTTTGGTTCCGTAGCATGTGGGATCCTTAGTTCCTGGATCAGGTATCGAACCTGTGCCCTCTGCAGTGGAAGCAAGGGAGTCTTAACCACTGAACCACCAGGGAAGTCAGCATTTTTACAGTTCTATACACCTGTATACCCACTCCTTCCTGCAAGATAATAGGAACATCCATCACTCCAGAACATCTCCCTTTTCTTCTAACCACACCCATTTTCACCTGTAACTTCTTTAATTTTTTTTTCACTTTAGATTAGTTTTGCCTTCAAAGAAATAGAATTACACAGTATATGCTTTTTTTTTTTTTTAATTCTAGCTCTTTCCCCTAAGCATCTGCGTGGTGGCACAAATCAGTAATTGATCCTTACTGTTAAAAGTATATTGTGTGGACAATACTGTTACTCTGTTGATAGGGAAGTTTTGTTTTCATTTTCGAACTGGAAGAATTTCTGAATAACCCACTTTTCATGGAAGTAAAGAAGTTTATTTGCTAAAAAAAAAAAAAAAAAACGTTTGGTAAGCAGCAGCCCCACACACAGTTCCGGCATGTTCGAGAGTGTCACTCGATGTCAGTTGGGTCTCTTGGAAGGAACCCCCGGCACAGGAGTGTCGTGTGCTCTTTCACCATAGGCCACTGTTGGGGTCTTCCAGGAGTGAGGAAGACTGCAGAACTGTGGGCAGTCAACCCTGCTGGCCTTGGCGGGCATGGCTGGCCATGAAGGTGCCTCAGGCTGGTTGCTTTGGGCAAGGCTCCAGCCTGAAAACCAGAATCCGACCCAGGAGCAAAGTTGCTGTTGGAGGTTGGGCACCCCCAGAGGTAGACAGGGTTTGGGTGGAGAACTTGTTTATCAGCATTATCTGAGGAAGTAGGATGCCTTCAGACCCCCAAGGAGGCGCTCAGTGACGCCCCCTACTAGGGGCAGGGCCTGAGTACAGCTGGGCAGGCATAGGGAGGGTTGAGTACTCCTGGGTATCACAAGAGAACAGACACAAGAGTCATAGTTCATCTCTGGAGTTCCCTTGTGTGTTGTCCCACACTGAGTATTCTGTGACATCCCAATTATACATTTATAAATTTCATGCTTCTTTTTGGACTTCACAAAAGGGCTGAGAAATTCTGGCTGAAGCTTCATGTGGGAATTTCTGTCTTCTGCCTGCTATTTTTCCTTCCTTCCTTGGCATCTCGAGCTCTGCCCTTAGAGCTCTCTTGGGGGTTTTCTCCTGCCCTCAAAACCTAGCTGCAGCCTTCAAGTATCATTAGGATCCTAGAAAAACACACACGTGGATTATACGTCTTTCTTGCCGCCTCTAGGAGTCAGATTTGCCGTTGGAACCTTAGTTTTGGGAGGGGGCTGTGATAGGGAATATTTGTAAGGCTCCTTGTGACTCTGGCCGAAGCTGTTGTCTGCTTTACTGCATAGAGTGTCCTTGTTTTCTGGGGGCCGCAGTGCTAAAGGAAAACTGATTTCCTTCCAGGATGAACTCATTTCCATTTCTTTTTAAAATAATTCTGACAGTTCTATGAACCCCCAATTGAGTTCTTTCTCCTTTTAGCAATCCGCAGGTAAACTCAGTCAAATCCAGCCATTCAGCTGTAGAAATAGAACTTACTTCTCTAGTTACCAGTGGCTTTTCATAAAAAGGTAATGGTTCTGCTTTTGTATGTGTTGATAGTAGAAGCTGTGTGTCCCGGGAGGGTTCTTCCTGGGGTTGAACCCTGAGATAGGAAATATAAAGTATAAAATATAAATACTGCCGGGATATAAAGTGGAGATCCGATGTGCCTGACTCTGGGGTGTTGGGCCCTGATCCCACAAGCAGGAGAGCAGGTGAAGAGGAGCAAGAGAAACCTGGAGGAAGCCTGGTGGGTGGGGAGCTGGGTCTTGCTGGGTGATGGGTGGTGGTTGGGTGGTGTTAGGAAGGAAGAGGGCAGCAAATGGTCATTGGGAGTGTGGAAATTTTATTTTGTTCTAAAAAAAATAGGAATGGGATTTTGAAGTGGCACAGAAACCTCAAATGAGCCACATGGGATGTTCTGTGATCCTAAACTTTGCTTTCCCTTGGCACCAGCAACCACGTTGGGTCTGAAGTTGGCAGGGCAGGGAGTTCCCTGGTGGTCCAGTGGTTAGGACTCTGTTCTGTCACTGCTAGGGCCTGAGTTCAATTCGTGGTTGGGGAACTAAGATCCTACAAGCAGTGCAGCACAACCAAAAAAAAAAAAAATAGGGTTGTTAGAGCTGGGGGCATTCCTCCTCTCTCTTGAGATTAGATGTGCCTTGATGTGCCGTTTCTGATTTTGGAAAGTTTATACTGTGAAACAGCACCACAAAATAATGAATATTAGCAGTTCTTTGGTAACTATATGAAAACTCACCCTAAATGGATAGATAAAAATTAGAAATCATTTTCACGCCAGTTCAGTTTTTGCTGCCACACAACATACATAGAAACTTTTGGTTTCCAGAGTGTTGGATTTGGGGGGACTGCAGGATGGGATTCTGGGCTTGTATGGGGACTCCCTGTGTTCGTTTCACTGGTGTTTGAGTGGCACCTCTGGCAATCCCTCCTCTTTATGCCACCCGAGACCTTTCCCACTGTCCGCCTCTGGCATCATCCCAAGTGGCCTCACTCCCCTCCACCCTTGGAAAATCTGGCAACCACTGCCGAGCACTCGAAACCCCAGCCTTGCTTTCTTGCTTCTCCTCTGGGGCCTCCCTTCAGCCTTCCCTTCGACTTGCAGCCAAGCAGAGTGGACCTGTACACTGGCCTTCCGTGTAGGTTTGGGGTGTGTGTGTGTGTTTTAATTTCACTGGAGTACACCTGTTTTACAGTTTGTTTCTTCCAAGTGGGTCGACTGCGTGTTTGTATACATCCCCCTTCTTGTGGATTTCCCTCTCATTTAGGGCACCTCAGAGCTTTGAGTTCCTGTGCCAGTACAATAGGTTCTCGTGAGTTATCTATTTTATACACAGTATCAATAGTGTATATATGTCAGTCCCAGTTCATCCCACCCCCACCCCCTCTCGGAGTCCAATACATTTGTTCTCTACCTCTGTGTGTATTTCTGTTTTGCAAATAAGAGGTTTGGTCTTCTTGGGGACACAAACTAGCACTTGAACCACCTTTGTTCTTCACGTGAGTGGAGGCTGACTCTGACATCAAGTTATTAAACTCAAGAAGGCTTACTATCCACACTCGCAAGTAGGGTTTTTTTTTCCTTCTGATACGTCAAAGTAGCAATTGAATCTATTACCAAATGGAAAATTCTGGGCTTTGTAAAGAGCAATATGAAGGATATTCGCTGCAGCATTGCTTGCGAGTTTTCCAAAATCAGGAAACAGCATTAAAATCCTATCAGCAGGTACTAATTAAATAAGTCGTGGTATATCCACAGACAACATAACGCAGCAGTAAAATGGGCAGCTGGGCCCAGAACAGCCTCCGGGTTAATACACTTAAGTGAAAAAGTCTGCTATAATCTCCTATTTGTGTCTTAGAATATAGCAGGTTTTTGGGTGATTACATAAAAATGCAGAAACAACCGAGCTGTTGGGGCAGATTTAAAAAAAAACCAGTTTGTATATTTTTGCATTAAAAATGCACATATTTTGAAAAGTTTCGACTTCTTTCCCCCATAAGAGGGTAGCTTGTCCCCCCGCTGGACTCTGAGCCAGAGGTGATGGTGTCTGAAGGAGGGTCCAAGATTCCTTTCTTCACTTCCCAGGCTCCCTGAGGCCGCAGCTTTGTGCCGCACTTGGTTGGAGGTGTGGGACAGCTTGTGCGGATTTGAGAGCCCTGGTTTCCAGTCTGTTTTTCCCTCAGTCAAGTGAAGCTTGATTTCTGTGTTGTTGAAAAGACTTGGTTTCGTGGCTTGACTTCACTCCTTGAACATGGTTTACCATTTTTTAATAGGAGAGGCTGCTGAGTGTCACGAACAGATAAGGCTTCTGGTTGTCACCAGCCCGCCTCCCCCTGTAGCCTCCCAGTGTCTGGAGGGGCGGGTGGAGACCTCCTCCTGTCTACGCCTGAGTTTGTGGGAGGCCGCGTGTCCTCAGTTCATTTTAAGGGCTGCCAAAAAATCTCCAAAAATAAGTTGTTATTTCAGTCGGGGCATCGGGACAATGAGAGGCCCCCTTCATCCTTTCCATGTATACTTCTCATTGATGTGGGTAGTTGTGTTTTAACCTGGATTTCCACAGTTTGTTTGTGTGTGTGTGTGTGTGTGTGTGTTCCTTGTTGGATCACATGTTGTATAAAATGGTACATTTTGAGTGCACGTCATCTTGTTCATTAACAGAGCACCTAATTTAAGCCCAGCCTAAGGTAAACCTGCCTGCTTGGTATTTTTATTTATTTTTTCTCTAACCTCCCCCCACCTCCCCCTTCCTCTCCTGCTGGGCTCACATTCCTAGGTCTTTGTCTCCGCCTGGTATTTTAGAAATTTTGGGAGAGGAAGGCAGTGGGTGGGGCGTTCTGGAAGCTGGGGGCAGGGAAGAGGGTGGTCACTTGCAGGGTCAGAGGTCAGGCCTGCTCCATTCAGCTGGGGCAGCCAGATTGTCGCCATGTGGGGGGGAGGGGGCGTGTCCGAGCATCTGCCCGGGAAGCCCCGAAGGGGCAGCTCAGGCCCTGGAATTCCTGCCGCCAGAGGCCTGCTCCCTCCCTCCTCCCCGAGCCACAGTTCATGGCCTCTGCCACATTTCTTTCTGCCTGTGGCCCCTCTGAACAGCCCTCCAGTTTATTCTTTCAAAATAACCTTAAATAAGCTGGTTCAGAGAGAGTTGCACCCGTGCACACCCACGTACACCCTGCCTGTTCACTGAGTCTCACGAGGTCCAAAAGTGTTGGGTTTTGACCTTAGAACCTGTTAGGCAAGTGAGGTGTGGAGCTTTTGAATGGAGTGACGTCCCTCCCAAGTTTTACTCTAATAGAAAGTTTACAGTATGTGATCATCGTGTTTTTTGGTTTTAGATAGTGTGTTCTTGGAAAAAATCAATAGTTGGCCAGGGCTCTGTGACATCCTAGAGGAGTGGGATGGGGTGGGAGTGGAAGGGAGGTTCGAGAGGGAGGGGACATATGTATACCTATAGCAGCCTTGTGTCGATGTATGGCAGAAACCAACACAATAGTGTAAAGCAGTTATCTTTCAATTAATAAATTAAAAAATCAACAGTTGAAAGACAGCATTGCTGGGCTCTGCTTTTACCTTCCTTTTTAAAAAAAATTTTTTTTCCATGCCAGACAGCATATGGGACCCTAGTTCCCCCTCCAGGTTATCAAACCCACGACCCACCGCCTGCATCCCTGCTTTGGAAGCAGAAGTCTTAGCCAGTGGACCACCAGGGAAGTCCTCCCCACCGTTCGTGTCACCCGCAGCCCTGTGACACCGGTAGTTAGCCTGGCACTGCAGAAGCACTGGCAGAGTATGTTAGAGCTACACTGATCCCATGTAAAACACTGTCAGGTGAGGTCATGCCCCAGGACCCCCATTTGCCCATTGTCGAAGTGCTTCGGGCCTCCCCTCTCTGCCTAGGATCTCTTTTCTGGCCTCACCGCTTGGAGGATCCCATTTATTTGTTTATTTCTGGCTGCACTTCATAGCACATGGGCTCTTAGTTCCCCAACCAGGGATTGAACTCAAGCCCACTGTAGTTGAAGCTCAAGAGTCTTAACCATGAGACCACCAGAGAAGTCCCTGCAAGATCCTTTGAAACCCACCATTTGTGGGATCTCTTCCCCCGGACAGTATCAGTCATGTATACTCTAGAGTTTGCAAACTTAAAAGCCCAGAAAAATCACCTTAATGCCTTGCAGTTGAACAACTGGCACCTGGAGGCTGGCTTCCGGCTCAGCCCAGAATTCTCTGGCTTGTGGCATTGAGTCCCCAGAGATAGGGTTCCTGGGAGTTCTGGAGTGGAAGGGGTTTCCTGAGGTCCCTGGTCAGACACCACATGCTCCATACAGGAACTGAAGCTGAGACAGGTGACTCGAGAGCAGGTGTCCTGGCAGGCGGGTGGTAGTGCCAGGCTCAGGCTGACAGCCTAATGTTCTTCCCCACTTGGCAAGAGCCCACAGATCTAAGTAAGAAAGCAGGCAGACACCAGTCATCTCCCACCCCTCCCACCCCCACCCCCCCCCACCCAAAGAAAAAAGTGGATCCTGAGCAGAGGTGAAGAGAACCTTAGCTGTTTGGTAAGAGGAGGGAGCCTTCTGCTGGGAGGTTTTCACACTTCACATTAGCAGGAGTGATCCCTTTATTCCCGTGACAAATGGAAGGAGCAGAGGGGAGGGATGTTGTTTAGGCCAGAGAAACGCTTTAGCAGAACTTCATAAAAACAGTGTCCAGGAATTTCCCTAAATTTATTTAGCGTTTTTTGGTTTAGATCTCAGGCAGGCTTGAGAATTTTAAATTTATCAAATGAGAAAGATTACATCTCTAAATGGCAGGCCTTTTTCAAAAAGCAATTGGCCTTCATGGAGGCAAGTGCCTCCTGGACTCGACTTCTGGAAAAGTACCACACTCAACAAGTTACAAACCCGATCACGTTTCCTGCCTGAGAAAGGAGGTCTAGAAAGCTTTCCGGATCACAACCACTTCTTCCAAGCAGGAATTTGATATCCTTAGTCTTTCCTTTTTCCCGTTCTTGGATCCCAGACAGAGAAGACGCACCCTAACCTCTACTGGGTCACGTGCTCCTCTGAGTGGAGCGGCCTGTTTGCCTGACAGCCGCTTGGGGGCATCATTTCCTAATGGACATGCTCCACCCACAATAAATAATGCGAGCTGACCTGGGGCCTTGGAGTATGGGACGTGCAGCGTAATAGGAACTTTGTGGGTCTCAGAGCAACCCCCATCTCTTCTTCTATCTCACAACACTCTGCTTCCAGAATCTCCCGGTCCTGAGTCTTACCCCCTCGGTGACACCTTGGCAGGTGCTTTGTGCCCTGGACGGGATAGCCAGAACCCTGTGTGTTGGGAGCAGCCCTTGCTACCTGTGTGGCCTGTTCTGGGCATTGAGTGCTGCGGATGTGAAAGCACCCCGCTACCAAACACACAAACTGCTTCCCTGCATGTTGGCTGACTTCCCCTCACCCCCCGGTGTAACAGAGGCAGACTGAAGCCCTGCTCTTGTAAGCAAGCCAGCAAACATTTACAGACCGTGGTGCCGAGGGCCAGCTCTGGGGAGGGATGCGATGGGACTGGCCCCGTGCCAAGGAGCTTTTGCTGTTGAGAGTTGAGCGTTTATCAGCAGGTGGAGGCGGTGCCAAGCCTTCTGCCCCTCCCAGCACTGGGGGAGCCCCAGGGCAGCACAGAGCTTGGCATAAAGCAGCTCTGTCAAGCACCAGCTGCCTCCCAGGGTCAGCTCCTGGGAACAACTTGGCGGGAAAGAGAAAGACAGGAAGCTGGCTGGCATTACCATGAGCCTCTGGCCCTCGTTCCAGAAACGGAAGCCTTCACCTTGCTTAAGAGCTTCTCGATGGGGAAGGTGGCAGCGGGCTCTAGTGGGTGGGTGTTTGATCCTGGCCCCCCGCCTGGCTTCCCAGCCCAGAGCCTGGGATGGCAAGAGAAACTTCGTGTATTCGTTCATTCGGGCCAGCCATCTCAGACTGCAGACACATACTCTTGGAACTTCCTCTGGTTAGATTAGGATTAGGGAAGTCTCTGATGGCAGGAGGATTGTTTTGTTTCTTTGTTTCTTGGCCTTCCAAGTGGCTCAGTCATGGCTGTGAATGAAACGGGAGCAGAACGGGGGAGCTCGTTGGTTTTTCTCTGTGTCGGGGGTGGAGGGGAGCAGGTTGTCCTCAGGGTGGACTGCGGCCCGCCCCCGCCCCCCCCCCCACCATGGGGGGGGTGCGTGTTTGTTGTGGGGGTCTGCGCACAGAGTGTCCCGCACGCCGTTAATGCCTGCGTCTCTCTGGTCCCCAGGTGCTGCACCTATACTGCGACACGTGCTCCGTGCCCATCTGCCGCGAGTGTACGGTGGGCCGGCACGGCGGCCACAGCTTCGTCTACCTCCAGGAGGCGCTGCAGGACTCGCGGGCCCTCACCATCCAGCTGCTGGCCGACGCCCAGCAAGGCCGCCAGGCCATCCAGGTCAGTCCCTCCCCACCCTTCACCCGTCTCCCTGGTTCTTCCTGGCACAGAAAACCTTTCCCACCCCCCCTTTCAGATGTGTGCAGATGTTTGGGTGTGCCATGGGACAGTGACCCCGATGAGCCCACGTGGCAGGCAGCAGCAGTCACATGAGGGCGGAGGGGGCAGGGCATGGAGACCTCACAGTCTCGTGAAGATGACAGGGATGTGGCTTGAGTTACTAGCTGCTCGGGGCAAGTTTCCCATCCAAGTTCCTCTCTCCCGCCTTTCCCCCACCCCCCGCCCCAATCCAATGGACATCAGCCTGCTTCAGTCAGAACTGTAGGAAGACTGTCCTCATCTTGCTACCCAGATTGGTTTACAGGTGAGAAATAAGTGAGCATGGGAAATTTTATATAAGGTTCAGAGTCTCAAACTTCCCCGGGAGCTAAATAAGGTCATGTAGGAAGGGATACATGTAACTTTGGGACACAGGGAAGTTCACTTACATAGGTAATAATAGTGTTGCCTGATCCAGGTTGACAGGGTTTTAGGAAAATAAAAAAATCAGGTTGTTTTCCTTGTCTGGTAGGATGAGCTTGAAAGTTCAAGCATTACTAATCCTTGAGCAGAAATTGAATAGGAAACTGTTTAGAATGTGAATTATTTTTTAAAAAAAGATTTTTGGAAGGAGACGGTAAAGAATCGATCATGCTCTAGGGAAGAAGGATGGTTTAGGATTTTAGTAAGTTTCTCAGCAACTGTCAACATTTCTATGCTGATACTGAAGTAATCTTTCTGCTGAGTCAGGTTATCTGATAGCCACATGCTGGGAAAGATTGAGGGCAGGAGGAGAAGGGAATGACAGAGGGTGAGATGGTTGGATGGCCTCATGCACTTGATGGACATGAGTTTGAGCAAACTCCGGGAGTTGGTGAAGGACAGGGAAGCCTGGCAGGCTGCAGTCTGTGGGGTTGCAAAGAGTCAGACTCAACTTAGCAACTGAACAACAGCAAATGTAATCTGAGAATATCATAAAGGTTTTCCCTGGGGCCAGCCATAGTTTTGGATCAGGAATATAGTTGGTTTCCACTTAAGACAGCCTTGATTTTTTTACTTACTTTTTCATCACATGTAAGATGCCATTAATTGTAAGATACACATTTATTTAGCATACAACCAAGAAAAGAAAGAAGCCCACTGACAATGTTAAGACGAATCATAGTTTCAAAGATACTCAATGTGATAAAGTATCACTCATATCTGCTGTAGTGGCCTGTATCGGTGACACTTGCTTCTCCCTTATCTTGTGACTATCAGGCCACTTTAAATACCTGTCATCAGGTCACCACTGTTCTCTATGCAGACATCACTAATCGCTTTCGGCACTTTTCTCCCTGAAACCAGATTTGGCCTCAGACTCTCCTCGCTGCTAAGTGGCCGCCACTCAGCAGTCAGCTGGCATCACTGACTTCCCTGCCCAGATTGGGATCCTCAACTTCAAGTGTTTGATTGAATCTGTTAACATTTGAAGACAACCTTTTTTTCCTCAAGTGCCATGCTTGTTCGGTGATCTTTCTTCTTTCCTCCCTCCCCCGCCCCCCTTTTCTTTGCTTCCTTCTTATTTATTTTAAAAATATTTATTTTTGGTTTTGCCGGGTCTTAGTTGCGGCACACAGGATCTTTAGTTTTGGCATGTGGAATCTAGTTCCCCGACCAGGGGTCGAACCAGGCCCCCTGAATCAGGATCACAAAGTCCCAGCTGTCAGACCACCAGGGAAGTCCCTCTTCTTCTTTTTTAAAAAATTAATTATTTTAGTTGGAGGATTACTTTATAATATTGTGGTGGTTTTTGCCGTACATCAACATGAATCAGCCACGGTGCACACTTCTTTTTTTATATCAACTGTGTGTTTCTGTTTTCCAAGCTTCCCCATCCCTTTCACCCACTGCCATTTCCCCCAACCCATCTGCCTCCTGCGTCCTTCAAATGCTCTGCATAGATAATGGGAACTAGTTAAGCAGGTCCTGGTCTTCACACCTTGGAGTGCAGTGCTTGTCTGACAGTTGTGTAGGATTTGGAGAAGAAAGATCCATATGGTCTCTTCATACCGAGCTTTTATGACTTTGAGAATGGAAACGACTCAAATTACAACCAGAGCTTTGCTCCCCTTCTACCTGTTTTGGGCTTCCCTGGTGGCTTGGCTGGTAAAGAATCCACCTGCAGTATAGGAGACCTGGGTTCAGTTCCTGGGTTGGGAGGATCCCCTGGAGAAGGGAAAGGCTACCCACTCCAGTGTTCTGGCCTAGAGAATTCCACGGACTGTGTAGTCCATGGGGTCACAAAGAGTCAGACACGACTGAGCAACTTTCACTTCAATTTTACCTGTAGGAAAATGGAAGAAGTACTTCTTACCATAGGGTAGGAGGGCCAAACCCAAGGGGAGAAGATGCTGAGAGCAGCCTGGCTAGGAGAGGGTAAGGTAGGGGGTGACCAGACCCTCACTGTCCATGTTGTCACGCAAGGGGGGGTGGTGGTCACTGCCCTCCTGCCAGTTCTTGCCCTGTGGGAATATGCACCTGTTATTTCCATTTCTTCTGATTTTAATGGAAAATCAGTTTGGTAAGTAATATGACATTAATGTAAACCTAAAGCAGCTTGATGCCTTTGCTTACCATCGGGGAGGCATTTTAAAATGTTACAGACATAGGCGTGGTTGGCTCAGTGATATAGACGAGGACATCGGCTCTGTGCTAACTGATACCCAGCACCCTGGAAACAGGGCATACCCATTACTGGTGTGCCAACCCGCCCTTTCGTGGTCGTGCCATCTGAGGCAGGGGCTGCAGTGTTTCAAACAGCATTATCTAGAAGTGGGAGAAAGGCCCTTGTTTCTTCCTTTTGACTTCCTGTTCTCATCAGCAGCTCTTTTCCCCTCCTGGCAGCAGAAGTTGGTTCCAGTTCCCAGCTGTTGCTACTCCCAGAGTGAGCTGGGCCCTGGGGTGTCCCTCCCCACACTTCTGGGTCCCAGTAACCCCTACTTTTCTTTGTTCTCAGACACCACCCCTTGGTGTCTGACTGAAGTTACTCTCTCAGTCCTCAGGGTGCCCTTTGCCTTAGCAGGTCTCCACTTCCTATACAACCGAATTCCTTGCATTAAATAGTCTCTATTTAAATGTCGAGTGAGGTTTCTCTTTTTCTCAATCAGTCCCGACTGACAAACCTGAGATGTTTTGAAAGCTAGTGACTCTGTTATATCTCTGCTCATACACACACTCACTTGATTGGTCAGTCTTAACTTTTTCTCTTTGGGGTAACTTTTTCTCTTTGGAGTAATTTGGATACATCCATCTATTTCAGCTTGTCGGCTGCTGTATTAGTTTCCTTGCGCTGCTATAAACCGGGTGACTTATAGCAATAGGAGTTTATTTTTTCGGGGTTCTGGAGAATCTAAGTCAGAAACCAAGATATCACTAAGGCTGTGCTCCTTGTAAAGACTTTAGGGAAGAACTTTGTCTTGCTTCTTCCTGCCTTGACTTTACCTGCATCACTTCCAGCTTCTTCCTGTGTCCACCCACGGCCCTCTGAGCCTCCCTGGTGGCTCAGACGGTAAAGAATCTGCCCGCAAAGGTGGAGACCCAAGTTCGATCCCTGGGTTGGAAAGATCCCCTAGAGAAGGCAATGGCAACCCACTCCATTATTCTTGCCTGCAGAATTCCATTGACAGGAGCCTGGCGGGCTACAGTCTGTGGGCTTACAAAGAGTCGGGCACGACTGAGCGACTGACTCTTTGACTTTTCACCTTCCCCCAGCCCTGTATGGTAAGAGTCATTGGA
Source organism: Bubalus kerabau (assembly GCF_029407905.1). Taxonomy (NCBI): domain Eukaryota; kingdom Metazoa; phylum Chordata; class Mammalia; order Artiodactyla; family Bovidae; genus Bubalus; species Bubalus kerabau. Next base: position 9,016,190 of record NC_073643.1, read on the forward strand.
TTTAGGACTCAGGCTAGTCTGCTGTGACCTCATCTTAAACAGTAACATTTGCAAAGACCTTATTTCCAAGTTAAGTCATTTCCTGCAGTTTCAGGCACATCTGAATTTCGGCAGGATGGTGTTTAACCCACTGCAGTCATGGGTGGGTGTTCTTTACTTCCAATTTTAATGAAGGAAGTGACAGCTGAGCTGAGGTTTGGAATTTTGGGGTGACTTTGGAGGTGAAAGCCATTCCAGGCCATGGATAGCCTATGAGGCATTCAGATCAGCCAGGTACCAGCTCCCATCCACTCAGTGGGTCCTTAGGCCTCCTGGGGATGTTTACTATGTCTGGTTTGGGGGCAGCTGCATGGAGTTTCCATGCCATTAATGTGTCTTCCAACTGAGCGTGAAGGGTGGTCCGTTAGGGGTCTCGATTATAAGTGACTGAATGAATTTTAGCTGATTCTTGTTGTTTAGTTTCTTAAGTTGTTGTCTGATTGTTTTTCGACCCCATGGACTGTACTCCACCAGGGAATTCCCTGGCAAGAATACTAGAGTGGGTTTCCATCCCCTTCTTCTGGGCATCTTCTTGACCCAGGGATTGAACCCACGTCCCCTGAAGATTCTGTACTGCTAAGCCACCAGGGAAGCCCTTGTCACAACTGATTAGCTGAGAGCATGGTCCTGAAAATAAGGTTGGTCGTGTATTGTTTGATTCCATTTGTCTGAAATACCAGAATAAACAGACCTATAGAGACAGTAGGTGTTGGATGCCCTGGGGGAGAGGAGGGGATGGCGAACGACTGCTTCATGGGCGTGGATGCTTCTTTTTGGGTGAGGATGGTGCTCTGGAGCCAGATGGTGGTGGTGACCGCACCATGTTGCATGTGCTGAGTGTCTCTCGTGGGATCACGTCTCAAGGGAGGAGGTATGAATAGGCCTACTTACTTGTATGATGTGGCTAAGTGAGGTGAAGGGAGAGGATGGTTGCGCCTTTGTTGCAGGGGCTTAACAGCTAGGCACTGTTAATAATAGCCATATTTGACTCCAGGCCAGGGTCTGGACCCAGCTCTTGCCAAGTATTGTTCTGCGTTTTTCTCACGTTCACCCCAAAGTTGGAGAAGGCCAGGAACACGTCTGAGACCTTAGAAACTAGTAGGAGGGGGAGTTGGGATCTGAATGAACCTGGGTTTCTGAGCCCCAGGACAGCCATCCAGCCTGGCTTACCCAGGACGGGTGCCGGCCATGGATGCGTTCCATGTCCCAGAAAGCCTCCTGTGCCAGGCACACGGTTGACTGCTCACCTGCAGCTGATTGCTGAGCCCAGGCAGGATCCAGACCCTTAAGGCGTCCCTGGTTTCCTCCTAATCTGGGCCACAGCAGTTGGTTTGGAATCCCTGATTTAATACCTCAGTATCTCCAATCCTTGTGGCTTCTCAACACGCATCATGTAATATTCATGAAAACACCAGGCCTTCTGTCTGGATTAATTTTTTATGAGCAATACTACGTCTGATTAAACGGGCTGATTTACTGGGGGCTGGTGGTACAGGGTGGGGGCGTGGCGGGGGCAGGGATGGGCTCTGGCAAGCTATATCTGGCCAGGTGTGGCTTCTCAGGTGGGTGCAACACCGTTCCCAGTTTGCACTTGGCGTTGCTTCTGAACTGGGCTGTAGCCTGTGGCATGCCTCCCTCCAGGGACATGCTTGGCCTTCGGGGTTTCCCCCAGGTAGGGACCCGGGCCGGAAAGCCTGTGGGAAGTCACTCGTGTGCCTGGAGTCATATAGTTCACATCTGGCCCTGAGTCCCCAGTTTTGGGCTGGAACCCAGCTGCAGTGTCCACTGTGTCGGAGTATCTCTTTAAAAATCCTGACATTCACTGTGGAGCTGCCATTTCTCATACAAAGAAGCCCAGCCCTTGCCCAGCAGCTCCTCCAGTTACATGTCAGACAGAATCCCTTCTTTCTCCCAACACCCGCTCTCTTTCCAAGGATGGGGACCATGAGGCCTGGGTGGGGGCCCATGGCATTCATTTTTCAGGGCTGAAGAGAAGCAGCCTTAAGAGTTGCCTGTGGGGAGTGAAGGTCTTTGTCGTGCTCTGAGATTGCTTTTGGTTTTCCAGCTGAGCATCGAGCAGGCCCAGACGGTGGCAGAGCAGGTGGAGATGAAGGCGAAGGTGGTGCAGTCGGAGGTCAAAGCTGTGACTGCGAGACACAAGAAGGCCCTGGAGGAGCGGGAGTGTGAGCTGCTGTGGAAGGTAACTGGGGGCGCCCCACCCCACCCTGGGCCAGCTCGGTGGCCACATGTCCTCTGTGAGCCACAGCGGGACAGTGAGTGTTCTAATATTGTCCCCTGGACCCTGGCTCGGACTTTCGAATAGTCTGCAGAAAGATGCTGCTGCTGCTAAGTCGCTTCAGTCGTGTCCGACTCTGTGCGACCCCATAGATGGCAGCCCACCAGGCTCCCCCTGTCCCTGGGATTTTCCAGGCAAGAACACTGGACTGGGTTGCCATTTCTTTCTCGCACAAAGATGCAGGCGTGTCTAGACGTTGCTGGTGCCCTCTGAGCAGAAAGACTCCTTTTCAGAAGTAGTCAGGTCCCTGAGATTGGATGGAGTCTTGGGTTTTCATGACACTTTTTTGGGGGGGCATGTGGGATCTTAATTCCCCAACCAGGGATGGAAGCCGCACCCCCTACAGGGGTAGCCCTCGGAGTGCGAGTCCTAACCACTGGACCACCAGGGGGAGTCCCAGGAGGCTCGGGTTTTCTATTGCAGACATAACAAAATTCTAGGCAGAGAGAGAGTACAGTGGAGGCTGCCATCAGGAAAGCAGGCTGCTTGGACACATCCTTAGTTTTGGTGCCCTGGCTGGTGGGACTTCCTGACCCCTTGTGGAAAGCCAGTTTTCCGTGTGGGGGCAGTGAATGTGTGTGCCCTTTTCTTCCTGTTGGAGCAGGAAGGAGCGCAGAGCCCGCTGGTGTGCTGTTTAGATAACATCAGCTGGAGAGATGACTCGCCCCACCCACGTCCCCAGCAGCATTTTCTTGTCAGATTTTCCACCCTTGCCCAGGAAGAAAAGGGCAGGAGGCCTGAGAGGCTCCAGTGCCTCATGCCAGTTCAACTGGAACCAGTCACCATCTCAGAACACACAACGACAACTACGCAGGGACTTCACTGGTGGTCCGCTGGTTAAGACTGTGCTTCCAATGCAAGGGGCTCGGGTTCCATTCCTGGTTGGGGAACTAAGATCCCACGTGTCATTTGGCACAGCCAGAAAAAAATTGAAAAAAGGTGCCAGCAAAGACTATGCAGAGCTTATGTAAATGGGTGTACTTGGGTGTGTGGTGCTTGTTTGGCTCATTGCATTTTGATTTTCTTTTTAAAATTATTTGGTTTTGGTTGCACTTGATCTTCATTGCTGCTCAGGGGCTTCCTCTAGTTGTGTGTGGCGAGGGGCGCTACTCTTCTCTGCAGTTTGGGGATTTGTTTTGTTACGGAGCACAGTCTGGAGGCACACGGTCTGAATTCAGTAGTTGGAGCTCGTGGGCTCTAGACCTGGGCTGAGTAGCGGTGGTGCATGGGCTTAGTGCCCCAAGGCACGTGAGATCATCCTGGATCAGGGATTGAACCCATGTCCCCTGCATTGGCAGGCAGATGCCTATCCGCTGGGCTACTCGGGCAGTCTGACGGCTTCTTGATTTCTGAAAATGATCCTTGTCAATTTCCTATGCCCTAATACAGTGAATTGTGCCGGCCTTTTGGAAGGCTGCGTTGGCTTCTGCATTGCCCCTCCCTGTCTGCTTTCTGCCTTCTCGGGTCTCTCAAGGAATATGGCTCCCCGCTCCCTCTTGGCAGGAGAGTCCTCAGGTAGAAACGGGCCAAGAGTTCATTCACACGGTTTATTCGGGCACCTCTGTGGGCTTGCCACAGTTTTCAGACACTCTGATGTCCCCCCAGTCTGCTGGTCCCATGCCACCCACGAATGTTAATTATAACCGAAAGAGGCCCCCTTCTTGCAACCTGAGAGCTCTGTGGTGAACTCTGCCACAAACTTGCTCTTCTGGATTTGTGGATGAAAAGGCCTTTGTGTGCGGGGGTTTCTGCAGACCTCACCTTAGTTCCCCTCCCTCTGGTGGGCCCAACTTGCATCCTCCTCCCTCTCAGGGCAGTGCTCTTTCAGGAGCACTAGAGAGCACGCACTTTACCATAGGAGAAGCAGATTGGGAAGCAGAGTCTGTCTCTTCTTCATGTAAGCAGCTTCTTGTTTACTTGCCTAAAAACTCACTCTTGGATGACCCAAAATCAGCTTGCCCATTCTGGACACACAGCAGTCCCATTCATCTTTGCTCTCTGCTGGAGTGCCTTGCCCCAGATCCTGGGGAGTCCGCCTTCTCCACTAATTACGAAGTTTTCTGCTCCCTCCTGCCTGTCCCTGCCTGGGCACCTTTGTATAATGTTTTCTTTTTGTGTCTCTTGGTTATTGAAGATACTTGAGTGCTGGGTGACCCAGTTTTACATGTCTGGATGCACCTCCTTTCTTGTGGCTTACACATTTCCAGCCACACAGTTGAGGGATCAGAACCGAGGCCCAGAGATATGGTCCAGAGTGACGACAGAGGATATGGCTTCTCTTTGGTGCCCACCTGGGCCTCTCTGCACGCACGTCCTTCCAGAGTGGACAGATGAATGTGCAGGAATTGGGTTCAGAATCATGTTATCCACCCCGCAAGGGAAAATCGGATTAAATCCAGCCCTTCTACCAGTGAACCCTTATTCTAAAATAGACACTCTGTGGCTTTCAGATCAGTTAGGCACTCAGAAGTCACGGTCCTCTCTGCAGAACAGTGCAGACTAGCCGGGCGGCTGGTTTGTTCTCTTCACGGAGCAAAACACTTAAACTTAGAGGAATCTCAAGTTATTTCATGTGAAAGAATGGAGAGACGGCTGTTTCATCAAACAGAAATCCCATGATCCCTAATAGTGTGGTTTGGGAACCTCAGAAACAGGACAGAAGCCATGTTTTTACATCCTGCAGCATTTTAGGGTTAGAGGCCCCTTTGGAGATAATCCAAGCCAGCGGTTGCCAAAAAAGGCAGTGTCTCCAGATTTGGGGTGTGGGGCCTTTTAGACTCCCTGTTGAAAATCTCTAAAACCTGTGAACAGAGAAAAACAGGATGGGGGACAGAGGGGGGATTAGTTTGTAATCTGGAATTAGATGCTCACCAAATCCTTCCTTATATTCCCTCCACACACAAAGTGTTCTTCCACTGATTGTGTGTGTACGTATGTTGAGAAAGAGACAGAGAGAAATAACCTTCAAGAGACTTCCGGCCCTTGTGTAGAAGATTCAGTCTGTTGGGATTCAGCTTTGCACTCCAGTCCGTTGGGCAGTCCGCCCGGCCTCTGGTCCCATGTCTGCCACTTTACTCTCCACCTTCAAGGCTATATGTCCCTCCTCTAAGACAGACCTCCCTCGTGAGTCTCCATCACACTCTGTGTCTACCCTCTAACCCCTAGCACTGTCTTAATTATTCTTTTTGTCTTTCGTTGCTTGCTTAGTATCTGTCTTTTCAAATTACAAGCTCAGTGGGGTGAGGCCCGTGTTTTCTGTTGGCCGCGTGTATCTCTAGCACCTGGTGCAGCGGAGCTGCTCAGGAAATGTCTACATCTGTCCCATGGCTGTTTTTAACTTTTATTTAATTTTTAAGAGGCTTCCCTGATAGCTTGGTTGGTAAAGAATCTGCCTGCAGTGTGGGAGACCTGGCTTCGATCCCTGGGTTGGGAAGATCCCCTGGAGAAGGGAAAGGCTGCCCACTCCAGTATTCTGGCCTGGAGAATTCCATGGACTGTATAGTCCACATGGTTGCAACAAGTCAGACATGACTGAGCAACTCTCACTTCAAATTTTTTAAAAAATATTTTGTTTATTCGACTGCACTGGCCTTCATTGGAGCACATGGGATCTTGAGCTGTGGCATGTGAACTCTTGGGTGCAGCATGTGTAATCCAGTTCCCTGACTAGGAATTGAACCTGGGCCTCCTGCATTGGGAGCATGGAGTCTTAGCCACTGGACCACCAGGGGGAAGTCCCTAATTTCTAGCTTAGAGAAAAGTTGCAGGGATAATAAAAGAACGCCATGTATGCATGATCCAGATTCACCGGTGATTTACATCTTGTTCCATTTTCATCATTGTATGTGTATGTATGTGTGTGTGTGTGTATATGTGTGCACACATGCCTGCAGTTTGAGAGTAAGTTGGAATGTTGGCAACTCGGCACCTTTACAACTAAATGTGCATTTCCTCTGAGCAAGGACATTCTCTTAATCAAAACCAGGAAGTTTAGTCTTGATACTACACTAGTTTCAAATCTTGAGTTTAGTCCGCGGTCACATTTCACCAATAGTAGTTTTTTTGTTACTGGTGTTTTTCAGCCACACCACCAGGCATGTGGGATCTTTGTTCCCTGACCAGGGATGGACCCTGCACCCTCTGCGATGGAAGCGCAGAGTCGTAACCACTGGACCACCAGGGAAGTCCCACCTGTAATGGGTTCAATAGTAGCATTTTCTCAGTCCAGGATTAGTCATTGCATTTAGCCATCAGGTCTCTGTAGTCATCGCCTCTGACCAGGGAAAGTTCCCTCGCCTTCCTCTGTCTTTGCATTTTGCTATGCTGGGGGCGTGGAGGCCAGTCATTTCTGCAGACTCAAACCTCAGTTTGAGGTTTCCCTCGGTGTGTGAGTCTGTCAGCTGATGAATTGCTTTCTGTCTGTCTTCTGAGCCTCCATGTCCTCTTTTCTGGCTCTCACCTTTCCCTCCAGGTAGAGAAGATCCGCCAGGTGAAGGCCAAGTCACTGTACCTGCAGGTGGAGAAGCTGCGGCAGAACCTGAACAAGCTGGAGAGCACCATCAGCGCCGTCCAGCAGGTCCTGGAGGAGGGCCGGGCGCTGGACATCCTGCTGGCCCGGGACCGCATGCTGGCCCAGGTACAGGAGCTCAAGACCGTCCGCAGTCTCCTGCAGCCCCAGGAGGACGACCGGGTCATGTTCACACCCCCCGACCAGGCCCTGTATCTTGCCATCAAGTCCTTCGGCTTCGTCAGCAGCGGGGCCTTCGCGCCGCTCACCAAGGCCACGGGCGATGGCCTCAAGCGGGCCCTGCAGGGAAAGGTGGCCTCCTTCACCGTCATCGGCTACGACCATGACGGGGAGCCACGGCTGTCGGGGGGTGACCTTATGTCGGCCGTGGTCCTGGGCCCCGATGGCAACCTGTTTGGTGCGGAGGTGAGCGACCAGCAGAACGGGACATACGTGGTGAGCTACCGGCCGCAGCTGGAGGGGGAGCATTTGGTGTCGGTCACCCTGTGCAACCAGCACATCGAGAACAGCCCCTTCAAGGTGGTAGTCAAGTCTGGCCGCAGCTACGTGGGCATTGGGCTCCCTGGCCTGAGCTTTGGCAGCGAGGGTGACAGCGACGGCAAGCTCTGCCGCCCATGGGGCGTGAGCGTGGACAAGGAGGGCTACATCGTGGTGGCCGACCGCAGCAACAACCGCATCCAGGTGTTCAAGCCGTGCGGCGCCTTCCACCACAAGTTCGGCACGCTGGGCTCCCGGCCGGGGCAGTTCGACAGGCCTGCCGGGGTGGCCTGCGATGCCTCCCGCAGGATCGTGGTGGCCGACAAGGACAATCATCGCATCCAGATCTTCACCTTCGAGGGCCAGTTCCTCCTCAAGTTCGGGGAGAAGGGCACCAAGAACGGGCAGTTCAACTACCCCTGGGACGTGGCGGTGAATTCCGAGGGCAAGATCTTGGTCTCAGACACGCGGAACCACCGCATCCAGCTGTTCGGGCCCGACGGGGTCTTCCTGAATAAGTACGGCTTCGAGGGGGCTCTCTGGAAGCACTTTGACTCCCCGCGGGGCGTGGCTTTCAACCACGAGGGCCACTTGGTGGTCACCGACTTCAACAACCACCGGCTCCTGGTCATCCATCCGGACTGCCAGTCGGCCCGCTTCCTGGGCTCCGAGGGCACGGGCAACGGGCAGTTCCTGCGGCCGCAGGGCGTGGCTGTGGATCAGGAGGGGCGCATCATCGTGGCCGACTCCAGGAACCACCGAGTGCAGATGTTCGAGTCCAACGGCAGCTTCCTGTGCAAGTTCGGCGCCCAGGGCAGTGGCTTCGGGCAGATGGACCGGCCCTCCGGCATCGCGGTCACGCCGGACGGGATGATCGTCGTGGTGGACTTCGGCAACAATCGAATCCTCATCTTCTAATCACATTTCCTGGGCTTCTGTGTTTGGGGTGCACGTGTATCCATCTCTCCTCTCTGTCTCTTTCCCCCCCTTTTGAATTTCAAAGAGGAAACTGTCTCAGGGAAAAAAAAATTTTTTTTTTTTTTTTTTTTTTTTTTTTGCTTTTGTTTGAAAGACAACAAGAAAAGTACAACATTGCTTACATCCTACCTCATCTTTATTTTTTTACAGATGAATGTACTTATCTTTTCTGCAGGGATTGAGCCTGTGAAGTGATATCTCTATCTACCTCAGAAACCTTTTACATTTCCTTCTCCGACAGGCCCTCTGCCTCCTCCCGCACTCGCTCAGTGGGGGTATCCCTCCCTCCTTCATGGGGTGTGACACGCACTAGCATCTCTGTGGCTGGTGGGGGGCACTGGATGTGTGCGGTGGGGTGCATTCTGTAGATTGAGCCAAGGAAACATGAGAAAACTACTAAGTGAAAAGAAAAAAACAAAAAAAACTATAAAACATGGAAAAATAGGATTTAAGATTCTTAATTGTAGAGTATTTGTGTTCTTAAGAATACTGTGTTTATGGGGTTAGGTTGTATTGTGTGATCTTGATCTTTCTGGGAAAAATCTTTTTTTTTTTTTCCTTTTTTTTCTTTATTTTTTTTTTTTAATGCTGCAACAGAGAACTTTCCTGTGTTCTCCTTTTATACCTCAGTGTGTTTCTCATCCTGTTCAACATCAGCATGTTTTCTTACTCCTAGAAGATGTGGCTGTGGCTTGCTAGCCGAGAAAAGCTGACCATTCCTGTTTTAGGGTATGCAGTCTTTATTTCTTCTGAGGGAGGGGGTGTGTGTATGTGTGTGTGTGTGAGAGAGTGCAACCACCTTACACCAAAATAGCAAAACTAAAAATGCTATACCACCTCCCAAAGAACTTTCCTCTCACACTTTGGTTTCTGATAAATAGATGTAGTTCAGGCTTTTTGATTAAAAGTATTCTCAGAAGTTAAGTGATTTTTCGTTTGCTGTTGGTTATAGAGAATACGTTTGAAGGAAGAAGAAAAGTCACCTCTTTCTAAGAATGAGGATTTTCAGGCATGGACTGGAGCGTGGACGCGAGTGGGTGGTGTGCATGTGCTGAGTTGGTCAGCAGAGAGCGTGAGACACAGGCGAGGGACCCCCAGACTGCGGTTGATTGTGGTTCTCTGAACACTAGGCATTTCTCCTCCTAAGATAAGTAGGCAAAGGAATCAACTTTTGTTTTAAAAGCACAATTTTTTTCTGCTTTGGAAGTTCAGGGAGATGGGATGTTTGCAAGTGAAGTAGGAACAGCCTGCTCCCACACCCTCTCCTCAGCTCACCTTCACAGAGCAGTCTGCTCCTGAGCCACGGTGGGTGGTTCGTTTTCCCTGCAAAGGCCTTTGAATGTAAAGGGTTGTAAGCCAAAATCGCCCCAACCTGAACAACGTATAGGACAGAATACCTCTTGTTCAACCAAAGAAGGAAGATGTAGGAAGCCAGTCTCCCCAGCTGCGGAACCATGAGATGGCATCTGCCACTTTACAGGGTGGGTTTGTCAGGGGTTGGACTGGGGTGCAGAGCCTCGCGCTTCTGAGCCTTGGCCGTCTCGGAAATAACTAAAGTGAGAACCAAATTTCAGAGGGGCTCCAAGAGAGGGAGGTGCGCCTGGATGCAGTGTTGAATAGGATCTGTCCCCTAACAGATCGGTGTCTGGCCCTGTACTGAAGAGAAATTCCTCTTGCAGTATGGCTAGGGTTTTTAACAAACAGAATAACAAACGGAACAACTCTTGAAGAAAAGGAGATGATGGGAAACAGTGTAGCCAGCCAATCAAATAGCTTTTCCTATCCAGCTTTTTGGGACATTCACGATGTTGCGGTCCCCCGTCTCTTCCCATTGCTTTAGCTCTGGGGTCTCTAAGTGACCAAAATGGGGAAAACCTCGTTCCATAAAGGAGAACCACATGCAATGAAAGACCCCCAAACTGGAAAGCAGCTTCAAATTCCCATCACCCAGATGCAGTGTTGCTGGGTAGGGAGGTGTCAGGAGACTTTGTTCGGTAAAAGCGCCTCTTCTTTTATTGAAGAATTTAATAGTGATTCCCTAATAGTGAATTCCCCTCTGATTCCTATTCGGTTGTCTTTTATGTTGTCCCTAACTTCTCAGTTCTTTGACTGGTAAAGAGCACATGTAATTAAGCTTTTTTTTTTTTTAAATTTTGGAATAACTTGGTGCTGATCGTCCTCCTCTTGGTCCTGCTCCCCCAAATAATCACCAAAGACAACTGATTTTAAATGCTTAATTTTTCTTTTTTTAGCTGGGGAGGGGGAGTGGATCTTGAAAATTCTTTCAAATGTTCTCTGAAACTCAGGTCGTGATTATGGTTAGGCTGAGTTGTTGAAGTCACTACCTTCGGTTAGTCTGTCTTTGGCTTCATCATCTTCACTCTCACTTCTGCTTCCCAGTCTCCCCATTTGTGGGGAAGTATTGGGACCTGAGTGAGAGAGTAGCAGTAACTAAGGCTGCTTCTTGAAAGTTTATCTGTGGATCTGGTTGTGAATCCAGGGTTTCCACACGTGGCTGAAATGACCAGAGCTTCATTAATCGACTGTCCAGTGTGCAGGCTTAAAGCAAACAGGCCCCCTCCTTGAAACGAGCATGGAGGGTGGGTGACGCAGCCTCTTCACTCTTTGTAAAAGATACATCTCCTTACCTTGCCTGCGCCTAGGATTGTGCATCACCACCATTCGAGAAACATGCTCACACTTGGGAAGCTTTTGTTTGTAAAACACTGCCATCTGCGGCTGCTCCCGATTGACTCCTGACCCACAAGGGATTGGTGCAAAGCACTCGGGGTGTGCTTCTTGGACAGTGTGGAATGCTCCGGATCAAAGAGTCATGAGAAAGGCTAGCCTTTGGAGCTCCCTAGAACGAGTGAGGCTGTTCACAATAAGTGTGTACCAGTGCAGGTCTCCCGCCCCTTAGGAGGTGTGACACCAGGGCAGCAGGAATTGGGTCAGAGCAGGAGTCCTTAACGTGGTGTGAAGATAGGTTGCTGGGTGCTGTGAGGGAGGAGGATAAAATGTTTCTGTTCAGGAATGTGATGCTGAGACAGTAATCCCTGTGTATGTCCGATCTGGTCAGGGGATGGGATGGGGTCAGTATATGGTTTGAGATGCCAATTGGATTTAGATGTACAGGTTTAAATATTGCAATGGCTAAAGGAAATCCAAACAACCCACAGAGGCAAACCACTTTTGGTGGACACCAACTTGACATTTCAAAAGTATTACTGGTGTTTGGGTTTGTTTTGTGTGGGTGTTTTTTTTGTTTGTTTGTTTGTTTTTTTGAATACTGGGTTGGCCAAAAAGTTTGCTGGGGTTTTTCCATAAGGTGTGATGGAAAAACCCAAATGAACTTTTTGGCCAACCTAGTAATTCCTGTGTGAATTTGGTCACGAGAAGCAGTACTATCTCAGCCTGTGCTGTGTGGTGGCTGGCAGGTGGCACTCAAGTTGGCTGGAGCCCAGTGGCCCAGACAGGACCCCAAGTCCACTGACTCTTTGATTGACAGAACCCTTTTAAGTCTAACTTAATTTGGGGAATCACAAGACTAGGGTACCATAAACAAAATCTAAATTACACGCTGGGCCAAAAACAAGTTGCCAGAATCGAAGGCACTTTGAAATGCGGTTGTAAGAGAAGACCGTGAGATTGGCTCCATCTGCTTTATTCTAGTTAAGCCAAAGCTTAATGATTAGAGGAGGGAAGTCTTACTGCCTTCTGTGTGTCTTCCTCTCTGAAGATCTTAAGACTGCTGTGTCCTGGTAGATAGCGAAAGATATGCCAAAGTTATAGGATGGTTTTGTGTTTTGTTTTTTTCTGTTAAAAAAAGAAAAAAATCCGATGGTGCCAAAAAGTATTTATTTAAGACATCACTCTTACTGAGTTTCCAACAGTCTGGGGCTGTATAAAAAGTCTTAATACTTGCGTGTGGTGGAATCGCAGAACCTGGCCCTCCCAATCTTCTCTGGCTGTTTGCAGGCCGGGACATAAAACACAGACAGACACAAAAACACATCCACCCACCCACTCCACTCCACACCGTCTGCTTTTGTTTCCTTTCTACCTCACTTTTGGCAAAAAGTCATCTACCTCACACTGGCATCTGACGGGGTCTCTGGATAGTATTAATCCACCGGGAGTGGGTGGGAGCAGGGAGCTACCTCGAGAAGAAAATGCTTTCATTAATTCCAGAACTGACTTCTCCCAGGAGAAACTTGGACCAACCTTGAAAAAGAAACCTGGAAACCAAATCTTCCTATACTCATGCAGAACAGAGTCCTTAAACCCAAATATTTCTTACCAATCTGGCTTTTTCCCCCACCAGGAGTTAACAATGCACACCGTTAGCACGTTGCTCAGTGTTCTGAAACCATGAGTACATCTGACCTGTTTGAGGACTTAACTGCAAATGAAGACCTTTAGGTCTTTCTTTTACTTTTTTTCTCTTCAAGAGAAAAAATATTTTATCTGTATTTTGAATGTCTACAAATACAGCCTTTTAGGAGCAATTCTAAGGGTCTGGTTGTTGAAAACATCACCTATTGGAAGGGAATGAGCATCCTTTAGACCTCATGATTGTATTTATACCCTTTCTGGACCCAGCTAGGCATGCCTCACCATGACATTGCAGCAATCACTGTCTGACTGAGCAGTGATGGTGAAGGGTGTGTCACTCTTGTTCTGGGTTTGATTTTTTTCCCCCCCTACCAAAGGTAACACATTCTTTGATGGGTTGTTCTTTTCCTTTGCTTGTTGATTAAATACTTGATAAAGTTGAGAAGCACATTACCATGGTAGTACTGTATTGCCTCTCCCCCTCTCTTCCTCCCCTCGCTTCAGTTTTTGTTATAGTTTGGAAGAGAGGGTCCTGAAGACCACGGTCGTCACTGCGCATTCGCTTTAAAGATGTCATGGTGAAGAAATACCTCAATGATGCCTATTTTAAAAACTGATCTTACGGGTTCACAAGCCAGCCTGGTGGGATGTTTTTCCATCATCATTTAACCAGTAATGGTTCTAAAAGTTTTGTGTATCCACATGGTCGTAGACCTCCTTTTAATGATTGTATTAACTTGCAAGCTCAGGTAGTATTTTTCTTAAGGCTCTATCCCAGAGCACACTGACTGAATGTTAATGTGTTTACCTTCTTTAAATAACCAGCTCTGGAATAGTTCTTTGTGTTTCTAGCAGTCTGTGTAGTTGTCTTTTTCAAGAGGAAGATTTTTCACATTTCTGGGATGTTCTTGTTTTTTAGGGCAGTAAGATTTCTTTCTTTTTTCTTCTTCTTCAATTCAGTGCAGGTGAGAGGGTGGGTGGGCAAGGGATGTTGTTTTTAACTAGCATGTTAGGTATATTCGGGTGGGTGGGAGGGTGGTTAGTGTTTGTTGTTGGTTTTTTTTTTTGTTTTGTTTTTTTTTTAATGAATCTTGCTTAATACTGTCCATTAGCTGTCATGCCCGGTCAACAAAATGCTTTAAATTTGAAAGTGTAGAACACATGGCTTGGTTGAGGGGTTGTTTTTTTTGTTTTTGTGAGAAAAGCAAATGCAAAGTTGGAGAAATTAACACGGGCATGTTGCCTGAGATTAGAATGACTAAGATAAGTTTTTTTTTTTTTTTTTTTTTTAATTTGTTCAAGGCAGACATGGTGTAAGGAATATGCACCACCAGACTAACTGCCTGGGCCACAGAAACCTATGCTGCAAGCCCTCCTGGTTGCTGACTGCCTCTTGACACTTTTCAAAATGGGCATTGCAGCGGTGGTGTGGATCCTGTCCATTAAGTGGAGAACTGGGGAAGAGAAGGGTTTTCCCCAGACCTTTAAGGTGGGTTCTTGTTTGGGGTGGGGTTTTGTTTTTTTTTTTCCCTCCTCCCTTCTGGAGTTTTACTTTTAAATGATACACTGCAGGCCTCAGGCATGACAGGCAATGAGCAGGTGAAGAACCGATGGGAAAGTGTTCAAAAACTCCTGTGTTAGCTAACAGGCTTCTGAATGTATCGCTGTGGTCCACAGAGGAGGCTGGACAAGGTAGCAAGGAGATGATGTATCAGCTACTGCAGCCTTAAAACAAAGTTGGTGTCTCTTTGGACTTTAAAATTGTTCCTATGCAGCTTATTTTATTTTTGTTTAATCAAATAAACAAGAGGGTTTTTTCCATGGAAAGGCTGTGTCTGTGTGGTCCTTGATTCGAGAATAAAGAAGGGTGTGTACTCTGCCATCGTGAAAGGGACGTCTGTGATGGAGGATCCAGAGCTAGTACTCTGGTCAGTGGGTCAGATTGGGTCCATGCAGTGTTTGCAAAACAGGTGGATACCAGGACTTTTTTTTTTAACATTAAAAAATATATATATTTTTTTACTTGGCTGCACCGCATCTTAATTGCGGCACATGGGATCTAGTTCCCCTACCAGGGATCAAACCCAGGTCCCCCCTGTATTGGGAGTACAGACTCCTAGCCACTGGACCACCAGGGAAGTGCCTAAAACACCTTTATTTTTAAAATTTTATTTTTGGCCATATCCTGTGGCATGTAGGATCTTTCTCCGATCAGGGATGGAAGCCAGGTCCCAGCAGTGAAACTGCCTAACTAACCACTGGACCACCAGGGAAGTCCCCAACTTTCCTTTTTTGGGGGGGAGGGGGAAGGCAATTTTTCTTTTAAAGGACAGTTTTAGGTTCATAGCAGAAATTGAGACGAAGGCACAAAGATTTCCCAGAGGCCTCCTACCCTCAAACGTGCATAACCTTCCCCTGCGATCCACATCCTCCTGGGATTTCTCTCAAATGATGCAATGATCTAGAACTAGGCAGTGGTGATGGTTTTTACAAGTAAGTGGGTGAATTCTATGGTATATGAATAATCTCAATAGGAAAAGTCACACAACACAAATCAGTACATCTGGTTATATTAAAAATTAATGCTTAAATGAAAAGGTTTGATTGGTTTTTCTGGACTTGTAATGGGAGGGCCACATGGCTAGGCTACCCCGAAAGTTGTAAGTGGTAGTGATACGGTGCCACTTCCCAGCAGGGCTATTTCTTGGGCCTGGAGAGCCCTTGCTGAGTTCTGGTCCCTCTTCCAGGACCTCAAGCAGTATTCTAAGAAAGGCAGCATCACAAGCCTGGGTTTAGGAATGAGGTGAACACACCTGGCCAACCAGAGATTACCTGTGACCAAACTGTACAGTTGTTACTTTCAAAATCTTAAAAAATCAGTCCAATGAACCTCATTAAAAAGTGAAAAGAGAAGGCTTGGCCTTGAGAAGATACCTATAAAGGTATGAAAACCTGAAGGTCAGTCATGTCCAACCCTTTGCGACCCTGTGGACTATAGTCCACCAAGCTCCTTGGTCCATGGAATTCTCCAGGCAAGAATACTAGAGTGGTTGCCATTCCCATCTCCAGGGCATCTTCTTGACCCAGGGATCGAACCCAAGTCTCCTGTGTCTCCTGCATTGCAGGCACCTTCTTTACCACAGAGCCACCAGGAAAGCCCCTTATAAAGGTAAAAGTAACAGCAAGTAATATTCCAGAATATTTAAAAGAATTACAAATCAATAAGGAAAATCTAGTCCAATTAAAAAAAAAAAAACAGGCAAAGGATCAGGTAATTTTTAGAGCTCAGCTGCACTAGAGCTCAGGGAAATAAAAATAAGATACCATTTTGTACTCAAAAGTTTGACAAAAATGGTAAAGTCTCATTGTAACAAGTGCTAGGAACTGTCATACACAGCTGGTGGGAGTGTACAACCGTTGGCAGGGGTGTTTGTCAATACCTAGTAAACAGAAGACGTGGGTATGCACTGAGGTCGGTCTTTTCACCTCCTAGAGTGTGCTTTGGAGAGACTCGAGCACAAGATATGAGAAGAGTACATGTGATACATTTATTCACTGGACTGTAAAATGAGTGACCAGGAGCTAGCTGTGGGTACACTTAGAAGTCGAAGGAGCTAGTTGCAGGGGGACTTGACGGTAATACCTTTTTTGAAATATAAGCTCAAATTTAATTATTTGCTCAATATGGAAAATACCTAAATCACAGAATTGAAAATCAACTTTGTTTTATGCAAACTATAAAAGGCCAACGAAAGTCAAATCATGTTTGATGAAATTAACAATTTTAAATTAGAAGCCAATATATAATGTTTGTCTCAGAGAAGTGCTGGATCTATAACTTTTAGTTACTTTGTCTTTTATTAACAGTGTTTGGGCATATTAATTTTATATTTTTAATGCTATTTTTAAAGCAACAATGGAAGTAAGAAAATATTCTTGACTCTTTTTTTTTTTTTTTCCTTTACTCTTAAAAGTATTTTTAGCATGGTCTTGTTTAATCACTAAGTTGTGTCCAATTCTTTTGCGACCCCATGGACGTAGCCTGCCAGGCTCCTCTGTCCATGGGATTTCCCAGGCAAGAATAGTGGAGTGGGTTGCCATTTCCTTCTCCATACAGTAAGACTTTTACATGTTTGAAAAAAGCTCAAAACAATACTACATATTTGTGGGGTTTTGTTTCATGGTTTTTTTGGGGGGGAGGGTGGTAGGTGGGGTGAACAGAGCACTCAGGTTCTTAGTTCCCAGACCAGGGGTCAAACCCATCTCCCCTGCAGTGGAAGTGCAGAATCCTAACCACTGGACCACCAGGGGATTGCCAGCATAGGCTTATTCTTGATCCCACACGCCCAGCCTAATGCCAGAATGAGGGCATTCCTAGCAGAAAGGAGGCGGGGGAGGTTGCCTTTTAGTGGGGAAAATGTGTGGGTTTTGAGCTAGGTTTGGAGGCAAATATTCCTGCAACATTGACAAATGTGAACATGACCTTGTTAATCCAAAACCATACAGATGTTATTTTGGCTGGGTATTCACCCATTCCAACCTCTCTCTTGCTTGGTGGATTCCGTGATGTGAATGTACTTTCTGCTCAACCAAGCCCTTCGATAGGGCTTCTGGAACAGGTGGCCTAACAACAATTCTATTTTCTTGGATGGGATAATTTCCTTCTGTTCGACTCAGAAGATGTCAACTTTGATTTCAGTGATTGGAGGCTTATCTTGGCAACTTTCACAGTCAAGCATTCCCAATATTAAAAAAAAAATGTTATTGAAGTAGAGTTGATAACTTGTTTTAAAATGGCTATTACAGGTAACACAAAGAATTCTATTTCTAGTAATATGTGCTATCCTTGCTACAAAAGGCCACAGACAGTATTTTCACTGGACCAAGCTATCACTGAATCTGAAACTTTTAACTGTTTTCTTTTTTTTGGCTGAGTCATGTGTCTTGTGGGATCTTAGTTCCCTGACCCAGGATCGAACCACTGCCCCGTGCAATGGAATTGTGGAGTCGTAACCGCTGGACTTCCAAGGAATTTCCAACACTTTAAAATGTTTACAGTGTGTTCTGGACATGGACAGACCCTACTGCTTGAGGAGAGTTCAACAGCAGCCTGGACCACCATCTGTCAGATGAGTTGGGGTTAGCTGGGAGGGGCTGGCACACGCTATAATCTGGACTGAGAGATCTCATCAGGTTTGGGAACTCAGTTTAGGAATGTGCCTATAATGTTAAGGTCTGGGGTGGGAATGAGGAGAGAAAGGAGGAGGGATCCGCCCAGAACATACTGTCCCCCAGCTGGGAGGGCTGGGCAAGTGCCAGCACGTCAAGGTTCCCAGCCAGTTCCAGCAGAATCCCCGAAAAACAAGCTCTTCTGACTCCACCACCACCGGTATTCACTGCACCTTCCACATGGCAACATACTCTCCCAACGAGATCTCCCTCCAGGACATTTTTCCTAAAGCAAGTGAGACCAAGATATAGGCAGAAGCCCACCTTGGAAGAGTATGGGCTTCCCCGGTGGCTCAGCCTATCAATGCAGGAGACACAGGTTCGATCCCTGGGTCAGGAAGATCCCCTGGAGGAAGAAATGGCAACCCATTCCAGTGTTCTTGCCTGGAGAATCCTACGGACAGAGGAGCCTGGTGGACTAGACCATGGGGTCGCAAAGAGTCAGACGTGACTTCATAACTAAACAACAACCACTTCAGGTCATCAGGAATTAGATCCTGGAGGTGGGGGTACCTGCTATGCTGCTGCTGCTGCTAAGTCACTTCAGTCATGTCCGACTCTGTGTGACCCCACAGACGGAAGCCCTATAGAGCATTGTTTTTTTGGTGAAATCGCTGACTGCTTGCCTCTATCAAAGCACTTTGTAAGCCAAAAAAAAAAAAAAAGAAGAAGAAATACTTGGTAGGCACTGCTTCCCTGTCTATCACCAACTCCTGAAGCTTGCTCCAACTCATGTCCATATAGTCGGTGATGCCATCCAACCATCTCATCCTCTGTCATCCCCTTCTCCTGCTTTTGATCCTTCCCAGCACCAGGGTCTTTTCCAATGAGTATATTGTGTATATATATATCTATATATACACAATGAGGAGAAGGCAATGGCACACCACTCCAGTACTCTTGCTTGGAAAATACCATGGATAGAGGAGCCTCGTAGGCTACAGTCCATGGGGTCTCGAAGAGTCAGACATGACTGAGCAACTTCCCTTTCACTTTTCACTTTCATGCATTGGAGAAGGAAATGGTAACCCACTCCAGTGTTCTGCTGCTGTCTATGGGGTCACACAGAGTTGGACATGACTGAAACAACTTAACAGCAGCAGCAGCAGCATACACAATGAGTATATTGTGTTTGTATATATACAATCTATATATTGTGTATCTATATGTACAATGAGTCCATTGTATATATATACAATATGTATATATATATATTAAAAATATATAGGGCCCTACTGTATAGCACAGGGAACTCTAAATATTCTGTAATGGCTTACATGGGAAAAAAATCTGATAAAGATTGGACACATACATGGGTATAACTGATTCACTTTGCTGATTCATACCTGAAACTATCATTGTAAATCAACTATTGTTGTTCAGTGGTTCGGTCATGTCTGACTCTTTGCAACCCCATGGATTGCAGCACGCCAGGCTTCCCTGTCTTTCACCATCTCTTGGAGCTTACTCAAACTCCAAAAAAAAAGCTAACACCATTGAGTCAGTGATACCATCAAACCATCTCATCCTCTGTCATCCCCTTCTCCTCCTGCCTTTAATCTTTCCCAGCATCAGAGCTTTTTCTAATGAGTCGGCTCTTCACATCAGGTGGCCAAAATATTGGAGCCTCAGTCTCAGCCTCAGTCCTTCTAATGAATATTCAGGACTGATTTCCTTTAGGATTGACTGGTTTGATCTCCTTGCCATCCAAGGGACTCTCAAGAGTCTTCTCCAACACCACAGTTCAACAGCATCAATTTTTTGGCACTCAGCCTTCATTATGGTCCAACTCTCATGTCCATACATGACTAGACTATTGGAAAAATCAACCATTCTTCAATAAAAATTAAAAACTTTTTTTTTTAGAAAGAGGCACTGCTTACTATTGCTTACCACTTTGGGTTCCTTTCTGCTTTTAAAATTTTATTCTGTTCTGTTTTACTACTTTTTGTATGAATTTTCCCCTAAATATGTATATTCTTTCTTTTATGTTTTTTTCTTATATATTTTTATTGTTGATCATGCCAGATATGCAGGTCTGTGTGTGTGTGTGTGTGTGTATGTGTTCAGGTATGACTATGAACCAAAGAGTTCATTTTCATATTTGTCAGTTCTCCAGGAATCTCTGCCAACACCACCCATAACAAGTTGTGAAACTGAGCACATCTTCTCCCTGCCAGCTGGCTTCCTTTAGCAACCTCCTCACACCTGCCAGGGGAAATTCCCTTATCACACTTTCCAACTAGAGATTTGGCAATGCCCCTTTTGTTCATTCATTAGTTCATTCTGTAGTCAAACATTCAAACATCTCAAGTCTCTTTCTGTTTTGTAATGTTTATGTATTTATTTGCTGCATGCCGGACCTTTGAGTTGTAGCATTCAGACTCCTAGTCGCGGCATGTGGGATCTAGTCCCCCAATCAGGGGTCAAACCTAGGTCCCTTATATTCGAAGTGCAGAGTCTTAGCCACTCGACCACCAGGGAAGTCCCAGTCCCATTCCTCTTTATTTCCTCTCTCACTATGCTGCTCCTGTTACATGCAGAACTACAAAACCCTCGCTCTCTGCTGTCTCCTCTCCTAGCCTCACCATCGTGCTGTCTAGTCCCTCCTGTATCCTTTCACCACACTGCCCAGAAGGGACAGGTGTCTTGGATCTCAGCTCAGTGGTTTGGCTTGGGTGGGTGGAATGATAAGGGTGTAAGAATTGCCCAGAGTTGGGGGACTGGTTCTATGGCAGGTGCAGGAGGCCAGGGCCAGGGATGAGAAGCAGGAGATAGACCCAAAGCCGGGGGACTGGGAATAGTTGGAAAGAGATGAAGCTAAGAAAATCTGAGGGAAAACATGTTAGTGGAGACCCAAAAGGCTTGGTGATGGGTGGGGCTGGAAGTTCATCCAGAGGTTGAGTGACTTTCCCTATGTGTCAGGCAGGAGCCCAAACCCAAGGGCGTGGTTCCAACCTGGGCTCAAAAACCTTTCTATATTTTGGTCCTGGTGAATCAAGGAATCAAGCTTCCATATCTCCTGCCCTAGATTTCGTCATTCAGCCCTGGGGAAAAGACCTCTGTGGACCCCAAGCCAGAAACCCCAACTTTCAGAGACCCCTAATTCAGATGCTGCTGCCTTCTCATAAGTGAAGCTGTTTTACCTTGGGGCTCACAGTTCTTGTCTCCTCCCTGCTCAGACATTGCACCTTTCTGATCTTTTTCTCCTCTAAATATTTTAGAACCAGTAGTGTTTGAGACTTAGCAGCAGTAGCAGCAGCAGCAGTGTTTAAGAAACAACAGTCGCTGGAGAGAAAAATCAGTGTTCTCAGGAAACAGCCAGATTTTAGTATTTAGTACTTAGTATGTTGAATGTGGAGGAAACACTGAGAGAATGATAGAGGATGTTGGGGTGGGGTGGGAGAAGGCGCTCCTGATGAATGGGCATGAGGTCAAGGATTTACAGTGGAAGGGTTTGGGGGTGTTGGGTTTTTTCCCAAGGTTGTACCACCCTTCCTAGCCCAGTTGCCCCCCCTAAAGATGTTCAGCCCAGTGCTCTCATTTTAGACGCAACAAGGTTTGCATTCAGAAGGGAAAATGCTGCAGAATGTCTTCCTTTCTCAGTCACAGGTTCTGAGTCTTGGATAAAGTCTGAAGGGTCTTTTTTTTTTTTTTTTTTTGGCCATGCAGCAGGGATCTTAGTTCCCTGACCAGGATCGAACTTGTGCCCCCTGCAGTGGAAGCGCAGAGTCTTAACCAACCACTGGACCACCAGGGAAGTCCCCTGTGGGTTTTTTTGTCAGCTCCAGACATAGCCTTTTCCTATTGGAACCCTCCTGGTATGGGGACTTCACCTCTGAGGCAAGCCATTTTCCTGGGGCCTCCATCTGCTGGGCCCAGTTCTACTGATGCCATCTTGAGCTGCCCACAATCTGGAAATGTCTTTTCCTAAAGAAAGCTTGCGTGGTGCTGAAGGGGCTGAAAGGAGATACCCCATGTCCAAGGTCAGGAGTGGTGGCCAAGAGGAGATTCCCCACATCCAAGGTAAGGAGCAGTGGCTGTGCTTTGCTGGAGCAGCTGTGAAGAGATACCCGACGTCCAAGGTAAGAGAAACCCCAGTAAGACTGTAGGCATTGAGAGAGCACATCAGAGAGCAGACAGACTGAATCCACGATCACAGAAAACTAGCCAATCTGATCACATGGACCACAGCCTTGTCTAACTCAATGAAACTAAGCCATGCCATGTGGGGCCACCCAAGATGGACGGGTAATGGTGGAGAGGTCTGACAGAATGTGTTCCACTGGAGAAGGGGATGGCAAACCACCTCAGTATTCTTGCCTTGAGAACCCCATGAACAGTATGAAAAGGCAAAATGATAGGATACTGAAAGAGGAACTCCCCAGGTCAGTAGGTGCCCAATATGCTACTGGAGATCAGTGGAGAAATAACTCCAGAAAGAATGAAGAGACAGAGCCAAAGCAAAAACAACACCCAGTTGTGGATGTGACTGGTGATAGAAGCAAGGTCCGATGCTGTAAAGAGCAATATTGCATAGGAACCTGGAATGTTAGGTCCATTAATCAAGGCAAATTGGAAGTGGTCAAACAGGAGATGGCGAGAGTGAACGTCGACATTCTAGGAATCAGTGAACTAAAATGGACTGGAAAGGGTGAATTTAACTCAGATGACCATTATATCTACTATTGTGGGCAAGAGTCCCTTAGAAGAAATGAAGTAGCCCTCATAGTCAAGAAAAGAGTCTGAAATGCAGTACTTGGCTACAATCTCAAAAATGACAGAATGATCCCTGTTCATTTCCAAGGCAAATCATTCTATATCACGGTAATCCAAGTCTATGCCCCAACAAGTGACACTGAAGAAGCTGAAGTTGAATGGTTCTATGACCTACAAGACCTTTTAGAACTAACACCCCAAAAAGATGTCCTTTTCATTATAGGGGACTGGAATGCAAAAGTAGGAGGTCAAGAAATACCTGGAGTAACAGGCAGATTTGGCCTTGGAGTACAGAGTGAGGCAGGGCAGAGGCTAATAGAGTTTTGCCAAGAAAACACACTGGTCATAGCAAACACCCTCTTCCAACAACACAAGAGAAGACTCTACACATGGACATCACCAGATGACCAACACCAAAATCAGATTGATTATATTTTTGCAGCGAAAGAGGGAGAAGCTCTATACAGTCAGCAAAAACAAGACTGGGAGCTGACTGTGGCTCAGATCATGAACTCCTTAATGCCAAATTCAGACTTAAATTGAAGAATGTGAGGAAAAACTAGATCATTCAGGTATGACCTAAATCAAACCCCTCATGATTATACAGTGGAAGTGAAAAATACATTTAAGGGACTAGATCTGATTGACTGCCTGATGAACTATGGATGGAGGTTGGTGACATTGTACAGGAGATAGGGATCAAAACCATCCCCAAGAAAAACAAATGCAAAAAGGCAAAATGGTTGTCTGAGGAGGCCTTACAAATAGCTGTGAAAAGAAGAGAAGTGAAAAGCAAAGGAGAAAAGGAAAGATATACCCATTTGAATACAGCGTTCCAAAGAATAGCAGTGAGAAATAAGAAAGCCTTCCTCAGTGATCAGTGCAAAGAAATAGAGGAAAACAATAGAATGGGAAAGACTAGAGATCTCTTCAAGAAAATTAGAGATACCAAGGGAATATCTCATGCAAAGATGGGCTCAATAAAGGACAGAAATGGTATGGACCTAATAGAAGCAGAAGATATTAAGAAGAGGTGGCAAGACTACACAGAAGAACTATACAAAAAAAGATCTTCATGACCCAGATAATCACGATGGTGTGATCACTCACCTAGAGCCAGACATCCTGGAATGTGAAGTCAATTGGGCCTTAGAAAGCATCACTATGAACAAAGCTAGTGGAGGTGATGGAATTCCAGTTGAGCTATTTCAAATCCTAAAAGATGATGCTGTGAAAGTGCTGCGCTCAATATGCCAGCAAATTTGGAAAACTCAGCAGTGGCCCCAGGACTGGAAAAGGTCAGTTTTCATTCCAATCCCAAAGAAAGGCAATGCGAAAGAATGCTCAAACTCCTGCACAGTTGCACTCATCTCACACACTAGCAAAGTAATGCTCAAAATTCTTCAAGCCAGGCTTCAGCAATACGTGAACTGTGAACTTCCAGATGTTCAAGCTGGTTTTAGAAAAGGCAGAGGAACCAGAGATCAAATTGCCAACATCTGCTGGATCATCGAAAAAGCAAGAGAGTTCCAGAAAAACATTTATTTCTGCTGTATTGACTATGCCAAAGCCTTTGCCTGTGTGGATCACAATAAACTGTGGAAAATTCTGAAAGAGATAGGAATACCAGACCACCTGACCTGCCTCTTGAGAAATCTGTATGCAGGTCAGGAAGCAACAGTTAGAACTGGACATGGAACAACAGACTGGTTCCAGATAGGAAAAGGAGTACGTCAAGGTGGTATATTGTCACCCTACTTATTTAACTTATATGCAGAGTAGATCATGCGAAATGCCTGGCTGGGTGAAGCACAAGCTAGAATCAAGATTGCCAGGAGAAATATCAATAACCTCAGATATGTAGATGACACCACCCTTATGGCAGAAAGCAAAGAAGAACTAAAGAGCCTCTTGATGAAAATAAAAGAAGAGAGTGAAAAAGTTGGCTTAAAGTTCAACATTCAGAAAACTAAGATCATGGCATCCAGTCCCATCACGTCATGGCAAATAGATGGGGAAACAGTGGAAACAGTGCTGACTTTATTTTTGGGGGCTCCAAAATCACTGTAAATGGTGACTGTAGCCATGAAATTAAAAGACACTTGCTCCTTGGAAAGTTTTGACCAACCTAAACCGCGTATTAAAAAGCAGAGACATTACTTTGCCAAAAAGGTCCGTCTAGTCAAGGCTATGGTTTTTCCAGTAGTCATGTATGGATGTGAGAGTTGGACCATAAGGAAAGCTGAACGCCGAAGAATTGATGCTTTAGAACTGTGGTGTTGGAGAAGACTCTTGAGAGTCCCTTGGACTGCAAGGAGATCCAACCAGTCCATCCTAAAGGAGATCTGTCCTAGGTGTTCATTGGAAGGACTGATGTTGAAGCTGAAACTCCAATACTTTGGCCACCTGATGCGAAGAATTAACTCATTTGAAAAAACCCTGATGCTGGGAAAGATTGAGGGCAGGAGGAGAAGGGCATGACAGAGGATAAGATGGTTGGATGGCATCACCAGCTCAATGGACATGAGTTCGGGTGAACTCCGGGAGTTGGTGATGGACAGGCAGGCCTGTCGTGCTGAAGTTCATGGGGTCGCAAAGAGTCGGACACGACTGAAGGACTGAGTTTAACTGAACTGAAAGAAACCTTTGAGCTTCCCCAGTGGCTCAGGAGTAAAGAATCCATCTGCCAATGCAGGAGACCTGGGTTTGATCCCCTGGAGAGCTGGGTCAGGAAGATCCCTTGGAGAAGGAAATGGCAATCCTGTCCAGAGAAATCCCATGGACAGGTGAGCCTTGCGGGCTACAGACCATGGAGTCCCAGTAAGTAGGACACAACTTAGCGACTAAACAACAACAACAACAAAGAAGCCTTTAGGTATCAGAAGATGCTGCTGCTGCTGCTAAGTCGCTTCAGTCGTGTCCGACTCTGTGCGACCCCATAGATGGCAGCCCATCAGGCTCCCCCGTCCCTGGGATTCTCCAGGCAAGAATACTGGAGTGGGTTGCCATTTCCTCCTCCAATGCATGAAAGTGAAAAGTGAAAGTGAAGTCGCTCAGTCGTGTCTGACTTGGAGCGACCCCATGGACTGCAGCCTATCAGGCTCCTCCGTCCATGGGATTTTACTGATCCCCTTCCCACTCCTCAGCCCTGAACTCCTTCCATTCTCCAGACAGTTAGGGAAATTACAAGAGCCTGGGATGCGTTTATCTGTCCTGTTACAGTTGAAGTCGCCCAACAATTCAAATGGAGGCTTTTCCATTTTCTCCCTTGTGCAGATGAGCAAGCTGAACTCAGAGGGGTTAATTCTCCTCCGAGGCTACGAAGCTTGATGGCTGTGAAAGCTGGCTCTGAGCGAGGCTTGGTCTCGGTCTCCAGAGCCCTTACAGGCTGTTGTTACGCAACCTGCCTTCACTTCCTGGCTGTGTGACAAGCCCCTAGTGTTATGTGGTAGGGAGTGGCACAATAGCAGGGCAGTCTCCATGCAGGATGATTAAGGTCGGTATGCCTGAGATCAGAGGCTACCAGGTTGGAGGAGGTTTAGAGGAGAAGGACAAGATGGCACTGCATCGGCCTTTGAAAGAACTGGAGTTAACTACGTAGGAAAGCAAGAAGGGCATTTATGGCAGAGGAATCAGTATGAATTCAGGATCGGATATTCAGCCTCCTTTTACTCACAGCGCTGAGCCTGACAGCACAATGGTGAGATGCCTAGATGTTCCTGTAGCCCTTGCCCCACACGAATCCCCAAGACATGCCTCTCTTTGTTGACCTTCACAGGCCAAAAGGTGACCGCCCCTACTCAAGTTACTCCTGGGGAGCTCTGGATAAACTTCCAGCCTCAAACGAAAGGACACACTCCCACCGAGCCGCTGCCTCTGAGCCCATTTGGCTCTGATTGGCTGCAAGACTTGCGCCTTCAGGCTAGCCACTCAGAGGCGCCCGCCAGCTCCCTCTTGCTTCTGATTGGCTGAGAGGAGCGCATGCTCAGACACACTAAGGGCCGCAAGCTCAGAGCTAGAACAGCAGTTAACTGCTTGGCGTCGTCATGTGGTTTCTTTACAGACACGTTGGTCTGTGACAGGTAACTCAACTGGGGAGCAGGGGAAGGACCGGCCATCAGGAGGTGGGGAAGGGGAGGCTGTGGGGTCCTGGTGGTGGCCTTCACTCACCTCGGAGCTCTGGAAGGCTACAGAGCCGATCAAGTGAGGTCCAGACTATCGGGAGTACCAGGCCCCATATCCCCCGGAATCTGACTCAGGGCGTGGCAGTTCACATGGTCTGTGAACCTGGGCCATTTCCTCCCCTCAGGGAGTCTCTGAGTGTGATATGGAGATGAACTAAGGGTGAGGACAGGCCGTTGGGTCCCAGGTCTTACTTGGTGTCGAAGGGTCGCGTAGGGGCCGGGGGTAAGAAAATGATTCATCAACCGTCGATCCCCGTTGAGGTGACTGGATTTGCTCTTTGATGAACACATTGCTATCTTCTTGAGTCCACACTAATACATTTGTTTATAATTAGAAAGTAATGAGTATTTCGTTCTTTGGGTAGAAAATTGTATATAGTGTATATATCTCTAGTAGCAACGAGAAAACTACCTGTGGCTCCAATCCTCACTTGGTTGGAAGGAAGAATTGTCTTGCACAATTCTTGCACAATTAAAGCCTTGCACTCAACACCTAATCTGTTCTCAATCTGTATAATCTTGTCATGAAGGTTATAAAAATTAAAATCATACAGTTTGTAACTTTTTAAGATTGGCATTTTTCATACAGCATAATTACTTTTTTGTCCCTCCAAGTTCTTGTGTGTAACTTGACACTTGTTTTTAGGGGAGATTGGGGTACTTTGAGGAATACTGTAGACCTTGAAGCTGATCCCTCTTAGCCAAATCTGATGTCAAGAAAAGAGCTCAGAGCTCAGGCATTGGATATTAATCTCGAGTCCATCACTTAGCAACTTTATGATGTCGGCATGGCTACTAATATGTTTGTATCTCAACTTCCTTATCAACATATGGAAGATAAGAAACCTACCTTATAGAATTATTGTGAGAATTGAAAAGGATAGTACATGTGTACTCAGTAGAGTATATAATAAACATTCCATAGTTCATCTTTTAGAGTTCTGTTATTAATCCATTTTACTCATGTCAATGTGAGAGAATAAGATTGATTAATTTATGGCTTTTCATCTTTAAAAAGGCCAACAATAAGCTCAGTCTATGTCTAATCTTCATTACCATGGTTACTATGATCTACCATACTAAAACCATCTTCAAACTGGTCATATAACCCTCTTAGAGTTTAGACTATACTCCTAAGCTCCAGTAATCAAAGCAGTGTGATACTAGCAAAAAAGCAGAGTTACAGATCAATGCTGTGCCCAGAAATGAATCCATACACCTATGGTCAATTATCTACAACAAAGGTATCAAAAATATATAATGGAGAAAAGACAGTCTCTTCAACAAGTGGTACTGGGAAAACAAAAGCTACATTTAAAATAGTGAGGTTAGAATATTCCCTCACACCACATGCAAAATAAACTCAAAATGCTTTAAAGACCTACATGTAAGACCAGAATCCATAAAACGCCTAAAGAAAAAAAAACAAAACACTGTTTGAAATAAATCATAGCAATTTTTTTTTGATTAGTCTCCTAAGGCAAAGACATAAAAGCAAAAATAAATGAATTAGGCCTATTTAAACTTAAAAAGCTTTTGCACAGCAAAGGAAACTTGACAAAATGAAAAAAACTATGGCGTGTGAGAAAATATTTGCAAATGATGTGACAGGAGTTAATATTAAATATATATTAACAGCTTATACAACTCAAAGAGCAAACAAACCAATCAAAAATGAGAAGACCTAAATTAACATTTTTCCTGAGAAGTCATACAGATGGCTAACAGGTACATGAAAACATGCTCAACTTTGCTAATCATGAGAGAAATGCAAATCAAAACCACAATGAGGTGTCACCTCACACCTGTGAGAATGGCTATCAACAAAAGTCTACAAATAACAAATGTTGGGGAGGATGTGGAGAAAAGAGAACGTTTATACGCTATTGGTAGAAATGTAAATTATTGCAGCCACTGGAAAATAGTGTTTGTTGTTACTGAGTTGCAAAGTAGTGTCCCACTCTTTGTGACTCCGTGGACTTCAGCACGCCAGGCCTCCCTGTCCATCACCAACTCCCGGAGTTTACTCAGACTTATGTCAACGGAGTTGCTGATGCCATCCAACCATCTGTTCCTTTGTCGTCCCCTTCTCCTCCTGCCCTCAGTCTTTCCCAGCATCAGTCTTTTCCAATGAGTCAGCTCTTCACATCAGGTGGCCAAGGTATTGGAGTTTCAGCTTCAACATGAGTCCTTCCAATGAACACCCAGGACTGATCTCCTTCAGAATGGACTGGTTGGATCTCCTTGCAGTCCAAGGGACTCTCAAGAGTCTTCTCCAACACCATAGTTCTAAAGCATCAATTCTTCGGCGCTCAGCCTTCTTCACAGTCTAACTCTCACATCCATACATGACCACTGGAAAAACCATAGCCTTGACTAGATGGACCTTTTTGGCAAAGTAATGTCTCTGCTTTTTAATATGCTATCTAGGTTGGTCATAAACTTTCTTTCCAAGAAGTAAGCGTCTTTTAATTTCATGGCTGCAATCACCATCCGCAGTGAGTTTGGAGCCCAGAAAAATAAAGTCAGCCACTGTTTCCCCATCTATTTGCCATAAAGTGATGGGACCAGATGCCATGATCTTAGTTTTCTGAATGCTGAGCTTTAAGCCAACTTTTTCACTCTCTTCTTTCACTTTCATTAAGAGGCTCTTTAGTTCTTTTTCATTTTCTGCCATAAGGGTGGTGTCATCTGCATATCTGAGGTTATTGATATTTCTCCTGGCAATCTTGATTCCAGCTTGTGCTTCCTTCAGCCCAGCGTTTCTCATGATGTACTCTGCATAGAAGTTAAATAAGCAGGGTGACAATATTACAGCCTTCATGCACTCCTTTTCCTATTTGGAACCAGTTGTTGTTCCATGTCCAGAAGTGGTATACTACACTGTAATTAGAAGATAATGGGTATCATTCCCCTGCTATACAGTGTATCTTTGCTGTTTATTTTATACACAGTAGTTTGTATCGGTTAATCCCATACCCCCAGTTTATCCTTCCCCACTTCCCTCTCCCCATTGGTAACCACAAGTTTGTTTTCTCTGTGAGTCTGTTTCTGTTTTGCACATACATTCATTTGTATTTTTTAGATTCCACAAAAAAGTGGTATCATATGGTATTTGTCTTTCTCTGACTTATTTCACTAAGCATAATATTCTGTAGGTCCATCCACACAACTGCAAATGGCAGAATTTCATTCTATTTTATGACTGAGTAATATTCCATTCTATATATATATGCCACATCTTCCTAAACCAATCATTGGTTAATGGGCACTTGGATTGCCTGCAGGTCTTGGCTATTGTAAACAGTTCAGCTCTGAACATTGGGGAACATGTATCTTTTTGAATTATGGTTTTCTTTGGATACAAGCCCAGGAATGGGATTGCTAGGTTGTATGTCAGTTCTACTTTTAGTTTTTTGAGAATCTCCATACTGTCTTCCAGTATGAAGAAATAGAGGAAAACAATAGAATGGGAAAGACTAGAGATCTCTTCAAGAAAATTAGAGATACCAAGGGAACATCTCATGCAAAGATGGGCTCAATAAAGGACAGAAATGGTAGGGACCTAACAGAAGCAGAAGATATTCAGAAGAAGTGGCAAGAATACACAGAAGAATTGTACAAAAAAGATCTCATGACCCAGATAATCACAATGGTGTAATCACACCTAAAGCCAGACATCCTGGAATGTGAAGTCAAGTGGGCCTTAGAAAGCATTTACGAACAAAGCTAATGGAGGTGATGGAATTCCAGTTGAGCTATTTCAAATCCTAAAAGATGATGCTGTGAAAGTGCTGTACTCAATATGCCAGCAAATTTGGAAACCTCAGCAGTGGACACAGGACTGGAAAAGGTCAGTTTTCATTCCAATCCCAAAGAAAGGCAATGCCAAAGAATGCTCAAACTCCCACACAATTGCATTCATCTCACACGCTAGCAAAGCAGTGCTCAAAATTCTCCAAGCCAGGCTTCGGCAATACGTGAACCGTGAACTTCCTGATGTTCAAGCTGGTTTTAGAAAAGGCAGAGGAACCAGAGATCAAATTGCCAACATCTGCTGGATCATCGAAAAAGCAAGAGAGTTCCAGAAAAACATCTATTTCTGCTTTATTGACTGTACCAAAGCCTTTACCTGTGTGGATCACAATAAACTGTGGAAAATTCTTCAAGAGATAGGAATACCAGACGACCTGACCTGCCTCTTGAGAAATCTGTATGCAGGTCAGGAAGCAACAGTTAGAACTGGACATGGAACAACAGCCTGGTTCCAAATAGGAAAAGGAGTATATCAAAGCTGTATATTGTCACCCTGCTGATTTAACTTATATGCAGAGTAGATCATGTGAAATGCTGGGCTGGATGATGCACAAGCTGGAATCAAAATTGCTGGGAGAAATATCAGTAACCTCAGATGTGCAGATGACACCACTCTTTTACGGCAGAACTTGAAGAACTAAAGAGGCTCTTGATCAAAATGAAAGAGGAGAGTGAAAAAGTTGGCTTTTTCACTCCACATTCAGAACTCAACATTAAAAAACTCAACATTCAGAAAACTAAGATCATGGCATCTGGTCCCGTCACTTCATGGCAAATAGCTGGGGAAACAATGGAAACAGTGACAGACATTTTTTCGGCTCCACAATCACTCCAGATGGCGATTGCAGCCATGAAAGATGCTCGCTTCTTGAAGGAAAAACTATGAGAAACCTAGACAGCATATTAAAAAAGAGACATTACTTTGCCGACAAAGGTCTGTCTAGTCAAAGCTATGGTTTTTTTCCAGTAGTTGGACTATAAAAAAAGCTGAGCACTGAAGAATTGATACTTTTGAACTGTGATGTTGGAGAAGAGTTTTGAAAGTCCCTTGGACTGCAAGAAGATCAAACCAGCCAATCCTACAGGAAATCAGACCTGAATGTTCATTGGAAGGACTGATGCTGAAGCTTTAACTCCAATACTTTGGACTCCTGATACAGAGAACTGCCTCATTGGAAAAGACCCAAATTCTGGCAAAGATTGAAGGCAGAAGGAAAAAGGGATGACAGAAGATGAGATTTTTGGATGGACATGAGTTTGAGCAGGCTCTGGAAGTTGGTGATGGACAGAGAAGCGTGGCATGCTGAAGTCCTTCAGGTTGCAAAGAGTTGGACATGACTGAGCGACTGAACTGAACTGATAACTGAAACTAATATAGTACTGTAAGTGAGCTTTTTATTCAATAAAAATAATAAGACAAGAAATAAAGAAATAGAATATCTGGCATATTAGATAATAGGAAATGCTAGAGAGAAAAAAGCAGAATGGAGATTGATAAGGTATGTCAGAGAGGGTTGAAATTTTCATTTCGATAAGAGTTGAAGATCTCATTTGGAAAGTAATTTTTTGGTAAAAGCTTGAAAGGAATGGGAGAATTTACATATCTGAGAGAAGAACATTTGAAGCAGAGGAAAAACCAAATGCAAAAGACCGGAGGTGACAACATGCCTGATAGCATCTTTGCGGCAAAGGTTAGTGTGGAGAAAGGAAGGGATTGATAGTAGGAAATGAGGTTAGAATGTTAGGGGTAGGTCATGTAGAGTCTTAAAGTCATAATAAGGGCACTGACTTGTGTGTGCATGTAACAGTTTCATTTCAGTATAATTCACATACCATAGAAGTCACTTTTAAAAATGTACAATTCAGGGCTTCCCTGATGGTCCACTGGTTAAGAATCTGCCTGCCGGTGCAGGGGACAAGGGTTCAGTCCCTGCTCCAGGAAGATCCCACATGCCACTGAGCAACGGAGCCCATGCCCCTCAACCCTGATCCTATGCTCTAGAGCCCAGGAGCCGGAGCTACTGAGCCCCTGTGCCCTAGGGCCCACACTCCACAAGAGAAACCAGTGCGGTGAGAAGCCTTTGCACCGCAACGAAGAGTAGCCCCTCTCATCCCAACTAGAGAGAGCCCACACGCAGCAATGAAGACCCCCCACAGCCAAAATATAAAATAAGTAAATCTTTCTAAAAAATGTACTATTCGGTGGCTTTTTGTATGTTCAAAGAGTTTTGCAACCATTGTCATAATCAATTTTAGAACATTTTTATCACTCCCCAAAGAAACCCCATACTCATTAGTAGTCACTCAGCATTCTCTCACTCTCCTCTGCCCCAACCCTATGTAACAATCTACTTTCTTTATAGGTCCACCTATTCAGAACATCTCATCTCATATAAATGAAATAATATTTGCTCTTTTGTGACTGGCTTCCTTCACTTACCATGATGTTTTCAAAAAGGCTTATCTATGATGTAGCATATACTAGTACTTCACTCCTTTTTATAGCTGAATAATATTCAATTGTATGGTGATACATTTTTTTATGCAGTCATCAGTTGATAGAGATTTGCATTGTTTCCATCTTCTGACTGTTTGAGCCTTCATTTATAGGTCTTTGTGTGGATATATGTTTTTATCTTTCTTGGGTATATATCTAGGAGTGGAATTGCTAGGTCATATGGCAACTCCTTTTGTTTGAGGAAATTCCCACACTCCTTTCCAAAGTGACTGTACTATTTTACATTCCCATAGTAATATGTGAGTTTTCCAATTTCTTCACAACCCTGTCAATACTTGTTATCTGTCTTTTCAGTTATAGCCATCCTAATGGATATGAAATTGTATGTCATTGGGGTTTTGATTTACATTTCCCTGATGGTTCATGATATTCACTATTTTTCATGTGTTTATTAACTATCTCTTCTTTGAAGAAATGTCTGTTCAGTTCTTTTACTCATTTCAAGTTTGATTACTATAAGAGTTTTTATGTATTCTGGATACAGGTCGCTTATCAGACATACGTATTTTTTCCCATTCTGTGGGTTGTCTTTTTACTTGATGGTAACGTTTGAAGGTCCATCTAGTCAAAGCTATGGTTTTTCCAGTGGTCATGGATGGATGTGAGAGTTGGACCATAAAGAAAGCTGAGCGCTGAAGAATTGATGCTTTTGAACTGTGGTATTGGAGAAGAATCTTGAGAGTCCCTTGGATTGCAAGGAAATCCAACCAGTCCATCCTAAAGTAAATCAGTCCTGAATATTCATTGGAAGGACTGATGCTGAAGCTGAAACTCCAATACTTGATGCAAAGAACTAATTGGAAAAGACCCTGTGATGCTGGGAAAGATTGAAGACAGGAGGAGAAGGGGACGACAGAGGATGAGATGGTTGGATGGCATCACCAACTCAATGGACATGAGTTTGAGCAGGCTCCAGGAGTTAATAATGGACAGGGAAGCCTGGTGTGCTGCAGTGCCTGGGATTGCAAGGAGTCTGACGTGACTGAACAACTGATCTGAACTAAACCTTTGAAGCTTAAAAGTTTTTGTGAATTCTAATTTATTTTTTCTCTTGTTGCTTGTAGTTTTGTAATATGTCTGAGAAGGTTTTGCCTAATCCAGGATTATATTTTATAACTCAAAATATCTTAAATTATGACTAGGATTAATTTGAAGATGTGAAATTGTACCTTCTGTCACCTGCTGGTAAGATTCATTACCCTAATACTGCAGTTTTCAAAGTGTGGAATGTGGAGCCCTCTGGTGGGAACCAGAGAGTCTTTTAGAGCGTTTGCAAGTCCAAAACTAAGCTCATAATAAGGAGATGCTCTTTGTCCTTTTCACTGTGTTGATATTTGCCCTAATGGTGCAGAAGTATTGGCAGGTAAAACCACTTGGCGCATCACCGCCTGTAGCTTCTGGAAAACTGCACTGTGCATTCTTTAGAATGTAGAAGAAAAAAATTAAAAACACATGTACAGTTGACCCGTGAACAACATGACTGAACTGTGTAGGTCCACTTACAGGTGGATTTTTTCAATAGTAAATACAACAGTACTACGCAATCGGATCCAAAGGTGGTTGAATCCATGGATGCGGAACTGCTTCCATCGAGGGCCAACTTAATTTATACTTGGATTTTTGACTGCACAGACGATGGGCACGTCTAACCTAAATGTTGTTCAAGGGTCAATAGTAATTCTACGAATTCTTTAGAATTTAGAAGGTAAAATTATTTAATCTGGTATTATTAGTAGTATTATAAAAATAGTTTTGACCTCATGGGCCACTTGAAACAATCCTGGAGCCCCTCTAGGGGCCCACGGACCATACTCCAAGAACCACTGCGCTGCCAAAATAGATCCTTGATAGAAGAATTATTTGAAGTGCACTTTAAATATCTACCGGTATCACTTATATATTGAGGAATCTTTGATGTAAAGAAATACAAATTTGTGGGAGGGCAGTGGGGAGAAGGAAGGATTTATTACTTGCCCCAAGTAAGGAGAACAAGGATCTTTTTCCAAAGGAGTTGCTCTCTGAACTGTAAAATTGGCTAATTTTTTTGAGGGGGATAATTTTTAAACCAGGAGTATGTGCATATTCATGAAGGGGCTTGAGCAGAGGGGAATTCAGCATAGAATTGGGGCAAAGGTCAACAGAGTCCAAGCTTTAGTTGACTGAAGTCAGGAGGGTCGGCGTCATCATTCCATTTTCCACCTGGGTAGGGGCTTTAGATCCTCCAGAACCAGAACTGGTGTCAGTTGAGTGAAGCTCAAGTTCTTATGCCTTGTCATAGAAAGAATTCAGTGAGAGACACAGTGATAGGTAAGAAGGGGATTTATTTAGAGAGGTGCACATTCCATAGATAGAATGTGATCCATCTGAAAAGATGGAGAGCAGCCCTGGGACAGACACTCCACAGAGTGTGGACCATCTCAGAAGGTAAGAGGCTAAATATCAACATTTAATTTAGTGTTCATACATGATTTTCAGTGTATATGAAAGAGAGATCAAACCAGTCAATCCTAAAGTAAATCAGTCCTGAATATTCACTGGAAGGACTGATGCTGAAGCTGAAAATCCAATCCTTTGGCCACCTGATGCAGAGAACTGACTCATTGGAAAAGACCCTGATGCTGGCAAAGGTTGAAGGCAGGAGGAGAAGGGGACGACAGAGGATGAAATGGTTGGATGGCATCACCAACTCAATGGTCATGAGTCTGAACAAGCTCCGAGAGTTGGTGATG
Source organism: Bubalus kerabau (assembly GCF_029407905.1). Classification (NCBI taxonomy): domain Eukaryota; kingdom Metazoa; phylum Chordata; class Mammalia; order Artiodactyla; family Bovidae; genus Bubalus; species Bubalus kerabau. The sequence goes on from NC_073643.1 coordinate 9,052,038, forward strand.
GACAGGGAGGCCTGGCCTGCTGCAGGTCCATGGAATCGCAAAGAGTCAGACACAACTGAGCGAATGAACTGAACTGATACATGAAAGACAGTATATTTTAATTTTTAATTATTATATATCACCTATTATATGTGATCATATTTGCGTTCGTTACTATATGTATAAATACAACACATCCAGCTTCCTGAGTAATTTTTACATATTTCAGCTCTATATTATATAGAATCATATATTCCATCATATGTATGAAATCTGTGATTCTGTGTGTATGCACGTATAATCAGTCACGACTGACTGCAACCCCATGGACTGTAGCACACCAGGCTCCTCTAAGACAGTATATTTTAAATTAGTACATTATATTTGTTTTTAACTTTTCTAAATTCTGTGATGAAAAGACTGTACATGCATATCATCAGAGTGTGGCCCTTAAAATAACTGCCAGAATGAAGTGCTGATTTCTAGCTTGGGTGCAAAAATAATAGTCAGGATCTGTCCTATGGACACAACAGCTAGGGTAAAATCTTTATCACTCAACTACTTATGTGAATTTTTCTAGGTTTTAACCTACAGTAATATTTCTCCCCAAACATCCCAAACTCTGTAATAATAAGCTGTGACTGCTAAACCGTGAACTGGGAGGGAGCGATACTGTTGGTGATTGTCTTGAGCACATCCCTAGGTAAGAACTTTGAAACTTAACTTCATGAGAAGGAATATTAATTCACAGGTAAATTTTTCACATATTTAAGAATGGTAATATTCTTTGGATTCCCCAAGTTAATTCTAAACTGAATTTAAATGTTAGATATAAAATAAATTTGAACTGAAAAGCTTATTACGTTACTTCATAGCACATAACCCGCGAGAGGCCCTAGTATGCAGATGAGGATGTGACAGTGAGTTTGGAGTTGCCTTCAACTTTGGGGGAACAGAAGAAACTGAAGCACAAAACAGAAACTTAGAGAAGCTGAAAGGAGCTAAAGTATTTAAAAACATATTAAATGGGTGAGTTTAAATACTCTAGTTATTTCCTTATTTGCAATATAGTTGGTTAGAAGATTGTGCTCATGAATAAATGGTATAAGTTATGCTAAACATAGAAAATGCATTTCTTTGTTTCACTCACAAGTCTAAAATCAGTTTATGTTAAAATATGTTTAATATAGCTTGACTGATGCTATTGACCAAATCAGTCCCACTTCTCAATTATATACGAGTGATCCTTTTCAAGCATTGTGTTATTGATCACAACATGTCTTTCTTTTTTCCTTAAATAAACCAAGACACTCAGGTAAGTATATATGAGAACTGTTAACAATATGTGCATATCTCATAATGTAAAATGAGCCCCATTTAAAAAACAAGTATGCAGGAGAAGGGCTTTTATGATGCAGATACAGTGTTGTTCTGTGGATATTACATGAGCTTTTTATAAGTATTATGTCATTGTGTAGGTGTGAGTACTGCTTATATAATATTTGCACCCGAAAGCGCATGTAAACCCGGAACACACACAAGCTCACACACACATCTTCTAGTTTGATAACACAGACGAAGTATCAAAGTATTCAAAGTATCATTTTGTGTTATATAATGTTTAAATATTTTCAGAAAACAGCAAAAGTTAATTTTTGACATGACATTTTTAAGTACCATAAATAATGTATGAAAAGTGTTTTCTAATTAAAAATACATTTTACTTTATTCTAGAAATCACTTCTAATCTTGAAATGTTCTCAAATGTCATAGCACAAGAGAACCGCGGTGGCATTGTGAATATAAGCTACTCAGTCTTTCCCAGGTGATGCAGTGTTAAAGAATCTGCCTGCCAATGCAGGAAACATGGGACCTGGGTTCAGTCCCTGGGTGGGGAGGATCCCCTGGAGGAGGGCATGGCAATCCCCTCCGGTATTCTTGTCTGGAGAATCCCGTGGACAGAGGAGCCTGGCGGGTTGCAGTCCATCAGGTCATAGAGTTGAACATGACTGGGAGACTGAGCACGCACGCATGCGCACACTGAGTCTTTTCTGTTTCGTCTCCTTGTCCACATTGACTCCTGGCACTTAGGAAGGCGTGGCACATCCCAGCTCTTAGCCCTGTGGGGCTAATGTGTAAGCAGACTCTGGAACTGAGTGTTGATGTGGGAATGGCAGGGCTGAAGGAGGCCAGAGGAAAGAGAAGCGGGAGGACAGGGATATCTGTTCCTAAGAGATGGGCGAGATAGTGTCTTGACATCTGGGAACACTGAGGAGGATGTAACCCTAAGGGAATATGGCCCAATGTTCCTCCTGACTGCTTCTAAGCAGTTTTGTTTTTGTTTATTGAAAGCCCTGGGTTTTGCTGCTCAAGGCGCCATTATTTAGCACAGCATGGAGCCATGAATTTTTGGCAGATTTTCCACCTTCTCTTTTTACACTAGACCAAAAGAAGATGGCAGCAACAGACCATGGAACACGCCTGCATGTTGTCCAGTCTCCACGGCCACCACCTGCCTCCACGGCCACCACCTAAGGATTCTCAGAGCTGCAGCAATGAGAGTTTTTTCAACTTTCATCCTCATGGTGACTCCCCATGCAGTTTCTTGAGGGCTGTGGTAAACCATTGCTCTGTAATAAAAATACCCATGATACTCTTTTCTCTACTGCCTCTTTGAAATGTAAGACGGCAGTATTAAAAAAAAAAAAAGATGGCAGTATTAGAATTGCTTATATTGAATGTATTGTCATTTCCAAAATTCTTCACATGGTCAAATAAAAATATTCTCTTTGAATATGCAAACCTGTATTTTATATTTTGTATCCCAACTGTGTTTAACAAGGAGGGATCGAACTTTGAGTTAAGGAGAGAGGAAGAACCTCACAGGGCTGACTTACAGGTAGAAAGTCAGGGTTGGAGGGAATTGGCTATTCCAGAGACAGGATTTGGTGGGTTGTATGTGTGTTGGGGTGGCTGCCCTGGTGGCTCAGTAGAAAAGAATCTGCTTGCCAATGTAGGAGACTCGAGTTCAATCCCTGGGTCATGAAGATCCCCTGGAGAAGGAAATGGCAAACCACTCCAGTATTCTTGCCTGGGAAGTGCTATTGGAAGAATTGTTGCTGAAGCTGGAGCTCCAATTCTTTGGCCACCTGATGTAAAGAGCAGACTCATTGGAAAAGACCCTGATGCTGGGAAAGACGGGGCAAAAGGAGATGAGGGTGGCAGAGGATAAAAGATGGTTGGTTAGATAGCATCACCGGCTCAGTGGACATGAATTTGAGCAAACTCCGGGAGATAGTAAAGGACAAAGGAGTCTGGTATGGTACAGTCCATGGGGTCACGGAGTCAGACACGACTTAGTGACCGAAAAACGACATGTGTGTTGGGTGGTAGTTGCTCTGGAGGAGGAAAGGAGTGTATAGTATGCTCTGAAGAACGGATGGAACATGTCGGTGTCTACCAGTATGGAAGGGACCTCTCTGTAGGCATGAAGACTCTGCAGCCCATCAACAGTGTCCCACTGTGTGATTATGCTAGTTCCCAGGGTCAGACAACTATAAAATCACCAGTGGGCGTAGAGTTGCCGGGGGTGGGAGTGGGAGTGAGAGGGGTGGTAGACAATGTTTGGGGGGCTTCCTAATAATGTAAAAAGTCTATCTCTGAAAGTCATTGAAATTGGCCTCCATACTGAGGAATGGTTCAACAGACTCATAAATGATTACAGATATATTTCTACTGATTAGTATAGCAAAGATGAAAAGGCAGGAGTGTCTCCCCAGCCTGTTCCAGTGTTTGGCTTTCTTTATTGGGTGAATTTGAAGAAAGAGAGGAGCAATGCTCTGAGATCAACAGCTTCTTCCAGACTGCCCAGCAGAAGCAGAGGGAGCTGACTGAGGAGCTGTGCTGCAGAGGTGGCTGCCGGGAGTGGGGGTAGGTGTTTGGCACCTCCTGCTGGTCAGTGTTGAGCAGTAGGGGGGCAGTTAGCCATGAGCAGCTCCCCTGAAGCCCCATGGTATTTCCTTGACTGGAGGGCTGCAAGCCACCACTCTGCCACATGTCCTTCAGACAAGACCTTCGTGAACCTGAGCCAGACTGGAGCAAAGCCTTTCCACTGTTCTCTTCCCAACCCTGTTTTTCCTTTCTTTCTCCTCTCCAGGCCACTGGTGGGTGGGGATGTCAGAGGTCAGGGCTCAGGAGCTCAGGTTTGTGGGAGGGCTGAGTCCTACTCTGCCCAGAGCACCAGGGGGTACACAGAGGTGGGTTGGGGGGCAGACCGTGGGGGTATCCGAGCCTCACCCAGAAACAACTCCACCTCAGAGTAGAAATAGCCTCTGGCCAACAATCCTGGGTGGTGTCTTCCCCTCAGTGGGTCTCTGACTGTAACGTGGGGACCGCTTGTGTGGGAATGCGGTCATTGGGCTCCAGGCTCCAGGTCCCTTCTGGTGTCAGTGGTTGCTTCTGAGAGGAGTAAGGCTGCTCTGTCTATCTCTCCTTCTTCTTTTCTCTGTATAACTCCGTGAACATCTCTGAGTGGTCCAGTTGTGGAGTGCACATAAGGAAGTGACTACTGGCTAGCCCACTCTCTCCACTATTGATTCCACCTCATCTCATTTGGGTCACCTCTAACTCCCTCCTCCCTCTTCTCTTCTCCATGTAATGCTGTGAACCTCTCTGAGTGACCCTCACAGTAAAGAAACTTTTCATCTTTAACGTAGATGTTTTATCAATGGTGCTGTATAGAAGGAGAAGTTTTGAAACTACTGTAAAAATAAGACTGATAACTGGAAGTAGGAGGCTTAAGTCCAAACCCTGACTCCAGGGAACTCCTGACCCCAAGGAACATTAATTGACAGGAGCTCATCAAACGCCTCCATACCGACACTGAAACCAAGCACCACACAAGGGCCAACAAGTTCCAGGGCAAGACATACCAAGCAAATTCTCCAGCAACAAAGGAACACAGCCCTGAGCTTCAAGATACAGGCTGCCCAAAGTCACCCCAAAACCATAGACATCTCATAACTCATTACTGGACATTTCATTACACTCCAGAGAGAAGAAATACAGCTCCATCCACCAGAACATCGACACAAGCTTCCCTAACCAGGAAACCTTGACAAGCCACCTGTACAAACCCACACACGGTGAGGAAACGCCACAATAAAGAGAACTCCACAAACTGCCAGAATACAGAAAGGACACCCCAAACTCAGCAATTTAAACAAGATGAAGAGACAGAGGAATACCCAGCAGATAAAGGAACAGGATAAATGCCCACCAAACCAAACAAAAGAGGAAGAGATAGGGAATCTACCTGATAAAGAATTCCGAATAATGATAGTGAAATTGATCCAAAATCTTGAAATTAAAATGGAATCACAGATAAATAGCCTGGAGGCAAGGATTGAGAAGATGCAAGAAAGGTTTAACAAGGACTTAGAAGAAATAAAAAAGAGTCAATATATAATGAATAATGCAATAAGTGAAATTAAAAACACTCTGGAGGCAACAAATAGTAGAATAACAGAGGCAGAAGATAGGATTAGTGAATTAGAAGATAGAATGGTAGAAATAAATGAATCAGAGAGGATAAAAGAAAAACGAATTAAAAGAAATAAGGACAATCTCAGAGACCTCCAGAACAATATTAAACGCTACAACATTCGAATCATAGGGGTCCCAGAAGAAGAAGACAAAAAGAAAGACCATGAGAAAATACTAGAGGAGATAATAGTTGAAAACTTCCCTAAAATGGGGAAGGAAATAATCACCCAAGTCCAAGAAACCCAGAGAGTCCCAAACAGGATAAACCCAAGGTGAAACACCCCAAGACACATATTAATCAAATTAACAAAGATCAAACACAAAGAACAAATATTAAAAGCAGCAAGGGAAAAACAACAAATAACACACAAGGGAATACCCATAAGGATAACAGCTGATCTTTCAATAGAAACTCTTCAAGCCAGGAGGGAATGGCAAGACATACTTAAAATGATGAAAGAAAATAACCTACAGCCCAGATTATTGTACCCAGCAAGGATCTCATTCAAGTATGAAGGAGAAATCAAAAGCTTTTCAGACAAGCAAAAGCTGAGAGAATTCTGCACCACCAAACCAGCTCTCCAACAAATACTAAAGGATATTCTCTAGACAGGAAACACAAAAACGGTGTATAAATTCGAACCCAAAACAATAAAGTAAATGGCAACGGGATCATACTTATCAGTAATTACCTTAAACGTAAATGGGTTGAATGCCCCAACCAAAAGACAAAGACTGGCTGAATGGATACAAAAACAAGACTCCTACATATGTTGTCTACAAGAGACCCACCTCAAAACAGGGGACATATACAGACTGAAAGTGAAGGGCTGGAAAAAGATTTTCCATGCAAATAGGGACCAAAAGAAAGCAGGAGTAGCAATACTCATATCAGATAAAATAGACTTTAAAACAAAGGCTGTGAAAAGAGAAAGAAGGTCACTACATAATGATCAAAGGATCAATCCAAGAAGAAGATATAACAATTATAAATATATATGCACCCAACACAGGAGCACCGCAGTATGTAAGACAAACGCTAACAAGTATGAAAGGAGAAATTAACAATAACACAATAATAGTGGGAGACTTTAATACCCCACTCACACCTATGGATAGATCAACTAAACAGAAAATTAACAAGGAAACACAAACTTTAAGCAATACAATAGACCAGTTAGACCTAATTGATATCTATAGGACATTTCATCCCAAAACAATGAATTTCACCTTTTTCTCAAGCGCACATGGAACCTTCTCCAGGATACATCACATCCTGGGCCATAAAGCTAGCCTTGGTAAATTCAAAAAAACAGAAATCATTCCAAGCATCTTTTCTGACCACAATGCAGTAAGATTAGATCTCGATTACAGGAGAAAAACTATTAAAAATTCCAACATATGGAGGCTGAACAACACGCTGCTGAATAACCAACAAATCACAGAAGAAATAAAAAAAGAAATCAAAATTTGCATAGAAACGAATGAAAATGAAAACACAACAACCCAAAACCTGTGGGACACGGTAAAAGCAGTCCTAAGGGGAAAGTTCATAGCAATACAGGCACACCTCAAGAAACAAGAAAAAAGTCAAATAAATAACCTAACTCTACACCTAAAGCAACTAGAAAAGGAAGAAATGAAGAACCCCAGGGTTAGTAGAAGGAAAGAAATCTTAAAACTTAGGGCAGAAATAAATGCAAAAGAAACAAAAGAGATCATAGCAAAAATCAACAAAACCAAAAGCTGGTTTTTTTGAAAGGATAAATAAAATTGACAAACCATTAGCCAGACTCATCAAGAAACAAAGGGAGAAAAATCAAATCAATAAAATTAGAAATGAAAATGGAGAGATCACAACAGACAACACAGAAATACAAAGGATCATAAGAGAGCACTATCAACAATTATATGCCAATAAAATGGACAACTTGGAAGAAATGGACAAATTCTTAGAAAAGTACAACTTTCCAAAACTCAACCAGGAAGAAATAGAAAATCTTAACAGACCCATCACAAGCACGGAAATTGAAACTGTAATCAAAAATCTTCCAGCAAACAAAAGCCCAGGTCCAGATGGCTTCACAGCTGAATTCTACCAAAAATTTAGAGAAGAGCTAACACCTATCCTGCTCAAACTCTTCCAGAAAATTGCAGAGGATGGTAAACTTCCAAACTCATTCTATGAGGCCACCATCACCCTAATACCAAAACCTGACAAAGATCCCACACAAAAAGAAAACTACAGGCCAATATCACTGATGAACATAGATGCAAAAATCCTTAACAAAATTCTAGCAATCAGAATCCAACAACACATTAAAAAGATCATACACCATGACCAAGTGGGCTTTATGCCAGGGATGCAAGGATTCTTCAATATCCGCAAATCAATCAATGTAATACACCACATTAACAAATTGAAAAATAAAAACCATATGATTATCTCAATAGATGCAGAGAAAGCCTTTGACAAAATTCAACATCCATTTATGATAAAAACTCTCCAGAAAGCAGGCATAGAAGGAACATACCTCAACATAATAAAAGCTATATATGACAAACCCACAGCAAACATTATCCTCAATGGTGAAAAATTGAAAGCATTTCCTCTAAAGTCAGGAACAAGACAAGGGTGCCCACTTTCACCATTACTATTCAACATAGTTTTGGAAGTTTTGGCCACAGCAATCAGAGCAGAAAAAGAAATAAAAGGAATCCAAATTGGAAAAGAAGAAGTAAAACTCTCACTGTTTGCAGATGACATGATCCTCTACATAGAAAACCCTAAAGACTCCACCAGAAAATTACTAGAACTAGTCAATGACTATAGTAAAGTTGCAGGATATAAAATCAACACACAGAAATCCCTTGCATTCCTATACACTAATAATGAGAAAACAGAAAGAGAAATTAAGGAAACAATTCCATTCACCATTGCAATGGAAAGAATAAAATACTTAGGAATATATCTACCTAAAGAAACTAAAGACCTATATATAGAAAACTATAAAACACTGGTGAAAGAAATCAAAGAGGACACTAACAGATGGAGAAATATACCATGTTCATGGATTGGAAGAATCAATATAGTGAAAATGAGTATACTACCCAAAGCAATCTCTAGATTCAATGCAATCCCTATCAAGCTACCAACAGCATTCTTCACAGAGCTAGAACAAATAATTTCACAATTTGTATGGAAATACAAAAAACCTCGAATAGCCAAAGCGATCTTGAGAAAGAAGAATGGAACTGGAGGAATCAACCTACCTGACTTCAGGCTCTACTACAAAGCCACAGTTATCAAGACAGTATGGTACTGGCACAAAGACAGAAATATAGATCAATGGAACAAAATAGAAAGCCCAGAGATAAATCCACGCACATATGGACACCTTATCTTTGACAAAGGAGGCAAGAATATACAATGGAGAAAAGACAATCTCTTTAACAAGTGGTGCTGGGAAATCTGGTCAACCACTTGTAAAAGAATGAAACTAGAACACTTTCTAACACCACACACAAAAATAAACTCAAAATGGATTAAAGATCTAAACATAAGACCAGAAACTATAAAACTCCTAGAGGAGAACATAGGCAAAACACTCTCTGACATACATCACAGCAGGATCCTCTATGACCCACCTCCAAGAATATTGGAAATAAAAGCAAAAATAAACAAATGGGACCTAATTAACCTTAAAAGCTTCTGCACATCAAAGGAAACTGTTAGCAAGGTGAAAAGACAGCCTTCAGAATGGGAGAAGATAATAGCAAATGAAGCAACTGACAAAGAACTAATCTTGAGAATATACAAGCAACTCCTACAGCTCAACTCCAGAAAAATAAATGACCCAATCAAAAAATGGGCCAAAGAACTAAATAGACATTTCTCCAAAGAAGACATACAGATGGCTAACAAACACATGAAAAGATGCTCAACATCACTCATTATCAGAGAAATGCAAATCAAAACCACTATGAGGTACCATTTCACACCTGTCAGAATGGCTGCGATCCAAAAGTCTACAAGTAATAAATGCTGGAGAGGGTGTGGAGAAAAGGGAACCCTCTTACACTGTTGGTGGGAATGCAAACTAGTACAGCCACTATGGAGAACAGTGTGGAGATTCCTTAAAAAACTGGAAATAGAACTGCCTTATGATCCAGCAATCCCACTGCTGGGCATACACACTGAGGAAACCAGAAGGGAAAGAGACACGTGTACCCCAGTGTTCATCGCAGCACTGTTTATAATAGCCAGGACATGGAAGCAACCTAGATGTCCATCAGCAGATGAATGGATAAGAAAGCTGTGGTACATATACACAATGGAGTATTACTCGGCCATTAAAAAGAATACATTTGAATCAGTTCTAATGAGGTGGATGAAACTGGAGCCTATTATACAGAGTGAAGTAAGCCAGAAAGAGAAACACCAATACAGTATACTAACGCATATATATGGAATTTAGAAAGATGGTAACAGTAACCCTGTATACGAGACAGCAAAAGAGACGCTGATGTATAGAACAGTCTTATGGACTCTGTGGGAGAGGGAGAGGGTGGGAAGATTTGGGAGAATGGCATTGAAACATGTAAAATATCATGTACGAAACGAGTTGCCAGTCCAGGTTCGATGCACGATACTGGATGCTTGGGGCTGGTGCACTGGGATGACCCAGAGGGAGGGTATGGGGAGGGAGGAGGGAGGAGGATTCAGGATGGGGAACACATGTATACCTGTGGTGGATTCATTTCGATATTTGGCAAAACTAATACAATTATGTAAAGTTTAAAAATAAAATAAAATTAAAAAAAAACATACATGACTACTGGAAAAACCATAAAAAAAAAAAAAAGAGAGAGATGATAGGATTTGTTCCTTAATGAACACTGGCCTCCCGCCTTCTCAGTGATACATTTGTTCCTAATAGAATAATGCCGGTTTTGTTTTCAGAATTTGACAGTAGTTGGGTGTTACATATAGTTCCTTGAATCCCAAGAGGGAATTAGGTGTGGTCTGTCGTTGCCTGATGGGAAGGAAGAACTGTCAGGGTTGAATTCAAAGGAGGCCTGTTGCACACCGGCTCTCAGCCATCCCTGGGGCAGAAGAAAACCTTCAGGAGCTCAAAAGAACACTCAAGTGGAAGTTGACTACCCCATGGGGTGTTCCCCAGAGCTTCCACTAGATGGAGCCTTCAATACATTTGCATCACTGTGCTCACAGGTGGAGCTAACATTCAGCTGGAAAGAAAAGCGTTGATGAGGTTATGGTTTCTCTTATTTTAAAGAAGGCCGATGTCAATGATGACTCCGGCCTTTGTCGGATCTCAGTTGTGATCAGTGTCCATCCCCACCTCCTGCCCTGAGCATCACCATCCCAAACATTTCCTGCCCTTTCTCTGTTCCTTGCCTCTGACCCCACTGTTCCCTTAGCCTTGCCAGTCAGTCCTTACTTCGTGCCTTCATTTGGCAAATACGATTGGCAAATACCAGCTATTTTCAGGAGCCTTCCTTTATTCCAACAAGCAGAGCCAGGTGTGATTGTTTTTTGCTTTTTGGTGGCGCTTTGCACCATGTGGAATTTTAGTTCCCTCAGCAGGGATTGAACCGGCACTCCTAGTGAAAGCTTGGAGTCTTAACCGCTGGACTGCCAGGCAAACCTCTGACCACAATTTTGGTTAAGTGGTATTTTATGCTCATGTCATTTATTCTGTCCTGCAGTCACTTCCCCTATCAACCTCTTGTATAATACTCTGGAATCCTTAGGAACCAGCCCTAATTGTCCTGCGGCTTGGGACCCAGATGACTAGGGACAACCCTTCTGTCTCAGGCCTACAAAGTTTCTCAGCTTGTTCAGCAGAGAACTCTCGAAAACTAATCCCAACCTGCTTGCCATATATAACCTACTCCTACAACTCTTAACTTGATGTTACTCTGTCCTTGGGTCCACCTGCCGTGTGGCCCTGCCTGGCAGCCTTCTCTCATTTTAAGGTGTGAGTTACAGTCTGACATCAGATCCTGGGTGCTTTATCACCACTGCTCTGCAGCCGAGTTTCATGGAGCTCTTCCTGAAGGCCTTGGGAGTTTTTAGCTTCCAGTGTCAGACTTGCAGTTCCCGTGTGTGGCTATGGGGATTGTACTTTGCTGTCTTTGGTCTTGAAGTAAGGCTTGGTCCACCAGGGGGCGCAGTAGTCTCACGCTATTGCTTTGTGTCCTAGTGAAGGTCTGTGTGATGAGGCTTATCACCTTGCTTTGGAGAGGGGTTTGCCCTTGGTATTTTTGTTGGTCACCTTCTCTCTGGTCAGGTTTCAGAAACTCAGCTCAAAGTCAAACGATTTTGTCCATGAAATGCACTGTGTTGCCTTGAATGCACCACCTCCCTTCTATGGGTTCTTAAAATGTGATCCTTTTTTTGTGTATGTGTGGGGGTGGGAATATTGTTTAGCTTTGAAATCCTTACTGGAGGGAAAACCTATTTCGTGTTTCTTCAGGACAGTATCATTATTACTTTGCAAACCTGAAGAATGACTTTCTCCAGAACAGTAACTTTTGAAACTTGGAAACCTGAAACCTGCTTTTAACCTGAATACTGACTGTGATTGTGAAAATTGGTTGTGGCCTTCTAAGTCTAAATCAAAATATTTTCTGGATTCCTAATGATGGCTAATGGAAACATGCCAGGCTCAGCCATTTCAAGAGATGAAGCTAGTATATTCCTGTGTGTTTTATGCAACTTACTAATTTTCACAGCTGGTGCCGTTTTGAACACCTATCTGGACCAGACACCATGCTAAGTGTTTTACAAACTTTGGCTCATTAATCCCCTCTTCATGCATTATCACCCCCATTTTTACAGATAAGAAAACTGAGGTTCATATAGCATACACGATGGCCCTGAAATCCAAACCCAGACTGAGCAGACATATGTGCTAGCCAGCACAGACTCAGACCTCTGACTTACTCACACATGGGGTCAGGGGCCTGTCACATGGCCAGTCAGGGGAGCACCGAATGGCTTTAAGGGACCATCTCAAGACCTATAATGACCAACCACCGCTGATGACGATTTGGACATCCAGATAGCACCAGTTCTTCTAGAACTTCATCACTTCTCCCCCTCCATGGAGGGTTCCACAGAGACAACACACTCAGATGGCCTTCCCAGGGCAACTCGTCGCTCAAGGCTTCTAATTCCATGGTGGAACCTTCCTCAGGCTCTGCATTTCTAAAAATAAGTCCATTTTATAGGTTACTCGGTATAATGGGTGTCGATGTATTTGTCAAATTGTTACCCAGGCAGCCCATATGGACCCCTGCTGGGGCCTTGGCCCGGCTGAGACCCCACCTCAACAGGGAAGGTTCTCACTCCTTTTAGGTTCGTGTAGCCAGAGGCCAAACCAAAGCTGAGACTGATGCAGCTCAAGCTTTATTCAATGGCCCGAGAGTGGAGAGGTGGGAACTGTGTTTTAGACGAGCTTCTTCCCGACATGGCACAACTCTGGGCCATGGCTGGGGGCAAAGGTGTCACTTAGTAGCTGATGTAGTAAAATCAGTGTAGAGTGAGACTCAAGGGCTGCTGGAGGTCAGATTCGTCTTGGTTCCAACTGATTCCATATGGCTTTTTGTTTTTCTATAGATTCCCTTCTTTGTATCTGGACCCTGTGTCTTAAAGACACGCATTAGCTCCTGTCCACGGGTCTGGTGTCAGCTCTGGCAATAACATACACCTGAGACATTTTTACTCTCTGTCTGCTTCCAGAGTTCGTGGTAATATTAGCACTGGAAAAGCACAACAATAAGGAACTGTACCATGCTCAGAATTTAACCTGAGCCCAAGCCAAATGTTCCCCCAAGCTTCTTTGTCTATTTCCTTTTACAGAATCTCTGTGCATCTGGCTCTGCAGTTTACCCATGGGAACATTGCTCTAGCTTAGGAGTCCTCAACCTCAGTACTGCCAGTCTTCCGGGCTGGGTGACTCCATCGTGGAGGGCTGCCCTGTGTGCGGTAGGATTTTAAACAGCGTTTCCAGTCTCTTCCCATTAGAAGCTAGAAGCAACTCCCCCACCCTAAATAGATCTTCCTCTTTTATACATAAAGTATATATATATATATATATATATATATATATATATATATATATATAACAAGCATATTTACTATTTATCTGTGGTATTATTATTTATTTTGGCCATGCCGCACATCTTGGTGGATATCAGTTCCCCAACCAGGGATTGAACCTGGGCCACAGCAGTGAAAGCAATAGAAAGCACTAACCACTAGACCACCAGGGAACTCCCCTATTTATACATGGTATTAAAATATTTTGTGGAGGATTTCCGTAGTGGTCCAGTGGTTAAGACTGCATTGGGGAGCTGAGATTCCACATGCCACATGACATGGCCAAAAAAAAAAAAACCCCAAATATATCATGGAGAGGTGATGACGAAAAAAATGTCTGAAAAGACTCTTTGGGATGGAGTGATAAAAAAAGGTTGATAAACACCACTCTAGTTCAATTTTTCAGTTCTTATTCATGCAACTTCCTCAGGAAAAATGGCATTTGTGGCTCTTTAAAAAAAGCTGAACCAAAGAGCCAAGCAACTGTAGATACATAGAAGGAAATAACTGAGAGCTGGCAGGAGCCAAGGATACCATATGGAAAAAACTTAGGGCCGATGTCAGCCGCTTGGCTCTGACTGGTAGGTGAACCCGAAGAAATCCTCAGCCAGGATCACTGTCCAGCGGAAGCTCTGCCATTTCTGAGTAGAAGAGGCTTGGGGGAAGGGTCTTCCTGTGGTGAGAGGGGCTTGGAACTATGTTGTCATGTCACTTATTTATTGAGGACATTTATTGACTATGGTTGACCAGAGCCTTCATGTCACTGCCGGACACACACATCTGAATACACTTCCCTGCCCCTAACTATTATTCTTAAATAAATCTGGCTTCTCACTCTGACCTCCTCAGATCCCACTGTTTAGAGAACATATCGTGGTAGATCTTGATTGCTGGTCATGGCGCATCCAGGATGGGGAAATAACAAACAGCTCGTTGATCCAGAATATAAAGGTCATCTCTATTGCACATAGCCAGCTAAACTGGAAAAAGAGGTAAATTAAAAATCCAACAAATTTTAAAACATTAAGACGTTTCTGTCTTGAAAAACTGACTTCCCTCATCTAGCAGAGTGCAAAACTTCCCAGCTTTCTGTTTGGGGAAATGAGTGAGTAACCTGAACCCAAGCGGAGAGTCACTCATTTTCTACTTCTTACTTCTATCAAAAAACCCCACTTGAACTCAGCGTGCATAGATGGGTGAGGAAGAGAGCTGGTGTTCACAGGAAGCCACGCGCCCTTCAGAGGCACCTGTCTTTCTTAGTGCACTGCTTCTAGAGCAAGTCGGGCACTGCCTCGCAGACCTGCCTTGGAGCCACTTTCAGAAAAGCAAGGTAAGGGGGCAGACAATGTGGGGTGCTTAGGTCCTCGGACCCCGTGCTGCTTGGCCCACAGGTGTGTGGGTTCTGGAAGCGCTGAAAGCTGCCCGGCTAGGCAGCCAGCCGATCACTTGGTCAGCCTGGTCATTCTGCTGGTTCATGCCAGTTGGCACCTGTCCTTATTGCTCACACACAGCCCTCCCAGCCCTCATCTGACTGGCTCTCACATACTTAACAGCGCCTTCCTCTCACACACATCTGGCTTAAACTATGTGCTCAGAACACACAGTTAATTTTCATTCACTGTATATACTTTGCCATTTCTGGCTTCTATCAAGACTCCCGGCTCAAGAAACACCAGCCCAATGAGGGCTGCAGCGTAATCCCAGACATTTACCAGCTGTGTCGACTTCTGTTTCTTCTCCTGATAATTTCCTAACACCTCCTCAGCCTCTCTTATTCCTTTCCTTTTCACTGGTAAAATGATGGCGATAGACCAGAATTGTTATTCATTTAATTGGAATTGATAATCATTTAACACAATTTTTTTTTTTTTTGAGAACCTGTGATGCCCCAGGTCTTCAGCATCCCTTTGGAGGAATAAATCAAAACCTCTCTGAGAAACACATGCTTTGGGTGTTTGGGTGTATGGTGGTCAGAGTGGGAGATGGGGAATGTATGTGGAATTATTGAGCAATGTGATAGGGTTTTGAGCAAGAATATCAGGGCGCCACTAAGAAGGATGCAAGGAGAGGTCGCCTTGAGGCAGAAAGCCGCCTGCATTGCTCTGACTCACATGTGGACATGTGCGTAACTTTCGGAAGATTTTAACCTCTTCATCTGCCAATTTAGACAGGAAATGAGGGTGGTTGTGAGCATGTGTGTAAGGTTAAGATTGTAACCTCATCTGCCAGTTTAGATAAGAAATGAGGGTGGTTGGGAAGGTAGAGATTTTATTTCTGGCTATGATGTGCCTTTTCTAGATCTATCCTGCTAATTGACACTCTGATAGGATTCGTGCATAAAATTGATCTTTATATGCAGTTCTGATGAAAAGACCAAAAATTTCCCTCAACTTACCCAACTGAATATTGCCACCTTCCATAGGGCCTGGAAAAACACATTTGCTGCTTTAGTGTCAGATTGGCCCAAGAGTGGCCAGTCACCCAGCCGGGGAGTCCAGGTGCATTCCAGGTAAGACAGCAAACATAGGACTTGGGTGTGGTGTGCTGGGGCCCACCTGTACCAGCACTCAGGAGCTGATTGTTAAATCTTCAGAAATTTTATGGGGCAGTTGGTGATTTGACCTTGTTAAATCTTCAGAAATTTTGTGGGGCAGTTGGTGATTTGACCTTGGCCATGGTGGGAGTGTTTGGGCTTCCCCAGTGGCTCGATGGTAAAGAATCTGCCTTCAATGCAGGAGATGTAGGTTCGATCCCTGGGTTGGGAAGATCCCCTGGAAGAGGGCATGGCAACCCACTCCAGTATTCTTGCCTGGAGAATCCCATGGACAGAGGAGTCAGAGGAGCCTGGGGGGCTACAGTCCAGGGAGTTGCAAAGAGTAGGATACGACTGAAATGACTTAGTGCACACACGTGGTGGGAATGTTTACACCATGGAAACCGCCAAGAGCCACACATCAGAGCCCCCCAGCCCCACCTTCTCACCCTCCCAGACCTGGTTCACCTGCAGCACGTCACTGGGACTTGGGGCCCAAAGAATACATTCTCTGTGTGGCTGTGTGGTTTTCGGAAGACACTTAACTTCTCTGAGACTTTCGTGAGTCATCTACACCACGGCTGAGTATGGTTATTTGGCTTAGAATACCAGGTTTTATTGAAAGGGGTGTGAGAACAGAAACACACGACTGGGATTGAATGCACAATATCAGTGAACATGTTCTGAAATCTGTAAAGTGCAAAGCACTCAGAAGGAATTAGAATTTTTATATAAAAGCAAGAGGTCAACCTGGTTCCTTTCTAGCCTGATGATTTACCTAAGTTATCTCTGAATTTTGGGCATTACAATCTGAAGGGAAAACATGCATAGATTTTCTATCTGTTTTTTTTTTTTTGGCTTTCATGTCAGAAAGGCCCTGGGTGCGGTACTGTTGGGCAGGTCATCTGGTCTTGTCATTTCTGTGAGTGATTTCAGTAAATGCCAGACTAGCTTTCAGAAATACATCCTTGAAAAACAGCTCATTGAAAGAAGGTTTTACTTGTCCTGCTTACAAATGGGAGAACCAGAGCTCCCAGCAGAGGGGCAGGAAGAGTGGCAGCGCTGGAGTTTGGTGTCTGTCTGCCGCTAAAGGGCAGGATTCCTGCACTGTGGCTGACTGCTCTTCAGTTCAAGGACCTGAGCCCCTCAGTGCCGGGAGCTTGGGATGAGTATCTGATGATCTGGGCAAAGCAGCTGTGCTCTGCACACAGCACCGTTCTGATTTGTTTCTGTTCTGATAGAAATCTGTTGGCTCCTCCCCTCATTAGGTTCTTCTGGCTGGGCTCAGAGCTGCCTTGAGGAGCCTGTAAATCTGAAAATGAACCCCACGGATATAGCAGACACCACGGTGGATGAAAGCATCTATAACAGTTATTATCTCTATGAAAACCTCCCCAAGCCTTGCAACAAGGACGGCATCCGGGCATTTGGGGAGCTCTTCCTGCCCCCACTCTACTCCTTGGTCTTTCTCTTTGGTCTGCTTGGAAACTCCGTGGTGGTCTTGGTCCTGTTCAAGTACAAGCGGCTCAAGTCCATGACTGACGTGTACCTGCTCAACCTCGCCATCTCAGACCTGCTCTTCGTGCTCTCCCTGCCCTTCTGGGGCTACTATGCTGCAGACCAGTGGGTGTTTGGGCTTGGCCTCTGCAAGCTGATTTCTTGGATATACCTGGTGGGCTTCTACAGCGGCATCTTCTTCATCACACTCATGAGCATCGACAGGTACCTGGCCATCGTGCACGCCATCTTCTCCCTGAGAGCCAGGACCTTGACTTACGGGGTCATCACCAGTGTGGCCACATGGTCAGTGGCTGTGCTCGCCTCCCTCCCAGGCCTCCTGTTCAGCACGTGTTATACTGAGCGCAACCACACCTACTGCAAAACCAAGTACTCTTTCAACTCCACTCGGTGGAAGGTCCTGAGCTCCCTGGAGATCAACATTCTAGGGCTGGTGATCCCTTTGGGAATCATGCTGTTCTGCTACTCCATGATCATTAGGACCTTGCAGCACTGCAAGAATGAGAAGAAGAACAAGGCAGTGAAGATGATCTTTGCTGTGGTGGTCCTCTTCCTGGGGTTCTGGACCCCTTACAATGTGGTGCTCTTCCTGGAGACCCTGGTGGAGCTGGAGGTCCTTCAGGACTGCACCTTTGAGCGACACCTGGACTATGCCATCCAGACCACAGAGACCCTGGCTTTTGTTCACTGCTGCCTCAATCCTGTCATCTACTTCTTCCTGGGGGAGAAATTTCGCAAGTACATCGTACAGCTCTTCAAAACCTGCCGGGGCACTCTGGTGCTCTGCCAATACTGTCGACTCCTCCCAATGTACACTGACACCCCCAGCTCATCTTACACGCAGTCCACGGTGGACCATGACCTCCGCGATGCTCTGTAAAAACTGAAAACGCAAGAAACAGTTAATAAGCTTCCCAAGTTGAGAGCTTATTTAAAATTGTATCTAAGTGACAGTTTTGTGAACAAGTACAGGGGAGAAGAATTATATCCACTGCAAAAAGTAGGGCTTCTCACCCGGCAGTCACGTTTTCTTCCTGCCAAGTACAAGTTCAGTGTGACCAGAGTTCACCTGGACCAAGGCATCCTTCTTTGCTGTGCCAGGCTTTCCTGCAGGAATGAGTAAACCTGAGGAGGCTTCTGAGCATGCTTCAGTGAGGAGAGAGGTGATTTGGGAACGGGAAGACCATTCCCTTCCAACCTGAACTCATGGGATTCTCTGGAGGGGTTTGTAGAGAATTGACTGGGGGAGTAAAGCGCTAATTCTTGCTGTGAAAATGAGGCCTTTAAACTGCTACTAGCTTCTGTGAAACAATATAGAAAACCTTGGGCACACTGTCCCAGTGTTTTCCTAATCATATATATCTGAAGCACAGTGTACGCCATGAAGCCAGGTGTCTGCAGAAACAAGTAGTAAAGGAATGAAATTAGATCTGGATTCTTTTATTGTGAAGGATTATTTATTAATGAAAGCCAAACTTCCAATGCTGATAACAACTATAAGCTTAAGAAGGCATTAGAATGGTCTGATTCCTAAACAAGAAATGCAAGGCATTAACAAATCTAAATGTAACTTGTGGAAATTCAAACACAGTTTCATATGCTTGTGGTGTGTTTTATTTTCATTAATACATGAGTATTCACATTTAAGAAATAATACATAGGCCCAGATACATTTATCTGGGGTCTTTTACTCATTTACAAACATTTCCTTCAAAACCAAAAAATAACAAGGACTAATCAAGTAAGAAGACAATGCTTCCTTAATCATTTCAAAGTGCCTGCCATAAAGTAAGGCAAAAATAGTCCACTAAAAGTTAATGCTGATATGGCATAAAAATGACTTCCAAAAAATTCGGAATTGTGAAAAGTGTCATCTTTTAAAATATTGGCCCTGCTTTTTAACTTTTGGATGATTCAAAATTTCAATCAGTCACTTCTTACAAGTCATTTTAATTATGTAATTAATCATTAAAAGAACTCTCTGTTCTTACAGCCTTAATCAGAATTAAGACTTACAAAGTCTAAGGATATCTGTAATTGCTCCAAAAACAAAACCTATTTTGCAAACTATTACCTGAGCTAACCAGTTTAAAATGCTTCTGTAAACTTACTCATTATTGCATGCTTTCCATTTATAAAGAATGCATTTCCAGAAAATTTATTTTCCGAAGGTGATTTTAACAGGGTAAGTTGATATTGCCTTTCTAGAAATACAATAAAAGACAACAAATAAACCTGTGTATTGTTTTTCCTGGTTATGTGTATGTTTGGTCTCCCACTGGGGATGAGCATCTGAGCCGCTAATGTTCCTGTTGTCTGGCTTGATCATCTTTGCTACATGTTATAGAAGAGATCCACGTTCCCGAGAGGAAGAATTAAAGGCTTCAGTGTTAAGATAACCACTTGGGATGGAGAAAGGAGTCACTACTCATTGTCACATAAGTGCTTGGGGATGAGAGTGGATGAGGAGTGGGGACAGGAGGGGTCCCGGGGCAGTCCTTAGAAAACCCCACATGACACGGCAGGGTCTGCAAATTATACTTCTGTGTTTCCTTGTGCGTCTGAGCCATTACTTTCCTCTCTTAGCCTTGGTTTCCTCTTATCTGTAAAGCAGAATAGAGTTCAGAGTGATTGAAAAAAAAGATGACTACTCAAAGTATCTATGTTCCTTGGTCATAAAGTGTGTTTTGAACTTCCCAGTCAGTGGCTGCCTCCCCTTTCCTCTTAGAGCTTGAAGTTTCATTCATTTAATCAGTAGGAGATAGAAATGTAAGGACACCAAAAGACAGAGACTAAAGACTCTGATGCTGAGAGGGATTGGGGGCAGGAGGAGAAGGGGACGACAGAGGAGATGGCTGGATGGCATCACCGACTTGCTGGACATGAGTCTGAGCGAACTCCGGGAGTTGGTGATGGACAGGGAGGCCTGGCATGCTGCGATTCATGGGGTCACGAAAAGTCGGACTCAACTGAGCGACTGAACTGAACTGAACGGAACTGAACCACCGGGGTTTTACTGTCCCTTTAGTGTCCATTACTCTAATGCTCACTGAAGCTGCAGACCACACAGCTCCTGCACCCCACCCGAGGATGGGGTCACCTATCATCTCCAGGACCTCAGGGCCTCCCTTGCTCCAAAGTTGGGAGCTGTCCCCTCAGGATGGGAATTTAGAACCTCTAGTGATACCCAAACATAACCCTCTCAGCTCACTGGAAAGAAAGTTCCTTCCCCTTCAGTAGCAAACATAGAAACCCCAGCTTGATTTCTACACAAAGTTTGGTTTTGCTTTTTTTTTTTTTTAAAGGGTGCCAGGACCAACAATCACCAGCTACCTAAGAACCAAAAAATTATACTTCCAAAATCTCTTGATGTTGATTCTGCAAAGAATAAGAGCTGTCCTACGTGTGCCTCTTGTGACAGAAACCCTTTTTAAGGTGGGTTTACAGAATTGAAAGAGACACGTGTACCCCAGTGTTCATCACAGCACTGTTTATAATAGCCAGGACATGGAAGCAACCTAGATGTCCATCAGCAGACGAATGGATAAGAAAGCTGTGGTACATATACACAATGGAGTTTTACTCAGCCATTAAAAAGAATGCATTTGAATCAGTTCTAATGAGGTGGATGAAACTGGAACCTATTATACAGAGTGAAGTAAGCCAGAAAGAAAAACACCAATACAGTATACTAACGCATATATATGGAATTTAGAAAGATGGTAATGATAACCCTGTATGCAAGACAGCAAAAGAGACACAGATGTATAGAACAAACAGTCTTTTGGACTCTGGGAGAGGGAGAGGGTGGGATGATTTGGGAGAATGGCATTGAAACATGTAAATATCATACAAGAAACGAATCACCAGTCCAGGTTCCATGCAGGATACAGGATGCTTGGGGCTGGTGCAGTGGGATGACCCAGAGGGATGATACAGGGAGAGAGGTGGGAGTGGGGTTCAGGATGGGGAACACGTGTACACCTGTGGCGGATTCATGTTGATGTATGGCAAAACCAACACAATATTGTAAAGTAATTAGCCTCTAATTAAAATTTAAAAATTTAAATTAAAAAAAAATTAGGTGAGTTTAACTGTATGTTTTCATTAGGACCATTCTTCTCTTGCTGCACCATGTCTAGCTTCTGGGGAACACAGTTCATTTCAGTTCAGTTGCTCATTTGTGTCCAACTCTTTGCAACCCCATGGACCACAGCACACCAGGCCTCCCTGTCCACCACCAACTCCCGGAGTTCACTCAAACTCATGTCCATCGAGTCAGTGATGCCATCCAACCATCTCATCCTCTGTTGTCCCTTTCTCCTCCTGCCCTCAATCTTTCCCAGCATCAGGGTCTTTTCAAATGAGTCACAGACTAGGTGTAATTTCTTTAAGAACAAAAGAAAGAGGTTTGCTTTTCAGATGGTGTCATTGTTTTGGAATAAGATAGAAGTTATGGCTGCACAGCATTGTGAATGTACTAAATGCCACTGAATTGTACATTAAACACTCTCCAACATGCATCACAGCATGATCCTCTACGACCCACCTCCCAGAATACTGGAAATAAAAGCAAAAATAAACAAATGGGACCTAATAAAACTTAAAGGCTTCTGCACAACAAAGGAAACTATAAGCAAGGTGAAAAGACCACCTTCAGAATGGGAGAAAATAATAGCAAATGAAGCAACTGATAAACAACTAATCTCAAAAATATACAAGCAACTCCTGCAGCTCAACTCCAGAAAAATAAACGACCCAACCAAAAAATGGGCCAAAGAACTAGACATCTCTCCAAAGAAGACATACAGATGGCTAACAAACACATGAAAAGATGCTCAACATCACTCATTATCAGAGAAATGCAAATCAAAACCACAACGAGGTACCATTTCGCACCAGTCAGAATGGCTGCGATCCAAAAGTCTACAAGTAATAAATGCTGGAGAGGGTGTGGAGAAAAGGGAACCCTCTTACACTGTTGGTGGGAATGCAAACTAGTACAGCCACTATGGAGAACAGTGTGGAGATTCCTTAAAAAACTGGAAATAGAACTGCCTTATGATCCAGCAATCCCACTGCTGGGCATACACACCGAGGAAACCACGATTGAAAGAGACACATGTACCCCAATGTTCATTGCAGCACTGTTTATAATAGCCAGGACATGGAAGCAACCTAGATGTCCATCAGCAGATGAATGGATAAGAAAGCTGTGGTACATATACACAATGGAGTATTACTCAGCCATTAAAAAGAATACATTTGAATCAGTTCTAATGAGGTGGATGAAACTGGAGCCAATTATACAGAGTGAAGTAAGCCAGTAAGAAAAACACCAATACAGTATACTAACGCATATATATGGAATTTAGAAAGACGGTAATGATAACCCTGTATCCGAGACAGCAAAAGAGACACAGATGTATAGAACAGTCTTTTGGACTCTGTGGGGGGGGGGGGATGATTTGGGAGAATGGCATTGAAACATGTATAATATCATATATGAAATGAATCTCCAGTCCAGGTTTGATACATGATACAGGGTGATTGGGGCTGGTGCACTGGGATGACCCAGAGGGATGGTACGGGGAGGGAGGTGGGAGTGGGGTTCAGGATGGGGAACATGTGTACACCCATGACGGATTCATGTTGATGTATGGCAAAACCAACACAATATTGTAAAGTAATTAGCCTCCAATTAAAATAAAAAAGAATTGTACATTAAAAATTTTTTTGATTTATTTTTATTTTTTGATCACACTATGCAGCATGTGAGATCTTAGTTCCCTGCTGCTGCTGCTAAGTCGCTTCAGTTGTGTCCGACTCTGTGCGACCCCATAGATGGCAGCCCACCAGGCTCTGCCGTCCCTGGGATTCTCCAGGCAAGAACACTGGAGTGGGTTGCCATTTCCTTCTCCAATGCATAAAAGTGAAAAGTGAAAGTGAAGTTGTTCAGTTGTGTCAGACTCTTAGCGACCCCATGGACTGTAGCCTACCAGCCTCCTCTATCTATGGGATTTTCCAGGCAAGAGTACTGGAGTGGGGTGCCATTGCATTCTCTGCTTAGTTCCCTGACAAAGGATCAAATCTTTGGATCAAATCCCCTGCAGTGGAAGCATGGAGTTTTAACCTCTGGATGTCCAGAGAAGTCCTGAATGTCAGGTACAGTTTTAAATGATTGGTTTTATAGTGTGTGAATTTTACCTCAACAACAACAAAAAGAATAATAAGAAATAGCCCTATCAGTATCTGTCCATAATAGGCACTCAAACTCTATTAAATAAAAAAATGTCACCTGCTTCCCGAGAGAAGGAAGAATGCTGGGTGATGTCTAGACCTTTACGGAGATTTTTCATAAGAAACTCTTGTAACACTCTGGGACATTTTATGCAATGATTTCTGATTTGTTGGGAGTCTGTCTTGTACCACGCGGGATGGTAGGTGATGGAGAGGAGGATGGGATAAAGGAGTGGGCTCTGCATGTATAGATTGTAACTTGAGACGGGAATACACAAGTACAAGATCAACTACGAAGCAAGCAGGACAGACACAATAACAGAGTCACAAACAAAATGCTTCAGGACCCCAGACGAAGAAGGAATCAATGTCAAATGTCAAACTTTGACTAGCTTTTGAAGTTGGCCTTATAACAGGAGCCTGATTTTGGTGAATGGAAGGGAGGAAGGACATTCTAAGCTGGTGAAATTGCACATGAAAAGGCAGATGCTGTGTCAAGACTGCCCCTTGTGGTCAGGGAGGGGTGAGCAGGTTTTTGTAGTTAAAGTGAAGAGGGGTTGGGTGCGGAGAGGACCAAAAGAGGAAAAGCTGAGACAAAGGAAAACTTAGGGACCTCATTTTTGGCGGCAGTTTTGAGCTCCTGGGACAGTGGCCATTCTGCATCAGGCTGGAGGAGACTGTTGGGGTTGTGGGGTGCTGTCCACACACCCTGTGCTGAATGAGTACTCACCCCATCCGCTCCAGGAGTGCTGACACTTGGGGGTCTCGGCTGGTCTCTTCAGGACTGTCCTCCCAGGGGAGCAGCTCACCTCCAGTGCCTGAGTCTTGGAGGGAAAGAAACACTTGCTCCCTTGCTTTCAATTGGGACATGCTGATAGGCCATTCCAACCACAGAGCTGCCCGTAAGATTAGCTGAGCCTCTGTTGCCACTACATTGTGGTATGCCCAGCGCTGCTTCCTTCATGCCCTTACAGATGTTGTTCCCAAGAGGCCTCCCCAGTAAATCTCCTGTATGCTCATCTCAGAGTCTCAGAGTCTGCTCCCAGGAACTCAAGTCCAAAGTGGGAATTCTGGATCATCGCCTAAGATAAATAGGAGTGACCCCAGGTGTGGGAAAATGAGGGTGCATAGAGTTTGCAGCAGGCTGTCCATTCATCACCCTCTGGCTAGCAACCCCATTTGACTCTTGGTTCATGTGCTTCCCTGAGTCAACCTCGCCTCTGCTGTCATAATTCACCTGCCTCAAACCCTGAGCCATCATCCCCACACCACTCTCTTTCTGTTATGGTAACAGCTCAACTCTACCCTTGGCCATGAGGTCCTGTATTCTGCACTGGTCTGTGGCTTCCTGGATTCAAATGAACCAGACACAAGTTCCATTCATTTCTGGGGTCATGATGCTTCACTCCTGAATGGCCATTATCAAAAAGTCTGTAAATAGTAAATGCTGGAGGGAGTTCCCTTATGGTCCAGTGGTTAGGACTTTCACCTTCACTGCTTAAAATGCCCAGACCTGGTCGGGGAACTAAGATCCCACAAGCCAAGTGGTATGACCACCACCACCAACAACAAAAATGGGGAAAAAAGAACGCTAGAGAGAGTGTGGAGAAAAGGGAACCCTCCTACACCATCGGTGGTAATGTAAATTGGTGCAGCCGCTGTGAAAAACTGTATGGAGGTTCCTCAAAAAATGAATAATAGAGCTGCCATAATCTAGCAATCCCAATCCTGGGCATATACCTGGAGAAAACTCCCACTCAAAAAGACACATGCAGCCGAATGTTCATAGCAGCACCATTCACAATAGCCAAGAGATGGAAGCAACTTACGTGCTACAGACAAATGGATGACGATGTAGTGTATATACATATATATACACACATAATAGAATATTAGCCATAAAAAGAATCAACTAATGCCATTGGCAGCAACATGGATGGAACTAGAGATTATTTTACTAAGTAGATCAGACAGAGAAAGACAAATATCATATGATGTTACTCACATGTGGAATCTAAAAAGATACAAATGAACTTATTTACAAAACAGGAATAGACTGACAGATGTAGAAAACAAACTTATGGTTAACAAAGGGGGAAGGGAAGGGCGAGGGATAAATTAAGAGTTTGGGATTAAAATACACACACTGCTATATATAAAATAGATAACCAACAAGGACCTAGTCTATAGCATAGGCAACTATGTTCAATATCCTGTAATAACCTGTAATGGAAAAGCATCAGAAAAAGAATAGATATATATGTATAACTGAATCACTTTGCTGTACACCCGAAACTAAGACAACATTTCAAATCAACTACATTTCAATAAAATTTTTTAAAAAATACTTTACTCCTTAAAAGCTTCTAATGGCTTCAAATTCCCCTTTCAGCATATCAGAACTCCACTAACTATTTTTGAAACTCATTTCAGCCTTCTCTTTAAGTAGATAAGGTTGGTTTTATTATCCCCAAGCAATTGAGTTCAGGGGAAACAACATTTTAATAATGAAGTAAACCAGCTCCACCAACAATATCATCACCTAACTGCTTAGTAAAATGCCCAGCACAGAGCAGTTGATCAATTATTTTTTTAGTGAATGAGTGGATTTCCTTATCTCTTAATTAAGTACTCTATGCTGGCAACTCAAGTTTCTATTTCACTACACAAAGTTCATCAGCCTGCTCTCCAAAATCCCCAATATGTTTCTAATAAAACTTTGTGTGACAGAGTTCAAAGATTGATTGACTTGCCTCGTAGTTCCAGAAATTAGTGGGTGGTCTTTGGGTCAAAAATGACTTCATTATGACTTTTGGTATGAACAGAGTTGCAGAAATCTGCATTTTCGTCCTCTCTGGGAAATTATAAAATATCAGCAAGAAGAATGAAAAACCCCCACAAACTCCATTTTCAATCAAACTTGGAGAGAGAAATACTTTTCAGAGTCTAAAATATATATGAAAGGCCTACTAAAAGCAGCCGATGCCAGGCACAGATGTGGAGGAAGCGTATGGCAATGACAGAACTCACAGTCTCTGCAGGAACCCATTTCCCATAGGGAGAGGTTTACCCCCGGGGGCAGGGGCAGGGGCTGGCAGGAGCAGAGCTGGAATCAGAAGCCCTCCGAGGCCCAGTTTGGTTCAGAGGAGGCAGATTTGCTCAGTTTCAGATCTGCAGGGTGCAATCTGTCTCTGTGGCTGTAGAAGAGAGTCATTGGATTGTGAAAACACCTTGCCTCCTGGAAAAGAACGGACACCCTGCCTCAAACACACGCATACTCATACTTAACAATTCAAAGATCGACACTCAGAAAAATAATACTGATTACAATCAAGATAGGAATACTATAGAAGTATAGGAATATAATATTTTATTACTATCATCAAATATATTTGTCCCCAGCTTCCCTTGTGGCTCAGCTGGTAAAGAATCCACCTGCAATGAGGGAAACCTGGGTTTGATCCCTGGGTTGGGAAGATCCCCTGGAGAAGGGAAAGGTTACCTACTCCAGTATTCTGGCCTGAAGAATTCCATGGACTATATAGTCCATGGGGTCACAAAGAGTTGAACACGACTGAGAGACTTCCACTTTCATTTTCTTAAAATGCTTAACAGGGCACTCCTGAGATATTTTAACTCAAGACAGAAGACAAGAACGCCTGCTGTCACTGCTGCTACACGATACCAGGCTTTGAGATACCAGCTCCTTCCTATTTAGGGATAAATTAGAGGTATAAAAATTGGGAAAGAGGGATATTCTACAAAATACCTGACCAGGATCCTTCAAAACTGTTAACATCAGTAAAAACAAAGAAAGTCTGAGAAATTGTCCCAGACTAGAGGAGCCTGAAGAGACATGATGATAAAATGTAGTTGTGGAACTGAAAAGAACATCAGCTAAAATCTAAGGTCATTTCAATAAAGTATGGACATTAGCTGATAATAATGCGTTAACATTGGTTCATTCAGTATAACAAATGTATCACGTGAATGTAAGATGTTAATAATAGGGAAAATGGGGCATGGGGTATATGGGAACAGTCTACTTTCTTCATAATTTTCTTTTATTCTTCCAGTTTCAGTGAGATATAATTGACATACAGCATCATATACATTTGGGCTTCCCAGGCATCTCGGCTGGTAAAGAATCTGCCTGCAATGCAGGAGACCCCAGTTTGATTCCTGGGTCAAGAAGTTCCCCTGGAGAAGGGATAGACTATCCACTCCAGTATTCTTGGGCTTCCCTGGTGGCTCAGAAGGTAAAGAATCCACTTGCAATGCGGGAGACCTGGGTTTGATCCCTGGGTTGGGAAGATCCCCTGGAAGAGGGCATGGCAACTTACTCCAGTATTCTTGCCTGGAGAATCCCATGGACAGAGGAGGAGCCTGGTGGGCTACAGTCTATGGGGTCTCAAAGAGTCAGACATGACTGAGTGAGATAGATACTGTGTAAGTTTAAGGTGTACAGCATGATGATTTCTAAAATATTTGTTTATTTGGCTGTCCCAGATCTTAGCTGCACATGTGAACTCTTAGTTGCTGCATGTAGGATCTGGTTCCTTGACCGGGGATCAAACCTGGACTCCTACATTGGGAGCATGGAATATTAGCCACTGGACCACTAGGGAAGTCCCCAGCATAATGATTTGACTTACATATATCATGAAATGATTACCATGTAAGTTTAGGGAATATCCATCAACTTATAGAGATATGAAATTTAAAAAAGGATACCAAAGATATTACATAATTATTGGATATATTCCCCCACAGTGCCCATTTTATACTTGTTACTCATATATTTTATAACTGGAAACCTGTACCCCTTAAACTCCATTACCTGGTTTACTCATCCCCCACACCCTCCCTTCTGTTTCTACCTTTTTAGGTTTGTTCATTTGTTTTGTTTTTGTTCATTTATTCTCACATCCATACATGGCTATTGGAAAAACCATAGCTTTGACTCGACGGACCTTTGTTGGCAAAATAATGTCTCTGCTTTTTAATATGCTGTCTAGGTTGGCCATAACTTTTCTTCCAAGGAGCAAGCATCTTTTAATTTCATGTCTGTAGTCACCATCTGCAGTGATTTTGGAGCCCCCCAAAATAAAATCTGACACTGTTTCCATTGCTTCCCCATCTATTTGCCATGAAGTGATGAGACCAAATGCCATGATCCTAGTTTTTTGAATGTTGAGTTTTAAGCCAACATCTTTCACTCTCCTCTTTCACTTTCATCAAGAGGCTCTTTAGTTATTCTTTGCTTTCTGCCATAAGGGTGGTGTCATCTGCATATCTGAGGTTATTGATATTTCTCCCAGCAATCTTGATTCCAGCTTGTGCTTCATCCAGCCGAGCATTTCTCATGATGTACTCTGCATATAAGTTAAATAAGCAGGGTGAAAATATACAGCCTTGGAGTACTCCTTTCCCAATTTGGAACCAGTCTGTTGTTCCAAGTCCAGTTCTAAATGTTGCTTCCTGACCTGCATACAGATTTCTCAGGACACAGGTCAGGTGGTCTGGTATTCCCATCTCTTTCAGAATTTTCCACAGTTTGTTGTGATCCACACAGTCAAAGGCTTTGGCATAGTCAATAAAGAAGTAGATGTTTTTTTTAAACTCTCTTGCTTTTTCGATGATCCAGCAGATGTTGGCAATTTGATCTCTTGTTCCTTTGCCTTTTCTAAATCCAGCTTGAACATCTGAAAGTTCACAGTTTATGTTACTGTTGAAGCCTGGCTTGGAGAATTTTGAGCATTATTTTGCTGGCATGTGAGATGAGTGCAATTGTGCAGTAGTTTGATCATTCCTTGGCATTGCCTTTCTTTGGGATTGGAATGAAAACTGACCTTTTCCTGTTCTGTGGCCACTGCTGAGTTTTCCAAATTTCCTGACATATTGAGTGCAGCACTTTCACAGCATCACCTTTTAGGATTTGAAATAGCTCAACTGGAATTCCATCACCTCCCCTAGCTTTGTTCATAGTGATGCTTTCTAAGGTCCACTTGACTTCACATTCCAGGATGTCTGGCTCTAGGTCAGTGATCACACCATTGTGATTATCTGGGTCGTGAAGATCTTTTTGTATAGTTCTTCTGTGTATTCTTGCCACCTCTTATTAATATCTTCTGCTTCTGTTAGGTCCATACCATTTCTGTCCACCCATGATGTCACAAATGGCAAGATTTCATTCTTTAGTATGGCTGAGTAATATTACATTGTTTGCATATCTTAACCTGTGAACCAGTGAAAGTGAAAGTGTTAGTTACTCAGTTGTGTTCACCTCTTTGTGACCCCATGGACTGTTTGTCCATGGAATTCTCCAGGCAAGAACACTGGAGTGAGTAGCCATTCCCTTCTCCAGGGGATCTTCTGACCCAGGCATCGAACCCGGATCTCCTGTACTGCAGGTAGATTCTTTACCATCTGAACCACCAGGGAAGCCCATCTCTACCTGTATCTATATCTAAATCTTCTAAAAAAGAATATTTATACATATATACCTGAATCACTTTGCTATATACCTGAAACTAACACAAAATTGTAAATAAACTATACTTCAATAAAAAAATAAAGATGGCATCATAAAAGAGGGACACAACAGATTTACTTAAGGAGTAGGCCAAGTTGGACTGTTATCTGGGAAAAAAATTAAGCTTGATTCATTGGTCATATGTACATGGTTAAGTGGCAAATAGATAAAAATTTAAACGTAAAAATTGGAACAATATAAGTTCTAAATGGAAACATGGAAGAATTTCTTCATAATTTTGGCACAGGCAAGAATACTCTCAAAATTCAGAAGCCATAAAAGAAATGAGTAATAAATTCAACCATGTGAATACAAAACTGTGCATGATGAAAAGTCACCAAAATAAAACTCAGAAGATAAGTGACAAACTGGAGAAAATATGTATATGCAATTGAACTTTTTTTCTAACCGCTAAATGCCAAAAGGATGTTTCTTACATTAGTCTCAATACTTTTCTATATGGTTAAAACATTTAATAAAAAATTAATTAATGTATATTATGGAATATGCCATTAAAAAAAGAATGGCTTCTAGCTATAAACTTACTACTACGCACAAAAGTTCATGATATATATTAAGTTTTTGTTTGTTTGGCCATGTGGCTTTTTGTGAACACAGGCCCTGGCACTCAAAGTGTCTAGTCTTAACCACTGGACTCCCAAGGAATTCCTGTAAGTTCATTATAAAAACCCAGAATGATGACCCTAAAACTTAAATCCCAAACTCTCATTCATTTACAAATTTTCTGGATTTGTTGAGGTATTATTGATGTTAGCCATTTCTTAAAATTATTTTTAATTAAAAAAATTTTATGCAATTTGAAAATATGTATTTACTTGTTTTTGGCTCCACTGGGTCTTCACTGCTGCGCGTGGGCTTTCTCCAGTTGTGGCATGCTGGCTCAGTTGCCCTGTGGCCTGAGAAACCTTCCCGGACCAGGGATCAAACCTGTGTCCCCTGCATTGGCTTTGGCAGGGGATTCTCAACCACTGAACCACTAGGATGTCTTTTATCCATTTTTATAGAGGGAAGAATTATACTACTTTACAATTTCTAGGCTTCTTTATTTCTTTAAACAAACATGCCTTATTTTCACAACCTGCCAAAACAATCAGCATCTCCCCATTTTTTTTTTAATTTTATTTTATTTTTAAACTTTACAATATTGTATTAGTTTTGCCAAATATTGAAATGAATCCGCCACAGGTATACATGTGTTCCCCATCCTGAACCCTCCTCCCTTCTCCCTCCCCATACCATCCCTCTGGGTCGTCCCAGTGCACCAGCCCCAAGCATCCAGTATCGTGCATCGAACCTGGACTGGCAACTCGTTTCATACATGATATTATACATGTTTCAATGCCATTCTCCCAAATCGTCCCACCCTCTCCCTCTCCAACAGAGTCCATAAGACTGATTTATACATCAGTGTCTCTTTTGCTGTCTCGTACACGGGGTTATTGTTACCATCTTTCTAAATTCCATATATATGCGTTAGTATACTGTATTGGTGTTTTTCTTTCTGGCTTACTTCACTCTGTACAATAGGCTCCAGTTTCATCCACCTCATTAGAACTGATTCAAATGTATTCTTTTTAATGGCTGAGTAATACTCCATTGTGTAAAAATATGGAACGCTTCGCGAATTTGCGTGTCATCCTTGCGCAAGGGCCATGCTAATCTTCTCTGTATCGTTCCAATTTTAGTATATGTGCTGCCGAAGCGAGCACAGGATCTCCCCATTTTAGAAAAATAAAAAGAGGAGGCCTTGTGATTGGGGAAAGTTGACTAATGAACTGCAGAGAGAATCTAAAAAGTAGGGCTCCCAGGTGAGGTGAGCAGGTGGTTGCTCATGCCGGTATGATACCTGCCTACAGAGATGGCTACTTTGAAGAAGATGCTGATGTCAGTCGTGGGATGGGAAGCAGAGTTTGCATATGAGATGGTTACAAGATAACTTGTGGGAACCTGCAGAATGTCTGCACTCTTTTGATCTCACAGGAGATAAGCCAAGGCTATGCCTGGAGCCCCGCCAGGCAGGAAAGAGCTCTGCACCAACACTGGACTGTACAGCCACCTCTCCACGGTTGCCTTGGTTTGAGGGATTCCTCCTAACTGTAATTACATCGCTACAAAAACATCGCATGCAAATAAAGTGAATGGTGGTTCAAGTGGTGGATTTTGTGGTCTAGCTGGGCTTCTCTTGGGGGAACGACTGAGAAGGAGTTTGAGAGGGGTTGCACAGTTGACAAGAGTGAGCTTATGAGGGAATGGATTTAAGCTGAAAATTAAAAAAAAAAAATCATCTTTTGGAAGCTTCTTGAAGGTTACAGACACGTTGAGTCTATCACAGAGAAGACTTCCAATTAAGGTGCAACATAAGTCTACAGTTTGGGGGCCTTTCTGTTTTCCAAAACTCACTGGGATGTAACAAGAGAAATTTATAAGATGGTTGGATACAAAAGCCACTTTAGAAAATACCTTGACAATTGTAAAGTTGAACGTATATGTACCCTATGATCCAGGAATTCGATATTTAGGTATTTGTGCAAGATCTTAGTTCTTAAAAAGGCTTGTACAAGAATGTTCACAGCATCATACTTGATGGTGAAAGACTGAATGCCTTCCCCTTTTAAAAATTTTTATTTATTTTTAATAGGAGGATAATTGCTTTACAATATTATGTTGGTTTCTGCCGTACATCAACATGAATCATCCATGGGTATATACATGTGTCCCCTTCCTCTTGAACCTCCCTCCCACCCCCCACCCCATCCCACCCCCCTAGGTTGTCACGGAGCACTAGATCGAGCTCCCTGTGTCATATGGCAACTTCCCACTGGCTATCTATTTTACACATGGTAATGTATATATCTCCATGCTACTCTCTCAATTTGTCCCACCTTCTCCTGCCCCAGCTGTGTCCATAAGTCTGTTCTCTATGTCTGAGTCTCTATTCCTGCCCTGCAAATAGGTTCATCAGTACCATTTTTCTAGGTTCCATATGTATGCATTAATATGCAATATTTGTTTTTTTCTTTCTGACTTACTTCACTCTGTATAATGTCACTAGAATGGACTCAAATATGTTCCTTTTTATGACTGAGCAATATTCCATTGTATATATATACCACAACTTCTTTATCCATTCATATGTTGACAGACATCTAGGTTGCTTGCACGTCCTGGCTATTGTAAATAGTGCTGCAAACGAACATTGGGGTACACGTGTCTTTTTCAATTATGGTTTTATTAGGGTATATGCCCAGTGGTGGGATGGCTGGGTCACTTGGTAGTTTTATTCCTGGTTTTTAAAGAAATCTCCATACTGTTCTCCATAGTGACTGTATCTGTTTACATTCCCACCAACAGTGCAAGAGGGTTCCCTTTTTTTTACATCCTCTCCAGCATTTATTGTTTGTAGATTTTTTGATGATGGCCATTCTGACCAGTGTGGGGTGATACCTCATGGTCATTGTCTTTGCCTTAAAATCAGGAACAAGACAAGGATGTCTGCTCTTGCCACTTCTATCATTGTATATTGGAGGTTCTGGTTAGGAAAACAAGGCAAGAAAAAGAAATACTGAATAAAACGCATCCAGATTGGAAAGGAAGAAGTAAAACGATGTCCCTCTGCAGAGGACATGATCTTTTATGTAGAAAATTATAAGGAATCCATAAAAAAGGAAAACTCTTAGGGCTATTAAGTGAGTTCAGCAGATTACAGGATACAAGATCAACATAAATCAATACTATTTCTATTCAAATATGAATCTCATCCAGAAATCCTCACAGACATACCCAGAATACTGTTTAACCAACTGTCTGTGGCTCAGTCAGGTTGACACATAAAATTAACCATTACAAGTTGCCTGCACTGGCTTGATTTCACAGGGGCTCTGGAGCATGAATTGTTCCACAGAATTCCGTTTTGAGGCAAAGAGTCTGGCCTTTTGTATCCACATGTCAGTGAAGCATCTTCCTCCTTAGGCCAAGAGTAGATCTGTGGTAGGACTTCCTCGGTGGCTGGTCCACTGGATAAGACTCTGCACTTCCAGTGCAGGGCCTGGGTTCGATCTCTGGTCAGGGAATTAGATCCCACATGCCATGCAGCCAGTACATAAATGAATTAAATAAGAGAATGGTTTTCTGGGGAAAAAAGTGACTAACACTCACAGCTAAAGGAGGGGTGCAGCAGCAGGCAAAGGCTTCTGGGTAGGGTACCAATAGCATCCAATACAGAGGCAACCTCAAAATTCCTATGCAGAGATGGAGGAGCAGAGAGAGAGAAATAAATATTTATAAACAAACTAATATGAAATCTCCATTCAAAATGAGCCTGCAATCCAACATGCCTTACTCCAAGGAAGAAATATGATTGTACAATGAACAAGATCAACAATCAAAACGAGATCACTTGAGATGAACTCAATATAATAAAATAGTGGGGAAAATATTTCAAAATAAACATGCTGATCCATTTGGAGGAAGTAATAACACCCACTAACAAAGAACAAACATTTTTACTGACATCTGATAGAACTGATCCTACCCAAAGGTGTTAGGAGAGGTGTATGCG
Organism: Bubalus kerabau; assembly: GCF_029407905.1. Classification (NCBI taxonomy): domain Eukaryota; kingdom Metazoa; phylum Chordata; class Mammalia; order Artiodactyla; family Bovidae; genus Bubalus; species Bubalus kerabau. The sequence continues at coordinate 9,087,094 of NC_073643.1, forward strand.
GGTGTTAACAGGAAACTTCCTTCTACAGCTGAACTGAACTTCTATTTCAAGATCCTAGTTCTCCCAGAAGTCAGAGACTTCATCTCAGACAATTCAGCATTTCACCCACTCCCCCTTCCTTCAGTGGCACTTTGATATTACAATTTTGGGAAATGGTTGTCATCTGTTGTCAGCAACTGCTGAGACTCGCTTAATTCCGCCCAGGCCTCAACCATCAATCCATGGACTGACCTGCTGAGTTTATCCACTGACCCTGTGGCCACACTGGAAATGCTCTATTTTCTCCTGTGATCCTCTGTGGCCTCAGCAGACATAGCAGGGCTTTCTGGAGCCGTTGCCACTTCCTGCTGCTCTGGCTGGCGTGAGAGATCACCCTTCTTCTCCCGACTCCATCTCTGGCTCATAGGAAACCTTGAAGGGACCTTGGTTCTTGTGCAGACACCTATGCTATACTTCCTCCAGACTTGGGCAACAACGGGAAACGCAGGGATCTTGCTTCCTCCCCTTTTGCTCAAATTTTAAGACCTTGGTGGGGATTCCATGGTGTTCTCTAACTCTAAGAGCCTGGCCATGGCGGTGGCCATGCAAGGACCCTTCCCAGGTGTACTTCCTAGCATCTGACTTTTGCTTTCCTTCTGACTCCTCTCTCTCAGCCCATGGAAGCCTCTTCCCTCTCAGGGCCCCTTCCTAAGAAGTTAGATCTGAAGGAGAAAGGCAATCATGTGTCATTTCAGAAATACAGATGGGACATGCTTAATCTTCAAATCATTAGAAATTCAGAGATGCGAGTGGACAAAGAGAAGTGAAGATTAAGAAAAGCCGGCCAAGCAATATGGAGCATGGTTGAGTGTCTTGTAAAAACTGGAATATCTGATATTCAGTACAATTAAGCTTACGCTATTACTCTGTAGACCGCCCCCACCCCTGTCTCTTTAAGCTTCTGTAAAGTTCTAAAGATGAAAGGGCCAGTGTGGGTGAGGTTTTTGTGAAACTCAAGGGACTCAGTTCCACATTTGAGTCAAGATACTGCAAGAAAATATGTGGGACGGTGAGCTCGTTCATGACTTGAACTCATTCAGTGGAGGCACAGTGTCTAGCCAGAGGAAACGATGAGAAGGAAGCCCTCCAGGGGTTCACAGAAATCTTGGGAAGGTTTTAAAAACAAACCTTTTCTAGATTTTCAAAGACAAGGAAACCTCAGCTGACATTTGGTAGATATGGCTAAAGGAGTGCTTTTAAAAACACATGGGCCCACTCCCAATCTGTGAGTATAGACATAGAAGTTTTTTTTTTTTTTTTGCATTCAGGAAGCACTGATGAACGACTTACTATGGGCCAGATGTGCTGAACTGTGTACCAAGGATACAAGAAAGAAAATCACATGGTAGTTGTCATGAAGGCTCTCTGGTCAGTGGTAAACAAATAACTACAGTTTTATGAGCTAAGTGCCATAGAGGGGGATGTAATCTGGGAAAGGGTTAATAGTCCCTCCACTAACAAATATCAGGGAACCTGGCTCTTTCATTTCCTCATCTGCTCCCGAGGTTCACAGAATGTTTTGCCAGCCTGGCCCTAATCCACATGTCTGAATTTCTGACACAGTGCCCTGGATATTTACTTATATGTCCTTTGTCTAATTAAACAATGGAAGTTTCTCTTCTCTTTTGATTGTTATTATGATTGCATGTTGGTTCATGAGCATAGGACAACTCTGTAGAAGCTCCATGGTCATCCCATGTTATAGTTAAGCTGATGGGAGAACAAGTGTTACCAAAACAGGAAATCGCCCATCATCTCAAAAACCTTTGGGTGAGATAATTGCCTTGATGTCCATAGTTAGCATGGAGGCGGGGGGGCATTTGTCCTAAAGAGACTGATGAGATTCTTAGCACATTTAGCTTGAAGATGGAGAGATTTTATGAGACATGCTAGAGATGGAGGGATTGTGTGGGACATGCTTTCTTTAAGTGGGAATGGAAAAGAAGAATTCTCCCCTCCCATTTTCCATAATAACAGCAATCAAAGAAAGAAAGAAAATAAATTTTGTAAGTGTCAAGAGTTGAGGATGAAACAAAGTTCTTGAATTTCAGACTCTGCAACAGAGGGATTCATGGGACCCTGACAGAAGTATGTTAACTAAAATTTTAGAAATCAATGCCTGATTGAAATAAAAAGGTGTTTATTTGGGGTTTGTTAAGGCTGTAGCCTGGGAGACACAGACTCGAGAAGCACCGGAGTTTGTTCTGCTGGACTACAAAATGAGAGAGGTTGATAAAGGCAAAACCCACAGTTACAGTGGTTTATCAAGTATTAGAATTGGAGCTGGTGAGAAGTAAGGGAACTCGTTGAGTAAGACTGGGTGGGGTCTGAATATTTCTGGAACTCTCTATTGTCTTTCTGGGTCTCTGCAGGTGCTGCTTCCTCCCCAAGTGCCTTCTGCTCTCTTCATCTCTGTTCCTCCTCCTCTCATTCTCCATGTGTCTCCACTCCAGGAGGCCTACCCTGACCAACCTCTGCTCCATGCCAGGGCCAGGTCTAGAGTTGGCATGCTCACAGCATGCTGCTCTTCTCCTTGAAATTGTCTTCCCCACAAACACTGCCTCGTCCATTCATACACAACTGTGTGATCCTTGAGGGGCAAGAAATATGGCCTACTCAGTAACATGGGGCTCAGAGTAAGTAATGAATGAACGTATACTGTGTGAGTGAAGACACTCTGCTCATAGTTAAAGGTGAGGAGCACGCAAACCCTAAAAGGGACAGGATCTGAACCCCACCAGGAGTCCTCTCTGGCACTTCTTAGAACACTTAATGTCTTCAAAGGTGTGGAAAGGAGGACAGGTGAGCCAGAATGGCCCAACTACCTGGATAAAGATCCTACTGCCTAGTAAAAATTAAAGCCAAGGTGAAGTAAATTGGACAGATTGCACATCTTGCCTTATGGCACCACCCTTATGGCAGAAAGTGAAGAGGAACTAAAGAGCCTCTTGATGAAAGAAACGAGGAGAGTGAAAAAGCTGGCTCAAAACTCCACATTCAAAAAACTAAGATCATGGCATCTGATCCATACTTCATGGTAAATAGATGGGGAAACAATGGAAATGGTGAGAGACTTTATTTTCTTGGGCTCCAAAATCACTGCAGATGGTGACTGCAGCCATGATATTAAAAGACGGTTGCTCCTTGGAAGAAAAGCTGTGATAAACCTAGACAGCATAGTAAAAAGCAGAGACATTACTTTGCTGACAAAGGTCCGTCTAGTCAAAGCTATGGTTTTTCCAGTAGTCATGTACGGATGTGAGAGTTGAACCATAAAGAAAGCTGAGCGTCAAAGAACTGATGCTTTTTGAACTGTGGTATTGGAGAAGACTCTTGAGAGTCCCTTGGACTGCAAGGAGATCAAACCAGTCAATCCTAAAGGAAATCAGTCCTGAATATTCATTGGAAGGACTGATGCTGAAGCTGAAGCTCCAATACTTTGGCCACCTGATGTGAAGAACTGATTCATTGGAAAAGATCCTGATGCTGGGCAAGATTGAAGGCAGGAGGAGAAGGGGACGAAAGAGGATGAGATGGTTGGATGGCATCACTGACTTGATGGACATGAATTTGAGCAAGCTCCAGGAGTTGGTGATGGACAGGGAAGCCCTGGTGCGCTGCAGTCCATGGGTTCACAGAGTCCGACACAACTGAGTGTCTGAACTGAACTGAACTGTACATCTTGCTCAGAAATCTATATGGAAGGCTTTGCCAAAGATAAAACGGGAAACCGAACTGAGCTTTAAGCACAGGACACACTCCTGTCATCTCATCCTGCCATATACTCTGCCTAGTGAGGCATGTGTTCAGAGTCACAGTTCCCATTTGGTTAATACCTGGCAGGACCACCAAAGGCCAGTAATCTGCAAAAATGATGAATCCCACTCATTAACACAGGTGAAACATACCTGCTATGGAACAAGCACAGTGCTCTGCCAACAGGACCTTGCACCAGGGGTGAAGGGACCCGATTCATGCTCACCAGGTTCTCAGACTTGAGTGGGAAGAATGCAAATACGTATAACACTCCAGAATTTCCTCCTGGAACACACCCTCTTGAACCTGGCTACCAGGCTGTAAGAAGTCCTAGGCCATGGGCGGAAGCTTTGGTTGACAACCCCAGCTGAGTTCAGCCTTCAGACACGCCAGCCCAAAGGCCATCTGGAGTGAAGGAACCTCCAGACAATTCTAGGATCCGGCAGAGGCCGCAGTGTCATGACACCGAGAAGCCATCCTGCAGAGTCTGTCTGAAGTCCGGATCCATGGAATCACACACATCACAAGATAGTTTTCTTATGCCACTTCCGCAAATGTATTGAAGTGTTTGGATGTGTAGCAACAGACCACAAGCAGCAGGCGCATAGTGATGGGAAGTGCCCGTCAGATTAGAAATTAAGGTGTTGGCACCAGAGAGTTGCTTAAGTTTTGAGAACAGGTGAACAGAGGCTTTAAAGGGATGGAGGACACTTCAGTCTGCACTGAGGTTTCTGACGTCCACGCTGGATTTTGAGTGTTTTCTGTCGGCATAGGCTGCCCGCAGCTAGGTCAGGCTAGTGCTGGAGGGTCCTGAGGGATGAAGCACCTTTCCCCTTTCTGTGCAGCCTCTGCCCTCCCCTTTTCTGGTCATGTCCATATTAGATGCCAAACTATCTCCTTGGCTTTGCATCCTTCAGTCAAGCGCAGTGTCCAGTCAGAAGGGCCCAGTTGTTGAACTGAACACAAGGGGTACAAGGAAAGGTCAGTGGCTCCTGGTGGGTGTTCTCCCCAGCCTGTCCCTCAGGTTTCCAGATGACCCTTTACCTGCTTCTGTGGAGGAATGTGATGGGAAAGCACCCAAATAGCCTTCAGGAAACCCTTTCTCCATGGCAAGTGACCTGGGAGGTGCTTTTATGATGTAAAAAGCGCCTTTGATGTAAAAACTCCACAAGCGGAGGCCCCCTTATGAAACGAGGGCTTAATAAGTGAATCACTTGCTTAAGATCATATCGATGGGGAGTGATGAGCGGGGAGCACCCATCTTTGTTTTTGCACGCCCCCCCCACCGCCCCCAGCCTGTCTCATTTCACCCGGGAGACAGTGGTGCTGGCCTGGGGGCTTACGAGCCTGGGGCTCCTAGGGGACTTCCTTACACATGGAAAGCCCCTGGGGGTACAAATAGAGCAGCTGTCTGCTGGGGAATCAGCTGAGAATCTTCACAGATGGCTGCTGGGTATTTAGTTAGCAAACCTCAGGCCCCAAAGGCTGGAAGGCAGGGGACAACCCGGGAACATGCTCAGTTAGATCAAGAGCAGAGGCTGGGCTGAACCCAGAACCCCTCACCCTGAGCATCTGGACCCTGACCAGACTTTCCTCACAGCCCACGAGTGGCTGGACCACACGAGCTGTCCCCTCTACCACAGACCAGACAGAATCCCTCAGAGTACGGACTGAAAAAGCAATTTCAGGAAATGACTTTTTTAATGATCATAAGGCAAGAAACAAAGGCCACACAAGATCATTTCCTTTGTGTGTTATCTGCCAGAAGACCGAGCGCTTGTTGGGGAAACAGTGAAAAAAAAAAAACCCAAACTCAGATGAACACGAAACAATCTCATTCTGAATAAACTGGATTTGCTGAGAAATAACAATGGACAGGCTGACAGATAAAAAGAGAGAGAGACAGTGACTGGCCTGACTCAGAGCAAGGCAGACACAAAGGCATGTGGGAGGGCTGTGAGCAGTCTTCTTCATCCCCTCCTCGGCTCAAGCAAGGTCTTCTGAAATTGTCTGGCAGTTTCTTAAAAAGTTAAACAGACACTTATCATATGACTGAAGAATTCCATGCCTAGGTGCCTACCCAAGGGAAAGGAAAACAGTTGGCCACACAAAGAATTGGGCCCAGATGTTCAGATCAGCATTATTTATAAAAGTTCCAAGCTGGAAGCAGTCTGAATGCCCATCAGCTGACAAATCAATGTTCACACATGGAACACTCCTCGGCAGGAAAACGGAGAACATTCCACATCACGCTGCAGCATGAATGGACCTCAAACACACGATGCTGAGTGAAAGAAGTCTGACACAGTAGACTGTACATTCCTCCTGCTGCTGCTGCTAAGTCACTTCAGTCGTGTCCGACTCTGTGCGACCCCATAGACGGCAGTCCACCAGGCTCCCCCGTCCCTGGGATTCTCCAGGCAAGAACGATGGAGTGGGTTGCCATTTCCCTCTCCAATGCATGAAAGTGAAAAGTGAAAGTGAAGTCGCTCAGTAGTGTCCGACTCTTTGCGACCCCATGGACTGCAGCCCACCAGGCTCCTCCGTCCATGGGATTTTCCAGGCAAGAGTACTGGAGTGGGGTGCCATTCCTAGTTCTATGAAATTCCAGCAGAAGGCAGAACTACGGAGATGGAAAACGTTAGTGGCCACCTGATGTGGGGTGGAAACGAAGACTTCCTGTTTGAGAGAGTCTTCTGAGTGAAAAACGTGTCCTAAAACTGGATTGTGGTGGTGGATTTACACCTGAATAAATTTAGTAAAGGACTTCCCCAGGGGCTCAGCTGGTAAAGAACTCGCCCACCAAAGCGGGAGACAAAAGAAATGCCAGTTTGATCCCTGGATCAGGAAGATTCCTTGGAGAAGGGAATGGCTACCCACTCCAGTATTCTTGCCTGGAAAATCCCATGGACAGAGGAGCCTGGTGGGCTACAGTCCACGGGATTGCAAACTGTCAGACACGAATGAGCACCGCCTCCCTGCCACACAAGTTTAGTAAAACCCATCAAAGTGAAAGTGAAAGTGAAGTCGCTCAGTCGTGTCCGACTCTTTGCGACCCCATGGACTGTAGCCTACCAGGCTTCTCAGTCCATGGGATTTTCCAGGCAAGAGTACTGGAGTGGGTTGCCATTGCCTTCTCCAGAAAACCCATCAAAGTGTACCCTAATATGAGTGAAATTAATGGTATGTAAATTATACTTCAACAACACTTTTCCAAACAAGACGATCTGCTGGTTGTGCAAATCTGGGCCAAGGATGCCAAGGAAAAAGCCCTGCTGTTCATAAGGACGGCTGAAAATATAGTAATGTTCCGGGAACATCAGTGTTATGGACGGGTTAGTTCAGGCCTGCTCAGAAAGCTTTGACATATTTTAAAAAAGTATTTATTTGGCTGCACCAGGTCTTGGTTGCAGCACACGGGACCTTCAGTTGCAGCATGTGGGATCTAGTTCCCCGACCAGGGATCCCACCCGGGCCCCTTGCATTGGGAGTGTGCAGTCTTAGGCACTGGACCACCAGGGAAGTCCCCAGAAAGCTCTGACATATTAAAAATCAGCTTAAGGTAAATTTAATATAAAAGGTTTACACATCAGTCAATAAAGGTGTTGTCCTTATTATTTTCCGGGGCTCATCGAATTTTACAAATGATGTTGTAGAAGGTGAAATGTATGCCCCTGAGAGACAAACAAGAGTTGGATGGGTTTGGGTAGAGTCCAGGGTAGGGTCATTTGTGTATTAAGATTCTGTTTTCCACAGTATGCTGCTGCTGCTAAGTCACTTCAGTTGTGTCCAACTCTGTGCGACCCCATAGACGGCAGTCCACCAGGCTCCCCCATCCCTGGGATTCTCCAGGCAAGAACACTGGAGTGGGTTGCCATTGCCTTCTCCAATGCATGAAAGTGAAAAGTGAAAGTGAAGTCTCTCAGTCGTGTCCGACTCTTAGTGACTCCATGGACTGTAGCCTATCAGACTCCTCCGTCCATGGGATTTTCCAGGCAAGAGTACTGGAGTGGGGTGCCATTGCCTTAAGTTCCTTAAAAAAACTAAAAATAGAACTACCATATGACTCTAGTAATCCCACTCTTGGGCATATACCTGGAAAAAACCATAATTCAAAAAGATATGTCTTTCTCAATATTCATTGCAGCACTCTTTACAATAGCCAAGACAAGGAAGCAACCTAAATATCCATTAACAGATGAGTGGATAAAGATGTGCTACATAAATACAATGGAATACTACTCAGTCATCAAAAGAAATGAAACCATGCAATTTGCAGTGACATTGATGGACCTGGAGACTGCCATACAGAGTGAAGAAAGTCAGAAAGAGAAAAACAAATGTCGTATAATGTCGCTTATTTGTGGAATCTAGAAAAATGGTACAGATGAACTTATTGGCAAAGCAGCAACAGAGACACGGATATAGAGAACATACGTGTGGATACCAGAGGTAAGGGGGAAGGAAGGCAGTGGGATGAATTGGGAGCTTGGGATTGACATATATACATTGATACTATGTATAAAGTAGTTAAGTAATGAGAACCTACTGACTAGCACAGGGAACTCAAGTCAAAGCTCTAGGGTGACCTAAATGGGAAGGAAATCTGAAACAGAGGGGAGATATGTATAGCTAATTCACTTTACAGCAGAAACTAACACAGCATTGTAAACCAACTATACGCCAATAAAAATTAATTTAAAAATTAAAAAAAGATTGTTTTCCAGAACATAGCATCCTGGACGAGGTGGAGAACCCCAAAAGACTCCCTCACACAAACAAAGAAAACACTCTGACTGACTTTGGGTGGAGACAGACCAGATTGGAATCCAGTTCCACCTCTCCCTGAAGTTTAAACGTTTTCATCCATGAAGCAGGCTCTCCACTGCCACCCGTGGGGTGCGGTTCTGAAGGCTGGATGAGGGGAACCAGGGAAGGCGATGGAAGGGAAACAGTTTGCTGAGGCGGTTTCACTCCAGGGCCTGAGCCTCTGGAGATGCCACAACAGGGAATCTCTGGGGCAGGGGATGTGCAGGGACCAACGCACAAGGCTTTAGTCTCTCGTCTTCCCAGAGCATGTCACAAGGCACAGCTCTTGAGTATCATTTTCTCAATGTTCAGGAACTTAGTGGGAGAAAGAGTGATGCACTGAGGCTTAGGTGCAGGGAGCAGTGCCTGCGGTCCGCCCAACACCCAGAGGATGCAGGACATCCAGCAGAAGATGCTACAGAGACACTCCTCGGTCCAGGTCTGGTCTATTTGTTTCAGCACATACATGTCTCCTGCAGAGTTTCCAGACTCCCAGTCATCACTGATGTCTAAGAGACAGAGAAACACACTCCTGTAAAAAGATGCTGTCGATTAGCATCAGACATCTTTCTTCCTCTCTTAAGAAAATGGACCTCATCTCTGCACAGAATCTAAAATACAGGTAAACAAAAAAGAAATTGTAAACAACCTCTCAAACACCCACCACCCAGATATGCTCATATATTTTTAAAAATTTTATTTATTTCTTTGATTTTTGGCTGTGCTGGGTCTTCGTTGCTGTGAGCAGGCTCTCTCTAGTGCGGTGCGCGGCTTCTCACTGCAGCGGCTTCTCTTGTTGTGGAGCACGGGATCTAGGGCGTGTGGGCTCGTTAGCTGGGCGTGAGCTCAGTAGTTGCTCCGCGGCATGTGGAATCTTCCTGGACAGAGATCTGACCTGTGACCCCTGCCCCCAGGTATGCTCATGTCAACATTTCCGTTTCTGTCACTATAGTCTTCTGCTCTGGGAACATGAGCATGTGTCAATATATGACAGATGCCACACCAGAGCCAGAGGACTGGGCTTCAAACCACGTCTCTACAACGTGTAGACGTGAAGTAAACGTGTTAGTCGCTCAGTCGTGTCCAACTCTTTGAGACCCCATGAACTGTAGCCTGCCAGGCTCCTCCATCTACGGGATTGTCCAGACAAGAATACTGGAGTGGGTTGCCATTTCCTTCTCCAGAGGATTTTCCCGGCCCAGGAATCAAACCTGGGTCTCCCACATCGCAGGCAGACTCTTTACCACCTGAGCTACCAGGGAAGCCCAGTATGTAGACATGTGACCTGGTAAATGAGGTCATATGCTCCTCTGAGTTCTGGTGAGGGACGAGAGGATTAAATACACAGTACGCTCAGAACTGGACACGGTGGAAGACAGTGCTTACGGTGTGAGATCAGGACGCCTGGGGCAGGAAGGGCATCTCCCACAATTGCTGGGGTCTGCACGTCCACGTGTGTGCCCGTCTGTTGATGGGTGAACAGGCCTGGATTGAGTGTGTGCATGTGTGCAGCTCTTATGTCCAAACCGACAACACAGGATCTAACTTAAGGCAACACACTTTTTTCACACCACTTACCATGAAAATATTTTCAAGTAAATAAATACAGATCTGCATCTGTATCTTAGCGGCTCTGGTGTCTCCCACTGTACAGATGTACCAACCTATCTATGCTTTCCAACTGCTGATGGTCTGCATAATCATTTGGAGTTGTGTTTATGAGCTCTCCTGGTATGTATCACAGAAATTTAAAAGGAAGTCAAAGACCAGAAAAGCAATGGTCCACTAGATCAAAACAAGACTATTTTCCACTCCTTTGAACCAACCTCAACTTAGTGAAGTGGCTTATTCAGCCCACTCAAGTCTAGTTATGATTTAAATCAGAAGCTATAATTTAATACCTGCTCAACATTAAAAACAGTAAGATCATTTGAATACAAATTTTATTTAATAAAAAGGCTACATGATTCTTAACAAAATAAAAATCAGAAAAACTTCAAACGCTTCCCTTCTAACCCTGTGGATGCCTCTGTGTTGCTGGGCTACCAGCCCCACCCCCCATGACCACGCAGCCTGGACGGGGTGCGTCAGGCACCGCCGGGCTCCAGGGAAACCTAGGTAAGAACACGCCTAGCCCATCTTCCAATCAGAAGTGAATGCTGGCCTTCCGAGCGACAGGTGAGGTATGTGCAAGGCTAGAATTCTGAAGGGGCACAGATTTTGTTCCAGGGAGTCGGTCTTGCTCCTAGTTTGCATGTCTGTGGGTCTGGACTGTGCGAAAAACCGGCTTGTCCACGAACTCCACGGTGCACAGCTCCGGGCCGCCATCCTGGCAGGGCGCATGCTCCAGCTCCAGCACCACGATGGTGTTTGGGGTCGAGGTCACCAGGATGTGCTGAGGCACGAACAGGGTCATCTGGGGGCCCCGCGCTGGCCAGTAGCGGCCGAGGTTAACACCGTTGATCCACACCTGACCCTGGAGAGAGAGAAAACCATCAACCCAGCTGTGCTGATCCCTGAGGGACGTGAAAACCTTGGTGCAGGGCGGGTGGGGTAGGGAAGCAGGCAGTGTCCCCAGGAAGATGCTCAAGTCGGGCAGGAGCTGGGTGGGAGAAGCCACTCATCCCAGTACCCACCCTGCTTCAGGAGGAGACGTGTTTGGCCCCTCCTGTGGCTTCGGTGCCGCACAGCTCAGCACTGGATGACGCCGTGGCACAGTCACCAAGTTTCTGAATTTTGTCCTGGGTCTGGCGCGACGTGGGGGTGGGGTGCCTGTCTGCACACGCCCGCCTCTGCCTCTGTACACAGTCGCCTCCCTGCCTCCTCAGGACACGAGCTTTGCCTCTGTGCTCCCCCCTCCTCCAGGCAGATGGGGGCCTTGCTGCCCGAGGTAAGCAGGAGCCCAGCAGCCCAGACACATGCGCCCTCTAGAAGGATGGGGGGAGTCGAGGAGGGAGAGGCTGGCCATCCAGGTGGGTGTCTACTGATGGTTTTCACACCAGCATAAGAGTGAGGGGTGGGGACTTGCTTCAAGGAGCACAGAGTATCCTACAAGCTGCGAAGACTTCTGCTGCTGCTGCTGCTGCTGCTAAGTCGCTTCAGTCGTGTCCGACTCTGTGCGACCCCATAAGATGGCAGCCCAGTAGGCTCCCCCATCCCTGGGATTCTCCGGGCAAGAACACTGAAGTGGGTTGCCATTTCCTTCTCCAATGCATGAAAGTGAAAAGTGAAAGTGAAGTCGCTCAGTTGTGCCCGACTCTTAGGAGTATGAAAAGCTGCTTCCACCGCAAAACCCAGGAGGAGGAGAAAGTTCTCAGGAATGGGGCCCGGGCCGGGGTGTGTCTGCACAGTGTGAGAGCAGGAGCTAGAATTTGCTGTCAGGTGGGACTTAGCAGTTGACGGAATAGGTGGACCATTCTGTTACGGAGAAAGCAAGGGAGCAAAGGAGAGGAGGTCACACACAAGAGAATACCTGAGAGAGGATGGAGGAAGGAAGAAGGGAGGAGGAGGGGTGGGAGGAAGAAGCACCAAAATTGGCCCCACAATGGCCCTAATGTCTTGGGGAAACATCCTGGAGAGGTCCCGCCCTGGTTGCCCCCTGAAGCCCTGATCCTGAACCCAGCTCTGGGTGCTCACCCTGGAGCTACCTACTCAGGTCTCACCTTTGGGTAATTTTCAGCCCCCAGGTGGCCCCTGGATGCAAGCTTCCCACCTGGCTTCAAACCTTATTCCTGCCGCCTCCTGCCTGTATGACCCTGGGCAGGTCCCCACTCCCACTGGTGCTGGGGACGGGGGGCAGGCAGGAGGAAGCCGCGCGTGGTCAGCATGGCATGGCTGCACCCCTCATGCCACCCAGTGAAAAGACCTTGGCCTCCATGTCCCCTTGAAAGGAAGCCAGTGATGGAAAGCCACCTGTCTGTTGGGATAAGTCATTTAGAAAAAGGGTGACAGTTTCACACTTCTCAGAATTATTTTACTCTTGTTTTTACCACGGGATATGCTATCTCGATCCATGCTGAAGGCACACGCAACCGACAGCTTCACCAGGGTTTATCACATTGACGATCTGGTGGTGCCCCGTTTCTGCAGTGTTAGAGAACAGTAGAGGCCGACTCTGCAGTAGGGGTAGGGGAAGATGGGCTCCATAGGGGAGCGAGGGAGAGCACTGTGAGCAGCACGTGTGGGCGACCCCAGTCCCACCTTGCGTGCTGGCCACACCGAGGAGCAGTCCCTCCCAAGATGCTGCACCTCCAATACCTCTCCCGCTGCACCGAGCGGGTCTCCTGTGTTGGTTATTGGGACTGGGGAGCTGGGTGAGAAAAGGCGCTCCCAGCTCCCTCCAGGGTTAGGGGGTGCAGCATCTGGCAGAGGAGATGAGGTGCAGCGGGCTGGGGCCCCAGGAGCACCTTGCTTGACACTGAAAGGTGGCAGGGGAGCTGGGCCACTGTCAGGGGCTTGCACGGGTAGACGAGGGACTGGCACGTGTGGGCTCAGCTCACCCTTGGTCCCCCAACTCCCCCAGGTCTAGCTTATCCTCCAAATGCTGCCCTGCTCACAAACAGTGCAGTGGCTGCACGAGACAACAGCCCTAAAGACCCCTCCAGGAGCTTCCAGGGGTACCACTTCCTCCTGGGAACCCCTCGAGGTGCCGACTGGACCAGCCAGGGAGGAAGATGAGCATTTCTGCCTTTGATTCTCCAGTCCCTCTTCCAACTTTCGCTTCCCCAGCTGCCCCCACATTTCTGGAAGGTCCAGCTGCCACCAGTGAACACTCAGGGTGGCCCCACTTCCCAGACTGCTCTGTGACTGACAGATGTAACCCCTAACTGTCACTCCTAGTTGCTCATCAGAGTGGATGTAATTTTTCTTCTGACCCTCCTGGCTTTGCATCATCTGTTTAAGTTATCTTTTCTCTCCCAAATTATCACCCATTTGGAGCCTTCAGCTCCCATCTGGATTCTGCCTCCTAACTCACCTAAGTGACTCTAACATGTAGATATTGTGCCTGGCCCCTTCTCTCCAACCTTCCCCAAACTCAGGGTTACAGGATCTCTGTTGTTGGTGGTTAGTCGCTAAGTTGTGTCTACCTGTCTTGTGACCCCCTGCTGTAGGGTCATTCTGTAGCCCACCAGGCTTCTCCATGGAATTCTCCAGGAAAGAATACTGCATTTCCTTCTCCAGGGGATCTTCCTGACCCAGGAATCAAACCTGTGTCTCCTACATTGCAGGCAAGTTCTTTGATTTTGGTTAATTCTCCAAAGCAAGAAAAATCTTCAGGACAGTTTCCCTCTACTCTCTGTCCTGAACAGAATGGGCGTGCGGGGATGCCTATGACAGTTTGGTTGCCCTTCCAACCCAGAGGAATGAAGGATTCAGAGAGTATAGGTCATGGTACATAGTCCTGAGGCCCTGCTGGTCCACAGAACTGTCCACAGAGATGGAGGGCTTGGTGTTGCCCCACAGGGTAGCTACCTGCACTGACCAGCGGCTGGTGCAAGGGAGGAACTAAATTTTCACTTTGAATTAATTCAAAGGTAAATGGAAAATAGCCAGGTGGCCGGTGACTGTTGTGCTGAGCAGCTCAGCAGAGGTGTGGTGAATGCGCATCACTCCATCATCAGACTCATCTCCCTGCTCCTCTCTACTTTCCCAGCCAGTTCTTCAGACACATTCCGGGCAGCGCAGGCTCAGGAGCCTGGAGCCACTCCCCACCCCACCGCCCGGGCAGGTCCCCCTGCTTCCTCTAACTCTAGATCCCAGGCTCCACACAGCAATCCCCCACACTCCAAGCCTTTGGATCCCTCAAGTGTCCACCCCATCACCACCTCCACAGAGAGAAGGTCATCTCACCCTCCTCAGTCCTGGGGCTTCCATTCCAAGTCCCTCGCTTGCCCTTTAATATGATTCTTCTAGTTACTGTCATTGTTTGCATACGCAGTCACTTGTTTCACTACTGGTTTATCAGCTCTTTCCAGCACAGAGACATACGATATACACCCATGACACCCAGGAGGTAAGACTCGTGGACGATTCTGCCCAGGCAAATACCCAGCCCCACTTCAAGAATACTCCTGTCCCTCCCCTCCCAGCTTAAGAATTTTAGGGACTACTGTTCACAGGCAGAACAATGCAGCATTTGCCTACTCCCTTGATTAACACTGATTTTTTTAAAACACAATTTTTTACGGCACTAAAAAAATCAGTTTAGGACTTCCCTGGTGGTCCAGTGATTAAGAATCCGCCTTCCAATGCAGGGGACATAGGTTCAATCCCAGGTCTGGGAAGATCCTGCATCCTGTGAGCAACTAAACCCGTGTCCACAACTTCTGAAACCCATGCTCTAGAGCCTGTGCTCTCCAACAAGAGGAGTCACCGCAGTGAGAAGCCGGCACAGTGCTACTAGCGTGTGGCCTCGATTGCGCAACTAGAGAAAGCCTATGCTCGGTAACTAAGATCCAGCGCAGCCAAAAAAAATCACTTTAAAAGAGTCAAACTGAAAAAAAAAATCTATTAAAATATATATGTACATTCTGATTCTTGTTTCTCTTTTAAAAAATTATGCTGAAATTATTGGTGGGGGGAGAGTAGGCCCATGTGATCTAAAAACAGACATAACTCTTTTTTTCCCTTTTGTTCTAGCCACGTGGCTTGCGGATCTTAGTTCCCTGCCCAGGGATAGCACCTGTGCCCCTTGGGGTGCAAGCTCAGAGTCCCAACCATTGGACCTCCAGGAAAGTTCCTAAAAGTAGACACACTCTTAATCAACACAGTTAAGTATTAATACATACTAAGGCCGAGCATCTGTAGAGCGAACACCGATGGCTTCAGAGTTTCCCTGGGTTGTCCCAGCTGAGACATCTCCATGACAAATGCTGACTTTCTCTGACTGTGGCTTGACCCCTGACAGACTCCCCGCTCTCTGCTAAATATTATCACCAAGGTCGTAATAGTTCCAGTGAAGGACAGGTTCCTGGCAGTGACTGACTTGCTTCTGTGTTAATCAGGCAGACATGTGTCTGTCTGTCTGTTTTCAATTCTCCAGATAAATAGAACCCTCTGAGAAGAATGTAAAACAAAAGATTCAATCCTGGTTTAAGTCATAGCTTCAACATTCTCAAATGTGGTCAGGAGTTCCTTTAACAACACCAAACTTGGGTTGAAGGTTGACTCTGTTCTACTCTGGAAGAAGACATTTAGATACTTGGAAGACTTAAAGGTCCATTTCTCAAGGTTAAAAGGTTCTCACATGCATGATTCATGAGTATTTATGGTGCTAACTTGGGAGGAAAAAATAAAAAAAAGTAAAACAGTGAGAGATAAGATGTTAAATAAACCTCCACACAGGAGAAAACCAAAATCTCCCCTTCCTTCAGACCCCAAGTCTGTAGCTGATGCAACACCTTTCCTTCCTCCTTTGGCTTAGAATAAAAAGTTTACGATTTCTCTGTATTTTAGGACAGACCCAGATAGAATCGAAGCCACGAAAATGCAGAATATTAACATAAAGGATGAGTCATTTCCTGCTCTCAGCAAACCCCAAAAGATAAATTCCTTCCTTTTCAACTCGCCCTGGGTGCCAGCATTGCTTGATCTTTTCATGGAGCATCTCCCCTATGACTTTCCTTATGCGTCCTCACATTCCTGGAATGAAGCTAAGACCTGGTAAACGAAAACCATCTCTAGGCAGCCATATACCATTTGTTGCGGAGTCCATGCACTAAAATTTGTAGGAGATTCTCCTTTACTCAGAGCCCATTTACTCCTGTTGGCATACAATTCTTACAAGCCTTGTTACTAAATTAATATACATTTGGGCAAAGGTATCTATCTAGTTTCCAAGTTCACAGGACTTGTGATTAGAAACAATGAATGAAGTGGAAATAGTAAGCCTTGTTAGGGGTAGGAGAACTGTAAATCAGGCCAAAAAGAGCTGAAAAAGCATATCAAATTTAGAATGAAAGTAGGGTCAAACAGGGCTAAGACCGTGGTAGGCTGCAGAAATGCCCACAACTTTTCACAGCATATGCACTCAGGAAGCAGAATCTTGGATGGGGCTGGTCAAGTGTTGGGCAAAGAACATGGAAGAAGTGACATGTGAATTCTGACTTGGGTCTTAAGAATCCTTGCACATCTGTATTTTTTTCTTTGAACACTGCCAGTCATCATACGAGCAAGCCCAGGTTGGCTTGCTAGATGATGAGAGAGACACAGATGGATCTGTACGGCCTCAGCAGACAGCCAGCCAAGCCCCAAGACGAGGGCCTCCTCACCGACTGGAAGGGCTTGCCCAGCCAAGACCAGCGGAACCACAACCCAGTCTGCCAACACTCCCAATCAGGAGCTAAATAGAGGGTTGCTGTTTGAAACCACTAAGTTTGGGGTGGTTTTTTAGACAGCGAAAGCAAACTGATAACACAGCTCCATGGCATCAATGTACAGCAGCATGCTACTTTTCAGTAAAGTAAATGATGTCATTGAACCCAATTTCACAAGAGTAGGGTTATCCTCTACTAGTCAGTTCCTCTTTCACCAATTAGCCTCCAAATCCCATCTCCAAGTCCCCACCTCTGTCGTATCTGTACCTCTCTCAGGGTTGTTGTAAATAAGTGAGAGGATTCAGGTGAGCACTCAGCATGGTGGCTGGTGTGCAGGGAGCTCTCCACAAGACTGCTGGTATTGTTTCCCACAGTTGGGCCCCTTTTTCATCCTCTCTGCTGCACTAAATTCCAGCTTCCTTCCTTGTCCCTGGACCACTTCTCCTGCAGAAGCGCAAGTGTTGGGGGAACGAGGAAGAAGGGTCTGTCTTATATGTATCAGATGGGATCTGAGGCCCCCAGTGGTCAGTCCACCCTGGTGGTTGG
Source organism: Bubalus kerabau (assembly GCF_029407905.1). Classification (NCBI taxonomy): domain Eukaryota; kingdom Metazoa; phylum Chordata; class Mammalia; order Artiodactyla; family Bovidae; genus Bubalus; species Bubalus kerabau. The sequence continues at coordinate 9,104,559 of NC_073643.1, forward strand.
ATGTGGTGTTCCCCACCCTCAAAAATGATAAGCTGGAAATCGGGGTGTTACATCTGTGGGGATGAGCTCCCCTCAAAGTGTAAGCAGAGGGCCCTGAATCAAGTCCTGAGAACTGAAACACAGACAGAGAAAGAAAAGCCTGAGAAGGAACGAAGACAGGGTAGGAAACCAGAAGTTCGGCTGTAGACATCAGGAGAGCTTCAAGGGAGGGCGTGGTTACCTGTGTCAGATGCTACTTGCCAAGAAGTTAAGTGAGACATGTCTGGGGAGCATGTCACCATGTGGGTGTCAGTGATCTCAGCAGGGACAGCTTCTGAGCATGGGAGCAGAGTTCCTGCCCACTGCCGTCCACTCTGCAGACTGAGTCCTTTCCTGACAGGCATCTTCCCGCTGCATTCCCATAAATGCTGAAGTTTCCCCTTTAACTTGCCTCACACAGCCCAGCCCCCGTAACCTGTACAGAATTATCCATAGAGACTCAAGATTGACGGGCCATCTAGAAGATGACCATCAGGTCTGGAAACAGAGATGACACAATTTCATTGTGCTGAATGCAACTTTCCTTTTTTGCTGTGTTCTAGACTTCATGGCCACTCCCTGTGACGACCAAGAGCGGACAGCTCTTCCTGAATGAGCAGGAAGTACCTGAGTGGCCTCTGACCCCCACCGTGCTCCTGAGTCATTCCCCTCAGAGGCTGACAGCGCCATACCTCCAGTTGTGTAGGCTCCAAATTCTGGAGTCCTAGTTCTGAACAACCCGTTGGGGATTCCCATGAGCCCCTCCTCAGATTCAATAATGTCCTAGAATGGCTCACAGAATGCATAAAAACACTTTACTGATATCTATGGGGTTATTATAAAGGATACAACTCAGAAATGGCCAGACAAAAAAGATTCACAGGGCAAGGTATTAGGGGTGCGGGGCTGAGCTGCCGGCCGTCTCCATCTGTACCTCCCGCCCAGGTGTAAGCTCTGAAGTGTTCACTGACCCAAAAGCTCCTGAATCTTGTTGTTCTAAAGTTTTTTTGTAGAATTTCATTTCCAGTCCCTGACCCTAACTCCAGAGGTTGAGGAAGGATGGGCTGAAAGTCCCAATGTCTAATCACATTGTCTTTCTGGTAACTAGGCCTCAGGATAGGACTGATCACCAGAAAGACCAAATAATTAGAGAGCTGGAAATTTCAAAAGCAAGATTCAAAAAGTCTCCAAATAGAAGTTAGTTATCAACCCTTCATTATAAATTCTTTTATCCATGGTTCTTTTACAGCTTCTTGCTTTTCATCTATATTCAATGTTGATTTATTTTGGTCACCAGCATGTGGTGTCTCCATTCCCTGACCAGGGATCGAACCTGTGCCCCTGGCAGTGGAAGCTTGGAGTTCTAACCAGTGGACCACAAGGGAGGTCCCTCTATGTAGCTTCTTAATGTTCAAAGCTTAATTCTGGTAGAGGAAAAACCGGAAGTTATCCCAGCCCTCTCACCCCCATGCTCTGCTAGGCACCCAGACCTACTGCAAGTGGTAAAAAATGTAGGAAGTCTACAGAGGATATTCATGTGGTGTCCTCCACATGCATCTGAAGGAGAGATAAACAGCACACACGTCACTGCAGAGACAGAGTAAGGGTTTTAGGTCTGGCCCATCTGGCACGCTGGAGCACTCAAGAGCAATGCTTACTGTGGGGAGTTTGTGGCCGGATGAGAGTTCTGTGCAGACCAAGCGCTGGTCTGTGTCTCTTGGATGAAGCCAAACATGTCAGACCACTTCCCAAAGAAATCCCAGTTGACGTTCGGGCATTTAACCAGAAAGCCACATCCGACTCAAGTATGGCCGATTAATCAGAAATGACTTTTTTTTAATCTCCTGAATCTCCTTATCAGTGACTTCATTCACCCCATCAAAGTAGTTTCTCTATAACAAGTGAATGGCAGAAGTCAAAGGGCCAGAACAGGGGCCTCCACGGGGCCTCCCAGCTGGAGGATAGAGTGGGTTCGGTGCCGAAAGGCAGAGTCTTAGAAACCGCCCACGCTTTGGGTGGTCCATCCCCTCTGCATCCCCCTGATCTGCTAAAGTGCACATCCTCCCAAACTCAGAACTCCAAGCCCTGGGAGGGGGTGTGTGATCTGTCTGCCGGGCATCTGTTGATCGCTCAGAACCTCAGGAGCTGGCATGGACGGTCCATGGCAATAGGGACCACCGCTCGCTGGAACAGAATAGAAAACGCGCATGCTCTGTCCTAGGCATGATAAACGTGTGTTCTCTGACCTTCAGAGCTAGGCAACCCAGGCTCACAAATCTCAAGGACAGACTTTCTGGTGTGTGTGTGTGAGGGGGTAAAGCTTTACTGAAATGTAATTCACATACTATATAACTCCCTCATTTCAAGTATACAACTCAGTGGTTATTAGTTTACTAAAGAGCAATCCAACCATCACCCCAAAGAAAAACTCTTCAGTCTTTAGTATCCACCCCCACCCCCTTTCCCTAATACCCCCTTTTCCCTGCTCTAGGCAACCACTAATCTTCCTGGGTCTATAGATCTGCCTGTTCCGGACATTTCACATACATGGTATCACATGGTATATATGGTTTGTGACTAGCTTCTTTCATGGAACATGTTTTCAAGGTTCATCCATGTTGTTCATTTGTCTTTTTAATATTTTGATTTATTAACACTGCTGGGTGGACTTTTCTCTAGTTGTGGTGAGCAGGGGCTACTTTCCACTTGTGGTGTGTCAGCTTCTCACTGCGGTGACTTCTCTTGTTGTGGAGCAAGGGCTCTAGGACGCCCAGGCTTCAATGGTCGTGGTGCATGGGCTTAGTTGCTCTGAAGCATGTGGGATCCTGCCGGATCAGGGATCGAACCCCGTGTCTCTTGCATTGGCAGGTGGATTCTTTACCACTGACCCACCAGGAAAGTCCTGTTCATTTGTTTTTACTGCCAAATAATTTTCCATTAAACGGATAGGCCATACTTTGTTTATTCATTATTAGTTGATGGGCACTTGGGTTTTTTTACCTTTTAGTTGATTTTGGATAATTCTGGGTAATACTGCTCTGTACATTTGTGTACAGTTTTTACCTTAATTTTTGGCTGAACCATGCAGCATGTGGGATCTTAGTTCCCCTGCGTACTAGTTTTTGATGAGACGTATGAATTAGATGAGTTTCTTGGGTTCTAAACACCCTGACATATTCATAAATGTTGTGTGCATATGTACTTTAAGATTAAATTTTTTTTTAACTTTTGACTCCGCTGTTTCTTGGTTGCTTTGTGCAGGCTTTCTCTAGCTGTGGTGAGGGGGGCTGTGGGGGCTACTCTTCGTTACTATCCAGGAGCTTCTCATTGCAGTGGCTTCTCTTGCTTCGGAGCACAGTGGACTCTGGAGAGCGGGCTCAGTAGTTGTGGCTCACGGGCTTCGTGGCTCTATGGCATGCAGAATCTTCCCAGGGATAGAACACGTGTACCCTGCATTGGCAAGTGGATTCTTATCTACTGCACCACCAGGCGAGTCCTGTACATGAACTTTTCAAGCATAAAGGTGCAGAAAACCCATCAGACTAATTAAGTGAAGAGCTTCTGCCTGGATCATTAGTACAAGCTCCCCCTGGCCTTCGAGGCCCTGTACATGCTGCCGGCCTTTTCATCTGGGCCTCCAAGTCAGACAGACCTAGGGCTGGGGAGCCTTTTCACCAGCATGTCTGTACCTCACACCAGATACTGAGGTCTTTGAGCCTCTATCTGCTCATCTGCAAACTGGAGACACTACCAGGACATCCTACCACAGGGGCCTCCTTTGATGATTATAAAGATAGTGTCTCTTAAGTGCTGAGCAAAATGCCTGGGTCAGTAACTCTTGGGTGTGACACTTCCATGACCTGGCCAAGGTGAACCCCTTTGACCTCCAAAAACACGCTATGCTTTTCCATTTATTTTTTTCCTTTATATCTGCTATTCTTTCACTTGAAGTTCCCTCCCTGACATAACCTCTGATTCTGACGAAGGACTTATCCATCCTTTGGGTGTGTTTCAAGCTCCATCTGAGCCTTCAGCCCTGCTCATAACTCCTGGGAAAGATAATGCTGTCTTTATGCGTTACATCTCTTGAAGGTTCTTTCTCTAAGCCGTGGAACTGATGCCCCCTGGGGAGCCACCGTTTGTGTTAGCTCTTCTCGTGGGCCCCCGGCAACAGCCAAGCCTCTCTTCACCAACGGGACCCTCGGAAGGCCTGCACTCCACTCACCTCCAAGAGGTTTCTTGCAAGGGACCCAGCAACATAAGCAAGTCCCCTCTTCCACCTGAAGGCAGTTACAGAGCAACCAGGCCCAGGGAGGAGGCTGGATAAACCGGGCACTTAAAAAAAAATGCCTCTCGTGAAACTTATGGCTCAGCGGGTGAAACTGGGGCGCCAGCTTGAGTGACTTAGTGTCATGGGTGCTGAGTCCAGACTGGGCTCTAGGGGGATCAAGGGGGACAAAGGGTCTAGGAAGGTTTCAGAGAGGAGTTAATACCAGTCTTGAAGTTGTGAAGACCCAGTGGGCACAGAGAGGAAATGAAAAAGAGTGAACAGAGGACACCAAGAGGGAGAAGAGGGCCAGTAACGGGGGAAGGGGACATGGTGGAAGAGCGGGGTGAGGAAGCGGGAGGGAGAGAATGAGCATGCGCAATCCACTGGGAGGATCCGGGGAAGGCTACACTTTGTTTCCGGGTCAGGCCATACTTTATTTCCGGGTCCCAGCGGCCCTAGATATTGCTTCAGGGCTGCATGCAACAAGGAGTTGGCGAGAAGACGGAGAAGCTGACAAAGTGCAGGAGGAGGAAGAGAGAGAACAGGATCTCGGCCTGGAGGAAGAAGGTGGGGAGGGGGTTTGGAGCTTGCACTTCCTTCTAGAGGCCACGGGGCAGGAAATGAGGGTGGAGGCAGAGAGATAAGTCTGACAGGAAGCTGAGGAACAAAGGATCTCACCTGATAGCGTCAAGTAGGGTGAGTTCTCTGTGGAGGAGGTGGGGAGGAGGCAGGTGGTTTAAGGGAGGTGGTGAGAGTTAGAGGCCAGCTGGGGATAGGGAAGACTAAGGCCAAGGACTGCTGGGCAGCTTGGGGACCTCCAGAGTTTGGAGACTGAGGGGACGAATATGCCGGAGAGGCCACACCCGGGGTCCTCAGTTACCGAGAACTAGCAGAGAGAGGCCAATGCTGAATCCATTCCCAGTGAGGGTGAACAAGGAGTGGAAGGGCAAGCGGGCCAGTGGATTGAGGGCTCCTAAGGAAAAGACTTTTCACTGGAAAAGACTCTGATGCTGGGAGGGATTGGGGGCAGGAGGAGAAGGGGACGACAGAGGATGAGATGGCGCGATGGACGTGAGTTTGAGTGAACTCTGGGAGTTGGTGATGGACAGGGAGGCCAGGCGTGCTGCAATTCATGGGGTTGCAAAGAGTCGGACATGACTGAGCGACTAAACTGAAGGAAAAAAAATGGTGGTGTCGTCTAGGCAGGATAGGGAAGAACTGTGGCCCTGATGGTGGAGTTTCAGGTCATCTACAAGATCCAAGAGTAGACCTGGGAGCCTTGAGAGTTTTGAGGGATAGAAACATATGGCCAGAGGATGCTGCTAAGTCGCTTCAGCCTTGTCTGACTCTGTGCGACCCCATAGACGGGAGCCCACCAGGCTCCCCCATCCCTGGGATTCTCCAGGCAAGAGTACTGGAGTGGGGTGCCATTTCCTTCTCCAGTGCATGAAAGTGAAAAGTGAAGGTGAAGTTGCTCAGTCGTGTCGAACTCTTAGCAACCCCATGGACTGCAGCCTACCAGGCTCTTCCATCCATGGGATTTTCCAGGCAAGAGTACTGGAGTGGGGTGCCATTGCCTTCTCTGAGAGAGAGGATAGTAGAGCTTAAAATTACAGAAATATGTTCACCAGGAAATACATGCTTGGGCGATAAACTAAGTGTCAATAAATTTAAGAAGATTTTGCAACCATCACCACAATTTAATTTGGGGACATTTCCATTACCCCCAAAAAGAAACCCCATACCAATTTTCAGTCACTCTCTATTCCCACGCTAAGTCCTAGGCAGCCATTCATTTACTTTTTGGCTTTTCTGATTGGCCTTTTCTTTCTTTTTTTTTGATTGACCTTTTCTGAAGAATTCAGACAAATGGGATCACACAATATGCAGTCTTTCATGATTGGCTGCTTTTACTTAAGGGTCTTCAGTCTTGCAAAACACCTCCAAGGGAATAGTCAGCCTTTGGATGGGGTGTGTTAATCTCTATTCACAGGTGGGCAGGGACCTCCAGGGAGGCCATTAAGTATGACTATATATATATATAATAATAAAGCAATGAAAATCAAGTCAAAGAAACAATTTTGAACATGGAGGCAGAACTGGCTTCCTCCCTGCAACATTCCTTGAAGAAGGAGATGGCAACCCACTCCAGTACTCTTGCCTGGAAAATCCCATGGATGGAAGAGCCATGGGGCTGCGAAGAGCTGGACACGACTGAAGCGACTTAGCAGCAGCAGCAGCTTTTACTTAGCATGATGTTTTTCAGATTTATCCATGCTGTAGCCTGTATCAGTAGTCTGTCCCTTTTTATTGTGGAATATCATTCCATTATATGGATATTGCATAGTTTATTTCTCCATTTATCAGTTGATGGACATTTTGAATTATTTCCAACTCTTGGTTATTTTGATAATGCTACTATGAACATTTGCATGTAACTCTTTGTGTAGACACATGTTTTCATTTCTCTTGGAAACAGCTGGGAGTAGAATTGAAGATCCTATGGTAATTTTAGGAGAAATTGAAGAAACTGCCAAACTGTGTTCCAAAGTGTTTGTACCATTTTACAATTCCACTAGCAATGTAAGAGGGTTCCCATTTCTCCATATCCTTGCCAACATTTGTTCTTGTCCATCTTTTAATATTACAGCCATTCTTGTGGGTGTGAAGTGGTATTTCATTGTGGTTGATTTGCACTTCCTTAATGATTTGCACTTCCTAAAAGCATTAAGCGCATCTTTTCACATACTTATCTTCTTTGGTGAAATGTCCATGCAAGGCCTTTGCCCATTTTTTGAGTGGGTTGGTTATCTTTCTATTACTGAATTCTTTATATATTCTAGAACCAAGTCCTTTGTCAGATATATGCATTGAAAACATTTTCTGCCAATCTGAAGTTTGGATATTCATTTTTTAAATAATGTCTTTTGAAGGGAAAACATTTTCAATTTTGATAAAATCTAATTCATCAATTTTTTCCTTTAAGGATTATGTATTAGGTGTCAAGTCTAAGAAGTCTTTGCCTAATGCAAGATCAGGAAGATTTTTCTCCTTCTTCCAGAAGTTTTATAGAAGAATTGTTAGAAATAAAAAATAAAAAATGCTTCTAAAACAAAAACAGAGAATTCCTTGGTGATCCAGTGCTTAGGACTGTGTGCATTCAATGCTGAGGGCCTGGGTTCAATCCCTGGTCAGGGAACTAAGATCCCACAAGCTGTGCAGTATGGCCAAAAAAAAAAAAAAAAAAAAAAATATATATATATATATATATATAAATTAAACAATGCATATTTAAATCACTTTATGGTTCAAAGAAGAGATATTAAGGGAAATTAGAAAATATTTCAGAATGATAATGAAAACATATTTCCATAAACATGTAAAAATCAAACATTATAAAAGGGCACTTATTAAACACATGCCATGTGCATCTTCAGCTTCCCTGGTGGCTCAGCTGGTAGATAATCTGCCTGCAATGCAGGAGACCTGGGTTCGATCCCTGGGTTGGGACGATTCCCTGGAGAAGGGAATGGCTACCCATTCCAGTATTCTGGCAAAGAGTCGGACACAACAGAGCAACATTCTCTTTCACTTTCACATGTGCATCTTCTCTTGCAGCTTTTATTCCAGTATTTTTTTTCCATCTTCTCCTTCAGAGCCAAACTTCTCAAGAAGAATGTTTATCTTCAAGTATCTGTATTTTTCATGTTTCCATCTCCTCCCCCTTCAGTCCTCAGTAGAAGGCTGTTTGGCTTGCAGTGTTCGCTTCACTGTTCGCTTAGCCCTTACTGAGGGTCCCTGTGACCCCTGGTGCTAAACCCAGCAGAGATGCTTCAGTCTTCATCTCACTTGCCTCTTGGCAGCATAAATGCTGTTCTCCTCCCATTTGTTTGGTCTCTCCTTACTCTCCATCAGGTTTGTGTCTCTCAAAGATCAGCTCAAGGTCTTCCTTTCTTCCTTCTGCATCATCTGTCCTTAGAGGAACTTGTCTACTGGTCATGTCTTCAATGACCATCCATATACAAATGATCTCCTTCATATATTCCCAGCCCTCCTCTGAATACCCACCCATAAATCCAACAGCCTCCTCAAGTACCTTCTCTCCGCTATTCCCCATGGCCTAACTCAACTGTCCACATCCAAACTCATGATCATGCTCTTCTAGCACAAATCCTTTTTTGAAATTTCTTCTTTCAGTAAATGGTGTTATCTTCCTAGCAGCACGCCTAGAACCTGAGAGTCACCTGATAGGTGCTTCTCTTTAAATACCTATGTCCAATCTATCACTACTTCTTTATGGATTTAACTACAAACATCTCTCAAATAGTGTGTCATTGCCATCTTGTCCCACCAACCCCGTCTGGCAATGAAACTATGGTCCAGCCTCCTAGCCAGTTTCCCTGAGCCCAGTCCATCCCTGGGTCACAGAAACTCATCGCATCACAACCATGCCATGTCACTCTGTTTTGGTGGCTCTCAAAAGAAAGATAAAACTGTAATGTGGTTTAACACCCTGTCCCGATCTAGTCTCTCTCCACCTTCTAGCTTCTTCTCTGAACCACAACCCCTCTTCTCTATGTTCCATACCATTGAGTTCTCTATGAGTTCCTCATTTTGGCCACTTTTCCCTCTAACCACATAACCTTGGCATGTGCTAGCTCCTCTGCCTGGCGTATATTTCCCTCCCCTTTCTGCCATGTTAAGTCCTATTCAACCCCTCTATCTCTGTCAAGCATCATGTTCACATGTCCATCATGTTCCCTAACCACCTTAACATGGGCAAATGCCCAATTATTGTCAACCTCCATATCTCTTCTTAGCATCCATTGCATCTGTAATTGTATCATTTAATTTGAGTGATGATATGATTTGGGTATGCTAGATTTTAAGTTCCATGAGAGCAAGAGGGCTTCCCTCGTGGCTCAGATGGTAAAGAATCTGCCTGCAATGCAGGAGACCTGGGTTTGATCCCTCGGTCAGGAAGATCCCCCAAAGAAGGGCATGGCAACCCACTCCAGTATTCTTGCCTGGAGAATCCCATGGAGAGAAGAGCCTGGTGGTCTACAGTCCATGGGGTCACAGAGTTGGACACGACTGAGTGACTAGCACACACCCAGACTTTAAGTTCTGAGAGAGCAAGAACCATATCCAGTTCTCTTCATTTTTGGATCCTTAGTGCCTGGCACAAAGTCTGGGCACGTCGTAGTGAAAAGGAGCAGGACCCTATGGGCCTTCTCCCACCATGCTTCCTGCCTGCCTTTTGTCTGTAGAAAACCTTTAGCCAAAGGATAAGTTTAATCAGAGAACTAAGAAAATACATAAGCAAAGGAAAACAATCAAATAGGATAAAATAATAATAAAGTCAGTAAGCAAAGTCAAGGAGCTTTAGTTTCTTCTCAAGGGCTTTAGATAATATTTGAGCCATATCCTTGGAGCTGTGTTGTAGATGCTGAAACCCCCACCAGGTGGAAGACGTTAACTACATGAAGACCAGACTATAGCCCCACAAATTGGCCCCAGGGAAATGGAAACAAACTGACCCCAGAACTGAAGATTAATTGCACTTAAAATAATCAAGATGACACTGGTCAGGGATTTCCTGGTGGTCCAGTGGTTAGGACTCCACACTTCCACTACAGGGAGCCTGTGCTGAAGCACTGCTCAGGGAACTATGATCCCAAAAGCTGTGCAGTGCGGCAAAACAAATACCCAAAATGCTGTCAGACCACTGCATGATCAATTTCAAGGCGACTGTCAGAGCTGACTGTAGCCCCCTCCCTAACACCTATACAACTCTGAAGATCCCCTTTAAAAGCTCTTGCTCACTGCTTGTCAGTGGGAGGAGGAATGAATTGGCCTATGGACAGGAGTCTGCCCTCCCTTTGGTTGCATACATCTGAAAAAAAGACAACTTTCCTGTCCACTAACCTTGCCTCTTTATTGGCTTTTGAGCTCCGAGCACCTGGACCCACTTTCGCTAACAGATTTTGATGCAACGAGACTGAGCTCTCGCAATACCTGCCTCCTGGGGGTTTTCCCCAAGGGAAGCCGCCACCATGAAGACGCGCCAGGAAGGCTTCAAGGAGCCATTGCTCATGGCTCTCAGGTCCGGGAAGGAGGTTTGGGGGACATTCCTACTAGCTGCCAAAACCATTTGTTTCGGGGATCCTCCCTGTTTCTCCCCTGCTCAGCACTGGCTGCCAACATGCGCTTTCTTGGTGGAACGGAAAGACGCCTCAGGACGAGTTGAGGAGCTCCCAGACCCAGTAAGTCCACAGGTGTGCACCCGGCTAAATTCTCTTGAGCTTGAAGTGCTATTTGGGCATTTTTGCCAGCTGGTTCTGATGTATGTATGATGTTGAGGACTGTTTGTATCGCAAAGTGTTTATTTGGGACTCCATATCCGTCATCCTCTCGGGATTTATGACAGTTCTTTCTTCTGGTGTGTGAGTGTGTATTGTTTGTGTGATTGGTATTCTTGTCTTTTGTAAAGTGAAAAATTCAGGTTCAATTCATTAGAAAGATGTTAGCTATGAAACTATGACTAAAGAAAAAAGATTTTTTAAACACTGGATGGCCATCAAGTGTTCTTCAAACTCCAAAAAAAATTGGTTATGATGAAAGTCTTTTATTTTTGCATATGCAGTTAGAAAAAACATACTTTTTTTTCTATTCACAATTCTGACCCTGAGAGAAACAAAAATATGCTTAGGAGAAAGCTTAAAGTTAACTCTTGTCCTTGAAATACAAACACAGCTCACGTTGAGACTTCAGACTTGGGTTATTTAGTACAATTTTAAACAAAAAAAAGGAAAGAGGGCTTAGATTTAAACACAATAAATGCATATTATTAAATACACATATTGTACCACATTAAAGAGAAATTGTGCTATGAAAAAAATGTGTGTTTTTAGAGGTTATGGAATATGTTCTTCAGTTTGCCAATCAGAAATGCTGGTATAACAGTTCAACTACTTGTTTCTTAGTTTTGTTAAGGCTTTAAAGAGTTAAAAATTGTGATATGTGAAAATGATAGGGGATACATTTCAGTATATAAAGCAAGTAGGATATGTGTTGTCTGCCAGAGAAAATATAAAGGATGGAGATTTTGTTTTTTCCTTTGGTCCCACCGTGTGGCCTGTGGGATCTTAGTTTTCACCAAGGATCAACCCTGTTCCCCTGCAGTGGGAGCTCAAAGTCCTAACCACTGTACCACCAGGGAATTCCCGGGAGATATTTTTGTTGAAGGATAAAAGGAGAATAACTTTTGGGTGGGGAAAAAAATTAGAGAGAAATTAAAATGGATATAGAAAATATCCTTTTTTGTAAAGAAAAAGTACTATGAGAAAGGAATTTTGGACACTTAAGATTGATTAAAATCAGATTGAATTTAGTAAGGTAAATGAATTTTAACGGTAAGCTGATACAGGGCAGCAATTTGGTTTTCTCTCTGTTACGAGAATAGAGTTTTCCTGGAATATTGTGCTGCTTTTGATAACAGATTGTAAGTTTCTTTATCTAGGTAACTTTGAGTTTTCCAGAGGGCCCCTGAGGAATCTCAGAGAAAAATACTGTTAAGAAATTGACAGAATTCTAATGTAAAGCTGTTGTTTTTCTTCTAATCATACTTTTGACCCCAATGTTCAGGATAGAAAAAACTGTTTAATGAAGTTATCACAGAGTCTAACTACTCATGATGTGTACCATTGCTGCCTTTAAGTTTACTACTTAAAACACATGTACAAGGTGTAAAGATTGGGTATAATCAATACAGTGTATGACCTATAAAATGCTTCCCTGTCAGCATACCTCTCTCTGCTTGTTTGTTATGTCTAATTAGTTTTCTCCCAGTGTGGATGACTAGACAAATATATAAACAAAAAGTCGGCCTAGCACTGAGGGACATGAATGGACCCAGAGCAGGCAACAACTGAGCCACTCTGGCAACATTGGAAAAATATATTGATTATCAGTGCTTTTTATGGGAAAGGGGAAAATGGTAGAAGTTTTCACATACTGAGGTATGGGGGTCATTCTGGCTTATACATGATTTAATTTGGACTTTAGGCTGACCAGGGCTTCCCTGGTGTCTCAGACGGAAAAGAATCCACCTGCAATGCGGGAGACCTGGGTTCGCTCCTTGGGTGGGAAGATCCCTTGGGGAAGGAAATGGCAGCCCGCTCCAGTATTCCAAATATCCGGCTTATGGCCTATTAGACATACATTGTACATCTGCTTTAACCATTAAGAAGAAAATACATTCAGAGAATAATACAAAGATGCATTTTGATTATTATCCTCATCCATAATATGTCTGCTAATTTTTAAGCGTTTATCCAGGCACTGTGACAAGGCAATCAGATAGAGGTCATGTTTTCACAATACAAAATACTGATGCTAAACTTGAGACTTGAGATTATTTCCAACTCTGTGTCTATTCCCCAGATTAGGCAGGACTGTACCCCATTTCAGCAGAGAGGAACCAGAGCAGCCAACACCCACTGCCTCAAAGAATTGGGGAATACTGGAAGAGAAATGAATTAAAACCAAGTGCCTCTGCCATCTTTATTATTAACTTTATTCTCTATTCAAAACTTTTATTCCATTTCTTGCTCTCTATCTGCCTCTCCTTAATCTTGAAGAGTGTCAAAAAGGGGTGGATTGAAAGGGAACAAGACCCTATGGTCCCCAACCCCCATGTCCTCTGCCTGCCTTTTGTCTGCAGAAAACTTTAACCAGTTTAATCAGAGAATTGGGAAAATACAGAAGCAAAGGAAAACAGTCAAACAGGAAAAAATTATAATGGTTGAGTCAGTAAGCAAAGGTAAAGACGTCTAGTTTCTTTTCAAGGGTCATAGATAATATTCTGAACCATATCCTTGGAGCTGTGTTGTAGACACTGAAACTCCCACCAGATGGAAGAATTTAATTACATGAGGACCAGACTGCAGCCATGACATGAGATGCCACAATTCCGAGAATTGGCTCCTAGGAAATGGGAACAAATCGACCCTGAAACTGAAGATTAACTGTACTTAAAACAATGACACTGCTCAGACCACTGCATGACCAGTTTCAAGATGACTGTCAGAGCTGACTGTGCTGTTTCTGCATGTAGCTCCTCCCTCCACCTATAAAAGCTCTTGCCCACTGTCAGTGGTGGGGGAGTTGGCCTGTGGACAGAACTCTGCCCTCCCCCAGCGTTGCCAGCCTCTGAAATACAGCAAAGTTGCCTTTACACCAACCTGAACTCTTCATTGGCTTTAGGGCGGCTAGCAGCTGGACCCACTCTCAGAAACAGAAACCACTAAAATATTTGTTGAATAAATAAACTAGAGTCATGATAAGGTCTAAGATGAAAATAGGACTTGAAGTAGAGAAGACAATGGTGAAAGAAGACATGTCTTCAAAGAATAAAGGAGAATGAAGCAGCCAGTAAAGTGGCCAGGGGGAGCTGAGGATCCTACAGACGGGTGGATGCACCCCGGGCATGGGAGCATCCCCATACGGAGGTGGGGTGGTCTGGAGGGTATAGAGTTAGGCGTGAACAAGAGAAAACAGGCTTCCCAGAGATTTGTCCCTTTGCCTGGGCCAGATTTTCTTCAGTATAAACAAGAAATGCTATTCTTAGTCAGTTTTCAAAGAAGGTATGGTTTTTCTTAGGGGAAGGAGGAAGTTGCTAAAGAAAGTTGTCAGTGAAAATGAGCTAGATGGTTACCTTCAGGCTGACCACAGCATCTTTGAAGATCTGCTGTGGCCCTGCTCCTGACAAATGGATAAGCGTCCACAGAAAACCCTCCACTCCCCTGAGTCTCACGCAGCACACCATTAGCAGTCTTTTTGATGCTGTATCAGACACAGATAAGAAGACATCTGAGGCCTAAATGCAAATACTTTCCATGAAGACACTTACCTTGGTCCATCCAGGAAACTGGATAAAGGTGTCCTGAGGCAAGTCTGCGATCCCGCTGGGAATAGTGAAGTTACCCACATAAAAGGTTGGGAGTGCATAGGTAGGGGGGCTGTGTGCACGGGCTTTATTGTGGTAGCCCCTGTCACGGCCACCCCAGGTCCCCAGGTGACTGCGTACTGCATCCTCCATGTCCAACGGGAAGATCTCCCAGTTGGTGAGGGTTTTGGAACCAAGGGTCAGGTTAGAAACAAGACCCTGTAAAAGAGAAACAGAGTGATGAGCTGGGGGCTAAAGATGGTGCAGAGAGGCTTCATGTGACTCTGTGTTCCAGCCCTAAATTCCTGGGAAAAGCAATCTGGGATATGAAACACCAACAGCACGTGAAACCCAAACTGTGTGTCCATCAGAGTGACACAGATCTGGCTTGAAGCCAGAGCTTTCGACCTCAGATCCCCGTCTTCAGTGTTTGGTTCAGAGACATGGCCAGAACAGAGGAAATGATGGTTTCAAGGGTGGGAGAGTGCATGGAGGTGGGGGGAGAATGCAAAGGAACACTTGGCCACTGTAAAAGGATAGAAGCGTCTGTGATAATGATGGGGAGCCTGAGACTCACATTGTGAAGTTGCTCTATTTGTCCAGCGGAGGCAAGGGCTTGAGGTGTCCATGGCACCAGACACTGCATGGAAGCCTTTGCTCATGGCTCATCTGGCTTCCTCTTCCCAGCCTTTCATGAGGGGAACTTTTCCATCCCAGTGGGATCCCATATTTGTTCTACGACACCTCTCAATACCATGTCTCAGTGGCCCAATCAGTAATTCAATAAGCATTAACCATGCAGCTGTGTGCCAGGCTCTTTGCTGGGTCCTGGGGATTCAGGCACCTCACAAGAGTCCCCGTCACTCTGTGGGTCATTGTGGCCTATGATAGCCAAGCAGGACGACCATTAATTAGTCTGACCACAAGGACGGTAACAGGAATATTTCTTTTATACTGGAGACAAAAGTGGCCCCTGCATGACTGTTCTCCAAGAGTGTCACTGCTTTGCTTCTGAGATGCCACCAGGAGGGTCAGGAGATAGCCCCAGACACCTGTCCTGTCGTGGGTGTTGTCATCATTCTGGAGGTGCAGCCTTCCCTCCTCTAGCACATGGTGAGCTACCCGAGGGGCAGCCTGTATCTCAACATCCTTGCCTTCCCCCAAAAGCACCGCATGGAGCACACACACACAAGATGAGCATAACAAACACGTACTGAACAACGCTCTCAAAATGCACATCAGAAAAACATACTTGGACTAGACGCCTAGGCACAGACTACCCAAGAGAGCTGAGAGCAGTGCACGGAGAGAAAGGCTTTCTAAAATTCAAGAGTTTGTCCACACCCAGAAAACAGCAGAACAAATGCTAAGTTGGTTTTGTTGGCATGGGAGTGCCTTTTGCAGGCTCGGTGGGTTTTTTAAGCAAAGGAAAAGCATGGTGCGGTGGCTTCCTCCTTCTGTTTCTTGCTAAAGGATGGCTGAACTCAAATGCAAAGGTTCTGTTTGCAAAGCTCAACTTTCTCATCATCTACAGAGGAAAACAGATCTTCAAAATAACCCAACTTCTAGGCTGCAAAACAAATCAGGTAAGTTTACTCATCAAATTTGGCAAAGGGCGCATGCTTTTAAAAATTACTTCTATGTGGACTTCCCTGGTGGTACAGTGGATAAGAATCTGCCTGCCAGTGCCGGGGACACAGGTTCAGTCCCTGGTCGGGGAAGATTCCACGTGCCTCGGAGCAACTAAGCCCATGAGCCACAACTTCTGAAGTCCTTGCACCCCTGAGCCCACAAGCTCCAACTACTGAAGCTCATACACCCTAGAGCCTGTGCTCCACCATCAAAAGAAGCCACTGCAATGGGAAGCCCGCACACTGCAACTAGAGAGTTGTCCCAACTAGAGAAAGCCTGTGCGCAGCAGCAAAGCCCAGCACGACCAAAGCAGAAAATCACTTCTACGTGAACAGGGCTGCAAGGAAAGAGTGTATGCAGGAGAGTCTTTAAGTGGATTTACAGAAACTTTCCCCAATGACTTAGGCACAGTTTGGTCAACCTTTGAGTCTCACTCCCTACAGGGAGGCTGGGCCTACCTTAAAATCATTGATAGACGAGCCATAGTTCACACGCCCCATATTCTCCACCAGGAGGTCCAAGGTGGCTCCAGCTTTCCCTGTTATGTTCAGGGTGATCACAGATTCTCGTTCAAGGACTCCCTGGGCAACCTGTGGGTTCAATACCAAATGAGAATTAACTAGGGTTGGAGGGTCAGCAGAGGCAGCCTGCTCAGTCAACTGCACACTCATTTTGCTACCTTGAGTGTCACCAGACTTTGGACAGAAGTGATCTGATGGCTCCCTTGCCCAAGTCCTCAGCCAGGTGCCCAGGCTCCTGCAACAACTGCTTTCTTCATAGGAGGGTTGCCAGACTCAGCTCCCAGCAGGGAAGGGCTGACGCTGATTTCCTTAGCTCTGGGTTATTTTCTTGTATGTCTATTTTAATTTTTCATTTTGTATTTATTATTATTTTAAATGTTATTAATTTATTTTTAATTTTTGGCCATGCCGCAAAGCACACGAGATCTTAGTTCCCCAGCCAGGGATCAAACCTGCACTCCTTGCAGTGGAATCACAGAGTCTTAAACACTGAACTTCCAGGGAACGTCCCTTATTTTTTAAATTTAGCTTATTTTATATTGGGGTATAGTTGATTTACAATGTGTTCATTACAGGTGTACAGCTAAGTGGTGCAGTTATATGTATACATATCAATATATGAATTCTTTTTCAGATTCCTTTCCCATATAGGTTATTACAGAGTGTTGAGTAGGCTGTGCATCTATGGGGATGAAGGCAGAAATTCCAGGGGAAGATTTCTAATACAGGAATCTCTTCATGTGCTCACAGCAAAAAAGGCAGTAATAAAAAATAGGTTTTAAACCACATGGAGATGGGACAAAATAAGATAAACGAGATAAAATCAGAGAGTTAGGTGGAGTAGTTTTACTTCAAAATACCTGATATGATACATTAACCACAAAGATGAAATAATAGAATGAGGGGAAATAACTGGTATTTTAGCAGCAACATATTCCTAACTTTTTAAAATGCAAGATTCTTTAAAAAAAATAAATAAAAAAAAGTCACTAAAACAACCCTCAAGTTGGAATTTTAGAAATCGTTGCCATCAGTATACATACTTATAGCATTTTAGACATTTGCTGCCACTCAAATTAAAACCACTCATCACCACAGGATGGAAATATTTTCATTTGAAATTGTCTCTCACCTGAAACTACCACAACATTGTTAACTGGCTATGCCCCAATACAAAAGAAAAAGTTTAAAATCTGAAAAAAAAAATAAGTAGTTTGGGAGACATGGGAGATTGCTGTAGAGAAATCGAAGCAGCAGAGAATTAGTTCTGATAGTTCTTGAGTAACCTTGGGTGAATCACTCCTTCTCTGGCCCTTAATTTCTTTCCTTTTGTGTTGCTTTTGAAGCACAGTTGATTTACAATGTTGTGTTAGCTTCGGGTGTCCAGCAAAGTGATTTCATTTTACATATTCTTTTCCATTATTGGTTATTATAAGATATTGAATATAGTTCCCTGTGCTATAGAGTAGGACCTTGTCCTTTGCCTATTTCATATATTAAAATCACTTCATTCTTTCTTTTTTTTTTAAGAAAAATTAAAAAAAATTTTTTTTTCCTCAACAAATTTTCTTGGTTAAGAACAATCTTTCATGTGTTTATTTCACATGATTGTCTCAGCGAGAGGAATGGAAATCCTATAACGTTATGTATGAAATCAAAGTCTTTGTATCTCTTAGCTCTGATTATCATGAACAGCCCTTCAGAATATAACTTCTCCTGTAGGATGAAGACCCTAAGTTAAAATGACTCATCTGGTGTGTACAAAACAGACCCTGCCATCCAGGAGTAAAGAAGACAGGAATGACACCCAGTGTCAGTCAGAGGGGATGGCCCTGGACTAGGGGGGCGACCAGGAAGTTCGGATGGACGAGGGGGTGTATACCTCAGGCAGATGGAGTGCAGGTGAGGCTACACCAGCCAGCAAGGGGAAGAGCTCAGGAGCATCACGAGGAGGGTGGAGCCTGAGGATGGGAAGGCAGCAGTCTCCCTGACTGTCATGTTACTGAGGTAGGAGATAGATGGGCCCTTGGGTTGGACATCTGGCATTTGTCAAGTGGGGTCAAACTGAAGATACTCCAAGGACAAAGCTAGTGGCAGAAGCTGACCTCTGCTGAAGAGAAGCTGAAGATGACCACTCCTGAGGTCAAGGGAAACTTCCCTGTCCGTACACGTGCAGGCAGGCTCCTTGGGGGTCACAACATGCCACCCCATGACAAGTGAGGACATGCACCCAGAGGCCTCTGCAGTGGGATCCATTTTAGCAAAAAGTTACGCACGCATGTTGGGGAAGGCCTGAGGACAGGTCAAGTGTGAAAAAAGAAACAATAATTGGCCAAAGGTACACAAAGACCCAGAAGGACTGTCTTATATAAGGGATTTGAATCACCTCTTTACTACACTCCCCATTCAGGACACCTGCTGTCCTCTCCAGGTGTGCATTTCTGCCTTGCTTCAGTCTTTTATTTTTATTTATTTTTTGTATTTTGCTCCTGCTGTGTGGCATGCAAGACAGTTCCTAGATCAGGGATCAAACCCAGGCCCTGGCAGTGAAATGCTGACTCCTAACCACTGGGCGACCAGGGAACTCGGATAAACATGCTGTTTCTCTGAAGCTGCCCCTCTTCCTGTGCTGTGTCTCTAAGGATAAACTTGCTACCTGTTTTTACAGTTTTTGCCTCCTAGAAACATTCTTGCACTCACACAGGGGAAAGAGCCAGGAGAACTTTGCCTGTAGCCCCTGGTGGCCCAGCAGTTAAGATTTCTGCTTTTCATCCAGGCTAACCAGGTCCAGTTACTGGGCAAGTAATAAGATCTCTCAGGACTGCTTACTGCTGTCTCTCTGAGATCATTACCAAGTGCAATCCACAACTCTCCTCCCCCGTGGGGGCAGACACAGAAGTTCAGAGAGAATTCTTACCCCGTTCACAGAGACGTAGGCCCGGTCATGGACGCCACTGGGTGGTGAAGAGAGGGGTGTAGGGTCGCTGCAGTCTTTAGGGAGCGTTGTTCGGTACAGCACAAATCCAAAGTACTGGTTAGAGAAGGATGCAAGAAAAAGACATCACTCTTGCAGTTCACCTTAGGAGAACTGGGTCACCCTCCATCCACGTGAAAGCAACATTTCTAAAACTATAGGAATGAAATGCTTCCCCAGCCCCGGCAAATATTCTGTCTGAAAAAAGGGAACTGGCTTCAGTTTTCAGATCACAGAATAACCATCACAGCAGCAAACGGCAAGGAAGCCTGGAGGCCTTTGTCAAACATCCCCTCCCCTCCCACAGGAGGGGACCAGACCCTGGAACGTGTTAGGTGATGTGCCCAGAATAACTTGGGGGGATCCCGTCACAGATCAAAAGGTTACTGCTATTACCTCAAAAACCAAAACCAAGGACAACAAAAACAAAAGGTAAACAGCAACAGAATGCTCTGTAAAACATTCTCCAGCTTCTTGGGCTAACTCTGCTCTAACATACAAAACAAGAGTCAATCAGAAACCGTTTCAAGTGGAGGCGAGGGGGAAACAGGCAGCGAGAGACAGATGGAGGTGGGGGTGAAATGTGCCTCTAAATGTGCCTCAGAAAGTACTTTGAGATGCTGGGACCCCTGGTTGGAAAGGAAGCCCCCAAACACCAGCCTGGGTGAATGGCTTCCTGAGTGGTCATTAGCTGGGAGAGCTGGACAAATCAGGTCATACAGGAGAATCCAAATGGAAACCCAGCAGGAAATAGTTTCCCACTCCTCAGCCCTGAATGCGAGAAAGAGCAGCCCAGCAAAGGGGAGGGGCGATATGCAGGAGCGGAAGGAAAACGCTAACCTGTGTTCCTGTGTTGCAGGAAAGTGCTGCACTCAAGAAATGCCTCTGTCATCACCCAAACCTTCGAGCACAAGGATGCCTCCCTTCCAGACCCCCAAATCTCCATCTTTTTTTCTTTTGAATGGAGCAGAGTGGTGAGTCCTAGCTCAGAGACTAGGGGTTTCCAGGAGGGGAGCAGAAGGTGAGATGCTCCCTGCAATGGCAAAGTGAGGACTCCAGGGACGGGGCAGATGGGGGAGGCAGCTGCAGGGGTACCAGAGCTGCACCCCACTCCCTGCAGCTGTGTCCACCGAGAGGTTTGCTGGAAGTACATCTTGTACGGCCTGTCCCAGATCTGAAGCAGTCAGGGCCCAGGAGCTACACCTGATCTGAGAGCACTGCCTTGGCCAAAGGTGAGAGAGCAGAAAGGGGCTGAGAAAAAGCAAGAACACTAACCTGGGATCCACTTCCCAGGTTCCCACTGCTCTGAGCTGTGTCTTATCTGATGTGCTCCAACCCTCCTCGGTGGAGAGGACAGGTAGATGGAGACACGGATGTACAACCAGTGTGTGTTAGAACCAGAGAAAGAACACTACCCAAAGCTAATAAAAAAGTGAGGGGAGCGTAATTAATCATTTTTATTTATCAAAAAGCAGTATTGCTGGAGTGAAATCACAAACATAATAATAGTAATTGGAAGCAAAATAAGCTAAAGCAAGATCAAATGTGCTGTTACTATATCATCCTCCAGAAGGTGATCTCCTCAGAAGTCAGAAAGGAGCCCCTACATAATTTTCCATTTCAAAAACCAGAGCTGAGATCTTAACTAAGTGATCAAACAGAACACTGAACTAAAGGCACCAAGTGATCCTACTACAGCACCCTGGGACGAACACGCCGCGGCCGTCGTGTTTGCGCCAAAAATGTCTCACTGAGTCTAACCGGTGAGGCGTGGTCTGCAAAACTCAGAAACTGTCTGAACTCTTCAGACATGACCATGTCACGAGAGAGAGAGGAAAAACAGACTCAGGAACTGTTTCAGATGAAAGCAGACTAAATGCAGTGTGTGATCATGGACTGGCAACTGGACTGAAAAGAGAGAAGCTATAAGGGACATTACTGGAATAAACTGGGATACCTGATCGTAGAACGTATATTAGATAATAGGGCTGTATCCATGCTAGATTTCTTAAGGGTGATCATTATTTGTGATCATGTACGATAATGTCCTTCTTAAAAATATATGCTCTAATATTTAAGAGTGGAAATGTCATGATGTTGACAACTACCTCAAATGCTTAAAAAAATACAAAAAGCAGCTGACTCCAAACCATACACACACAGAGAATGCCAATGAAGCAGCTGTTAACACTTGATGGATCTAGGTTAAAGCTCTATGGGTGTTGTACTGTTCTTGCAAGTTTTCTAACATAAAAAGTTGGGTAAATTTTACAATAAAGATGGAGCTGTGCCTGGAGATTAAACACACACACACACACACACACACACACACCGTGTACTCTCTTCTTTTTCTCTGCAAAGGCAGGAAAAAGAATCTCTAATAACCTAATCTATTAAGAACACAGTCCCTATGTCTTGAAACTAAGAACAAATAACTGTCTTTTTTTGAGTAATAAAACAGTGGTTTTACTCTGATACCTAATAAGATTAATTATATCAGACATATACTCAATGTATAACCTGCACAGAATTATGCTAAAGCAGGTTATTACCTATGTGATAAGAAATGGGGTGGGGAGAACAGCAAAGATCAGCCACTGTGCAGCATACAGAGCTAGAGCCTGGAGATCCGAGGTGATTTTACATGGGGGTCTGATTTATCTGCTTACCATTTTGGTCCCTGTGTTCAGAACAGGTAGTGTAGAAAGCACATATTTTTGAAGGTAGAAAAAAGGTAAAGCATTACCTCTGAAGCCTTACCTGTTTCACATCGATAAATGTCAAGGGATAAACACTTTTTATGGGTCCAGAGGGACACAGGATGTTGAGAGCATCCTCCACTGTCTTTAACTGGAAAGAAACAAAAGCAGCTTTCACTCACTGTCACCCCTCACTTAATCACAGTAGAAATAACGTCATCATCAGAGACAGTGGGATTTGACCAAACCCCTAAATGAAATGGTTTGAATTCCACTCAGGGCTGTCCCTCAGTCACCTTCAATCAATTCTATCCAGTCCCTAACTCTGGATGAAAAATAACAGATGATATTGTAAAGAGTTTCAAACATACCTATTCACAATCACAACCTCCTGTATAGAAAAGGCCCGTAAAATGCATGAAAACCAAGGCTCTGTAAAACCTCCCCACCAACTCTGAGTGAAGCAGCCCCGCTGTGCCCTCCTCTGAGCTTGTCAGCAGCATGTTCCCCGTGCCTGGATCACCTTCCACTTGTTGACCCCACTGCACTCCTTGTGGACACTCAGCTTCTTAGGAGCAAGGTCTGCACTGTGCTCACCTCCAATGCCCAGCACATAGTAGACACCCAATTAACACTTTTATATTCAGCCTAAATGACTGTGTTTACTTGTAGCCCATGATGTTTACTCTGATGTACAAAACAACCGTGGGTGCCTCTCCAAACTCTAGGAGAGACCTCCCTTTACCCACACACCTCACTGAGTCCTCACAAAAGCCGGCAAGGAAGGCAATACTGTCCCTTGTTAGGGAAGAGGAAGGAAATGAGGACTCAGGATTTCACTTGAGTCACTGCCCAGATGGGATTTGCCGTTAGGTTTGACTTCAAACCCAGGGCTTTCCCCAGCATGACACTGGTTAGGAATTTTATAAACGCTTTTTAGAGCTACCTCACTGATAGGTAGCATGGAAGAAAAAAAAAAACATATGTTAGGTACAATCCCATCAATTCAGCTGAGTGCTTTCCTACTTGGACAACTAAAGGAGCTCATGGTCAAAGCTTTTATCCTATATAACTATGATCTACATAAACTTCATTCAGTATTTAAAAAAATTAATTATTCATTTATTTGGCTGCACGGGGTCTTAGTTGCAGCATGTGGGGTCTAGCTCCCTGACCAGAGATCAAACCTTGGGCCCCCCGCATTGGAAGCATAGAGTCTTCGACACTGGACCACCAGGGAACTCCCCGCCTTTACACAGTTTTATGTCAATTTGCTGTCTTCAATCCTGTATTTAGTTTCTGGTCTCACAGTTCTCCTTCCTGGTAAACAGAATGTGCTTTGGTACTAAGGTTAGCAATATTGTTCAAAACATTTGCAGTTATTTTCTGTTGCATAAAAATAAACGTTTCACAGCTTAAAAAGACACAAACCAAACTTTTCCTTAAGTAGCAGTAGCAATGAACAAGTCGAAGGTACTCCCTTTACAAATGTGATTAAAGTCTGATTAATCTAAAGCAAGATTCCTATCAGGCAGAGAAACCACATTCTTTGTAGAATGTAACACACATATCCGACACTAGGTGGAAAATGTTACAAGAGCTCAACCAAACATCAAAGGGCTTCACTAATGGAAACATTATACAATCATGTTTGGCATTTTGCTTAAAGATAAAAACTTACGATGCTATTTTAGCATATCAAGATTCTTAAGAAATACGTAACTTTTTTTTTTTTTCTTGTTAGTTAACCCAGGTAGGAGTTAGGGATTATCAGAGGGGAAAACCTGAAGATGGTCAAAACAAACTGCCTTGGGCTTACGTCACTCCTATCAAATGAAGCCTCTCCTCTTTTGCTCTTTCCCTAGAAGAAAAGGCTCTTTGCTAATATTTATGACTCGTTTCTGGCTTTCCCGCTCCCAATTACCATATTTCCCACAATATGGTAATTATATGTCCCAATTACCATATAAGCCACAAGCCACGAGGACATGATTTTTCTTTTTTTCCTGAAGACATGATTTTGAGATGGAGGGCAGTGTATAATTTAGAGTTAATGTTCATGGCTTTTGAGAACTGCTTTTAGAAAAGGAGAATTATAGAAACGAATGTCACTAGCCATAACAGTAAGGTTACATGTTATTTCCACAAGGGATCCTAAGGCTGGTTCTGCCACTGATAATGGAAACAAAATGATCTAAGAATGCCCGCTCACGCCTGACGCGCTCACCCTGTCAGCATCACACACAGCAGCTCACGGCCTGTGTCCCCGTTTTCCCAGAAACATCACCCACCCCATCAGTCTCAAAGAAAACAAGTTCACAAAAAAATAAGGAGCCGATTGCCAGATGTAACACTTTGACTCATGACTGCTGAATTCCACTTCCTCACTCTTAATGTTTCTGTTAGTTTTTTTCTTACCTTTTTCAGAGCAGCTTTTCCATATGCAAACTTCGGTGTGGATGGGGGGATAGGACCTTCTGGTACTTTTGCAAACTATAAACCACAGTGGAAAAAAGAAAAGAAAAACGGCTGTTAAACTCTCAGAAACACATCTCCACAATTCATGTTTCAAAAGAATGATCAAAGATTCAAATAGTGCCAATGATTTTTGGAAAGGCAAAGGAACCAAAAACTCCCTCCAAAACAGAATTCTAAGCACATGCCTGTGTATGTCTGTGCTTTAAGCTCCAGGAATCATTCAAATAATTATAGAACAAAACACCTGAAAACAGAAAGTGGCAAGAAGACTAACACAACATTGTAAATCAGCTATCAGTTCAGTTCAATTCAGTTCAGTTGCTCAGTCGTGTCCGACTCTTTGCGACCCCATGGACTGCAGCATGCCAGGCCTCCCTGTCCATCACCAACTCCTGGAGTTCACCCAACTCATATCCATAGAGTCAGTGATGCCATCCAACCATCTCATCCTCTGTCGTCCCCTTCTCCTCCTGCCTTCAATCTTTCCCAGCATCAGGGTCTTTTCCAATGAGTCAGCTCTTCGCATGAGGTGGCCAAAGTATTGGAGTTTCAGCTTCAGCATCAGTCCTTCCAATGAATGCTGCTGCTGCTGCTGCTAAGTCACTTCAGTCGTGTCTGACTCTGTGCGACCCCAGAGACAGCAGCCCACCAGGCTCCCCCGTCCCTGGGATTCTCCAGGCAAGAACACTGGAGTGGTTGCCATTTCCTTCTCCAATGCATGGAAGTGAAAAGTGAAAGTGAAGTCGCTCAGTCGTCTCCGACTCTTAGCGACCCCATGGACTGCAGCCCACCAGGCTCCTCCATCAATGGGATTTTCCAGGCAAGAGTACTGGAGTGGGGTGCCATCGCCTTCTGGACTAATTTCCTTTAGAATGGATTGGTTGGATCTCCTTGCAGTCCATGGGACTCTCAAGTCTTCTCCAACACCACAGTTCAAAAGCATCAATTCCTTGGCGCTCAGCTTTCTTTAAGGCCCAATTCTCACATCCATCCATGACTACTGGAAAAACCATAGCTTTGACTAAATAGACCTTTGCTGGCAAAGTAATATCTCTGCCTTTTAGTATGCTGTCTAAGTTGGTCATAACTTTTCTTCCAAGGAGCAAGCATCTTTTAATTTCACGGTTGCAGTCACCATCTGCAGTGATTTTGCAGCCCCCCAAAATAAAGTCTGTCACTGTTTCCATTGTTTCCCCATCTATTTGCCATGAAGTGATGGGACCAGATGCCATGATCTTAGTTTTCTGAATGTTGAGTTTTAAGCCAACACTTTCACTCTCCTCTTTCACTTTCATCAAGAGGCTCTTTAGTTCTTCTTCGATTTCTGCCATATGGGTGGTGTCACATCCTGGAATGTGAAGTCAAGTGGGCCTTAGGAAGCATCACTACAAACAAAGCTAGCGGAGGTGATGGAATTCCAGTTGAGCTATTTCAAATCCTAAAAGATGATGCTGTGAAAGTGTTGCACTCAATATGCCTACGAATTTGGAAAACTCAGCAGTGGCCACAGGATGGGCAAAGGTCAGTTTTCTTTCCAATCCCAAAGAAAGGCAATGCCAAAGAATGTTCAAACTACCACACAGTTGCACTCATCTCACACGTTAGCAAAGTAATGCTCAAAATTCTCCAAGCCAGGCTTCAACAGTACGTGAACTGTGAACTTGCAGATGTTCAGGCTGGATTTAGAAAAGCCAGAGGAACCAGAGCTCAAATTGCCAACATTCGTTGGAGCATCAAAAAAGCAAGTGAAGAAAAACAACTACTTCTGCTTTATTGACTATGCCAAAGCGTTTGACTGTGTGGATCACAACAAACTGTGGAAAATTCTGAAAGAGATGGGAATACCAGGCCACCTGACCTGAGAAATCTGTATGCACGTCAAGAAGCAACAGTTAGAACTGGACATGGAACAACAGACTGGTTCCAAATTGGGAAAGGAGTACGTCAAGGCTGTATATTGTCACCTTGCTTATTTAACTTATATGCAGAGTACATCATGAGAAACGCAGGGTTGGATGAAGCAAAAGCCGGAATCAAGATTGCCAGGAGAAATCAACTATACACCAAAAATAAAAATTTTTAAATGCTACCATTAAAAACAATGACAACAGGGGCTTCCTCGTGGTCCAGAGGTAAGGAATCTGCCTGCCAATGCAGGAGACAATGGGTTTGATCCCGGGTCTGGGAGGGTCCCACATGTTGCAAAGCAAACAAGCCCATGCTCCCCAACTAGTGAGTCAGTGCTCTAGAGCCCAGGAGCCACAACACCTACTGAGGACCACGCTCCCTAGAACAAGGGCTCCGCAAGAGAAGCCCACATACCACAACTGCAGAGTCGGCCCTGCTCTGGAGAAAAGCCCATGCAGCAGGGAGGATCCAGCACAGCCAAAAATAGATAAAATTACTTTTAAAAACAACAACAACAACTGAGACCTGAATTAGGAATGGGGTGAAACAAAAGAGCAAAAACAAGTTAGAGAGGATCAAAGTGACAGCAGAAGATGAGTTGGGAGGAAAAAAAATAAAAGGTACGTGCCCAAACTGACTCTGAAGGGAGGGAGTCTATAGCAGGAAAAGATGCTGTTTGCAAATTAAATCTTATGAGTAGATTAAAGTTTTGTATCAATGTTAAATTTGCTGTGGTTATATAAGAGCACATTCTTGCCTATTCTTAAACAACATACACTGAAGTATGTAGGGGTCGAGAGTCTTGATGTCTAAAACCCTCCAGAGGTTTAGAGAGCATACGGGCTTGGCGACACAAACATAGTGAAATATTCACACGGGTGAATCTGGGTGTGGAAGACACAAGTGTTTGTCCTGCTATTCTTATTCTTGAAATATTCCTGTAAATTTGAAATTATTTTTAAATAAAAACAAAACCTTATTAAATACACACACACACACACACACACACACACACACAATTTATATTACTGTCAGAAGATATGGGTGTAATTCCCCGGTCTTAAAAAAAGTCGATGTCCATCTGGAATCTCCAAGTATTAATAGGTTGTATTATGATCTGTCAGGGCTCTTAGTTCTTTCCTTCTTTCCCCGCCTGCCCCCCACCCCCTCAGCCACCTCTCAGCTTCCCTTTTTAAAAGTAATTTTAAAAAGCATAGTAAAAAGCAGTGGTTTCCTGCAACATTCTTTTAGTTCTGTTCTTCAGATGAAACCATTTTAAAATCATTTCACTGTTTCGATTTTTGCTTCTTTTAGTCTCTAAATTTACCTGCTACTTCTTGTTTGAGCAACTTAAAGCATGATCATTTATTTCTTTAATACATGGGATTTAGCTCAGTTGTACTCTTCAAATATCAAATATCGCCCTTTCTTGCCAATATGGTTATGTCACTATTTTTACTTTCTCTATTGGTTATCTTTGTAGTCTATACCTTTATTTCTTAGTCCTTACTGACTAGGACATTATTCGTCGTCTCCACACATTTAAAGATAAGGCTGTCTGCATCCTTCCCCTTAGCTCTCCTCTCCACTCCCATCTCCAAACCATCAGCTGTGCTTTTTAAATGTCAAGGTTAAAGGTTTACCCTATTAGTCACAAGTCCTCCCTTCAAGTGTATATTGACCTTATATTAAAATTAATCACCTGTGCTCACATTATTACAATTATATAAATACTGCTCTCTGCACAGCTAAATGGCAGATATGTATCAGGATGGCATATTCTCTCTCCTTGCAGATGTTAGTTTTCTTTTCTCTTCCCTGGGGTTTCTAATTGCCTTTCTTTCTTCCTCTCTGCTGTTCAGTTCACACGGTGCTTAGATGGTTCCAAATTTCCAAAGACGGTATCAAGTTTCTTCCAACACTCTTTTCTCTCCCAGAAATCCTCTTACTGGGACCCTCAGTCTTACTGCTCCAAGGGTTGAGAGTCCACAAATATTTTAGAAAAACTTAAGTATTTCATTTATTTATTGCCCCACTGCACCACTTGTGGGATCCCCATTCCCTGACCAGGGATCAAACTCTTGCTCCCTGCATCGGGAGTGGGGAGTCTTAACTGCTGGACCACCAGGGAAGTCCCCAGGCTTTATCATTATTCTGGCTTTTCCCTCCTGTTTCTAGAATCTCATGACTTTCTCATTTCACTAGAGCAATCTCAAGTAACTTCCTAAGAACTGGTACATGGGAAGGAAACGTCCTGAATCTTTGAATGTCTGAGTATGTCATATTTAGTTAGCAATTTGGATAGGTATAGAATTCTATGTTGAAAATCATCTTCAGGACTTCCCTGGTGGTCCAGAGGCTAAGACTCCCAATGCAGGGGCCCCGGGTTCAATCCCTGGCCAGGGAACTAGATTCCACATGCCTCAGCTAAGAGTTTTCATGCTGAAGCTAAGACCCAATGCAGCCAAATAAATAAATATTTTTCCAAAAAATCATCTTCCCTCAGAATGACCAGGGCGCTGTTCAGTGTCCTCTGTCATCTGGTGTGGTTCATGCCAAGCACCTCCCTGAAAAAGGTGACCAGCCTTTCCTCTCTGGAAGCTTGTAGGTTATTTATTCCCAATATTCTAATTTTTTTGTAAAGACGCATCTGGACACACATGGTTTTTACATTCATTGTGCTAGGCAACTCAGATATTCTTTTTTATTTTGGAGAAAGTTCTGTATTATTTCTTTGCTGTTTGCCTTTTCTCCATTTCTCCCCTTCCTTATGAGTAACCTGCACCTCCCAGATTATTCTTCTATGGGTCTCATCTTTTCTCTCCTGTTTCCATCTGTCTGCTCACTCTAATTTCTAGGATATTTTTTAAATTTCCAATAACTTTTTCTTGGTCTCCTTTATCAAAGTATTCTGTTCTTCTTTTATCGATGCCATATCTTCTCAAATATCTCTGAAGGATATAAATTTGAGAAGGTTTGCTTTGTTCTGTTTAAGATCTGTCCTGTGGATTCTCTGTTGCCTTTAGGGTTACTTTTCTGTTTATTTCATCTTGGTCTTCCTCCTCCTGGTTGCAGTTTTTCTGGGTTTGCACAAACATCTGGCCATCATCCTTAGCTGTCTATTCACATTTAGTGCTAATGCAGATGAATGCACTAGCTTTTGCACACTCACCTTCTATCTGCCAGTCCTGTTAGGCGTACAGGAGCCAGGCTTGTCCAGTGGGGAGCTTTGTTTTAGAATGACCTCGCAGGGAATCACACATAATATGTGGGGTCTTTGCTCTGGGGCTATGTACTTTTTTTTTTTTAATCCTCCAATTTTCTGGCTGGTAGAAAGATGCTTCCCTGATGGACAGTTTATTGGCAAGTGGAGTGAAGGAGTGAAGGATCTGACAGGAAATACGTAGAGTTTCATCAGCCTTCCCACACTGCCACCCCTGCTTTTTAAAAATCTTTTGGCCATGATACACGGCATGTGGGATCTTGGATCTTTGTTCCCTGACTAGGGATCGAACACCCACTCCCTGCATAAGGAGTGCAGAATCTTCACCACTGGACCACCCAGATCTTCCATTTTCAGCTTTCATTTCCATCCTTTGTCTTACTTGCAGTTCCAAGACCCCAGCTCTTCTTGGTTCTTTAAGGTCAATCTACTCCCTGTTCCCTGTTTCTATAACCCTCTTCCATGCTCACTGGGAACCTAGATTTCCTTATCTTACTTCTTCAGTCACCACTGCTCCATCTATTTTTGTTTCCCAGAAATCTGCTGAAATCTCTCATGCATGGACAGCTCCCTTCTTGTTGGCTTCATTTAAAAAAAAAATCTTTTTTTTTTGGTCATTAGTCACATTTTGGAAGGAAGAAGAGATAGATATGTAGACAGGCAGCCATCTGGAGCTGGGAGCCCTTGGTATTTCTAATATTCTATGAGTCTATGTTTCTGTGAAATTTAAAAGATCGTGTTACAGTGAACTTTATGACTCACAGTGACACAAATGAGGCCAGAGTGACTCCTGACCTTAGAGCAAGATGCAAGGTCTCTCTTCCCAGCTTTGCCTGAAGTCTAGATCACATTCCTTCTCTTTTGCCAGATGACATACCGCATTCTCTCCCCAACATTCTGGCCAATAACAGCAGTCAGCACAGATCCAGAGGGGAGACCTGACAGCAGTCTGAGATCCCCTATTTACTTGTGCAAGGTAGGGGCCACGACCCACCTAATTTCTAAAGTCAAGGTGTGGCCAGGGCCGCAACCTCTTTATCACACTGGATGAAAAAGTCAACTGCACAGACACTTTTATTCAACCTACACTCAGCGGACTTTGATGTGCCGGTTCTGTCATCTTATTTACTCCTTACATAGGCCCTCATAGCTTGTTATCATATTTCCTCTTTAGAGACGAGACCCAGGAACTTGCTCAAGATTTCAAAAAGGGGCAAGGGAGGAGCCGGGACTTCGACTCCAAGTTCAGTGCTGTTCCTCTGGCTCTGTCTTTTTCGTTTTCACTATTTTTACTTATTTATTTTTTTGGCGGTGCTGGGTCTTAGTGGTGTCACTCAAGAATCTTTGTTGAGGCTTGCAGAACCTTTAGTTGCGGCATGTGGGATCTAGCTCCCTGGCCAGGGATTGAACCCAGGCTCCTTGCATTGGGAGCTCTGAGTCTTAGCCACTGGACCACCAGGTAAGTCCCATCTACAGCTCCATCTTGCCTCCTTTTTTGCTGAACAATAATACAGTAGAAAGTATCTTCCCCACCCCACAAAACCATCTCTCTCTCGTAGTTTTCCTCCTATACCCCCTCTATTTATGCACACATAAAGACGAGATAATTTTATAATTTACTCCTGCCACTTACCAAAAGCACTTCTGGCATGGACCAAATAGTAACAACAATTTTACTTACTTGCATATTATATTCAAACAGATATAACAGAAGTTATATAACCATCACTTTTCAATATTAGGTATTGAATTATTTCCAGTTTTTGATACTATAAATAATATTGCAATGAACAACTTCTTGTCTATAATATTCTCCACGTTCAGAATTTTTCAAATAAAGTTCCAAGTGAGGGGCGTGCATGTGAAGTTGCTTCAGTCATGTCCGACTGTGACTCCAGGCACTGTAGCCTGTCAGGCTCCTCTGGCTACGGGATTCTCAGGCAAGAACACTGGAGTGGGTTGCCATTTCTTCCTCCAGTCAAGTGAGGGCTCATTAGGTCAAATGATATAAGCATTTTATATGATTCTTAATATAAGGTGTGCCAAAGTTTTCACTAGAGGTCTATACTTGTTTATGTCTTTCACCCAGTTATCTATTTGGATCTTGATTTTTTAAATCAGTAGGATGAGCTCATTATATGCTCCATATTAAGCCTCCCTCTGGCTATCACATTTGCCACAACCTTTAAAAAAATTATTATAGTGAGTTTTCACTGATTATCATATAGCAAAATTCTAACCTTCTGTCCAAGTAACCAATGCGTCAGAAAAGAAATAGACAAACATAGCAAAATAAACATCTGAACCTTTATGTCTCCATAGTAATTTGTACTTTAATCATAGTTTTCAGACTTGTCATAAATATTGCTTCTTATCCTACTTATTTAGAGGGACAAACTCAACATGGGAAGCTGCTCTTTTCCTAGTAGGATCCAACAGACACAACAGTGACCAACTACCCTCTCCCCAAGATCTCTAACGCTTGTGTTCATTGATCTAGCAAACTCTTATTAAGAAGTAATTGGGGAATCCACTGGAAGTCCAGTGTTTAGGACTCTGCACTTTTACTCATGGGGCCAGGTTCAATTCCTGGTCAGGAAACTAAGATCTGGCACGCCACGTGGCACAGAAAAAAAATGAAAAGAAAGTACTTTGTGTCAGGTCCTGTGCTTGGTACTAAGGATAATAACAGCCCCAAGTCTAGAGTGACAGTGTGTATACACAAGTTATATTAACACTAGGAGAAGTTGTGTATTCAAGATTTCCACAGTGTAACTCAGTGGCAGAAAGCAAAGTGTGACTAAATCTGCAGAGAGATGACTCAAAGATGACTCCCCAGAGAAGCTAATGAGGCATGTCCTCATTTTCTAGGTGGATAAATGAGGCGCCGCTCTGTGCAGAGGCCAGGGGGTAGAAGAGGCACCTCCTGTAGAACTTGAGGAATTTTCTGTACCTGTATCTTAAGGCTAGACAGTCATGTACAAGAAAGGGAGACCTGCACAGTACAGGGAACTATATTCAATACCTGTAATACAGAAAAAGAATCTGAAAAAGAGTGGAAAAGAACTGAATCATCTTGTTGTACACCTGAACCTAACTCAGCATTGTAAGTATACTTTAATTTTTAAAAAATGGTTTAAATAAAAGGGAGAACTGAAAGATGAGGCTTGATGAAAATAGGGGTGGAGTCATGCAAGGCATCCTGACCAGATCAGTGTTTCAGAGAAATCACTTCAGAAGACAGATTAAAAAAGCCAGGTATGCAGGAAATGAATGGACTAATGCCGCAGGAATTTAGGTGATGCTTTAAAAGACTATCTATTTGGATTAGCAGATGCAGACTATTATATGTAGAATGCATAAACAGCAAGTCCTACTGTGTACCACTGGGAACTATAATCAGTATCCTCCGATAAACCATAATCGAAATGAATATGAAAAAGTATGTATCTATATGTATAATTGAGTCACTTTGTTGTACAGCAGAAATTAACACAACACTGTGAATCAACTGTGCCTCAATAAATTTTTTTTAAAGACTAATGTTCATGAAGCAATACTGACATCGTCATCCTTGATTATCTGACATAAACGCTGTGTTTCCACCAGCACCATGGATCATTAAGAGACAGCTGGTTCACCCACTGGACTAATGTCATTCTAGCCATAAACCAAGAGGACATTCAGCCAGTGTGACTGGTCCTGGGTCAAGGTTCAAATGTCATTAAGCTTCTGAAATCCTGAAAATCACATTGGCCATTCTCCCATGCCCCGTCACCACCCAGCCCCAATGCCACCCTCAAGGAATTCCAAGATCCATTCCAGTCATCAACTACAACTTGATTAATTTCTACAGAATAACCCATCTTCAGAAAGTCAGCTGGACTCATCTTTGATAGAACCCCTATTAAGAACTGGAACAAAACTCCCACTGAAAAGCATACAAAAACAAACTCACCACTGCCCCTCTCAGGAATTGGTAATGAGCAGGAGGGCGCTTACCCTGCAGTCTTACAGTTCATCCTCGAGGTCAAAGTGTTAACCAAGTTGGTTGAGTTTTACCCACAGCAAAGAGAATAGCTTTAAAAATGCAAATATCGAGAGCACTGTCCTGACTTAAAAGAGTCCTGTGCAGCCTGGCGGGCTGCCTGGAGCCTTCACCACCGCGCACAGGCTGGTGCTGCCCTCTGGGAAATTCCCATCCCCGGGAGTCCACCTCAGTGAAAGAGACTGTCCATCTCCACCCAGCTTAGTCTTGAGATGGACTAAAGAAGAAACCCAGTCAACTGTTTAAGTCTTTGGTGAAGGAAAGAGGCAGGAAGAGGTGTATATGGGGATATTTATGATCCCATTTCTTTTTCTCCATGCAAACAAATACTCTGAACACCATCTAACAACCCAGCTAGCTGAACATCTACAACGTCTCCTAAGCAAGAGCCCACTTTTGAAGTTGTTCTTTTTTCTCTTCCTATACCTAAAATATCAACACAGAGAACGAGGAGAAAGACAACTACATGTTACGTTGCAATCCATCGTAAGCTACTGAATCACATAAATTTCTGAAGATTCGGTCTCCATGAGTTCATCTTATTGCGGCCGCTGGTTAAACACCTGGGATCCTCTGGATTTGTCCTTTGCTTGGCCACTGCCCTTCCTGATCAGCTCTCCATGTGCAATCTCAGCCTCTCCTGAACTTCACCCTCCACCTCCACAATGACTGAGGAATCCATGTTTGTCCTAACGACTTCTTCCTGGAACTTTTCACTCTTAAGTGAGTTGCCTGCCAGACCTCCCCCAGTTGTCCCCAGAGGCATCCTGAGCATAACTTGCTTCTCTCCCCCACCCTACTTCCCACCTGCGTTTTCCTTGCAGCTCTCTGTCTTAGTTGCTAATCCCAATACCCATCCAGTTATCCAGCTAACGTTGTAACATGGACCAATCAATGACTCCTCATTCTTCCTCACACCTGCATTCGGCCAGTTGCTGCTGCTACTGCTGTTAAGTCACTTCAGTCGTGTCTGACTCTGTGCGACCCCATAGACGGCAGCCCACCAGGCTCCCCCATCCCTGGGATTCTCCAGGCAAGAACACCGGAATGGGTTGCCATGTCCTTTTCCAATGCATGAAAGTGAAAAGTGAAAGTGAAGTCGCTCAGTCATGTCCAACTCTTTGCGACCCCATGGACTGCCGCCTACCAGGCTTCTCCATCCATGGGATTTTCCAGGCAAGAGTACTGGAGTGGGGTGCCATTGCCTTCTCTGCAGCCAGTTGCTAAATCCTACCAATTCTGGGCTTCACTGGTGGCTCAGATGGTAAAGAATCTGCCTGCAACACAGGAGACCCAGGTTTGATCCCTGGGTCAGGAAGATCCCCTGGAGAAGGGAATGGCAACTCACTCCAGTAATCTTGCCTGGAGAATCCCAAGGGCAGAGGAGCCTGGTGGGCTACAGTCCATGAGTTTGCAAAGAGTCGGACATGACTGAGCCACTAACACTCTCACTTCCCTTTGTCACCAATTTTACCTCCCAAATATTTTTCAAATCAATTGCTGTCTCTCCACTCTCTGCTGCCCATGCCGTCATCTCATTCCTTGGTTACTTCAGCAGCCTCTGAACTCATCTCCTGCACCCAGAAGTGCCCCCAAGGGTCACTCCCTCCCCAAGGGAGAGTCCTAGCAGTGCATGATCAGAGGTTTCTGTAAAATTTGCAAAGTAACACAATTTAACCACAAAAGGCTAAAACACTCATCTTTTTCTGCTCCAGTTTTCCTCTGTCAAGCATGCTCTTAGGTGAAGAGGCTTTAGAGTGGCTACAGGCCTTGATTCAACCAAAGGAGAGTTGAAGTGGGGATTTATTTAATTTGGGCGGAAAATATATTTACCAGCTGCACTGTCACTCCCACGAGTAGGTAAACTATTGCTAACAGATTATGCTGACTTGCAACATGACTGTGCTCTAAGGCATCCAGCCCCAGAAATATGTGGGTTGTGGAAGGGAAACAGGGTTTGAAATGTTATGCAGCCAGAACCTGTCTGTAATTTCTTCCAAATATTATCACTCATGCTTCCAAGAACTTGAAAGACACCTTCCCAATTTGCATGACAATACTAAATAGTCATATACCACCATCGGTAACAAAATGTGAAGCTTTTCTGTTTTGCTAAACTGTCAATACTGAAAAACAAATTTCTATCAACCACACTCAAGAGCCAATCTCACTAGAGAAGATTACAAATACTGCTGTCATTTGGAGAGACAATAAAACAGCATGAAGCCAAAAGAAGTTAAGGAAAGAAGGATGGCAGAGGTGTTTCAAGCAGCGAATAAATCAAAATATGTTTTTAGGTTTTGTGATGTTTCCAATTATTTTAATCTTTAAAAAATTTTAACTTGCAATGATTAAAATTTTTTCATTGGAGCATAATTGATTTACAGTGTTGTGTTAGTTTCTGGTATACAGTAAAGTGAATCAGTAACGTTGTTGTTGTTCAGCCACTAAGTCGTGTCTGACTCTTTGTGACCCCATGGACTGCAGCACACCAGGCTCCTCTGTCCTTCACTATTTCCCAGAGTTTGCTCAAATTATGTCCATTGAGTTGGTGATGCTATCTAACCATCTCATTCTCTGTTGCTTTCTTCTCCTTTTGCCTTAAATCTTTCCCAGCATTAGAGTCTTCTGCAGTGAGTCAGCTCTTCACATCAGGTGGCCAAAGTATTACATCTTCAGCTTTAGCATCAGTCCTACTAATCAATATTCAGAGTTGACTTCTTTTAGGATTGACTGGTTAGATCTGCTTGCTGTCCAAGGGACTCTCAAGAGTCTTCTCCAGCACCACAATTTGAAAGCATCACTTCTTTGGCGCTCAGCTTTCTTTATGGTTAAACTCTCGTATCCGTGCGTGACTACTAGAAAAACCATAGCTTTGATTATACAGATCTTTGTCA
Source organism: Bubalus kerabau (assembly GCF_029407905.1). Classification (NCBI taxonomy): domain Eukaryota; kingdom Metazoa; phylum Chordata; class Mammalia; order Artiodactyla; family Bovidae; genus Bubalus; species Bubalus kerabau. The sequence continues at coordinate 9,141,176 of NC_073643.1, forward strand.
GCAAAGTGATGTCTCTGCTTTTTAATATGCTGTCTATGTTAGTCATAGATTTCCTTCCAAGGAGCAAGTGTCTTTTAATTTCATGGCTGCAGTCACCATCCACAGTGATTTTATAGCTTAAGAAAATAAAATCTGTCTTGCTTCCATTTTTTCAACTTCTATTTGCCATGAAGTGATGGAACCAGATTCCATGATCTTAGTTTTTTGAATGCTGAATTTCAAGCCAGCTTTTTCACTCTCCTCTTTTATTCTCATCAAGAGGCTCTTTAGTTCCTCTTTACTTTCTGCCATTAGACTGATACCATCTGCATATCTGAGGTTTTGGTATTTCTCCTGGCAATCTCGATTCCAGCTTGTGATTCATCCAGCCCAGCATTTCACATGATGTACTCTGCATATAAGTTAAATAAGCAGGGTGACAATATACAGCCTTGATGTAACTCCTTTCCCAACTTTGAACCAGTCAGTTGCTCCATGTCTGGTTCTAACTGTTGCTTCTTGACACCTGCATACAGGTTTCTGAGAAGATAGATAAGGTGGTCTGGTATTCCCATCTCTAAGAATTTTCCACAGTTTGGTGTGATCTACACAGTCAAAATCGTTGGTGTAGTCAGTGAAACAGAAGTAGAGTTTTTCTGGAACTCCCTTGCAATCTCCATGATCCAATGAATGTTGACAGTTTGATTTCTGGTTCCTCTGTCTCTTTGCTCGTACATCTGGGAGTTCTTGGTTCATGAGCTGCTGAAGCTGAGCTTGAAGGATTTTGAGCATCACCTTGCTAGCAATTGTGTGGTAGCTTGAACATTCTAAGGCATTACCCTTCTTTGGGACTGGAATGAACACTGACCTTTTCCAGTCCTGTGGCCACTGCTGAGTTTTCCAAATTTGCTGACATATTGAATGCAGCACTTTTACAGCATCATCTTTTAGGATTTGAAATACCTCAGCTGGAATTCCATCACTTCCACTAGCTTTGTTTGTAATAATGCTTCCTAAGGTTCACCCGACCTCACATTCCAGGACATCTGGCCCTAAGAGAGTAACCACAATATAGTGGTTATCCAAGTCATTAAGACCTTTTTCATACAGTTCTTCTGTGAATTCTTGCCACCTTTTCTTAATTTCTTCTGCTTCTGTTAGGTCCTTATCATTTTTGTCCTTTATTGTACCCATCCTTACATGAAATGTTCTCTTGATATCTCTAATTTGCTTGAAGATATCTCTAGTCTTTCCCATTCTGTTTTTTTTTTCTCTGTTTCTTTGCATTGTTCATTTAAGAAGGCCTTCTTGTCTCTCCTTGCTCTTCTCTGGAACTCTGCATTCAGTTGGGTATATCTTTCCCTTTCTCCTTTGCCTTTCTTTGCTCTTCTTTCCTCAGCTATTTGTAAAGCCCCCTCAGACAACCACTTTGCCTTCTTGCATTCTTTTTCTTTGGGATGGTTTTGGTCACTGCCTCCTGTACAGTGTTATGAACCTCCATCCATAGTTCTTAGGGTGCTCTATCAGATCTAATCCCTTGAATCTATTTGTCACATCCACTGTATAATCATAAGAGATTTTATTTAGGTCGAATCTGAGTGGCCTAATGGTTTTCCCTACTTTCTTCAATTTAAGCCCAAATTTTGCAATAAGGAGTTTATGATCTGAGCCACAGTCAGCTCCACATCTTGTTTTTGCTGATTGTACTGAGCTTCTCCATCTTTGGCTACAAATAACAAAATTGGTCTGATTTCAGTATTGACCATCTGATGATGTCCATGTGTAGAGTCATCTCTTGGGTTGTTGGAAAAGGGTGTTTGCTGTGACCAGTGTGTTCTCTTTCCCTTGCCCTGCTTCATTTTGTACTCCAATGCCAAACTTGCCTGTTATTCCGAGTATCTTTTGACTTTCTACTTTTGCATTCCAATCCCCTATAATGAGAAGGACATCTTTTTTTAGTGTTAGTTCTAGAAGGTGTTGTACATCTTCATAGAACCTGTCAACTTCAGCTTCTTTGGCATCAGTGGTTGGGGCTTAGACTTGGATCACAGTGAGGTTGAATGGTTTGCTTTGGAAATGAACTGAGATCATTGGGTCATTTTTGAGGCTGCATCCAGGTACTGCGTTTTGGACTCCTGTTGACTGTGAGGGTTACTTCATTTCTTCTAAGGGATTCTTGCCCACAGTAGTAGACATAATGGTAGTCCGAATTAAACTGGCCCATTCCCGTTCATTTTAGTTCACTGATTCCTAAGATTTCGATGCTCAATCTTGCCATCTCCTGCTTGACCATGTCCACTTTACCTTGACTCATGAACCTAAAATTCCAGGTTCCTATGCAATACTGTTCTTTACAGCATCGGATTTTAGTTTTACCACCAGATACATCCACACCTGAGCCTCGTTTTCACTTTGACCCAGCCGCTTCATTCTTTCTGGAGCTATTAGTAATTGCTCTCTGCTCTTCCCCAGTAGCATATTGGACACTTTCTGACCCGAGGGACTCATTTTCCAGTGTTATATCTTTTTGCCTTTCCATACTGTTCATGGGGTTCTCCAGGTGAGACCACCGGAGTGGGTTGTCATTTCCTCCTCCAGTGGACCATGTTTTATCAAAACTCTTCACTATGACCTGTCTGTCTTGGGTGGCCCTGCATGGCATGACTCATAGGCTGTGATCTATGAAGTGGGATCAGTTATGCATACACATATATCCACTCTTTTTTTTTTTAAGATTCTTTTCCCATTGCTGAATTTTGAGTAGAGCTCCCTGTGCTATACAGCAGGTTCTTATTAGTTGTCTATTTATATATAGCAGTGTGTATACCTTAATCCCAATCTCCCAATTTATTCCTCCCCTCTTAGTCTCTGGTACCCATAAATTTTAATGATTTGTTTTTGCTCATTTAAATATACGTTCGCTTTTCATGCCTCATCCGATACCCTCTCTGAAATGTATAGCCATGTCACCTGGCTTTTTCAGCGGCATTAATGTTCTTGGTGAAGGAGGAGACAGCATCACCTGTACATTATGGGAAAAGTGTGGCGGTGATGGTTCACACTGGACGGGGAGAAGAGATGAGGGTGGAGACGGAGAAGTGCAGACAGTTAAAGGTCCAGTTGAGGCTGGAAGTACAAATCCCTGTGCCAGCCAGTCGACACTGACGCTCACAATCCTCTTGCCTGTTTCCAGGGCCAGAGTGTGACGGCAGAATGGCCCAGGCTGGTGTATGGGGCATGGACCCTGAACAGCAGCAGAGAGAGCTATGCAGGGCCACAGTGACTCTAACAGCCAGCAATCATAAGGCCAGGGAAGGTCAAGAAAATGTGAGGGGCTGCAGGAGTGGGGAAGAGGCAGAAAGCAGCAGCTAAATGTATAGGAGAATAAGAGTGTGAGGTTGTGATGAGGCCAAAGATAAGACGACGTTTCGTGCAAAAAAGCACATGTAAATATCTGTTTTTAAGTTTGATTTGCATTTTTTTTTTCTTGTTAGGCATCGAAAAGTTCATCATTTCAGAAAGAAAAGTATTCTAAAAATAAGCCTCTCCAGCAATACCACTGCAAGGTATATAGCCAAAAGAATGGAAAGCAGGACTTGAACAGATATTTGTGCCCTGATGTTTAATATAGTGTTATTCAAAATAGCCAAAAGAGTGTCACACAATTCCAAGTGTCCATCAAGAGAGATGAATGAAATGAATAGATAAACTGGTACACAAGTTTTCCCTTCGTATCTGCAGGGTACTGCCAACCAGGACTCCTGCCGATGCCAAAATTCCAGGATGCTCAAGAAATTTGAGTATATCTGCATATGTCCTGTGCACATTCTCCCATATACTATTTTTAATAAATAAAAATTTTTTGGCTATGCTGTGCGTACTTTTCTGTAGTTGTGAGTGGGGGCTACTGTTCACTGCAGTGCACGGGCTTCTCACTGCAGTGGCTTCTCTTGTGGCGGAGCACAGGCTCGAGGGCCTGTGGGCTTCAGCAGCTGTGCTAAGTAGGCTCAATAGTTGCCACTCCCAGGCTCTGGAGCACAGGCTCAATGGCTGTGGCACGAGCTTAGTTGCTCCAAGGTATGAGGGATCTTCCCAAACCAGGGATCATACCTGTGTCTCCTGCTTTGGCAAGTGGATTCTTCACCACTGAGCCACCAGGGAAGCCCTCCCATATACTTTAAATCATCTCTAGATTACTTATAATACCTAATACAGTGTAAATAGAAGAAGGCAATGGCACCCCACTCCAATACTTTTGCCTGGAAAATCCCATGGACGGAGGAGCCTGGTGGGCTGCAGTCCATGGGGTTGCTAGAGTCGGACACGACTGAGCGACTTCACTTTCACTTTTCACTTTCATGCATTGGACAAGGAAATGGCAACCCACTCCAGTGTTCTTGCCTGAAGAATCCCAGGGACGGGGAGGCCTGGTGGGCTGCCGTCCATGGGGTCGCACAGAGTCGGACACGACTGAAGCGACTTAGCAGCAGCAGCAGCACAGTGTAAATGCTATGTAAATAGTTGTAAATACAATGTAAATGTCATGTAAAAAGTTGGTGCTACGCAACCATCTCAAGTTTTGCTTTATGGAACTTTCTGGTTTTTTTTTTTTTTTCCCTTAATCTGTGGTTGGTTGAGTCTGCAGATGTGGAACCTACAGATATGGAGCATTGACTGTATATATACCATAAAGTATTATTCACCATAAAGAAGAAATTAAATTCTGACACATGCTATAACATTGCGGAATCTTGAAAACATGCTAAATGAAATAAGTCAGTCACAAAAGGAAAATACTGTATGGTTCCACTTATGTGAAACATCTAGAATATGCAAATTCACAGAGGCAGAAAGTAGACTAGAGCTTCCCAGTGGCTGAAAGGAGGCTGTAATGGGGAGTTATTGCATAACAGCATTTCTGTCTGGGCGAATGAAAAGATTTCGTGACTAGATAATGGCCATGGTTACACAACGTTATGAATGAAATTTATGCCACTGAACTTTTCACCACTTAAAAATGATTAAAATGCCAAATTTAATGTTATATATATTTTATCACAATTTAAAAAATTAATGTACAGAATCCATCGAATTGTGTACTTTAAATGGGTGAAGTCCACAGTATGTGATTTATATCTAAAGAAATCTGCTAAAAAATAAATAAATAAATCTGAAATGGTTTGTGAGATGAAGCAACAGAAATAAGTCCACAGGCACTATAACATTAATAAAATCCTGGAAATCAGTCAATAATTTAAAAAGGAAAGTACAATGGAATATTCATGTTCAATTTAAGGAGACTAAATAAACTAAATATAGTATATGTGGATGCACGCATTTGTGGTAAAATCACAAAATGTATGTAAGGATAAATACCATTCCCTCTTCCTCCATCTGAGGGGGGAGGGCAAGAAACAGGAGATAGAGCCAGATTTATCTGCATTGTATTATTTTCTTAAACAATGAGAAGCAAAGATTTCATAAGAACCTGTGTTATATCTAGGTATTGGGTACATGAGTGTCTGCAACATTATTCTATATATTAAAAAAATTTCAAGATGTTATATTTTGAAGATAAATATATATCATAATATTCCTCATGAAGAAATAAAAGAATCAATTTATAGTAATATTAGAATTAGGAACACAGAATACTTGAGAATAAACATATTCAGAAATGGACAGGGACTATTTTTTTTAAGAAAACTTTAAAACAAGGACATCAGAGAAGACTTGAATAGACAGAAAACCATTTTCTTGGCTAAGTCTCAATACAGTAAATATCACCCCTAATTTGCTGTATAAATTTAATACAAAACTAATTAAAACATCAACAGGTATCTTGAGTCTTTGTTTTGAAGTTGATAGAATAATATGAAAGTTTATAACAGTTGGGGAAATTCTGAAAGACTATAGATGGAAGACTAGGACTTTCCAGTAGCTAAGACTCTGGGCTTCCACTGCAGGGGGTGCCCAGGTTTGACCCTTAGTCGGGGAACTAGATCCCACATGCCATAACTAAAGATTCCACGTGCTGCAACCAAGACCCGGGGAAGCCACATTAATTTAAAATTTTTTCAATAAGTAAAATAAAAGTTCAAAATAATCTAAATGCCCATCAATTAGAAATGGTTTAAGTAAATGGCAGTAGATCTAAATAGTATAATAGCATGTAGCTGAGTGCATGCTACATGTACAATAGCATGTGATGATCTCATTACAGAGAATGAGATCATTTAGGTTAAGAAGGCTCACTGAACAGAACATCTGATGTCACTCTTGCCCAAAACACCAGTAAAATCTCAGTGAACAGATTTTTGTTTAAGACATAAATACACAGAACTGAAGAAGAGGAGAGGAGACAATAGCAACAAAATTTTGGAAGCCGGAAAACGGACAAATGAATGGCAAATCACTAGTAAGAAAGGCAAAGAGAACGGGAGGAAACTAAGAACCAATTCAATTTGGTTCTGAAGAATTACTAAAAGGCTCAAAATTGGCAGCACCAGGTACTTCCGAACCTGGGAGGTACAGGTGCTTAATTAAATAAGGAGCATGATCCACAGATTTCTTCTTCTCCAAGCTAAGGGTTCTCAAACTCTAGTGCATGTCAGAGTGTCCTCTGACTGTAAAATCCTGGATTGCTGGCCCTACCTACGGAGTTTCTGATTCAGTGGAATTAGAATTTCCATCAAGTTACTAGGTGGTTCTGATGTGCTGGTATTTGAGAAACACTGCTCTTTGTATGCAGTGCCCTCTCCCACCTGGGACTAGAGATTTATTTTCTGGGGAGGAGAAAACATGGTCTTTGGGTTCCTGGTTAACCTGCAGAGTTAAGGACATGTGGAGCATTTTAAAAGGGGAGACTGTGATCATGTACAGAGTAAAAAGTAACTACTGCCACCCCAGCCCTGCGCCAGGGTGCAGAATGCTGGCAGCCAGCAGCTTACTCCAGGCAGAAAATCAGAAGACATCTTTCTTGAAAATCTTAACAGTCATAGAGGAAACATTTAAAGATACTGATACTTGGTAATTTTATATAATGAAACAAAATTAGGTCAAAAAGGAAAAAAGCAACCTCTATGAATAAAAAGACCCTTAAAGGAAATAAATGAACCTGTTGGACTAGCAGCAGAACCAAAAGTTACCTGTGGTTACAATGAGTGTTGACCATGACAAGTCTGGCCCTGACTCTAGGGGGATGCGACGGTTTTAACAATATGCCCACAAATTCTCTGATCCTCTTCCCCTCAATAAGTGAAACTTAGGCCCCGTGAAGATGGCCCAGACTTAGTAAATGGCTTCTGGAGGAAAGAATGTGGAAAAGGGATGGAATGTCATTCTTTGTTTAGGTAATTCAAAGACTGCAACTTTGGGAGTTCAGTGATTCAGTGATTCCCTGGGAGTTCAGTGATTCATTGATTCCCTGAGAGTCCAGTGGTTAAGACTCTATGCTTCCACTGCAGAGGGCATGGGTTCAATCCCTGGTTGAGAAATAAGATCCCATGTGTCATAAATAAATAAAAAAAATTTTTTTTTAAAGACCGCAACTTTCATCTGGAGGTGCCTGCTCTCCCACAGACCTTTCACTGTGGGGGAAGCCACATTGTAAGCCACCTCATGGAGAGTCCTACATGGCGAGGAACTTTAGTGACCTGCCCTTAGCCATGTGAGATGGACCTTTCAAAGCAGAGCTGCTGGGAATGTAAGTTGTTGCAGTCACTATGTCTCCATGGAGGTTCCTCAAAAAACTAAAGATACAGCTGCTATATGATCCTGCAATCCCACTCCTAAGGATATATCTGTAATTCAAAAAGACACAGGCACCCCAGTGTTTATAGCAGCTCTGTTCACAGTAGCCAGGACATGGAAGCAACCTAAATGCCCACTGACAGATGAATGGATAAAGAAGATGTGGTACGGATATACAATGGACTATTAGTAAGCCATAAGGAAGCATAAAATTATGCCATTTTGTAGGATGGACCTACAGATTATCATTCTACATGAAATAGAAAGAGAAATGCCATATAATATGACTTACATGTGAGATCTATAAATTGGTACAGATGAACTAATTTACAAAACAGAAACAGACTCACTGACATAGAAAACAAACTTAAGGGGACTTCCCTGGTGGTCTAGTAGTTAAGAATCTGCTGGCCAATGCAGAGGACATGGGTTGGATACCTGGTCCAGGAAGACCCCACATGCCTTGGAGCAACTAAGCTCAGGCGCCACAACTACTGAGCCCACTCTCTCGAGCCAAGAGTCGCAACTACTGAAGCCTGTGCTCCACAACAAGCGAAGCCAGCACAATGAGAAACCTGCGCACCACAGCGAGGGCAGTCCCCGCTCGCCACAGCCAGAGAAAGCCCTCACGCAGCGAAGGCTCAGTGCAGCCAAAAGTAAATTACACAAGTTAAAAGAAAACAAATTTATGGTTACCAAAGGGGAAAAAAGGCGGGGGAGGGATAAATTACGAGTTGGGGATTACATATACACACTACTAAGTTATGACCAACCTAGATAGCATATTCAAAAGCAGAGATATTACTTTGCCAACTAAGGTCTGTCTAGTCAAGGCTATGGTTTTTCCTGTGGTCATGTATGGATGTGAGAGTTGGACTGTGAAGAAAGCTGAGTGCTGAAGAATTGATGCTTTTGAACTGTGGTGTTGGAGAAGACTCTTGAGAGTCCCTTGGACTGCAAGGAGATCCAACCAGTCCATTCTGAAGGAGATCAGCCCTGGGATTTCTTTGAAAGGAATGATGCTGAAGCTGAAACTCCAATACTTTGGCCACCTCATGCGAAGAGTTGACTCATTGGAAAAGACTCTGATGCTGGGAGGGATTGGGGGCAGGAGGAGAAGGGGACGACAGAGGATGAGATGGCTGGATGGCATCACTGACTTGATGGACGTGAGTCTGAGTGAACTCCAGGAGTTGGTGATGGACAGGGAGGCCTGGCGTGCGGCAGTCCATGGGGTTGCAAAGAGTCGGACACGACTGAGTGACTGAACTGAACTGAACTGATATATATATAATAGATAAATAGCACTGGGAACTATGTTCAGTATCCTGTAATAAACCATAATGGAAAAGAATATGTGTATGTATGTATAAATGTACACTTTGTTGTACACAGGAAACTAACATAATATTGTAAATCAACTATACTTCAATTTAAAAAAAAAGAAAGAGAGAAATGGATCCTTTAGCCCCACGCAAGTCTTTAGAGTCTGCTGCTTGGCCAACAGCTTTCACTGCAGCCTCAGGAGAATTCATGAGCTAGAACATACAGCTAAGCCACCCTATATTCTTCACTGTCAGAAACTGTGAGATCATATATATATTTGTTTGGCCATGCCACGAAGCTTGTGGGATTCACCAACTAGGGACTGAACCTGGGCCATGACACTGGAAGCCCAGAATCCTAACCAGCAGGTAACCAGGGAACTCCTAACATCTGTTGTTTTAAGCTACTAAGTTTGTGGGTAATTTGTTGCATAGCGATAAACTGGGGAGAAAACAAATCTCTCTTGAAGATTCATATCCACAACTAGCCCACTACTAAAATACACGCCATCCAGAGCATGTAAGTCAGGAGGGATGTAATTGAAGTTAATGTGAGATAAAGTTCTGGTTGTAGGAAGGAAGTAAAGTTATAGATTAATTTTAAATTATTATAAATTCAAACTGAATGTTAAAGTTTTTTGAAAGCCAGATATAAAGGAGTGCATGTTGTATGAACCCATCTATATAAAGTCAAAAAACAAGCACAGCTAACTTGTGGTGATCAAGGTCAGGGGAAAGTCAATAATTAGAAGGAACACGAGGGAAGCTTCTGAGGGGCTGTGTGTTGGTTCCAGGAGTCTGTGTTTTAAAAATTCACTGAGCTCGACACTAAAGAGCTGTGCTTTTCTGGGGAGGGTGGGGTGCGCATACTTCACACTTCAACAGGTAACCCCTAAAGAAACGAAAATACAGACGATAACATCCAAATTAGGGTGTGGAGGGGGCGGTGATATAAGAAAACAAAAATAAACAGTTCAAAAGAAAGTAAGAAAGGAACATGAAACAGAAACGGTAGGCAAGTAGATAATTACAAGATGGCTGAAATGAATCGATGTGTATCAAGAATTATAATGAATGATGATGAGCAGGTGCACCAGTTAAAAGACAAAATGTCCAAACGAGATTTTTTAAAAAATCCAGCTATATCCTGTTTACAAAGGATGTATATTTTTATTTTTTATTTTATTTTTATTGAAGTAAAGTTGATTTACAGTGTTGTGTTAATTTCTGCTGCACAACGAAGTCAGTTATACACTCATACATTATTTTTCATTATGGTTTGTTACAAAGATATTGAATCTCGTTCCCTGTGCTCTACAGTAAGAAAGGAAGACCTTGCTGTTTATCCATGCTATGTATAACAGTTTCTCTCTGCTAACCCCACGCTCCCAATCCGTCCCGCTCTCCCTTGGCAGCCGCAAGTCTGTTCTCTACGTCTGTGATTTTGTTTCTGTTTTGGGACAGAGGTTTTGGGGATGATTTTTAAGAAAGGATATAGAAGGATATCTTTCACAGGTACGAAAATACACCAGGTAAAAGAAGGCAGGTAAGTATGTTAGTATCAGACATAACAGATTCTAAGGCAAAAATCATTATCAGAGATAGTTTCCATATGATACAAAAAGATTTAATTCTCAATTTGCATTCTAATAATATGGCCTCAAAAACTGACAGAACTACAAGGAGAAATACATAAACACAACTCTCTCAATAACTAATAGAATAAACTAACAAAAATTAGGAAGGATATAAAAGATATCAATAGCACCATTAATAAGCTTAATCAAATGAACACGTATACAGATTATAGCCAATAGTTATAAAACATGCGGTCTTTTCAAGAATACATGGAATATGTGTTCATATTAGTATAAGCCAGGCTGTATGAGGAGGTTCAATAAATTTCAAGGGACTGGTATTATACTCAAAGCATTCTCTAACCAGAATGCAACTATGTGAGAAACCATCAGACTAGAAAAATACTTGTGTTTAATATTTTAAAACCTTACTTCTGAACATTTGAAGGGTCAAAGAGAAGTCAAAATAAGCATGTTTAAAAGCAAATAATAATAAATATATTATATATCAAGACTTACGAGATGGAGCCATAGCAGTACTTGAAGGAAAGGTACAGACTTGAGTATTTATATTACAAAAGAACAAAGTCTGGTTTAAAAAGCTAAGCTTCAAATAAAGGAAGGAAACAATAAAGATAGGAACAGAGAGCTTTGAAACAGAGAACAAATGTACAAGACAGAACTTGGGAGTCATCACTCTAAATTCTAGACATTAAACCCACAATAAAAATTACACAAGCAACATTCTAACCACACATCTGAAAATGCAGATGAAATGAACAAACCCTGAGTAGTTAGGTATTGACTCTACTTTTTAATAGGCTTAAAGTATTTCATAATATTAACGTTAACACTTAGGCATAAATTGAGACTATGTTGAAAACGAAAAAAAGTTTATACCATTTATAGGCAGAAAACCTTTGTTTTTTAACTTCAAAACGCAGGTGACTGAGCAGAAAAACTGTGGGTTTTTTTTTTAAAGCCACACAGAGACAGTGAAACCCCACCTGGGTGCGTTAGATGCTTCAAAAGGTCACAACGCTAGCAGGACTAAGTGTTCAGGTGTCAGACCAGGAGGAAATAGCAATCACTTGCTCCAAAGCAGAAAAATGAAGCTCTGCTGACAGCTCACACTTGCCCTGTGTTCACGATGCCCATAGATTTTCTCTCCCGCACACTTCAGCTATTTATGTGGACACACATTTATACCTTTAGTATAAATAATAATAACGGCTAACACTTACTGGACAGCGTATGGGCAAGGACTATTCCCGAGGCTTTACCTATGGTTCTTTCTAATCTTTACAACACAACCGCGTGCTGTGGCCTGACTTGCTGACAGGCTCACTCTTAACTGGGTGGGGCCAGGACTTAAGGTCAAGTCCAGCTGATGCCTCCCTTCATCCATCCTTTTACACACACAGGCTGCAGGAAGATGTCTACAGAGCATCGTGAGTCCCAGGCAGGCTTGGTCCAAGACCAGCCCCTGGAGCATGTACAAAGCACTCACCTTCTGAATAATATCCCGCAGAGCAAAATACTTCTCAGTGAGGTCCCCGGCCTCGCTCAGGGGGGCATCATAGTCGTAGCTGGTGGGCTGTGGTTGGTAGGGCGTGTTGGCTCCTGGAAGACAAAACCATGCCGCTAGTTACTACAGAAGGCCTTCTCCTGTGACAAGTTCTCATGGATTTGTGGAGGGGGTGAATAAGGAAGCACATTAGAGCCAACTGTTAAGTGACACAGAGGTGGCCCTCCAGATGCAAGGTTTCTTCCTGCAGGTAGCCCTCACTTAGCACCTTGGTGTCTACAAAGGACTTTCCCCATTTACTCTCTCAGCAAGCCCAGCAGATATCCCCGCACTGGATCCGCAGGGCACCTGAAACTCCCAACAAAGCCCCCAGACATCCCACAGCCAGCAGTGGCCAGGCCTACGGCACGACTCACACGTCCGAAGGTTAACCTTGCAGCTGTGATCTTGTTTATGACCTCCTCTCTGGCTAAAAAAAAGGTTCCATGGTAGACACACAGGTTTCTGGGCCCAGGATCAGCAGCAAAGCACTAAGGGGTTATCAGACCAAGTAAACTCAGAGGATTTTATCATAATTTTTCCTACCCCCAAAAAAAGACCATGGAGGGACTTCCTGATGGTCCAGTGGTTAAGACTCCGTGCTACCACTGCAGGGGGCAAGGGTTCAATCCCTGGTCAGGGAACTAAGATCCCACATGCCAAGTAGTGTGGCCAAAAAGAAAAAAAAAAAAAGACCATATAGGAAACATAGGAATGGTGCATTTGCTTTGGAAAAAAACTGTGGCAGTTCCTCTAACTCTAAAAATAGAGTTAGTTACCATGTGAACCAGCAATTCCAATCCTAGGTGTGCAGTCAGAAGAACTGAAACAGAGGCTCAAACAAATACTTACACACAATGTTCACAGCAACATTATTCATAATGGCCAAAAGAGGTGCAACAACCCACATGTCTATCGTTGATGAATGGAGAAACAGAATGTAGTATATCTGCATAATAGAGTATTATTTCTCTATAAGAAAGAATGAAGTGCTGATACCCACCATAATATGGATGAACCTTGAGAAGATTATGCTGAATGAAAGAAATTAGACACAAAAGACCATATATTGTGTGGTTCTACTTGTACTAAGTGTGCAGAACAGACAAAGAGTGGTGGCCAAGAGCTGGGAGAAGGGGCAGTGGGGCATTTCTTGGGTATGAGGTTTCTTTTTGGGGTAATGAAAATGTTTTGGAATTAGATGGTGGTAATGGCTACACAAGTTTGTGCTAAACTAAACACCACTAGATCGTATATTTTAAAAATCATCAGTTTTAGGGTTTGTGAATGATGCCTCAACAAAATGTTTTTTAAAAAAGAAAGATAAAAAAGACCAGAATATATGAACAAGTAAGTTATAGCCAGAGACTATGACTTGCCCAGTTAGCCTGACTTTAAACAATAGTTTCTAAATGCACAACTTACAGCCCTTAAAATTTTTTTGAAGAAAAATGATCTTGTAGGAATTCTCTGGCAGTCCAGTGGTTAAGACTCCATGCTTCCAATGCACGGGGTATGTGTTTGATCCCTGGTCAAGGAACTAAGATCTCACATGCCATAAAGTGTGACCAAATAAAAGAAAAATGATTTTTTGACCTACTGTATAGCCAGAGACTCGATATCTTATAGTAACATATTAGGGAAAAGAATCTGAAAAAGAAATATATATATCTGTATCTATATCTATCTATCTATCTATATATGTATCTGATCACTTTGCTGGATACCTGAAATACACTGTAAAGCAACTATACTTCAATAAAATTAAGAAAATAAAGAAAACCTACAAAAATTCAAATTTACATAGGGAAAAAAAATTCCACTTCTATGATTCTTACACATGTGTAAATTAAATTGAAATGTTGAAGTAAATTGTAGAAAGTAACTTTTGAACATCTAAAACAAGTATAGAAGGGTAATTCATAAGCAGCCTAATGCTACTCATTCATATAACACTGATTATTTCATGACACCTGCATACTCAATTTTAAAAAATTATTCTCAATAGAAAAGTAAATTCAACATTTCTCTCTTCCTAATAAATAAAAGATGAAAGTGATTTTTTAATATTATATAGGCAATCTTACATATTAGAAAATTTAGGAGAAGACAAACCAAGACAGAAGAATCACCAATGGCCATAGGTATGGACAAAATCAAGCACCAGAAACATTCTCCCATTAGATTCTACAAACAAATGTTAAATCGCTCTTACCATTCCAATAGGCAAAATTGGTGCCACCTATAAACATGTACCTACAAGGAAACAAGAGAACAGATGAGCCCACAGCTTTACCATGAGCCCACAGCTTCACCATGAGCCCACAGCTACAGATGACACCCTTCCCTCCAAAAATTAACACTCACATGTTTACATTTGCCCCGAGAGCAAGCATATCATGAAGGGTGAAAGCCACCGCTTTAGAGCTGACTGTTGAATGACGCTGGCCCCAGTGATCTAACCATCCAGTGTAGAATTCAGAATTGATCTAAAAAGAAAGGGATATGGAGCTTAGGATGGACTTAAACCTTCACATGCTGGGCTTCCCAGTAACTACTGCCCTAGGTTATCCACTGAAGAACAGGAAGAGGGGGCAGCTGACATTCAGTGCTTTGCTGGGACCTGGGGGACCAACGAGGACATTTCATAATAGCATTGCCTAAGCTCAGGTCTCAGGTGTGGACAAAGCAGGTGTTCCTGAAAAGCTGTACCTGCATCAAAATTTTATTAACCAATCCCCAGTTTGAATATAGGAGGAAAGTTTGTTGGGCAAAAGAGTCAGATGACAAAATATGTTTATGAAATAATTAGCACCAAATTCACCCTTTGTGTGAATCCAGATTTTCAGATCTCAGGTTGACTTATTTTAATTGAAGAATAGTTGATTTACAATGTTGTACCAATCTCTGCTGTACAGCAAAATGACATATAGACATCCTTTAGATCTCAGACTGACTTAATGTGTTGTAGAAATATTGTCCAAATATTCTAGCGCTTGGTGTTTCTGTTGGGTATGACCCTGCCACGCCCTTGTCTACAGAAGGAAAGAGAAATCTGGGTGTGTTCTGGGGACTTCTTGTCTCAGGCTGCAGGAAACAGCTCCACTCAGCGTCTGTGAACATGGGTTCTGCATGACTCAGGAAGCAGAGGCCAGGTTCAGAAAAGGCTGCTTTGTACAAAGGTGGGTGCACAGGCAGGGCAGCCTGACCTGCTGCAAGGAAGACACCCCTTACGTGAGGCCAAGTAACAACAACTGCGGGGGGAAGGGAAGCGGAGAGAGGGACACATTCATTGATGGGCTGAGCACCCCTGCCAGGACCTCATTGCCGTCTCTGCCTCCCAGCCACCTACGGAGATGCCACAGAGCCCTGCAACTCCCAGAGCGGTCAGCAACCCTACATCCCCACATCTCCTGGCTGCTTGTCAGAAACTCAGTGCCCCTTCCCCAGACCCAGTAAATCAGTGTCTGCATTTTCACAAGACTCCTATGTGATTTCTAAGTAGATTGAAGGCAGAGCAGCTCTGTCACAAAGAGCTCTCAAGAAACACAGACCTGAACTCAGATCCTGGCCCTGCCACTCACCAGCTATACAAGCACGGGCAAGTGACATAGTCTCTGAGTCTCACTGAAAAGAACGAGCTCTCATAACACCACTTATGAGAGCTGCCACAAGGACTAAAGGTGACGAGGTATGCCAGGGTGCAGAGCCTGGGACTTCCCTGGTGGTCCAATGGTTAAGAATCTGCCTTGCAATCCAGGGGGTGTGGGTTTGATCCCTGGTAGGAGAACTAGGATCCATTCTGGAGGGGACAGAATAGGGACCATGGTGAACATCCCACCTCATTAAGCTCTGCTTTTTTTTTTTTTTTGCATTAAAAAAAAATCAATTGTATTTCTTTTTCTTTCTTTCTTTCATGATTTGGCTGCACCGGGTCTTCACTGCGGCGAGCAGGCTTCTCTAGTTGCAGCACATGGGTTGGTTGCCCGTCCAGTGCAGAGCCTTAGTCTTGAGCAGTAGCACTGCTTCAGCTGTTGCCCATGCATCCAGAAGGCGGTCTCTACAGCCCCATCAGAACTGACCCCAGACCCAGAAACCAAGGATCCACTCCCACCCTTCACAGCACCTCATCACTCTCCCCCAACAGCAGAAAAGAAGTCTGTACAACCAAGTGGTCTCCCCATGCCTCACCCCTGACTCTTACCAGGGGTCCTGTGGGTTCAAATTTCCTCTGGAGCATGAAAGCAGCGGTGAGGTTGGTACCTGAATGAGAAAGAGGAGAGAGGTCAGCCATGGGAGTGACAAGTTCAAGAAAAAAGATTCCTTTGGAGACTTCCCAAAGGAAGTGGGTCCAGTAGTTAAGAATCTGCCTTGCAGGGACTTCCACCTGCTGATGCAGGGGACATGGGTTTGATCCCTCATTGGGGAACTAAGATCCCACGTGCAGAAGAGCAGCTAAGCCCATGCACACCACAGAGAATCTGTGCTCCACAACGAAAGATCCTGAGTGCTGCAGCTAAGACCTGGTGCAGCCAAGTATATAATAAATTCATTTCTTAAAAAAGACGACTTTCCCTGGTGGCACACTGGATAAGCATCCACCTGCTAATACAGGGAACACGGGTTTGATCCCAGGTCTGGGCAGATCCCACATGAGGCAGAGCAACTAAGTCCCTGTGCCACATCTACTGAGCCCATGTGCTGCCACTCCTGAAGCCCATGCACCTAGAGCCCACAACAAGAGAAGCCACCTCAATGAGAAGCCCGGGTACCACAACGAACAGTGGCCCCCGCTCGCTGCAACCATAGAAAGCCCATGTGCAGCAATGAAGACCCAGCTCAGTTGAAAATAAATTAATAAAATGAAAAAAAAAAAAAAAAGATTCCTTTGCAGGACTTGAGCCTCAGGCTCCCTGCCCTCCCTCATACCCCTGTGGGCCTGCACACCTCCAAGCCAGCCTTAGGTGAGGACTGCTTCAGGTGGGGACTCAGATCATACATTCGATAGACTGTGGGGACCACAGAATGATGTTTCCTTTGTGAACAGTGTCTGGGCCTCTCCTGACTGCATTCCTCTGGGAGATCATGACACAGGCCTTGTGCTTCCTCTGTGGCCCCAGAGCCTAGACACACAGCTGGTGTGCAGCTTTCTTCACTCAGGTATCTGGTTGACTGAGCTGCTCCCTACACGACGACCCTGCTTTGAACATACTTCCTGGTAGCCTCCACAGCAGCATATGCATCACAGTGCCACAAATTAGAACCAGACACAGAACAACAGACTGGTTCCAAATTGGGAAAGGAGTACGTCAAGGCTGTATATTGTCGCCCTGCTTATTTAACTTATATGCAGAGTACATCATGAGAAACGCTGGACTGGAAGAAACACAAGCTGGAATCAAGATTGCCAGGAGAAATATCAATAACCTCAGATATGCAGATGACACCACCCCTACAGCAGAAAGCGAAGAACTAAAGAGCCTCTTGATGAAAGTGAAAGAGGAGAGTGAAAAAGCTGGTTTAAAACTCAGCATTCAAAAAACTAAGATCACAGCATCTGGTCCTATCACTTCATGGCAAATAGATGGGGAAACAGTGGAAACAGTGGCTGACTTTATTTTTTGGGCTCCAAAATCACTGCACATAGTGACTGCCACCATGAAATTAAAAGATGCTTGATCCTTGGAAGAAAAGTTTACCAACCTAGACAGCATATTAAAAAGCAGAGACTTACTTTGCTGCCAAAGGTCTGTCTAGTCAAAGTTATGGTTTTTCCAGTAGTCATGGATGGATGTGAGAGTTGGACCATAAAGAAAACTGAGCACCAAAGAATTGATGCTTTTGAACTGTGGTATTGGAGAAGACTCTTCAGCGTCCCTTGGACTGCAAGGAGATCCAACCAGTCCATCCTAAAGGAGATCAGTCCTGAATATTCATTGGAAGGACTGATACTGAAGCTGAAGCTCCAGTCCTTTGGCCACTGATGCAAAGAACTGACTCATTGGAAAAGACCCTAATGTTGGGAAAGATTGAAGACAGGAGGAGAAGGGACGACAGAGGATGAAATGGTTGGATGGCATCACCGACTCAATGGACAGACACTTGAGCAAGGTCTGGGAGATGGTGAGGAACAGGGAGGCCTGGTGTGCTGCAGTCCATGGGGTCGTAAAGAGTTGGACATGACTGAGCAACTGAACAACAACAAATTAACAAATCAAAGGGACACACTGTGCTCTAATTACATTTATCCCAAGTCACAGAGTACACTCTGTATTTTAATTTGTACATCTCAAGCCACTCCAGACCACTTGTGCTCAATTTTTGTCTTTTGAAGTGTTCCATTAGGATGTCTATGTCTCATCTTGCGTCCCACATCTTCTGTTCTCCCCACCTCCTCTAAAAAGAGAAAGGGTTTCTCCACAGAGAACTAATGAGCACGAACAGCATCTCTCCAGCCAGAGTTGAGGACACCCTGGCCCACCCTGCACTGTCCAGTTCCTGCAGGTAACCCAGAGTGCCAGCACACCAGCCCAGTCTCCAAATAACCCCTTGCCATCGGACAAGTCTTGGGCTTCTCTGCGAGGCTAGCTCTCAGGAGAGAAAGCGATGATCAAGAAAGAGTGGAATTTCATTTACTTTATGGCTGTAAATTTCTCACTATTAACTAAGCATTAGGTGGTTTCTAGATTTTTTAATTTTTATTGGAGTATAGTTGATTTACAGTGTTTTGACAGTTTCAGGTGTACAGCAAAGCGAATCAGTTATACGTATACATATATCTACTCTCTTACTTTTTTTAGGTTCTTTTCTCACATATCCCTCCTCCCGCCTTATCCCTTGATAACCATGTTTGTTTTCTACATCTGTGACTCTATTCCTATTTTGTAAGTTCATTTATACCCCTGCCCTTTTTTTTTAGATTCCACATATAAGTGATATCATGTGCCATCTGTCTCTCTGTACCTGACTTACTTCACTCAGTATGACAATCTCTGGGTGCATCCACGTTGCTGCATATGGCATTATTTCACTCTTTTATGGCTAATATCCCACTGCATGTGTGCACTATGTCTGGTTTATCCATTCCTCTGCTGATGGGCATTTAGGTTGCTTCTGTGTCCTGGCTATTGTAGACAGTGCTGCACTTCACGCTGGGGGCGCATGCATCTTTTTGAATTCTAGTTTTCTTTTGCTCTAACCTCAGGAGTGGGATTGCTGGATCGTATGGAAGTTTTAGTTTTTAAGGAACCTCTATACTGTTCTCCATAATGGCTGTTACCAACTTACATTGCCACCAAGAGTGTAAGAGGATTCCCTTTGCTCCACACCTTCTCAGCATCTACTGCTTGTAAATTCTAGATGAGGGCCACTCTGATTGGTGTGAGGTGATACTTCATGGTAGTTTTCACTTACATTTCTGTAATTGTTAATATTAGTGATGTTGAACCTCTTTTCATGTGCTTTTGACCATTTGCATGTCCTCTTTGGAAAGATGTCTATTTAGATCTCTTCTCCATTTCTTAATTGGGTTACTTGGTGGTTTTTTTTTTTTTTTTGGCTTCAGATCTTGAAACCTGCTGTCAAGAGCCTCTCCTGGGATCTGAGCCCAGGCACTGCCCCTCTCCCACTGCAGGAAATGAAGCCGCCACCACCCCCCGCTGCAGGCACACTGGCCTTGAGTGTCTGTCTTTGAACCCACAGCGGTAGCAACCATGCTGTCACCCCACACACAAATAACACTTATAACTAACTTGTGATAATCCTCGATTTGTTCCTCCCAACAGAAAAATGCTGTGCTTTTTCATCGCTGTGTTAGGAAATGCGCCAAAACAGGAGGAAACCAGCATGCCACTTCCTGTGCAGCCCTTTGTAGATGACTTACTTCATCACCGAATGATCTGAGCAATGTACCATGTTTCTAGAAACACTCAGTTCACTCGGAGCCAGTTATCTCTTTGTTTGTAGTGGAGAAGAATTTCTTTAAAAATGCAACTTCAGTCTGAACATCCTTCTCTACAGAAGGCAATGCTGGACGTGTGTCTCCTCCCTCAGACAAGACAACGGTGGGGTCTTTATGCTACTTGAAGAGCTGGTCTTCTGGGCGAGTGGGGTAACGTTTTATTTTGAAATCATTCCAAATTTATAGGAAAACTGTGAGAATAATACAAAGAGCTTACTTTCCCTTCACCCAGGTTCCCCAATTGTTAACATTCTACCACATTCATTGGTTTTTTTCCTCTCTATATAAATATGCACATTTTTTTTTTCTGAGCCATTTGAGAATAAGTTGTAGACAGGATGGTCCTTTACCCCTAAATACTTCAGCATATATCCCCTAAAGAGCAAGAGCATTCTTTAAATAAATACGACACAATGATACAAAAAAAAAAAAAGGAAATTAACACGGATAGAATATCATTATCTAAAGGCTTTATTCAAAGATTTCAATTGTCTCAATAATGTCCTTGATAATAACAACAGCCAAAACAAACAGAAAAAAAGTCCAGGACCCTTTTCAGGATCACATTGCACTTAACCGTGATGCCTTTTAGAAAAGCCGCTCTGAACCCACGTGAAGACCTCTTAATGTCGTTGCACCCTGAGCACCCCAGCCATGCCTTCATGGGCAGAACCTCAGTGGCTCACGCAGCATGAATGCGTCA
The DNA here is from genome assembly GCF_029407905.1 of Bubalus kerabau. Classification (NCBI taxonomy): domain Eukaryota; kingdom Metazoa; phylum Chordata; class Mammalia; order Artiodactyla; family Bovidae; genus Bubalus; species Bubalus kerabau. The sequence goes on from NC_073643.1 coordinate 9,162,039, forward strand.
GGAAAGACGATTCTTTGCAGGATCTACCAAACCACCTCCGGCCCATCACAGTTCCCAGTGTTATGAGTTATACAGAAAGAAGACGGAAGGGCCAGGCATGTTCTCTGCACTCCAGAGCTGACCTCAGAGTTCACCGTGGCCTCAACCCGGCCCAAGCATCCAGCCACGACTTGCGGGGATGGGGCGGTGAGGGGGCAGGTGCAGACAAGACCAGCACGTCCCAGACACAGCCCGAAAGGTGGCGCTCCTCCAGGTAGGGGAAGCCCTGGCAGCAGCCCCTAAGAAAACAGGACCCCAGGCTGCAGCCAGCTCCGCCAGGGCTGGAAACAGAGCCTGTGTCCTAAGGGCCAACCCAGCTGACATCAAACCATCTCCGTCATCAAGGGGTGCTTTATAAAGTATTCTATTTCACCGTTACAAATAAAGGAAAATTGGGGAAATCCTATTCAATATGCCCATGCCACTTAAACAATAGCTGCTTAGAGCAATTGACTGAGTAGAAGGCCCAGATCCGCCCGCCGAGCTGGGTTTCTGCAGACACCAACCTGGGCTGAAGTCCACGGTGGCGTAGAGCCCCTGGAGCGCCCCACACTGCAGCAACCTCTCATTCACCCCGTCCGTGGTGAACAGAAGCACATCCTCACCCAGGTGGTCATGGAAACGCTTCTGTAGGAAACGCAAGTAGTCGTAATCACAGGAGAGGTAGCTGCCATATTCATTTTCAACCTGCAAGTTTAAAAAAGAGGAGGGGATAAAAATCAGAAGACTCCAACGTTCTAAGGCAAACTGTTGTTTGGAGAAAATCCTCGAGCCTCTCTGAGATGAAGAGGCTTAGTGGTCCCCTCCCCCTAAATATCTCCTACACTTGATCCTCAAAACTCATTTTCTAAAGAGCAACTCAGTATAAAAACCTAAGCCTGTGAGTCACAAGTAAGACCCAATGCAGCCAAATGAATAAATAAATAAATATTAGAAAAAAATCTTAGAGGTATAGAGTTTAATGAAGGAAGCAGGACACTAAAAAAATACATATAATACAACTTCCCGAACAGAAAATCCAAACCAGTCAAAACCAAACTATACGTGTGGGTGTGCGGATAGTTGGTTGGTAGAAGTGTAAAAAAAATCAAGAAGCTGATGGTCATGAAAGTCAGGACAGTGAGAAAAAGTAGAGCATGATCAGGAAACTTCTAGGGTCCTGGTGTGCATTTCCCATCTTGGGTGGTCATTCTGTGGCTGTTCTCTCCACAATGCTTCCTTCATTGCACATTAATGTGTGTGTTACAGCTCACGATTTTACAAAAATTTAAGAACTCCCCAAACATAAAAATTTCAACTGGCACACAACACAAAACAAACTTCTGTGATACAAGGAATACGTTGTCTTTGAACATGAGCATAAGAAACCGAGAGCCCCCAAGAAGGGATAGTTAGGGAGTTTGGGATTAGCATGTACACACGGCTATATTTAAAATGGATAACCAAGAAAAACCTGCTGTACAGCACAGGGAACTCTGCTTAATGTTATGTGGCAGCCTGGCTGGCAGGGGAGAATGGGGGAGAGTGGATCCATGTATATCTGAGTCCCTTTGCTGTGTACTTGAAACTACCACAACATTGCTAAACTCCAAAATAAAAAGTTAAAAGAAAATGAAACCGTGAGCCCCCAGAAAACAGGTGTTCAGCCTGAGGGAAGCCGGGAGAGGAGGTTAACGGAGCTTCCCCAGAGGGGTTGCCCGAGGAGGCTCTAGACAGAAAGGCACTGGTCAAGGAGGCGAGACAGGTGGAGAGCGCTGCTCAGAGAGCAGGCTGTTTGCAGAACTGCTGGCAGCTCCAGGAAGCCTGTGGACACAGTCGGGGTGTGGGGAGGGGTGGGGAGTGCTGCAGAGGAACCCAATACCACCGTTACTGTCTAAAAGCGCTACCTTCCAAATGGCTTAATGCGTGATGGCTTTCTCAGCAAGAATCCCTCTGACTATACTGTCATGGTGTGGGTTCAAAACGTAAAACGGGGACCTCCCGGGTGGTCCAGTGAGTAAGACTCCAGGCTTCCAACGCAGGGGACACAGGTTCAAGCCCTAGTCGGAGAACTAGGATTCTATATGCCTCCAGGTACAGCAAATAAAATAACATAAAAATGTTCTGGGACTTCCCTGGTGGTCCAGTGGTTAAGAATCTACCCGCCAAAGCAGGAGACGTGGGTTCAATCCCTGTCCTGGAAATATTCCACATGGCACGAGGCGGCTGAGCCTATGGGCCACAACTCCTGAAGCCTGCGTGCCCTCGAGCCTGCGCTCCGCAAGAAGAGAAGCCACCGCGATGAGAAGCCCGTGCGCCACGACCAGAGAGAGCCTGTGCACGGCAACAGAGACCCAGCACAGCCAAAAGAATACACTGTCTTTTAAATGCTCTTAGAAGAAGAAAAACAGGCAGTAGTAGCCAGTACCAAGGGCTTCACAGGGCATGAAGCCGTCCTGAAAAAAGGAGGTGTTTCCACTCAGAGCAGGACACGCTCCTTGGGAGACTGATCCTGATACCCTGATGACCTGATCCTGATCAGCAGCCCCTTTGAAAATAAATGAAATAAATCTTAAGAAAAGCTTCATAAATACTGGCAAGGTACATTCCGCCTCATTTTCTTTTTCCTCCTTTTAATTAAGAGCTATTTATAGGGACCTCCCTGGTGGTCCCATGCTCAAGACTCTGTGCTCCCAATGCAGGGGGCATAGGTTCAATCCCTGGTTGGGGAACTAAGATCCCACAGGCTGCACAACACAGCCAAAAAGAAGAAAACAGGTACTTATATGGCTCTGTTTTCCTTCATCATCTGGCTGCCAAGAAGTTCAGAGCTAACTTAAAGGTCAGCTGTAGCAACAAAGTGGGCTCACAGCCTCTGCACCCCGAGTTCTTTTCTGGCCATGCCCAAGCTGACATCGTTGATCTTCACTTACTTTTTCAAGCCTCGTTTATCCATTAACATCATTATATTACAGTAAAATATAGGAGGGTATTTTAAACAGGATTGTAATTCATGCATACACATAATTTGGTTTGCTTTTTAGAGAAAGAGAGAAAAGCTCCACGTTGGCAAGGCAGCTCAGCGCTGCGGTCACAGGCACAGACATCAAAGGCCCAGAGCCCTCGTGCAAATCTCAGCTCTGCCTCTTCTCATCCATGTGGCTCCGCCTGTAAACTGTCTGTCTGTCTGTCAGAGTGGGGTGTGCCTTTCCCACTGGGCTGCACGAGGAGTCCCTGAGCCGATACACGATACCTGGCACCTTGTGAGGGCTCAAAATGCTGGCAACAAAGCGTATATTCAAGTTCTCTATCATTGCCAAGGAGGGGAAAGGAGAGGCGGGGCAGGTGAGAGGAGAAACATACAGAAAAGGGCTTGAAAGACACACAGAAGAAGTCGAAGTGAGATTCCGAGGAACACTGATTTTCCTGGAGCAGGAGTCTGCTAACTTCTTCAATTAAGGGCCAGACAGTAAACACAGGGGCTTCTGGGGCGTAAGTCTCTGTCTCAGCTACTCGAGTGCGTTATTGTGGTGCCCGAGCACCCAAGACGGTGCGTAAACGGCCATGTGCCAATGGCACCGATTTACCACAACGGGCAGGGGCCCACCGCAGCGTGCAGACACTTGCTCTAGGATAATCATCTCACCCCGTGAGCTCCGAAGTCCCCTACGTACGAACCTTCAAGTTGTGCACTGTCCAAGATGTGAATGTGCCCAGAGAAAGGATGAAGAGAAGCAAGAGGAAGATGAAGAAACTGAAGAACCGAAAAGATTCACAATGCAGGGAAATGGCAAGGGCATTTGCTTTATTTGAGGAGCCACTGTTTAGTTTTCGAGGCACGGGACCCAAATGTAGAACAGTTCACAAAGGCTGCAGGAGCTGTTCAGAATGCAATCTACCATTGTCATCTATGATGAGAACAAAAGGGCTACGACCTAGATATCACTGGATCATTTTCCAAGAGGGTAGACAGAATTGTTTGTCTATGACAAACCTAGACAGGATTGAAAAGCAGAGATATTACTTTGCTGACAATGGTTTGTATAGTCAAAGTTATGGTTTCTTCCAGTAGTCATGTACGGATGTGAGAGTTGGACTATAAAGAAGGCTGAGCACCAAAGAATTGATGCTTTCAAACTGTGGTCCTGAAGAAGAGTCTTGAGAGTCTTTTGGACAGCATGAAGATCAAACTAGTCAATCCTAAAGGAAATCAACCCAGAATATTCATTGGAAGCACTGAGGCTGAAACTGAAACTCCAACACTTTGGCCACCTGATGCAAAGAGCCGACTCACTGGAAAAGATCCTGATACTGGAAAAGATTGAAGGCAGGAGGAGAAGGAGGCGACAGAGGAGGAGATCATTGGGTGGCATCACTGACACAATGGACATGACTTTGAGCAAATTCCAAGAGATGGTGAAAGACAGGGAACCTGGAGTGCTGCAGTCCATGGGGTCACAGAGAGTCGGACACGACTGAGCAACTGAACGACAACAACAGACAGAATTGATCCACCAAGGAACCAGAACCCGTACCATCAACATCAGGCATGGATCAAATCAAGGCTTGTACTCTGTCCCTATTGCTGATGATTCTTCAGCTCCACCATCTCCCGCCTCGTCTCCCTTCTCCAGTCAGTTGCTCTTCTTGCCTGTTCGCTTGATGCCAACGCCTGTGTGCCAGTTGTTAGGCACTGTACTGCAAGATTGAACATGTTTTCTTTTTTGTGTTTGTTTTTTAATGTGTTATTTGTGTGGAAAGTATTATAAACTTATTACAGTACAGTACCATACAGCCAATTGTGTTAGTTGGGTACTTGGGCTAACTTCGTTGGACTTAGGAACAAATTAGACTTAGGAACGTGCTCTTGGAATGAAACTCGTTCATACATAGGGGATTTACTGTAAAGCAACAAAGACATTTTCAGTTGTTGACCTTCCAAAACAACAGGTATAAACAGAGGGGGTCCCTCATGACGAGTGCCCCACAAATTAGGTTGTAGGGTAGAAGGCCCCCATTCCTGATTACCAAGGGGCAAAAGGATTAGCTGGGATTTGAGCATGCAGAGAGATGTGGGGAGAAGAAAGAGGAGGAAACTCAGTTCCCTGGCAGGACCCAGAGTTAAGTTCATGTCACCTGAGGTTGCCAGTGATGGATACAGGAGGAAACACACCCAGCGTCCAGCCCTCTAAATCAGTCAACTTTGCTCTCCTGTGCAGAGTTTGTATTTGATGACATTTTGAAAGTCAAAGTGAAAGTGTTAGTCACTCAGTCGTGTCCAACTCTGTGCTCCATGGACTGTGCTCCGCTGGGCTCCTCTGTCCATGGAATTCTCCAGGCAAGAATACTGGAGTGGACTGCCATTCCCTTCTCCAGGGATGACATTTTAGTGGCTTTCAATAACCAAAAGATACGGAAAACTTGTGAGTGAAAACGAAAGTGATTTAGGGGGGACTTCCCTGGGGGTCCAGTGGCTAAGACCCCTTAGTCCCAATGCAGGGGGCCTGGGTGTGATCCCTGGTCAGGGAACTAGATCCCACATGCCCCAGCTAAGAGTTAGCATGCTGTGACTGAAGATCCTGCATGCTGCAACTAAGACCCAGAACAACCAAGTAAATACATAAATTTTTTTTTTTAAAAAGTGACGTAGAAGCAAAGGGCTTTTCAGGTGGCTTAATGGTAAAGAATCTGCCTGTCAATGCTGGAGATGCAAGAGATGTGGGTTTGATCTCTGGGTTGGGAGGATCCCCTGGAGGAGGAAATGGCTACCCACTCCAGTGTTCTTGCCTGGAGAATCCCATGGACAGAGGTGGGCTGTCCATGGGGTAACCTGGTGGGCTACACTCCATGGGGTCACAAAGAGTCAGACTTGACTAAGCGACTAAACAACAACAACAACAACAACAAACTAAAAAACAATGGAAACTGAGGAAAGACTGAGATCAAGAGGAAGGAGGAAGACCCAGCTGGCAGACACATCCAGCTTCAGCCTTGAAATCATCATATAGGAAAATGGGCTCCTATAAGCCTAACTATTTCCACTGTCTCCCCATCTATCTGCCATGAAGTGATGGGACCAGATGCCATGATCTTCGTTTTCTGAATGTTGAGCTCTAAGCCAACTTTTTCACTCTCCTCTTTCACTTTCATCAAGAGGCTTTTTAGTTCCTCTTCACTATCTGCCATAAGGGTGGTGTCATCTGCATATCTGAGGTTATTGATATTTCTCCCGGCAATCTTGATTCCAGCTTGTGCTTCCTCCAGCCCAGCGTTTCTCATGGTGTACTCTGCATATAAGTTAAATAAGCAGGGTGACAATATACAGCCTTGGAGTACTCCTTTCCCGATTTGGAACCAGTCTGTTGTTCCATGTCCAGTTCTAACTATTGCTTCCTGACCTGCATATAGGTTTCTCAAGAGGCAGGTTAGGTGGTCTGGTATTCCCATCTGCAGATGCTGATTGCAGCCATAAAATTAAAAGACGCTTACTCCTTGGAAGGAAAGTTATGACCAACCTAGATAGCATATTCAAAAGCAGAGACATTACTTTGCCAACAAAGGTCTGTCTAGTCAAGGCTATGGTTTGTCCAGTGGTCATGTATGGATGTGAGAGTTGGACTGTGAAGAAAGCTAAGTGCTGAAGAATTGATGCTTTTGAACTGTGGCATTGGAGAAGACTCTTGAGAGTCCCTTGGACTGCAAGGAGATCCAACCAGTCCATTCTGAAGGAGATCAGTCCTGGGATTTCTTTGGAAGGACTAATGCTGAAGCTGAAACTCCAATACTTTGGCCACCTGATGTGAAGGGTTGACTCATTGGAAAAGACCCTGATGCTGGGAGGGATTGGGGGCAGGAGGAGAAGGGGGCGACAGAGGATGAGATGGCTGGATGGCATCACCGATTCGATGGACATGAATTTGGGTAAACTCCGGGAGTTGGTGATGGACAGGGAGGCCTGGCGTTCTGGGATTTATGGGGTCACAAAGAGTCGGACACGACCGAGCAACTGAACTGAACTGAACTGAAGCTTAACTGGTACAGACTCAGGACAGGTGGGGGCCAGTGAATGCTACCAGCAGTACATCCCTCTGGGAATAGCAGCCTGGCCTTTCTCTACCACGCAATGTCAGAACAGGCACCCTGGTCAGCCCTGCCCTCTTGCTGCAACCTGCATATTTGTTTGTTAGGTTTTTTGGGGGGAGTGGGGCTATCCCACACAGCTTGTGGGATCTTAATTCCCTGACCAGGGGGTGAACCCAGGCCACAGCAGTGACAGTGCAGAGTCCTAACCACTGGACCGCCACGGAGCCCCTTACAGCCTGGATCTTAAGTGCACAGAAGTGGCCAGGCTCCCTCCCCACAATGATCACCCCTACAAACAGTGAACAGTGCTGGTCCCAAGTGCTGGCCCACATTCCCTTAGGGAGCGCTGCACACATCCCATGCTGGTCCGGGACACAGCCAGTTTTACATAACATACTCTCTGCAGTAAGAGAACCCTTGCAAAATGACCAACAGACATGGTTTTGTTGGACCTAAGTCATTTCACAAACATAGAAAATCAATGCAGGTCAAGTGAACCGATCTTTCTCTTGGAACACCCTTGGCACATGACATACTCCTCCTTCTACCAGTCACTGCCAAGAGGAAAACACATGGAAGAAGGAAGGTGAGGGCAGGAAGTGGGAGAAAAAAACACAGTGGCCCCAGCTCACTGCATCCTCTTTCCACACCCATAGGAACCGACGGCCGAGGCAATACAGACACCAAAGCGGGTCGGTCCGGGCTGCGTCCCTGCAGCCAGAAGGCGCTGTGGGAGCAGAGAGGAGCCAGGCTGCAATCCTAACTGCCACCTGCCAGCTGCGTGACCTTGGCCAAGTCACTTAACCTCTTTGGCGACGGTGGCTGGGATAAATGAATGGCATCTGTAGGGCGGCCAGCACAGAGTCTCACACAGAGAGCATTCAAAAATGGTAAAGCCCCCTCAAAATGCAATTTAAATCAAAGTACCATCTGTGGCATTGCCTCTTGGAGATAGACATAGGATGATAAACAGCAAGGACCTTACTGTAGAGCCCAGGGAACTATATTCAACATCTTGTAATAACCTATATTGGAAAAGAATCTATATTTGTATATAAAACCAAATGATGTTGCTGGACACCTGAAACTTACATAACATAGCAAATCAACTACACTTCAGTTCTAAAAACTAAAAAGAAAAAAAAAAAGAAAGAAAGAGTCACATGTAGCTCCCATCTGCTTCACTCCCATATACTGTGTGGATAAATGGAAACCTTCCCCTACCAGCCCGGGCTCCATGATTACCTGCACTGTTATAATCGGGCCTCCATTCTTATAGAGGAGGGGCCTCATCTTGGGCAGAAGGACCCCCAGCCACTTGTCCACAGCCGCAAGGTAATCTGGAAAACAACCAGGTTTAACACCATCACACACCTTTTTACTACAAAGAGGCACCATGCAGCCTGTTATCCTGAGGCTGGCAGCAGAGATCGAACAGACTGATTCAACCACTACCTTCTGAAACGGGGGTGTCACATGTACCGCAAGTCTGATAAAAGCTGTCCTGCCTGGAGTTGTCTGCTCAGCAGAGCCTTCAGAGGACCAGTGTGCCTGGTATCGGCCCCTGCCGCTAGGGCCACAAGCCTGTAGCACAGGAGGCATCTGCCCATGTTTGTTGAATGACTGAGTGATGGGTCCTTCTCTGTCACAGCTGAGTTTTAAAAAAATTAAGTTCTAATCAACTATACATTTACACTGTCAATTGGGGATAAGTATGCAGTTCACAAAGCTGCTGTAAGTATTAAATGAGATGGTACATGGGAAAATACTAATAATATACTAAGAGTGTAAAACGTGCGGGTAATACGCTGAGAAGAAAAGCCACACAGAGCATAATGTACTAGCCTTTTATACAGCAGATTTAATCATTGTTAGCTGCTCTTATGACCAGCTTCATCCCCAAGAGAAATGAAGTCTTCAGAAGACAGAAAAGCAGCTAAGAACTCTACTCAGTACCCTGCAATGACCTACATGGAAAAAGAATCTCAAAAATACACATAACTGATTCACTACGCTGTACAGCAGAAAATAACACCACACTGTAAGTCAACTATACGCCAGCAAAAATAAATACAGCGAATCGGGGCCTGCAGACTGATCAGGGTTTATAGCTAGATAAGGGGAAAAACCTAACACTCACAGATCACCCTGTAAAAGTAGACGAAGAGAGATCCAGTGACGCCACCACAGAAACTACGTCTGCCCTTCTGGTTAGCTGGGAGTCATCCCCCAAGTCACAGACTGAGAATGGAGGCAGAGACAGCATTCAAGTCAATCAGTCAACCGCAAATAGGGCCCAGTGCTAACTCAAAGAGTTACCAAGGCATCGACAAGATCTAGTTGAGTTGTCCAAACAATCCTTCTTTCTTACACACTCAGCGTCTGGTGGAGAATGATGGACACCCACACTTCTACTAAACTTTCAGAAGCATTCACCCAGGAGTACCCCAGCCTTTGAAATATTGTATCTGACCCTTTGGATATAAAGTATCTGAACTTTCTTAAATTCTCTTACAACATCTCTAACAACTCACCTGGATCGGAAGAACGGAGAACAATAGATTTTTTCTCCAATAGCCAAGCAGGTAATCCTCCCTAGGATGGGGAAACAAGCAAACAAACAAAAAAAAGAAACCACTTTAAGGTCTTAGGGGAGATAGAAATTATTAATACTACTAGCAGTGAGAGTAAAGAAAAAATGTGTCATGGAGAATGGGTATTTGAACTAGGCTTTCTGGTTTGTAACTTTCAGGGCAATTACAGATTGTAAACATAATAAAAAATAAGATCACTCTGCATGAATGCAGTGTTTTGAGAATCAAAGATTTTTCTATAGATTACTCCACTGAACCTCATGTCTACCCTGTAGGGCAGACAGAGGCCACTTCATGAACTGCTCTTAACAGATGAGGAAGCCGACTTCTGTCTGTGACCACCAGGAGGAGGACCCATAACTTCTCACCCCTCCCTGTTCCTCTCTGCCTGGCCACCACCTAAGGTAAAAGACACCTGGGCTTTCTCAGCTACAGGCCTGTGCTATCTGGAATGAGACTTATCCACACCGCTTTCATTCCCTTTCCCCCAGAGCCCCCCGTCTGTCCACGCACCAGGCAGACGAGGCCAGGTTAGCCACACTCACCATGTCCCACTCTGCACAGATGTAGGGTCCAGGCCTCAGGATGACCAGCAGTCCCAGCTCATGTGCCAGCTGAATGAAATGTTCCACATCATGGTCCCCGGAGAAATTGTACCGTCCAGGCTGCAGCTCATGGAAGTTCCAGGCCACGTACCTGCCAAGACGCACACAGCCCCTTCCTGAAAATAGCTCAAAATTCCAGGTGTCCCATACATATTTCCGAACCACTCTGCAAAACTATAAACCCACAGGGCATACACAGACATCTTCCTAAGGCAGCCTCTTGAGAAAAAACTCTTGTTTTGAGTTTTCACGGCAGCTACCCAGATAATCAAACTTGCGGGGACACTTAAGTGTGTGCGCCACAAAGGATGGCCGTTCCTATTTAATGCTTGATTAAAAAAAAAAAATATATATATATATATATATACATATGGAGTTCCCTGGTTGCCTAGTGGTTAGGATTCCAGGCTTTCACTGACAGGGCTGGGATTCAATATCTGGCTGGGGAACTGAGATCCTGCAAGCCGCATGGCGTGGCCAAAAAACAAAAAATACATAGTTACATGGACACAAACTTCTACTGTGTAAAAATTATATATGCCTGTGTAAGGCTTAGGAAAAATGAAAGTATCTGTGTTAAGGTCATAAGCAATATACTTACTTTTTGAAAAATGTTTTTCAATAAAAATGGAAGAGCCTCCAAGCCCTGTGTCCTCCTAACCAAAAATTTTATCAGGAATACCCTGAAGGAGGTAAAGTAACCAAAACTCTGACCAGTTTCCCTGGCTGCCTGCAGCAAGGGACACAAATTTAAATATGAAGCTACCCATTGCCATCACAGAGGTCTCTCTGGTGACCCCTGACTTATGGTTTCAGGGTTTCATGGTTTCCTAGAGCCATTTTGGTCTCCCAGAACTTAGCTTAGTTTTAAAACTTTAATTTTAGGGCTAAAACTACAGACAGGCCCCAGTGGTCCTACAACCAGAAACATGAAGGGGATTCTCCCTAACCATCTGTCCCAGGAATCTGCTGCTGGATTTTCTCATACTTTATCTTTGAAAAGTTATCAGCAATCCACATCAGCAATGCAAAAACCAGAGTGGCCAGCCACCCCAACTTCCTTCTCAATTAGTCATTTTGAAACAAACAGAAGAGATGAGGAGAGATAGTTATTGGGGGTGATTCTGTAACCCTGGGCCATAGAATCACCCCAGCAGAACCACAAAGACAAACTAGGTTTCAGGGATCTACCCAACAAGGCATGTTCCCCTAGGAGCTGAGAGGAGCTACGGCCACCTACAAACACCCTTATCTTTAAATCTCAGCTGGATTTCTGTCCAAAAGCACATGCCTCGGCAAATTTCAGTTTTATCAGCTGCATTCGGTAATAGTGAACTCGGAGAAATGGCATCATCCATGTCGTTTGTCCTGCACACAGCAAATCCTCAATCACTGTTACTTTCCTTTGCCTTTTTAAGCTGATATTCATTTTTATGATTTCTGCTGACAAAGTTCAAGGTTGGAAGAAGTAGTTAACTGTCTAAAGAAGCGACACCCAAGCTCACGACAAACCTCTCCCAGGACACTGTGCATGCTAAGGCATTTCAGTTGTGTCCAACTCTCTGCGACACCGTGGACTGTGGCCTTGCCAGGCTCCTCTGCCCATGGGATTTCCCAGGAAAGAATACTCAAGTGGGATACCAGACCATGTTATTCCCGTTCGGAGGAACGAAACCTCTGCACAGAGAGATGCAGCTCGTCCCCCACTCCAGGTGCGCGTGTCTCTGCCTTGGAGGGGAGCCCAGTGCCCTCCTACTTACGTCTGGATGGCGTTCAGCCCAGCCATCTTCATCTTCAGCAGCCGGTCCTTCCAGTAGAAGCGGGGCACACGGAAATAGTGAATGCTTCCGGAGATGTAGCGGAAGGGCTGGCCATCCTTGAGGAAGCGGTTACGGCGGTAGTCGATCTGGAATGTTCTCTGGGTGGCGTTCTACAGAGCAAGGATTGGACCACATGAGAACTTTCACCCTCAGAAAGCAGATGTTTGGACGGTGATGAGGGACTCCCTACCCATTTAGTTTATGTACGTGCCTGGTTCTGGGCTATAAAACAAACCACTGCTGACTTAGGGCGAGAAGGACCTACACGCAAAGTTCCAGAGGCTGGCACCAGTGTGACAATCAATGGGTGAGATGCTGAAATTACATTACCAAAGAGTTCCCCTGCTACAGGGGACTCCTCTCATACCCAGTGTACTGCAGCGGCAACACACACGTGGATGCACACACATGCACGCACACACACTGCCTCCCCCGCCCCCTGTGGCCGCGCCCTGCTGGAGCCCTGCATCTCCCTCAGCAGGAACGTCACTATGCTGAGAGCAACAGACCAGAAGTCCGAAGCCCTGAAACCGTTTCCTAGCTGCTGCTCCGAGCCCCACCATGACTGAGCATCCTTCTCTAACCCTCTGTCTCTTCATCCATAAAAATGCACGATGCCAGACTAAGTGAACTTGAAGGCAATATCTGCGACCCAGTTTGTGAATCGTGAACTCAATCTGGGTGATCAGAACTTTTTTAAATATAAGAGAGCAGAAAAAATAAAGAAAAAAAATCAGTATTACACATAGTAAAGAGACAAGGGTTATTTAAAAAATTATATTTTATTGAAGTAGTTGATTTACAGTGTTGTATTAATCTTTGCTGTAGATACACATCTTTTTTCATATTCTTTTCTATTATGATTTGCCACAGGATACTGAACATAGTTCTCCGTGCTGTACAGCAGGACCTTGTTGTCTCTGCACTCTCTATATGATAGCTTGTATCTGCTGACCCCAAACTCCCAATCCATTCATCCCTCCCCCAACCCCCTTCTCTTTGGCAACCACAAGTCTCCTCTCTACAAAGATAAGTGTTATTTTATGAAATTTTAGTTATATAGGCATATATAGATTTGCATATGGATGTATATCTCTGCGGTGTTGCAATGTAAGTTGTATTTCTAGAATCAAATCAAATTTCAAGAAACACTGTTTGGGGATCACTGCAGAAGGCGAAATGCTAGGAGTTGAAAGAGAAGACCTCAAAGGGGAGGCCAACTTTTAGGTAAAATAGAACACTGCCCTCTGGTGGACGGAAAAAGGCAGCCACAGACCTCATGAAGCAACAGGACCAGGGTTACAAATTGCTGTTGTTTAGTCACCCACTCCAGTGTTCTTGCCTGGAGCATCCCAGGGACGGGGGAGCCTCGTGGGCTGACGTCTATGGGGTCACACAGAGTCGGACACGACTGACGTGACTTAGCAGCAGCAGCAGCAGTCGCTAAGTCACGTCCAACTCTTTTTCAATACTCTGGACTGTACAACCCACCAAGCTCCTCTATCCATGGGATCTTCCCAGGCAAGAATATTGGAGTGGGCTGCCATTTCCTTCTCTAGTGGACCTTCCCAATCTAAGGCTACAAGAAACCATTTAATTAGTGTCCTCCATTTTTAACAATGGTTATGGCTTTTCCAGTAGTCGATGTGAGAGTTGGACCATAAAGAAAGCTGAGCACCAAAGAACTGATGCTGTTGAGCTGTGGAGCTGGAGAAGACTCTTGAGAGTCCCTTGGGCAGCAAGGAGATCAAATCAGTCAATCCTAAAAGAAATCAACCCTGAATATTCACTGGAAGGACTGATGCTAAAGCTGAAGCTCCAATACTTCTGCCACTTGATTTGAAGAACTGACTCATTGGAAAGGAGACCCTGACACTGGGAAAGATTGAGGGCAGGAGGAGAAGGGGGCGACAGAGAATGAGATGGTTGGATGGCATCATCACCTCAACGGACATGAATTTCAGCAAACTCAGGGAGACAGTGAAGGCCAGGGAAGCCTGGCATGCTACAGTCCATGAGGTTGCAGAGTCAGACCCAACTTAGCGACTGAACAACAACTGTTGGTAAGATTTCTTGTGCATCTTCAGGCATTTTTTTAAAATCTTTTTTTCATAGCAGCATAACAGTCGATGAAACTTTTGAGTGTTGCCCTTGAAGCCGTATCTGGAAACAACCATGAGAGCAGGGGTCCTAGATCACACTTGGCTTGAAATCCAACTAGAGAGTTTAAGCACTGTGACTCTGGGACTTCCGGGGGGTCCAGGGGTGAAGACTCTGCACTTCCACTGCAGGGTAGGTGGACTTGATCCCTGGTTGGGGAACTAAGATCCCGCTTGCTGCAGGCATGGCAAAAAAAAAAAAAAAGCATTGTGACTAAAAGTTAAACAATTCAGAGACTGCTAAGGGACAACTGGAAAGCTTTACTAACCAAAAATAAACAAAAAACTAATTTAAGAATCATTTTTTCAAATGCCAGAGTGTCAATATCCCTTTATGCTTCCAGTAAGCAATGCTTTAATCGCCATCCAAAAACCAGAAACTAACAAAAATATAAAAATTATTTCGTATACCATGCGGCCCAATGGATGATTTTGAAAACATCTCAAAGCATGTATACACCTAAATATCAAATAAAGGTTTCCCACAAGTTCTATGAGTTCAAAGGCAGCTCAGAGGTTGGGGAAATTCTTTAGACTGATAGAAAGGAGGGAGCGACTTCGGGTAGAACTGGGAAGAGGAAAGGGCTGTCTGAAGTCTCCTGGTTGGGGATTTCCTGGCTGTCCAGTGATTAGGAATCTGCACGTTCACAGCTGAGGATGTAGGTTCAATATCTGGTTGGGGAACTAAGATCCCACAAATCTCCTTGTCTAAGAGAAGTAGTTCAGAGAAGTAGGAAACGAGCTTAGAGAGAAGTGTTCTGTGGCTTAATCCCACAGAACAGAGCAGCACCACCATCTCTGCATTCAAACAACCTCAAAATACAACCTAAACATCAACTTAATAACTATTTATAAAAATTACAAACACCTACTATGTGCTGAGTAATAACAGGGGAACCACACAGATGCAGGCGCAGCCCACGTGAAGCTTCTGTCTAGCGAGGAAGAAACTTAAGAATCAACACAATGAGTCCTAGATGATTAAATGAGGATAAAGCCACCAGGTTGTATACCTTAAACATACACAGTTATCCAATTATATCGAGTACAGCTGGGGGATGGGATAAGAGCAGAAGATGGCAACAGTAATAAACAGCTTGTAACCCAGGCCTGGGGGACAAAGAAGAATTTCCCAGAGGAAGGAACACCTCAGATTGTGATTCTCAACCTTGGCTGCACATCAGAATCATCTGCCCAAGCTTTTAAAAATAGCAAAGTCAAACCTCATCGCTCAGGCATGCAGATGTTAATTGATCTTGGGTGGAGCCCAGGCCTTGGCATTTCTTAACACTGCCCAGATGATGCAACGTACAGTCAGTGTTGAGAACGCCTGGTTTAAGCTGAGCCCCAGGATGAAGACGAGTTAGCCAAGGGGAGGTGTAAGGCAAGCAGCAGAAACTGGGAGCCCTGACGGAGAGGGTGCGGCACTCCGGCAGGGAGTGGTGGAACAACACAGATAAAGCACAGTGACAGCTGAAACCGGGAGATGGGAGAGGTCAGACCGAATGAGCTCTGACGGCTCATCCAAGGGCCTGGACTTTATGCTGAGAGCCACAGAGAGCACCTTAAACAGAGGACTGATAGGAGCAGACGTGTGTTTTCAAATACTTGGCACTCTGCTCTTTTCCTGAAATGGCAATCAAGGAAGCAGAGTTGTGGACCCTGGTGGCGGTAACGACAGGTCAGGTGGGCAGGAAGTGGACCCCGCAGAATTCATGGGTTGGTTAGATGCAGGATGGACACAGGGCCTAAGCCAGAGACTCCCACTGGCCCTGGGCAGAAACAACTGAGCCTTTTCTTTAAAAAAGAGAGAGGGACTTCCCTGGTGGTCCAGTGGTTGAAACTCCACACTGCCAATGCAGGGTTCAATCCCTGGTCGGGGAACTAAGATCCCACATGCCATGCAAGGCAGCCAAGAAATCAAAACATATTAAAAAAAATTATTTTTAAAAGAGAGAAACTTAACAGGTATCATCTGGAACAAAAAGACTGCAAGGATATTAACACTTATGAGTTCATAATGATTCACAGAGGGGAAAAAAGAATTCACCAGTCACTTTTGGAGACTGTGAGAGTACCAACTCATTACTCCAAAAATGACAAGCAAAGGGAAAAAGCCAAGCAGGTTATTTCCCTTTTCACAGAAAAAATATATTTCAGGGTAACCAAGAAGTTGACAATGGAGAATTCTTCACAGAATTCTAGCTAATAAATGGCAACAGAATAACAGAATCTGAAAAACATCCTTTCCTAACCTTAAGTGAAATAATAGACTTAAGCTGTAATCATTAGTTCAGTTCAGTCGCTCAGTCGTGTCCAACTCTTCACGACCACATGGACCACAGCACGCCAGGCCTCCCTGTCCATCACCAACTCCTGGAATTTACTCATACTCATCTCCACTGAGTCGGTGATGCCATCCAACCATCTTATCCTCTGTCGTCCCCTTCTCCCCCCGCCTTCAATCTTTCCCAGCATCAGGGTCTTTTCAAATGAATCAGCTCTTCAAATCAGGTGGCCAAAGTATTGGAGTGTCAGTTTCAACATGTCTTTCCAATGAACAGTCAGGACTGATCTCCTTAACGATTGACTGGTCGGATCTCTCTGCAGTCCAAGGGACTCTCAAGAGTCTTCTCCAACACCGCAGTTCAAAACATCAATTCTTCGGTGCTCAGCTTTCTTTATAGTCCAGCTCTCACATCCATACGTGACTACTGGAAAAACCACAGCCTTGACTAGGTGGACCTTTGTTGGTAATCATCAGTATATGCTAATACCATCATCAAGGTTGAAGGAATCTTATAAAGGAGGGATCAGGCAGATGTAATCCCTCTGTTCATGTCAACCTCATGAAAGTGGAACAAGCAGACGTGACTCTCACGTTGTGGTTCAGGAAGATGTACACAGCCCCACCCTGAAGCAGTGCTCATTGTTGAACATTAATCTCAACTGAACCTGAATCTAACACAAGGAAGTAGGAAGCCAAATCCAACATGTGGGACATTTTAAAGTCCAGTGGTAAGAGTTACTCTGAAATGTTGATGGTATTAAAACAAAATAAACTATTTGAAAATAGCACTGCTTGGGAAGGAACATTGGGGCATTTTCTGGGGCAATGGTAACATCCTAGAGCTGAATCAGGGTTTGGGATTACCAGGTGTATGCGTTTGTCAAAACTCATCAAGCAATGGGCTTCCCTGGTGGTCTAGTGGTTAAGAATCCTGTTGCCAATGCAGGGGACGCGGGTCCAATCCCTGCTCCGAGAAGACCCCACATGCCTCATGGCAACCAAACCAGTGCATCACAACTACTGAAGTCTGTGCTTCCACAAGAGAAGCCACCACACTGAGAAGCCCATGCACGGCAACTAGAGAACAGCCCCCACTCGCTGCAACTAGAGAGAGCCTGCACACAGCAATGAAGACCGAGCACAGCCAAAAATAAACAAATCTTAAAAAAAAACCAAAACACTGTTAAATTAAAAAATGTCTCATGCATTTCACTGTATGTAAAGTCGGTAGTAGTGAAAGTTGCTCAGTCATGTCTGACTCTTTGTAATCCCACGAACCATAGCCCGCCAGGTTCCTCTGTCCATGGAGTTCTCCAGGCAAGAATACTGCAGTGGATAGCCATGCCCTTCTCCAGGGGATCTTTCTGACCCAGGGATCGAACCCAGGTCTCCTGCATTGCAGGCAGATTCTTTACTATCTGGGCCACCAGGAAGGCCCATGTAAAGTTTACCTTAAATGGAAAAAGGGCTCTAAACAGATATTGACCTCTAGGTAATGATTTATATGTTGATATATTTCAGAGGAAGTACACTTACGTCCGCAACCGACTCCCAAATGCATTTCCAAAATAAGACAGAGTTGATGGATGCAGTGATGGATGGAGGGATAGACTGACAGTAACATGTTAATGGGAGAATCTGAATGGTGAGGATATGAAATGTTTTCAACTCTCTGTATGTGTGAAAACTTTTCCAAGTGAAATGTTAACACAAATTAAAAAGTTGGGTCAGGAAGAATTGGATAAAGGTGGTCAAAAGGCACAAATTTCCATTTACAAGGTAAATAAGAACCAGAGATGTCATGTACAATATGATGACTCCAGCTAAGAATGCTGCAGGGTCTATAGGAACATTGTTAAGAGAGTAAATTCTAAGAGTTCTCATCATAAGAAAAAATTTTCTTTCTTCTTTCTTTCCTTTTTATTGTATCTGTACGAGAAGAGGGATATTACCACCTACTGTGGCAATCATTTCACAAAATGTAAATGAGTCAGGCATCTTGTTTACCTTAAACTTATACAGGGATGTATGCCAATTATTTCTCAATAAAACTGGGGAAAAAATAAGCTTAAAATGTGAACTCAGGGGACTTTCCTGGCAGTCCAGTGGTTAAGACTCTGTGGCCCCAATGCACAGGGTGTGAGTTCAATCTCTGGTCAGGGAACTAGATCCCACAGGTCACAACTAAAGATCCCAAGTGCCGCAACTAAGAGTTGGCATGGTCAAATAAATATTTTTAATTAAAAAAAAACACACATCTACATCAGCTCCTGTGGATAGTCCCTTGGGAACTCATTGTACTGTATGCTGATAGGGTCTCATCTCAAACTCATCCCTCAAGTCTTTGTGACTTCCCACCACAAAGTCACTGTGGATGGTGACTGCAGCCATGAAATTAAAAGACGCCTGCTCCTTGGAAGCAAAGCTATGACCAACCTAGACAGCGTATTAAAAAGCAGAGACATTACTTTGCTGACAAAGGTCCCTCTAGTCAAAGCTATGGTTTTCCCAGTAGTCATGGATGGATGTGAGCATTGAACCATAAAGAAGGCTGAGCGCCAATGAATTGATGCTTTGAACTGTGGTGTTGGAGAAGACTCTTGAGAGTCCCTTGGACTGCAAGAAGATCCAACCAGTCCATCCTAAAGGAAATCCACCCTGAATATTCATTGGAAGGACTGATGCTGAAGCTGAAGCTCCAATACTTTGGCCATCTGATGCAAAGAGCTGACTCATTGGAAAAGATCCTGGTGCTGGGGAAGACTGACAACAGGAGGGGAATGGAGAGCCAGGATGAGATTGTTGAATGGCATAACTGACTCAGTGGAGCAAACTATCTCCCTTTGAGCAAACTCCAGGAGATAGTGAAGGACAGGGAAGCCTGGCGCGCTGCAGTCCATGAGGTCACAAAGAATTGGACACGACTGAGGAACCAGAGATCAAATTGCCAACATCCTCTGGATCATCGAAAAAGCGAGAGTTCCAGAAAAACATCTAATTCTACTTTATTGACTATGCCAAAGCCTTTGACTGTGTGGATCACAACAAACTGTGGAAAATTCTTAAAGAGATACCAGACCACCTTACCTGCCTCATGAGAAATTCATGTACCTAACATTCCAAGTTCCTATGCAATATTGTTCTTTATAGCATCGGACTTTACTTCCATCACCAGTCACATCCACAATTGGGCACTGTTTTCTCTCTGGCTCCGTCTCTTCGTTCTTTCTGGAGTTATTTCTCCACTTTCCTCCAGCAGCATACTGGGCACCTGCAGACCTGGGGAGTTCATCTTTCGATGTCATACCTTTTTGCCTTTTCCTACTGTTCATGGGGTTCTCAAGGCAAGAACACTGAAGGGGTTTGCCATTCCCTTCTCCAGTGGACCACGTTTTGTCAGAACTCTCCACCATGACCCATCCGTCTTGGGTGGCCCTACACGGCATGGCTCATAGTTTCATTGAGTTAGACAAGGCTGTGGTCCATGTGATCAGTTTGGTTAGTTTTCTGTGATTGTGGTTTTTATCCTGTCTGCCCTCTGATAAGGATAAGAGGCTTATGGAAGCTTCCTGGTGGAAGAGACTGACTGTGAGGGAAACTGGGTCTTCTTGTTCTGATGGGCGGGGCTTTGCTCAATAAATCTTTAATCCAATTTTCTGTG
Organism: Bubalus kerabau; assembly: GCF_029407905.1. NCBI lineage: Eukaryota > Metazoa > Chordata > Mammalia > Artiodactyla > Bovidae > Bubalus > Bubalus kerabau. Next base: position 9,182,269 of record NC_073643.1, read on the forward strand.
AGAGACTTTATATTTTTGGGCTCCAAAATCACTGCAGATAGTGACTGCAGCCTTGAAATTAAAGATCCTTGCTCCTTGGAAGAAAAGCTATGACCAACATAGACAGCATATTAAAACACAGAGACATTACTTGCTGAAAAAGGTCCATCTAGTCAAATATATGGTTTTTCAGCAGTCATGTATGGATGTGAGAGTTGGACTATAAAGAAAGCTGAGTGCCAAAGAACTCATGCTTGTGAACTGTGGTGTTGGAGAAGACCCTTGAGAGTCCCTTGGACTGCAAGGAAATCCAGCCAGTCCATCCTAAAGGAAATCAGTCCTGAATATTCATTGGAAGGATGATGCTGAAGCTGAAACTCCAAAACTTTGGCCACCTGATGTGAAGAACTGACTCACTAGAAAAGACCCTGATGCTGGGAAAGATTGAAGGCAGGAGGAGAAGGGGATGACAGAGGATGAGATGGTTGGATGGACATGAGTTTGAGCAAGCTCCAGGAGTTGGTGATGGACAGGGAAACCTGGCATGCTGTAGTCCATGGGGTCGCAAAGAGTTGGACACGACTGAGTGAACTGAACTGAACTGAACTGGACTGTAGCCCGCCAGGCTGCTCTGTCCGTGGCATTCTCCAGGCAAGAATACTGGAGTGAGTTGTCATTCCCTTCTCTAGGGGACCTTCTTGACCCAGGGATAAAACCTGGGTCTCCTGCATTGCAGGCAGATTCTTTACTGTCTGAGCCACCAAAGAAGCCTGTTTTACTTCTAGGACTTCCCTGGTGGTTTTACTTCTGGTGCTGCTGCTGCTAAGTCGCTTCAGTCGTGTCCGACCCTGTGCGACCCCATAGACGGCAGCCCACCAGGTTCCCCCGTCCCTGGGATTCTCCAGGCAAGAACACTGGAGTGGGTTGCCATTTCCTTCTCCAATGCATGAAAGTGAAAAGTGAAAGTGAAGTCGCCCAGTTGTGTCCGACTCCCAGAGACCTCATGGACTGCAGCCCACCAGGCTCCTCCGTTCATGGGATTTTCCAGGCAAGAGTACTGGAGTGGGGTGCCATTGCCTTCTCCTGGTTTTACTTCTAGAGGAATCCAAATTAAGACAATTTGTTCCAGAAGTGGCCTAAACAGCAGATCCTCATGATGCTGAGTCTGTACCTGGATTTCTCATTTCCTGTACGTCAAGACAGCAGTGAGAACCCTGAAGTAGTGCTAAGTGGAGGGGGCGACAGCCCCTGGTATGCAAACGCACGCACCAAGGCCCCACCCGTACAGGACTGGGAGGAGACACAGGCAGATAGGAGCTGGCGTCTGCCTTAGCTCTCCCTGTGGGACGGGGCTGAAGGACGGGGTGCTGGTAATTGTAAGGACTTTGAGCTTGGCTGGCTTTTATTAACCGATTGGCAGCTTTGAAGAAAGACTGGCTGACAGGCTCAAATCATGCATACACGGAGGGCGTTCTGTGAATGCTAGAGGCTTCCGTGGCAATGTTGAAAGAGACCTACATCTCCTGCCAGAACGATAAGGCCAGGACTTAATGGGGTGGAGGGGAACATGGTGTGCGGATCTCGAGGGGACGGAACACAAGGAGGAGAGAGGGGAGTGTATGGACATGGCTCACTCTCCCAAGATTCGTGAGCTTTCATCTTGGTAAAGGCATTCAATCCAGTCCCTTGCTGTTGGAACTGGGTGCCTGGGAACTAGGACTTGATGTTGACCTATAGGAAATGAAGTGAGGTGCCAGGACTGTGTTGCAATCCTAAGGAACGTGTGAGACAGCTCTAAGAGATGAGAAGGTAAAGCCGGTGACCAGACACCCCACCATCTGCCTACACTCCCCACGCCTGGCCAGATAACGCGCCCTTCCGTAAGGAAGTTTGCAGGGAGGAGGCCCTGGAGACCTCAGGTCCCCTGAGGGCTGTGCTCTGTGTGCAGGCAAGGGCAGAAGACACTCCTTCGTGTCTCCGAGGGTGATGAAGTGCTGACATACCCAAAGAGGGGCCACCTAATGGCCAGCGGCCAGTGGACATGATCACCAGCACTATGACCGTGGTGGCAACCGGGGCATGTTGACAGAGATGACCTCAGGCATGGGCTCAGAAACCATAGCGTTCCGAGAGGGTGAGACAGTTGGGCAGCCAGTGGGGCTCCAGCTTGATGTGTCTCACAAGACACAAAAAAATCAGTCACTCATGAACAAACAGCTGAGGTCAGCCACCACCATGGGAAGTCACGAGTCCTTCATCCGGGCCCCAGCTCTGAGGCAGGAACCGACTGATGGAAGGGAGGATCCCCTTGCGGAAGGGCCCTGTGATGCCACCCAAGTACACATGATAAAAACTCCTTCCCCAGTGGGACTTAGGGCACCTTTGTCCTAAGGAAAGGGCACCCTAGACCTTGTGAGGCCTGTCCAATACAGTCTAGGCTGACACTGATACCAGGGCTCCTGAAATGCCATTATCCCCACCTTGTTGCTCTTTGGGAGACCAGAGGAAAGGGCCATGTCTTTTTCACAACAAGTCAGAGGACCTACCCGATGGCAATGTCACCAGTCATGAGGGTAAATTGGGATGGTTTCCCCAATGGCTCAGAAGTAAAAACTCCGCCTGCAATGCAGGAGATGCGGGTTTGATCGCTGGATTGGGAAGATCCCCTGGAGAAGGGCATGGCAACCCACTCCCGTATTCTTGCCTGGAGAATCCCATGGACAGAGGAGCCTGGTGGGCTACTGTCCACAGGGTCAGAAAGAGTTGGACACAACTGAGTGTGTACTCAACTTACTTAACAACCTCCAGACCCTTGCACCTGAGTTAGAGCCCACGGTTGGGGGAAGGGCCAGATGACTGTCCTGGAGCTACCCACTGCCCACCTCCACCCAGGAGAAATCTAAACAAGCCCACAGTTCCCCCTGAAACCGAAGATTCCTGGTGCCTCTTCCACAAACTCAGTGGACAGCCTCACCACATCCGCAGTCAGATCACCTGTGAGCCCTGCCAGAAACAGGCCGGTGCGGGGAGACCACTTGTTTAACCGAGCACCAGCCCCAGGGGTGGCCGTGGAACACCAACACCGCCTCTGGCATGTGTGACTCGCTAAAAAGCATCAAAAGCAGTCTGTGAGTGGGCGTGACAGCGGGGCACCTTCTTTCTCTTGCTCCAGGGATCTGGTACCTGCCCTGCTCTGTCCCCTGAGACCCTGACTGCCAGGATATTCTCTGAGCTGTCACGGCAGTCAAACAACAGCATGTTATTTAGACCTGGGGAGCAGTGACAAGTCTCTGAAAGAAAGCCTAGAAAAGCAGCAAATGGGGGGACTTCTCTGGTGGTCCAGTGGTAGAATCCAGCTTCCAACGCAGGGGACGTGGATTCAGTCCCTGGCCCCCGGAAGTAGGACGCTGCAGGGCAACAAAGCCCATGCCACAGCTAGAGAAGCCCATGTGCTACAAGGAAGACCCTGAGTGCGCAACTAAGACCTAACTCAGCCAAACGAATTTTTAAAAAGTTTTTTGAAGGCGTATAATATAGACAGATGCAGAAGCAAGAGATGTCACCTAAGAGACCGCCTCTAACTGGTGCCTGCCAGAGCCAAAGTCAACAGGGAACATCCACCTCATGGCTCCAAAGCAACCCCTCTCCATGCGGAAGGACCTGAAAGGATCCAGCTTACTAGAGCCAGCTTCCTTAATCTCTGGGCTGTGGCACCACGAATGGGAGTAAGACAATCGAGGAGTGGGGAGAGGAGAAGGAGCGAAAGCTGTCTTCAGAGTTTACTCCCTCCAGATATATATAATGGAAAATCAGCCTTCTGAGCAAATTCCACCCCTTTTAAATAATTAGCACTGGAACCAAATACTGAAGAGTCACAGTTTTATTTCACATGCATTCAGGTGTGGGAGCATCAGTATTTACAATGCATGAAGTCATAGCACTCACTCAGGAATTCCAAGCAAGTCAAAGCCCATGCTTTTCCAAGCCACCCCCACCACCCCCAACCAATGAGCACACTGCATGTCATACTGGAGAAAAAGAAGGCCAGAGTACAAGTAACCCCAGTCCAAGTACATATCAGGTAACTCATACTGTCCAGTACAACACTTTTAAAGTTATTGATAATGTTTAAGATTATTTCAGGGGTAAATAAGCCTTTCTTTTAAAAAATTAAACATCACATCAGTATTTACATCACCAGGTAATGCAAACATGCCTCAAGTTTCCTTAATTCTCAGGACTAAAAATGATTGTATTTGCATTATTAGTGCACACTCCTCAACCTGAATAAAGAAAGAAAAGGAGATCAGTGCTATCACAGTTATGGGTCATGCTGATTATGTGAAGATACTTAAGTTGCTCACTATAATTCGGTTAAGCACCTCTTCATGGACCTCCATCCCTAGCCCCTACATACCCTCTCAACCTACCCCAGAGGCCCCACAGCCTGGAGAATCCCTGACATGAGCTGCTCAGCTCCAGGGTGACAGAGACACAACCCTCCTAGGCTGATAGCACCCCAGGGGTGAGGGAAATGGGATTAAGAAAAGGGGAGAAGACAGGGGTGGGGGGTGTTTCACTCACGGGCTTCCCAGACCCCTCAGTTCACAGAACAAGGAGAAAGAGCAGCAGTGTTGCAGACAACTCTGAAACACACTTCCACTGTGCCAGAGCGGGAGCCCTTTCAAACATAGAGCCTCATGGAAGCATCATTACTTCAGACAGGCTGGAGGAGCAAAACCGCCATAGGGAAGGAACAGTGATAACCAATATGGATCTGGAGGAATCTGTGAATGATCTGCTACAGCTTATGTATTTACTCATTTTATTTATTTATGCCTGTCTTATTCCAAACAGATTTTTGTTCAGCCTTCCAAATGACCGTGGATAGAAAGAATACATTTCAGTGGAAGAGGAAGGAAAAATGGCAGAATAGAAAAGAAACGAGCACAGTTGAGGATCAGTTCCCTATCCTCCAGGACTCACAGACATTTACAGATTTAATTCTACCCGCTCCTCTCAGAGAAGAGGGAAGTGCACATTTCATTAATTTTAAATAAAATTTAAAAATTAAAAAATATACAATAATTTTTAAAAGTTAAAAACAGACCTTCAAGTCAATTTGAAATAGTATTTTAACTAAAGATAAAAATATATCTTGAGCTGCATTAAAACAAACAAACCTGCATCCAGTAGATTTCATCCTATTAACATTTCATGACTATTTTGAATTCATAAAATACACAGTAGGATACATATGTAATTATATTGCGTTGTTAGGAACCAAAATTTTCAATATAAAATAGAAGCAAATATAAAATCAAAGAAAGTTAATTAAAAATCCTATAACCAGAAAATCTCTATACCTTCCACTCAATTTTGCTATGAACATAAAACTGCTCTAAAAAAATAAGTTAAAGTTTTCCTTTTTCTAAAAAAAATATTGATTTCCCAGCAGTAGCCACAGAAACAGCTTAGAAATGACAATAGCCGGTAGCACTTAGCTCATCTAGTCCCTTAAATTATAGTCTCTAAATATTTCCCACTAAAAGAACCCAGGGCTCCTTAAGAAGTTACTTAATCCAAGTCTGGGTAGAGTATATACAAAATAGGCCTAAACCAATCAATAACTATTATCAACAACAAAATTACATACAAGCCAACTTGAAAGGGCTCCTACTGGCTGAAGATGGGCTATTTTGAGCAGCAAAAGATTTAAGATTTCACTGGATTGAAACACATCAGACATGTTAAAATAGCCAAATTCAGCATACTCCCTCTCACACAAAAGAAAAGCTTTTTGGTCATCCTCGAAGTTTGCTGGGGTATCAGTTCATTATCCTGAAAGAAGACTGAGGGGAAGAATCAGCATCTCTCCCGCCTTTGCTACAGACTTTTTCAGAATAACCAAAAAACTGATGAAGAGAATTCTTTGTAGAAAAACCATAGCTAGTAAATACAGAAGAAATGATGTGATTAAAAATCTTCATTCTGTGGGCTGATGGCCGAATTATACCTCTTTTTGGTCACACTGTGTGGCTTGTGGGATCTTAGTTCCCCAATCAGAGATTGAACCTGGGCTCTCAGGATCAAGAGCTCAGAGTCTTAACCACTGGACTGCCAGGGAATTCCCAGGATTATATTTCTAAGTGCCACAAAAATGCCTTGAAAATACAAAACTGAGGTAAAAGAAGCTTCCATTGTCTCTTGAATACATTAAAGCCAACTAATTATTCCTGGAAAGCCTACTTGGTATTCTGGCCTACTAAATTCTGTATTAAATGTATCAAACTTAAAAAATCACCATTTTACAGTCCCTATTAGACTAATGACTTCAGGTAACAATCATCAATGACTCCTGAAACCTTAGATGAAAAGATGATGTGCAACTTTCTAGTGGTGGGACCAAGCTGACAACACCTGATCAACCTCAGCCTCACCGCAAACAGTGGCGTGTTCTTACCAAAAAGGGCAAAAGCTGAACGTGAATCTGTCCAGCTTCTAGCTCTAACTTTAATAGATGTCCACCTCTATCTGTTTACAGAAAATATGAAGGATAGTACATGTCAAACACCACCACAAATCCAAAATGCAGGAAATACCAAGATATAAATCCAGATAACTTGAACAAATAAATGACACAAAATAAGAAGAGAAGATATCTTAAAGACTTAGAGAGACTTATGAAATATATCATATATAGACCTTTTCTTTTACCTCCTGATTCAAACAAAAGAATTACAAAGTGACACAATTCCTCAAGAAATCAAAGGGAAAAACTAAACCTCAAGCTAACAGAAGGGAAGAAATACTGCAAATTAATGTAGGGATAAGTGGCTCAGGCAGTAAAGAATCTGCCTGCAAAGCAGAAGACCCAGGTTCGATCCCTGGGTCAAGAAGATCCCCTGGAGAAGGAAATGGCAACCCACTGCAGTATTCTTGCCTGGAGAATTCCAAGGACAGGGGAGCCTGGCAGGCTACAGTCCATTAGGGTCGCAAAGAGTCAGACACAACTGAGCAACTAACACTTTCACTTTTTAAGTGAAATAGAGAATAGAAAAAAAAAAAAATCAATGAAAGTAAGAGTTCATCTTTTAAAAAGATCAACAAAATGGACAAATCTTTAGCTAGATTAAGAAAAAAGAGATAAAACTCAAAATTAGAAATGAAAGAAAAAATGTTACAACGGATGCTACAGAAATCAAAAGGATTACGAGACTATTATGAACAACTGTATGGCTATAAATTGTGTAACATACAACCTACCAAGAAACATACAACCTACATAGACTGAATCATGAAGAAATAAAAAATCTGAACAGACCAATAACTAGTAAAGAGACTGAATCAGTACTGAAAATCTCAAAGAAAAACCAAGAACCTGATGCTTTGAAAGTGAAAATCGCTCAATTGTGTCCAACTCTTTTTGACCCCAAACTATACAGTCCATGGAATTCTCCAGACCAGAATACTGGAGTGGGTAGCCTTTCCCTTCTCCAGGGGAATCTTCCCAACCCAGGAATTGAACCCGGGTCTCTTGCATTGCAGGCAGATTCTTTACCAGCTGAGCCACAAGGGAAACCAAGGAATACTAGAATGGGTAGCCTGTCCCTTCTCCAGCGGATCTTCCTGACCCAGGAAATGAACTGGGATCTCCTGCATTGCAGGTGGATTCTTTACCAACTGAGCTAGGGAATTCTACCAAACATTTAAAGAATAATAATGCCAATCCTCCTGAAACTATTCAAAAAATTAAAGAGGAGGGAACACTTTTAAATTCACCCTATGAGAACAACATAATCCTGATATCAATGCTAGATAGGACATAATAGAAAAAGAAAACTACAGGCCAATATCCATATCCTTGGTTAATACTGATGCAAAAATCCTCAGCAAATATCAACAAACTAAATTCAGCAACTCTTTTTCTTTCTCTTTGGCTGCACCACTTGGCTTGTGGGATCTCAGTTGCCTGATAAGGGGTTGAACTGGCACCCTCAGAAGTGAAACCGCCAAGTCCTAATTACTAGACTGCGAGGGGTTTTCCTTAGCAACTCTTTATATCAGTATATCATGACCAAATGGGACTCAGAACACAAGAGTGATTCAACATATGAAAATCAATGGGTTGCACCACATTAACAGGTTGAAGAACAAAAACATGACTGCTTCAGTTGAGGCAGAAATCTATTTAGCAAGATTCTATACCTTTTCATGGAGAAGGAAATGGCAACCCACTCCAGTGTTCTTGCCTGGAGAATCCCAAGGACAGGGGAGCCTGGTGGGCTGCTGTCTATGGGGTCGCACAGAGTCTGACACGACGGAAGCGACTTAGCAGCAGCAGCAGCATACCTTTTCATGATAAAACACTTAAACTATGCTGCTGCTGCTGCTAAGTTGCTTCAGTCGTGTCCGACTCTGTGCGACCCCATAGACGGCAGCCCACCAGGCTCCCCCGTCCCTGGGATTCTCCAGGCAAGAACACTGGAGTGGGTTGCCATTTCCTTCTCCAATGCATGAAAGTGAAAAGTCAAAGTGAAGTCGCTCAGTCGTGTCTGACTCTTCGCGACCCCAAGGACTGCAGCCTACCAGGCTCCTCCGTCCATGGGATTTTCCAGGCAAGAGTCCTAGAGTGGGTTGCATTGCCTTCTCCATTAAACTATGAATAGAAAAAAATTACCTCAACACAATAAAGGCCATAATGAAAATAAACAGCTAACATCATTCTCAATATGAAAGACTGCAAGTTTTTCTTTCACAATCAGGATGCACATTCTCACCACTTCTAGTCAAGATACTAATGGAAGTCCTAGCCAGAGCAACAAGGCAAGAAAAAGAGAAAAAAAGACATTCAATTGGAAAGGGAAAAGTAAAATTATCTCTGTTCACAGATGACATGATCTTACATGTAGAACACCCTAAAGAGTCTCCCCCAACCCCCATACACAAACAATTATTAGAACTAATAAATGAATTCAACAAAGCTGCAGGATATAAAATCAACATACAAGAATCAGCTGCATTTCTATACATTGACAAGAACAATCCAAAAAGGAAAGTAAGCAATTCCAATCAAAATGGGATCAAAAAGAATAAAATGCTTGGGAATAAACCTAACAAAGGAGGTGAAAGACTCATACACTGAAAATTACAAAACACTACTGAGATTTACACAGACTCACATAAAGGGAAAGACATCCCGTGTTAATGGGTCAGAAGACTTAGTACTGTTAAAATGTCCGTATTACCCAATGTGCTCTACAGAGTCAGCGTAATCTCTAGCAAAACATCAACAGCATTCTTTGCAGAAATGGAAAAATTCATCCTTAAGTTCATATGGAATTTCAAGGAGCCCCAAATTGCTAAAACAATTTTGGAAAAGAAGAACACTGGAAGACTCATACTTGCTGATTTCGAAAGATATTACAAAAGGATAATAATAAAAACAATGAGTTACTGATATGAAGACAGACAAATAGAAAACTGGAATAGAATAGAGGGGCCTGAAATAAACTGTCACGTATATGCTCATCTGGTCATCAACAAGGGAGCCAAGACCACCCTGGGGAAAGGACAATCTCTTAAACAAAGTTTTGGGGAAACTGGATATCCACAAGCAGAAGAATAAAATTGGATCCTTACTTTACGCCATATACAAAAATAACTCAAAACAGATTAAATACCTAAAAATAAAACCTAACAATTAAAACTCCTAAAAAAACACACAAAACCATGGGGGAAACTTTATGATATTGGGATTGGCAGTGACTGCTTGAATATGATACCAAAAGCATAGGCAACAAAATCAAAATAGACAAATAGAATACAAAACTTAAAAACTTTTTCACATCAAGGGATACAATCAATACAGTTAAAAGTGAGTTTATGGGAGATAATACTTGAAAATCATATATCTGATAAGCAGTTTATATCCAGAATATATAAAGGCCTGCAACTCAAAAACAAACAAACAAAAAAATCAAATACTATGACTAAAAGTGGGCAAAAGACCTGAATAGACATTTCTCTAAAGATGCTAGGCAAATAGCCAACAAGCATATGAAAACACGCTCAACATTACGAGTCATCAGAGAAAGGCAAATCAACACCCACAGTAAGTTTGCATCTCACACTACTATCAGAAACAAACACAGATGATACATTTAGGTGAGGATGCAGAGGAACGGGAACACCATACTGCTGGTGGGACTGCCAAGTGGGCCAGCTGCTATGGAAAGCGGTATGGAACTTCTTTAAAACGTGAAAAATAGGACTACTACATGACCCAGCAATGCCATTTCTGGGTATATATCCAAAAGAAGAGAGAGCAGTGTCTCAAAGAGATATCTGCACACCCATGTTCAAGCAGCACTATTCACAACAGGCAAGGGGTGAGAGTAATTCAGCTGTCCACAAGTAAACAAAATGTGGTAGATACATTGCAATATTATTCAGCCTTAGGAAGGAAGTCTTGTCACATGCTACAATATGGATGCACCCTGAGGACATTATGCCAAGTGAAACAAAAGACAAATAATGTATCATTCTGCTTATAGGAGGTACCCAGAGTAGTCAAATTCATAGAAACAGAATGTGAAGTGGGAGTTACCCGGAGCTGGGGGTGGGTAGGGGCATTGTTGTTTAATGGGTACAGAGTGTTAGATCTGCAGATGAAAAAGCTCTGAAGAGCTGTTGTACATCGATGTGAATATACTTAAAACCACTGAACTGTACACTTAAAAAAATCACTAAGATGATAAATTTTATCTTACGTGTTTTTTTAAATCACACACACAAAAGACAATTGAAAGGATCAGAAAAAACCTGAAAACTAATCCTTATCCAGTTAACTGCATTTGAATCCTATACTTACCAATAATAGATATAGCTACTTAATCCTCAGATAGTGGAAAAAACACTCTTATTAAGAGGTAGAAGACCTATTATAGCTTCTAGCCCCAAGTCTCCTAACTAAGTATTAGACAATATTCAAGAATTACTATGAATTTCATCAGATATAACAGCATTATGGATATGCTTTTTAAAAATTGATTCATACTGAAGTATTTTAGGGCGAAATCACATTTTCTAAGATTTGTCTTAATATACTCCGGACAAAAACAAAGAGTGTGGGGCTGGGGTAGATGAGACAACAGGGGAATAGTCACAAGCGTTGGAGCTGGGTGATGGGCACATAGAAACTCAGTTGCTGCTTTCTCTACTTTATACTTTCAAATTTTCCCAGTAAAAGACTTTAAAAAGAATAAACAAAATAAGAGGGGAAACGGATAGATGGATGGATGGATGTTTGGAATAAACAGCAGTAGGATAAATGTACTGAGATTTTCCAACAATAGTATCATACTACACATGCTACTATTAATTTTCAGAAAGTTTTTTGTTTAACTTGCATTTAACAGATATATTAAAAAAAAAAAAAAAAAAAAAACTAGAATGAAATTGAAAGCCTTTTCAAGCTTCAAGTAAACATTTCTCACCACCTCTCCTGGCCTCCCCTGGCCTCTCCTGGCAATAAATAAATCAAAGAAGGTAAATGAGCAGAGAACGGGGGAACATAGGCACCCGGGGGCCGTGGAGAGCAAGCCGCACATGCCTCTCCACAGATCGAATATGAACAGAAATGGAGAAATTTCTGCTCGGAAAGCTTCCCCCATAAAATCAAGGAACACAAACCAAGCGTGAGAAGGTGTTGCTGACTATTCCTTGGGCACAGAAGATGGACCTGTCCTATTTCTGTTAAGACAGGAATCAGTCAACCAAGGACCTCAGAATAAGGATGCCAGGGCACAGGACCAAAAAGTACCGACACTCAAGGGGAAGAGAAGAGACAAAGCTGCAAGATGAAAAACAGGACTGACGCAGGTAAAGCTCAGCTCAGGCACTGGAAAGAAAGATCCCCAGTTAAGAAACCAGTGAAATAATACTTGTTGGAGCAGGAGAGACACACACGGCCTGTTGCATCGTAAGGTGGAAGACAAATGGCAGAACTAACACAGACTGGGGGGATCCAACCAGGGAGTCAGAGAGCCAGGGATCCCAACTGGAGTCAGGGCATGAGGGAGTGACAGGGTTTGGAGGAGAGTGAGAGACAGGGAGAGGCGGGGAGCTTGAGTGGTGCCACAGAGAGGGGAGTCAGAGAACTTGAGCTGAGCTGGGCACTGCCCAGGGCACAGCACTTCCCCCTCCCACGACCCCACCATCTGCAAAATGTGTTCAAAGAAAGGCTCTCCAGGGTCCCTTCCTTGGTTGTAGATGGTTTTTCTCCAAACATACTCCTGACTATAAGAACGATTAAACACAAGCGGGTAAATAGTAAGGAAACCACTGAAATCTCCACGCAAAGATGCATTTTAAACTTGGCTGCCTGGAAACAAGGGAGGTGGTCTCCAGGATCCCCCAAGGTTCCACTGACCAAGAACAGAGGCAAGTGACACTTGCCTGGGAAAATGGAGAAATGCCCTGGCCAGGCCCTGCCTCCCTCCCAACAGGGAGACAAAAAACAGGCAGAGAGGCAGAGGAAAGCAATGCCAGCAGTTGCTGCTCTGACAAATCGCTGGGCATGGTACCCACTCCCATTCCCTAGGAATGGCTGCTCCACCGTTCTCTGGGCACCGGGTACCAACAGTATCACTGCACACCCCATGGGATGTTTTAAAATTGGCAACATCAAGTGCTTCCTTGTGACTGAGCCCCGGCAACTGCTGCACCACGTGTTTTTTTGTTTTTGTGTTTTGCACCATGTTTTAATACCCTCCCCTCAAAACAATCTTGAGGTACATACAGTAATTATCCCCATCTCAGGGTGAGGGAAACTGAGGCTCAGTGACGTCAAGTTTGCCCAATGCTGCCTGACAAGTGAGCAGGAAGGTGAGGAGCCCCACCCCACCCCGGTCAGAGGTCACAGAAAGATTCCCAGTGAGGCCTTTTTTAATCAGGATTTATTGCTAGCCCGGGGTCACAGGGTCCCCTGCCTCTGGCACAGAGGCCAGCCAGTGGGGTCAGGGCTGCTCCTGACTTATTGACCCCTGCCTCTTTTTCTGTGGATCCAGCACAGAGATGGCCATCTGGTTCCATGACCAGAGCGCAAGGATAACTCTGATGGGGTCAGCTGGCGAGGAAGGATAGACCAGCATTCCAAAGGCAGGATCCCCAGGGAGGAAAGGCCCCTGCCACTCCCGATGCAAGCCTCAACCTCCCCATTGGGAGGGCGCGAACCTCCATTTCTAACCCCAACCTGGGGTGGAGGGTGTGGTCTTCAGTTTCCTGGCTGCCCCTCCAGTGTAATAGTTGCCCTACATTGAAACTGTCTAGCCCCCTTTCAGGGCCCATGTAGTTATGATGAACTGAAATCAGCCTCAAAGAGAGCACTTGGAAAGGACATCAGGTTCCAGGCCCTTCTCGTTACACTGTTACTTGTGTTTGAACCCCGTCCTCACCTGTAAGGATACAGGCAGTGGGAAGAATACTTCTGTTGGAAGGTGGAAACCTGGCTCTCAGCCCGGAATCTCCCACGACCCCTGCAGCGTTGCCAGTGCCCTAACTTCCCTTTGCCTTAGTGTCCCCATCTCTCAGCAAGGGCGAGTTGCCTGTCCCTCATCACTCCATCCAAGTGTTGTAATACAAATGGAGTCAAGGTTGGCAAACACCCTCTGAATTCTAGGCAGCAGCACCATGACCCCATCTCGCAGTGCTCACATCCTTCCACTCCACCCCCAAGCCCAAAGGTCCAGCAGCCAGTTAGACAGCATCAACCAAGGCCCAGAGGAACAGGAGGAACCCTGTATTCCGGACGGTTTGGCTGATGCTCTCAGTAAAGGTAACTCTGATAGAACCCAGGGGGAAAGGTAAACCCTCTTCTCCAGCAGCCAGAGGGGCCTCCATCTTGCCTGTTCTCCCAGATTACCTAGCCACACTGCCCCTTCCCCAGAAAGCTCAGGATCACTGATTTCTGGAAACTGCTTAAGTCCAAAAGATTTTTAGAACACCAAGAGTCCCTTTCCTATTCCACTTGCCAGGGACATCCCTATTCAGCAACCCGTTTTCAGGGCATCCCTGTGAGTTCTGCAGAGGAGGAGGGCTTACTCCACATCATTTGGAAAACAGATGTCCGTCCTTACACGTTACTTTAGCGGCCTCACAAATGCGTATGAAAAAGCAGGTGGTCATCTGCAGAGTTAACCTCCCTGGACTTGCCAGGCAGCCCCAGCACAGATCACAGTGCCATCCAGTTTTGTGACAAGTGTGGGTTCGCAGGGGAGGCTGGAGGGGGTAGATGGACGGCCTGCTCTGCAGAGGGATGGGGACAGAGGACAAGGGCAACGAGGAGGCAGGCGCCCGGGGGGCAGACAGGGGTGGGGTCAGGGGGCCGGCTGCAGGATGAGCTGGGTAATTTCTGCCCTGCTGCCCAGACGCATGGGTATCCCATAATAGGCTGTGCCTGGGCTCACGTATACAAATGTAGTCTCGGCCACCTGGTAGAGACCAGCAAAGAAGGGGTTCAGGAGATAGGCTGCCACGTTCAAGGGGAAGATCTGCCCAGCATGCGTGTGCCCAGAAAGGATCAGGTTAATATCTGGCCGGGCCTGGAGGGCTCTCTTGGCAGCCAGGGGCTGGTGAGCTAGCAGGATGGTAGGGTGGTCTGGGCTGCAGCCCTCCAGGGCCTTCTCCAGGTCCATGCCATGGCCAGTGTAGTGCAGGATGTTCGCTTCGATGTCGTCCACCCCAGCCAGGCAGATCCAGTCGTCGTCCTCATGGTGGGCCCCGGTAGCAGAAATCCTCACGTTCTCATTGTGGAGGGGCTGGACGTTCAGAGACATCAGCAGCGCAAACCAGTTGCTGACATCCGACGTGTAGTACTCATGATTGCCCGTGACGAAGTAGGTGCCCAGGCGTGAACGCAGCTGGCCCAGAGGAGCCACGGCCGTGCGCAGGACAGAGGCTTCAGAATCGCACAGGTCGCCCACGATCACTGTGACGTCCGGCTCCAGCGTGTTCACCATCCTTACAAACATGTCCATCTTGGTCCTGCCCACCGTGGGACCCAGGTGGATGTCCGAGAGGAGCACGATCTTGAGGCTGTTCATGGAGGGGGGCAGCCGATGCACGGGCACCTCCACAGTGGTCACCGCTGGGGGCTGGGCAGCGTTCAGCAGCCCCACCACGCTGAGCACAGTGGTTACCATCACTGCCAGTGCCGGCCGGAGGGCCAGCTTCCTGGTCTTGTCAAGACTGCCCACCGCCCTGCCGGCACGCCAGGCCAGGAGCTGGTAGGCCTGCTCCATGCCGCTGAGGACACAAAGGAAGCAGAGCATGATGACATACGCCCCGAGGCAGGTATAGGCAACCAGGGAAAAGAGATAGGGCTCCTCGGCCACTAGAAAGATCATGGTGAAGAAGCTGGAATGCGCTAGGGCCAGGAAGGTCGCGACGATCATCTTCCAGAGTTGGAAGCAGGCTGACTCTGCAGCCGGGGAATGCCTGAGATTGCTGACGGTGCTACGCCAGATGTAGATGGAGCCGAGGAGCATGAGCGAGTTGACAAACAGAGCGAGCTGCAGGCGGAACAGGCATCGCCAGGCCCTGAACTCCAAGCTCTCCGCCAGGTAGGACCGGGAGACAATCATGGACACGAAGACAGTCCCGGCAGCCAGGGCGGCCTTTGCGCCCAGGGACAGCTGCCTGAAGATCGCCATTGCCTCAGCTCCTAAGAGGATACCCCGCCAGCTCTGTGCGGGTGAGCTCTGGAAGGTGAGTTCCTTAGATAGGACAGTGGCCAAGGACAGGTTTCCAGGTCAACTCCTCCTGCAACCAGGAACCGGCATCAGCTTTGTGGGATATGAAAGCTTTCTTGTCCCCTGTCAAAAACTGAAGGCCACTTACATCTGTCCAACCAGCCTTGAACCCAAGCTACTCAAGTACCAGTCAGCTGCACACTTTATCAGTGAACTACAAATACACTTTGTAACAGGATGGGCAGTGTCACTTTCTTACAGTTCTCTGCATCTTTCAAGTATTTCCACAACATGTATATGAACATTTATAATAAGAAAAACATTATTCTAAATCAGCGGTTCTCAAAGTGTGGTCCAGGGAGACCCTTTGGCTGTTGGGGTTGGGGGGGAAGGAGGGGGTGTCCACTGACTGTTTTCAAAAACAGCACTAAGCCATAACCATTCTCTCATGAGTGTACAGTGAAGTTTCCAGAGGTTACATGACATGTGATATGGCAAAACTGAATGCAGAAGTAGCTACGAGCATTCAACAGTCCTCTATTAAGACAGACATGAATGGAAACAAGTATACATATGGCTGAGTCCCTTTGCTGTCCACCTGAAACTACCACAACATTGTTAATCAGCTAAACCTCAATACAAAATAAAAAATTTAAAGTTTGAAAAAAACAAAGTCTAATCTCCAAAAAAAACCCCAAAAACACATGAAAGAGATTGGCAAAAATGTACAATGTCACTTTGTGCCCTAAAAACTGGAGAGAACAACTTATTAAAAAAAATATATATATATATAGTTTATTAACATATAGTTTTAAATGTTGTAACTTCTAGGACAGTTACAGTTTGAGAACCGCTGTTCTAAAGTGTAAACCAGGAAGCCATGGACAGCTAGTCTGCTGGAATTTTTTTTCAGCTGTAGCCCAAGAAGGGGAACTGAGGCAACTGACAAAAAGATTCCTGGGGTGGAGCCAGTCTCCTGGTTGGTTCTCATAGCTGGCTGGCTCCCAGACAAAAAACTGCAAGGGAACTACAGACCTGGATAGACAAAGGTTAGCAAATATTCATTTGAGGTGACCTTTTCCCAATAAGACCTAAAACGAAAATATTTTCAGCAGTTGTTTTCCAAGTAAAATTCTCAACCTTGCTTTTAGATAAATGTAGGCCTTTTTTTCTTTTTTCTGCTCTAGGCACTTTATAAAAAGCCTCTTATCAGAAGGTGTAATTTGCAAGTCAAGTTCACCAGCTTCTACTTATAAAACAAGCCCTAGACTCAGCCCACCGGAACTCTGGAGGAACCAAAATTAGTTCCCAGAAAGTGTAGAGAGAAAGGCGCCCGTTTCAAGTCCCCACTCTCACCTCCCAGCTCAGATCTCCCCACCCCCACCTTTCCAAGGCCAGGATGTTGACCTGCACAGGAGCGATCCCGAGTTCCCTCGGCCACTACCTTAGCTCTGCCGGGTAGACTGAGGCTGTCCTTCTCCCGCAATCGTGCACGACTCTTCCCCCAGCTCCCCGCCCCCCGCGTCCCCGCCCCAGCGCATACCTCGCCCGGCCAGACCTCCCTCCAGCAACGCTGGCGGACACCTGCAGCCTGCCCCTCGCCCACCGTCAAACGCTGAAGCTCTGAAAAATCCAAGCCTTAAAAGTAGGCGGAGGGAAGTAGCGAGACGGGCAAGAGACGTCCTCAAAGAGAACACCCCGAAGGTAATTAATCCAATGTTCCCATTGCTGGGGCCTCTCGTGACCCCACTATTCTCCTTCCGGAGCGCTCCAGAGAGCGCAGGCAAGAGAGGCACGCCAAGCCCGAGCCTCCGGCGCCCTCCAAGAACGCGCGCTACTCAGAATCCCACTCCCGGAAACCCGCAAAGCTGGAAAGCACCTCATCTCAGCCCTTGGTTGCATCGATAAGGAAGTGGCTTTCGGCGACAGAGGCGGCAGGAGCGGAACTCACAAGCTACAGAGCTACTGGTAAGGACGAGCGCCCCGCCCGGCCCGCCTCCGATGGGAGGGCCGGCCCACTGCCTGAGCTTCCCCGGTAGCCGGGCGGGCCCGGGCGTGCCTCGGGGGTCCCAGGACCTCCGCCCTGTGGGGCCCCAGGTGGCCGCAGCCCCAGTTCCCCGCCAGCGTTTCCCCGATTCATCATTTGTGCGCGGGGGTCCTGTGGACTTACGTGCAAACCACGCGCAGAGCCCAGCAGCAGCGGCACCAGCAGCAGGGCGAGGAGGCGAACGACCTCCGGCATGTCCACTCTCGGGCCTCCCGGCTCTGCCGTCAGCCGGGGAAGCCGTTCGGTGTCACTTGACCGAGGACCGGGGGCCTGGTCCCGCCCCGCGCCGCCTCCGCCCCGCGCCCCGCCCCGCCGCCGCAGCCGCGGAGCCCGGAGCCAGGGTAGCCGAGAGCCTGGGGCCACACGCGGCCGCGTGACTGCAGGGCAGTGTTATCTGACCTCGGCGGGCCTCCGCCTGAGGGAGGAACCTTTTGCAAAGACTCAGGAGTACTCGCTGTCAGCAGCTTGATAACGCACCTCCGGTTTGGATTTTAACAAGGGTCTCCTTGCTCCCCGGCTTCCTGGACACGACAGAAACGGAGCAGTTAAACCTAAGTGGACTAGATGGATCCTCAGCCTTTCATAGGGGCAGTCTGGAAAACAACCAGGGGTCCGCCAAGTGTGGTCCCTGATCCAATCTTCTATCTGGTACGTGTTAGAATTGGAAATAACGAGTCCTCGCCCAAGGGATAACCCTAGGGATAGCGTCCAGAAATCTATTTTTACAACCCTCCAGACAGCACGCAAAGCTTGAGAACCATTCTTCCAGGTTACTGATACATTAAGAGATGTGGTTCAACTGTGGCGAAATCTTCAGGAATTCCAGGCAACCCTCAAGGCACCCGGGTCTCCGGAATTTTTATTTCATGCTGGGTTTTGAGAGATGAGTACCAACAGCTCCCATCTTTCAGTTTTGCACTTAAGCCACTCAACATCCCTGTGATGCAAGCAGATCTGTCAAGTGGGCGTGCAATATCTAGTATGATCTCTTTTCTACACTTGGGGAAAGGGAGACTCTACTGTGAGTTAACCAGTCCAGGACTGCTGCTGCTGCTAAGTCGCTTCAGTTGTGTCCAGGACTGCTGGTTACCCCTAGATCTGAACCTAAAGTTGTCTTTTCCTACCTGGTTGCCAAAACTCTCTGCAAATCCCCCCTTTGCATCACTGCACTTTAATCAACTTTAATCAAAACTGAGTCTCAGAGGAAGGCGCCTTTAGGGAAATCGCTTTCAAATATATATATGTATATATATTTTCCAGCTTTATTGAGTTACGATTAACATTCTACTGTTGTGGAATCCGGAATCACAAAACACAAGACGGTGTGGAGTACCGTTTATTACTGCCAGCAGGTCCAAGGGAATCAGTTCCCAACAAGGACCTCGATGGTTCCCAGAGGCCGGGTTTTATAACCATCCCCCCCACCCCCACCCCCACCCTCACCACGTGAGTGGTTACATGTTAGCAAACTCTTTGTTGTATAGGACTGAGTTTTACAACAAGTAGGTGCTAGGAGAACAAACAATTAAGGTTGAAGGTGGGGATCAATGCTTATACATCAAGGGGGGATATCTCCATGGTTAATCTAACAGGGGCAGCCTGACCTCAACTACAGTCTCCGTTTGCCATCTGTATGGAGGGAAGTCTCCAGGAGACTTGGTTTTTATTAGCAATGGTCTTCTCATTCTTGGGCAGGGTTCAGGCCCAGTTATTTACATCCTGTCTTTAAGACAGATGACAGGCTTTAAGATGGAGTCTCTCCTTTCCTCACACTGGCCCCAACACTGCAAAAATCACTCATGCTAAATGTATTAACTTGCTAATGGTTTAGTCGCCAAGTCGTGTCTGAGTCTCGTGACAGCAGGGACTGTAGCCCACCAGGCTTCTCTGTCCATGGGATTTCCCAGGCAAGGAAACTGGACTGGGTTGCCATTTCCCTCTCCAGGGAATCTTCCCCAGCCAGGATGGAACCCGAACTTCCTACACTGCAGGCAGATTCTGCTGCTGCTGCTGCTAAGTCGCTTCAGTCGTGTCTCTGTGCGACCCCATAGACAGCAGCCCACCAGGCTCCCCTATCCCTGGGATTCTCCAGGCAAGAATACCGGAGTGGGTTGCCATTTCCTTCTCCGAGCCACTAGGGAAGCCCATTTTGTTAACTTGAGACTTGAGGTTAACAATAACAGTATAGGGTTAGCGAATTCCCTGGTGGTCCCAGGATTCGATCCCTGGTAGGGGAACTAAGATCCCACAAGCCAAACTGCGAGCACCCCCCCCCCCACCAGAATTACAGTTTATTGATAGACTCCTTGACTAAACTTTAATTAGGCTTCTCTGACTAGAGACTCTTCTAGACTCTTCTAGACCTGGATCTTGGCCTTCTGTGCCTGACCTGTCCTTGCCTGCCCAGAATTGTCCAGTCTTAGCAAATTAGCCAAAAAAAAAAAAAAAAAATCTTAGCAAAGAATCCTGCTAAATCAGTTTGGGAATAATCCCCCAGTTCTTGTTATCTGATCAAGTTCCTCATCCCCACCCCACCTCTCTTGACATCTAACTCTTTGACCTACCCTTCCTGGAGAAGGAAATGGCAACCTACTCCAGTATTCTTGCCTGGAGAATCCCATGGATGGAGGAGCCTGGTGGGCTACAGTCCACAGGGTCGCAAAGAGTCGGACACGACTGAGCGACTTCACTAGCAAAAATCCCTTGAGACCTCCTCTTACAATTTTCCACCCACAAGCCCCTAACTCTGCTGGCTATAAATCTCCAGCTCTCTTTGCTGTAATTAGAATTGAGACCCATCCCTCTCCACCTGTGGCAGTAGAATTGACTGTTACGACAAAAATCTTGAAGAAAATCTTCTTTGCCACTTTAGCAAGTATACAATTTTTTTTCTTTAGCACTATTTTTTTTTTTACAATTTGCAGACCTTTTTCAAACTTAGTCTGGTTTTTAACAATGAGACTGATGGTTATCAAAGACAAGATTAGTGGTTACAGTAACCACTGGTAGTAACAGGTAGTAACCACTGGTAGTCCAGTGGCTAAGACTCTGAGCTTCCAATGCAGGGGGCCAGGGTTCGATCCCTGGTCAGGGAACTAGCTCCCACAGCAGCACATGCTGCAAGTAAGAGCGTGCATGCCACAACTAAGACCCAGCACAGCCAAATAAATAAATAAAGTAATAATAATAAAGAATGGTAATTACTTATGAGAGTGAGGACCTGAAACGGGAAGGGCCCCCCAAATTTTGTTTTTTGAACTAGAGGGTGGTTACAGGAGTACTCGCCACCTAGTCATTCATTTATTTTGTGTCACTTCCTGTATCTTTTTTTTTTTTTGACCTCGCCTCAGGGCAGGTGGGGTCTTAGTTCCCCAATGAGGGATTGAACCCATGCCCCCTGCAGTGGAAACACAGAGTCCTAACCACTGGACTGCTAGGGAATTCCCTGTAACTGTTTTTAAAATTAGTTTAAAAGTTATTTTGGGGGCTTCCCTGGTGGCTCAGTGATAACAAATCCACCTGATAATAGAGGAGACATGGGTTTAATCCCTTTTCTGGGAAGATTGCACATGCTGCAGAGCAATTAAGCCTGTGCACAGCATTTGAGCCCGTGTTGTAGGACCTGCGTGCTGCAAGTACTGAAGCTCATGTGCCTAACGCCTGTGCTCCACAACAAGAGAAGCCACCGTAATGGGAAGCCCATGAACCGCAACTACAGAGTAGCCCCAACTCTCTGCAGCTAGAGAAAGCCCACCCAGCAACGAAGACCCAGCACATAAAGAAACCTAAAAAAAAAAAAAGATGAGGGGGACTTCCCTGGCAGTCCAGTGGTAGAACTCCATACTTTCACTGCACGGGGGGAGGGTTCAATCCTTTGTCTGGTCTAAGAACTAAGACCCCACAAGCCTTGAGGCATGGCCAGAAAAAAAAGATATGAGATTCAAATGTTAGCATCCATGAATAAAGTTATATTAGACTACCACCCCTCTGACTCACTACGTCCTGCATGTGACTGCTTTGGGATTACAATGGCAGTTGAGCAGCTGAAACAGAGACATTACTGTTGTTGGTGTTCAGTCCCTAAGTTGTGTCTGACTCTTTGCAACCCCATAGACTGAGCACGCTAGACTCCTCTGTCCTCCACTATCTACCGGAATCTGCTCAAATTCATGGCCATTGAGTCAGGGATGCTGTCCAGCCATCTCATCCTCTGCCTCCCTCGTCTCCTTTTGCCTTCAGTCTTTCCTAGGATCAGAGTCTTTTCCAGTGAATTAACTTTTGCATCAGGTGCCCAAAGTACTGGAG
The DNA here is from genome assembly GCF_029407905.1 of Bubalus kerabau. Taxonomy (NCBI): domain Eukaryota; kingdom Metazoa; phylum Chordata; class Mammalia; order Artiodactyla; family Bovidae; genus Bubalus; species Bubalus kerabau. Next base: position 9,204,352 of record NC_073643.1, read on the forward strand.
TTTCAGCTTCAGCATCTATCCTTCCAATGAATATTCATTTTTTTTAAAATTTTATTTTGTTTTTAAACTTTACATAATTGTATTAGTTTTGCCAAATATCAAAATGAATCCTGAATATTCAGAGTTAATTTTCTTAAGGACTGACTGGCTTGATCTCCCTACCGTCCAAGGGACTCTCAAGAGTCTTCTTTGGCACTCAGCTTTCTTGATGGTCCAACTCTCACATCCATACATGACTATTAGAAAAAACACAGCTTTGTACGGACCTTTGTTGGCAAAGTGATGTCTCTGCATTTTAATTCGCTGGCTAGGTTTGTCATAGCTTTCCTTTATGAGCCACAAAACCTAAAATGGACCGTATCTGACCCTTTACAGTAGAAGCTTGCCCGGAGAGTATAGATAGAAGTTTGTTTCTGAGATTTTAGCGCCAGACTCTGTGGTATAGTTGAACTGGAAGTGATAATAGCCATGGTTGTGCTAAAGGCTTTACCAGCAGTGAGTCAGTCTGCATCCCACCTAGTTTCGTGTTATTATCCACATTTCACAGATGAGGGAACCGAGTCACAGGGGAGGTGCCGGCCAGTAGCCACAGAGCCAGGAAGTGATGGGACCTCTAGTTTCATTGCCTGACTTTAAACCTCAAGTTTTTTATCTTTATTTTTGTATTGAGGTATAGTTGATTTACAATGTTATGTTATTAGTAGTTTCTAGAGTATAGCAAAGTGATTTCAGTTTATTTATATACATGTATACATATATAAATATATATATGTATATACATATACATATGGTTTATTAGAGCCCAGGTTATTTTCACAAGGCCATGATGCTTCTGTGCCTGCTCTATTTATAGTTCCTGTCTAAGTGTGCACACAGTAGGTGCTGCTGTGCTGTGCAACGCTCAGTTGTGTCTGACTCTGTGACCCCATGGACCATACCCCACCAGGCTCCTCTGTCCATGGAAGTTTCCAGTCCAGATTGCTGGAGTGGGTTGCCATTTCCTTCTCCAGGGGATCTTCCCAACCCAGGGTGAAACCCACATTTCTTGTGTCTTCTGCACTGGCAGGCAGATTCTTGACCACTGTGCCACCTGGGAAGCCTCATGTGTATGTATCATATATATAATTATACATTAAAATAAATATATATTTATTACATGTATATATATAATTATACATAATATACATATTATTACATGTATAGGATGAAAGAAAACTATGGAGCAAATGAGGCAGAATGTTAACAATCGATGAATTGAGCAAAGGGCATATAGAAATTCTTATATCAAAATGAAAAGGTTATTTTAAAAATAAAAAATAAAGCGTCCTGCCTACAGATTCAGACAGTTATGCTGTGTAGCAATCCCTCATGCTTCTCACAAGTCTTTAAATTTTCTGATGAAGAAAGTCACAAGACTATCCTGGGGTTAAATTGTGCAACCAACTAATGGGTGTGATTATGAAACAATCAGTTCAGTTCAGTCTCTCAGTCGTGTCCAACTCTTTGCGACCCCGTGGACTGCAGCACACCAGGCTTCCCTGTCCATCACCAACTCCTGGAGCTTGCTCAAAGTCATGTCCATTGAGTCAGTGATGCCATCCAGCCATCTCATCCTCTGTCATCCCCTTCTCCTCCTGCCTTCAATCTTTCCCAGCATCAGGGTCTTTTCCAATGGGTCAGTTCTTTGCATCAGGTGGCCAAAGTATTGGAGTTTCAGCTTCAGCATCAGTCCTTCCAATGTATATTCAGGACTGATTTCCTTTAGGATTGACTGGTTTGATTTCCTTGCAGTCCAAGGGACTCTCAAGAGTCTTCTCCAACACCACAGTTCAGAAGCATCAATTCTTTGGCACTCAGCTTTCTTTATGGTCCAACTCTCACATCCATCCATGACTACTGGAAAAACCATAGGTTTGACTAGATAGACCTTTGTCAGCAAAGTAATGTCTCTGCTTTTTAATATGCTATCTAGGTATGTCATAGCTTTTCTTCCAAGGAGTAAGCGTCTTTTAATTTCATGGCTGCAGTTACCATCTGCAGTGGTTTTGGAGCACCCCAAAATAAAGTCTTTCACTATTTCCATTGTTTCCCCATCTATTTGCAATAAAAAGATGAAATTGTGAAATCATCAGGTTGCAGTTTCCTCACAATCTCAGTAAAAGTTGGCAGCTGTGCCCCAGGACTGGCCCACCTTTCATGACTCTTGTGAGGTTAGGATGGCTGCATGTCCTCAAACTCCCTTTCAGGAGTCTAAAACCAAAAGATCTAAAAGCAAAAATACCCCAAGTGAGGCCCTTCTTAATGGGGGAGGGGGATGGGAGGGGAATGATTTTGTTTTCAACACACACTGTCTCTCTTTTGAGACGTTCCCAGCGGTCCAGTGGTTAGGACTTCATACTTCCACTGCGGTGGGCTAGGGTTTGATCCCTGGTCATGACACTAAGCTCCCATGTGCTGCATAGTTCGACCAAAGAAAGAAAGAAAAAAAGGATCAGAAAGTCTAGCCACAGAAGGGCCAAGGTCCCATAGGGTAACAGTAGATCAGTAGATCATATATTGCATTGGGACATTCTTTAGGCAGGTAGGTTCTCTCAGTTTGCAACATCTTCTCGTCTGCTGCACCTTTGCCATGGCCTGCAGGCACCAGCAGACGTGAAAGTTTCCAACTTCTGGGGCAGAGAGTATCTGTGCTAATTTGATTACAACCTCTCTGACTGCTATATCAAACACATTGATGTGACCCATGAGATCCCCTAGTTACCTGTCTCCAGAGCCCTCAGCTGCCGGCTCCATCCAGCTAGCCTGGCTGCACATCTATCGCCCCAAACCAACCACCTGGAGTTTCTGCTCCTCCGGATACCTGTGCGCTCATTGGAACAGAGCACCACGCTTCCTCTGTTGTTGCCAGAGACTGGGTGGTGCAACCCAGAGGGGCAGGCAAGTTCACTCTCTCGTGGAGAACCACAGTGCAGTGGGGATCAGAGCGGGGAATGAGCCAGTAAATAAATGTCCTCCTCGCCCGTCTTCGCTCAGATCAACTGTTTCAAGGAGTGGTTTCTCTGTATAGCTTGTCCAGAGACATTCCACATGGTCTAGTGGGCGCACCTGCCAAGGCCCACATGTCTTCAAGCTGTTCTGAAGTTGTAGCCAGTGTGGGACCACGTTCCTTTGCATCTTTGTGTTGCATCTCAGGGGCTCCCCAGGTGCCTCTAGTGGTAAAGAACTGGCCTGCTACTGCAGGAGATGTAATAAATGCAGGTTCCATCCCTGGGTCAGGAAGAGACCCTGGAGGAGGGCATGGCAATCCATTCCAGTATTCGTGCCTGGAGAATCCCATGGACAGAGGAGCCTGGTGGGCTATGGTTCATAGGGTCATGAAGAATCGGACATGACTGAAGCAACTTAGCACACACGCACACGCTTTGCTCTCATCTTTTCTTTCCTTTTCCTTTCCTTTCCTCTCTCCCAGTCATGCATTCTACCTTCCACATAAAGTCTGAGCACTTAGTTCTTGCCTCAGTCTCTGTTTTCTAGCCCACCCAGCATGAGACCATTATTTGTTGAATACGAAGAAACTGCTCTGCAGCCTACTATTTAAGCTTTCTCTATCAGTGGGTTCTGGGGATGTCCTCTTAGATTTTGCTTTTAGGATCACAGGTCACAATTTATTCCCAATTCAAATCCCAGATTTAATGCCTCTTTCGGAATGAAGAAATTAGTGCTTGCACTAGCTGGAAGGGTTCTTTTCCTTCCTACATACATCTGACTTATGACATTTATCTTTCTCTGTTATGGCTCTTTATGTTCTGTGCCTTAACTCAGACCCTCATCTTCTTTTAATTATGAATGAATTAATTATTTTTGGTCACACTGCGAGGCTTGTAGGATCTTAGTTCTCCAACCAGAGACTGAACCTGGGGTCCCCAGCCGTAGAAACGCAAAGTCTTAACCACTGGACCACCAAGGAATTCCCACACGTTCATCTTTCTTATAGGATCACATTTTGGGGTCTTTATGCTGTTTTTTGACCTCCAGTCCCATCACCTCTCTTCTTCTTTGTAACTGTTATTTCTTTTGCCAAGAATCTTCTTCCTTTTTCCCTTCTTGCCTCCAGCAGTCTTCTGTTCCTTTTGTTCAGGTCCTTCAAGACTTAGAGAATGACCTCTTGCAAGAAACTTTCCCAGACTCACCTTCAGACTAGGTTAGTGCTACAGACTGAAGGTTTGTGCCCCTCCCCAAATTTATATGTTGAAACCTAATCCTCAAAGTGATGGTATTTGGAAATGAGGTCTTTGAAGTCTTCGGAGTGATTAGCTCATAAGGATGGGGCCTTCATGGATGGGATTAGTGCCCTTGAAAAGGAGACCCCCCAGGGACTTCTCTCTGATGGGCTGCCTTTCAGTCCAGAGACCACGGGTTCAGTTCCAGGTTGGGGAACTAAAATCCCACATGCCATGAGGTATGGCCACACATTTATTAAGAGACAGAGAGAGTCCAGTGGTTAGGACCAGGTGCTTTCACTGCAGTGGCCCAGGGTTCAGTCCCTGGTCAGACAACTAAGATCCAGCAAGCCATGCAGCCAAAGTAAAAAAAGAGAGACTCCTTGAGGACTTAGGTCTGCCCCAGGTGTGGAGGTGACACAGTGCTTGGATTTCAGGGACCCTGGCACGTATGGGTACCCATGGCTGATTCATGTTGCTGTATGGCAGAAACCAACACAATATTGTAAAGCAATTATCTTTCAATTAAAAATTGGTATTTTTTTTTTTAAAGAGGGAGAGACACCAGAAAGTTCCCTTGCCCCTTCCATCCATGAACCATAGAGCAGGTTCTCTGACACCAAACCTGGCAACACCTTGATCTTGGGGTTCTCAGCCTCCAGACCACGAGAAATAAATTTCAGTCTATGAGCCATCCACTGGGCCTGTGATAGCAGCCGGAAGTCACTAAGATAGTTATCCAACCCTCTTTGGGGTCCACATAACACTGTCTCCAGCTCTAATGGTGGGTAATTAAAGGTTTGCTTATCTGTCTTCTCAAGACTTTGAGGGAACAAGTTGACGTTTCTTTAATACAGTGCCTGTCACACAATAGTTGACTATAGGTTAATGGAACAAATGCAAAAAAATATAGATGTCTTACCTCTACTGAACTGGAAGTTCCTTGTAGTCAAGGATGTATGTCTGATTCATCTTTGCATTCCGTGCCAAGGGCAGGACCTGGTCTAAGGTAGGTGCTGAACAGTGTAGTGAAAGAATGAATAAATTCATGATACTAAAGAAAATTTGTAATTTAAGTCACCTGAGGGGCCTTCCACCTTATAGGAAATCATGATCCAAACGTTTTGTTTATGGTTCCTTTTTCATTCCAGTTTTATCTTGTATGTTTGTATGTTGTTGTTCAGCCTCTCAGTCGTGTCTGACTCTTTGTGACCCCGTGGACTGCAGCAGCACACCAGGCTCCCTTATCCTCCCCCCGAGGTTGGGTAAACTCTTTCCATTGAATTGGTGATGTCATCTAACCATCTCATCCTCTGTTGCCCCCTCTTCTCCTGCCCTCAGTCTTTCTCAGCATTAGGGTCTTTTCCAATGAGTCGACTCTGCATCAGGTGGCCAAAGTATTGGAGCTTCAGGTTCAGCATCAGTCCTTCCAATGCATAGTCAGGGTTGATTTACTTTAGGAGGGACTGGTTTGATCTTTGCCATCCAAGGGACTCTCAAGAGTCTTCTCTAGCACCACAGTTCAAAGCACCCTGATAGCTCAGTTGGTAAAGAATCTGCCTGCAATGCAGGAGACCCCAGTTCAATTCCAGGTCAGGAAGATCTGCTGGAGAAGGGATAGGCTACCCAGTCCAGTGTTCTTGGGCTTCCCTGTGGCTCAGCTGGTAAAGAATCCGCCTGCAATGTGGGAGACCTGGGTTCGATCCCTGGGTTGGGAAGATCCCCTGGAGAAGGGAAAGGCTACCCACTCTAGTACCCAGGCCTGAAGAATTCCATGGACTGTATAGTGCATGGGATGGCAGAGTTGGACACTACTGAGCAACTTTCACTTTCAACCTTCTTTATGGTCTAACGCTCACATCCGTACATGACTACTGGAAAAACCATATTTGTTTGTATGAGGTAAGACTCTATTACTTGCATTCCTAAATAATATTTTGTGTACTTTGGCATACTTTTAAACTTTAGACAAGTGGAATCGTTCTTTTTAAGGCTAAACTGTGTTGTTATGTATAGCTGTAATTCTTTAATTATTCCTGGCTGTAAAATCTTGTCCTACGTGTGCATCTTCTCTCTAAAACCACAAACAAAAAAATCCACTTTTGTTTTTACACGGTTATTTCTGCTTTCTGCTATCAGGAACTGTGCTACTGTATCATACCGAAAACACTTATTAAATACAAAAGAAAAAAATGAAGTGGAGAAAATGGAAACAACCTTAACAAGGTAATCACAATTGGCATCAATGATAAGGGGCTGACAGTGGGTTCCTCCAGTGATGTCTGAGAAGGACTGTATTCTAGTCCAGCGGTCCCCAACCTTTTTGGCATCCGGGACCAGTTTCATGGAAGACAGTTTTTCCAGGGACTGGGGCGTGGGAGGGTGTATGGGGGGAATGGTTTTGGGATGATTCAAGTGCGTTACATTTACTTTATCTCTATTATTATTACATTGTGATAGACAATAAAATAATTCTACAGCTTACCATAATGCAGAATCAGTGGGAGCCCTGAGCTTGTTTTCCTGCAGCTAGACGGTCCCATCTGGGGTGATGGGAGAGCAATGGGGAGCGGCTACAAATACAGATGAAGCTTCACTCACCTCCTGTTGTGGCCCGGTTCCTAACAGACCACAGACCAATATCAGTTTGTTGCCTGGCCTCTGGGGACCCCTGTTCTAGTCCAGAGACCTTAATCTGAATCTAATCATGAAGAAACAGCAGAGAAACCTCAACGGAGGACTTTTTATAAAATAACTGGCCTGTATTCTTAAAAATAATTCTATTTATTTTCAGCTGTGCTGGGTCTTCCACACTGTGCAGGCTTTTCTTGTCTCAGAGGCTACTCTCTAGTTGCAGTGTTCAGGCTTTCGTTGCACAGCATGGGCTGTAGGCGGCCCGTGGGCTCAATAGCTGCAGCTCTGGGATTCTAGAGCACAGGCTCAGTAGTTGTGGTGCATGGGCTTAGTTGCTCTGAGGCATGTGGGATCTTCTGGGACCAGGAATCAAACCTGTCTCCTGCATTGGCAGGCGGATTCTTTACCACTGAGCCCCCAGGGAAGACCCCTGTATTCTTTTTTTGAACTAGACTGGAGCAGTTTTAGGTTTGCAGCAACGCTGAATGAACGGCACAGAGGTTTCCCATCTACTCTCCACACAGCCTCTCCCGCTATCAGAATCCCACACCAGATGGGTCGCCTAGTACAGCCAATGAAGCTGCTTTCATTCAATATGATCACCCAAAGCCCATGACTTCCATTAGGGCTCACTCTTGATACTGCATATTCTCTGGGTTTTGAGAAATGTATCATGATATCCATCCACCATTATAGTATCACACAGAAGAGTCTGGCTGCCCTGAAAGTCCTCTTCTGTGCCTGTTTATCCCTCTCTCCCCGTATCACCTGGCAATCAGTGATCCCTTTACTGTTCTCAAAGTTCTGCCTTTTCCAGAATGTCACATAGTTGGGGGAATTCCTTGATGGTCCATTGCTTGGGACTACACATTCTCACTGCTGAGGGCCCAGGTTCAGTCCCTGGTTGGGGAGCTAAGATCTCACAAGCAGTGCAGTGCAGCCAACAACAACAACAAAAAACAAATAAATAAAACCCCCAAACATAACATCATATGTAGTTGGAATCATACAGTATATAGTCTTTCATATATAACCTTCTTTTACATAGTAAAATATATTTAAGTTTCCTCCATGTTTTTTTGTGGTGGAATAGCTCATTTCTTTTTAGTGCTGAGTAATCCTTGGAAGAAAAGTTATGACCAACCTAGACAGCATATTCGAAAGCAGAGACATTACTTTGCCAACAAAGGTCTGTCTAGTCAAGGCTATGGTTTTTCCAGTGGTCATGTATGGAAGTGAGAGTTGTACTGTGAAGAAAGCTGAGCGCTGAAGAATTGGTGCTTTTGAACTGTGGTGTTGGAGAAGACTCTTGAGAGTCCCTTGGACTGCAAAGAGAACCAACCAGTCCATTCTGAAGGAGATCAGCCCTGGGATTTTTTTGGAAGGAATGATGCTAAAGCTGAAACTCCAGTACTTTGGCCACCTCATGCGAAGAGTTAACTCATTGGAAAAGACTCTGATGCTGGGAGGGATTGGGGGCAGGAGGAGAAGGGGACGACAGAGGATGAGATGGCTGGATGGCATCACCGACTCGATGGACGTGAGTCTCAGTGAACTCCGGGAGATGGTGATGGACAGGGAGGCCTGGCGTGCTGCGATTCATGGGGTCGCAAAGAGTCGGACACGACTGAGCGACTGAAGTGAGCTGAACTGAATAGGCGTGTGGTGGATCTCACTGTTGTTTTGGCCTGTACTCTTAGTGTCAATAGCATAACAATAAAATCTGAAGGTTCGGATTCTAGAACATTAGATAGAAGAAACAACTAGATACAATACATGATATTGGACGGTTTCCTGCCCCGGGGGAAAACGTACTATACAAGACATTGTTGTTGTTTTTTAGTCCAAACAACAACAGTTGGGACTGAACCCACCTCCCTTGTGTCTCCTGCATTGGGAAGCAGACTTGTTTTTTACCACTGAGTCACCAGTGCATCTCCCACAACTCCTGCGTTGCAGGCAGAGTGTTTACTGCGGAGCCACAAGGGAAGCCCGTAAAAGACATTATTAGTTGACAAAACTGGAATAGGGGATATAGATTAGTGAATTTGATCATTAATGAATTTGAGCATTGTAGTTTCATTCCTAGGTGGGGCAGTGGTAAAGAATCCACCTGCCGATGCAGGAGACGCGGCTTCAATTCCTGGGTGGGGAAGATCCCCTGGAGAAGGAAATGGCAACCCACTCCAGTATGAGCCTGGAGAATCCTATGGACAGAGGAGCCTGGCAGGCTCCATGGGATTGCAAAGAGTCAAACACGACTGAGCGCAACAGAGAGTTTCGGTTCCTAGGACATACATACTAAAAGATTAAAGGGTAAATGGCCTGATGTATGCAATCTTCTCTCAAATGATTCAGAAAAAGAAATGTGGCATAAGTTATTCATTTGTAAATGTGTATAAAGGATATATAGGAGTTGTATGTACTATCCTTGCAATTTTTTGTAAATTATTTAAAAATAAAAATTTAAGTAATTACAATTACAATGCTGGGACTTAATCACTGGCAGTCCACTGGTTAGGACTTGGCGCTCCCACTGCTGGGACGGGTGTGCTCTGTGGTCGGGGAACTAAGATCCCTGAAAGTCGAGTGGTGCGGCCAAAAAATTTAATAATGATAAAATAACAGTACTGCCTTTAACATTCCATCCACATCTTTTGATGCACACATACAAGCTTCTCGAGTGTATTCTGAAGCGTGGAATCGCAATCATAAGGTGTGTGCATCTTCAACTTGATTTGCTCAATAGTTTACAAAGTGCCACCGACATCCTTATTAATTTTATATATGCACTGTCTCTCTCTCTCTCACTGAAATGTAAGGTCGTTCGTGGACCCGCAGCATTAACCTCACTAGGGTGCTGGTTAGAACTGCAAACCCTCAGATCCCCATCTCTGCCAGATTTGGTGAAAGAGAAACTCTGGAGTCACTTGTGAATCTGCGTTTTTCAAAAGTCCTCTAAATGATTCCAAAGTCTAAGCAGCGCTGATCCGTCAGGGCCGCGTCTGGCTTCCAGACCGCCTTCTCTAAAGGAGCGATCAGTGGAGCCGGGGATCAAATGTTAGACACGCAGAAACTAGAGGGCAGCGCGCCTCCCTAGGACACCCTCACCGTACGGGCAGCTTCGCCCGGACCCCCCGGCTGGTGGGGAGGGGCGGCCGGACGGGGCGGGCCTGAGGCTGGCGTCTCCGCCTCTTCAGCGTTCGGCTCCCTTTTCTTTTCCTTCTTTCTCCTCTCTTTCCTTCCTTCCGCCTGGAGCTATGGAGCCGGGGCGCCGGGCGGCCGCGGCGCTGCTGGCGCTGCTATGCGCGGTATGCGCGCTGCACTCGGGGCGCGCCCAGTACGAGCGCTACAGCTTCCGCAGCTTCCCGCGGGACGAGCTGATGCCGCTCGAGTCGGCCTACCGGCACGCGCTGGACCAGTACAGCAGCGAGCACTGGGCGGAGAGCGTGGGCTACTTGGAGATCAGCCTGCGGCTGCACCGCCTGCTACGGGACAGCGAGGCCTTCTGCCACCGCAACTGCAGCGCGGCGCCGCAGCCCGAGCCCACCGCCGGCCTCGCGCGCTACCCGGAGTTGGGCCTCTTCGGGGGCCTGCTGCGCCGAGCGCACTGCCTCAAACGCTGCAAGCAGGGCCTGCCGGCCTTCCGCCAGTCGCAACCCAGCCGCGAAGTACTGGCGGACTTCCAGCGCCGAGAGCCCTACAAGTTCCTGCAGTTCGCCTACTTCAAGGCAAGTCCGGTCGCCCCGCCCTACGCTTAGGCCCCGCCCCGCGCCGCGGTTAGGCCCGCCCCTAGACCCCTGCCTGGTGCCTGCGTCCTGGGCCCGGTCGCACTGCCGTTTCTAGACTTATTTCGCACTCAGCGTGGCTAAGGGAGACCTTCAAATCCTCTGCCTTGTATTCTATTTCATAGATAAAGATGAAAAATACTTTTCTTGAAGGGTGGTTCTGAGGCAGAGGATGTATATCTAAGGACTAGCACAGTGTTACTTGAAGACAGACTTCTGTTTTTAGCCGATACCATCAAAATCCCTTTTCTCAAGTGAGTAGGGCGGGAGAGGACCTGCGGGGCCGGTCAGTCTCTTTTAAAGAGGAATTTAAAAGGGCAGGGCTCCTTGGAAGGACACTTGCCTGCCTGGAGGAGGAGAACCTGAGCGCTGTGATTCCTCAGGGCGGGCGCTCTCCGCTGGCTTTCATCTACAGTGTAACGCGGTTGTCTTCCTCCTTTTTATGACTGTTTGCATTCCGTATGTGATTGCTGGCTAAAAATAGCCACAAATTGCAGTTGTCTACGGCCCTTACACTGGGGACCCTGAAGTTTTAAGAACGGGCTGAATTCCCTTTAACTGGATAAAGAGGCTTTAGCTTGGCGGGTCTTCAATGGGTTTTGCCAAGAGAGCCCTCTTAAAGCTGTTTCCACTTTATTGGAAAACGATTTGGTAAACTCTGTCTTTGGGCTGCAAGATCTGCTTTTCATATTTCTCTGAAACGGGTCCACGTGTATGTTGCATTCGTATGGGCCATAAAATAGCACAAAACCCTAAATAGGAGAAAAACTGGGTTATTTCTATGCCTGCTACAGCTTTATATAAAGTAGATTTGTGAATGCTTGTCCTAGCAAAAAAAAAAAAAAAAAAAAAAAAACAGTTTTAAAATAGACCAGGGATGAGATTAATACATTTCCGGAACTCAGAAATGATGGCTGACTCATACAAGCACTATATTTTTACGCTGAAAAAGACTCATTTAATCCTCTTTTTTGTAGCGCTTTTGGCACATACAGTATGAGCCAAATTTGAGTCACATAATCAAGGGGGAAACGTTTTATTTTTAAACCTGGAGAATAATGGAAGCTCTGATTTCTTTAAAATACGGATGAATGTGAAACGAGGCAAAAGGGGAGGAACAGTTAATTCAGGGTGACCGGAAGGCAGGGGTTTCGTCCATCGTGGCATCCGCAAAGGCTAGGAAATTCATAACTTCTCTTCAAAACCCTTTACAGGTCTTGTGACAATCACTTACTTAAAGTCAGGAAAGGGAATTCCCCGGTGGTCCGGTGGTTAGGGCTGTGGGCTTCCACAGGGGTCTAGGGGGGTTTGGGAGAGGGAGGGGCGGAAGAGGAGGCGAGGGGGCCGGGGGCGGAGGCGGGGTTGGCGGGGGAGGGGAGGGGGGTGCAGGGAGACAGTCCCACTCCAGGCCGCTAGATGGCATTCCTCAGACATCAGCACGGATATCTGGAAGGGCAGGCTCTGCCATTATCTCCAAATGACTGGGCTCGCGTATCTGGGGCAGTTTCTGCCCAGGCTGTTTGCTGCCCTTTGATTCTCAGAAATCCAGACCGTGCCAAATATTCCTTTATTTTCTCTCTCCAAACAGAATTCCCTAATTCCTGTCCCCGAGGCTCCCTCTGGATTGGCTGAAGGAGTCTCCCTCCACATGTATGGGTCCCCCCCACCTCCCTCCCCCAGACTGTGCTGTGATTTCAGGGCATGGAGGGGCCATGACATCCATGGTGGGGGAGGGGCCCTCTGCCACTCGTGTGTCCACACAGGGAGGTGTCCCCATCCCTTTCTGCGAGCTTTTTCACTCACCTCATGGCACCTCCTTCTTCCCTGAAGACTTCTGGGCTCTGCCTGCAGGTACCAAACCTGAGGATCAAGGGCCACAGACCTTGCTGCCCCTGCAGACCCCAAGGAGGGAGTTTTTTCTAGCCTAGAGGATTCCTCTTCTTCCTCCTTTTTTTTTTTTTTTTTTTTGGCCATGTGGCATGGCATGCATCTGAGTTCCCCAACCAGGGATTGAACCCATATCTCCTGCAGTGGAACCTCGGGTCTGGAACCGACAGGGAAATCCTTCCTCTGTCTTCTTCTTCCAGGCCAGTCAGCTTCTTCCTGCAGTTCCCTCTCTCAATTTCCTCTTCTTCACATACTTGCCAAGTTCTCTAAGGAGTACAAGGGCTTTGGTCATACCTCTATGTCCTGACCTCCTCTGAGGCAGTGAGACTCAGAATCAGCTGATCAGCACCGAATGGGGAGAAGAGAGAGAGGGGGAAAGAGAGGGAAACATGAATTAATTTCATGAAAATATTATGCAGTCGTGGTGTCCTGTCCAAGTCACTGGTACTTACCGAGTCCTGCCTTGTCCTAAGAACTCTGCCAGCTGCCAGGAATGCAGAAGACAGGATGACATAAAAGAGGCTCATGGTCCAGTGGTTAAGACTCCTCACTCCCAATATAGAGAGCCTGGGTTTGATCCCTGGTTAGGAAACTAGACCCCACATGCTGCAACTAAGACCCAGCACAGCCAAATTAATTAATTAAATAAATATACATACTTATATCCCCTGATAAATATATACCTTGATAACTCAGCTGATAAAGAATCTGCCTGCAATGCAAGAGACCCCAGTTCGATTCCTGGGTTGGGAAGTTCCCTTGGAGAAGGGATAGGCTACCAACTCCAGTATTCTTGGGCTTCCCTGGTGGTTCAGCTGGTAAAGAATCCGCTTGCAAGGCGGGAGACCTGGGTTCGATCCCTGGGTTGGAAAGATACCAAGGGAGGACTCACTTTCATGTAAAAGCAGGGATCTTCCTCCCAGCCCCCAGGATTCACTTCCTAGAACAGCACCTGTCCTGTAGAGGCTCTCAACAAATATTTGCTGAGTGAATGGATGAGTGAATGAGGAGGTGGTGGGGGTCCTCGGGAAGATGAAACAGAGGTTCTGTGAGAGACCCGGGAAAATACTGATCTATCTGTCAAGGTTCTGGCAGAAAAGATGTGATATAGTTATACAGGGTAACTGGAGGAATACTTACGAATAAGGCGGTTACTTACAAAAGCTGGGGTGAGACCCACCTCCCAGGCCAGAAGGTGTAACGTGGATGGAGAGAGACTAGATGGAGAGACCTTCAATTAAGGGAAGGAGCCAGGACGAAAACAGCCCAGCCTTATTCTCTTCCCTTCCTTCAGTCTCCTGTTGGGCACCTGTTGGGGCTGAACCCACTGAAAGCTAGAGGGCAAGGGAGTCCACAGGGACAGTCCGTACGCCAGCCTCCTGGGCAGGGCAGGGTGGAGACGGCAGAGTAGATCGGGGCAGGCACAGAGGGTACATCGGCTCACCCACAGGAATGAACGCTCATGCCTTGTGGCTGGACCAGGTATGCTGGGCCTTGGAAATCACTGAGCCCTTAGCTGGAAACACTGTGTCGAAACACAAAATTGCCTAAGGACTGAACAGACGTTCTTGTTTTACAGAAATCACGCTCGCCACCCACTGAGTAGTGCTTGTCTCTCCTCTCTGGACTTTAGGCAAATAATCTTCCGAAAGCTATTGCAGCTGCTCACACCTTTCTACTGAAGCACCCTGATGACGAGATGATGAAGAGAAACATGGCTTATTACAAGAGCCTGCCCGATGCTGAGGACTACATTAAAGACTTGGAGACCAAGTTGTACGAGGTACATTTGGGGTTTTACACAGTGGTTAGTTGCAGTGTGAATTTTTGAATAAGTCTATCTTAGTGAACAGCTACTGACACTGAAGGACTGATAAGTGATTTTTGATGACATTTAATGAGTATTATGACAATAGAAATGACTGCCTTGGGATTCCCCCGGTGGTCTAGTGGTTAAGACCTCGTACTGCTAATGCAGGGGGTGCAGGTTTGATCCCTGGTCAGGGAACTGGATTCCACATGCTGTGGAGTATGGCCAAAAAATTAAAAAAAGAAGAAAAAATGATTGCCTTTTTAACACCAAGTTGATCCATTTAAGAATGCAATTTTACATTGCATGGTGATTTTAAAGTCACTTTTTTTCCCTTTAAATGCTGCATTTTAGAAATATGGTCATTTGATCATTCAGTTTTAAGATGGTATAAAAATGGGTCTTGGAAATCATCTGAAAATGACTAAGAACAGAAGAACCTAGAAGTAGGTCTTCATCTCTAATGCAACTAGGAAACATGTATTTTTATACACACACACAGCACATATCTCAAGATGGAAGGGGAATAAGGTTCTAGGAGGACAGACTCAACAGGTTACAGGATATTTGAGTCTGTGCATCTGCAGAGGGGATTCTGAGGGGAATGAGTGAGGACAGTAAGAAGAGGATGAGTCCAGAGCACTTACTGCTGTCGGGGCCTGTCGAGTCTGGGCTCCAGGTGTGTGGGTACCAGTGGGGCAGGAGCAGGGGTTGAAAACAGAGGGATGGGTTGGAAGTGCCCACCGGAGCTCCTAGAGCCTCAGGTCTGATTCTAGGGTTTCCCATCATGGGACCAGACTGCAAGCTCACTTTTTCGCCAGCGGTGACCCTCAAACATTGTGGGCAAAGTCTCTTTTCTGGAGCCCATCTGGTCTCCAGGGAGGAATTCCCCAGCCTTCCACAGGGCTGGCAGAGTGTCTGAGAGCCAGTCTGGGGAGAGGGATGGCGATCTCACAGCTGAGTTGGAGGCCTCACCTGTTTCTGGGTGTCAGCCGACACCTCAGCTTGATTGCTGTGCCTGCTCCCTGGGCCTTCAGCCTTTATGGGGAGAATCTCTAGAACAGACTTGGAAGGTGTGGTCCCTTAGGGGAGCAGATGGCTGCTGGCAGGGGAAGCCAGGCTCCAACAGCTAGGTTCAGACTTTCAGCCCAGCGTTCCATCCTGCACCTCGTGCCAGCCTCTGTGGTCCCTGGTGCCTGCAGGTGTCTATGGGTTGTGTAGCTCACCTCCCGTGAGGACCCTCCTCTCTGATCATTAGGCTTTCTGTCTTTCCAAAAGTTGTTGAAATCTCTCGTCTGCTGCTTGCTCCTTTTCTGATCTCCTGTAAGAAGAATTGATCCCTTTTTACTTTCTTCCCTGTTATTGTTCACTGGGTTTGGGGAAAAGAGTTGTGTGCACATGGCCATCGCACTGTGCTTAGGGGCATCCTCTCTCTGTAGAGCTTTGTTTGTTTTCTTTTCTATTTCATTTATTTGGCTGCCTCGGGATCGTAGCTCGCAGGCTCTGGGGCATGCAGGCTCCGTAGTTGTGGCACGGGGACTTAGTTGCTCTGAGGCATGTGGGATCTTAGTTCCCTGACCAGGGGTGGAACGCATGTCCCCTGCATTGGAAGGCAGATTCTTAACCACTGGACCACCAGGGAAGTCCCTCTGCAGGGCTTTCTTTCCGCTGCCACCCTGCCATTTCTGCAGAGCCAGCGGTCTGGTATTTCTGCTTCCCCTGCCCCACACTCCCCTTTCCCCCACCCCCCATCCATCTCCAGGCAAAGCTTCAGTTCTTTGCCTGTCTTGCTTCCAGGGGATGCTGCCTGCCCAGGAGATATAAGGAGATCCATCTTCCTAACCTTAGGCTTTAAGTTGGGTGAAAATTCTAGGTCCCAGGGGTGACCTCAAATACCCTCTGTCCAGAGCAGCTGAAAACAAAACTCCCAAAGGAGAACCACATGTGTATTTCAAGACCTGTCCTTGCCCCTCCAAGTTAGCAGGTTTCTGCATGTGTCCAAAATCTCTATTTATTTCTGGTGAAGATGAAGCTGCTTCCTCAGCCCTAGTTATTCCTGGTACCTGGTGGAGGCAACAGGTAGCAGGAATTCCTTGATGTTTTCTCTGGCTGGCATGTGGCTGCCCTACCCAGGAACTCGTGCAGACGTGTAAAACTCCTAGTTTATACTTTGCTGTTAGGGCAAGGGCCATCTGACCCTTGCTTTAGCTTATCTTTTCCTTGAATTGATTTTTAAAATCAGTTTTATGGAGGTATAATTTATTTAAAACTAATCTTCTAATTTTAAGTGTATAATTCGATGAGTTTTGACAAATATGTGCAGTCATACAGCTACCACCACAATCATACAGACATTTTCTTCTCCCCTAAAAAGTTCCTGCGTTAAAAAAAAAAAAAATTGTTTTAAATTTCCCTCATACCCCTTTGCAGTCATGCCTTTGCCCCTGACCCCTGGCAGCCACTGCTCTGGTTTCTGTCCCTGGTATTTTCCTTTTTTCCTTGATTCAAACTTGATTTTATTATCAAGTATCTGCTAGTTTTTGTGTTAAATAAAATAACTGTACCACTGTGAACAGGGTAGAAAAATCTAGATGTAGGTAAGTCACTGATTGCCTTCCTAGCTGGGGAGAAGTTGCTGTGTAGCACAGGGAACCCAGTCTGGTGCTCTGTGATGACCTGGGTGGGTGGAGTGGGGGAGGGAGGGAGGCTAGACAGGGAGAGGGTGTATGCATAATTAGGGCTGATTTGCCTTGTGGTATGGCAGAAACCAGCACCACATTGTAAAACAATTTTTTTTAATAAAAAAAAAAAGAGTGAGCATAGTTTGTCCGGAGTTAAAGAGAGTCAAGCTTCATGATAATCTGATTCCTTTTGGGAGGACAAGTCTGTCTCTCTTCATGTCTGGACGTTCCTTGACTTCTCTCGGCTTTCCAGAGCCTGTTTTTTTGTTTTGTTTTTGATTGATTTACACTGTGTCAGGTGTACAGAAGAGTGATTCAGTTATACATATGTGTACATATATATATAAATATATACAGGTATATATATATTCAGATTCTTTTCTATTACACTTTATTACAAAATATTGAGTGTAGTTCCCTGTGCTATACAGTAGATCCTTGTTTATCCACTTTATATTTTATAAGATATTATGGAAAAACCCAAATGAATTTTTTGCCCAACCCTATATATAGTAATATGTAACTGTTAACCCCAAATTCCCTATATATTCCTCCTGGTCCCTTTCCCCCTTGGTAACCATAAGTTTGTTTCTCTTTCTGTGATTCTATTTCTGTTTTGTATATAAGCTCGTTTGTATCATTTTTTTAGATTCCACGTATAAGTGGTATCATAGGATATTTGTCTTTCTCTGTCTGACTTCATTCAGCATGATAATCTCTAGGTCCATCGACGTGGCATTATTTCATTCTTTTTTATATATGTATATATGTACCACATCTTTATCCATTCATCTGCTGATGGACATTTAGGTTGCTTCCACGTCTTGATTATTGTAAATAGTGCTGCTATGAACATAGTGGTGTATGTATCTTTTGGAATTAGAGTCTTCATTTTTTCTGAACATATGTCCAGGAGTGGGATGGCAGGATCATATGGTAGCTCTATTTTTAGTTTTTTTAAGGAACCTCCATACATCGTATATTCTCCATAGTGGCTGCCCCAGTCGACATCCCTCCCTTTTCTCCACACCCTCTCCAGCGTTTTTTACGTGTAGACTTTTCGCTGATTCCAGAGCCTGTTCATCCGAGCTGTGCGGGCCTACAATGGTGAGAATTGGAGGACGTGCATCACCGACATGGAGCTGGCCCTTCCTGACTTCTTCAAGGCCTTCTATGAGTGTCTCGCTGCCTGCGAGGGCTCCCGGGAGATCAGGGACTTCAAGGATTTCTATCTTTCCATCGCAGGTTGGTAGTGGGTTTTATCCTTGACGTAAAGGACACAGCTGCCCCTGCGAGTTCTACATGCTTTCTAGGAAACTCGGGTGGCTTCTGAGAAACTTTTGAGCGTAAATGAGAGTGGGTTAACTGGGGTGGCTGATACAGACATGGATTAGCCTCTGACTTGGCTGGAGCTTCTAGAGGAACAGTGAGTATGATGTCCAGACACAGGCCTGTGGAGAAGGTTTGTTTCATCAGTCCTACTTGACTGCAGATTCCCACAGGCTTGTAGCAAAATAAAATTGAGCCCCAAAGCATCTCACACCTCAGCTTAGGGAGATAACTTTGATTATGGCAGTTTTTCAGCATGCAGAGTCTGCATGCTCGATCACTAAGTCATGTCTGACTCTGCGACTCCATGCACTGTAGCCCGCCAGGCTCCTCTGTCTGTGGAAATTCCCAGGCAAGAATACTGGAGTGGGTAGCCATTTCCTTCTCCAAGAATGAAGCGTATAATTAGTGATCACTAAGGCAACTTTGGTGGCTCAGACGGTAAAGGATCTGCCTGCAATGCAGGAGACCCACATTCGATCCCCGGGTCAGACAGATCCCCTGGAGAATGAAACGGTAACCCACTCCAGTACTCTTGCCTGGAGAATTCCATGGGCAAAGAAGCCTGACAGTCTACAGTCCATGGGGTCACAAAGATGTCAGACCCGACTGAGTGACTAACACATATACACAAGGTAACTTTTGGGAAAAAAGAAAACATTTTCTGATGATAAAATAATGCATGCTTATTTTAAGAAGTTTGGAAAGCACAAGAAAGAGTAAAGAAAGAAAACTGAGGACTTCCCTGGTGGTCCAATGGTTAAGACGCTGAGCTTCCCAGGGGGCAGGGGGCATCGGTTCAATTCTGATCCTGATCAAGGAACTAAGATCCTGCATTCCTTCAGGCTTGGCCAAAACAAGAGAAAGAACATTGAAAACACATAAATAGCCCTAGGGGTTTTCTTTAACCATTAGTGGGCAGCAATGCTCGAGGATAGGAAATGGCCAAGAGATGTCTTTAAGTGGTTTGGGAACACAGACCCTCAAACTGCCCCTTGCAGGAAGGGGCCCCAGGTCAGATAAGTCTGGAATTGGTCTGAGGGTTGTCTGCTTCTTGGAGTCTCTGTGCCCCGTGATGATTAATGACTCTCAGAAACCCTGAGGCGGGCAGCTCTTTTACAGTTATTGAGTCCAGGATGGTTGTTTGTTGTTGTTGTTTTAGTAAATTTTTGCTTGTGAAACTCTTTTTCTACAGAGTACCTTTATTTTTCTTAACAAAATGTTTTTATTGTGGAATATTTCAAACATATACAACATATAGAAGAGTGTGAAGAAAGCCCACTTACCCATGACTCAGCTTCGCTACTGTCAACTCATGGCAGAGTATCATCTGAAAACCCCCCCTTCCCTCTCAGGTTCAGATCAGATCAGATCAGTCGCTCAGTCATGCCCGACTCTTTGCGACCCCATGAATTGCAGCACACCAGGCCTCCCTGTCCATCACCAACTCCCGGAGTTCACCCAGACTCACGTCCATCGAGTCAGTGATGCCATCCAGCCATCTCATCCTCTGTCGTCCCCTTCTCCTCCTGCCCCCAATCCCTCCCAGCATCAGGGTCTTTTCCAATGAGTCAACTCTTCACATGAGGTGGCCAAAGTACTGGAGTTTCAGCTTTAGCATCATTCCTTCCAAAGAAATCCCAGGGCTTATCTCCTTCAGAATGGACTGGTTGGATCTCCTTGCAGTCCAAGGGACTCTCAAGAGTCTTCTCCAGCACCACAGTTCAAAAGCATCAGTTCTTCGGCGCTCAGCCTTCTTCACAGTCCAACTCTCACTTCCATACATGACCACAGGAAAAACCATAACCTTGACTAGACGGACCTTTGTTGGCAAAATAATGTCTCTGCTTTTGAATATGCTATCTAGTTTGGTCATAACTTTCCTTCCAAGGAGTAAACGTCTTTTAATTTCATGGCTGCAAGCAAATTCCAGGTGTTCCCTCATTTTGTATGTTTTGTTTCAATAGATACCTCTAAAAGATAAGAACTCTTTTTTTTTTTAAACATAACCACCAAACTATTATACCTAAAAGAATTATAACAGCAGTTCCTTGATCTCATCATCAAATATCCAGTGTCCCAGTCGTCTTAGAAATGGCATAAATATGTGTGTGTGTCCCTTACATTTATAATTTGTTGGTTTGAATCAGGTTCAAAATAAAGTCCACACGTTGCGCTTGGTTAGTTTCTTAATCTTTCACGTTGCTGTGAGGCCACCATCACCATCCATCTGCAGAACTTTTTCATCTTCTCAGACTGAAACTCTGTGCCCATTAAGCACTAGTTCCCAGGACCTCCCCAGTGGTCCAATGGTTAGCACTCAGCATTTTTCACTGCTGAGGGCACAGGTTCAATCCCTGGTCAGGAAACAAGACTCCCGGCTTGGCAAAAAAAAAAAAATTGAAGTATAGTTAATTTGCAATATTGTGTTAGTTTCAAGTGTACAGCAAAGTGATTCAGTTATACATATACACATATGTATATATACACACACATTTTTTTCAGATATAATTTCCATTATAGGTTATCACAAAATACTGGGCAGAGTTCCTTGTGCTCTGTATACAGTGTGTGGCGTGCCTGCTCAGTCATGTCTGACTGTTTGCGACCCCATGGACTGTAGCCCCCCAGGCTCCTCTGTCCATGTGATTCTCCAGGCAAGAATACTGGAGTGGTTTCCATTTCCTTCTCCAGGGGATCTTCCCGACCCAGGGATCAAACCCTTGTTTCTTGCCTCTCCTGCATTGACAGGCAGGTTCTTTACCAGCTGAGCCGCCGGGGAAGCCCCACTATGTATACAGTCAGTCTTTGTTGTTTACCTGTTTTATACATGGCAGTGTGTATCTCTTAATCCTAAACTCCTGATTTTTTCCCCCACCTCCCAAGCCCAGTGCTTCTTGTCCTCAGGGGAAGGGCTAGGATTTAGACCCAGGCCTTCTGACTGTGGTCTCAGCTCTTAACCTGTGAATTAGTGTCTCACCTGAGGGGGTTACCCTGGATTAACACTTAGTGTCAAACTTTATTTTTGATAGTTAATATAGGCACATACTATCGTATGTGAAAGACAAAGGGATATAATGTGAAAAACGTCTCCTGCTTTCTCAGTTAGGTCCTGACTAGAAAGAGAAGTGCTTTCCAGTTCCCCAGTATAATTACTATTGAAATGAATAATTCATGGACAGATGCTTCCAGACTAGGACAACTTGCTGTCCATTAGATTCTCTATTCTCCACCCCCTCACCCCGACCATGCATTGATTTAGCACAGTATTGAGAATTCTTGCCTGAATCTTTTTTTTCCTGTAAAGGTTATGTGAATATAAAACCACTTTCCCCTTAATTTTTGTGCTTGCTTCTTCCATACAGAATACATAGCCTACATTACACACTATTCTATTTTATGCTTTTTCCACTTAACAGTATATCCTAACTAGTACGTAGAGACTGTGTCATTATTCTTCTCATTTCTGCCGAGTACTCTGTTGAGGGTCGGGATAAGAGTGTGCTACTGTTTATTCAACCATCTGGTAGACATTGGGGCTGCCCCAATCTGTTGCTTGGGCTTCCCTGGTGGCTCAGCTGGTAAAGAATCCACCTACAATGTAGGAGACCTGGGTTCGATCCCTGGGTTGGGAGGATCCCCTGGAGAAGGGAAAGGCTACCCACTCCAGTATTCTGGCCTGGAGAATTCCATGGACTGTATAGCCCATGGGGTCGCAAAGAGTCGAACACGACTGAGCGACTTTCAGTTTCTTTCAGTCTTTTGCTATAACATCTACTACTGTACTGGGGAATTTTAGTGGGTTTCTTTTTTGTTGTTCTTGTTTGCTAAGTATGGAAATGTGTTTGCAAAGTCAGCATCAGTGGGATTGATGGTTCAGGGTGAATGTTTCAGTAAATTATTTGGTATTTTAAGGTACTGTTTTGTATTCCTACCAACCAGGGAGAGTGCCTACTCCTCCACAGTCTTGCTGGCAAAATGTGTACCATCATGCTGGACTCTGAAAGGGGGAAAGGGAAGGGCTGAGGACCACGCTGGATTTAGGGACCAGCTCCAGAAGTAGTATCCATCACTTGTTAACTGTCCACATTTCATTGGCTCAGTTAGTCACATGGCCCCAGCTGAACTGCAAAGGTGGCTGGGAAATGTAGTTTTCCACATCTTTCTATGTGCCTGTATTTAGGTCTGCCTGCTCTCTTTTAAAACCTGTGTGGATTCTGCTGTTTGTATGCACCATAACGTCTTAATCACCATCCTACTGATTGACATTTGGGTTACTTTCAAGTTTGTTTGCTCAAGTGTGCCCAAGTCTAAAGAACATTTTCCCAGAAGGAGACTACTGGGTTAGAGAATATGTGTATTTTAACCTTGGATAAATTTTGTCAAATCGTTCTCCAATAAACTTGTTCCTTTTTTGCTCCTACCAACAAAATATGAGACTGTGAATCTCGATATTCTCTCCTTAACACTGGGTTTTCTTAATTACAAATAAGGTTAAGATCTTTTCACAATGTTTATTAGCCCCTTTTATAATTTCTGTTAGCATCTTTTTGGCTATTTTTATAGCCAGCATTTGTCCTTCTCCTTTTGATTTAGCATGCTTCATGTATTAAAGATTTTGGCCCTTTATCATAAGTAGTGCAAATATTTTACTTTTATCATTTTATCATGATCATTTTGGCCTTAATTGTTTTGGGGGGTGGGGCAGAAGTGGCATAAAGAAAATAATGAATGCACTGCCTGAAAATCTGTGTGTTCTTTCAGATCATTATGTGGAGGTCCTGGAATGCAAAATTCAGTGTGAGGAGAACCTCACCCCTGTCATAGGAGGATATCCGGTGGAGAAATTTGTGGCTACCATGTATCATTATTTGCAGTTCGCTTACTATAAATGTAAGTACTCATCTTCTAGGCAATCTGGGCAAGGTACTAAGACTCAGCTTCTGCCTCAGTGGAGAGTACTAACCTTGTAAGATTGTCTTGAGGATTAAATGAGTTGGTAGATGTGGAATGCTGATGGAATTCACACACTGGCCCAGGGCAAACTCTATATAACTGGTGTTTTTGTTTATTAATCTTTTTTTTTTTTTGACTGCTCCATGCAGCTTGCAGGATCCTAGTTCCCTGACCAGGAATGGAACACCCTGTAGTGGAAATGTGAAGTCCTAGCCACTGGGCTGCAAGGGAATTCCTTTTAGAAATTCCCAATGGCTTCCCTGATGGCTCAGTGGTGAAAAATTTGTCTGCAGTGCAGGAGATGCAAGAGATGCAGTTTCTATCGCTGAGTGGGAAAGATTCCCTGGAGGAGGAAATGGCAACCCACTCCAGTATTCTTGCCTGGAAAGTCCCATGGACTTAGAGGAGCCTAGCGGGCTGTGGTCCATGGAGTTGCAGAAGAGTCAGACACAACTGAGCGATTAACCCCCCACCACTATATATATCATTATTTCCCTTCCTCCACACCATTGACCTTTACAGACTCTTAACCCTAAGATCATTGCAGTGGATCCTGCCTTGAACTTGGAGTTTCTCGATTAGAACCTTCCAGACGGACAAAAGGCTCACATGGGAGAGAGAGAAAGGAATTCAGACTTCAAAGCCCCAATTTCCTGCCTTCCCTTCTTTCCCTGTAACCAAGATTGCCGGGGGCCACTTGCTTGAGCAGCGTGTGCCCTGGCGGTTCAGTGATGAGCACAGGACGTTACTAGGGTCATTTGCTATGGGGAAGACTCTGCTCTCCCGATGACATATCTGGTCCGTGGGCAGGAGTCTGACTAGCTTCCCCGAGGCTGTCTTTCAGACTCAGGGGTGGCTGGTCATGGGGCCTCGGGGATGTCTTGGAAGACTGACAGGTGACTTTGGCTTCCACAGCCTCCTCCCCCGCTGTGAGCATCTTGTTCTTTGTGGAGTTCCCTCTGCCCACAGCAGACATCTGCCCACCTACCTGGTAATCCCACCTCGTCTCCTCTCCAGGACACACCAGAGGCCTTGCCTGCTGAAGGTCAAAAAAGGGGAAAAAAGGAAAGAGAAAATTTTTGCTTCATTCCCTCTTTCTCTATTTTGATTTTTTAACTAAAAAATTTAAACTTTTGCTGCTAATCAAGATGATTCCTTTGTTCCTAAAAAGTCTCTGATACTGACATTTACACCATGTTTTTCTGAGGAAGGTAACTGGCCTCTCTCAGCAGTGAACCTGATCTTCACCAGCATGAGCCCCATCTAAATGTGCAATGAAATGGCCCAAAATGCCCCTTGGTTGGGACATTTCTGAGAGCAGCAGGAGGCCGAGGGCTGTTTTAAAGAGGTGTCTTTCTCGTGTCCCCTTTCGTGGAGGGAAGGGTGAGTTTATTTGCCACTATCACCCTGGCATAAACTGTCTGGTAAAGGATTCTTTAGCAGAGAGGACGAGAGTCTACTTCTATATAATGTGTGGACACGCTTCCCTGCCGGGCAGCACCAAGCTCACAGCATGTTCGAGCAAATAGCTGTTGACTGCATTCTAGTGTGGAGGGCCGGTCTTCTACCGGACAATGTCTTTGCTTATGAAGGGCCTTCTTTTTAAAAATAAGTACCTGGTTTAAGGTAACTGTTTTTTTTTTCCCTAAAAAGGCTTGTAGTATAGGTTTAGTGCAGTAACGTAAACATCACAGAGATATACAGAAAAACATCAAGCACATCACCCATTCTAATCTCCCTGCTCCCCTCTCACCCGACCCCAGATTTAACTACTGGCTTATATTTATCCACACTTGGAAAGATCTTATTTTAATGAGAATCACAGAAAATTATGTACTTTTTTTTTAATTTTTGAAAATTGAAAAACATATTAGAAAGGATGGTATAATAAACTAGGGGGTGCATCCTCAGTTGCTTCAGTCGTGTCTGACTCTCTGTGACCCTATGGACTGTAGCCCGCCAGGCTCCTCTGTCCATGGGATTCTCAAGCAAAATTCTGGAGCGGGTTGCCATGCTCTCCTCCAGGGGATCTTCCTGACCCAGGGATCAAACCTGGTCTATTATCTCTCCTGCATTGGCAGGTAGGTTCTTTACCAAGGAAGCCCAATGGACTAGGGGTGACTGTCACCCAGTTCAGACATTTATCAACACATTGCCGATCTTGGGTTTAGCTTCTACATGTTCTGTTGGATGAAAATACAGCTGGTATTTTTGTTTCATTTTCATGAGAGGCTGTGCCAGCACTTCACTGAGCTAATTGTGGCGGACATTGAAATGTGAATCTTCCAACCACTGAGCAGGCTGGGTTCAGTGGCAACACGCCAGAACACTGGAGTTCAGCACTGCACTGGACACGTCCAGGCTCTGGCAACTCACTGGTCACGCCTCTGAAACCTTTACTTGCTCTAAAAACCACCGGGCATATCAGAAACTGACAAGGACAAAATAGCTAAAACAACAAGATTTTCAGCATTTATTGCTGCTCTGCAAGAAATCTTTGTTTTCGGGAATATAAATAAGCACTGTGAGTGAAATTGTAACTCTTAAAATTGGCTTCTTGAAAGTCAGCCCTGTTTTGAATTCTTTTTCCGAGACCTACACCGGGACATTTCTTGAGGGCAGATGTCATTTCCAGCCCCACAGATTTGTGAATAGCAAATGTCCATGTGTGTGTTAGTTGCTCAGTCATGTCTGACTCTTTGTAACCACATGGACTGTAGCCCGTTGGATTCCTCTGTCCATAGAATTCTTCAGGCAAGAATACTGGAGTGGGTTGCCATTCCCGTCCCCAGTGGATCTTCCCAACCCAGGAATCGAACCCCAGTCTCCTGCCTTGCGGGCAGATTTTTTATCCTCTGGGCCCCCAGGGAAGCCCAGGAAGTGTCCACAAGCAAGGGTTTTAAAGTTGTAGTTATGGGAAGTGGCCACAAGGTGGCAGCACTTCTTCACACCCAGGTCTGGTTACCTGGGCATCCAGAGCCTTAAACCAGTTTTCCTGGGTTGTCAAGGAAAGCTGAATATAGGAGAAAAAATGGCCTGAGGCTTGTATCTCATTCCTTCTTCCCACTGACCTTTCACACCAGGAAGAAATCCCAGCCCCTGCAAAAGGGATAGGCTGAGGGTGCTGTTGTCCAGAGGTGGGACAACTAATTGAAGGAGGCTGGAGTCAGGAACCAGCCACCAGGGCATGTGGAGACTTTTTCAAGCTCTTCCAGCCCAGCGGGTCCACCAATCTTTGGGTGCACTGGACCTGGAATAGCTTTTCAAGGGCCTGGCTGAATCTGGATTGTGGTCCCATCTTGGGCAGACTTGGCACCACAGGTCCAAAGGGCTCTTTGGCTCATCCTCCCCAGCTCCTCCAACCCCATGAGAATTCTACCTTGAGACCAAAGCCTGCTCAGGCCCCAGGGATGTGGCACCAGCCCAGGGCCCCAAGGCCCGAGGGGATGTGGTAAGCGCTGCTTTTTTTTAGATTTATAGTGTTGTGTTTTAGCCATATAGCAACTTGATTCAGTTATGCTGTTTTTCAGATCCTTTTCCTGTATAAGATGTTACAGAAAGTTGGGCAGGCTTCTGTGTACTACGCAGTAGGTCCTTTTTGTGTATCTGTTAATCCCAGCATCCTAATTCATCACTGCTGCTGCTAAGTCGCTTCAGTCGTGTCCGACTCGGTGCGACCCCATAGACGGCAGCTCACCAGGCTCCCCCGTCCC
Source organism: Bubalus kerabau (assembly GCF_029407905.1). Classification (NCBI taxonomy): domain Eukaryota; kingdom Metazoa; phylum Chordata; class Mammalia; order Artiodactyla; family Bovidae; genus Bubalus; species Bubalus kerabau. The sequence continues at coordinate 9,231,370 of NC_073643.1, forward strand.
TGGGATTCTCCAGGCAAGAACACTGGAGTGGGTACCACCCTAATTTCTTCTTTGGGAATCATACGTTTGTTTTTTAACTCTGTGAGTCTCTTTGTGTTGCACAAATTAATTCATTTGTTTGAATTTTTAGATTCTAACTGTAAGCAATTTCATATGATGTTTGTCTTTCTCAATCAGACTTCCTTCACTAGTTTGATCGTGTCTAGGTCCATCCATGTGGCTACCAATGGCACCATCTCACCCTTTTTTATGGCTGAGTAACATTCCATTGCATCCATGTGCCACATCTTCTTTTTCTGTTCGTCTGTCAGTGGACACTGTGGTGGCTTCCATGTCTTGGCTGTTGTAAACAGGGCTGCACTAACCATAGGGGTGCATGAGTCTTCCATAATTCTGGTTTTCTTTGGTTATTCACGCAGGAGTAGGGTGGTGGGATCATATGCCAGCTCTGTTTTTAGGTTTTTGAAGAAACTCCATACTGTTCTCCACAGTGCCTCTTACCAATTTACATTCCAGACAGCAGCGTAGGAGGGTTTTCTGTGTCCCAAGCTATCTCCACATTTATTGTTTCTAGACGTTTTGCTGATGGCCATTCTGACTGGTGTGAAGTGATATCTCCTTGCAGGTCATATTTGCATTTCTCTAATAATAGCCTTGTGGAGTATCTTTTCCACTTTTTTTTTTTTTTTAATCTTTTCAAACCATCTGAGTGAAAGGTACCTCTTGAAATTGGCTTTTTGAAAGTTGGCCATGTTTTGATTTTTTTTTTTTTTTTGCCCTACCCCAGGTCATTTCTTGAGAAAGAAAGAAAGAAAGAAAGTGAAGTCGCTCAGTCGTGTCCGACTCTGCAACGCCATGGACTGTAGCCTGCCAGGCTCCTCTGTCCATGGGATTCTCCAGGCAAGAATACTGGAGTGGGTTGTCATTTCCTTTTCCAAGAGATCTTCCCAACCCAGGGATTGAACCTGGGTCTCCTGCATTGCAGGCAGACGCCTTCTCCTCTGAGCCACCAGGGAAGCCCCTAGTGAATAGAAAGGGTCTATAAACAGGGTTTTTTTTTTAAGTAAATAAGTTGTAGTTGTGGGACGAGGCCACAAGGTGGCAGCACTACTTCACGCCCCCGTCCGGTCACCTGGGCAGACACAGCCTCAGAAAAGTCTGTTCCTGGGTTGTCAAGGCGAGTGTGGTGTGGGAGAAGAAACGCCCAGGGGCTGTGTCTCATTCATTCTACCCCTTCTTTCCCTTCACCCGATGGAGAAATCCCAGCCCCCTGTAAAACCACTCTGCCGAGGGTGCTGTCATCTGAGACTGGTACCGAGTTCCCTCACCGGGACACATCCAGGAGGCCCGCTGGCTTTTGCAAGCTCTTCCAGCCCAGAAGTCCCACCAGTCGTGGGGTGCCCTGGGCTTCAGGTATCTTCTGAAGAGCCTGCCTGCATCTGGAGATCATGGTCGCATCTGGAGGGGACCAGGCCCTACAGGTCCAAGGGGCGCTGCTTTGATGGCACATAGATCCCAGCTCCCTCAGCCCCATGGGAGTCCAGTCTTGAGACCCAAGCCTCTCAGGCTGCAGGGATGTGACACCAGCCCGGGTCCCCACGGCCTGAGGGCAATATGGTGGGCACTGCTTTTCCTTTTTTATGTAATTTTTAGTTTATGTGGACTTACAGTGTTGTGTTTGAGGTGTACAGCAACTTGACTCAGTGATACACATACATAGATGTATTGTTTTTTGGATCCTTTTCTCTTGAGGGTTGTTAGAGTGTTGCACAATTTCCTTGGCTATACAGGAAGTCCTTTTTGACCCTCTGTATTATGTATATGAGAGTGTATCTGTTAATCCCAACCTCCTAATTCATCCTTCCCACCCTAATTTGCCCTCTGGAAATCCTATTTGTTTTGAAACTCTGTGAGTGTCCTTGTGTTACATAAATGAATTCATTTCTGTCAGTTTTTGGGTTCCAACTGTAAGTGATCTCATACGATACTTAGCTTTCTCAGTCCAGGTTACTTCACTCAGTGTGATCATGTCTAGGTCCATCCAGATGCCAATGGTATCATTTCATCCTTTCTTATTGTCGTTCAGTTGCTCGGTCGTGTCCAACCCTTTGTGCCTCTATGGACTTCAGCACACCAGGCTTCGCTGTCCTTCACCATCTCCCCTTTCTTATGGCTGAATAATAGTCCATTGTATACCCGGGCCACGTCATTTCCTGTTCATCTAGCGATGGACGCTGGTGGCTTCCATTCCTGGGGTGTTGTAAGCAGTGCTGCACTGAATGTTGGGGTGCATGTGTCTCTTGAAATTCAGTTTTCTCCACTTGTACGCCCAGGCGTGGGGTGGCCGAATCATATGCCTGCTCTATTTTTATTCAATAGTTTTGAAAGAACCTCACAGTGTTCTCCAGAGCTGCTGTTACCAACAAATTCACATTCACAAGACCTTGTAGGAAGGTTCTCTTTGCTCCGCCCTGTCTCCGAATTTCCTGTTTGTAGAATTTTTGCTGATAGCTATCCTGACTGGTGTGTGTTGCTACCTCCTCATGGTTGTCATTCACATTTGTCCAGTTTGCTGCTAAGTCGCTTCAGTCGTGTCCGACTCTGTGTGACCCCATAGACGGCAGCCCACCAGGCTCCCGTCCCTGGGATTCTCCAGGCAAGAACACTGGAGTGGGTTGCCATTTCCTTCTTCAGTGCATGAAAGTGAAAAGTGAAAGTGAGGCCGCTCAGTCGTGTCCCTTCGCCTCCCCATGGACTGTAGCCTACCAGGCTCCTCCGTCCATGGGATTTCCCAGGCAAGAGTACTGGAGTGGGGTGCCATTGCCTTCTCCGAAGTCTAGTTTAGAGCATTGCATCTTTTTCATACGTTATTGTTTCAAACAGTAAGAGTTAATTTTGCATTTTGAAGCAGGCTTCTTGAAAGTCGACCTTGTTTTGACTTTTTTTCCCCGTGATCTACCCCAGGGCATTTCTTGAGGGCAGGTGTCATTTGCAGCCCCGCAGGGTTATTGAAGTCAAGTGTCCATTAGCCTGTTTCAAAGCTGTAGTAAGGAGAACCGGCCACGAGGAGGCAGCACTTCTTCACACCCAGGTCTGGTTACCTGGGCAGCCAGAGCCTCAGAAAAATCGCGTTCCCTAGTCGTCAAGGAGAGCGGAATGTGCCAGAAGAAACTCCCAGGGCTTGTGTTTCATTCCTTCTTCCCTAACCCTTTTACCCGCGGGGAAATCCCAGCCCCTGAAAAACCGCAGCGCTAAGGGTGCTGTCCTCGGAGGCTGGTGGTAGGAACCCCAGGACATGGGGAGGGACCAGGTGACTTTTCCAAGCTCTTGCAGCTTGAAGAGTTCACCAGTCTTTAGGTGCACTGGGCTTCCTGTGGCTTTTAATGAGCCCGCCTGGATCTGGAGATTATGGTCTAATAGGATTCCAGGGACTACAGATCCAAGGGGTGTTGCTTTGCTGGCACACAGCTCCCAGCTCCCTCAGCCCCATGAGAGTCCAGTCTTCAGACCCTAGCCTGCTCAGGGCCCTGAGGCCCTAGGGGAATATGGCAGGCACTGGGTTTTTTATATCTTATCTTAGATGAAGTAGAATTTTACTATTGAATATGTTTTAGGTATACAGCATCTTGATTCAGTTGTGGATGTGTTTTTTTGATCCTCTTCCCTTATATTACAGTGTTGAGCACAGTTCCCTGTGCTATATAATAGGTCCTTCTAGATTATCTGTTTTATGTATATGAGAGCATATATGTTAATCCCAACCTCCTAATTCATCCCTCCTGCCCTAATTTCCTCTTTGGGCATCATATGTTTGTTTTGTAACTCTGTGAGCGTCTTTGTTTTACATATATGAATTTGTTTGTATCAGTTTTCAGATTCTACCTGTAGATGAGCTCATATGATATGTGTATTTCTCAGTCTGATGGACTTCACTGCAGATGATCATGTCTGGGTCCATCCGTATGGCTCCCAGTGGTATCGCTGTTGCTCTCTTTTGGCTGAGTAACATTCCGCTGGATACATGTGCCACATCTTTTTCTGTTCACCTGTCACACTGGCTTCCATGTCTTGAGTGTTGTAAGCATTGCTGCACTGAACGCTGGGATGCATGTGTCTTTTGAAATTTAGTTTTCTCAGATTATACTCCCAGGAGTGGCATGGATCCTTTTCCCTGCTTTATTTTCAGTTTTAAAAGAACCTCTACACTGTTCTCCAGAGCTTAGGAGGGTTCCCTTTGCTCCACCCTGTCTCCACATTTACTGTTTATAAATGTTTTGCTGATGGCCATTCTGACTGGTATAAGCTGTTACTTTCTTGCAGTTCTGATTTGCATTTTTCTAATGATAGCTTTGTGGAGCACTTTTACCACTTTTTTTTGTTTTTTCTTTTCAAACAGTGTGATTGAAATTTACATCTTTAAATTGGCTTCTTAAAAGTTGGCCCTATTTGAATTTTTTTTTCCCTGACCTTCCCTGGGGCATTTCTTGAAGGCAGGTGTTATTTCCAGCCCTGTAGGATTTTGGAAGGCAAGTTCAGTTCAGTTGCTCAGTCATATCCAATTCTTTGCGATTCCATGGACTGCAGCACGCCAGGCTTCCCTGTCTATCACCAACTTCTGGAGCTTGCTCAAACTCATGTCCATCAAGTCGGTGATGCCATCCAACCATCTCATCCTCTGTCGTCCCCTTCTCCTCCTGCCTTCAGTCTTTCCCAGCATCAGGGTCTTTTCCAATGAGTCAGTTCTTTGCATCAGGTGGCCAAAGGATTGGAGCTTCAGCTTCAGCATCATTCCTTCCAATGAATATTCAGAGTGGATTTCCTTTAGGATTGACTGGTTTGATCTCCTTGCAGGCCAAGGGACTCTCAAGAGTCTTCTCAAATACCACAGTTCAAAAGCATTAATTCTTCAGCACTCAACTTTCTTTATAGTCCAACTCTCACATCCATACATGACTACTGGAAAAACCATAGCTTTGACTAGACGGACCTTTGTCAGCAAACTAATGTCTCTGCTTTTTAATATGCTGTCTATTTTGGTCATAGGTTTTCTTCCAAGGAGCAAACGTCTTTTAATTTCATGGCTGCAGTCACCATCTGCAGTGATTTTGGAGCCCAGAAAAATAAAGTCTCTCACCGTTTCCATTGTTTCCCTATTTGTTTGCCATGAAGTGATGGGACCAGATGCCATGATCTTAGTTTTTTGAATGTTGAGATTTAAGCCAGCTTTTTCACTCTCCTCTTTCACTTTCATCAAGAGGCTCTTTAGTTCCTCTTTGCTTTCTGCCATAAGGGTGGTGTCATCTGTATATCTGAGGTTATTGATATTTCTCCTGGCAATCTTGATTCTAGCTTGTGTTTCATCCAGCCCAGCATTTCGCATGATGTACTCTGCATAGAAGTTAAATAAGCAGGGTGACAATATACAGCCTTGATGTACTTTTTTCCCAATTTGGAACCAGTCTGTGTTCCATGTCTGGTTCTAACTGTTGCTTCGCAACCTGCATACAGATTTCTCAGGAGGCAGGTGAGGTGGTTTGGTATTCTCATCTCTTGAAGAATTTCCCACAGTTTGTTGTGATCCATACAGTCAAAGGCTTTGGCGTAGTCCATGAAGCAGAAGTAGATGTTTTTCTGGAACTCTCTCATTTTTTCTATGATCCAAAGGATGTTGGCAATTTGATCTCTGGTTCCTCTGCCTTTTCTAAATCCAGCGTGAATATCTGGAAATTCTCGGTTCATGTACTGTTGAAGCCTGGCTTGGAGAATTTTGACTATTACTTTGCTAGCATGTGAAATGAGTGCAATTGAGTGGTAGTTTGAACATTCTTTGGTGTTCTTTCTTTGGGACTGGAATGAAAACTGACCTTTTCCAGTCCTATGGCCACTGCTGAGATTTCCAGATTTGCTGGCGTATTGAGTGCAGCACTTTCACAGCATCATCTTTTAGGATTTGAAATAGCTTAACTGGAATTCCATCACCTCCAGTAGCTTTTTTCCTAGCGATGCTTCCTAAAGCCCACTTGACTTAACTGTGTGCATAAAAGCCTGTTTTAAAGTTGTAGTAATGAGAAATGACCACAAGGAGGCAGCACCACTTCATGTGCAGGTCTGGTCACCTGGGCAGCCAGAGCATCAGGAAAGTCAGTTCTTGGGTTGTCAAGGAGAATGTTGTTTAGGGTGTCCAGCAAATTGGTTCAGTGATGCACACACATAGATGTATTGTGCTTTGGATCCTTTTCCCTTATGGGTTGTTAGAGTGTTTCACAGTTCCCTGTGCTGTACAGTAGGTCCTTTTTTATTTTCCATATTATGTATATGAGTGTATCTATTAATCCTAACCTCCTACTTCATCCCTCCCACTCCAATTTCCCCTTATAGAATCATACATTGGTTCTGAACCTGTGAGTCTCCTTGTGTTACATAAATTATTTGTATCAGTTTTTGGGTTCCAACTGTAAGTGATCTCATACAATATTTGTCTTTCTCAGTCTGAGTTGCTTCACTTAGTATGATCGTGTCTAGGTCCATCCAGGTGGCTGCCAATGGCATCATTTCATCCTTCCTTATGGCTGAGTACTCCTCCATTGTTTACATGGGCCACATCATTTTCTATTCATCTAACGATGGGCACTGCGGCTTCCACTCCTGGGTGTTGTAAACAGTGCTGCACTGAATGTTGGCATGCACGTGTTTTTTTAAATTCCATTTTCTCCACTTGTACAGGAGTGGAGTGGCCAAATCATATGCCCACTCTATATTTATTCAGTAGTTTTGAAAGAACTCACGATGTTCTCCGGAGTTCCTGGAGATTTAAATTCACAAGAACTTTGTAGGAGGGTTTCCTTTGCTCCACCCTGTCTCTGCATTTACTGTTTGTAGACATTTTCCTGATGACCATTCTGGCTGGTGCAAGTTAATACCTCCTTGTAGTTCTGATTGACATTTGTCTAGTGATAGCCATTTAGAGCATCTTTTTCATACTTTGTTTCAAACAGTATGGGTGAAATTTACATTTTGTAGCAGGCTTCCTGAAAGTCGACCTTGTTTGACATTTTTTCCTGTGACCTACCCCAGGGCATTTCCTGAGGGCAGGTGTCATTTGCAGCCCTGCAGGGTTATTGAAGGCGAAGTGTCCATAAACCTTGGTTTTAAAGTGGTGGTAATGAGGAACCGCCATAGGCAGCAGCGCTTCCTCACGTAGGTCTGATCACCTGGGCAGCCAAAACCTCAGGAAAGTCAGTCAATTCCTGGGTTGTCAAGGGAGCAGAAGGTGCCAGGAGAAATGCCCAGGGGCCTGTGTCTCGTTCCTTTACCCCTTCTCCCCACAGACAAATCCCAGCCCCTGCAAAACCACTCTGCTGAGGGTGATGTCATCCGAGGTTGGTGCTGAGTTCCTTCACCAGGACACGTCCAGGAGACCTGCTGGCTTTTGGAAGCTCTTCCAGCCTGAGGGCCCACCAGTCTTTGGATGCTCTGGGCTTCATGTAGTTTCTGAAGGGCCCACCTGCATCTGGAAATTGTGGTCCCATCCAGAGGGGACCAGTCCTTACAGGTCCAAGGGGCTCTGCTTTGATGGCATGTAGTCCCCAGCTCCCTTAGCCCCGTGAGAGTCCAGTCTTGAGACCCAAGCCTCTCAGGGTGCAAGGATGTGACACCAGCCCGGGTCCCCATGCCCTGAGGGCAATATGGTGGGCGCTGCTTTTTTTTTATGTAATTTTTAAAAATTTAAAATAGAACTGATTTATACTATATTGTTGGAGTTGTACAGCAAATTGGTTCAGTTACGCACACATATGTATGTATTGTTTTTCAGATCCTATCCCTGTAGTTTTACAGTGTGTTTCATGGAGTTCCCTGTGGTGTATAGTAGGTCCCTCTTGATTATCTGTTTTATATATAAAAGAGTGCAACTGTTAATCCTAACCTCCTAATTCATCCCTTCCGCCTTAATTTCCCCTTTGTGATCATAAGTTTGTTTTCCAACTCTGTGAGTCTCTTTGTGTTGCATAAATGAGTTAATTCTTATTATTTTCTAGATTCCAAATCTAAGTGATCTCGTATACCATTTGTCTTGATATGATCACTTCGTATGATCATGTCTGGGTCTGTCAGTGTGGCCGCCAGCGGCACCATTTCATCCTTTGTATAGCTGAGTAATATTCTGTTGTAAACATGTGGCATCTCTTCTTTTTCCATCAATCTGTCGATGGACATTGTGGTGACTTCCCTGTCTTGCCTGTTGTAATCAGGGGTGCACTTGTCTCTTGGAATTCTGGTTTTCTCCAGTTACATGCCCAGGACTGGGGTGGCCCAATCATATGCTAGCTCTATTGTTAGTTTAATGAACTTACACACTGTTCTCCAGAGTGCCTGATACCCAATTTACTTTTGCAACAACCTGGTTGGAGGATTGTCTTTGCTGCACTCTGCCTCCGCATTTGTTGTCTGTATACAGACCATTTGCTGATGGCCATGCTGACGGCTGTGGGGCGATTCCTCCTTGCATTTTTGATTTGCCTTTCTCTAAAAGTAGTCATATGGATATATGTCACATACATATAGGAGTAGTCATGAATCTGAGCAAGCTCCGGGAGTTGATGATGGATAGGGAAGCCTGACGTGCTGCAGTCCATGGGGTCGCAAAGACTCAGACATGACAGTGACTGAACTGAACTGAGTCCTGTGGAGCAGCTTTTCCATTACTTTTTTTAAAACAGTATGAATGAGATTTACCTTTTGAAGTTGGCTGTTTGAAAGTCGGCCCCATGTTGAATATTTTTTCATAGCCTACTGCAGTACATTTCTTGAAGGTAGGTGTCATTTCCAGTCCTTGCAGGGTTGATGAACAGGAAATGGCCTTAAGTGGGGGTTTTAGAGTTGTAGTTATGGGAAAAGGCCACGACGTGACACCCAGATCTGGTTACCTGGGCAGACAGAGCCTTAGGGAGGTCCTGTTCCTGGGTTGTCAAGGAGAGGGGAATGTGCCAGAAGAAACGCCCAGGGTCCAATGTCTCATTCCTTCTTCCCTTTCCCTTTGTCCCCATGGAGAAATCTCAGCATCTGGAAAACCGCTCTGCTGAGGGAGCACCTCCTCCATAGGTGGGGGCGACTCTCAGGAAGGAGGGTGGAGGTGGGAGCCCAGCACCAGGACATGAGGAGGAGAGACCAGGTGACTTTACGAAGCTCTTCCAGCCCAGGAGGATCCACAGGTCTTTGGGTGCCCTGGGCTTCTTGTGGCTTTTTGTGGGCCTGCCTGGCTCTGGAGATTGTGGTCCCATCAAGAGGGGAGTGGGCAGTACAGGTCCAAGGGGTCTCATTTGCTTGCCCATCCTCCGTCAGACCCATGAGAGTCCAGCCACCAGATGCAGGCCTGCTCAGGCCCCAGGGACGTGACACCAGCCCAGCTCACGGTGGCCTGACGGGGATTGACTAGTTACTTCTGCCTTGGCCTCTGTGTACCGGGGAACTTACGTCATTTTCACAAATGGATTCCTCTTTTCCCTGGAGATCCTGTCTACGGCCTGTTCATCCCTGAGGTTGTTGTGTTTTTTTTCGTCATTGCAGGAGTTCCGTCGGAGGGGCTTGCAGAGGGGGCTTGTTGGTGATCTTTTTCTCCTGGAAGCTGTTCTTCACCGGAGAACTGTTCTTCTCCTGAGAGGCTGGCTGACTTCCTGTTCCTGTTTTCTGTCTTCCGCCCACAGTGAACGACCTGAAGAATGCGGCGCCCTGCGCGGTCAGCTACCTGCTCTTTGACCAGAGCGACAAGGTCATGCAGCAGAACCTGGTGTACTATCAGTACCACAGGGACAAGTGGGCGCTGGCGGACGAGCATTTCCAGCCCAGGCCGGTGAGCGCCGGCGCCCCGGCCATCGCGTTTCCGCTCTCGTCTTTATCCCACTTCCGGGAGGCAGCTTGGCATCTGAAGAGAAGGGCTATTTCAGAAACGAGGCAATCTCAGCTTGCTTCTGGCGCTTTTTTGTCTTTTAACACTTTACCCCTTTGTTCTCTTTTCTAAATCCGCAAACTCTCCTGAAATGTCAAGCATTACAGAAACATTTCAGTTAGGAATTGACACTGCCTCTTGATTTTATGTTTTCTCTGTCTCATGCTGTGGTAAAGCTGTATGTTTGCCGTATATGCAGCATCTAATTCTTTATTTTTACAAAAATGGGATCCTACATACTGTTTTACAACTTGCTTTGTGTTTTCTAAGAATTTCATCATGAATGCCTCCCTTGTTACTCTCATACCATATATATATATTTTTTTTTCGTTATTAACAACTCCATGGCAAGATTGTTTATGGATGGATCATCATTACATTCTTTTGATGCACACACACAGTTTTGCACGTGTTCAGGGAAACTTGTGGATTATTTATCACTTTCAGAGGATCTTGTCTCATGTGCCTTAAGTTGTATTTTCACTGAGATTTGTGCCGGCTGTCCTGGTTTGCTGTACATACATCTTCCTTCAGCCTCATTGTTCAGACACACACACGCACATTTCTCTTTCATTCACTCGGAATTGGCCCCTGTTTTTCAAATTGAGATATAATTCATATAGTTGAAAGTTCATGCATTCGAAATGCACAATTCAGAGGTTTTCACGTATTCACAGCACTGCATGGCTGTTACCACTATTTAATTTTGCATATTTTCATCATCCCCTCACCAGAGAAACCCCAACCCCTCGTTCCCTCTGCACCCCAGTTTTCCTGTTAAATGGTTGGTTGTATACACTGTTCTCTGTTTGTGTCTGAACAGGAAGCAGTCCAGTTCTTTAATGTGACCATGCTCCAGAAAGAGCTGTATGACTTTGCTAAGGAAAATCTTATGGACGACGATGAGGTGAGCTTTCATGTTTAGCACACAACTGACTGAGAGAAAAATATTCCTCATGTCTTTGTTAAAAATCACCGTCATTCCTGAAATGAGATCCAGAAGAGGGCTTGGGAAACGGTTTCTGTGAGTGTTTTAACGCGTCAGTGGACTGACCTGGACAAGAAGGGCTTCTAGGAAACCCAGGCTGAAGCACCACGCTTCCTGGCAGAGTTCGGAGCCACGCTGTAGTCGCCCGTCACAGGAGCCGTCCAGGCATCGTTTCTGTTTTATTTGTTTGTTTATTTGAGGCTGTGCTGGACCTTCATTGCTGTGTCGGCTTTTCTCTAGTTGTGGTGAGCGGGCTTCTCACTGTGGCGGCCTCTCTTGTATTGGAGCAGGTTCTAGGACAAGTGGGCTCAGTAGTTGAGGCTCTGGGGCTCTGGAGCACAGGCTTCATAGGTGTGGCACACGGGCTTAGTTGTTCATGACATGTGGGATCTTCCTGGATCAGGGATCAAACCCATGTTTCTTGCATTGGAAGGTGGATTCGTTACCACTGAGCCACCAGGGAAGCTCCCAGCCATCGTTTTTTAAAAAAAATTTATATTGGAATATAGTTGCTTTACAGTGTTGTGTTCATTTCTGCTGTACAGCAAAGTGAATCAGCCATATATATACATTTATCCTCTCTTTTTTGGATTTCCTGCCCGTTTAGGTCACCAGAGAGCATTGAGTTCCCTGTGCTATACAGCTGGTTCTCATTAGTTATCTATTTTATTCATAGTCTCAATAATGTATATATGTCAGTCTCAACCTCTCGATTCTTCCCACCTGGCCTTTTCCCCCTTGGTGTCTGTACCTTTGTTCTCTGTGTCTGTGTCTCTATTTCTGCTTTGCACATAGGTTCATCTGTACCATTTTTTAGATTCCACATACATGAGTTAATATATGATATTTGTTTTTTTCTTTCTGACTTACTTCAGTTAGTATGAAAATCTCTACGTCCATTCATGTCTCTGCAAATGGCATAACTGCATTTCTTTTTATGTCTGAGCAACAAGCTTCATTTTTTAACTTTATAAAAACAGTGAATATTCAATTACTCAGCACTCTGAAGACTCTGGGAAACCCACATCCCAATTTTTCTGTCCATTTTTGTGTGTATGTGTCTTTTTATGAGTTAAGCATTTTATCTTTCTCTGGAATTTTCTTGAAATTCCTGATTAAGTCTTACTCAGCTGATTCCTTTACTGATGGAGACTCTGCTGGTTATGGGGCAGTCATTCTGTATTGGGGCAGTCTAGTCACAGAAAAGCCATCATCGGGGTTAGCGTTTGGGCTTCCCAGGTAGCTCAGTGGGTAAAGAACCTGCCTGCCAGTGCAGGAGATGTAAGAGATGCAGGTTCAATCCCTGGGTTGGGAAGATTCCCTAGAGGAGGACATGGCAACCCATTCCAGTATTCTTGCCTGGGGAATCCCATGGACAGAGGAGCTGGAGAGCTACAGTTCACAAAAAGTCAAACACGACTGACTGAGCATGCATGCAGGAGTAACATTTAGAGAGACGTGTTTGGAACAGACCATGGAATGCTTTCTGAGACAGCTGAGGACTCACCATCCCTCAGAGTTAGAAGACAGCTGAGGGCTTGTTCTCAGCTGACCCTTCACTTCATCGAAGAGGAACCCCGGGGAGCAGGAAAGTCTGGAAGCTGCTCGGCCAGACCCAGAGCCCCAAGCCTCCATGTCTGCTCTTCTCTGCCCCAGTTTTCAGTGAAGCACCTGTAAGTAAAATGTCATCATGAAATTTGTTTTTTGTGGACAAATTCACATGAGTTGGATGGACCACTGCCATGCGTTTAGCTGCCCTGAGCCTCAATTCTTCTGTGCAAAATGCAGCTGATAACATTGACTTCACAGGGTTGGAAGAAGAAAATACCACTTTGGACGTGGAAGTGCTTTACAGGGTAGGAAGTGATGCACATGCCTTGTGTCTTGGGTTGGGTTCTCTGGAGGCAGATCCTGGGATAAGATCACAAGGATGCTGAAAAGGAAGGAACACAGGCCAGACACAAACTAGCTTGGCTGCTGTGGTTTAAGAAGTAGAGAAAATTATATTCAGGAAAATGGGGATGGATTGGGTTCCTGATTATTTAAAGGCAAACTACTATTGAGATTTTGGTGCTTATGCTTCCCGTTTTTTCCATGTATTTCTGATATATTAATATATTTACCATAAACCTGATGGTAATTATACATCAGAGCTTTTCCATTTAACACTGATATAAGCAGTTTCCCTAGTTACATTTTTCTAGAACAGAAAACTGGTATGTGAGATACTACTCACATACCATACAATTTTCCTTTCTAAAGTGTACAACTCAGTGGCTTTTAGTGTATTCATAAAGTTGCACATTCATGCAACTATCAGATTTGAGAACATTTTCCTCACCCAAATGAAAGCCAAAACCTATTAGTTGTTACTTTACATTCTTTCCCCTCTGTCCACACAGCTTGTGCCCCCAGCCTCTGGCAACTACTAACCTTCTTTCTGTCTCTGAATCTGCCTGTTTTGGATGTTTCCTGAGTGGAATCAAATGGATTTTAGTTTTTGCGATTAGCTCCTTTCACCGAGTATAATGTTTTCCAAGTTTAGCTACGTTGTAACATGGATCATGTTACATGAAAAAAATTCCTTTTCACTGCTGAATAATATTCTACTGTGTGGACATGCCACATGGTGTCTATTCCTTGACTGATGGATGTTTGGGTCCTTTCCATTCTTTGGCTACTTTGAATAATGATACTGTGTACATTTGTGTACAGATGTTTGTTTGGGTAAAAATTTTCCATTCTCTTATACTTAAGAGTGAAATGGCTGGGTCCCATGGTAACTCTGTGTTTATCTTGTTAAGGAACTGCCAGACTGTTTTCCAAAGTGGCTGAACCATTTTGCATTTCCCACCACCAATGTAGGAAAGTTCTAATCTGTTTCATCTTCATCAACATTTGTAGCGTCTGCCTTTCTTTGTGTGTGTGTGTCTGTCTGTTTTACTATAGGTGTGAAGTAGGTGTGACGTGGTACCTCATTGCGGTCGTCATTTGCATTTCCCTATTGACTAATGATGTTGAGCATCTTTTCTCCTGCTTACTAACCATTTGTTTATTTCTTTGGAGAAGTGTTGATTCTATTCAAACCCTTTGCCCACTTTTTTTTAAGAGGGGAGTATTTTTGTTTTCCTTTGCCCATTTTCAAATTGGGCTATTTGTCTTTTCATTGTTGAGTTGTGAGAGTTCTTTATATATTCTGGTTATAAAGTCCCCTGTCAGATACATTAATTGCAAACATTTTCTCTCAATCTTTTGGTTATCTTTTCACTTTGCTCTTGAAGCTCAAACGTTTTAGATTTTTATGAAATCCAACTTATCAATTTTTTTCTTGTTACTTTTGGTGTCACATCTAAGAAACTCATCCAAGATCACTAAAATATACTGTTTTTTTTCCTAAAGTTTTTATAGTTTTAACTTTCATTTTTATCTATAATCTACTTTTTGTTAATTTTCCATATGCTATGAGGCAGTGGTCCAATTTCATTCTTTTGCATGTGGAAATGCTGTTGTTCCAGCACTGTTTATTGAAAAGATTCTCCCTATTCAGTTGTCTGGGTACCTTCAATGGAATTATTTTCCTTTTTTTTTTTTTTTTTTTTATTTTCTAGTTGTGTGTCTTGCTGGTATATAGACATACTGTTGGTTTTTGTATATTGATAGTGTAATCTTGCAAACTTATTGAACTTGTTTATCAGTTCTAATCTTTTTTTGGTGTGTGTGTATTCCTCAGGAGTTTCTGTGTGTAAGATTATGTTTATCTGTGAGCAGACCTAGAACAATCACAAGTATTAGAAGAAGAAGAGCCCCTTTATGAGACAGTAAAGCTCTTTCATGTCACAGATGAGGAAGCAAACTCAGAAAGGTAGCGTGACTTACTGAAAGTCACACAGCTGCCTAGTAACCATCTGGTGAACTGACCAGGCTTCTTCCAGGCTTTACAGTTCCTAGGATTCTTGAACTTGGTGCTCTCAAGATAACAGGGCTCCACTGAAGATTCCAGAGTAATTAGGTTATTAATCAAGTCTTTAGAATTGTGAAATAACTTCTGAAGAATGACTTGTTTTTTTTAAATTATAGATCAAATGATGGCAAGTCATAATTTGAAATAAACTGTAACTAACAGAATAAAATTCTTAGTTAAGCCTTAAAAGTTTCAAAGGACCAAATGCTACCTTGAAACAAAGCATCAATACAGTCTACTGATATCTGTGGTATTGTTCTTCATAGCTTTCTGGGCTTGAAATATGTGTAAGAATACCTGGAAAATTTTGCAGAGGCCCTGTTACCATTTCAGAAAGTTTATAAACTGCAACAAGATGTTTCAGGTTTCAGGTTCGGATAACTGTTTGCTCTGGGAAAGTCTAAAAGATGTTAACTTTTAAAAACTGCACAGCATTAGAGTTGAGAGTTAAGTTTTGTTGGGGGCAAAATGAGGACTATAACCCGGGCGACAGCATTTCAGATCGCTCTGAGAAACTGCTCTAATGAAGCAAGGGGGACGGTCAGTATGAATGTGGTGGTGGTGAAGTGGGAGTTCATGCAGTCAAGCACGTATTTTTCACAGAAGCTTTCTGCTAGTCTTTAGTCACCATGAAGGATTTTAGTGCTTTTCTAGAAATGAAGAGATACAAGAATCGGGCTCATAAAATTGGCTCATAAAATCTTAAGTATCTGAAGCCCTGGTCTGCCGGTCTTTCCCAGAGCACAAGGTGCTTCATTTCTGCCCTGAACTCCTTTCAGGGAGTGTTGAAGGTCAGTAGCTGTGGCAGCACCTGACTTAACCCTTGTGGTGGTAGATGGCGAGTGCCCACAGCAAGTGCCCATCTGTAGTTGACAAAGAAATAGATCACAATTTGCTGGAGTGACTGACTGAGGGAGCGCTCTTGGGAAAGGAGCTGAGGGGCAAAGGAGGAACTATGCAGGTCAGCCTGGGCTGACCCCAGGGCAGGGGAGCTGGGCCTTTTTGGTGATTCACTCTTTCTCTGCAGTAAAGGGCTTCGGTGGGGGGTGGTCAAGTGCATTGTGGGGGAGAAACCAATGCAAAGAAGATCAGAAAGTGTGTGGCGGCTTCAGCTGCAGCAGCAGTAACACGTGTCCATGCAGTCGGCCATCCTTCCTGTAGCACGTTTATGGAGACCTGTGTGTGCCAGGCTCTGGGAAAGAACCTGAGCCCAGGTGCTGGTCCCTGGAAAAGCTCATGGTCTGGTAATCAAGGCAGAAGGGGCACAGACAGAAGGTCTCCCTGTGGGGTAACTGCTGATGGGAGGCAGGTAGGGGTGAGGGAGGGATGCACAGAGAAGGGGGTGCTAAGCAGGATCTTTCAGAGGGTGCTGGGCCCCCCACTTCACACACCATCTGTGGGGGTCTCGGAGCACTTGGTGCCAAGTTCACATGACGTGGAAGCCATGTCTCCCCCAGAAGAAGTAAGGTCCTCTGGGCCCGAGGGCAGCAGGGAAAAGGCTGCTCCAGCCCCGGGGGCGGGTGGCAGCGGCCTCTTGGAAACAGTCTCTGTTCACCAACACTTTGAAGGTCAGGTAGCCGCCTAACGGAGGTGTCCTGTTTATCTTGCAGGGAGAGGTCCTGGAATACGTGGATGACCTGCTGGAGTTGGAGGAGACCAGCTAGCCCCGGAAGCCAGAGAGCCGTTCCTTCCATGTTCAGAAAACATGATTCTTTGTCTTCCTTTTCCTAATAGTCCAGGCTGTTGATACCTCAGAGCCTTCTCTTCTCTCTGTGAAGTGAAAGGGAAGCCCCCGTCTCTTGCTACAGCTAACAAGGGGTGAGGCTGCATTCCCGTGCCCACAGCTGCCTCCCCCACCTTTCACACCTGCCCGTCTATCTTCATACCCGCCTCTCCATCTTCACTTCCGCCTCCCCATGACCACACTTGCCTCTCCATCTTCACACCTGCCTCCTCCATTTTTATACCTGCCTTTCTCACCGTTTTGGTTAGAAGGAAAGTTTTCCATGGAATTTTTTCCCCCCAGAAAATCAGTATTATTTTTTAAATAAGAAAAATACTCCTGAAAGATGGTAATTATAAAAACCTACTCTGGCCTTTCTGCTTTCCCCCATTTTGGTTTCCTTTCTCCCCATCCCCTGATCCAGCAAAGATGATGGGGACAAAGGCTAAGCTTCTCTTCAGAACGGTCTTCGCACCATCTGACCTGCATCTTTGCTGGCGCCCGTTGAGAACAGAGTTGGGGCAACTGCGTGGAGAACAGACCTGTGACTTTTGCCTAATGCTTTCGCGTGTCCAAAGTCTTCCAGTGGCCGGTCGATCCCCTTTGAGGACAGTGCTCAGCCGTTAGTCTCAGAGTTGGAAATGGAAGGAAGGAGAGGGAGTCTAGTTTCATTGACTCTTCGACAAATATTTACTGAGCACCCACTACATGCTAGGCTTCAATCTGGGCGCTGGAGACACTGCACAGCAAAACAGAAAGAAAAAAAACAACCCTGTCCTCACAGAGCCTGCATTCTACAGGGAAAGACAGACAACAGGTGAACAAGAATAAATCCATACCAAGCCTCGGAGGGTGATCATTGCTATGGAGAAAAATAAAGCAGTGAGGGGTAAGGAAGCTTGTAGATGAGGCTGTAGGGTTGTTTGTTTCATTAATTTTTTGGTGGTGCCGTATGTGGGATCTTAGTCCCCCCACCAGGGATCACACCCCTGGCATTAGAAGTGTGGTGTCTTAACCAGTGAACCCCCAGGGAAGTCCCAAGGCTGCAGTGTTTTGTTTTGAATTAATTTATTTATTTTAATTGGAGGATCATTTCTTTACAATATTGTGGTGGTGTTTGCCATCTGTCGACGTGAATCACCCATGGGTGCACATGTGTCTTCCCATCCTGAACCCCCCTCCTGCCTCCCTCCCCACCCCATCCCTCTGGGTCAACCCAGGCTTTTCGTGCCCTGCTGGGGTTTTAAATAGGGTGGTCAGGGAAGCTGACACGGAGAGCATGACAGCAGAGCAGAGACCTGGGGAGGTGGGTCTCAGAACAGAACCTTCCAGGCAGAGCGAGCAGCGTGTGCGGCGCCCAGCGGCAGGGACGTGCTTGTGCCATCAGGGGACAGCGCAGAGCCCTGGGGATGCGTGGGCCCGGGGCAGAGTGGAAGGTGGTGTAGGTGTGTGGCTGGGAAGGGGCATGGCTCAGCCTTGACAGACAATGTAAGTAAGGCCCTCGGCGTCTGCCCTGAGTGGGGCGGGAACCGTGCAGCAGAGCAGAGCCTGGGCTCCCTGGCATTTTACAGGGAGCTTGCCTGCTGCTGTATCGTGAGAAGCCTGGAAGCACTCAAGCGGAGAATGTCAATCCGGGGATGGCTACAGAGATCCAGGCAGGGGGATGAAGGCGCGATGCCGCTCATAGCAGCGGGGGATGGTGAGAAGTGGTCCCGTCATGGATTTGAAAGCAGGGCCAATCACAGTTGCTGACAGGTTGACTGTAGAGCATTAGAGAAAAGAGAGGGGCTGGTGGCGACCTGAAGGTTTGGGGCCTGATGCGCAGAAAGGATTGAGTTGCCATTGACTGAGATGGGGAGCTGGGTGGTTGGTGAGTTGGGCGTTCGGTGCCTGCAGCCATCTGAGGCTGGGATGCCAAGTTCAGGCTGCAAATATGATTTTGAGAGTTTTCTCAGGTCAGGTGGTTGACAGAGCCTGAGTCAGGGATCCAGTGGGGAGGGGTCCCAGGGTGGGGCTCTAAAGCAGAGTGGGGGTCCTCGAGCACGGACACCCTTCCCCAGGATCCCATCAGGGGAGGCTCTGGGCCCACAGATGCTTGACCGTCCTCGAAGCTCCAGGCTTCAGCTCTCTCCAGCTGCATGAGGACCGGCAAGGAGGCTTGACTCTCTCCACTTCTGTGTTCCCCCAGGGCCTCCCTCTGGTCCTCCTCAGATTCCGGAGGGCTTTCTGGGGGTGAGCATGTCTCCACAGGGTTGCCTGGTATGGGCAGAGGTTTGGGTTCACTATCTGAAAGTCACTCAGTCATGTCCAACTCTTTTGCGACCCCATGGATTACAGCCCTCCAGCTTCCTCTGTCCATGGAATTCTGCAGGCCAGAGTACTGGAGTGGGTAGCCATTCTCTTCTCCATGGGATCTTCCCGACCCAGGGTCTCCCGAATTGCAGGCGGTATCTGAGGTTGGCTTCTTTCCACCAGGCTGAAAGCCCC
Organism: Bubalus kerabau; assembly: GCF_029407905.1. Classification (NCBI taxonomy): domain Eukaryota; kingdom Metazoa; phylum Chordata; class Mammalia; order Artiodactyla; family Bovidae; genus Bubalus; species Bubalus kerabau. The sequence continues at coordinate 9,250,472 of NC_073643.1, forward strand.
TCCCACCCCCATCCTGGGACTGTCCCCTGGGGACAGTGGGATCAATACTATCAGCCCTTTGCTTTGATTGAAGGCTGTGGAACCAAGTTACTAAGTTTTTATTTTAAAAGAAACCAAACCAATTTTTTGAAAAAAAGGAAAAGGTGGGCCAATTCTTCCAAATGTAACATGAAAGCCCAGCTGCACTCAGCAACCTCAGCCCAGTACCTCCCTGAGTGGGTTTTCTTGGAAGAGCCTAGAAGAATCCTGGATTGAGACCTCGTGGGCTCAGCATTCGTCTGGCCAGCCATTTGGGGGGAAAAAAAGAAGCACATTTGTAAGCTGTGTGGGAGTTTCCAGACCAAGGCTAAGATGTCTGGCTTGCTCTCTGACCCACCTGCACTCAGCCCAGTGGGTACCAGTTAGGTCTCTGCCCACGGAGGCTGCCCACCATGGGGCAATGGAGTCTGTCCATCCCCAAGGCCTTTCAGGCAGCCCAGGCAAAGACCCCCCTGGGGAGGGTCTAAAGGCACCCCCTGCACCCATGTTAATGTTCAGATTTTTGGTAAGCAGGGAAGGATGGGGGGTGGGGGGAGGTTTGGGTGTACACAAAAAATTAAAAGCAACTAATGGAAATGTCACACATACCAGCGTATTCAGCGCAGTAACATCTTTTTGAGTTTGAGGCTTTCTAATTACTGCCACCGACCTGTCAGGCTCACCTCTGGGGTCCAGAACCACTGAGGCCGTCACCCACAGAGGCCGCCTTAGGAAATGTTGCTTTTAGGAGTCCTTACTAAGGGAATTTTAAGAGTACAAAAATTTTATTGAACCAAACTCAGCAGCAAACAGAAAATGATTTGTTCGATTGTCAGTGGGAAAGGGTTTATTATGACTGCCGGTGGAATCAACAGTGGCCTGTTTCTGCCAACATGGATGGAAATAACGTTTTTAAGTTTTAAATGTGAGCTGTAAACCTAAGCTACTTCGGTTTAAAAAAAAAAAATTCAATACTTAAACTGTGGGGAGAAGGTGGACTGGAGCCAGAAAAAACATTCTCATTTAATAGTGTTTGCACATGGAACGGCAACACAGTTTGTAGCGAGGCTCCGAGAAAAACCCACAACTAATCCTTCATCGCAGCTGTCCCAACTCTTGACCATCTGCCATCCCCCAAACAGCGACTTCTTTTTTTCTGGGGACTCCAGGCTTGAATGACCTAGTGTGGAGAGTTTAAACTGTATACAAGGGGAGGGAGGGGGGTGGGAAGGGAAGGGACCTTAAGCAAGCCTCGGCCAAAGGTTTTGTGCAAGGACTTCCTGTGCCCGCTGCCCTGTCCCCGGGGCCTCTCCTCGAGGGGGATGCCCCCAGGACAGCCCAGCTTCATCCTCACTGACCCTCTCCTCCCCAGAAACCCAAGTCGGGAGCGGCCGTGGCCTGCGCTGTTGCAGCATCTTCCCCGAGGCAGGCCTCAGACTCAAGAATCCCCCCACTCTACCTCCCAGATCTGGCTTGGTGTCTTGTTGAGTGAGTGAGCTGGCTGGCTATCTTCTTGGAGCTGATAGAGTAAGATCATGGTGCCTCCTTTTGCAAGAAAAAGAGTGGGAGGAAATGAAGCAATTTCTTTTTTTTTTTGTCTTTATTTTTCATTGATTAAAAAAAAAATTAATTTTGTACAGGGATACAGCCGATTAACAATGTCGTGACAGTTTCAGTTGAACAGTGAAGGGACCCAGCCGTACATGCACGTGTACCCATTCTCCCCAAAACTCCCCTCGCACCCAGGCTGCCACACTGAAGGTTTCTCAGTTGTACCCACAGATCCAAGAGGACCCACTGTAGAGTTGTGGTCCACAGGCCACACTGAAACGTTGTTACCGATGTCTTTTCCACTTCCCTCCTGGGATCAGGGCAGTGGGTATGGTCTCACTCTTTGGAAAATGGTTGGAAACCAAACTTTTTTAAAGAAATCACATTAAATGTTTTACTTTGCTTATTCTTGACTATTTTCTTTCTCTGTCCAGTGATGGGACTGCCCTAACCACACCCAGTCCTTCTAGGACACGTGGTAAGTGGTGTTTTGTTTTTGTTTGTGTTTATTTTTTGCCACACTGAGCTGCTCGTGGGATCTTAGGGTCTTAGTTCCCCCACCAGGGATCGAAACTCTGCCCTAGGCAACAAAAGTGCAGAGTCCTAACCACTGGACCACCGGGGAATTCCTAGGACGTGTCTCATGAGCTACTTTCTCAGGTCTGTGAGGTTTCTGACGTGCATCTACGGAAGCAGAGTCCTCACCCCAAAGACTGTTGGCTGGCAGAGAGGGGGGTGGTCCTTACCCGCCCGGATCCTTCAGGAGATGCAGGCTCATTCCTCCCCACAAGTAAGGCTGTCTTTCAGATACCTGGGATCCCACGAAGGGATAACATCGGGAATCTAGGGCTTGCTTTGGATCCAGTGAGCTGGGCCCTTGGTGCCATGGTCTGAGAAGTAACAAAGTATTTACTGTTTCAAACAAGGACCAATCGAAGCATGACAGCCAACAGCTACCGTGCTCCATGCCTGTCACCCAGGGACAAGCGAGGAGGAAGAGAAGTGTAGAAGGAGGCAGGTGGGAAGAGTAAGGAGCCAGTTAGGGCAAAAGCAGACTCTCTGCACAGAGAACTCACACATCAGCTACTGGAAGAGGAGGGGGAGGACAGGGGGATTCTGTTGATGTCAGCCCAAGAATTCCAGAGGATACAGTGGAAAAGTTTGGGTCGAGCAGGAATGGGGGGAGTAGGAAGTAAGAGCTTACCCATCAGTGGACATCTTAGGTCCAGATCACTTTTTTAAAAGTTATTATTAGCAAATATTTTTAAATTTTTGGTTGTGCTGGGTCTTCGTTGCTGCACACGGCCTTTCTCTAGTTGCAGCAAGCGGAGGCTAGTCTTCATTGCGGTGTGTGGGCTTCTCTTATTCCTGAGCGTGGACTCTAGAGCATGCGGGCTTCAGTAATTGTGGTGCAGGGGCTTAAGTTGTTCTGGGGCATGTGGGATCTTCCTGGACCAGGAATTGAACCCGTGTGTCTCCCACCATTGGCAGGCAGATTCTTATCCACTGGACCACCAGGTAAGTCCAGGTCCAGATCTCTTGAAGCAAAGCCTTGTGTGAGTGATGGAGTGCTCTCAGGAGAAGGGGAGCAGTAAGGAGCTGGCAAGGGTGTGGTCACTGGAGACCAGCCTCCGCCTGATCTCACAGGAGCTCTCCCACCTGTAGGCAAAGAGGCTGACCTTCCGTGTGACCATGCCCATTAGTCACTGGCTCCACACAGGCTGCCCAGCCAGTGGGAGTGGGGCCTGACTCCTGGGTGAGGGAACTCCCATTAGGCTGAGGACAATTCTCTGGATGAGAAGGGTATGAGTATGCTCTAGAGCACAGGCTTAATTGCCTCATGGCATGTGGGATCTTCCCAAACCAGGGATCAAACCCATGTCCCCTGCATTGGCAGGCAGATTCTTAACCACTGGGCCACCAGGGAAGTCCTGGATTCTGCATTTCTAACAAGCTCCTAAGTGGTGTCTCTACTGCTGGCCTGGGAACCACACTTAGAGTAGCAAGATCCTGGGATTTTTGTTGTACTGAGAAGCATGATCTCTGGTTGGTGTTAGGAAGATGGAAGAGGGGGTAGGAGCTCAGCGGATGCCCTAAAATCCTGCTGCAGGAAGTCAGGTGGCTGAGAATTAGGCTTAGAAAAGCTGGTCTTAGATCCAGCAAGTATTAAGACATTACTTTCAAGATTACTAGAGAGTCCTTTTTTAAAAAAAAAAAAATTGTGAGAGCCGAAGAATTGATGCTCTTGAACTGTGGTGTTGGAGAAGACTCTTGAGAGTCCCTTGGACTGCAAGGAGATCAAACCAGTCAATCCTGAAGGAAGTCAGTCCTGGATATTTATTGGAAGGACTGATGCTGAAGCTGAAGCTCCAATCCTTTGGCTACCTGATGCAAAGAGCTGACTCACTGGAAAAGACTCTGATGCTGGGAAAGATTGAGGGCAGGAGGAGAGGGAGACAGATGATGAGATGGTTGCATGGCATCAATGACTCAATGGACATGAATTTGAGCAAAGTCTGGGAGATAGTGAAGGACAGTGAAGTCTAACACACTGCAGTTCATGGGGTCGCAAAGAGTCAGACTCGACTTAGCGACTGAACAACCACCAAAAACTGTGATGTAACCCAGATATAAAATACACTAGGTAACTATTGGGGGAAATAATTATTTATTTTAAATATCTCAGAAGCTTTGTGTTAATGGATCCTTGCCCATCCCCCACCCCCAAGTTTTCGTGAACATTCAACATTTAGCAACCTCAAAACATGCATCATGATATACAATTGAAGTTTACGCTGTTTTAATCATTCCCTTTCTACGTGCGTTTTTACATTAATTTAGATGACACCAAATCAATAAATGGGCTTCCCAGGTGGCTCAGCAGTCAACAATCTGCCTACCAACACATGAGCCCCAGGAAATGCAGGTTTGATCCCTGGGTTGGGAAGATCCCCAGGAGGAGGAAATGGCAACCCACTCCAAGATTCTCACCAGGAGAATCCCATGGACAGAGGAGCCTAGTGGGCTACGGCCTGTGTGGTCGCAGAGTTGGACATGACTGAGCACGCACACAGGCCGCCTTCGTCCAGGGTGGAATCAGAGGACTTGCATCTCCAGCAAGTTCCCAGGTGATATCTATGCTGCTGGTCTGAGGACTGCTGTCATGAGTGAGACAAGCTGAGTCACCATAAGATGCCTGGGACGCCATGAACTGGATGCTCACCAGCCGGGGGAGCTCGCGATGCACTCAGGCTGTTTCCAGACAGCTCACAGTCGTCACGACAGGGTAAAGACTAGGTCGGCACGGATCACTTCATATTCCTTTGTAATTCCTCTGCTTCTCCATCAAGTAGGTACCCATGCTTGATATCCTAGTCCTTGGCCCTCTTTAAACATTTTTTCCCTCCTGGGTCATTCTTTCTTCCTGGCGTTCAGAGAAATGGTTAATCCTGAGAGAGGAAGCCGAGGACTGAGTTTTGTTAGTCCTGGCAAAAACTCTAAGACATTCCTAGGCACAGACTGGTCAAGGACAACCAGGCCACTGCTTCTGAGAGGAAACGGTGCTTACTGGTACAAAGCTAACCTTGTTTAAAAAAAAAAAAAAGATGGACTCACAGGACAGAGGGGACAGGGGGGTGTGTGTCCCCACCCCCCACCCCGCAACAAATGTCAGTTGTAAATTCTTTCCAATTGCAACAAACAATTTTGAAAAAATCTCAGAGTTTCTAGACTGTGTCCTGGATCTTGGCTCATTTGCCCTCAGCAACATCGCACCATTGAAAGGAAATAACTCATTGTTTTTCTTCCCTCTCCCACTCCCAACAATTAAATACCTGATCCAAAATAACGCTGCTCTCAAATACTCTGTCACGCCTATTTCGAAAATTTTAGGTTGCAGACTCATTTCTTTCTTTTAAAAAAAAAGAAGACAACAGTATGATGAAGAGGTGAATTTTGACCTCCAGCTGGAATTAGGGCCAAAGCATAGGTCTGGGATTAGGGCAACAGGGCCCAGGACAGGTGGTCCAGGGGCTGCTGACGTGTCCTGACCCCGCCCAAGCCTCCCTGCCCTGCCAGCTGCTTCCAGACCCACTGCTCAGCCTAGAAAACAAAGACCTGAGAGAAGGAAGAGCAGCCCTACTCCCCTGTTTCATGCGCTCGTGAAATGTCAGCGGTTCTCACTGTCATGGGTCACCGTTTATTTTCCTGTCCAGGGGCTTTGGGGGAACCCCCCACCCCAAGGCGGCTAGACCTTCTCCATCTCGATCTGCTGATGGTAGTGCCGAGCCTGCCGCTGGCCAACATTCAGCTTGTACACGGAGCTCTTGTGCTGGCAACTTCGGTAGCCCCACACGCCCCCCACGCCTGCCAGGAACAGCAGCAGGCACAGGACTGTGACGATCGTGGCGATGATGGGGCCTCTGCCAAGGCTGGGACACTTGCCCCCAGCGCAGGGCTCCAAGGTCGGGAGAAGCTGCTCGCTTGCACCCGGGCCGGGGACGTCCTGTCCCAGAAAGTCCTCCGACAGCAGGTACGGGAAGGTATCCTGGACAGCAGGGGCAGTGGTCTCCAGTGGGGTCTGGGTGGCCGCCGCGACAGTTGAGGGAGTAAGGTTGGGCGTCTTCTGGACGGCGGTTGTCTCGGTCTCCAGGGTAGAGCTGGTGAGTTCATAGGGCAGGGTGGACGAGGGAGGCTTCTCTGTGGCATATTTCCAGGGAACGGTTGACTGATTTCCCGTCAAGTCACCAGCCCCTTTGCCGGGACCCTCAGTTTCAGACACATTCGTGGGTCTGAGAGCCAAAGCTTCTCTGTCTAGCGTTTGAGATGGAAGAAGTGAAGTCACGTCCTCACTGGGTGTGAGGGTGGAGCCCCTGGACCGCTTCCTTTCCACAAGGGCAGGCTGGCTGGGTGTGATCAGCATGCTTTCCTCCAGCCCTACTGATCCATCCCCTTTGTCCTCCTCTTCCTCGTCTTCCTCCGCTCCTGCCTCTGTCTGCCTCCAGGCCCCGTCAGTCACGGGGTAGCCATCTAACCAGGACTCATCGCTGCTGCTCACCGTGGCGTCACTGGCCCTGCTGTCATTCCTGCCCACAGAGGGCCCCGAGGGGCCATGAGTGCTGGGGTAGATGACCTTGGTTTCCGGCTCCCCTGGGGCCAACGTGCTGCCCCTGTGGTGGTCACCAGCAGGAAGGTGCTTTCTGGCGTCATCATCCATCGCCTTTTCCCACTCAGGCTTGTGGAAGGTCCCAGCAGGAGACCAGAGCATGTCCTTCCCACTGCCTTGGGATCCTGGAAGCTCTGTGGGGACAGGGCTCCCAGCGCCCAGCAGGCCTGTGGTTGGCACAAAGGCTGTATCCTGGGCTCTGTCTTCCCTTGCCACAGGCATAGAGACCAGACGGTCCTGTTTTGGAGCCTCCTCAGAAGGTTCTCCCTGACTCCTGTCCTCCTCTGCCTCTGTGTGGGAGTCCTCCATGAGCTCTCTGAATGACACCGATCTATCATCAGGAAAATTATCTTCATAGTCAATATGTACCTCTGCCTCATCTGGAAGGAAAGAGGGAAAAGCCTCATGAGGTCCAAGGCACAGAGCCAGCATGGAACACAGGGAATAAAAAGCACAGGGGCTGGAACAAATGGAATGAAACTGTCATTCTTAGATGCTATGACTGTATCACACAGATAAACCCAAAGAACCTACATACAAACTGTTACAATTAACAGATGAGTTTATCAAGGACACTGGTTCTACAGGCAACATAAAACACCAACTGTGTCTCCATATACCAGCAATAAACAGAAAAAAATGTAAAAGATACTGTTTGCCATAGCATGTGTGTGCTCAATCTTTTAGTCGTGTCCGACCCTTTGCGACCCCATGGACTGTAGTCCACCATGCTCCTCTGTCAATGGAATTTTCCAGGCAAGAATAGTGGAGTGGGTAGCCCACCAGGCTCCTCTGTCCATGGAATTTTCCAGGCAAGAATAGTGGAGTGGGTTGCCATTTTCTGCTCCAGGGGATCACCTCCGGCATTAGCAGGCAGACTCTTTCTCACTGTGCCACCCGGGAAGCCTGACTGTCATTGCATAACCAGCCCCCCCAAATTCCAAGGAATAAATCTAACAAAAGATGTCTAAGATTTGTACATGGAATGGTACAAAGTATTTCTGAGCAAAATTAAAAGATGACTTAAGTAGTGAATGGCTATAATGGAAGTTTAATTGTTAAGCTGTCAATCTGTCCAAATTAATCATTTGAAAAGACCCTGATGCTGGGAAAGATTGAGAGCAGGAGGAGAAGAGGACGACAGAGGATGAGATGGTTGGATGGCATCACCGACTCAATGGACATGGGTTTGGGTAGACTCCGGCAGTTGGTGATGGACAGGGAGGCCTTGGCGTGCTGCAGTTCATGGGGTCGCAAAGAGTCGGACACGACTGAGCGACTGAACTGAACTGAAACTGAATAAAAATCTCAGATATTGGCAAGCTGATGCTAAAATTTATGGAAATGCAAAGGGCCAAGAAGAGACAAGGGAAAAAGAAGAGAAATGCTGTAGCAGGTATGCTACAAGATTTTAAGATTTACTACAAAACTGGAGTACTTTCAAAGACTGTGTTTGGTATTGGCACAAAGATAGACAATCAAGTTACACTAACTTTAAGAACTTCTGTTCATCAAAAGCCACCATGAAGAGCATTCAAATGCATGCCACAGATTTGAAAATAACTGCAGCACATATAACCTCTGGAGGGTTCCAGAATTTATAAAGAACTCCTACAAATCAATAATAAATAGGCAGACAAACGGTAGATACGTTGGCAAGATACTTGAATCAGCATATCACAGAAAAGGTATTGGGTCTTCCCTGGTGGTCCAGTGGTTAAGCCTCCAAATTTCCACTACAGGGGGCACAGGTTTGTTCCCTGGCTGGAGAACTAAGATCCCGCATGCCATGGATTAAAAAAAAAAAATCTAAATAATCATTATACACGTGTGAAGATGCTTAACCTCATTAGTAACAGAGAAATGCTGATCACAGCCAGAGTGAGATTCCATTATCTAGCACAAGAATGGCTAAAATTAAACAGACCGACAGTCTCTAGTGTTAACAAGGATATGAAAGTGGAAACTGAAAGTCACTGAGTCGTGTCCGACTCTTTGGGACCCCATGGACTAAACAGTCCATGGAATTCTCCAGGCCTGAATACTGGAGTGGGTAGCCTTTTCCTTCTCCAGGGGATCTTCCCAACCCAGGGATCAAACCCAGGTCTCCTGCATTGCAGGCAGATTCTTTACCAGCTGAGCCACAAGGAAAACTCAAGAATGCTGGAGTGGGTAGCCTATCCCTTTTCCAGCGGATATGACATACAGCAGTTCTCCTCCTAAGTGTGTGTGCACATAGGCACCAAAAGACATGCGCAAGCATGTTCATAATAACCAGAAGCTGGACATACTGCAAGTGGCCACTAACTGCAGAAATGACACACACATTTTGGCACACACAACATGGACTCCCACCGCCATGAAATCCTGCACAGGAGCACAAGCCTCTGGGGGCACTGGCAGCATTCAACTTCTTGACCTGTGTGGTGGCTAAATTGCTGTATTTTTTGACCATTTATTAACCTGTTCTCTTATGATTTGGACACTTTTTAATTGAATGAAAGATTCTTTAAATTCTATAGTGCTCTACAATTTTCAACAGTTTCACACACGAGTCCATAAAAGTCCATAGTGAAGATTTTATTTTTTATCCCCTCCCCCAATGTTGCTCACCCCACTCCCCTCTCCCCACTGGTAACCATTCATTTCCCTTATCTATCAGTTGGCTTTTTTTTTTTTTTTTTGCCATACTGCACGGCATGTGAGATCTTAGTTCTCCAACCAGGGATTGAACCTGCATCCCTTGCAGTGGAAGTGCACAGTCTTAACCACTGGACTGCCAAGGAAGTTCCAGTCAGCTTCTATTTTGTTTTATTCACTAGTTCATTTTATTTTTTAGATTTCACATAAGTGATATAATTGTATGTTTAACTAAATATCCGGAGAAGGCAATGGCACCCCACTCCAGTACCCTTGCCTGGAAAATCCCATGGATGGAGGAGCCTGGTAGGCTGCAGTCCATGGGGTCGCTAGTCGGACACAACTGAGGACTTCACTTTCACTTTTCACTTTCACGCATTGGAGAAGGAATTGGCAACACACTCCAGTGTTCTTGCCTGGAGAATCCCAGGGACGGGGGAGCCTGGTGGGCTGCCCTCTATGGGGTCACACAGAGTCGGACACGACTGAAGCGACTTAGCAGCAGCAGTAAAACACTCATTTGCTCATGCATTTTATTTTTCCTTATTATATTTGTTATGGTGATCCACGATTTTTTCTAAGATTTATTTTTTGGTTATGGTGGGTCTTCGTCGCTGCACGAGGGCTTTCTCTAGTTGCAGAGAGCAGGGCCTACTCTGAGGTTGTGGTGCACAGGCTTTTCATTGTGGCGGCTTCTCTTGTTGCAGAACACAGGCTCTAGGCATGCAGGCTTCGGTAGTTGCAGTTACCAGGCTCTAAGTGGTTGTGGTGCACGGGCTTAGTTGCTCCACAGCACGTGGGATCCTCCCAGGTCAGGGACTGACCCAGTGTCCCAGGCATTGCAAGGTGGACTCTTAACCACTGGACCACCCAGAAGCACAATCCGTGACCTTTGATGTTACTACTACAACTCGATGAAGGCTATTTTGTAGACACTGAACCCCCCAGCAGGTGGAAGAAGTTAACTTCATGAAGACCAGACTGTAGCCTGACATGAGCTGCCACAATTCTGAGAACTGGCCTCAAAGAAATGGGAAGCAGCCAACCCTGGAAATGAAGATTAACGGTACTTAAAACAATCAAGAAGACTCAGAGCTGACTGTGTTGTTTCTGCATGTAGCTCCTTCCTTCTGCCCACATGCCTCCCAAACTCCCCTTTAAAAGCTCCTGCCCACTGGTTGTCGGGGGTGGGGGTGGGGGGAGGAGTCAGCCTTTGGACAACACCCTACCCCTAGTTGCCGGCCTCCAAAATAAAGCAAACTTACCTTCCCACCAACCTTTTCTTTACTGGCTTTGGAGCTGCCAGCACCTGGACCCACTTTAGAGAACAGATTTCGGTGCCCACGTGAGGCTGCACTCTCGCGATATCTGGCTCCCCGGGTTTTCCTTGCGCAGAGCTGCCGCCGTGATGACGACGCTACGAGGTGTATTCGAGGAGCCGCTGCTCATGGTTCGCTGGCCCCGGGAAGGGTTTGGGGGAACGTACCTAGCAGCTGCCGAAAACCATTTGTTTCGGGGGTCCTCCATGTTTCTCCCCTGCTCGGCACTGGCTGTCATCAGCCAAGGTATTATTTGGTTCATGACAGTAGCAAAGAATGGTAAACAACCTCTGAGTCCTAGTACTGGACATAATCAATCTCAGCTAAATTCCTTTTCCCATGTAACCCACCCTATGAGCTCAAGAAGTCAAAAGGCACCTGGAATATGGGCAGGAAAGGAGCCATGTTCTCCTCCACCCTTGCTTCTTATATAGGGAACACTGGCCTAGTGTATGATGTTAGAGCTGGGGATTTGAGATGAGATGGTTGGATGGCATCATCAATTCAATGGACGTGAATTGGAGCAAACTCCAGGAGATTGTGAAGGACAGGGAAGCCTGACATGCTGCTGTCCATGGGGTTGCAAGGAGTGGGACACGACTTAGTGACTGAACTACAACAATAAGCCCACTCCTGCCTGGTGGGCCTGCCTTGACCTGGACCCTTACGGTCACTCTGAGCTCTGTGTGTATCTGTCCATCTGGAGATTCTGCCCTCAGAGCTCTCTGGGTGTAGAGCATCCCTGGACAGCAGCCTGGGGCTCAGAGCCAAGCCCTTCCTGTCTGCCGGGGCTCTCAGGTCAAGGTCTGGCTCAGAAACAGGCTCTCATTATGTCAAGCCTCAGCCACACCAAAACCTCAAATGAAGACACAGACACCAACTGTTTACAAAGAGTCTACTCATGACAAAGTATCCCAAGGCTGTTTTTCCCCTCCTGAGTAACGGTAAAGTTTTTTATTCACTGAATGTCAACCCCAAAGTCCATTCTGCCATCACGATGGGGAACACCAGCTCTTTGCCTGTCGAGGTGCTATTTCTCTCGCCTCTTTCTGCTTTGCAGTCTGAGCTCTCCGGAGCCATCCAGCAACTGTGCCCCCTCCCCTTCCCACCCCCCCAGGTTCTCCTGAAACCTGGTCTCCACAATGTCCGGCCTTCTGGTTTAGACCAACGGGTCCAGGAAATGTAAACTTCTTGGGCTCTCTTGGGAAAAATCAAATCCCTCCCTATGTGTTTATAATTAACTGTTACTTTAGGAAAACAAGACAACAGATCAATAGGAATCAGCGGTAAAAAGGGGCACCCAGGCCGTGCCTTTATCGAGGGCAGGAGTATACAAGCCGGAGCCCAGAATGCTGCCACTTTTCATGTTGTTGCGTTTCTGGAAGCCCACACATGCCTTCTTTTTTCCCCACTGGTCTTGGCTACACAGCTTTTAAAAATAGTAATTTTGAAAAAAGGCAACCAGACAAGCCAGAAATAACCACTGGTTCAATGAACTTCTGAACAAATATGGCAACATTGACAAGGCAATTCTAAATTCAGTTCAGTCTCTGGCTTTTATTCCATGAAGGAAGTCTAGAAGATGGAGAAAAACAGAAACTGAAGTTAATTTAAGAAAACAAAAGAAGGGCTTCAGAAATGAGAGAAAATAGCAAAGAAACTTGGTGAGAGAACAGCTCGTTTGTAAAGCAAGCCCTGCTCTGCCCTCATGCTTTGAGAGGCCCCAGAGAAGCACACGCAGATGCCGGAATGAGACATGCCTGGTTTTACATCTTGGCTCTGCTGCTTTCTGGCTGGCTGACATAGGAAGTCAGCGAGCCTCTCTGTCCCTCTATCGTCCCATCTGTCAGTGGGAGGTGGCTGTTTCTACTCAGACTTGTGAAGATGAGCTAGGATAAAGCAAATAAAACTCCTCTATCAGAAAGGAGCATGAGGAGGCTTGGGGAAGATGGAAATATTCTGTAATTTGGTTCTGCGGGTGGGTTCCCTTATTTAGCTAGGCCGGGTCTTAGTTGCAGCATGTGGGGTTTTTTTTTGGTTTTGACTGCACCAGATCTTAGTTGAAGCATGTGGGATCTACTTCCCTGACCACGGGTCAAACCCAGACGCCCTGCCTTGGGAGCGTGGTACCTTAGCCACTGAACCACCAGGACTTTTATATTTTAAATGGGTACCATTTCTTGTATGCAAATTAAGCCTCAAGAGAGTTGTCAAAAAACAGAACAAAAACAAAAGACAACTCCCAAGACAGAACTAACACGGGACAGGTTGGGCATTGTTTATGACAGCTCTTCCCTCGGTGCCCGGCGGGGGAGCAAGTCTCGTGGCCACAGCCGCAGCAGACCCAGGAAGGGAGCGAGACCCTCAGGCTGTCTGTTGTGGGACTCAGAGGTGGTGGGGCTGGCAGCTAAGCTTGGGGCCGCTCACTTTCTGATACCACAGAACAGAATGCACAAACAGAACCATGGAGCTTGGGGTGGAAGATCTCAAAGGCTTTTCAGAGCCTAGCAGATATCCTTTGTCAGGGCAAGTTTTAGAGGAGAAGTGAAGTGTTAGTCACTCAGTCATGTTGGACGCTTTGTGACCCCATGGACTGTATATAGCCCGCCAGGCTCCTCCGTCCATAGGATTCTCCAGGCAAGAATACTGGAGGGGTTGCCATTCCCTTCTCCAGGGGATCTGCCCAATCCAGAGATTGAACCTGGGTCTTCTGCATTGCAGGCAGATTCTTTACTGTCTGAGTCACCAGGGAAGCCACCTTTAAAGGAGAAACATGGGGTAAATCAGAGAGCAAGGGTCTATGAGTCTCCCCCATCCTGGGGTGTCTATCTGGTGCTACTCTGCAGAGGCCATGGGACCACAGGGTGCTGAGTCAGGAGACGGCAGGAGCCACCAGGGAAACCATAGGGCAGCAGTGTCAGAGGCAACGAGTGGCCAGGACAGCGAGTAGGGAACAGTCAGTGTGCCCTGGAAACTGCACATGGCCCTGTGATCGTGTGGCCAGGGGCAGCCACTTGGCGTGGTGGGAGGTCAGAGGCTGTCCCTAGGGTACCAGTGGCCAGAGATGGATATGGCCTTGAAGACTGTATGGGACTTGGTATAATAAAAAGCCCAAGGAAAACCCAACATAACATGGAAATCTGCACACACAGGTAAAGCACAAAGCACTGGGACTTTTGTATGATGAGGGCACTAACCAATTATAGTCAGATACTGAGCATGTAGCTCTGAGAACACTGGGCTTCCCTGGTGGCTCGGTGGTAAAGCATCCGCCTGCAGTGCAGGAGACCCGGATTTGATCCCTGGGTTGGGAAGATCCCCTGGAGAAGGGAAAGGCAACCCACCCCAGTATTCTTGCCTGCAGAGTTCCATGGACAGAGGAGCCTGGTGGGCTACTGTCCCTGGGGTCACAAAGAGTCAGACACGACTAAGCGACTAACACTGAGAACATTAGAGAGGTATGACGGATGTTCTGTGCTACCCAACTGGGAACGTAAACTAAGAAGATGTGTGGATTCAGATAGAAGGGGAAACAAAATGGCCAGACCCAACCCTGGACTCTAGGACCCCAAACTAGAGAAATACTAACACAGAGAAGGGAAAAAATGGCAGTTAAGCCCCCACGCTTCAGGTTGACGGTCAAGGCTGAAGTCCCTGTGCTTCAGTGAGAGACTCACCATCACCACTCGAGGCTGGACCTTAATGTCACAGTGAACGGACAACCTGGGTGGCTGGTGTGTGGCTGAGGCACCCTCCTGCACCAGCTACTGTCTGACCCCTCTGGGTGGATGTGCCCCTGTGCATTCACGCCTGCTCACCATTTAGTTCAGTTCAGTGCTCAGTCATGTCCAGCTCTTTGTGACCACATGGACCGCAGCACACCAGGCTTCCCTGACCATCACCAACTCCCAGAGCCTGCTCAGAATCATGCCCATCAAGTCGGTGACCACCATTACAAAGTTTAAATTTCATCACGCCCATTCATGCAGTCCCCACGTTACTAATGGATTAAAAAAAATTTTTTTTAAACATCTGCTCTACTGAACTGATGCCTTAATAAGCTACAGCTGCCCTTCCTCTAGAGCACTGCCCTTGAAGGAATGGGAGCCTTAATTACAAGCCACCTGATGCCTGCAGTTCAGGAGACACAGGTTCGATTCCCTGGTCAGGAAGATCCCCTGGAGAAAGGAATGGCAACTCACTCTAGTATTCTTGCCTGGAGAATTCCATGGGCAGAGGAGCCTGGCGGGCTACAGTCCATGGGGTAGCACAGAGTTGGACATGACTGAGTAACACTTTCATTTTGCCCTCCATGGACAGCAGCCTGCAGCCAATGACAGACTAGAACAGAGGAACTCCGGCCGGTCCCCTTGCTTCCAAGTGGGACCAACCCAAGGTGCAATTCATGCTCCCTAGCTCCCCAAGGGATCAGGCAAGGCAAGAATCCACCTGAGACCGCATCCTTAACTCCTCCCCTCTCACCTACCCTGCCTGCCTTACTCCCCCCTCTACAAGCCATCTCCGTGTGAATAGGCTCTGCTTTTACAGAATCTAACTCAAGTCTTCAACATGCTCAAACAATGACAAATTTGAGTGAAACAGTCTTCATAGTAGCCCGGAGCCTCCAAGCCCTTAGAATCTCTGAGACCAAAGGCACCTGAGCTCCAGGTTCTTTTAACACTTGACCTCCAAGGTTCCTGAGCCTTGAGGCTGTCTGGATCTGGAGAGGTTGTGAGGGGAATAAAGGGCAGGAACCTCTGGAGCAAGTTCTGCCATAGGGCTTGGAGCGGGCTCCAGCAGCTCACAGGGAACAGAGGAAATGCTTTTTGGTGGGGGCTCTGATGTGTAGGGAGGGGTACTGGCTGAGCTCAGGGCAGAGGTGACACGTGCTCCCTGGGGAGGTGAGACAGCAGGGCGATAGGTCTGCAGGGCCTGGGAGCCACACGTTAAAAAGTCACCAGCTGATTGCCCACGGGGTCTCCCCTGAGTCATAAAGCCACACGGGCCATGCCTTTCTGGAAGGATCAGCGGCTGTCTCCAGAATCTGAGACGCCTGCTGGCAGCGACTAATTTCTCACCCAAGTATTAGACAGCTAGAGTTACTGCCTGCTTTGACTGTCTGTTGTACAGGGGGCTAGAGTCAATAATGCATAGGGAAACAAGGCCAGCATCACACAAATCTTTACATCCTTCAGTGAGGGGGCCTAATACCCTCCTCCATCAGCACAAGAGTGAAAGGGAAAGAAGGACCCTTGATGTTGCTGTTCAGTCGCTCAGTCATGTCTGACTCTTTGCAACCCCATGGACTGCAGCACACCAGGCTTCCCTGTCCTTCGCCATCTCCCAGAGCTTGCTCAAACTCACGTCCATTGAGTCAGTGATGCCATCCAACCATCTCATTCTCTGTTGCCCAGTTCTCTTCCTGCCCTCAATCTTTCCCAGCTTCAGGGTCTTTTCCAATGAGTCAGCTCTTCAGAACAGGTGGCCAAAAGATTGGAGCTTCACTGGGCTCCACTGGGCTCAGACCATATCACAGGTCCTGTTCTGAGTGATGTGCTTCCCATCTTAGAATAACAGCAGCAAGGAGGCAGACAAAACAAAACCACCTCGCCTCCTTGCTGGGCGCCTGATCCTCCTCCAGCTCCACCCTTTGCGCCCCACCCCACCCACGTCCTCCTGGTGAACAGCAGTAGTTGTCTGCCTTGGCTCTCTTCCTCCCTCCAGCTTGTTCCTGTGTTCACTGCAGCGCTGCCTAGGTATATTCCATGCCTCAGATACACGCTGAAAACACGAGGCTTCCAGAATCTTCTTATACTTGGAAGCCAGTGTACACTTTTTAGCTTCCATGGACTGGATCTGTACATCCTTTGAGCACTTCTTCCACCTGGGAACATACACTTCCTTTAAAATTCCACCTACGAAACCTCGTTTTCCAGCTTTCCCTTTTACCTCATCATCTATGGCTTTTCTGTCTTTTCTAAGGCACTCAGTTTACTAGTTATCTTTAGGGTTGGGACAGTTTTGCTCAATCTTGATTACACAGTAGCTCGGACCCTGCCCGATGAAGGGAGGGGGAGAGAGTGAAGGAATGAATGGCCGGTCGGTCGTACAAAGCATGCTGTTGTTCAAAGTCAGACACAACCAACTCCAAAATCCGGTTTGGTCCACCCTCCCCAAGATGACTCCTTTCCAATTTGAAAAAGTTCCTTAATCAAAACAGTTCATTGGAAAAATGGACAAGTAAAGGTGGAGTCAAATAGCTGGTGACAATGTTCTTGTAACACACACTTGCAGTGAGCGATACTGAAAACCATAACGGTCTGTATGTTCAGCCAAGTGTAGAAATCAAAATTCCTGACCAGCAACTGAAAGCTCCAACAACTCGGCTTTGCGGTGAGAAAATAAACACCGTTTCAGACACACAAGACCTGCATTTAGTGCTCATTCTGCTGGAGCCAGTAAACAGCCCGTTTGCATGGTGGGTGTGGCTCGTGGGATGATGCAGCGTCAGAAATGCAGCCAGCTCACTCACACCTCGGGGTGAGCTCGGGTCTGCTTTGAGGGGACACCCTCAACAAACAGGAAGTCAGGCCTTCAGCCTGATTTTTCTCGGACAGGTGAATCCATTAGGACTTCTGGAGCTCCTGCCTGCCAGAAGACACCAGCGACCGAGGAAAGTGCTGGGAAATGGCTCAAACTGTGTTTCAAGGACTTGTCCCAGTCTGTCACTTTGTTACGAGTATGTGACAAGCAAGTAGGAAGGTTTTAGAAGTTTTTGTAACAATTTGATGGGGGAATTTTATGTCTATTTTTATTTATATCTGGAATATCTTTGCTTTAGTTTTATGCTAATTCATTTTTATTGCACTTTACCAAAACCTGTCAGTCTATAATAATTAAAAAACAAAAATCTGTTTAAAAATTGCACACAGAAAAAAAAATTTAAAGTTGCACAGAGTTTGAGACAACAACGACAAAATCTCAGTATTCATCAAAAAAATACTCCAAGGGGAAAAACATAAGCCACAGAGTGAGAGAGAAAATTTTAACACATAAAGGTTTATGTAAAGAAGAAATCCTACATAATATGCGTGTTAGTCCCTCAGCCGTGTCCAACTCTTGGAGTCGGACTATAGTAGCCTGCCAGGTTCCTCCATCCATGGGATTCTCCAGACAAGAATACTGGAGTGGGTTGCCATGCCCTCCTCCAGGGGATCTTCCCTACCCAGGGATTGAACCTGGGGACTCCTGCATTGTAGGCAGATTCTTGACCATCTGAGCCACCAGGAAGATGCCTAATCAAGTCAATCAGAGAAATGGGCAAACACGTTGGACAGAGGTTCTGCTGAGGAAACACTGATCATGCTCCATCAGCATGTGATAAGTGCTTGGGTAGAGAAATGGACCTGACGGAGCAGTCACCAGCTTAGCAGAAAGGTAGGAAGTCTCACGGTCCTGAAGCTTGGTGAGGATGCTTAAGCAGAACTCTTTCACACAGCTGGTGGGAGAAGAAAATGGTCAAAACCCTTTGGAAAACTCTGGCAGTGTCCACAGAAGCTGGACACCCACCTATCCCCTAGGCAGCCACGCCTCTCCCAAAAGCCAACAGAAAGGTGTTCAGGTGTGAAATGAATGATGTAGATGGGAAAGATCATGGCAGCGTAAGCTTGTGACGATCAGAACGTGAGAACAAGGCAAATGACCATCAGCAGAAGCCATGGGCAGCAGGTTCACACTGTGGAGAGTGAACTGCAATGAACACAACAGACCACAGCTCAGGCCGCAACAGGGGTGAAGCTCACAGACAGGACAGCACCCCAGTCTCATCACGGTTCTGCCGCGTGATCTGCTGGGCATCCTGGGGACAAACTACCCTATAAATTCAGTAGCATCGTGGGGGGTGCTGGAGTCCTCCCCCTCTATAGAGCCAACTTCCGCCTGGTACTCAGATGTCATGGGGGCATCAGGAAGGTGGCCCTGAAGGAGTCCTGGGGAGAGAGGAGACCTGTGAGGTCAGGGAGCAATGCAGGGTCAGCATGAGGTCCATGGTGCAGGAGTCACAGGAGAGAGAGAGAAATTTAATTCGCTGGGAGAATTCCCAAGGGGCTGGGCAGGGGTGGGATGCAGAAGACTTACCCCCCTCTCCAGGTAAATGCTGATGAGGGAATGGGGAACGTCTCGGAGAGTCAGATCAGGTTTCAGGAGCTCTGCCCACCAGGAGTCTTTTTAGCCTCAGCTATAATTTCATTCAGGCTTCCCTGCTGGCTCAGGGGTA
Source organism: Bubalus kerabau (assembly GCF_029407905.1). Lineage (NCBI taxonomy): Eukaryota > Metazoa > Chordata > Mammalia > Artiodactyla > Bovidae > Bubalus > Bubalus kerabau. The sequence continues at coordinate 9,269,439 of NC_073643.1, forward strand.
AAGAATCCCCCTGCCAATGTGGGAGACTTGAGTTCGATCCCTGGGTTGGGAAGATCCCCTGGAGGAGGAAATGGCAACCCCCTCCAGTGTTCTTGCCTGGATTATGGACACCAGAGCCTGGCGGGATACAGTCCATGGGGTTGCAAGAGTTGGACACGACTTCGCTACTAAACCATCACCACCATATAATTTCAGTCAGACACAAGGGGCAGCGTAGGGGGCAGAGCAAGGCCACAGGGGAGCCGTCCACACAGCGGTCATGGAGTTGCCTTCCTGCTTACCTTTCCCGCAGGCCTGGACCAGCCCGTACCACTCCCCGCAGCTGTCGCACAGCAGGGTGAAGGCCGTTTCGCGCTGGCCGGTCACATGGCCCGGGGCGCACACGTACAGCAACTCATCCCCCATCTCCAAGCCGGTGCGGCCCTGCAGGATGGTGTGTGGGAACGAGGGCGGGTCTCCACAGGGCTTCTCTGCAGACAAGGAAGCACAGTAAGTTTCCCCAAACTCTGCAGAACTTTTTCAGCCTGAGAGAAATAAAAAACTGAAAAAGCGACCCCCTCTTCCCTCATGGGTGCCGCCTGTACCCTAAACGGAGATCGCCTTCACCCTGGCATCCCCCACCCTGGTCGAGTGCCTGGCACAGATGAAGCACTCAGTACTCGTTGACTGAATTGTGTGTGATCTGATGTAGCTTTGTATTTTTAAACTGCCAGGCAACAGGACCAGAGGCAATGCCCAGGAGCAAGTTCCTTTTTGCCTTATTTACATAAATCGTAGATGCTCTTTGACAAATACTAAACTGTTACAGACTATACAAGTTGCCTCTCCCTTCCCCCAACCTTCACCCTGATGATAACACTGCTACCCGTTTGGTTTTTACAAATAAACGCAGATACAGATATAAAGGGTTTCCTAGGGAGCGCTAGCAGTAAAGAACACTTCGGCCAATGCAGGAGACTAAGAGAAGCAGATTCAATCCCTGGGTTGGGAAGATCTCCTGGAGTAGAAAATGGCAACCCACTCCAGTATTCTTGCCTGGGAAATCCCATGGACAGAGGAGCCTGGGCAGGCTGCAGTCTATGGGGTCGCAAAGAGTCATACAGGACTTAGTGACTCAACAACATTTATATTACAGCACACACGAAGACAGTTATATATGTGTATGTGTCTGTGCATCTACGTGTGTGTGTGTGTGTGTGTGTGTGCTTAGTCCTGTCTGACTCTTTGCAACCCCACGGACTGCAGCTTGCCAGGCTCCTCTGCCCGTGGGATTCCCCAGGCAAGAATACTGGACTGGGTTGCCATGCTCTCCTCCAGGGGATCTGCCCAACCCAGAAATCAAACCCACGTCTCCTGCATTGGCAGGTGGATTCTTTACTGCTGAGCCATTGGGGAAGCCCATAAATGGGTTAGATCGATCACTGCAGATGGTGACTGCAGCCATGAAATTACAAGACGCTTGCTCCTTGTAAGAAAAGCTATGACTAAACTAGACAGCATATTAAAAAGCAGAGACACTACTTTACCAACAAAGGTCCATCTAGTCAAAGCTATGGTTTTTCCAATGATCATGTATTGATGTGAGAGTTAGACTATAAAGAAAGCTGAGTGCCGAAGTATTGATGCCTTTGAACTGTGGTATTGCAGAAGACTCTTGAGAGTCCCTTGGACTGCAAGGAGATCCAACCAATCAATCTTACAGGAAATCAGTTCTGAATATTCACTGGAAGGACTGATGCTGAAGCTGAAACTCCAGTACTTTGGCCATCTGATGTGAAGAACTGACTCATTGGAAAAGACCCTGATGCTGGGAAAGATCGAAGGTGGGAGGAGAAGGGGACGATAGAGGATGAGATGGTTGGATGGCATCACCGACGCAACGGACATGAGTTTAAGTAAGTCCCGGGAGTTGGTGATGGACAGGGAAGCCTGGTGTGCTGCAGTTCATGGGGTCGCAGAGTCGGACACGACTGAGTGACTGAACTGAACTAAATATCTATTACTGAGTCCCTGCTTTAAAAAAAAAATAAACGAATTTTTGGAGCTGGTTTAGGTTCACAGCAAAATTGAGTGGAAGGTACAGGTACAGAGATTTCTCCACCGGGCACACCATGGACCACAGGGATATGTTCATTGCGATTGATGAGCATCCAGTGACATGTCTTTATCACACACAGTCCATGGTTACCTGTGGGCTCACTTTTGGTGTTCCACATTCTATGGGTTTTGAGAAATGTGTAATTACATATATCCACCACTGTAGTATGACACAAAATAGTTTCACTACCCTAAAAACCCTCTGTGCTTCATCTGTTCGTTGCTCATAACTCCGGGCAACCATCAATCCTTTCACTGTCCCCATAGTTCTGCTCTCTCTAGAATGTCATGTAGTTGGAATCATATAGTAGGTAGCCTCTTGAGACTGGCTTCTTTCCATTTCATAATATGCATTTAAGTTTCTTTCATGTCTTTTCATGGCTTGATAGCTCACTTCTTTTAATAATTGATTCTTATTTATTCACTTATTTGGCTGTGCCAGTCTTAGTTGTGGCATGTGGGATCTAGTTTCCTGACCAGGGATCAAACCCAGGCCCCCTGCCTGGGGAGCACAGAATCTTAACCACTGGACCACTAGGGAAGTCCCCTCATTTCATCTGAGCACTGAATGATATTCCATTGACTGGCAGTGCCATGGTTTATTTATCCATTCACCTATCAAAGAGACATCATTGTTCCTTCCAAGTTTCAACAATTATGAAAATTACCAAAATTATGAAATTGTCAAATTATGAAAATTGTCAAAAATGCTATAAACATCCATGTACAGGTCTTTTGCAAATAACTTCCGCAGTCTGTGGCTTGTCTTTTCATTCTCTTGATAGTCTTTTGCAAAGCATAAGTTTTTAATTTTAAGGGAGTCCAGCTTATCAATGATTTCTTTCATGGATTGTACCGTTGGTGTTGTACTGAAAAGCCATCACCATACACATGGTCTCTAGGTTTTCACCTGTCTTATCTTCTAAGAGTTTTGTAGTTTTGCATTTTACATTTAGGTCCATGATTCACTTTGAGTTAAACTTTGTGAAGGTGTGAGGTCTGGGTCTAGATTCTTTTCTTTTGTATGTGGATGTTCAGTTGTCCCAGCATCTATATTTAAAAGACTATTTTTGCTCCATTGTATTGCTTTTGCTCCTTTGTCAAAGATCAGTCAACTACATTTATGTGGGTCTATTTCTGGGCTATTGGTTTCCACTGATATTTGTCTTTTCTTTCACCAGTACCACACGGTCCTGGCTTCTGCATCTTAATGCAAGTCTTGAAGTTGTCATGTCAGTTCTTCACCCTTGTTCTTCTTCAATAATGAGTGAACTACTCTGAGTCTTTGTTTCTCCTTACAAATTACAGAATTAGTTTGTTCATATCCACAAAGTAACTTGCTTAGAATTATGACTGAGATTGCACTGAATCTATGGATCAAGTTGGGAACCCTAACTACGATAGGATTATCTGGGCTGCCCTCTGCAGCCTCCTCAGACTTGCCCAGCAGGGATGGGTGCCCTCAGGGATGTTCCAAGCCCAGTGCATTCTCTGAAGCACCAGGACAAGGGCTCACCCAGAGCTCGTCTCCCCGGAACCACTGTTCTCTCTGTCTGCAAGGTCCTCGTCTGCTCCAGCGGTTCTGTGTGTGCAGTGTCCTCTTCTCCTTTGCCTAACCACAATCCCCAGGAAATTCCACCTCAACTGCCACCACCTCAGGAAGTCTCCCTAATTATCCTGCTCCTTTGTGTCATTCGGCTCTTACTTGTTATACACTGTCAACTCCTTGAAGGGTGAAAAAGTTCCTATCTCTATCTGTCTATCCATTCATCTTTCTCTCTAATTATCCATTCATCCATCCATCCAGCCATCACCTGTCATCTATCTATTCATCCATTCATCTATCTCTCCATTCATCTATCCATCCAGCCAACAATCCATCTATCTTCAATTTATCCATTCATCTATCTACCTATCATCTATCTATTCATTTATCCATCCATTCATCTATCTCTCTGTCCACTCAACCATCCACCCATCTATCCATCCATCCAACAGTCCGTGTGTCTGTGTATCTATCTATCCATTGAAAGCACCTATAAGTCTGAGCGCTGCTTTGCATTACCCTAGACAAATAAATTAACAATTTGCCAGTGCCAACTGGTAATGAGTATAGAATTCTCCACACTCCCTGGGGAGACCCTAAACTGGATAAGTTCTATCAGCTGCTCAAAGTATTGTGATTTTTTGATCTCAGTCTCCCATCACCACTGGAGAATTTCCCCAAAGCCCACCTGGAGGCACAGCCCTTCCTGCAGGCAGACCTGGGAATTAGCTGTTCTCCAAAATTCTTGCTTGGCCTGAGAGGTGAGCATTCAGTTCTCTGTCTGAAGACATAAAAGAAGAGATCATTCCATTTCTGTTTTTATGCGAAATACAGGCAGGAGTAGCGTGCGCAGGGGAAGGTGGAATACAGTGCTAAGAGAATGAGGTGGGCTGGTGGAGAGAGCAGCCAGGCCAGCCCTAGTTTGGAGGGGGAGAAAGAGAAGCACACCCCAAGGAAGCCTTGGGATGCAACAGGGAGAAGGCGAGAGGGGACTTGAATCCTCCAGACCCCACACCGTTGACCGCACAAACAAGCTGCCAAGAGAAGCAAAGCCGGAGAACCCAAGTGGAGGCAGCTCATTTAATCAGCATCCAGTTAGTTAAAAATAACTTCCCTTATTAGTTTAAGTGAGATCACCACAGGGCTGGAAATTCACTGTCAGTGAAACACAAATACTAGAAGGAAACAGAAACGTCTACATTCATGGTGAGCTTTGGTTCAGAAAAAGACACACAGGAGGAAGCTGCCTGCACGTGTCACAGGCTCTGTTTGCCTTCCGGGCTTGTGAGGCACATGTCTGCCGTTTTTGGAGCGAGCACCCTTCATTCTCCCTGTCTTGCTGAGAAGAAGTGGCAGCCTAGGGCCAAGTGTCGTGAAGTATCTTTAGGAAAAAGGCAACCTTTAGAGGTGACGCTGCACCCGGGCTCTACTGAACTAGACCTCGCGTGCACTCCCAGGAGCCTCTTCTCGCTTCCCACCACCTTCCTTTGGCACACAGCTTTCCCTTGTTTTTGATTTTTTGTTTTTAACTGCAGTACAGTTGGCTTACAATGCTGTGTTAGTTTCTGGCGTCCAGCCAAGTGATTCCGTGATGTATACACACATATATATACAAACGCACACATAATAGTCTGTATGTGCTAATAACCCCTAATTTACCCCTCTCCCATCCCTCTTCCCCTTTGGTAACCATGGGTTTGTTTTCTATGTCTGAGAATCTGTTTCTGTTTTGTAAATAAGCTCATTTGTATCAAAGTTTAGATTCCACATATAAGTGATATCATATGGTATTCGTCTTTCTCTGTGTGACTTACCTCGCTTAGTATGATAATCTCTTGTTGACTGTCTACAAGGTTCCAACCAGGGAAAAGTGGGGGGCCATATGGGAGTGGTTTACATGCTCTTTCTAAAGGGCCAAAGGCAGAGGATCAGGGACAGAGCTCTCTGAGGAAAACTTGGGGAACCCATCCTGCTTTCCTGGAAAGGCCAAGAGACAGCAGCCCTGTGACCCCAATCCCGCCTCAGCATGCATTCCTGAGCCCCCTTCATCACCCATCTGCAGCCTCCTCTGAGGTCAGGGCCTGTTAGAACAAGATCCCAGATTTTCCCACCTAAGTCTCTCCCTGTTGATCTGGAGGTGATGGGGGTGGGCAGGCTAGGCTCCAGAAAATTGCCCTGGGGTGTGGGGCTCAGGCGCTGTGATTCAAAGATCCCCAGACGGGGCTCACTCTGCTAAAGCGGCAGCAGTCCTCACATAAGCTGACAGGCGTCATGAATTTGCTTCAGTTTTGTTTTTTTGGTTTTGCTTTCTTTTGTGCTTCCCTATTGTTTTTGTTGTTTTGGGAGGAGTATGTAGACCTTTTGAGGGGAAATTTTCATTTACATATAACCGCAAAGTTACAGAAAAATTCTAAGAATAAGGAACTCCCATAAATGCTTTATCCAGATTTACTAATGTGTTTTCATTCTGTGCCATTTGCTTTATTATTCTCTAGATAGATATAGATATGTATATAGATATCTATATATAGAGAAAATATATATCATACATACCTACACACATACATATATGTGTAGGCTTTGTTGTTCAATTGCTAAGTCATGTCCAACTCTTTGTGACCCCATGGATTGCAGCATATCAGGCTCCTCTATCCTCCACTATTTCCTGGAGTTGCTCAAATTCATGTACATTGAGTTGGTGATGCTATCTAACTGTCTCATCCTCTGCTGCCCCCATCTCCTTCTGCCTTCAATCTTTCCAGTATCAGGGTCTTTTCCATTGGGTCACCTCTTTGCATCAGGTGGCCAAAGTTTTGGGGCTTCAGCTATATTATCAGTTCTTCCAATGAGTATTCAGGGTTGATTTCCTTTAGGGTTGACTGGTTTGATCTTCCTGCTGTCCAAGGGACTCTCAAGAGTCTTCTCCAGCACCGCAATTCGAAAGCATCCATTCTTCGGTGTTGAGACTTCTTTATGGCCCAACTCTCACATCCATACATGACTACTGGAAAAACCACAGCTTTGACTAGATGGACTTTGATCGGCAAAGTGATGTCTCTGCTTTTTAAGACACTGTCGAGGTTTCTCATAGCTTTCCTTCCAAGGAGCAAGCATCTTTTAATTTCAAGGCTGCATGATTGTGTATGTATACATGTATAAATATGTATATATGTGTATCTGTAATTCCTTTCTCAACCACCTGAGAATTATTTGTAGATGTGATGTCCCTTTGTCCCCAAAAACCTTAGTACACGTTTCCAAGAACAAGGATATTCTCTTGAGTAACTGCAGTATAGTTACCAAATTAGAGAACTTAAGCCCCGACACAACACTACTATCTAATTCATAATCCATACTCAGACTTCATCAATTCTAGCTGTTTCCGCTGATCCAGGATCACAGACTGCATTTTGTTGTCAAGTCTTTTTAGCCTATTTTAATTCAAAACAGTTGCCTAGCCCTTCTTTATCTTTCTCACCCTTGACGTTTTTGGAAAGCGTGTAGACCAGTCGTTTTGTATAATGGTTCTCCGTTTGAGGCTGGTTACTGTTCCTTCATGATCAGATTCAAGGCATGCATTTTTGGCTACTGAAATCAAGTTGTGCTCCTCAGAGTGCAAGATATCAGGAGACACATCTCATCGGTTTGACAGGAACCCGGTTTTAGAGTCACGCTCATGGGTTTTAACTTGGTGCCCTATAGGATGTGAACAGGTATCTCCAACCTCTGGCTTCTTCCTGCACCATAGCTGTGGACAGCGAGGCACACATTCACAGACACACAACCTGTTGGAAGGCCTGTGAGGTGGAAGGCCCAGGATTTCCTTTTGGATGGTGCGGAACATGTGGTTGGATGATAGTGGCCCCCATCACCCCAGTCAACAGCCAGCCAATGTCCAGAAGCAAGGCCCCCACCCAGCAGTTGATGGTGGACTCATGAATAAGCCCGGCTGAGCCCAGCAGAGAAACACAGACTGCTGTCTCCCCACCCCCCAAGCAGTGGACTAAACAAAGGGTTTTTGCTTTAAGCCACTATATTTATGGATGGTATGCTGCTGCTGCTGCCAGGTCGCTTCAGTTGTGTCCGACTCTGTGCGACCCCATAGACAGCAGCCCACCAGGCTCCTTTGTCCCTGGGATTCTCCAAGCAAGAATCCTGGAGTGGGTTGCCATTTCCTTCTCTCATGGATGGTATGTTCCACAGCAAAGGATAGCAGATACCCTTTGTTCATCGGGGGAAAAAGCTCAGACTCAGAAGCCCTGCATGTCCATTGAGATCACGAAAGAAAGAAGGTCACACTGCCTTTCTTTCAGCTCTGTCCTGTCTCCCTCAGAGATCTGAACCTCTGCCTCGGTTTGAGATTCAAAGGATCATTTTCATTTACTTATGCGGTTTAAAAACAAACCACGGGTATTGTTCTCCCCAGACCTTTCCAGGGCATGTCGTTCAGTCATTGGACTGCAGTCAACAGATGTAGAGTCTTTTCTGGAGGGAGATGCCATAGCAGCAGAGAAATCTACCACCAAGACACATCTAACAGGCACCAGCCAGGGCTGTAGGGTTCACTGTGGCTCTTTTTTTAAAAATACATGTATGTATTTATTTATTTGGCTGTTCCAGGCCTTAGTTGAGGCACACAGGATCTTTAGTTTTGGCTTGTGAACTCTTAGTTGTAGCATGTGGGGTCTAGTTACCTGACCAGGGATCCAACTGGAGCCCCCCGCATTGAGAGTGCTGAGTCTCAGCCACTTGACCACTAGGGAAATCCCCTCTGTGGCTCTTTGCTTTGTCAACTCCTCTGACCCCCTTCTCTGAAGACTGGGATTTGGTGCCTCTGGGATGCAGCCTGAGGGTTTGTATTTCTAATATGTTCATCTGGTATTGCTCACCATCAAAGAGCTTTGGGAAACTGCATTAGTGAAGTATTTCTCCAACTTGGGTTACGTCTTATAACCACTGAGTGCGTGCGTGCATGCTAAGTCGCTTCAGTTGTGTCCAACTCTATGCGACCTGCCAAGCTCTTCTCTCCATGGGATTCTCTGGGCAAGAATATTGGAGTGAGTTGCCATGTCCTTCTCCAGGGGATCTTCCTGACCCAGGGATTGAACCCGCATCTCTTAACATCTCCTGCACTGCCAGGCAGGTTCTTTACCACTAGAGCCAGCTGGGAAGCCCTGGGGAAGCTTTGAAAAGCCCCAACGTCCACAGCCTTTGTATCTGAATCTCTAGGGCTGGCCCTCAGGCCTCAGTATTTAAAACTTCCCAGGTGAGAACACCGTGCAGCCAGGCAGTAGCCGTGGTGATGTCTATGACTGATGAGTAAGCAGCTTGCTTTCTCCCGCTGTGCACGGACATTCCCTTTCAGTGGTATGAATTTCTGACCGTGAAGGTGTACTTTTCCCAGGGCTCATGATACGCTGCCCTGGAGACTCCTTTATGGTTTTCTCCTCATCGTTCAGCTGATTTCCCATAAGAAAGTTGAATTTTCCTTTCTAGGAGAAGTTTCCTAAATCCTATAAATTTCCTTTCAGGGAAAAAGTGTTTTTTTTTTTTCCTTTGTAGAAAAATTTTCACCATGAAGGCAGATTGAAGGGCAAGCAGTATCAGCAGCTGTAGCAGATGCTGTCAGGGGTCCATGGACAGGGGCTCTAGGTAGGCATCTGTGCATCTCTGTTGGAGGTTGGCTTGCCTATTGGAACGCTTTGTGTGAGTACACTGAAATCCAGAAAAGTCTGGGAATTTACAGCTCCCTGAAGTAGCCCTTACCCAGTGACTGACAGAAGCAGTGGTATAAATAGCCCTGCTCTCTCACTCCTGATCTGGAATCCCATGATGACCTGTGGTCACTGTCTCCAGAGAGCCCCTGCAGGACCGCACCAGAGTTACTCCTCACCTACACCCACCTCCCAACCCCTGTGGACACTGATTAGCGCCCCCACTTCTGGCCCCCTTCCTTTCCCTGTCCGCTTCCCCACTGCCCTGCTGGCTTTTCTTCAGAAGACTTCCTAATTCATGATGTTCAGTGAATCCTCATCGTAAAGTTGGCTTCTAATAGAACACAACCTAAAGGTCAACCCCCACAAGCACACCCTCCAAAACCTTTACAGAGGCTCTGGCACTGACCTTCATCCTTAATACACAGCGCGTTGTACGTGCCCCCAGGAACGGGGCTGCTTTCCACCCTCACATCCACAGCTCGCATGGTTTGCTGCTCACCCCTCCGCTCGCTGCACACAGTTGTCCTGAAACAGACAAAGAAGACAGTGGGTTAGAAGAGCTAACCAAAACTGGGAAAGAATTCTCCTCTGCCATCAGCTCTGAATCAGCAGATATTTTTCTGATTCAGGAGTTTGGGCTGAAAGTATCAATACTCTTCCCAGAGATCGGTCTAAAAGCAGGAAGTTGTAGGTGATGCTTGAGTTCAGGTCACATAAATTGATTCAAGTTTCAGATAAAATACATTGCTGATCTCTTCCAGTATATGCTTGGTTTTTATTTCATAAAATTCTGCTCCTTATTAGTTCCCTTCTTTTGGGAAGATAGGTTTGTTTTGCTGTTCTTTCCAGATTTCTTAAGATAGATCGTTATTAGTTCCTGAACCTTCAGACTCTTTCCTTTTCTAACATAAGCATTTAATGTTTTTGTTAAAGCATTTAATGCATTTTCCTCCAGGTATAGCTCTAGTCGCATCCCATGACTTTGGGTATGCTATATATGTGTGTGTATGTATGTGTGTGCACATATGTGTGTGTATATATATACATATACATATATACATATATATATATAATTTTTGGCCACACTGTGTGGCATGTAGCACCTTAGTTCCAAGAGGGATGGAACCCATGCCTCCTGGATTAGAAGCACAGAGTCTTAACAACTGGACTGCTAGAGAAGTCCCTGTTATATTAATATCATTCATTTCTACATATATGTAAATTTCCATTATAATTTATTTTTGTCCCATGATTTGTTTAGGGGTATCACTTAAATCAACAAATAGGGTTTTTTTAAATCCACCTCATGGTTCTTCTTTTTTCTTTTTTTCATTTGTGCCATATGATGTAGACACAGCACAACTATGTACTTCCCAACATAAATGAAAACACACGTTCATAGAAAAACTTGTACATAAATGTTCACAACAGGTTTATTTGTTACAGAGCAAAAATGGAAACAACCCAAATGCCTATCAGGAAGTGTATGGATAAATAAATTGCAGCATACTTGATGCAATCAATTATTATTTAGCAGTAAAACATAATGAATCATTAATAACATAAAATATAGATGAATATCAAAATAATTTTTGAGTGAAAGGGGTCAGAAAAAGAGCATACGCTGTATGACTTCATTTATATGAAATACAAATTAGCCTCAGGTGTCAGAAACCTGATCAGTAACTATCTGAGCACAGAGGTGGATGATGGGTGATGGAGGTAGAAAGGGAGGAAAGAGCTGCAGCTGAGTCTGTCTATGTTTTGTAAATAAGTTCATTTGTATCTTTTAAAAGTGTTTATTTATTTTGGGCGGCACTGGGTCTCTGTTGCTGCATGCAGGCTCTCTCTGGTTGTGGAGAGTGGGGGCCACTCTGTTTGTAGTATATGGGCTTCTAATCGCAGTGGCTCCTCTTGTGGAGCACAGGCTCCTGAGCGCATGGACTCAGTGGTTGTGGCACGTGGGCTCAGTAGTTGTGGCACGTGGGCTCAGTAGTTGTGGCACGTGGGCTCAGTAGTTGTGGCACGCAGGCTCAGCTGCCCTGCAGCACGTGGAATCTTCCTGGACCAGGAATTGAACCCATGTCTCCTGCGTTGGCAGGCAGATTCTTTACCACTGGACCACCAGGGAAGTCCTGTATCTTTTTAAAAATTAGACTCCACATATGAGTGATAGCATATGATATTTGTCTTCCTCTGTTGGACTTTTTTCACTTCGTATGATCATGTCTAGGTCCACCCATATTGCTGCCGAAAGTACTGTTTCTTTTTTATGACTGAGTAGTATTTCATTGCCTGTATGTACCACTTCTTTACCCATTCCTCTGTTGACAGACATTTAGATTGCACTCATGTGCTGGCTACTGTGAAGAGTGTTGCACTGAACACTGGGGTGTATTGTGATTTTCAAATTATGGTTTTCTCGGGATACATGCCCAGGAGTGGGATTGCTAGATCATATGGAGCTCTGTTTTTACTTTTTCTAAGGAACCTCCACACTGTTCTCCAGAGTGGCTGTACTAATTTACATTCCCACTAACAGGTTAAGAGGCAATGGTCCTTGTTTTCTAATCAGAGCATCACATTTGCTTAATTTAATCATATATTTCTTTGAATTTAAATCTGCCATATTTCTATTAGTCCTGCCCATTCTTTCTTCTCTTTTCTTTTCCAGAGTTTGATTGTTTGAATTCCTTTTCAGCAATCTCTTCTTCTGTATTGATTTGGAAGTTACATGTTCTTTTACAATTCTTTTAGTGGTTACTCCAGAGGTTATACGGAGAAGGCAATGGCACCCCACTCCAGTACTCTTGCCTGGAAACTCCCATGGACGGAGGAGCCTGGTAGGCTGCGGTCCATGGGGTTGCTAAAAGTCGGACATGACTGAGCGACTTCACTTTCACTTTTCACTTTCATGCATTGGAGAAGGAAATGGCAACCCACTCCAGTGTTCTTGCCTGGAGAATCCCAGGGACGGTGGAGCCTGGTGGGCTGCCGTCTCTGGGGTCGCACAGAGTCGGACACGACTGAAGTGACTTAGCAGCAGCAGCAGCAGCCAGAGGTTATAACATGCTTCTTTGATTTATTAAAATTTAATGTTTCTTTTACCCTCTTTCTCAACAACACAACTTAAAATACTATGTGTTAACATACTTCAAACACTTCCTGATTTGTATGCCATTTTTTAGTGTTTAGTATTACTATTATTGCTTTAAATAATTATAGATCTTCCTCAACTTACAATGGGGGTTACATCCCCCCAAACTTGTAATAAGTTGACAATATGGTAAGTAAAAAATGCACATAATACACACAGCCTACTGAACATCAGAGCTTAGCCTAGGCTACCTTAAACATGCTCTAAACATTTACATCAGCCTACAGTTGGGTAAGATCATCTAACAGTCTATTTTACAATAAAGCATTGAATGTCTCATGTAATTTATTGAATGCTATGCTGAAAGTGAAAGAGCTGAATGGTCATCTCACCACGGAATGGCTATAGTGCGTCCGGTTTTTATTCTCATGATCACACAGCTGACTGGGAGCTGCAGCTTACTGCCACTGCCCTGCATCACAAAAAAGTATCAGACAGTATCTCACTAGCCTAAAAGAGATCAAAATTCACAACTTGAAGAACCATTTCTGTTGAAAGCATAATGCTTTCCTACCATCATGAAGTTAAAAAGTTGTACGGTGAACCACCATAAGTCAGGGACCATCTGTATGTAATTTCAACTCACCCCTATATTTACTTTTACCTCTCAATTCTTTCTGGCTATGGCAATTCTTTCTTGCGTCTCCAGTTGTCCACCTCCAATTATTTTCCTCCTGCCAGAAGAACGTGCTTCAGGGTTTCATTTAGTGCAGATCATATATAACGAATTCGCTCACCTTTATCTGTCTGAAAATTCTTTATTTTACCTTTATCCTCTGAAGATATTTTCACTGGGTATAGAATTCCAGTTTGGCAGTATTTTCTTTCAGCACTTGGAAGGCATCACTCAGTGGTCTTTGGGCTTTCACTGTTACTTTATTGCTGCTCCTTTGAAGGTACTCTTTCTTTTCCTTATTACTTTTAACAGTTTTTCTTCATATTTGATCCTTAACCAGTTTTACTATTTTGTTCCAGGTTGTGAAACTCTTATTTATCCTGATTGGGCTTCGCAGGGCTTCTCAAATCTGTGTGTGAGTATTTTTCCACAGTTGTGGCTAAATATACTAATTTTGCTTCATCTTATTTCTCTTCTCCTTTGGGATTTCTAATTACATGCATCTTCTTTGCTTTGTACTCTTTCTTCTATATTTTCATCCTGTTTCTTCTTTATTCTGGACATTTTCCTCTAAAATATCTTCCAGTTCATTAATTATTTCTTTGACTCTTAAAATCAGCTGTCAGATTTGGCCATTAAGTTCTTAATTTCAGCTATTGTATTTTTCACTTCTAGAGTTTTTTACTTGGTTATTTTCATAGTTTTCAGTCTTCTGCCAAAATTCTCCTTTTTGTCCTTTGTATTTTGAGCATTTTAAAGAGTCATTTTAAAGTCTGCATCTACCAATGTTAACATCTAGAATTTCTATTGGCTATTTTTATTATTATTGCCTTGTCTGCCCAGCTCAGTTCAGTCACTCAGTCATGTCCAACTCTTTGTTACCCCATGGACTGCAGCATGCCAGGCTTCCCTGTCCATCACCACCTCCTGGAGTTTACTCAAACTCAAGTCCATTGACTTGGTGATGCCATCCAACCATCTCATCCTCTGTCGTCCCCTTCTCCTCTCACCTTCAATCTTTCCCAGCATCAGGATCTTGAAATGAGTCAGTTCTTCACATCAGGTGGCCAAAGTACTGGAGTTTCAGCTTCAGCATCAGTCCTTCCAATGAATATTCAGGACTGATTTCCTTTAGGATGGACTGGTTGGATCTCCTTGCAGTCCAAGGGACTCTCAAGAGTCTTCTCCAACACCACAGTTCAAAAGCATCAATTCTTCAGCACTCAGCTTTCTTCACAGTCCAACTCTCACACCCATACATGACCACAGGAAAAACCATAGCTTTGACTAGACGGACCTTTGTTGGTGAAGTAATGTCTCTGCTTTTGAATATGCTGTCTAAGTTGGTCATAACTTTCCTTCCAAGGAGTAAGTGTCTTTTACTTTCATGGCTGAAGTCACCATCCTCAGTGATTTTGAAGCCCAAAAAAATGAAGTTTGTCACTGTTTCCACTGTTTGCTCATCTATTTGCCATAATGGGTCCAGATGCCATGATCTTAGTTTTCTGAATGTTGAACTTTAAGCCAACTCTTCACTCTCCTCTTTTACTTTCATCAAGAGGCTCGTTAGTTCTTCACTTTCTGCCATAAGGGTGGTGTCATCTGCATATCTCAGGTTATTGATATTTCTCCTGGCAGTCTTGATTCCAGCTTGTGCTTCATTCAGTCCAGCATTTCTCATGATGTACTGTGCATATAAGTGAAATAAGCAGGGTGACAATGTACAGCCTTGATGTACTCCATTTCCTATGTGGAACCAGTCTGTTGTTCCATGTCCAGTTCTAACTGTTGCTTCTTGATCTACACACAGATTTCTCAGGAGGTAGGTAAGGCAGTCTGGTATTCCCATCTCTTGAAGAATTTTCCACAGTTTGTTGTGATCCACACAGTCAAAGGATTTGGCATAGTCAATAAAGCAGAAATAGATATTTTTCTGGAACTCTCTTGCTTTTTCAATGATCCAACGTATGTTGGCAATTTCATCTCCAGTTCCTCTGCCTTTTCTAAATCCAGCTTGAACATCTGGAAGTTCACGGTTCACGTACTATTGAAGCCTGGGTTGGAGGATTTTGAGCATTACTTTACTAGCGTGTGAGATGAGTGCAACTGTGCTGGAGTTTGAGCATTCTTTGGCCTTGCCTTTCTTTGGGATCGGAATAGAAACTGACCTCATGTGACTGGTGCCTCCCCATGTGACTGGTTATTTTATACTATGTGACAAGTCTTTTATTTGCTAACATAGTTTGTAGAAATAAATTGTCTAGGATAATATTATTTTCCGCTACAGAAGTTTTTAAAAAATATTTATTATTTTGTTTGGCTGCACCGAGTCTGAATTGTAACATGTGAGATCTTTGATCTTCATTGTGGCATGCAGGATTTTTTATTTTAGTAGTTGCGGCATCTGGGATCTATTTCTTTGACCAGGGATCAAACCCGAGGGCCCCACATTAGGAGCGTGGAATCCTAGCCATTGGGCCTCCGGGGAAGTCCTTGCACTGTGCATTTGATAGTCTTTGGTGGGGAGGGGAGATGGACCCACAGTGAAATGTACTACTAACGGTCAGATACTTCATGGTTCCAGAAATATTAACATGGAAAACTATTTTAATATGTCATTTAGTAAATATTTCAAATAAGCATGTTTACTGTATAAAGAAATATCATCTAAGCAAGGTAGAGATCCACTATGTAATATGTTTTAACACATTATAGCAAACCCAGAGAAGATAAACCTTTCCAATGACTTCGTTTCTATTTGTAATGCCTAGGAGACCTAAGCCTGGCTCCAAGCTGGCTCTTTAGAATCTCTGAATACCTTGATTGTCTGATTCAATGATAGTAACAGAATTATTAAAAGTATCCATACTTAACTACACTAGGGAAACATGTATTATCATTGGTCATATTTTGTTGATTTAGGACCTTGGAAGTAAAATACAAGGCAGAGAGAGTCACAATTCCAGACTCACTGAAAAGTTCTGGAGGTTGTTTCATTTTTTCTCTTTATTCAATTGCTGCTTCACCTTTGGGGATGTGAATCAGCATGGTTGTGTATGTTTTCTATGGCTATTTCCCAGCCAGACATCTTCAGGGTCAAGCAGTTCTTGGAGCCCATTTCTTCTCTCACATTCCTGTGGCATGAAGGAAAAAGTGGAATGGCTCCTGCCCTCTCTGTTTATGACTAATAAACAGAGCAGTTAGCAGCACTAATGGGATGTTTTCTCCTAGCCAGCCACAGAATTATTTCTCCACAAGGATTCCAAGGGTCAGGAATTCAGATAGGGCACGATGGGAAAGGCTTGTCTCTGCTATACAATGTCTAAGGCTGAGCTGGGGAGACTCTTCTAAGGCTGGGCTGGCTCACTCAATAGCTGGGGGTTGGAATCACCCAGAGGCAGTTAATGCTCGCTAGTGGCTGGGAAATCAGTTGGGGCTATTGGTGAGAGTACATACGCAGGGCATTTCCATGTGGCCTGGGCTTCCTAGGACTTCTCAGTGGTAGCATCTCAAAAGTAAGTGTCCCCAGAAATCAGAAAGTGGCTTTTTCCAACCTAGCCTCAGAGTATCACTCCTGCTGTGTTCTACCCGTCATGGCAATGCTATGCTATCCCTCATTCAAAGGTAGAGGACACTGGGACTTCCCTGGCAGCCTAGTGGTTAAGACCCTGTGCCTCTCCTGCAGGAGGCAAGGGCTTGATCCCTGGGTGGGGAATGAAGATCCCGCAGGTCACATGGTGAGGCCAAAAAAATAAGGAGTGATATAAAAACAAACAAAATACAAAGGGAAAGGACACTGACCCCACTTCTCAATGGGAGTAATGTGAAAGAATTTGTAATTATATTTTAAAACCTCCATGCCATGTTCCTCTTTTCTCATGGATGCAGATGAACGTCCCCAGAGAAAAAGAGATAAAGAACATATGTCAAACAGTTAAGGGTCATCGACTCTGAGGTAGGAAAGAAGAGAGAAACTCACTTTGTGCTTTATATATATATATATTACCTGAAATTTTTATGAGCATGTATTATTTTTGTAACCTAAAAGGCAATTCAAAATAACAAAGCAAGGGGGAAAAGACTGCAACAGAACTCCAGAGATATGTTTTTATATGAGAACTCAAAACAAAAACCATACTGCAAGCCATAGCCCACTGCACTGTCTATCCTGGTGCCTCAACAGAACAGTTATTGAGCCACCCAATCAGCCCTGATGGGGTAGTGGAGGAGCTGGAAGGAGAGTGCCCTCAGCTGGCCTGACTTACCCTAGGGTGCCGTCCGCCAGCCAGCCCGTGGTGCACACCGCCAACGCGCAGTCCTGGACCACCCTCCGCAGCTCATCTGCAGACACCAGGTGAGCACCTCTGCTTCTGCAGGAAAGCCGCGCAGCCTCCAGTGCCAGGCCCTGAGAGCCGTTCTGAGACTCTAGCACGAAGAGCTTCCCTGTGTGAGGACAAGCACGGACACAGGCTGATTCCAGGATCCAAGGGAATTTAACCTCAGCAGACACCCCCCGGGCAAACACCTGTCAGGACTGCAGTCTCTCCCACTTGCTTAAAGACTGAAGCACAGCAACTACCTCAATGCGCTCATCCCTGGGGCCAAGCGATGACAATTACAATTTTTTACTCTTAAAAAAAAAAGTAACTAACTGCTCTGGCATGTTTATCTGGGTAAGTCCTTCAAATCTTCCATTTAAAAAGATGCTTAGAGGCATTATTTACAATGCTTGGCAATTTCCTTGCCAAGACAAGGAAACATCCTGACTGTATATCAGTAAATGAATGGATAGAGAGATATACACAACGGAATAATATTCATCTATAAAAAAGAACGAAATTTTGCCATTTGCAGCAACATGGGTGGACTTCAAATGCGTTATAGTAAGGGAAATATGTCAGACAAAGACAATATCACTTAAATGTGGAATCTAAAAAATACAACAAACTGGTGAATATAACAAAAAAGAAGCAGACTCACAGATACAGAGAACAAAGCAGTGGGGAGAATGAAGGGCGAGGGGAGACGCGGGGGTGGGGGAGGCACAAACCACCGAGTGTCAGACAGGCTCAAGCACGTGTTGCACAACGCAGGGAGTATAGCCAGTATTTTGTAATCTTTGTAACTGCAAGACAAGGGACTGCAGCACTCCAGGCTTCTTGTCCATCACCAACTCCCGGAGTTTGCTCAAACTCACGTCCATCCAGCCAGTGATGCCACTCAACCATCTCATCCTCTGTCATCCCCTTCTCCTCCCACCTTCAATCTTTCCCAGCATCAGGGTCTTTTGCAATGAGTCAGCTCTTCAAATCAGGTGGCCAAAGTATTGGAGTTTCAGCTTCAGCATCAGTCCTTAACACCCAGGACTGATCGCCTTTAGGATGGACTGGTTGGATCTCCTTGCAGTCCAAGGGACTCTCAAGCGTCTTCTCCAACACCACAGTTCACAAGCATCAATTCTTCAGTGCTCATTTTTCTTTATAGTCCAACTCTCACATCCATGTGTGACTACTGGAAAAACCATAGCTTTGACTAGGAGGATCTTTGTCAGCATAGTAACATCCCTGCTTTTTAATATGCTGTCTAGGTTGGTCATAGTTTTTCTTCCAAGGAGCAAGTGTCTTTTAATTTCATGGCTGCAGTCACCATCTGCAGTGATTTTGGAGCCCAGAAAAATAAAGTCTCTCACCGTTCCATTGTTTCCCTATTTGTTTGCCATGAAGTGATGGAACCAAATGCCATGATCTTAATTTTTTGAATGTTGAGTTTTAAGCCAACTTTTTCACTTTCCTCTTTCACTTTCATCAAGAGGCTCTTTAGTTCATCTTCACTTTCTGCCATAATGGTAGTGTCTTCTGCGTATCTGAGGTTATTGATATTTCTCCCTGCAATCTTGATTCCAGCTTGTGCCTCATCTAGACCAGCACTTCGCATGATGTACTCTGCATATAAGTGAAATAAGCAAGGTGACAATGTACAGCCTTGACGTTCTCCTTTCCCAATGTGGAACCAGTCTGTTGTTCCATGTCTGGTTCTAACTGTTGCTTCTTGACCTGCATACAGATTTCTCAGGAGGCAAGTCAGGTGGTCTGGTATTCATCTCTTGAAGAATTTTCCACAGTTTGTTGTGATCCACACAGTCAAAGGCTTTGGTGTAGTCAATAAAGCAGAAGTAGATGTTTTTCTGGAACTCTCTTGTTTTTTCTGTGATCCAGTGGATGTTGGCAATTTGATCTCTGCTTCCTCTGCATTTTCTAAATCCAGCTTGAAGACTTGGAAGTTCTCGGTTCACATACTGTTGAAGCCTCACTTGAAGGATTTTGAGGATTACTTTGCTAGCGTGTGAGATGAGTGCAATTGTGCAGTAGTTTGAACATTCTTTGGCATTGCTGTTCTTTGGGATTGGAATGAAAACTGACCTTTTCCAGTCCTGTGGCTACTGCAGAGTTACCTTTGCTGGTATATTGAGTGCAGCACTTTAACAGCATCATATTTTAGGATTTGAAATGGCTCAGCTGAAATTCCATCACCTTCAATAGCTATGTTCGTAGTAGTGCTTCCTAAGGCCCACTTGACTTCACATTCCAGGATGTCTGGACAGAACGTTTCTGACAAAACGTGGTCCACTGGAAAAGGGAGTGCAAACCACTTCAGTATTCTTGCCTTCAGAACCCCATGAACAGTATGAACAGGCAAAAAGATATGATACTGAAAGATGAACTCCCCAGGTCAGTAGGTGCCCAATATGCTACTGGAGATCAGTGGAGAAATAACTCCAGAAAGATTGAAGAGACAGAACCAAAGCGAAAACAATGCCCAGTTGTGGCTGTGACTGGTGACGGAAGTAAAGTCCGATGCTGTAAAGAATAATACTGCATAGGAACCGGGAAAGTTAAGTCCACGAATCCGGGTAAATTGGAAGTGGTCAAGCAGGAGATGGCAAGAGTGAACATTGACATTTTAGGAATCAGTGAACTAAAATGGACTGGAATGGGTGAATTTAACTCAGATGACCATTATATCTACTACTGTGGACAAGAATCCCTTAGAAGAAATGGAGTAGCCCTCACAGTCAACAAAAGAGTCTGAAACGCAGTACTTGGGTGCAGTCTCAAAAATGACAGAATGATCTCTCTTTGTTTCCAAGGCAAACCATTCTATATCATGGTAATCCAAGTCTATGCCCTGATCAATAATGCTGAAAAAGCTGAAGTTGAACAGTACTATGAAGACCTACAAGACCTTCTAGAACTAACACCCAAAAAGAGATGTCCTTTTCATTATAGGGTGCTGCTAAGTCGCTTCAGTCGTATCCGACTCTGTGTGACCCCATAGACGGCAGCCCACTAGGCTCCCCAGTCCCTGGGATTCTCCAGGCAAGAACACTGGAGTGGGTTGCCATTTCCTTCTCCAATGCATGAAAAGTGAAAAGTGAAAGTGAAGTCGCTCAGTCGTGTCCAACTCTTCGCAACCCCATGGACTGCAGCCCACCAGGCTCCTCCATCCATGGGGTTTTCCAGGCAAGAGTACTGGAGTGGGGTGCCATCGCCTTCTCCGTCATTATAGGGTACTGCTTCATTCTATACTCCAAGGCCAAATTTGCCTGTTACTCCAGGTACCTCTAAACTTCCTACTTTTGCATTCATTATAGGGTACTGGAATGCAAAAGTAGGAAGTTTAGAGATACCTGGAGTAAGAGGCAAGTTTGGCCTTGGAGTATGGAATGAAGCAGGACAAAGTCTAATAGAGTTTTGCCAAGAGAATGCACTGGTCATAATAGCAAACACCCTCTTCCAACAACACAAGAGATGACTATACACATGGACATCACCAGATGGTCAATACTGAAATCAGGTTGATTATATTCTTTCTAGCCAAAGATGGAGAAGCTCTATACAGTCAGCAAAAACAAGACCAGGAGCTGACTGACTCAGATCATGAACTCCTTATTGCAAAATTCAGACTTAAATTGAAGAAAGTAGGGGAAATCACTGGATCATTCAGGTATGACCTTAATTAAATCCCTTACGATTATACAGTGGAAGTGACAGATTCAAGGGATTAGATCTGATAGAGTGCTTGAAGAACTATGGACGGAGGTTCATGACATTGTACAGGAAGCAGTGATCAAGACCATCCCCAAGAAAAAGAAAAAGAAATGCAAAAAGGCAAAATGGTTGTCTGAGGAGGCCTTACAAATAGCTGAGAAAAGAAGAGAAGCTAAAGGCAAAGAAGAAAAGGAAAGATATACCCATCTGAATGCAGAGTTCCAAAGAATAGCAAGGAAAGGTAAGAAAGCCTTCCTCAGTAATCAGTGCAGAGAAATACAGGAAAACCATAGAATGGGAAAGACTAGAGATCTCTCAAGGAAATCAGAGATACCAAGGGAACATTTCATGCAAAGATGGGCTCAATAAAGGACAGAAATGGTATGGACCTAACAAAGCAGAAGATATTAAGAACGGGTGGCAAGAATACACAGAAGAACTGTACAAAAAGATCTTCATGACCCAGAAAACCATGATGGTGTGATCCCTCACCTGTAAATGGAAAGTAACCTTCAAAATTGTATAAAAATCAAAATACTGAATAAAAATAAATAAAAAGGCCCTTTACAAACCACGTATGCTAAAGCTCAGCGTCCTAGGCTCCCCTGGGTGGGGTCACTTGGTGTCCAAGGCCCTGATTCAGCCTCAGCTCTGCCTTCCTCTGCTGCCCTGGCCTGGAGTGTGACCTCACACCAGCAGGTTGCTTCCCTCCTGTCTCAGGACATCATCACTTCCCATGATGAGTGTGCTTGTGTTTGCTGCATTTCTCCCCACCGGCCAAGAGAGCAGTAGCCTCGTCTCTTGCACCCTGGCTGCTGGCACTACATCAATTTACGCGCAAGAAGCCTCAAGAAATATAGGGAGATGGGTAGAATAGGATGTGAACTCAGGGAGAGGTGAAAGCTGAGTCTGAAAGCAAAGGACAGCTTTAGGCAAGAAAACCATTGTGCAGGAGGGTGTGCTGGGGCCCCCAGCAACCTCTTGAAGGGACCAAGTCGGGACCCTGTCAAATCTAAGGTAAAGGCAGGGAGAAAAAGCCCACCTAAAATGTCACGTTTCACTTCCGTCAGCAAAATTACCATAAAATATTCAGTTCAGTTCAGTTCAGTAGAGTCGCTCAGTCGTGTCCAACTCTTTGTGACCCCATGAATTGCAACACACTAGGCCTCAGCAACTCCCGGAGTTCACTCAGACTCACGTCCATCGAGTCGGTGATGCCATCCAGCCATCTCATCCTCTGTCGTCCCCTTCTCCTCCTGCCCCCAATCCCTCCCAGCATCAGAGTCTTTTCCAATGAGTCAACTCTTCGCATGAGGTGGCCAAAGTACTGGAGTTTCAGCTTTAGCATCATTCCTTCCAAAGAAATCCCAGGGCTGATCTCCTTCAGAATGGACTGGTTGGATCTCCTTGCAGTCCAAGGGACTCTCAAGAGTCTTCTCCAACACCACAGTTCAAAAGCATCAATTCTTTGGTGCTCAGCTTTCTTCACAGTCCAACTCTCACATCCATACATGACCACTGGAAAAACCATAGCCTTGACCAGACAGACCTTTGTTGGCAAAGTAATATGTCTGCTTTTCAATATTGATCTTAATCAAATAAGAAACTTAGCTGTCGTCTACTGTAAAATTATTACCACAAACACAGTAATCTTCCCAGCTTTGGAAGCAAAAGCTATAATAAAAGAAATGCAAAAACTTCTCACAGTAAACATTACCTGTAGGTGACTGGAGTTCCCTCAGACATGGTACCAGTGTGCAGAAAACGACCTGAATAACTATATTAATCTTGGTAATCCTACCTGAAGAAGCAAGCATGCACCCTCAAGACACTTTTGTATAAGTAGCATTTGTATATCTGGAAAAAAAGGGCTATGAAATTAGACACAGGTTTTGATGGTCAAACCCCGAGATAAAAGTGAAAGCCAAGGGTTCACATGATGCAAGGAATCTGACAGACCTCTCTTCCCTGCTCCAGCACTGCCACTGCGCACACGAACCTGAGAGTCGGAAACGTTAAACTCTCAAGATGAGAGTGGGCAAGGGTAAACTATATCCCCTTCCCCCCATTCTGAAGACTGCTGGAGGCGTCATCTTGGTGCTAGGAACCCAAATGCTAACCTTCGTTGAGAACGGTAGTCCTAACAAAAAATGGATGTTTAGAATACTTCAAGCCATGGACGTAGCCTAAAGTGGCCCAAGACTAACATTTATCCAGACACCTCATAGGAACAATTTTAACTCCTCTCTGAAGGGGGAAAACAAAAACAAAAACACCTTTATCTTATGCTTCAGGAAATCCCATGCAAACACTTTTTCAAAGGCAATGACCACCAAAGTAAAACACAGCAAAGAGTTCAAGGAAACCAGGCACTGTGAGTCAGAAGCAACAGATGTGACATGTAACAGACACTGACCTAAAAATAAGTCCAATACTGGTATTAACAGGCACAGACTACAAAACAATGGTGATGACTATATTTAGAGAAATAACTAATTTGAAAATATCTGCAAAGAATAGGAAGCTATAAAAAGTTGCTAAGCTGACTTGAAAAAGAACAAAATAGGAAATCTAGAAATGTTTATAAAAAATGATAAATTTAAAATGTAATAAATGTTTTTGACTGCGTATCAGACACATTTGAACAAAGAACTTATCCTTGAAAAAGAAATCAGAAGGCATCATCCAAAATGTAGTAGAATGACCAAAAAGATGGAAAATATTAATATTACTCAGCTGTGAAAAGGATAATACCATTTGCAGCAACATGGATGGACCTAGAGCTGATCATACTAAGTGAAGTGAGTCAGACAAAGACAAATATTATATGATGTCACTTACTTGTGGAATCTAAAAATATGATATAAATGAACTTATTTACAAAACAAAAATCGACTCACAGACACAAACTTATATGGTTACCAAAAAGGATGAGGGGGGAGACAAATTAGGAGTTTGGGATTAATACATGTGCACCACTATATATAAAAGAGATTAACAACAAAGACCTACTATGTAACACAAGGAGCTATATTCAATATATTGTAATAACCTATAATGGAAAAGACTATTAAAAAGTGAATCACTTTGCTCTATACCTGAAACTAATAAAACACTGTAAATTAACTATACTTCAATTTAAAAAATGGCTATTAGGATATAAAAACTAAAAAATAGAATAGCAGAGAGCAACACCTCCCAACTTGATCTATGAGACCACCATTGCCCTAATGCCAAACCCAGACAAAAGACACAAGAAAAGAAAATTATAGGCCATTATCTCTCATAAATATAGACACAAAAATCCTCAACAAAAATACTAGCAAAGCAAGTCCAGCAGAATTAAAAAAAAATAATTATACACTATGACTAAGTGGGATCTATCCCAGGAATACAAGGTTGACTTATACCCCCAAATCAATTAAGGGAATACAATTTATCAATAGAATAAAGGCCAAAAACTACATGACCATCTCAATAGATGCAGGAAGGCACTTGACAAAAATTCAATACCTTTTCATGATAAAAGCATTCAACAAACTAGGAATGAAGAGGAATTTCTTCAACCTGATAAAAGCATCTACAAAAATCCCATAGCTGACATTACACTTGATGGTGAAATGCTGAATGCCTTCTGCTACCATCCTTGTCAACAAGGATTATCCACTCTTGCCACGTCTATTCAACATTGTACTGGCAGTTCTCTCCAAGGCAATTAGGCAAGAAAATGAAATAAAAAGCATCCAGATTGGAAAAAAGAAAAATACATCTGCAAACGACATAATCTTGGAATGTAGAAAATCCTAAGGAATCCACTAAAAAAGTACTAGAACTAGTTCAGTATTTATACTTCAGTGGATATGTGGAGAAACTAAAGTAGGTCATCTTGCTATAAAATCTTTCCTTAGGATTCCATTTACACACGTCGCTTCACAGACCATCTTGACATGGATGACTCACATTCTTCTCTTCAGTCCAGACCCTTTCTGTTCACCCCAGCCTTCTTTCCATCCCCAGCCTCTCTCACCTGGACAAGTGAAATACCACCTTATGGTCTCTCCACATCCAGTCTTGCCCTGGTCCTATCCGTTCTTCCTACTCTCAGGACGAGCTTCTAAAAATGCAAACCTGATCAGTCACTCTACTACTGGAAGCCATTCAATGTTTTCCTTTCCGTTTGGGGATTGAAACAAAACTTGGCCCCATGTCAATTCTCCTAGCATCATCACAAACTACTTCCACCTTGGACTCTGGACTCCAGAACTCTGTTTCTTATCACATGTCCCATTTTCTCTGTGACTCACAGTTTCTTTGTACATCATTTTCTGTTCAGATCCCTTTTCTTCCCCCCTTTGCCTGGTCAGTTCTTGCTCATCTTTCAGATCCTCCTACACCAAATGAAAAAATCTCCTGATACACGCTGTCATAGTACTTCTGTCCTTTAATTTTATCAGAACTGCAATTTCACATTTTGTTCACATAATTATTTGCCTAATGAGTCTCTTCCCCCCACTGGATTTTTTTTCTTTTGTCGGGCCACGGCTTAGTTGAAGCATGTGGAATCTTTTAGCTGCCACATGAGGGATCTTTCGTTGCACTACGTGGGATCTAGTTCCCCGACGAGGGATTGAACCTGGGACCCTGCAATGGGAGCATGGAGTCTTAGCCACCAGGGAAGTCCCTCCCCTATTGGATTTTAAGCTCCCTGATAACAAGGAACTTTTTCTCCTTGCCATTCTATCCTCAACAGCAAGGGTAGTAACCTAGCATAAGGTAGACACTCAAATTACCTGTTGAATTAATGATCTTTTCCTTCAATCATTACCCAAACACAGTTAATTTGCATCCAGTTAATGAGAAGATATTTTTCAGTTTCAAAAATATTTTAAAATTACAGTAGCAGGTCTCTTTTATGTATAAGATACATATCTAATTAGTCCAATGGAAAACTAAATGTCATTTGAGTTTGACTTATTTTTTAATAGGTCTATGGAATTTTTAATAACACCAAATTCTCTCTTCAAATGTCCTAACACATCAGGTTAGCTGCACATTTCATCTTCCTCCTTCCATCACCGTAGAACACAAATCCCTAAGTGTGAAAAGTGGTGGTAGTTAAGCATAGATTTAGTAAAGAAAAGATTCCTTTCATAAATAGATTCTAATTTCTTCAATGGCTCTGTTATAGAAGTTGGAGCTCAGCAACTGGAGTTTCTTGAAAGCAAAGGTACCTATAGTTCGCCATTGGGGAAGAAGGGAGAAGGAAAGGAGAAAAGGGAGAAATGGAGGCATTTCTGGCAAGTGTTAACAAGAAAAGGGGGATAGGGAAGGACAGAGGAGCCTGGTGTGCTTTGGTCCATGGGGTGGCAGCGAGTCGCACACAACTTAGCAACTAAACAACAGCCAGGCTTGGTGCTTTCTCCTTGTCTGATGATATTTCTGTCTTAAAGTTTCTATGATCCAAATCAAGCCATATTGCTCCATATCCATCTGGCATTCCACTTAAGCAGTTATAATGGGGTGAAATGAAAGTCTCATGGATTGCAGGATATTTCTTTAAAAGGAAATAAAATGGGTACAATAGTATACATTGTTCAAAAGTTAGTACTAGCTCCAATTTATTCTAGTTGCATTCTTTAAAATCAGCTTAATTTTTCATGACTCAATGTCCGGCCAAAAACTACTACACCAAAGAACTAAGAGTGGATTGGCTGCTTATAGGGATGGAATTTCTTTTGGGGTGATGAAAATACTCAGAAATTAGAGAGTAGTGATGGTTGTAAAACATAAGGACTATATTAAAAAACACTTGAATTGTGCATTTTAAAATGGTAAATTGTACATGAATTTTATCTTAATTAAAAATTAACAGGGTTCACTAGAAGCTTTCAAAGTTAACAGTGTTGTTTTTTTTCTCACACACTCTCTCTGAGGATATGGAGAAATAAGACACTGACCTTAATTATGACCAAAGAGTCCTACAATATGGCACTTAAGACAAAACTTCTAAGATAATACCTGGAGGTTTTCCTCAGGCTTTCTCCTTTCCCTAACCACTGTGCTTCTTTTTTGTCAAATCTTCTCCTTTCACCCAATATTGTTGGCTAAATAGTGATGACATTTTAAGATAGACAAAGCATCCTGAATCAGCCAAGAGTTTTTTTTACTTCATCAACCTAACTTGTCCCAAGCTTGATTTACTAGAAACTCCTCACGGATGTGAGAACTCATGACTTCTTTTTCATCATATCCTTCTGCACAAATCAATAGGGATTTTGATTGAACAGCTAAATTAGCTTTTTGAAACTGAGCTGATCTAAGGTTGTGATTCTGCTAATTTAAGAGAAGTATTGAAACCTGAATTCAGGCTCAACAAACGAGCAAAAAGATGGGTCAATTCTCGAAAATCTGCAACAATCTGGTTCTTACCTATTTCTCCAGCTTCTTGTGGAAGGACAGCCTCACCTTGAACTTTGCACTCTAGCCACTCTATCATTTATCCCATTTTCCCTGCCACTCACAGGGCCTTTGCACGTGCCATCGTCTCTCCCCAGTATATTCTCCTCTCTCTTTCGCCTGATTTCCTCTCATCTTTCAGCTCTTCCTAGACCAAGCCAAAACTCCGAGGGAGTCTTGTAATCACCGGCGGTGCAATTAGGAGCACATTTAATAGACGTGGGAAATCATATCTCTGCAACGGAGGTTCCAGGCACCCTAGACGTGATGTCATTTTGCAGACTTTTCAAGATCTTGGAAAGCTAGCGGCAGAGCTGTGAGATCAAAGCACAGGCTTTCTCCGGTGCGCGCCCCGCAGGAAGGGGTGGTTGAGGGACTCCAGGGCGCGTTTCGGCTCGAGGCTACTCGAAGAGCCGGGAGGGGGGACGCAGGGTGGCAGGACGGCCACTCGCCTCGTTCTCGCCCCAGCTGGCCGTGCTCTGGGCTCGTCCCAGGGGGCAGCCCAAGCGAGCTTCGCTTTCCCTACCGAGACCCTATGAGCCACCCGGGGCCCGCCGCCTCGTGGACGCTCCACGGACACTCACCATTCGCCGGCGTGGAGAGGCGCGGCAGGCCAAGAAGGAGCAGCGCCGCAGCCCAGAGCCGGGCGCCGGAGCCGGGTCCCTCGGCAGCCATGGTGCGGGCGTCCGTGGGCCCGCAGCTGGAGCGCGGGCTCCGACCGCGCCGAGATTCCGCTGCCCGCGCAGCTGCCCGGCGCGCGCCCCTCGGCTCCGCGCGAGGCGCTGTGTTCGCGCGTCGCAGGCTTAGCTCCGCTCACGCAGAGAGGGGGGAGCGTGGCGGGCCTGGGAGGCTGGGGACGCCGGAGCCGCAGCGCGGGGGCCCAAACTCCCGGGGGTCTCGTCCGCGGCGCCGGGGAGGCGGCGGCAGCCCGGCTCCGCCTTCGCGCTGGGCACCTGGAGGTCTCGGTGCCAAAGGAGGCTGCGCCGGACGGACGGCAGGCTCCCAGGGCGCCTCCCGGACGAAGGGGAAGGGCTTGAGGAGGCGGGAGACCGGAGCACCGGCTTCAGGGAATCCCTGCCTGCCTGGGGACCCTCTGAGAATGGGGGACGCGGTCTTGAGAGGCCTAGCCCCTCCAGGAGGACCGGGAAAAATCGGATGCCTAACTCTGTCCTCTGCTTCTTGATTTTGCAGCTGGAGTCCTCCTAGAGTGGAAGAATTTTTTTTTTTTTTTTAAAGAAAACTAACTGGCCAGCCTCATTCCGAGGAGTGACACCACGGACTAGCGAGACTCCTTTTCCCCTAAAAGGCCTGACAGTCATTCACGTGTAAGTGTAAATGAATTTACTTAACTGTTCATCTTCTAACAGCTAGCTGGTAAGCTGAGGAGTGAGAATTCACACGTCTGGGCTGGAGGGGACCTTCTGACGCCTGGTGATCGCTGAGAACGGTGGGGGAGGGGACAGGAGGCACCTGTAGGAGGAGCTGCTCTTTGCTTGCTTCAGGAACTGTGCCTACCACCGTTTTTTTAGAATAGTCCATTGGATATTACTAGCGAATCCGAATGACATTTTCAAGTTTGTCTTTATTCAGGCCTGTGTTGGCCTGGCCTGATTTGGAGAGAGAGCACGCTCTAAAGGTTTAATTGGTACAATTGTTTTAGAGAACTATTTGGTTATTTCATATAAAGTTAAAATACACCTCCCCAAAGACAGAGAATTCCACTCCTGGGTGTATATCCAAAAAAAAAAAAAAAAAGTGAATGTCCACAAAAAGATTTATACCCAAATCTCATAGCAGCTTTAGTCACAATAACTAAAAACTGGGAGCAACCCACATGTCATCCATTGACGGAATAGAAAAACAAATTGCATCATGTTTATGCGATAGAATACCCTTCATCAGTTAGAGGAAGTAAATATTTATGCACTCAATCACATGGATGAATCTCAAAAATATGATAAGTGAAATTTAGCAAAAGAGTTCATACTGTACGGGGGACCACCAGGCAAGTCCCTGCATGATTCCATTTTTATATGAAGTTCACAAAGGGGCGGGACTAATCTGTGGTGAAAACAATGGTGTGGTCCTTTGAGGAGGTGGGAACACACAGAGCTTCTGAAGAAATGAGAGCATCTTGTATGATGCGGATGATGGTCACCCGAGTGTATGTACTCTGTCACTACACTGTACACTTAAACTCTGTGCATTGTGTTGCATGTTATTTAAACCTTAATAACAACTATTTCAAAAATAATGAGTTCAGTTCTTGCCCTGAAAAAACAAGTAGGTTTAACAGAAGAGAGTTTAATGAAAGGACCACAGACAGAGATGTGGGCAGGGTTGGGAGAACCAGTAAGGGATGTTAAAGCTCTTGGGATTGTCAACAGCAGGAAGCGGTGCCACCTTGAGGTATGAAGGTGTGAGGGGAGGTGGAGGTGTTATCAAAACCCAGCAGGAACGTGGTCATGAAAAGAGAGGTTAACCACAGGTGGGGGAACATAATCGTCGCCAGTGGTCTGGTAGTGGGGAAGAAATACTCCAATCTCTCTCTCCTTCTACCCTTCAAATCCCCCCTGATGCCCCCTGATGGCTGAACCATTTGATAGCTGAAAGGCAAGGGAGCACTGGTGCCGCGGTCCTCAGGAGTCATCCTCCCAGGTAATCCTGCCTGCAGAGTCGGGCAGAGTGGGTGCAGAGTGGATCCGGAGAGGCAATTGGACATCAACCAGCACGGTCCATCTATTTTTTCCTTTCATTTGCATGAACATAATTGGGAACAAAACAGGGGAAACACAAAGTTCTATCAGTTTCTATATGATCTGGGAATACGTCCATTCAATCAGACTTTCACTCGGAGCTAAACAATAATATTAACCACCATCACTGCTTATTTACACATTAGTGCTGTCTCACATGCAGAGAAAAAAGTAAATGCTTATCATTAAATGTAGATAGTACAGTCCTCGATCCCACAACTGGCCAAGAGGTGTCAGTTGATAATCATTGCAATATTGCCCTTCTGCCCTCTGAGCCTCTTGGCCAACATGATTTTTTTTAACTGGTAGAAGAGATCCAAACCTTCATTCCTGCTGAGGACCCACCTTTATTAGTTTGCCATGGTTTCTCACTGACTGTTGCTATTGGACAGATTCCTGGGATCTAGACATAGTCATCCATTCCCCCATTAGGTAGCAGCAACCCCCTTGGTAATCAGGACCAGTCACTAGCCGGTAGAGGGACCTCCTCTGTCTGTTGGAGAGCAATTTGAGTTTCCAATTTACTGGCACACGCCTGTGTGTTCCTAGTGGAAATATATCTCCCTTGCCTACCCAACCCTTCTAATTCACCAGTCTAAAGGTTGTGGGGCTGATTTGCAGAATTTTGATAGGTGATTTATCATATGCAATAGAAGGGAGGTCATTCCTACTTCCACTCCTTGGTTCTTAGTGTACTCTGTCTATAAAAGAAATGACACCATGCATTGGCAACTGGTTTAAGGCATATACTGTATCCTGGGCAGGTGCCCTAATCATTCTACAGAGTGTTAGCTCAGCTAGTACCCTGTGACCTTACCTTTTGATCAAGCCATCTCTTTCTGGGTGAGGCGTGTAGAGTAGGACTCGAGAACATGACTCCATTCCCTACTGCCTTTGTGGCAGAATCAGCTTCTTGGTTATAGACGATGTACTGTGTGATTCCACGGCCATCAATGAGGCATTCTGAGTTGACGATATCGTGCTAGAAGAAGCAAGGCAGGCAAAGAAGACAAAATCATATCGAGATTAAGGATTTATTCCAATGAGGATGAATATTAATAACTATAACCGCTGTGAGAAAAGGGATCCAGTATAAGCTTTTCTCCCACATAACCAATAAGAGGGGCCAGCGAGGGAATCGATGCTATGTGGGGACTCACTGTAGCCTCTGCCTGTTGGCATTTTGGACACTGAGCAGCGATGGAAACCAGGTCAAATCTAAGGAAGAAGAGAAGCTTGTGTTATTGCACTCTTGCCTGGGTTCCGTCTCTGCCACCGTGGCCCCGACGTGCATGGTTGCGTTACACGAGCACAGGTGTGGCTGGAGACAGAGGTAACTGAGAACCAGAGAACAAGTTCCGTGCTCCAAGGTGCCCACTGGACTGCCAGGGGCACCCTCTCCACTGACTGTCTCCGGGGGCCATAGGCTATGTACACATTTCCAGGCTGTTCATTTCAAGAGGTCCGTACTGACATCTTATCACCTGTTTTTCAGCGTTGACCTTTTCAGTTTTCTGACTAGCTGTTTTAGGCATTATGCATAAACCAGTGCAGATCCATGGATAAGGTCATCTCTCCTTTCATGTAAACTAAAGTCCCGCACGTTGGGAGAATTTTCTTTTGCTACTGTGTTTTTCATTGTGGTGAAATAGATATAACATGAAACGTACCACTTTAATCATTTTTAGCATACAATTCTGGGGCATTAAATACGTTCTCATTGTTGTGTGGCCATCACTCCTGTTCATCTCCAGGACTCCTTCATTGCCCCCAGCTGAAGCTTTGTACCCATTAAACAATAAATCCTGTTCCTGCGCCCCCTCGTGGCCACTGCTATCCTACCTTCTGTCTCTGTGAATTTGACTGTTCTAGGAGCCTTCATGTAACTGGAATCATACAATATTTGTCCTTTTGTGTTACTACTGTTTTATTTCTGTACCAGAGTAGAGAAGACTAGTGCCACACCATGGACACTCAAGGGTAGAGCAAGCCCAAAGTTTCCCCTTCTGAGTCCGTGGATGTGGGTTGAGGTAGAGATAGCAAAGCAGCAGAAGCAAGTGCCCTGGGAGCCTGAGCCACCTGCTCAAGTAAGTTATTTGTTCCTTCCAGGCCTGTTCTTGTACACACCATTTCCACTGAACAGCGGAACTCTGCGTCTAATTCAAAATGCCTCATTCATGAGACCAGCTGAAGTCTCATACTCCAGTAGTCAACCAGTCCAGGCCAAAAAGGGGGAAAAAAAAAAAAAAAGATGTCTGGTTAATTTACAATGTTGTGTTACTTTTAAGTGTACAGTAAAGAGATTCAGTTATATTGTTGTTCAGTGCTAAGTTGTGTCTGACTTTTTGTGACCCTATGGACTGCAGCATGGCAGGCTCCCTGGTCCTTCACTATCCTTCTGGAGTTTGCTTAAAACCACTGAGTTGGTGATGCTGTCTAACTATCTCATCTTCTGCAGCTCTCTTCTTTTGCCTTCAATCTTTCCTAGCATCAGGGTCTTTTCTAATGAGTTGGCTCTTTGCATCAGGTGACCAAAGTATTGGAGCTTCTGCTTTAGCATCAACCCTTCCAATGAATACTTAGGGTTAATTTCCTTTAGGATTGACTGGTGTGATCTCCTTGGTGTCTAAGGGACTCTCAAGAGTCTTCTGCAGCATCACTATTTGAAACCATCAATTCTTTGGCGCTCAGCCTTCTTTAAGGTCCAGCTCTCACATCCATACATGACCACTGGAAAAACCATAGCCTTGACTAGACGGACCTTTGTTGGCAAAGTAACGTCTCTGCTTTTGAATATGCTATCTAGGTTGGTCATAGCTTTTCTTCCAAGGAGCAAGCGTCTTTTAATTTCATGGCTGCAATCACCATCTGCAGTGATTCTGGAGCCCAAAAAAATAAAGTCCGACACTGTTTCCACTGTTTCCCCATCTATTTCCCATGAAGTGATGGGACCGGATGCCATGATCTTCGTTTTCTGAATGTTGAGCTTTAAGCCAACTTTTTCACTCTCCACTTTCACTTTCATCAAGAGGCTTTTTAGTTCCTCTTCACTTTCTGCCATAAGGGTGGTGTCGTCTGCAAATCTGAGGTTATTTATGGGTTATTCCCTTTCTCTGGAGAATAAGTTTCCAGAGATTAGGGGCTGTGGCTCACTATCTCTGTATCTCAGTGTCTCCACAGCCCTTATCCCATTGCCTGGCACATAATAAATATTCAACAAATGTCTGATAAATGAACGAGTCCGTACTTCCCATGGTATTGTGGGCACTCTGCTTCCCTCAGCCCACCTGCTCGAATGCATGTTCATCTTTTTTGATTCAATACTAGCATCATCTCCTCTGAGAAGTCTTCTTTTGGACTAGTCCAGTCTCCCCACTCACAGTGCTCTCTTTTGTGCTCCCAGTGTACCCCGAACATTGTCTCAGTAATCACGGATTTTTTTATTCTTTGGCTCTGCTGGGTCTTCATTGCTGCGTGCAGGCTTTTCCTCGTTGCAGCGAGTGGGGCTGCTCTTGGCTGCAGTGCCGGGCTTCTCACTGCGGTGACTTCTCTTGTTGTGGAGCGCAGGCTCTAGGTGTGCAGGCTCAGTAGCTGTGGCTCATGAGCTTGAGAGCACAGGCTCAGTAGTTGGGGTGCACGGGCTTAGTCGCTCCATGGCCTGTGGGATCATCCTGGACCAGGGATCGAAGCTGTGACCCTGCAGTAGCAGGCACATTCCTTACCACCGAACCACCAGGGAAGCCCATGGCTTTTATTTTTTAATTGGAGTATAGTTGCTTGACCGTGTTGTGTTCGTTTCTGCCGTATGGCAGTCAGTAAGTCACATATATACATATATCGCCTGTTTCTTGGATTTCCTTCCCATGTAGGTTACCACAGAGCATTGCTTAGAATTACCTGCGCTGTACAATCGGTTAACTTTTTTTATTTGATTAATTTATTTATGTGACCATCCCCTGCGGCGTGTGGGATCTTGGTTCTCTAATCAGGGATTGAACCTTTGCCCCCTGCAGTGGAAGCACAGTGTCTTGACCACTGGACCACCAGGGAAGTCGATGCATCTTTAATGGAGTGATTGTCCCATAGGCCTGTCTCTCCCACTCGTCTGCATGTCCCTGATGACAGACACCGTGTCTTTTCTGTGGTTTTATCTCTGATGCTTTGGGCAGTACCTGGGTCATGGTAGGTTCTCAACCTCTGCTTGATGAATTCATCATACACGCAGCTCCATGGGGTTAACTCATCCAAGAAGAGAGCAGATCAAGGGTCATGGTAATGCTCTCAATAAAACAATGCATTTGCCAACGGACTGCGCAAATCTCTTCTTAGTGTCTTCTTTTTTAGGGCTGTGACCAAGTCCACTTATATTCTTCTGTCTCTGATAGCTAGTAGGCATTTAATTAAGCTTCAATGAGCAGAAAGATAAATAAATGAGGCTCAAAAGCAATATACATCAGCCAATGTAGATTTCAGACTTGATGGATCCAAAGCCATCTTGTAAATCATCTGCCTCCAGTCTGAAGCCACATAACGAAAAATCACTGCACAATGTAGCATTTACATGCAGGCTGCCTTCAGGGCTACAGAGTTTGTGGGCTGGGTCCTGAGTAAACACAGGCTACACTGAAGAGCCATTGTGGGCGCTGGGAGTTCTTTCAAGTTCTTCTGGGGTCTGAACTTGATATGCAGCTGGAGCCAAGTCCCGACCAAGCCCCCCAACCCCCGTTTTCAGCAATTGAATTATTAACTAAAAGGAAATCATCCAGGGTATAACAGTTAGCAGCAGGCTGCCAGTGGTCAGGAAATTTTATTTTGTTTACTGAGAGTGTTTGCACTTAATCTAAGGAAGAGTAGGAAGGAGAACTCAGAAAGCAATTCTGAAGATCTGGTTCTGAAGGAAGACAGGCTTTGGACCGGGCAGGAAGGCAGTTCAGGGCAGCCAAGGAATGGCACTGCAGTGCGGTCCCTCAGGACAAGGCTGATTTCCTGGTAGTATTACCTACACCTTCCTTCTGTCCAGGCATTTTGGGGAGGGCTCCAGGCTCCCCGATATCTCCTGCAATCCCCAATTTGAATTCTGTGTCGTTCGCTGAAGTCTTTAATCCTTATTGAGATGCAAATGCCACTGAGAGGGACACCTATGAAAAGGTATCTGAGTTTCAGTCTGACTTTTGCAACTAAATGAATATATCTCTTTACATCTCTGGGCCTCAGATTCTTTACCTATAAAATAGAGATGAAAGTGCCACCTAACATACAGGGTTTTTGAGACTGGAATTTGTAAATAAAAAACCTTTCTACAGAAAGAATGATTATCCATAATAGTTTGTTTCTACATGCATGGTGCCTTAGCCACTTGCATCGCTCTGTGTCGTATTAGGTATCTGCTTCTAACTCAGTGGGTTTCCCAGGTGGCTCAGATGGTAAAGTGTCTGCCTGCATTGAGGGAGACCCGGGTTCGATCCCTGGCTCAGGAAAATCCCCTGGAGAAGGAAATGGTAACCCACTCTAGTACTCTTGCCTGGAAAATTCCGTGGACGGAGGAGCCTGGTAGGTTATGGTCCATGGGATCACAAAGAGTCAGACACGAATGAGCAACTTCACTTTCACTTTCTAACTCAGTACATGGGACAGAGTAGGTGCTCAGTAAAGGGTAGATGAATTCAGTTCAGTGGCTCAGTCATGTCCGACTCTTTGCGACCCTATGAACCACAGCACGCAAGGCTTCCCTATCCATCACCAACTCCCGGAGCTTACTCAAACTCATGTCCATCAAGTTGGTGATGCCATCCAACCATCTCATCCTCTTTTGTCCCCTTCTCCTCCTGCCTTCAATCTTTCCCAGCATCAGGGTCTTTTCAAATGAGTCAGTTCTTTGCATCAGGTGGCCAAAGGAGCTTCAGCATCAGTCCTTCCGATGAATATTCAAAAACTGATTTCTACTACGATTGACTGGTTTGATCTCCTTATAGTACAAAGGACTCTCAAGAGTCTTTTCCAACACCACAGTTCAAAAACATCAGTTCTTCAGTGCTCAGCTTTCTTTATAGTCCAACTCTCACACCCATCCATGACTACTGGAAAAACCATAGTTTTGACTAGATAGACCTTTGTCAGCAAAATAATGTCTCTGCATTTTAATATGCTGTCTAGGTTGGTTATAGTTTTTCTTCCAAGGAGCAACATCTTTTAATTTCATGGCTGCAGTCACCATCTACAGTGATTTTGGAGCCCAAGAAAATAAAGTCTGTCACTGTTTCCACTGTTTCCCCATCTATTTGCCATGAAGTGATGGGACCAGATGCCATCATCTTGTTTTTTGAATGTTGAGTTTTAAGCCAACTTTTTCACTCTTCTCTTTCACTTGCATCACGAGGCTCTTTAGTTCCTCTTCGCTTTCTGCCATAAGGGTGGTCATCTACGTATCTGAGGTTATTGATATTTCTCCTGGCAATCTTGATTCCAGCTTGTGCTTCATCCAGCTCAGCATTGAATTGAGTAAGTGAACTGAGCAA
Organism: Bubalus kerabau; assembly: GCF_029407905.1. Lineage (NCBI taxonomy): Eukaryota > Metazoa > Chordata > Mammalia > Artiodactyla > Bovidae > Bubalus > Bubalus kerabau. The sequence goes on from NC_073643.1 coordinate 9,306,347, forward strand.
GACTAATTTATAGCAGCAGGAAGATAAGTGTTCTCAGGCTTCTATCATGTCTAACAGTAAGATTCTCACTTCTTTAAAGGTCACAGAGTAACCACTGAGCTCTGTCCTTTTGCTCTGGGAAAGCAGGGCAAACTGACCATGTCTGCTAAATTCCCTGTGGAACTCTCAGTCTGCTATTAGGGACTGTTCTTCCTAGATCTCCCTCAGATAGTTCAGGTATTAACAGTAGACTGTCCTGTTGTGCCCACTGGTGTATCTGTACTTGTCAAGCCATGCGTCCAAACCTTCATTTCCAGAAGAATGGTCATCATGCACATGGGACATGGTGAGAAGACAGGGAAACCCAACCCAACAATGTGACATGTTAAATATCTCTTATCTTAGCCCATATGTTGATTTTTGCTTTTTGCTGAAGTACAGCAAAGATAGAGACATTGAAAAGTTTTCTTTGAGAAGTAGTGTGATAGAAGAGCCCAAGATGCTTGGCTTCTTCTCTTAGTCTGTCATCAGCCTATTGGGTTAATCATTCCTTTGCACTCCATTTCCGGTTCAGCAGAGCCAAGGAATGAAGAGGTGGCTTCTAAGGAGACTTCCATTATTCTCTGATCCAGTGGCCCCTTTCCTCATGCATGGTGGTTTTCTGTGTTTAGAATGCCTCCTGCTGGCCAGACCAGAATCCTTACCCCTACACTCCCCAAATTTGTCAGCACATGGGACTAAACTATGTATTCTGCTGCAAAGAGAGTTGGGTGGGGGTGTCTTGGTCCTGCCACACAAGATTATCTGGAAACAGAAGGAGACCCCCGCAGGAAGAGGACAGAGGTTTATGTAAGCTGCCCAAGGGCTGTAGGGGTCCCCCAGAAGGGCTGTAGGGGTCCCCAAAAGGGCTGTAAGGGGTCCCCAAAAAGAGCTGTAAAGGGTCCCCAAATTGTGATGCGCCACAAAGGACCCCGGAGCCCACACAGGGGGAGGAATAAGACCTAATGCCAAACAAAGTCGTGCATTTCTATTGCTGAGTGTCTAGTGCCAATTTCTGAAACAAAACTGTATATTCAAATTTAAGTGGTAGTGGGACTGTTAACCTTGAAGTGAGAAAAAAAAATCCATGGACTCACTGGGAATTCGGGGGCAAGGACGATTATCCTCGTGAAATAATGGTCAAAGGAACAGTGGAAGGTGAAAACAAATTTGTGTTTTGATGACAATCCATGTATCACCTTTGTTCAGTATGCCAATTCATATACTTTAAAGATATATATTTTATTCATTTTGAGCCTCCGTTTACTGTCTGAAGATATATATCAGGCTGTGGGCAGATATTTTCTCTTTTTAGTATTATGTACTGGAAGCTAAAACCACTCACTGAGGAGTTAGCAAATCATCAATAATTAGGTTAAGTCGTGTACAAATAACAGTAGGAATGTACACATGACAATTTTCCAGGCACTTAACTAGAATTGACTTGGACTCAGGTAGGTAGTGGGGAAAGTTACATTTGGTGTTTCTCCTCTATTCCCTACTAAGTGGGTAGCAGGGTGCTGAAGAGAGAAACAAGTGCATTCTGCTACTTGGTAGTACTGTGAACAAGGGCCAATAGCTTTGCTCTCATTTATTCATTCAACAAACAAGTGATGGGGAAACAAGAAGTTGAGAGGAACATACAAGTTGGAGGAGGTTGACAGCTGAAATCTAGGGATGCTGCTGGGTGTGATCAAGAGAGGGAAGCTGGCACACATGGGAGGTGCTGCAGAGGCCACGAGCCGGGGGGACCCACCAGACATTGAATGAAGAGCAGAAGAGCATCCCTGTTCAGGGAAGACTTGCATACATGCCTCTTGGGTTGCTAGGCATGCCATCGGCTGTCTTAGTGCCTATTAACTTTGCGTTCCAGCCTTTAAAAGGTGGTCAAGCTTGCTTTAATTTATTTTTAAAAGGTAGAAATAGCCTTGGGAGAATAATTAAAAGCCCACTGTTTTTTGTTACATTATATTTTAAGACAGCATATTTTCCTGTCTACTGACTTTTAAGAGGGCCCTGCCAAGTAGTCTGTGTAAGAGTAAATGAGCATATAAAAGGTTTGCTCTGTAGCTATTTGAACATGGTTTTTACGGAATTTTATCTTCATTCACATGAAAAAATAAACAATTCTTCACTTCAGCTTCTCCAGGCTCACCAAAAATGCACAATGTGTGCCTACAGAAGCAAAAGGGGAAAAGATGAAAAAAAAAACTCAGTGTGCAGGGGAAAAGATTCTGTTACATGAACAGAGGGCAACATATGAATTGGTTAGATGGTGATGTTGACCAAAGTATTGGGCGAAAAAATGGAGGAATAGGATCTTTTGAAATACTGCAGAGGAAAAGCTGCTACAAACACACTGTGTAGAAAATAATCTGTAAATGCCAGAGAAGTTGTCTGGCAGAATGACACTCTCTTACCCAAAGGTCTTCTGTTTTTATTCCAAAATGTGCTTTTCACCAGTATAACTCTAATACTTTATCAAATTTTAAATTTCACAAGTCAAAATGAATTCACTGACTTATCTAAAGAATGTTATATAAAAGCCAGAGTACCCTTTGACTGCTGATTCTATCAAAGACAAACCCTCGACCTTCTAGCAATGTCCACTGTTAAGAGTTCAGTGGCTACTATTGAAAGAGAATGAGGAAGATCTGTATGTTCTAAAATAGAAGTCTGTGGAGAAAACAAAGAAATTTACTGAATATACATTATGATGCTACTCTTGTGAAAGATGAAAACACACTCAACAATTCTATCAATATATTATATCTATATCTGTATATCTATATTATAGCTATCTAGTTCTCTCTATTTATGTCTATACTGTCTATGTGCTGTGCTGTGCTTAGTCGCTCCGTTGTGTCTGACTCTTTGAGACCCCATGGACTGTAGCCCACCAGGCTTCTCTGTCCATGGGGATTTTCCAGGCAAGAATACTGGAATGGGTTGCCATGCCCTTCTCCAGGGGATCCCTTGGAGAAGAAGGATCCATGCCCTTCTTCCCAACCCAGGGATCGAACCCAGGTCTCTTGCATTGCAGGCAGATTCTTTACCTTCTGAACTACCAGGGAATATCTATATTTATATCTACTGAGTAGAAAAGGTTTAAAGAAATTTTCACTTCTGGTAATGGTGAAATAGATAAATTTCTTTCTGAGGGTAAGGGACATTTAGAAACCTATGCAAATTTTGATAAAAGCATTGCTCATCTAATAAGATAGTGAATAATTGTTAGACCAGGGTCTATGGAAGAGCAGGTGCTCAAAGTTATCTTAGGAATTAAAACTTCTTTCCTTCTGGGGGATTATTTACTCATTCTAGAGGGGACTGCTGAAAGGATGAGAAACTGAATGGTTGTTTTGATAGCCCTGTCAGGCTAAGGAAATGGAAAATAATACAGTGTAACCAAGAAGGGGTGTTTCTTTGCTTTGTTCTGGGACCTCAATGCTCCACATTAGTGATAAAGTTATACAAAAAAAGGATGGGGCAGAGATTGCAGCTCAGCTTTGAATAATCTCACTCATGAATTTTTCTCTTAAACTTTTATTTTGTATCGGGGTATAAGGCAATGGCACCCCACTCCAGTACTCTTGCCTGGAAAATCCCATGGACGGAGGAGCCTGGTAGGCTGCAGTCCATGGGGTTGCTGAGGGCCGGACACGACTGAGCGACTTCACGTTCACTTTTCACTTTCATGCATTGGAGAAGGAAATGGCAACCCACTCCAGTGTTCTTGCCTGGAGAATCCCGGGGACGGGGGAGCCTGGTGGGCTGCCGTCTATGGGGTTGCACAGAGTCGGACACGACTGAAGCGACTTGGCAGCAGCATAGCCGATTAACAATGTGACAGTTTCAGGTGAACAGTGAAGGGACTCAGCCATACAGACACATGTATCCATCTCCCCCAACTATCCTCCCATCTCCGCTGCCACATAACATTGAGCAGAGCTCCATGTGCTGTATAGTAGGTCCTTGTTGGTGATCCCTTTTGACTACAGCGGTGTGCCCATGTCCCAAACTCCCTATCTCTTCCCCTCGTAAGCCATAAAAGTTCATTCTCTAAGTCTCAGTCTCTTTCTGTTTTGTTAAGTAAATTCATTTGTATAATTTTTTAGATTCCATATAAAAAGGATATCAGACTATATTTCTCCTTCTCTAGCTTATTTCACACAGTATGACAATCTCTAGGTCCATCCATGTTGCTGCAAATGGAAGTATTTCATTCTTTTTAATGACTAAGTAATATTACTTTGTATATATTTACCACATCTTCTTTATCCATTCCTCTCTTGGTGGACATTAGGTTGCCTCCATGTCTTGCTTACTGTAAACAGTGCTGCCGTGAACATTGGGGTGTATGTATCCTTTCAGATCATGTTTTTCTCTGGATATATGCCCAGGGATGCGATTGCAGGGTCATATGGTAGCTTTGTTTTTAGTTTTTTGAGGGACCTCCATACTTACTGTTCTCTATAATCAGCATACCAAGTTACATTCCTACCAACAGTGTAGGAGGGTTACCTTCTCTTCACACCCTCTCCAGCATTTATTGTTTGTGGATTTTTTTTTATGATAGTCATTCTGATTGGTGTGAGGTGATCCCTCATTGAAGTTTTGATTTATGTTTCTCTGATAATTAGCACTGTTGAGCAAATTTTCATGTGCCTTATGGCCATCTGTAGGTCTTCTTTGGAGAAATGTCCATTTAGGTCTTCTTCCCATTTGTTGATTGGGTTGAACACAGCAATCATTGGTTGAACATAGGCAGAACACTGTCTGACATAAATCACAGTAATATCTTTTCCAGTCCACCTCCCAGAATAATTGAAATAAAAACAAAAATAAACAAATGGGACCTACTTAGACTCAAAAGCTTTTGCACAACAAAGGAAACAATAAATAAAACAAAAAGACAACCTACAAATTAGGAGAAAATATTTGCAAATGATATGACTGACAAGGGATTAGTTTCCAAAATTTATAAATAGCTCATGATGCTTAACAGCATCAAAACAAACATCCAATCAAAAAATGAGCAGAAGACCTAAATAGTCATTTCTCCAGTGAATTTTTAAAATTAATTTTTAGAGGTGGCAAGGATACACAGAAGAACTATACAAAAAAGATGTTAGTGCCCCAGACAACCACAACGGTGTGATCACTCACTTAGAGCCAGACATCCTGGAATGCGAAGTCGAGTGGGCCTTAGGCAGCATCATTATGAACAAAGCTAGTGGAGGTGATGGAATTCCAGTTGAGCTATTTCAAATCCTAAAAGATGATGCTGTGGAAGTGCTGCACTCAGTATGTCAGCAAATTTGGAAAACTCAGCAGTGGCCACAGGACTGGAAAAGGTCAGTTTTCATTCTAATCCTAAAGAAAGGCAATGCCAAAGCTGTTCAAACTACAGCACAATTGCATTCGTCTCACACGCTAGCAAGGTAATGGTCAAAATTCTCGAAGCCAGGCTCCAACAATACATGAACCAAGAACTTCCAGATGGTCAAGCTGGTTTTAGAAAAGGCAGAGGAACCAGAGCTCAAATTGCCGACAGCTATTGGATTATCAAAAAAGCAAGAGAGTTTCAGAAAAACATCTACTTCTGTTTTATTGACTATGCCAAAGCCTTTGACTGTATGGATCACAACAAACTGTAGAAAATTCTTAAAGAAATGGGAATACCAGACCATTTTACCTGCTTCCTGAGAAATCTGTATGCAAGTCAAGAAGCAACAGTTAGAACTGGACATGGAACAACAGACTGGTTCCAAATTGGGAAAAAAGTACGTCAAGGCTGTATATTGTCACCCTACTTATTTAACTTATATGCGAGCACATCATGAGAAATGCTGGGCTGGATGAAGCTCAAGCTGGAATCAAGGTTGCAGGGAGAAATATCAATAACCTCAGATATGGAGATGACACCACCCTTATGGCAGAAAGTGAAGAGGAACTAAAGAGTCTGGTGATGAAAGTGAAAGAGGAGAGTGAAAAAGTTGGCTTAAAACTCAACATTCAAAAAACAAGATCATGGCATCTGGTCCCATCAGATCAGATCAGATCAGATCAGTCGCTCAGTCGTGTCCGACTCTTTGCAACCCCATGAATCTCAGCACGCCAGGCCTCCCTGTCCATCACCAACTCCCAGAGTTCACTCAGACTCACGTCCATCGAGTCAGTGATGCCATCCAGCCATCTCATCCTCTGTCGTCCCCTTCTCCTCCTGCCCCCAATCCCTCCCAGCATCAGAGTCTTTTCCAATGAGTCAACTCTTCGCATGAGGTGGCCAAAGTACTGGAGTTCCAGCTTTAGCATCATTCCTTCTAAAGAACACCCAGGGCTGATCTCCTTCAGAATGGACTGGTTGGATCTCCTTGCAGTCCAAGGGACTCTCAAGAGTCTTCTCCAACACCACAGTTCAAAAGCATCAATTCTTCAGCGCTCAGCCTTCTTCACAGTCCAACTCTCACACATGGCAAATAGATGGGAAAACAATGGAAACAGTGAGAAACTTTATTTTCTTGGGCTCCAAAATCACTGCAGATCGTGACTGTAGCCATGAAATTAAAAGATGCTTGCTCCTTGGAAGAAAAGCTATGACCAACCTAGACAGCATATTAAAATGCAGAGACATTACTTTGCCAACAAAGGTCCGTCTAGTCAAAGCTATGGTTTTTCCAGTAATCATGGATGGATGTGAGAGTTGGAGTATAAGGAAAGCTGAGCACTGAAGAACTGATACTTTTGAACTGTGGTATTGGAGAAGATTCTTGAGAGTCCTTTGGACTGTAAGGAGATCAAACCAGTCAATCGTAAAGGAAATCAGTTCTGAATATTCATCAGAAGGACTGATGCTGAAGCTGAAGTTCCAATCCTTTGGCCACCTGATGCAAAGAACTGACTCATTTGAAAAGACCCTGATGCTGGGAAAGATTGAAGGCAGGAGGAGAAGGGGACCACAGAGGATGACATGGTTGGGTGGCATCACCGACTTGATGGACATAAATTTGAGCAAGCTCGGCAAGTTGGTGATGGACAGGGAGGCCTGGCGTGCTGCAGTCCATGGGGTTGCACATAGTCAGACACAACTGAGTGACAACTAAACTGATATGCATCAATATATGATATTTGTTTTACTCTTTCTGACTTACTTCACTCTCTACGGCAGTCTATAGGTCAGTTCACATCTCTGCAGATGGCACAGTTTTGTTCCTTTTAATGGTTGAGTAATATTCAGTTGTATATCTACACATGAGATCTTCTCTATCCATTCCTTGGTTAATGGGCATTTAGGTCGTTTCCATGTCTTGGTTAGTGTAGTCGTGCGGCAGTGAACATTGGGGTGCATTTATCTCTGAATTATGGTTTTCTCTGGGTACGTGCCCAGAAATGGGTTTGCTGGTTCATATAGTAGTTCTATTTTTAGTTTTTTAAGGACTCTCCATACTGTTGTCCTGTATCATACTGTTGACTGTATCAATTTACATTCTCACCAACAGTGTAATTGGGTTCCCTGTTCTCCATACCCTCTCCAGCATTTATTGTTTGTAAATTTTTTGATGATGGCCATTCTGAGTGGTGTGATGTGATACCTCGTTGTAGCTTTGATTTACATTTCACTAATAATTAGCGTGTTGAGCATCTTTTCCTGTGTCTATTGGCCATCTGTATGTCTTTGGAGAAATGTCTATTTAAGGCTTCCCATTTTTTGATTGGGTTGTTTGTTATTTTGATATCAAGCTGCAGGAGCTGTTTGTATATTTTGGATAGTAATCCCTTCCCAGTTGCTTCATTTGCAAATGTTTTCTCCATTCTGAGTGTTGTCTTTTCATCTTGTTTATGGTTTCCTTTGCTGTGCAAAAGCTTTTAATTAGGTACCAGTTGTTTATTTTTGTTTTTATTTTCATTGCTGTAGGAGGTGGGTCAAAGAACATCTTGCTGCGATTTATGTCAAAGAGTGTTCTATGTTTTCCTCTAAGAGTTTTACAGTGTCTGGCCTTCAGTCATGAATTTGGTTTAAAGTTAACTCATGTTACTTGGGTGTTTATGTGCCTACCAGAAATAAAAATATGTTCTCTAGAGGAAGAGTATATCATTCTTGGGAACAAATTAGTCTACAAACAATTTTGCGAGTAGATATCTGATCTATAATTAAAACAAAACAGGCGCATGAGGGACGAAAAGGAAATAATAATGAAAACCAGCAGAAACAACAGATGGTAAGAAGAGAAGCATAGAGAAACCAGATATTGGAGCTATCAGATTCATAGTTTAAAATATCTATTCATTATATTCAGAGAGATAAAATGTGAGAAATATGTCAGAGTACTAGAAACTATAAAAATTAAAAAATGTGAAGTCTGCAACTAAAAATTAAAATTGAAATTAAAAGCTCAATGAGGGTCTTCCGTGGTGGTGCAGTAAATGGGAGTCTACCTGCCAATGCAGGGGACATAGGTTCGATCCCTGGTCCAAGAGGGTTCCACATACCATGGAACAGCTTCTGAGTTGCATGCTCAACTTCTGAGCCCATGCTCTAGCAACTACGGAGCCTGTGTGCTGCAACTGCTGAGGCCCACACGCCTGGAGCCTGTGCTCTGCAACAGGAGAATACACCCCAGTGAGAAGCCTGTGCTCTGCAACAGGACAATACACCCCAGTGAGAAGCCTGTGCTCTGCAACAGGACAATACAGCCCAGTGAGAAGCCTGTGCTCTGCAACAGGAGAATACAGCCCAATGAGAAGCCTGTGCTCTGCAGTGTAGAATGGCTCCACTTATCACTAGAGAAAGCCTGCATGCAGCAACAAAGAACTAGTGCAACCAAAAATAAAAAAAAGCTCAATGAATATTTTTAACAGCAAACTAAACACTGATAGATTTAGTGGACTGAAAGATATTTTGGAAGAAAATATTTAGAAGGAAGCATAAAGAGACAAAAGGAAAAATATAAAATAAAGAAGTAATAGGTTTAGAAAATTCTGTGTGAAGATCACTCATATGATAACTTAAGTGCAAGAAGGAAAGGAGAGGAAGGATGGGGCAGAAGAATATCCTAAGAGATTATGGCTGAAAGTCTTTCTGAACTGATAAAAGATACCAAGCCACAGATACTTGAAGACATACAAAGCCACGTGGGGTAAATACAAAGAAAGTTACACCTAGGCACATTGTATATTTTTGACTCCTTTGTTTTATGGCAAGTTATTAATTGCCCATATAAGTGTGGGTTCATCTCTGGGCCTTCTATTCAGTTCAGTTCAGTTCAGTTGCTCAGTCATGTCCGACTCTTTGTGACCCCATGAACTGCAGCATGCCAGGCCTCCCCGTCCATCACCAACTGCTGGAGTCTACCCAAACCCATGTCCATCAAGCCGGTGATGCCATCCAACCATCTCATCCTCTGTTGTCCCCTTCTCCTCCTGCCCTCAGTCTTTCCCAGCATCAGGGTCTTTTCAAATGAGTCAGCTCTTCGCATCAGGTGGCCAAAGTGCTGGAGTTTCAGCTTCAGCATCAGTCCTTTCAATGAACACCCAGGACTGATCTCCTTCAGAATGGACTGGTTGTATCTCCTTGCTGTCCAAGGGACTCTCAAGAGTCTTCTCCAATACCACAGTTCAAAAGCATCAATTCTTTGGCGCTCAGCTTTCTTTATAGTCCAACTCTCACATCCATACATGACCACTGGAAAAACCATAGCCTTGACTAGATGGACCTTTGTTGACAAAGGTCCCATGAACCACAGCATGCCAGGCCTCCCTGTCCATCACCAAGTGCTGGAGTCTACCCAAACCCATGTCCATCAAGTTGGTGATGCCGTCCAACCATCTCATCCTCTGTCATCCCCTTCTCCTCCTGCCTTCAATCTTTCCCAGCATCAGGGTCTTTTCCAATGAGTCAGCTCTTTGCATCAGGTGGCCAAAGTGTTGGAGGTTCAGCTTCAGCATCAGTTCTTCCAATGAATATTCAGGACTGATTTCCTGAAATTGTCTTCATTTTCAGGATCTGACCCAGGCTCCTTTCAAATTACTGCCTCTTGGTTGAGATTTGGAATGTGTGAGATTTTATTTGTGCCCTTTAGTAGCAGAGTCTTTATTCCTTACAGTCCTCCGGCTCTCTTCTGCATGCTCCGTTGGCCTTCAAAGCCAGATGTTCTGGGAGCTTGTCTTCTTGGTGGAGGACCCCAGGCTAGTGAGCCCAGTCTGAGGCTAGGACTCCTGGCTCCTTGGGGAGAACCTCTGCAGTTGTAATTACCCTCCCATTTGTGGGTCACTTACCCAAGGATATAGGTCTTGACTATGCTGCATCTCTGCCCCTCTTATCCATCTCATCGTGGGTCCTTCTGTTGTGAAAATGTTTCTTGCTAGTCTTTAGTTTGTTCTTATAGTTACTGTGTGAATGGTTGTGATCGTGGTTTGCCCATGGGAGGAGGTAAGCTTAGGGTCTTCCTACTCTGCCATCTTGGCCACCTTGGCCTTAATTATCTTTTCATATGCTATTTGCCATCTCTATATCATTTTTGTTGAAGTGTCTGTTCTGATCTTTTGATCATTTTAAAATTGAGTTGTTTGTTTTCTTATTGTTGAGCTTTAAAAGTTCTCTGTATTTTGGATACAAGTTCTTTATCAAATATATGTTTTGCAAATACATTATCCCAATCTGTGGCTTATTTCTTTAATTGTCTTAAACTACCTTAAGTATTGCTACTTTTTTCTTCAACACGTGACAGACCGGTGAAGTTAATTGGTATCCTTACACACTATTAGTGGGAATATAGACTGGTGCAGCCTCTTTGGAAAATAGTCTGGCAGTTTGTCAAATGCTGAAACACAGTTACAATTTGACCCAGAAATTTTACTCCTAGATAGACACCCAATAGACATAAAAACATGTGTCAGTATAAAAACATGTTCATAGATATTCATAGCAGCATTATTCACAATAGCCAAAAGATGGAAAGAACTGAAGTGTCTATCAGCGGACAAATGGATAAGCAAAACTGTGTGATATATATCGTTTCAAGGACTATTATTTGACTATAAAAAGGAATGAAATACTGCTAGATGCTACAACGTGCATGAATCTTGAAAATGTTGTGCTAAAAGAACCCAGCTATTAAAACAAAAGCTCAATTATTGTGTGAATACATTCATGTAAACTTTTAGAAAGGGAAATCTATATACTATACAATGGACTATTATTCAGTGTTCAAAAAGAAGGAAATCTTACCATTTGTGACAACATGGATGCGCCTCAAGGATATTATGCTAACTGAAAGAAACCAGACACAGAAAGACAACTACCACATGATCTCACTTGTAAGTGTATTCTAAGATAGTCATACACACAGAGTGAGAGAGTGGAATGGTGGTTATCAGGGATTGCAGGTAGAGGGAAATGGGGATATGCTGGACAAAGGGTGCAAAATTTCAGTTACAAAAGATGAATAAGTTCTGGATATCTAATGTATGACAATGTGAAATATAGCTAACAATGTTGTATTGTGTATTGACATTTTCTTAGAAGGTAGATCTTAAGAGTTCTCACCACAAGAAAGAAAGAGAGGAAGAAAGAAAGTAAGGAAGAAAGGGAAAAAAATTATATGAGATAATGGATATGTTAATCAACTGAATTGTGGTTGTTATTTCACAGTATATATACATATCAAATCATAACACTGTACACCTTAAATATGTCCAATTTTAAGTTGTCAATTGTTGTTCAGTAGTTAATCACATCCAACTCTTTGAGACTCCACGAACTGTAGCGCACCAGGCTTCCCTGTCCTTCACTGTCTCCCTGAGTTTGCGCAAACTCATGGCCACTGAGTCAGTGATGCCATCCCACCATCTCATCCTCTGTCATCCCTTTCTCCTCTTGTCCTCAGTCTTTCCCAGCATCAGGGTCTTTTCATGAACATGAACAGCATCTCTCTTGGACCTCCAAGAGCATCAGTTCTTTGGCACTCAGCTTTCTTGATAGTCCAACTCTCACATCCATACATGACTACTGGAAAAACCATAGCTTTGACTAGATGGACCTTTGTTGGCAAAGTAATGTCTCTGCATTTTAATATGCTGTCTGCTATGTCGCTTCAGTCGTATCCGACTCTGTGTGACCCCATAGACGGCAGCCCACCAAGCTCCCCCGTCCCTGGGATTCTCCAGGCAAGAACACTGGAGTGGGTTGCCATTTCCTTCTCCAATGCATGAAAGTGAAAAGTGAAAATGAAGTTGTTCAGTCGTGTCTGACTCTTAGCGACCCCATGGACTGCAGCCCACCAGGCTCCTCCGCCCATGGGATTTTCCAGGCAAGAGTACTGGAGTGGGGTGCCGTTGCCTTCTCCGAATATGCTGTCTAGGTTGGTTATAACTTTTCTTCCAAGGAGCAAGTGTCTTTTAATTTCATGGCTGAAGTCACCATCTGCAGTGATTTTGGAGCCCCCAAAAATAAAGTCTGTCACTGTTTCCACTGTTTCCCCATCTATTTCCCATGGAGTGATGGGACCAGATGCCATGATCTTCGGTTTCTGAATGCTGAGTTTTAAGTCAATTTTTTCACTCTCCTCTTCCACTTTCATCAAGAGGCTCTTTAGGTATTCTTCATTTTCTGCCATAAGGGTGGTGTCATCTGCGTATCTGAGGTTATTGATATTTCCCCTAGCAGTCTTGATTCCGGCTTGTGCTTCATCCAGTCCAGCATTTCTCATGATGTACTCTGCATATAAGTGAAATAAGCAGGGTGACAGTATATATCCTTGACTTACTCCTTTTCCTATTTGGAACCAGTCTGTTGTTCCATGTCCAGTTCTAACTGTTGCTTCTTGACCTGCATACAGATTTCTTAAGAGGCAGGTCAGGTGGTCTGGTATTCCCATCTCTTGAAGAATTTTCCACAGTTTGTTGTGATCCACACAGTCAAAGGCTTTGGCATAGTCAATAAAGCAGAAGTAGATGTATTTCTGGAGCTCTCTTACTTTTTCAATGATCCAGCGGATGTTGGCAACTTGATCTCTGGTTCTTCTGCCTTTTCTAAATCCAGCTTGAACATCTGGAAGTTCACAGTTCACACACTGATGAAACCTGGCTTGGAGAATTTTGAGCGTTACTTTACTAGCATGTGAGATGAGTGCAATTGTGCGGTAGTTTGAGCATTCTTTTACACTGCCTTTCTTTGGGATTGGAATGACAACTGACCTTTTCCCGTCCTGTGGCCACTGCTGAGTTTTCCAAATTTGCTGGCATATTGAGTGCAGCACTTTCACAGCATCATCTTTTCAGATTTGAAATAGCCCAACTGGAATTCCATCACCTTCACTAGCTTTGTTCATAGTGATGCTTCCTAAGGCCCACTTGACTTCACATTCCAGGATGTCTGGCTCTAGGTTAATGATCACACCATCGTGATTATCTGGGTCATGAAGATCTGTTTTGTATAGTTCGTCTGTGTATTCTTGCCACCTCTTCTTAATATCTTCTGCTTCTGTTAGGTCCATACCATTTCTGTCCTTTACTGTGCCCATCTTTGCATGAAATGTTCCCTTGGTATCTCTAATTTTCTTGAAGAGATCTCTAGTCTTTCCCATTCTATTGTTTTCCTTTATTTCTTTGCATCAATCACCGAGGAAGGCTTTCTTATCTCTCCTTACTATTCTTAGGAACTCTGCATTCAAATGGATATATCTTTCCTTTTCTCCTTTGCCTTTCACCTTTCTTCTTTTCATAGCTAATTGTAAGGCCTCCTTAGACAACCATTTTGCCTTTTTGTATTTATTTTTCTTGAGGATGGTCTTGATCCCTGCCTCCTGTACAATGTCACGAACCTCGGTCCATAGTTCTTCAGGCACTCTGTTTATCAGATCTAATCCAGTTGGCTTAAAGCTCAACATTCAGAAACCGAAGATCATGGCATCTGGTCCCATCACTTCATGGGAAATAGATGGGGAAACAGTGGAAACAGTGTCAGACTTTATTTTTCTGGGCTCCAAAATCACTGCAGATGGTGACTGCAGCCATGAAATTAAAAGACGCTTACTCCTTGGAAGGGAAGTTATGACCAACCTACATAGCATATTCAAAAGCAGAGACATTACTTTGCCAACAAAGGTTCGTCTAGTCAAGGCTATGGTTTTTCCTGTGGTCATGTATGGATGTGAGAGCTGGACTGTGAAGAAGGCTGAGTGCCGAAGAATTGATGCCTTTGAACTGTGGTGTTGGAGAAGACTCTTGAGAGTCCCTTGGACTGCAAGGAGATCCAACCAGTCCATTCTGAAGGAGATCAGCCCTGGGATTTCTTTGGAAGGAATGATGCTGAAGCTGAAACTCCAGTACTTTGGCCACCTCATGCGAAGAGCTGACTCATTGGAAAAGACTCTGATGCTGGGAGGGATTGGGGGCAGGAGGAGAAGGGGATGACAGAGGATGAGATGGCTGGATGGCATCACTGACTCGATGGACGTGAGTCTGAGTGAACTCAGGGAGTTTGTGATGGACAGGGAGGCCTGGCGTGCTGCGATTCATGGGGTTGCAAAGAGTCGGACACGACTGAGCGACTGAACTGAACTGAACTGAACTGAATCCCTTGAATCTATTTCTCACTTCCACTGTATAATCATAAGGGATTTGATTTAGGTCATACCTGAATGGTCTAATGGTTTTCCCTACTTTCTTCAGTTTTAGTCTGAATTTGACAATAAGAAGTTCATGATCTGAGCCACAGTCATCTCCCAGTCTTGTTTTTGCTGACTGTATAGAACTTCTCCATCTTTGGCTGCAAAGAATATCATCAATATGATTTCTGTATTGACAGTCTGGTGATGTACATGTGTGAGTCTTCTCTTGCGTTATTGGAAAAGGGTGTTTCCTGTGACCAGTGCGTTATCTTGGCAAAACTCTATTAGCCTTTGCCCTACTTCATTCTGTACTTGAAGGCCAAATTGCCTGTTACCCCAGGTATTTCTTGATTTCCTACTTTTGCATTCCAATCCCCTATAATGAAAAGGACATCTTTTTTGGGTGTTAGTTCTAGAAGGGCTTGTAGGTCTGCATAGAACCGTTCAGCTTCTTCAGCATTACTGGTTGGGGCAAAGACTTGGATTACTGTGATATTAAATGGTTTACCTTATAAACAGACAAATCATTCTATTGTTTTTGAGAATGTATCCAAGTACTGTGTTTTGGATTCTTTCTCTGACTATGATGGCTACTCCATTTATTCTAAGTGATTCTTGCCCACAATAGTAGATATAATGGTACAAAAATAAATCTGGTACCCTTCAGTTACTATCTCTTACCTCCAGCACTCCTCCCCTGGCTATAAACAACTAGTTATCTACTTTCCATCTCTACAGATTCTCTTCTCCTTCATAGGGCTTTTTGGTTTTGATTGTTGATGACTGTAGTTGTCCATTTGTTTAGGGAAAGTGAGAAACTTGGATCAAAAGTC
Source organism: Bubalus kerabau (assembly GCF_029407905.1). Lineage (NCBI taxonomy): Eukaryota > Metazoa > Chordata > Mammalia > Artiodactyla > Bovidae > Bubalus > Bubalus kerabau. The sequence continues at coordinate 9,321,810 of NC_073643.1, forward strand.
TTACTGGGACTGTATTAAGTGTGGGATGTCTATTAGACATTCAAGGGGAGATGTCAAATCAGCTGTAGAGTATGTCTCCTCATAGACTTAATGGCCTAGTAAAGTTCCCTTCAACCATATTAAAAGCATCCAACAAGTTGCATAATGATTTAGTAAATTAATGTACCATAAATGTTATGACATGAAATAGCATGCAAGGATAATTTTTTATTGAAAAAAGAGGATTATAAAAAGTGTATGGGTCTTGCTTCCATTTCCAAGAATACAGTGTATATTAATATATATAATAATATATATTTTGTTGGAATGCAGATAGGCTTGGAAGCAGATAGACTAGAAAAAACAGTGGTTACACCAGGTGTTGGGATTTGGCATGGTTTTATTCTTCTTAATTCGTTATTGTTTAAAGTGTCTCCAATAATAATGTGTTACTTAAATAGGATAAATTTATAAAAGTCTTTCCCAGCAGACTGAGGCTGGTTTATCTGTAAGATGAGGGATATCAAGGTGATTAGGGTGTTGAGGTACCATATGCAAAGGAGCAAAGTCAATGACGCCCCCGCCCAAGACCGAGGCGTGGGGGCACGAAGGGGCGGTCCAAAGGCCCCGCCCCTTGCTGTCACGTGCTCACCGGCAGCCAATGGCCGCCTCCGAGCCCACCTAGGGGACGGGGCGGGGCGCCCAGCTGTCGTCACCAGGACAACGGGCGTTGCCGGCGCCTTGTGACTCTGGGCTGTGGGCGTGCTTGCGGCTCTTCGGCCATGGTGAGTTTGGGGCCCTCGCAGCCCGGCCACCAGGCCCTTCCCCGCCCGAGCTGTGCCTCCGCGCGGCCGCCTGCTAGTCTGGGCGGGCGGTGCCGGGGTCGCCGAAAGGCCGAGCCGCGGCCTGCGGGGCTGCCGGGCAGGGCAGGGCTGGGCGGGCCCCCGGGAGGGGGAACCCTGGGGCAGGCGGAACGCCCGCCCGCTGTCCGGGAGCAGCGCGGAGAGTGCCGGGGTCACTGCGGGGACCCAGACCCGGCCGGCCGCCGGACAGCGTAATGCTGGTTCGCCCTAGCGAGCCTGATAAGCCACTCAGAGAGGGTGTGGTTAGGGGGAAAAAAAGGATATGTATGAATATCATCTACCACGTATAGTCATGTTAACACTATATTTCAGTCTGCGTGCTTCCTGTCCCATTTCTATGCAATTATGTACAAATAGGTATTTCTTTGAAATTCATCATTCTGACAGGTTTCTACAGCATGTGAAAATTTGAATTTGTCATTTTGGGGGTTCCTCACTCCTTTTTAAAAATGGGGCATTAAGGTGGTGTTTTTTTCTGAGTGCAGCACCCTCACTCGGGGATTTAATTCCTAATTAGTGCGTGGTAAACCCTTTAAATTATTACCTTTATTCAGTAACTTGAGGCTGAGTGGGCATCCCACCTGGACCTCATTAAGCTCGTTTATAACCCGAAGACTCGGCTCAGGTATTGGCTTGAATAGGCAAGGTTTAGGGAATTGTCAATCGAAGGTGTGAATTCTCCAGAAGCCTCCAAAAGGTGTAAAAGAAGAGCAGAGCTGGATTTTCTGCTTGGAGACACACCTTTGGTGTATTTGCGAGAGGGTGGGGGCGGGTGAGAGGAAAACGCTTAGTTCTGAGAAACAGTTTTTGTAATTGTTAGCAGTGTTACTAGATTTGCTGCTTACCTGCAGGGGTTAGTGGAAGAGCTACTAAACTGAGAGTGCCCGGTGCTCCCCAAGTGCCGGTAAGGCTTCTGGAGAGAGACGCTGCCCTTTGGAATCTTGGCTGGCTCCGTCTTGTCTTAGAAACTAAGCTACTAAGAGAACGTGGATGATTTGTATCTCATTGACCCCAGAAGAACAACTTCCAGCTGTGTGACCTGTTGATAGTAGGAAAAAAATACCCCATCACCCACAAATAACAGCAATGCCTTCTTTAGTCCCTGCATGTTTCTTTTAAATTCTGAGTTGCTTTAAGTGAAAATTAATGGAGCCAGAAGAATTTCAGGAAATGAATTTATAAAAAGCCAAGTCTTGTAACTGTTGCAGCGTCTTACTTTTTACATGTAATCTGTGAGAAAAGCTCTTACAATTCTGGCAAGGGGAAAGAACATTAAGGAGTTAACAGTTTCACAGCTTTCTCTCTGAGGGCTTATATTCCTCCAGTTGTCCCTTTTCTTTTCTTCTTTTTGGTCCGCCTGTTCCATCCTGATTCACTGTTGTGAATCAACAGTCCACCTTGATTCACGGTTGTAAATTTTAGAGTTTTATGTACTCTAAAAGCATCTTACTGTACTTGTGTACTACTGGTTGCTTTGCCAAACTTAGAAATGCTTTGGTTTTTATCTTTAAGCATTAAGAATTTAATTCATGGGAGGAATTTAAGTGAGTGGTAACCTGATGCCTAGGCTCCAGGGTAAAGGGGAGTGAGTGGTTAGTGTAGAGGGAGGATAAGGAGGCTGCTTCTATAATCCCCCAAATGTATTCCAGATATTAACATTACCCTTCCTTAAATGCTTGAATCTAAACATACAGCTTTAACATTTGATATTTATGGCGTTGTACGTGAATTTTTCTTCAGGGCTTCCCTGGCAGTCTGGTGATTAAGACTCCATGGCTTCCAATGCAGGAGATGTGGGTTTGATCTCTGGTCGAGGAACTAAGAAGTTTGTTTAGTTGCTCAGTTTTGATCCCATGGACTGTAGCCCACCAAGCCCCTCTATCCTTGGGATTCTCCAGGCAAAAATACTGGAGTGGGTTGCCATTTCCTTCTCCGGGTGATCTTCCCGACACAGGGATTGAACCCATTTCTCTGGCATTGGCAGGTGGATTCTTTACTGCTAAGCCACCAGGAAAGCCCTAAGATCCACATGCCATGCAGGAAAAAAGAAAAAAGAATTCAGTTAAGCCACTTGTTTTATTGCCTTTAAATGATAAATGACAGCTGACATTTATTGTGTACATTTTATGCATGAGACATTTTTATAAGCACCCCATGTGTCTTAAGTAACCATCACAACAACCTTAAAATACCGTTTCCACATTTTAGAGATGAGGAAATGAGGCACAGAGAGGTAAAGTAACTTGCCCCAGTCACCCAGTCAGATTTCAAAACCAGGCATCTTGTCTCAGAGCCTGCTTATGTAAACATTGGATTATGCTATAATGTATGGTGTCTTGTTATATGTTCCCTCCAAATATATGCTATTTTTCTGTTTGGAGATGAGTTTTCTCTTTTACTTGGATTTTAATGTTTTGTGTGCTTATGCGTATTTGTCTTTTGTTCTTGGCACTCGGCTGCACACTGTTGAGCAGAGTAGGCATGCCTAGCCTTCTCTGCTCTGCCTTTTCTTCTCTTTCACACAGATGAAAGGAAGAGGAATCAATGACGACAGATCATTGGATTAGGGTTCATACTCATGGCTGTAATAGCATTTAAAGTTTCTCCTGTCATTTCAGTTTGTGTTCAGGAATTGGCACCTGCTTTCTGTGAATCACAAAGGCTGGCTTTTTTTTTTTTTTTAATTGAAGTATAGTTGATTGACAGTGTTGTGCCAGTCTCTGCTGTACAGCAGTGTGATTCACTGTTTTATACACACACATACATTCTTTTTTAAATATTCTTTTTCGTTATGGTTGATCCCAGGAGACTGGATATAATTGACTGTGCTATACTGTAGGACCTGTTGTTTATCCGTTCTATATATGGGCTTCCCTGGTGGCTCAGAGGTTTAAAGCGTCTGCCTCCAGTGCAGGAGACCCGGGTTTGATCCCTGGGTCGGGAAGATCCCCTGGAGAAGGAAATGGTAACCCACTCTAGTATTCTTGCCTGGAGAATCCCATGGACAGAGAAGCCTGGTAGGCTGCAGCTTTTTTTTTTTTTTTAATTGAAGTGCAGTTGATTGACAGTGTTGTGCCAGTCTCTGCTGTACAGCAGTGTGACTCAGTTATACACACACGTACATATCAGCATACATCTGCTGACCCCAGCCTCCCACCCCAGCCCTCCCTCAGCCCCCACAAGTTTGTTCTCTTCGTCCACGTTGCTGAAAGGGCATTATTTCATTCTTTGCTATGACTGAGTAGTAGTCCATTGTATATATGTACCACACCTTCTTTATCCATTGACCTGTAAATGGATATTGAGGGTGTTTCTGGGTCTTGGCTATTGTAAATAATGCTGCTATGAACATAGCGGTGCAAATATCTTTTGAATTACAGTTTTATCTGGGTATATGCCCAGGAAGTGGGATTTTTGGATGATATGGTAATTCTCTTTTAAGTTTTCTGAGGATAAATCCATATTGTTTTCCACAGTGGCTGCATCAACTTGCATTTTCTCCAACAGTTTAGGAGGGTTTCCTTTTCTCCACACCTTCTCCAGCATTTGTTATTTGTAGATTTTTTGATGACGGCCATTCTGACCTATGTGAGTTGATACCCTGTTGTATTTTTTGGTTTGCATTTATAATGAACAATATTGAGCATCTTCTCATGTGTCTATTGGCCATTTATATGTCTTTTTTTGAGAAAAGTCTGTTAAGGTCTTCTGCCCAGTTTTGAGTTGGGTTGTTTGTGTTTTTGTTATTGAGCTGTATCAGCTGTTTGTGTGTTTGGGTGATTAAGCCCTTGTTGGTTGCAGCATTTGCAAATATTTTCTCTTGTTCCATAGGTTGTCTTTTCATTTTGCTTATGGTTTCTTTGCTGTGCAAATGCTTGTTGAGTTTGACTAGGTCTCATTTGTTTGTGTTTTTATTGCTATTGCCTTGGGAGACTGACCTAAGAAAATATTGTTATAAGACGAGCTTTTAACATAAAGCCATTAGACTTGAAGGATGAGACTATTTTTAAAAGTAAAATTTTATTTTCTGAGGTTTTTTCCTAATAATCCATTCAATTCAGTTGCGCAGTCATGTCCAACTCTTTGCAACCCCGTGGACTGCAGCACGCTAGGCCTCCCTGTCTATCACCAATTCCCGGAGCTTGCTCAGACTCATGTCCATCGAGTTGGTGATGTCATCCAACCATCTCATCCTCTGTCATCCCCTTCTCCTCCTGCCTTCAATCTTTCCCAGCATAGTTTTCATTTATTTTAGTTGTATATTCTAAAATTGTTACAAAAAGACATCAAAAAGCTTTAAACTTTAATTTGTATGGATCAAAATATATGTTGGATTACCTGTTGTCATCAGGTTTTTGTTAACTGCTTTCCACTTGAGCTTGTAAGGCAGATTTATTTTTTGGAAATATAAAACAGCATTGTATCATAGAATTTTCCCATTTTAATTGATTTCATTTGGAGTTCTCCCAGTATTGGCCTTTCTGTATTTGCCTGTGGTTAAGACTTCTCAGAGGTGTTGAGAAGCAGAATAAAGTATATTTTATTTTACCAACAGTTTTGGTCTCTTTGCCATTACATGGTGTAGTTAAGAGAGCTTATATAATGAGATCTTTGTTAATATCATGACAACAAGTTTCTCTCTTATTAATTTTCCTACTCTGGACAAAACTGGTCTCCTTTTTGGCTGCACTAAGGGGGTACATAATTTTTAGTAATTGTAACAATAACTCTCTTTCATAGAGCCCTTCCACTGTGTTCATTTTTAGGTTGAGCACTTCACATTTATCTCACTTAACCCTTCTAACATCCCTGTGAGATTGACATCCTTGTACTCACTTAATAGGCCCAGTTGTTTAGACAGTTTGCCCAAGGTCACATAGTTGGTGAGTGACAGCCAGGATTTGAACTCAAACAATCTGTCTCTAAAGTATGGCATTTTAAGCATTGCACCATGGCTTCTTCCCAAACTGAAGATTGTGCCTGGTGCCTGGCGTGCGGCTTTTCCAGTTCTCAGTGCTGCCCCTGTAATTGTGTCTTTCCATTGAATTTTCTGTCCCATGGTTTTCTGTCCAACAAATATTTGTGTATCTCAGTATGTGCCAGTCTGTCCTAGGCAGTGGGTATACAACCGTGAATGAAACAGGAAAGGCTCTGGCCTCGTGGAGTTACATTCTAGTGGTGGGAGGACAGATAATAAGCATATAGATAAGGTATAGATAAGAAGGGCTTTGGAGAAAAAGCTGAATAAGAGGAAGTTTTGAGGATGATGAGTGGATGAGAGGAGGGAGGACGTGATTTTTTTTTAAAAAAATACTTATTTGGCCGTGCTGGGTCTTCGTTGCAGCATGCAGGATCTTTAGTTGGGTCAAGCTCACCCTTATTTGTAGCATGTGAGATCTAGTTCCCTGACCAGAGATCACACCTGGGCCCCCTGCATTAGGAACTGGGAGTCCTAGCCACTGGACCACCAGGGGAGTCCCGGAACTTATTCCTTCTGTTGGAAGGGAAGGTGTCTCTGATAACGTGACATCTGAGCAGAGGATGTGGCCTGTGAATGCCTAGGAGAAAGACCGTTTCAGGAAGGAATACAAATGCAAAGGTCCCGAGGCACTGCCTGGTGTATTGGAGGAACAGCAAGGAAAACCTGGAGTGGAGTAAGATGAGCTTGGCAAGAGGGGAGGCCAAGTTAGTCAGGGAGACCAGATTGCAAAAGACGAACAAGCCATTTAAGGGAGTTTGCCTTCCATTTGAGGGGAGAGGAGGTGATTGACGGAGTTTAAGAAGAATGGCAGAGCATGGCTTTGCATTTCATAAAAGGACCATTCTGTCTGCTGTGTGGAAACTATATACGAGGTAGGAGTGAGGGGAGAAAGGACAAGAACAAAGGAAACCAGAGAAGGCGTTGTTTGGTTCAGTCATCCATGGGGTTGGCTGTGCAATAGAAAAGCAAGTGAAGAATGGTTCAGCGATTTGAGTCTGAGCAATAGTAACATGTTGTCATTTGCTGAGATGAAGACTATGGAAGGAGTAAATTTAGCAAGGGATGAAGAAAGGAGTTGGTTGTGGGCTTGATAAATTCGTGATCCTTATTAAACATCTAAAGTGAAAGATATCTAGAGACACAGAGTTACGTTTTCAGAAACAGTGGGATATTTTTAAAACGCAAACTGAATTGAATCTTGAAGTATTAGATTTGGAAGAGACTTTTTGAGTTTTTTTAGTACAATCCTTTCATTTTACAAACTAGAAATGCTGAGAAGTCAACTGCCTGCCACAGAGTTAAATAGCCTTTACTGCAGATTCTCCAGTACAAAGAACCCTTGACCTGGAGTCAGGAGATACAAGTTTATATTGTAGTTTTCCATTTTTTTTTTTTTTTTTTTTTCAGTTCTAAACCTTGGGTAAGTCATTTATCTGCTCCAAGTCTTTCTTCTATCAGAACAGATAATAAAGACTTCCACTGTTAGGATGTTGAAAGTTGCAAAAGCTAGACATTGCTGTTTCTACCCTAATGATGGGAAAAGGTTGAGAAGCTAGAAGATTGCAGTTCTCTAAAAACCGTCTAGAGAGCTGAGGTCACAAAGAAATCTACATGAATTAAAATTGAGGATGTAACATGCCCTTCCCAGAAAAAAGGAGACACATAGATACTTTGATCTGTGGAGGGGTCAGCAGGAGGAAGAAGAGTCTGCTATAGACAGCTCTTGGAGCAATCAGTCAACGTTTACTGACTGCTTGTGGGCTGGAGTGACCGCTGGAATCCTGAGGAGCCCCAGCCACAGAGCACGTTGCACCCACCTCTCTTTCCCTTGGGTCTTCGCTGAGTACATGCATGTAGACATGCCCTGGAGTGCAGGACCTTCCTGAGGTGGGCGATGCCTGCTGAAGGCCAGGGTCAGGGCAGGAGAATCAACAGAAATCTCTCTGAGGCACTAGGGGCTTTCCCCAAGTGTAAGGCAGGGCCACCATGGATAGGGGGCACAGCAGGGGAGCTGAGAAATGTCCCTCTGTGGCTATCCAGGCTTTCAATCAGGGAGGCAACAGGCTTTCAGGTGGCAGACAGAGGCAGAGAGAGAGATCTCCATAAGGCATGGACAGCAGAGGGTGCCACAGCAGAGCCAGCTCCCGGCTGACAGCCAGAGTGTAAAACAGAGATGGTGCTCTGTTTTCAGAAAGCTGGCACCTGGGTTGTAAAGCTCAACGAGATCTGTGACATTCACCAGTGCTCAGATCCCAACTTCTCCTGAAGGTGCATTTCTGATTGCACCCTAAAAAAAATTTAAAGCTGATCTTGAACTGAATCTAACTAGCGCTATAACACAGTTGAGACCCAGATCAACTAGAAATTAAAAGGATTCAGTGCCCGCTACCTTCACTGTAAGCAGCCTAATTGAAGGAGGAACTTTTCTTTATGGAGGTAAATGACTATACTTTAAAAAAAATTCAGGTATAATTGACATAATAACATATTAAAGTTGTACAACGTAATGATTTGAAATTTGTATATATTGCAAAATGATCACCGTAACAGGTCTAGTTAACATCTGTCACCATACATATAGGATTTTTGCCTTGTGATGAGAATTTTTAACATCTACTCTCCTAGCACTTTCAGATACGCCAAACAGTATTGTTAACTATAGTTACCATTCTGTATGTTACATGCCCAGGATTTATTCATTTTCTAACTAAAAATTTGTGCCTTTTGATTGTCTTTGGCTATTTTGTCCACCCTCCCATTCCCCAACTATGGAATCATAAATCTGTTATCTATGAGTTTATTTTTTTAAAAAGATTACACATATAAGTCAGATCATTTATCTTTTAATGTATTTGTCTTTCACTGTGTGACATTTCAGTTGGCATAGTGCCCTCAAAATCCTTCCGTGTTGTTGCAGGTGTCAAAATTTCCTTTTTTTAATGGCTGAATCATATTCCATTGTATATATCTATTATATTTTCCTTATCTATTAATTTATCAATAGGCAACCTATTTACATATCTTGACTTGTACATAATGCTTCAGTGAACATAGGAGCCCCTATCTCTTCAAATTATTGTTTTTGTTTTCTTCAGAAAAATCCCTAAAATTGGAATTCTTGGATCATAGGGTAGCCCTATTTTTAATTTTTTGGGGAAACTCCATACTGTTTTCCACAGAGACTGCATCAGTTTAGATTCCCACCAGCTGTGCGTGAGGGTTCCCTTTCCTCCACATTCTCACTGCTTGTTACTTGTTGTCTCTTTAATAATATCCATTCTGATAGGTATGAGGTGGTATCAGTATTTTGATTTGTATCAATATTTCCCTGATGATTAATGATGTTGAGGGCCTTTTCATGTACTTGTTGGCCATATCTTTGGAAAGACATCTGTATAGATCCTCTGCCCATTTTTTCATTAGATTTCTTGTTGAATATTAACTTCTTATTACATATGTTTAGCAGAATCATTCATAGATTGTATTTTTTGTTGGTGGTTTTCTTTGCTGCACAGAAGCATTTTAGTTTGACGTGGTCTGATGTATTTTTTGCTTTCGTGGCCTTATCTTTTGGTGTCAAGTCCAAAATCATGTCCATAACTTATGTCAAGGAGCTTACAACCTTTTTTTTTTTTCCTAGTTTTATTTTTTCTAGGAGTTTTTTTCAAGTCTTACATTCGAAGCTTATCATCCATTCTAAGTTAATTTTTGTGTATGGTGTAGGACAGGGGTCCACTTTCATTCTCTTGCAGGTGGCTGTTCAATTTTCTCAGCACCATTTATTAAAGAGACTACCTTTTTTTCCATGTGTATTCTTCCTTTGTCATAGATTAATTGACCCATAAGTGTGTGGGTTTATTTCTGGATTTCTTTTCTGTTCCATTGATATGTGTGAATGTTTTTCTGCCAATGCTATACTGTTTTGATAGCTTTGTAGTATAGTCAGAAGTCAGGGAACTTGAATCCTCCAGTTCTGTTCTTTCCCAAGATAGTTTTGGCTATTTGTGTGTTTATGTTTCCATACAAGTTCTGAGATTATTTGTTGCAGTTCTATAAAAAATTCCTGATATATTTTGATAGGGATTGCATTCAATCTGTAGGTTGTCTTGTATAGTATGGTCACTTTACCAGTACTAATTCTTCCTATATAAAACACGATATATTTTTTCATCTCTTTGTATTGTCTTCAGTTTCATCTTATAGTTTTATAGTCTTTTATAGACTTTCCACGGAGAAGGCAGTGGCACCCCACTCCAGTACTTTTGCCTGGAAAATCCCATGGACAGAGGAGCCTGGTAGGCTGCAGTCCATGGGGTTGCCAGAGTCAGACACGACTGAGTGACTTCCCTTTCCCTTTTTACTTTCATGCATTGGAGAAGGAAATGGCAACCCACTCCAGTGTTCTTGCCTGGAGAATCCCAGGGACAGGGGAGCCTGGTGGGCTTCCGTCTATGGGGTTGCACAGAGTCGGACACAACTGAAGCGACTTAGCAGCATAGACTTTCCAAGTACGGTTCTTTTACCTCCTTAGGTTTATTCGTAGTTACCTAATTTTTTTTTAATGAGATGGTAAAGGTGATTGTTTCCTTAACCTCTTTTATAGCTTGTTGTTAGTGCATAGAAATGCAACAAATTTCTATATCTTGTTAGCATTCTGCAGATTTACAAGATTCATTGATAAGCTTTAGTTGTTTTCTGGTGGCATCTTTCAGATTTTCTACATATAGTATCATGTAATCTGCAGACAGTGACAATTTTATTTCTTCCTTACCATTTTGGATATATTTCTTTTTCTTGTCTGATTGCTGTGGTTAGGACTTCCAATACTCTGTTGAATAAAAGTATTGAGAGTGGGCATCTGTGTTTTGTTTCTGATCTTAAAGAAAATGTTTTCAGCTTTTCACCATTGAGTATGATGTTAACTGTGGATTTGTCTTATGTGGCCTTTATTATGTTGATGTATGTTCCCTCTGTGCCCACTTTCTGGGGAATTTTGATCACAAATTTGCTGGGAGCCGGCATATTGCATATTGAGTGAGGATCTGTAATAGCTCAACTGGAATTCTATCACTGCTGGGAGCCAGCGTGAGGCACTCCGCCCATGACAAAGGTCATGAGGAAGGAGGCTCGGCATACGCAAAGGCGGGATCGAGCCTCAGGAGTCCCCCTGGAAATTCTCGAGCATCTACCCCCAAAACCAGAGTCTGCCTACTTTCTGCTTTGTGCTTTCACCTACACCTCTGACTTTATGGGGGGCTGTCTCCCACTACCTCTCTCTGAAAAAAGAGTTAGCTTACAGCTCCAGTTAATAATTCTTGGATGTGACAGTGTTTCAACCTACAAACTCCTTTGGAAATCCTCTAGCCTGCCTGAATGGGTTTTTCCGGCCACATGTGATTGTTCAGAGCCTCCCAACTGTGAGAGGCAAGAGATGTTCTAAACTGCCTAAACACAGATTCCTTTGAGTAGTTAAAAGATTGATTAGAAATTGTATTGGTGAAGGGTTTTTCACTTGTTGGGCCAATGTTTGCTGCTAAGTCTCCATACTCCTTACCTACTGTGTCCTTGGCAGTGTATTGATTGATATAATGGGTGTATAGAAATGTAAAATGCAGCTTTGTCCAATGCTTTTTGGAAGGCTGGCGCCTGACTTTGGAATAATCACCTTTAGAGAAAGATAAGTTTCTTAAAATGTTAACAGGCCTCCTGGCCAGAAGATGATGTCTATCACCTGAACTTTTGCATATGATAAGTTTACAGGAAAAAAGCCTGGCTTGCTGCATGACTCTACCCCTTCCCCCATTATCCTCTATGCATAACTTAAGGTATAAAAACTACTTTGGAAAATAAAGTGCGGGCCTTGTTCACTGAAACTTGGTCTCCCCATGTCACTCTCTCTCCCAAATTCCAGCTGAGTGTCCATCTGGAGCGCGGATGTCCTCTGCGACCATTTATTTGCCTGGGCTTTTAAGACCCACTCGAGAAGGTGTCTAAGGTGGGGCACCTTCCGCTATTCGAGAAGGCGCCTGCGGCCTCCGTGGTCAGAGCTAACCTGGTGTCACGGGTTATATTGATTTTCCGCGTAAACCAAGCCACTCAGCTTCTTTTCTCCACTGAATTTTCCTACTGAGCTATCCTTATTTCAGCCGCTTTTCTCCACTGAATTTCCTCACTGAGCTATCCTTATTCTATTACTCTTTATATCTTTGATGAATAAATAATTAAATAAGTCGCCGACGCCGTCCCCGCTTCGAATACCCTGGATCAGCCGGGGCTGGACCCCGGCACAAATTAATGTTGAATTTTGTCAAAAGCTTTTCCTGTGATTATTGCAATAATCATATGGTTTTTATTCTTCAGCTTGTTAATGTGTATTATGTCGATTTTTCAGATATTGAAAAATCCTTACATCCCTGGGATAAGTCCCTCTTGATTATGGTTTATGATTCTTTTAGTGTATTGTTGGGATCAGTTTGCTGATGTGTTGAAGATTCTTGCATTTATGTTCATCAGTGATATTGGCCTGTGAGTTTCTTTTTTAGTATCTTTGGTTCTAGTATCAGGGTGATGAGTGCCTCATAGAATGAGTTTGTAATTGTTCTTTCCTCTGCATGTTGTGTGTGTGTGAGAATTGTTTAAGGATAGGTGTTAGTAAACTTTTCCCTAAACGCTTTGTAAAACTCACCTATGATGCCATCTAGTCCTGGGCTCCATAGCCCCCGCTGCACCGTGTGGCTTGTGGGAACTTAGCTCTCTAACAGGGATTGAACCTAGGCCTTGGCAGTGAAAGCACAGACCTAGCCACGGGACCACTGGGGAGTCCCTGGGTCTGGACTTTTGCTTGTTGATAATTTCTGAATTACTGACTCAGTTTCATTACTGGTAACTTGTCTATTCATATTTCCTGCTTCTTCCTGTTCAGTCTTGGGAGATTGTACATTTATAAGAATTTGACCATTTCTTCCAGGTTTTTCATTTATTGGCATACATTGTTATATTAGCCTCTTATGATCTTTTGTATTTCTGTGGTATCATTTGTAACTTCTTTTTCATTTCTGATTTATTGAATTTTTTTCTTGATGAATTTGGCTAAAGGCTTATCAATTTTGTTTACATTTGCAAAGAACCAGATTTTAGTTATGTTGGTCTTTTCTGATTTTTTAAAGTCTATTTCATTTATTTCCGCTTTGATCTTCATGATTTCTTTCCTTCTACTAACTTTGCGTTTTGTTTATTCTTTGTTTTCTAGTTCCTTTAGGTGTAAGGTTAGGTTGCTTGAGATTTTTCTTGTTTCCTGAGGTAAACTTGCGTTGCTTTAAATTTCCCTCACTGCTTTTGCTGCATCCCATAGGTTTTGGATCTTTGTGTTTTTATTTTCATTTGTCTCTAGATATTCTTGATTTTCTTTTTGTTTTCTTTAATGATCCATCGGTTGTTTCGTAGCATGTTGTTTAACCTCCATGTGTGTGTGTTTTTATTCCTTGTAGTTGATTTCTAGTCTCATAGCATTGTGGTTGGAAAAGATACTTGATGTTATCAGTTTTCTTAAATTTACTGATGCTTGTTTTATGGCCTTAACATGTGGTCTATCCTGGAGAATGTTCCATGTGCACTTGAAAGACTGTGTATTCTGCTCCTTTTGGGTGGAATGCTCTGTATATATCAGTTAAGTCTATCACATCTAATATGTCATTTAAGGCCAGTTTTCCCTTATTGACTTTCTCTCTGGATGATCATTGATATACATGGGGTGTTAAAGTTCCCTACTATTATAATGTTACTGTTGATTTCTTTTTTTATGTCTGCTAATATTTGCCTTATGTATAAAGGTGCTCCTATGTTGGGAACACACATATTTATGAAGTTTGATGTAAAAATTTCTCAGTCGTGTCTGGCTCTTTGTGACCCCATGGACTATACAGTCCATGGAATTCTCCAGGCCAGAATACTGGAGGGGGTAGCCTTTCCCTTCTCCAGGGGATCTTCCCAACCCTAGGATCAAAGCCAGGTCTCCTGAATTGCAGGCAGATTCTTTACCAGCTGAGCCACTATTTTGTTCTTGGATTGATTCCTTGATCGTTATATAGTATCCTTCTTTGTCTTTGTAACAGTCTCTATTTTGAGGAAATTTGTTTTGCCCCATATAAGTATTGCTACTCCAGCTTCAGTTTGATTTCTCTTTGCATGGAATACCTTTTCTATCCCCTCAGTTTCAGTCTTTGTGTGTCTGAAGTGAGATCTGAAGTGAGTCTCTTGTAGGCAGCATAAATAAGGGTTTTGTTTTGTATCCATTCAGCCCCTCTGTGTCCTTTGATTGGAACATACAGTCTATTGCAGTTAAGGTAATTATTGATGCATATGTTCTTACTGCCATTTTGTTCATTGTTTGGGGGTGGTTTTATCTTTTTCTTTTGTTCTTGTTATTTGATGACTAGTGTTCTGTTCGGATTTTTTCTTTAAAAACATATTTATTTATTTGGCTGCACTGGGTCTTAGTTGCGGCATTTGGGATCTTTGCATCACGTGGCGTCTCTCGTTGCGGTGCACGGACTCTCCAGTTGTGGCGCGCGGGCTCAGCGCTTGTGGCGCGCGGGCTCTCTCTTTGGGGCACACGAGCTCCGGAATGCACAGGCTCAGTAGTGCCATGTGGGCTTAGTTGCTCTGCAAGCACGTGGGATGTTAGTTCCCTGACCAGGGGTCAGACTTGTGTCCCCTGTATTGCAAGATGGATTCTTAACCACTGGACCACCAGAGGTCCCTTTTTCTTTGTGCATGTATATGTGTGTGTGTGTATGTGTGTGTGTGTATTAGGTTTTTTGGTTTGTGGTTATTGTGAGATTTTTTAATAGCAATCTTTATGTGATTAAGTTGCTGATCTCTTAATTTCAAATGCATTTTTAAAACCCCTCATGATTACTGTTTTTTTATATCATACCTTTAATTTAATTGTTTTGTGTATCCCTTAACTGCTTAAGGGGTTTTGATATAGATGATTTTACTGTTTTTGTTTTTAACCTTCCTTCTCACTGTGCATGCTTGATTCCCTACCTTTATTGTATGTGTGTCTTTACCAATGATCTTTTTCATTTTGTAATTTTTATGTTTCCAATTGGGGCCTGCCTTTTTCACCTAGAGTAGTTCCTTAGTATTTAATATAAAGCTGGTTTGGTGGTGCTGAACTCTTTTAACTTCTGCTTGTTGATAAAACTTTTGATCTTTCTATCAAATCTGAAGGAGAGCCTTGCTGGATATTCTTGATTGTAGGTTCTTCAATTTCATCATTTAAAATATATCACTCTTTTGGCTGGCAGAGTTTCTGCTGAAAAATCAGGTCATAACCTTATGGGAGTGCCCCTGCTTTATTTACCCTTGCTGCTTTTAAGATTCTCTCTTTATCTTTATTTTTTGTCATTTTAATTACAATGTGTCTTGGTGTGTTCTTCGTTGGGTTTATCCTATATGGAACTCTCTGCCCTTCCTGAACTTGGATAAGTGTTTCTTTTCCCAGTTTGCAGAAGTTTTCAGCTATTATTTCTTCAGATATGTTCAACCCCCCCCCCCCCGCTTTTTTTTTTTTTTTTCAATTTCTCTTCTTTTGGGACCCCTATAATGTGAATATTAGTGTTCTTGATATTGTCCCAGAGGTCCCTTAGACTGTCCTCATTTAAAAAAATTTTTCTGTTCAGTGGTCATGATTTCCACTACTCTACCAGCTTGCTGATCCATTTTTCTGTATGTTTTAATCTACTGTTGATTCCTTCTAATATATTTTTCTTTTTAAAAATTAAAAAAAATTAATTGGTAGAAAATTGCTTTACAGAGTTGGTTTCTGCCATATGATGTGACTCTCTCATGATTATGTATATATCGTCTTCCTTTTGAGCCTCCACCATGCCATGCCCCCTCCCCCCAATCCTACCCCGCTAGGTCACCATAGAGTGCCAGGTGGGGCTCCCTGTGTTACAGAGCAACTTCCTACTAACTGTTTTACACATGATAATGTATATATGTCAAGGCTGCTTTCTCAACTCGTCCCACCCTCACCTCCCCCACTGTGTCACATGTCCATTCTCAACTAGGTTCATCAGTATGGTTTTTCGGTTGGTGCAAAAGTAATTATGGTTTCAGATCCTGAATGTTAAATCATCATAACTAGGCTCAAACACATCTTTATTAGTCAAAATAGGAACCATGACAATCAACATATTTTTGCAAATGAGAAATGTTTGTTTATTCCTGTAGCATAAAAAAAAAATCTGTGCTTCCAGATATGATGAACTCTTAGAAAGCATTTTCTGCATCCTCCTGGTTGTGGAAGCATTTTCCCTGCAAAAAGTTGATGAGATGCTTGACGAAGTAGTAGTCAGTTGGCGAGAGGTCAGGTGAATATGGCAGATGAGGCAAAACTTTGAACTTTGTTCAATTCATTGAACTTGCGACATGTTCATTATGTGACGTGGTCAGGCATTGTTGTGGAGAAGAATGGGTTCTATTCTGTTGCCCAGTGCCAACAGCAGGCGTTGCAGTTTTTCGTGCCTCTCACTGGTTTGCTGAGCATACTTCTCAGATGTAATGGTTTCACCGGGATTCAGAAAGCTGTAGTGGATCAGACGGGCATCAGACCACCAAACAGAGACCATGACCCCGATTTTTTGGTGCAAGTTTGGCTTTGGGAAGTGCTTTGGAGCTTCTTCTTGGTCCAGCCACTGAGCTGGTTGTCATCTAAAAGGCACTTTTCATCACACGTCACAATCAGATCAAGAAATGATTCATTGTTGTTGCATAGAATAAGAAAAGGTGACACTTTAAAGAATGATTTTATTTTGATTTGTGGTCAGCTTATGAGCCATCCACTTATTAAGGTTTGTCACCTTTCTGTTTTGCCTCAAATGCCAAATGACTGTAGAATGGTCGATGTTGAGTTCTTGGGCAACTTCCTGTGTGGTTGTAAGAGGATCAGCTTTGATGCTCCTCTCAGTTGATCATGTCAACTTCTAATGGCCAGCCACCACGCTTCTCATCTTGAGGATTCTCGTCTCCTTTGCAAAACTTCTTGAACCACCAACGCACTGTATGTTCATTAGCAGTTCCTGGTCTGGGTGCATTGTTGATATTGCAAGTTGTCTCTGCTGCTTTATAACCCATTTTGAACTCAAATAAGAAAATTGCTCGAATTTGCTATTTGTCTAAGATCATTACTCTAGGTCTAAAATACATATAAAATAAACAATAAGTAATAATTCATTAGCAAAAAGCATAAAGCAAGAATTATGCATTAAAATGATGTATAACATAACCACATTTATACAGAAATGTATTTAAATATCTAATGGCAAAATTCAACAATGCAAAACTGAAATTACTTTTGCACCAACCTAGTAGATTCCATATATGTGTGTTAATATGCGATGTATGTTTTTCTGACTTACTGCACTCTGTATAAGAGGCTCTAGGTTCATCCACCTCACTAAATCCAACTCAAATTCATTCCTTTTTATCGCTGAGTAATATTCCACTGTATATATGTATCACATCTTCTTTATCCATTCATTTGTAAATGTACATCTGGGTCGCTTCCAGGTCCTGGCTATTGTAAATATTGCTGCAATAAACATTGGGGTACATGTGTCTTTTAGAATTGTGGTTTTCCTTCTAGTATATTTTTCATTTCAGCTATTGTATTCTTCATCTCTGTCTTTTTAAATATATTTTTTCTCTTTGCTAAATATTTTTAACTTCTTGTTCTGTGCATCCATTATTCTCCTGAGTTCTTTGATTATCTTTACAGTCATTACCCTGAACTCTTTTTTGGGTGGATTGCCTGTTTCCACTTCACTAAGTTCTTCTGGGGTTGTATCATGTTCCTTCTCTGTTACCTCATTTTGCTTAAGTTGGTATTTATATTTTCACGTGTCTGGTGGGTTAATACATATCTTGACCTTGGAGAAACTGTTCTGTACAAGATGTCCTGTGTTGTCCCTGGCCTGTATGCTCTCGAGGTTTCCCCTGTGAGGGCTGTGTGGGTCTTTCGTTGTGGCAGGCTGACTGTGTGGGCGGTCTGGTAGGCTTGAGTGGCCTCTCCTCTAGTTGGTTACCTGCCCATGCCTTATGAAGAGGCTGTTGGGGCCCAGTCACCAGGCAGCTGACTGCGGTGCCCCAGGAGGCCTGGCCTAGTGCCTGTTCACCGGTGGGTGGGTGCAGTCAGGGTCCAGAAAACTCTGGGGCTGTAGTCCGTGTACTACTGGTGGGTGAAACCAGGTTTTGGTTTAATGCTGGATTACTTATGGTCCGAGTCAGGCCCTGGGGTCTGACCAGAGTGCCCGGGGATCACAGAGCTGGTGTCTGATAACTAATGTGTTGGGGGCTGGTGCGGGAGGTGTTTCCTGACACAGATATGGGGTCACGGGCATTCTGAGGCTGTGCTGGCCTGCTAGTAGGAAGGGTCAGGGCCAGCCGGTCCCAGGGTAGGGTCTGGCCTGCTGCGGGCAGGCCGGCTCTACAGACTAGGGCTCTCTTGCATCTTGTATCTGCCCCCAGGTAGGTGAGGCTTGTCCAGAGCCTGGAGTAGGACTGCTGGACAGTTTGGCTGGTGCCCGCCTGTGGGTGGGTGAAGCTGGGTCCTGTCCCTGTGACGGGCAGGGCTACGTCTAGAGGCGACTGTGGTCTCAGGAAGTTTTAGGCGGCCTGTCTGCTGACAGGTGGGGCTGTGTCCCTGTCCAGTTAGTTGCTTTGCCTGAGGTGTCCCAGCACTGGTCCCTACAGGCTGTTGGACGGGCCAGGTCCCTCAATGGGGCCTGCCAGAGCCCATGTTCGCCCAATAGGAGGAGCTCCCAAGAATGGCCTCTGCCAGTGTCTTTGTCCCCAGGGTGAGCCACAGCCCTGCTTCCCCCACCTCTCCAAGAGACTCCCTGAGACCAGCAGGCAGGTCTGGCCCTGGCTCCTGTCCAATAACTGCTTTGGCCCCGAGTTCCGGAACATGGCAGGTTTTGTGTGCTCCTTTCAAGAGCCTACTCCGTTTCCCTCAGTCCTTAGGGACTCCCAAGGCCAAGCCCCACCGACCTTCAAAGCCAGACTCTCTGGGGGCTGTCTTCTTGCTGCCTGACCCCAGGGCTGTGGAGCCTGATGTGGAGCTCGGCACGCTAACTCCTGGGAGAACCTCTGCAATGTAATCATCCTCCAGTTTGTGGGTTGCCATCTCTGTGGTGAGGGACCTGGTTATTTTGCCCCCTCCTGCCTGTCTGGTTGTAGTTCCCTCTTTATGTCTTTAGCTGTAGATTTTTTTCTGGTAGGTCCTGGTCTTTTTCATGGGTGGCTGTGATTTTGGTGTGCTTGTGAGAGGAGATAAGCTCATGGTCTTTCTGCTTTGCCATCTTGGCAAGTCTCTCCTCCCCTTCTGTCAGTTTTTTCAAAGAAACAGCTCTTGGTTTCATTGATCTTTGTAAAGTTCTGGGGTTTTTTACTCACAATTATTTGTTGTGAAATAACAAATTATGAGACATGGAAAGAAATAAAAAAGTGTGACCCATGGTTAGGAGAAGAGCTTAGAGAAACTGAGTCAGTGATGGGCCAGATGTTGAACAGTTGGAATGGATGAACAGTTGGAAAATTTTAACAGGAAAATGGAAGACTATAAAAAGATGTAACTGGGAATGCGGAAGTGATAGTACCGCGTTAGAAATTAAGTCTTCATTCGGTGGGCATAACAGCAGACTGGATATAGTTGGCAAACCCCAAGTAGAATAGGTACAAAGCTGAGAAGCATTGCTAACTCAGCAGTGTTAAATCTTCCAGTTCATGAACATGTAATGTGTTTCAGTTTAAGTCTGATTACTCACAACAGTGTTTAGTATAAGTTTTCAATATATAATATCGTGTACTTCTTTCCTTAAATGTATTCCTAAATAGGTTTTTTCTTACGCTGTTACAAATGAGATTATTTTCTTAATTTTATTTTAAGGTCGTTCATTGCTAATGTATGGAAATACAAATTATTTTTGTATAAATCCATGGTGTATTTGTATGTTAAATGTTTCAACCTTGCTGAATTCCGTGATTAATAGCTTTTTATGTCTTTTTTCTAGAATTTTCAGTGTACAGGATTGTGTCATCTGTAAACAGAAGTTGTTTTATTTCTTCCTTTTCAGTCAGCATGCCTTTTATTTATTTTCTTTGCTGAATAGCCTTGCCTGGAACCTCTAATACAGTGTAGGATAGAAGTGACTGTGTGTTAACTCTTCTCTAAATGTTTGCCATTCTTATTAAATGGTATAGAATATAAACTGTATTTATGTCTGTCAGTATTGGAGAATACTGACTTCATGAAATTAGTATCTTCGGTGGAAGATCGATTTACAGTTTTGTGTTGGTTTCTGCTCTACAGCAGTGAGAATCAGTCATAATCGTATCCTTGCCTTCCTGAGCTTCCTGGGGGCCATTTTGATCTACAAAATATGTAACTTTTTTTGATTGATTGAGGAACATTTTAATAATTTCACTTTTTTTATTCTTTTAGGTTTTCTCAAATAATGATGAAGGCCTTATTAACAAAAAGTTACCCAAAGAACTTCTTTTGAGGTAAGTGTAGGGATTTTGTATATGATTCGAAATGTAAAGATTTCAAGATTTCGTATATGATCCGGTCATCAAGTTCCAAGACAGTCTCCTTTCTCACTGTGAGTCCATAGCATAGAAAAACAGACAGAATTAGCCTAACTGACTTTCTGTTTTTGTTTTATAGAATGCTGTTCAGCTTGTTGTTAACTTTTACTTGGTCTAATCCAGAATGTACTAAGTATGTACGTAGCATTGGTCTGGATTCTTTTTGTAATGTGGTAAGTATTGTAATAATCTTCAGTAGGTGACACTGTTTGGGTATCAGTAGATTATCTCACAGTAACGCGAGGAGCGGTTATTAAGGCTGTGAGCTCCTGAAGTTATAGACGTTTAGATGTTTTCTGATAAATTGATTTTAAAGTAATTATACTATGAGTTCTTACTGAGCACTTAAAATGGTGTCAGCCCACATATTGATGTTATCCATTTTATGAGAATTATGTGCTAAGGGACTACTGTAGAACAGGCTTTTTGTCCTTTATTTTTAGTATTACAGAATATACAGGTAATGGTATTTTGCTTGGCATTTTGCCAAGTAAAGCTATCAACCAACACTTGTTGATCCTCAGACACTGCAGTTTCCTTTCATACTCAGCAAGCATCAAGGAAACCTTATTTTAGTTTTGGATGTTACATTTTAATTGTTAACAAACAGTTAATACATGAATGCATGATAATCTTAGGAGTGGCATTTCCCAAACGTCTCATATCAGTAATGTTTCACAAAACGAAACAAAAAACAGGTTTTGTGATCAATAAGTATGGGAAACACAAGGTAAACAAAACCAATTTCTTTACTGCATGCCCTCTCAGAGCCTTAATAGGCTAATATGCACGGTGATGCTCCCAGATGAAGAACTGTGGCATTTCAAACTTACTGACCTTGGAACTCTTAATAATCCTTGGAAATTTGCGGGGGAGATGCTGACATACAGTAAGAAATTGACTAGCTGACCCCATACCCTGCCTGTGCGTGATCTCATTTTAACATCGGGGGATGAGTATGTGTGTTCTGTTGACATGCCGGACTTGCTCTGTAAATGCCACGGACGGCTCGCCTTTGCCGTTTCAGTGTTTAAGCCTCCTGTTCTTGAGTCTGGAATGGGGTGAAGATTTAGTGTCTTGGGGTGATGATCACATTTTAGGGGCTTCAGGATGGCATTTCATTAGTCATCAGGTGTTGCCATGAGCTCGTTCTGCTCAGTTAATAAAAAAGAAAATTAAGTCATGGCAGAATCATATGAAAGATACAGCAATTACGTTTTATTTGAACAAAATAAATATTTGCTTGGCTAAGAGAGAATATTCTTTGGGTATAATGACCATTTTAAAGTTCCGAAAGTGGTGACAAGGAAGGAGGGATATATGTTTATCATATACACCCACATGGCCCTGGTCAAGCACAGAGAGCCGTGGAGCCAGCGTGCTTCGGGTGGGCTGGCTGTGGCCGTGCGGCTGTTGGGGGTGCCATCCACAACAAGCCAGAGTGAGCGGCGTTTCCAGAGTCGTGCAGTGTTGCCCTCTCGGTCTGAGCACTTTTCTAGCACAGACATCAAACCTTAGTGTGAATATGTCATTTATACCCCGGGAGACTCATAACCAGCTTCAGGCCGACGCACATTAGTCATTCAGCACTGGAGTGTGATTAAACTCCACCCTTCTCCTGAATACTGCTGCTCTTTGTGACTCAAGGCTGCTAACTTAATATTTTTTCCCTTCTGGTAGAATTAGCTCTTACACTGTACTCAGCCATGGTACTGTTTCTACCTATTGACCAAAAGGGAGGAGGAGTTGGAGTGGGGAGCGCTGTGGAATTATATAACTTTCTGTGCTGGTGTGATTTCTGAACTGCTGTTTTAAAAATTTTGATTCTTTTAAGGATCCATGATGGACCCAGCTTTCAAAAATCCTGGAGTCACAGTTTTTGAATCATGCTAAGGCTCACACATTGATCATTTTTTTAAAAAAGAATTGTCATTTGAGAGCAAATGTTCATAACATTTTTATTCGTAGATTTGCATTCCCACTTCTTTCCTTATTTTGGAGTCTGTAAGGGGAAGTTAAAATTTAAAGGACTGCCACGGTAGGTCTTCTCTGACTCTTGGGTCTCAGACCTAACTCCAGCCAGATTTTAATTTTTGTTAGCCTTTAAATCATTTCTATCATTTTACTCTCAGATTTTCTATTCTCAGTAGTAATAGCTTTCCTTTTCCCAGCTACTCTTTTTAAGCAAAAGTTTGAAGAAGAGTTTGAGCCAGGTTGCCAAAGCAGACATCTTTGTCGTACGTTAATTCCACAACAAAGTGAATGAGTGCTACAGAGTCCCCACCTCACGAAGCTTAAGTGCTGATTGCTTTTGCTAAGTTCAGTGATGTCTTCATACTTTCAGCCTGTCTTCAGCTTACATTTTTACTTCATATTTTGAACTTCTTTGTGACAGAGCAGACTGTTGTTTCTGTTCTTATTGAATTCCTGTTTACTTTCCATCCTCATCAATAGGTGTGAATTCTTTGACTTTATGATAATCTTACTTACTTGCTGCCAAAGTCATTTTCTCCTCTGCCATTTTTTACTGCATCTGTTACTACCCTCTTAAATTCTCTGCTCGCCTCCGTTACTGATCATATCCAGTGAAGTCTGAGCGTACTCTGGAACCATTAACAAGCATAACCTAGAATTATGTACTCCATCACTTTATATCACTTCACATCCAGTCAGAAAAATCTGTTTTTTTAATCTGATCATCTTATTTCTAGTTTTAAGATCCCTCAATATTATTAATTCACGGACTTCTTCTGCTACCCATTTTTAGTTTGTTACTTAACAATCATTGACAATTTTGCTCTTTCTGTCCTGGTTTCACTTATAAAATAAGGATGTTAAAGTTCTCCCTCTACCCTTCGCGCGCACACACAGTTCAACAAACAGCTTGTAATTTTGCTGTTCCTGGAATCAGTTATATAATGCTTATAATAATGGAAATGTATAGTTTGTTATAATCTCTGTATCTGTTACTGAGTTGGGTTGTCCTTGCTTATACTTGTCTTCATTGTTATTGGATATATTACTTTTGGAGCTTGACTTGCTTGAGATTTCTACTCTCCTCATTTACTGGTTGTGTGACCTTAAAGTGACTTCACTGTCCAGGCCTAATTTCCCATATCTGTAATAGTAATAGTTCTTACTTTAAGGGGCTGTTGGTAGCTCTGAGCATATGGCATTTAATAAATGCTAAATAAATGTTTTATTATTGTATAATATCAATTTTGGGTGTCTGAGTACTTAATAAATACTGTTGACAGTACAGTTAGTTTTCATACAAATAGTTGATAAAAGCAGGCTATCCTGATACGTATCTTAACGTATGCTACTGCTAACGATCTCAGTAAAGGACCTGGTTATTAAGCGAGTTAATATGGCCTGCTGCTTCATTTCATCAACTTGCACTAATTTAATCTCAATAGAAATTGCACACTACCATCTGACATTAAACTGACAACTTTTGGCGCTTGAGCAGAGTAGTGGTGGTAATTATGACAACTGATAATTATTTTGTATTATTAAGAAGGCAGTCTCTTGGAAAGAACCATTCCTCTTGAGAAAAGCAGTCTGGCATGAGCAAGTATTGGCCCACAATTCAGGTTTCAAACTGTAAGATTAATTTGTTTGACGTTAAGTTTTTACTTCTCTTATGGGCTTCCCGGGTAGCTCATACAGTAAAGAATCTGCCTGTAGTGTGGGAGACCTGGTTTGATCCCTGGGCTGGGAAGATTCCCCTGGAGAAGGGCATGGCAACCCACTCCAGTATTCTTGCCTGGAGAATTCCATGAACAGAGGAGCCTGGTGGGCTACAGTCCATGGGGTCATAAACAGTAGGACACGACTGAGCGACTAACATACACATACACACACATACGTGGTTGTTTTCAGATTTTAGTGCTGAAATGAAAATGCATGTAAACAGCTTCATAGGAATAGGGAGTGCTACATGCAGTAAATATTTTAAAACATTGTGAGAAGACATGGCTCTTGTTAGTAATGAATAATAATGAAAGAAATCTTGTTAGACATATTTTTAAAAACCAAATCACCATTATCTATGTAATTTTCTTTCCTTTTAAAATGTATGTGGATCCATGACAAAATTAAGTCCTCAGTGTGTTTGTGGGCTTGATGAAGAAGGATTGATTGCCCCAAACAGGAGAGCTGTGCCTAATAATTTTGGCAAATGGAATCAACTACATAATTACATATAATTTGGCAGTTTTGCTAGTTTGCTAGGGAAAATTATAAAATAACTAGCACTTAAATTTTTAAATTTCCCTTTTCTAAAATTTATAAGCCAATTCCATGAGTGAAAATAATTGTGGTTTTTGTTGTAATTATTAAGTTATAGCCCAGTGCCTATCTGTGATCAAGGGGCCCTGGGGAGCAGTGCAGTAAAGGGCTCATTCCTGTTTGGGGCATCATTAAATGGGCGTTCTTGCCTGCTGGCTGGTTGTAGTACTCCATGGACTTTTTCAAGGACTGGTACCTTCTGCTGTCTGTGGTGCCTTTATATATATTTCAAGGCAACCAAACAGGTAAGATGCTCTTTTAGGGGTACATACTGCAAATTGGGCCTCCCTGGTGGCTCAGATGGTAAAGGCAACCAAACAGGTAAGATGCTCTTTTAGGGGTACATACTGCAAATTGGGCCTCCCTGGTGGCTCAGATGGTAAAGGCAACCAAACAGGTAAGATGCTCTTTTAGGGGTACATACTGCAAATTGGGCCTCCCTGGTGGCTCAGATGGTAAAGAATCCACCTGCAGTGCAGGAGACCTGGGTTCAGTCCCTGGGTCAGGAAGATCCCCTGGGGAAGGGAATGGCAACCCGCTCCAATATTCCTGCCTGGAGAATTCCATGAACAGAGGAGCCTGGTGGGCTACAGTCCATGGGGTCGCAAAGAGTTGGACACGACTGAGTGACTAACAAGTAGTCATAGAACTTCAAATACAGGTTTAAACATCTATGCAGATTTTTTTTTTGTTAAAGAGGTTTTTTTTCCTTTTGGTTTGTTCATGTTTATTGTTGTTTTACCTTGTATGAGGCTATACAGGACTGAATTAATATATGTTGAAATTAGATGCAGATGCTTAAAGGCCCTTCCCTCTGTATACTATTATGTATTATTTTAAGGTTAGCATCTAAGTCCAAATCATGGCAGAGGCAAATTGTCCTCTGGTTAGGGTTATGCTTACAATTAAAACTCTGATGATGGCTTTGGATTTTTAAATCTACATTGGGGTGGCATGAAGCGTGAATAGAACTCCACAGATAAGGGTAAAACTAGTACATTCTACTCTAGAGTGTTATCCCTGGAAAGTTATGTTAGAGAGCTGTTAATTTAAAAGCTGTGAATTCAGTAGTTACAACAGAAAAGATTGGCAAATTTGATTCTCTGAATAGTAAAATATGGCAAAATATGCCATACCAAATATAAGCAGCATAGTGGTAGATGAAGTAATTCAAATATGCATTATAGGAGAAGGCTATCTTCTTCAACATATACACAAATTATTAAAAATTATTAAGAAACAGATGGATTAACTCTTAGAAAAATTTGAAGAGGGTCTGAACAAAGGAGGAAATACAGATAGTCAGTAAATATATTGAGTTGAGTTGCCAGAGGTCATAAGCTTGAAAGGTTGTTGAGCTGTGAAAGACGCCAGGATTCTTGGCCTCCAGAGGAGAGGAATTCAACTCAGGGCCAGTGACGAGGCTTGATCGCTCAGAGCTTTTGTGTAATGAAGTATTTTTAAAGTATAAAAGAGATAGAGAAAACTTCTGACATAGACATCAGAAGGGGGCAGAAAGAGTACCCCCCTGCTAGCCTTTAGCAGTATGTTATATACCTATCAGCAGGCTGCTAATTAGAGAAAGGAAATGTCTCAAAACTCAGAGTGGCACCAGGCTCCTCACCCACAACATGCATTTTGAGATAACATTGGCACAATGTGAGTCATCCCAGGCCATAAAACGATTGACATGAATCTTGAAGAAAGGCAGGTTTCCAAGTAAGTACATAGTTTCATTAACACAGATCAGGAGAACAATGTTTGAGTAAAACATACTGGTTTATTGAGCCCTTTTTGGTTCTGAGTCTTAAGAGGATCAGACTTGAAGAAAGACTAGGGTAAATACATAGTTCATTAACATAGCTTAAGAACATTTCTGTAAGAAAAACGCATTAGTTAGCTCAAGGTTTGAAAAAAGTTAAGTTCAAGTGTAACCAGGTGTCTTCATGGTAACACAGAATTTTAAGAGAAACCTCCTTTTAATTATGCATCAGTTCAGTTGCTCAGTCGTGTCCGACTCTTTGTGACCCCATGAAGCAGCATGCCAGGCCTCCCTGTCCACCACCAACTCCCAGACAAAAATCTGAGACTTGTAGTTTGTTTCCTCCTGCCGCTTAAGAGAGAGAGAAAAAACGCCTGACACTTGCAGCCTATTTTCTCCATTTGGAGACCCCTTAGCCTTTCTGCCTGTTACCCTCTCAGGCTGTACAAATATTTAACTTCATATAGTAATATTTGTTTTTCCAAAGTGGTCTTATCAATTTGCATCCATACAGACAATGGATAAGAGACTCAGTTGAGTTGTTCTTTCTAATTTTAAATGCTGTATGTGTCTTAAATATAGACTGACATCTCATTGTGCTGTTGATTTGAATTTCCCTAAATTCTAATGATGTTGAGCATCTGTTTATACATTTGTCACTCACATGTGTTTCTTCTTGGGTGAGGTGCATGTATATATTTTTTGCCTATTGCCTATAAAAAAACACCATTTTGCCTACTGTTTATTATTGGTTTGTAGGCGTTTTCTTTCCCTTCCTTGTTTTTGTTTATTTATAGTCTGCGTTGGGTCTTTGTTGCTGCTCTCGGGCTTTCTTTAGTTGTGGTGAGTGGGACGCTGTTTCCCAGTTGCGGTGCGTGGGCTTGTTGCCGAGGCTTCTCTCATTGCGGAGCACAGGCTCTGGGTGCACGGGCTTCGGTGGCTGTGGCCAGTGGGCCCGGGAGTTGCGGTGCACTTGCTTAGTTGCTCTGAAGCACGTGGGCTCTTCCTGGACCAGGGATCGAGTCGGTGTCCCCTGCACTGCAAGGCAGATTCTTAACCCCTGGACCACCAGGAAGGCCCCCCATTCTTGTTCTTAATATTACTGAATCCTCTACAGGTTTTCATTCAGTTTTTTCAAGTAATAGCTCAATAAACTTTGTAAGAGGACAATTGGGGGTTTTAATGATTAAAGTGAGTATTTTATTCACTATGATGATTATTGCAGTTTTCTATTTTTTAATTTCTTTTTTATCTAATTTTGCTTCTCTCCAGCTTAAAACTTTCCCTGTTGCCTTTACTGTAAAGTCCACGTAAATTGTTAAGACTTATTCTCCCAGAACTTTCCACTTACTATTTCTTACTGTATTTCCTCTCTCACTCTTTTCCAACTTTCTTGTAAACTCTGATAGCTGATTTACTTCCAGCCCCTGAAAATGTCATTTAATTTGTTCTCTCCCATAGTCATTCTGCTTTCTTGGAAGTGCCAGTCTCAATTTATTTTTTATTGATGTGTAGTTGAACTACAATGTTGTGTTAATTACTGCTGTACAGCAAAGAGACTCAGTTTATATATATATATATATATTCAGTTGTATACGGTTTGCAACACCATGGACTATAGCCCGCCAGGCTCCTCTGTCCATGAGATTATCCAAGCAAGAATGCAAGAGTGGGTTGGCATTTCCTCCCCCAGGGGAATGATCAGCCAGAATAGAAAAGAGTATGTGCGTTCTTTTTCATGTTCTTTCCCAGTGTGGTTCAGCACGGGATGTGCCTGGCATGGGCTCTGCTTTGCAGCGCGGCCGTGCTGTTTATCCGTTCTGTGTGTCTCCGTTTGCATGTGCTGACCCCACACTGCTAACCCGACCCGCCCCCACCCGTCTCCCTCTGAGAACAAGTCTACTCTCTATGTCCCCGATTCTGTTTCTGTCTCATAGATAGGTTCATTTGTGCCAGATTTTCGATTCTGCATATGTGATATCATGCAGTATTTGTCTTCCTCTTTCTGACTGAGTTTGGTAGTTTGTATTTGCATCCATGTTACGGCGAATGGCATTATGTCATTCTTTTTTATTGCTGAGCAGTATTTCTCTGTATATATGTACCACATCTTCCATATCCACTCATCTGTCAATGGACGTAATTCAAGTTGTTTTCATTTCTTGGTTGTCGTGCACAGTACTGCTGTGAGCATAGGTGTACATGTATCTTTCTGAATTACAGTTTTGTCTGGATATATGCCCAGGAGTAGGGTCGCTGGATCATATGGTCGTTCTGTTTTTAGTTTTGTGAGGAACTTCCATACGGTTTTGCACCGTAGCTGCACCAGCTTACCTCTGCACCAGCAGCGTAGGAGGGTTCCGCTTTCCCCACCCCCTCCAGTGTTTGTTGTTTGTAGAGAAGGTGCCAGTCTTCTGTTCACCCCGTGTTTCACCTAGTTCAGCCTAAGGCTTTCTCTCAGTTCAGGACCGTGTTCACGCTTTCCTGAGTGTGTGTATAGGTTCTTTACACACTTTATAATTTCTTGTGTTTGTCCTGGACTTTATGTTGCATAACACAGTAAATCTAATCTTTAAAAAATTGAGGTTTTATATATATATAGTTGATACAGGTGTAAAATATAATGATTTGATATTTGCACATAACTGCAAAATGATCACCACATTAAGTCTAGTTAACACCTGTCACCACACATAGTTACAAAACTTTTTTCTTATGATGAGAACTTTTAAGATTTACTCTCAGCAACTTTTAAATATGGAATACAGTATTATTACGTATAATTACCATGCTGTGTATTATACCCCCATAATGTTTACTTTGTAACTGAAATTGTACCTTTTGACCCCATTTACCCGTTTTGCTCACTCCTGCACCTCTGGCAACCACAAATCTGTTCTCTGTATCTTTGAGATCAGGTGTGTGTGTGTGTGTGTGTCTGTTTACAATCCTACATGTGAGAGAGATCATAAGGTATTTGTTTTTCTCTGTGTGACTTATTTCACTTAGCATAATGCCCTCAAGATCTGCCTGTGTTGTCACAAATGGCAGTTTTCATTCTTTTTTATTGCTGAACAATTATCATATATAACACCACATCTCACGTTTTTTATTTGTTTTACTTCTTTTTATTTGTTTTACTTCTTTGGCTGTGCTGGGTCTTAGCTGCCGCACACAGAATCTTTTCTTTTATGGCATGTGGGATCTAGTTCCCTGACCAGGGATCAAACCTGGGCCCCCTGCACTGGGGTCATGGAGTCTTAGCCGCGGACCATGAGGGAAGTCCCCACATTTTGTAATTTATCGTCCATTGATAGACAGGCACTTAAGTTGCTTCTGTAGCTTAGCTGTTGTAAGTAATGCTGCAGTGAACGTGGTTGGTGTGTGTGTCTTTGGTCCAGTCTTATGCTTTCGTTTTCTCTAGACGACTATCCCCAAGTAGCACTGCTGGGTCATACGGTGGTTGTACTTTGAGGTTTTGAGGACCTGCCACACTGTTGTCCACAGTGGCTGTACCAGCTTACATCCCGTAACAGCGCCCAAGGTTTCCTTTTTCTCCGCCTCCTCACCCATACTTATATCTTGCCTTTTGGATACAGCCTTTCCAGTAGGTGCAAGGTGTTACCTCACTGTGATTTTGATTTGCATTACACTGAGGACTAGTCTTGTGGAGCACCTTTTCCAAGTGCCTCTTGGCCATTAGTGTGTCTTCTTTGGAAAAAGTTCTACTTGGATCCTCTACCCATGTTTAAACTTAATTCTTTGGTTTCTTGCTGTTGGGTTGTAGGAGTTCTTTGTATATTGTATATGGTTTGCAAATATTTTCTCCTAGTCGGTAGGTTGCCTTTTCATTTTGTTGATGGTTTCCTTTGTTGTGCAGAAGTTTTCTAGTCTGATGTAGTTCTTTTATTTCTTTTAGCTTTGGTTGTCAAATCCAAAAAATCATTTCTAAGACCTCGGTCAAGAAGCTAACTGCCTATGTTTTCTTCTGGGAGTTTTATGGTTTTAGGTCTAATGTTTCAGTCTTTGATCCATTTTAGTTTTTGTGGTTATAAGACAGTGGTCCAGCTTCATTCTTTTGCATGTGGCTGTCCAGTTTTCCAAGCACCATTTATTGAAGAGGCTGCTCTTTCCCCATTGTATATCTTGGGTCCTTTATCATAAATTAATTGACCATATATGTATGGGTTTGTTCCTGGACTCTTTGTTGTTTCATTGATCTGTGTATCTGTTTTTATGCCAATTAGCATATATGTATGTATGTGTAGTCGGTGGGCTTGTCTTAGATATATGTAGATTATCTGTGAATGTATACTTACAAAAATGTATTGTGTAGGCCTATGTATGTCTGTGTGTGAGAACGTTCAGGGCAGAGAAAAAAAACTTCCAAAAACCATACTATATTTGGGAAACCTTGTAGTTTAGTTTCCTCCTCATGGCCCATGTATGTATTTATTTATGCTTATTTGAAAGTGCATGAAACTTAGCCTTTTCTTCTGAGCTTTTCCCTGCTGCTAAGTCGCTTCAGTCATGTCCGACTCTGTGTGACCCCATAGATGGCAGCCCGCCAGGCTCCCCCGTTCCTGGGATTCTCCAGGCAAGAACCCTGGAGTGGGTTGCCATTTCCTTCTCCAATGCATGAAAGTGAAAAGTGAAAGTGAAGTAGCTCAGTTGTGTCCAAACCATGGGGTCCAAACCGACTCCATGGACTGCAGCCTTCCAGGCTCTTCCATCCATAGGATTTTCCAAGCAGGAGTACTGGAGTGTGGTGCCATTGCCTTCCCCGGAGCTTTTCCCTACCTAACATTTAATGATTACGCTCCCCTTTTACCAAATACTTTTCATAATCACCACTTCAGTGGCTGCTTAATATTCCATGAAGTTGATAACTAATGATTTACTTAACCTTTTTGTTGCTTTTTAAAATTGTAGATAAAACTGAAATAACCACTTAAAAATGTTTCTTTTGTTGAATTATTTCTTTATGATAACTTCCTGAAATGGAATTACTGGATTAAATGAGGACATTTTTACAGCTCTTGATAAAGCCACTGTTTCCAGAGGTTGTCACGGTTGAAAGATATATATGTTCAACATATAACTGTATAAATTTAAGTTGTACAACATGTTGATCAGGTCCATTCATATATTGTAATGTAATTGCCATTGTAGTGTTAGCTAGCACCTCTGCTGCTGCTGCTGCTAAGTCGCTTCAGTTGTGTCCGTCTCTGTGCGACCCCATAGACGGCAGCCCACCAGGCTCCCCCGTCCCTGGGATTCTCCAGGCAAGAACACTGGAGTGGGTTGCCATTTCCTCCTCTAATGCATGAAAGTGAAAAGTGAAAGTGAAGTCGCTTTGTCATGTCCGACTCTTAGCGACCCCATGGACTGCAGCCTACCAGGCT
This sequence comes from Bubalus kerabau, assembly GCF_029407905.1. Taxonomy (NCBI): domain Eukaryota; kingdom Metazoa; phylum Chordata; class Mammalia; order Artiodactyla; family Bovidae; genus Bubalus; species Bubalus kerabau. The sequence continues at coordinate 9,353,751 of NC_073643.1, forward strand.
CCTCCGTCCATGGGATTTTCCAGGCAAGAGTACTGGAGTGGGGTGCCATTGCCTTCTCCCAGCACCTCTGCATATCATGTAATTACCATTTATTTGGGGGGAATAATTAAGACCTAGTCTTTTAGAAAGTTTGGTGTTTTATTACAGTGTTGTTATCTATAATCACTATATTGTTTATTAGATCTCTGTGCTATGTTATGCTAAGTCACTTCAGTTGTGTCCGACTCTGAGTGACCCCATAGATGGCAGCCCACCAGGCTCCCCGTCCCTGGGACTCTCCAGGCAAGAACACTGGATTGGGTTGCCATTTCCTTCTCCAATGCATGAAAGTGAAAAGAGAAAGTGAAGTCGCTGAGTCGTGTCCGACTCTTAGCAACCCCATGGACTGCAGCCTACCAGGCTCCTCCGTCCATGGGATTTTCCAGGCAAGAGTACTGGAGTGGGGTGCCATTGCCTCTCAGCAACAGTTGGAGACAATGAAAAGGCCATTTAAGCCATGTTAATTAGATCTCTAGGACTTACTTATATACTAGTTGGAAATTTGTACCCTTAAAACAAGATCTCTCCTGTTCTCCCACCCCCAGACTCTGTAGCCGCATCTTTTCTGAGCCTGGCTTTCCTTTTGGGCCCACATGTAAGTGATACTGCACAGTGTTTGCCTGTCTCTGACTTATCTTCGCAGTGTCCTCAGAGACCGTGTTGTCACAAATGGCAAGACTTTCTTCTTTCTCATGGCTGAGCAACGTTGTGCTGTATCAGCAGGCCACGTCTTTAGCTGTGAATCCGCTGACAGGCGCTCAGGGTGTTCCCACGTCTCGGCTGTAGTGAGCGATGCTGCAGTAAACACGGGAGTGCGCACATCTCTTCAGTGCCCTGTTTTCATTTCATATATTCAGAAATTGAATTGCTGGATCATATGGTAATGCTATTTAAAATGTTTCCAGGAACCTTTCATATTGTTTTCTGAGGTGGCTGAACTAAATTACTTTCCTGCCAACAGTGTACAAAGGTTCCCTTTTCCCCACATCCTCACCAACACTTGTTTTATCTTTTTGATGACATTGGTGTACTTTTTTCTATTTTTTCTTTGTTTTCTTTTTTTAAAACAAATTTCCCTTCTAGCTTTTTAAATCCCTCTCCCCCCTTTTTTTCCTTTCTTTGGGCTAATTGTGTTTTCTTTAGCTTCCATAATTTGGACATTTAAGTCATTAATTTTTAGCTCATTTATCTAATAATAGATAAGTTCTTTGGGCAGTAGTCTCAAAGCTCTATTTTTGTTGAATTACATAAGTTTTGAAGTTTAGTGTTTTTTGTTTGTTTGTTTACTATTCAGTTTCAAATATTTTTCAATTTCCATTATTGCTTCTTTGACTCATGTATCATTTTTTCTTAAGACATTTTTTATTGTAAAGTATAATATATAGTTAGAGAACCATACAGAACACAATTATTAGACAAAGGCCGTAGTAGCTATTACTTCGGTCAATAAATAGAACTTCTTCAGTCACCAGAGAAACACGTCCATTTCCCATCCAAGTCACGACTGCCCCCTCTCCAGGAGTAGCACTTTCTTGCCGCTCACAGCTCTCACTGTTTCATTGCTCTATGGATTTGTCGCCCATGAGTGCCTCCCTCGTCATCATGGTTTAGTCTTGCCCATTTGTTTGATTTTCTTTGGTGGTTCTATAGCTTCATTTGACAATTGGCAGTTAGTTCTCATCCACAGTAGCTGTCTCTAGACTTTAAAAAGTGGTGACAGATAACACAGTAACCAGTGTATAGAGCCTGTTTGTTGAATGCATGCAGTGTGGGACATTCCTTATTGCTTTGGCCCAGAGACCATTATTGAACCTGGTGTCAACATGCACATGTGGAGTTCCCGTCTCCTTCGTGGCAAATTCCTGAGTTTCTTTGAGTGATCGAGGGTCATGCTTCTTAAGACCCATTCCATAGATGCACTTGGGAATATTGATACTGTATCCTCTGGCCACCACCTCATTGATGGCGGACCATCAATGGCCCTGTTTTTTTCTTGTCACCCTTCTTTGTGGAAGCCATCAGACTGAGCTGGGGTTGGGAAAAAGCCAGTCTTGCCCATTTAATAAATCTTCAAGTGTCTGATAATCAACAGGTTTCTTGTCCATCTCTTTGCTGTTCCATACATCTTACCTGTTGAGTAACTTGGGTTCTTTGACATGCAGCAGTTTGCACCATCTGGGTTTCGCTAATTGCCTCCTCATGGTGCAATTTCAGCATGTTTCCTTCATTTTTATTTCTTGGAAATTGACAGCAGGATCAGAGGTTTTTTTCAGATTCAGGTTCAGTCCCTTTGACTGTGTGGTGAATGCGAGACTATGTGGCACTGTGTTCTTTTATTAGAAATCACGTAATTTCGGGTTTTCTTTTTTTGTCAGTTGCTTATATTTGTGTATGCTTATTGCCTAGATTATGAACTTATTGGGGTTACAAAATGATGATACTCTGATACTTTTTCTTAATTTATTAATTGGAATGCTTTTATAAAGTGTTACTTACCTTCACTTCTATTTGATTACACAGTGCTGTAGTTGATATAGGAAAGGCAGGATAATCGCTTGACATTCTTTCCCTTAATTTACCAGTTTTCAAAATAATGAAATATGTGAAGGTATGACATTTGGGAAACAAAATATTTTCATAATTTCAAATAATCTCCCACAAGATACATATTAATTACAAAGGGGAAAATGGTTAACTTTATAATAAGGCACTCTGGCAGAAATCATGACCAAATGCTCGAAGTAGGCATCACCAGTAACAGGATAAATAGACACCAGATGCCTCCTGATGTGGTTCACAAGAGCGCAGAGTCACTGCTGTGGCGTTCCTAACAGCAGTGTGTAACTTGAGTGTGACCATGAGGAAACATTAGATGCACAGCAGGACATTCTACAGAGATCGTTATGCTTCAAAAATAGCAAAGTCATGAGAGATAAAAACTGAGAAAGTGTTCCAGATTAGAAGCGACTGAAGAGACATGACAGATAAATGCAGTATGTGATCCTGGGCCAGGAAAAAAAAAAGATTTTCTTTTAAAGGCCATTAATAGGACAATTAACAGGTTTTTAAATACCATCTATAGATCATGAACTCCTTATTACCAAATTCAGACTTAAATTGAAGAAAGTAGGGAAAATCACTAGACCATTCAGGTATGACCTAAATCAAATCCCTTATGATTATACAGTGGAAGTGAGAAATAGATTTAAGGGCCTAGATCTGATAGAGTGCCTAATGAATTATGGAATGAGGTTCGTGACATTGTACAGGAGACAGGGATCAAGACCATTCCCATGGAAAAGAAATGCAGAAAAGCAAAATGGCTGTCTGAGGAGGCCTTACAAATAGCTGTGAAAAGAAGAGAAGCGAAAAGCAAAGGAAAAAAGGAAAAATAGAAGCATCTGAATGCAGAGCTCCAAAGAATAGCAAGAAGAGATAAGAAAGCCTTCCTCAGTGATCAGTGCAAAGAAATAGAGGAAAACAACAGAATGGGAAAGACTAGAGATCTCTTCAAGAAAATTAGAGATACCAAGGGAACATTTCATGCAAAGATGGGCTCGATAAAGGACAGAAATGGTATGGACCTAACAGAAGCAGAAGATATTAAGAAGAGGTGGCAAGAATACACAGAAGAACTGTACAAAAAAGATCTTCACGACCCAGATAATCACGATGGTGTGATCACTCACCTAGAGCCAGACATCCTGGAATGTGAAGTCAAGAGGGCCTTAGAAAGCATCACTACAAACAAACCTAGTGGAGGTGATGGAATTCCAGTTTAGCTCTTTCAAATCCTGAAAGATGATGCTGTGAAAGTGCTGCACTAAATATGCCAGCGAATTTGGAAAACTCAGCAGTGGCCACAGGACTGGAAAGGTCAGTTTTCATTCCAATCCCAAAGAAAGGCAATGCCAAAGAATGCTCACACTACCGCACAATTGCACTCATTTCACACGCTAGTAAAGTAATGCTCAAAATTCTCCAAGCCAGGCTTCAGCAATACATGAACCGTGAACTTCCTGATGTTCAAGCCCGTTTTAGAAAAGGCAGAGGAACCAGAGATCAAATTGCCAACATCCGCTGGATCATGGAAAAAGCAAGAGAGTTCCAGAAAAACATCTATTTCTGCTTTACTGACTATGCCAAAGCCTTTGACTGTGTGGATCACAATAAACTGTGGAAAATTCTTCAAGACATGGAATACCAGACCACCTGATCTGCTTCTTGAGAAATCTATATGCAGGTCAGGAAGCAACAGTTAGAACTGGACATGGAACAACAGACTGGTTCCAAATAGGAAAAGGAGTACGTCAAGGTTGTATATTGTAAATACCCTGCTTATGTAACTTATATGCAGAGTACATCATGAGAAACGCTGGACTGGAAGAAACACAAGCTGGAATCAAGATTGCTGGGAGAAATATCAATAACCTCAGCTATGCAGATGACACCACCCTTATGGCAGAGAGAGAAGAGGAACTAAAAAGCCTCTTGATGAAAGTGAAAGTTGAGAGTGAAAAAGTTGGCTTAAAGCTCAGCATTCAGAAAACAAAGATCATGGCATCTGGTCCCACCACTTCATGGGAAATAGATGGGGAAACAGTGGAAACAGTGTCAGACTTTATTTTTTGGGGGTCCAAAATCACTGCAGATGGTGACTGCAGCCATGAAATTAAAAGACGCTTACTCCTTGGAAGGAAAGTTATGACCAACCTAGACAGCATGTTCAAAAGCAGAGACATTACTTTGCCAACAAAGGTCCGTCTAGTTAAGGCTATGGTTTTTCCTGTGGTCATGTATGGATGTGAGAGTTGGACTGTGAAGAAGGCTGAGCACTGAAGAATTGATGCTTTTGAACTGTGGTGTTGGAGAAGATTCTTGAGAGTCCCTTGGACTGCAAGGAGACCCAACCAGTCCATTCTGAAGGAGATCAGCCCTGGGATTTCTTTGGAAGGAATGATGCTGAAGCTGAAACTCCAGTACTTTGGCCACCTCATGCGAAGAGTTGACTCATTGGAAAAGACTCTGATGCTGGGAGGGATTGGGGGCAGGAGGAGAGGGGATGACAGAGGATGAGATGGCTGGATGGCATCACTGACTGGATGGACATGAGTCTGAGTGAACTCCGGTGATGGACAGGGAGGCCTGGCGTGCTGCGATTCATGGGATCTCAAAGAGTCGGACATGACTGAGCGACTGAACTGAACTGATATATTATAGTGTTGTATCCATGTTAATTTTCTTGCTTTGTTGACTCTACTGTGTTTTTGAAAAATAAAATGACCTTGTTTTTAGGAAATATTTGAGTACCTTAGGGGTAAATGAACATTAAGTCTGCAATGTAGTCTCCAGTATTTCAGATATAATTACACATATGTAATTACTGTGTCAGACCCAGATGGTTTCATTGGTGAATGCTGCTGAACGCAAGAAATGATACCAATTCTCAACATTGTAATAAATAGCAGAATAATTCATAACTCATTCTGTGAAGCTGGCATTAGCCTAATACTAAAACCAGATAAAGAGGTTATAGAAAGGAGAAGTACAGGAAGGACTTCCTGTGGTCCAGTGGTTAAGAATCTGCCTGCCAGTGTAGGGGACATGGGTTCAATTCCTGGTCCCGAAAGAGCCCACATGCCGCAGGGCACCTGAGCCTGTGCACCACTGAGCCTGCACTCGCGAAACCCTTGCTCTGCAATAAGAGAAGCCCCCTCAATGAGAAGCCTGCACACCACAACTAGGAAGGAGCCCCCACTCTCCACATCTGGAAAAAGCCTGTGTGCAGCAAGAAAGACCCAGCGCAGCTAAAATGAAAATAAACAAAAAATGTTTTAAAAAGAAAGGAAAAGTACAGAGCAATTTCTGTCATGAATGTAGGTGCAGAAGTCTTCACCAAAATATTAGCAACTCAAATTGAACAATGTATAAAATGAATTATGTACTATAACCAAGTGGGATTTATTTCAGGCTTGCAAGGATTCTTCAACATTCAAAAATCAAGATAAGCTATCACATCTATGATCTAACAAAAAAATCATATGGTCGTATCAGTAGATGCAGAAAAAGTATTTGGCAAATTTTAACACTCATCCATGATTCAAACTCTCATAAAACCAAAAATAGAGGGGAACTTCCTCAAGAATATTTATACAACAACCCTTGAAGCTAACACTATACTTAATGGTGAAAAACTGGATGCTTTGCACCTGAGATCAGAAACCAGAAAATGATGTCCCCTCTTACCATTCCTGTTCATCATAGTACTACTGGAAATCCTACCTAATATAGTTAGATAAGAAAAGAAAAGGTATACATTGGGAAGGAAGAAATAAAGCTGGTTTTGTTTGTAGATGACATGATTGTATACATCAGATCAGATCAGTCGCTCAGTTGTGTCCGACTCTTTGCGACCCCATGAATCGCAGCACACCAGGCCTCCCTGTCCATCACCAACTCCCGGAGTTCACTCAGACTCACGTCCATTGAGTCAGTGATGCCATCCAGCCATCTCATCCTCTGTCGTCCCCTCTCCTCCTGCCCCCAATCCCTCCCAGCATCAGAGTCTTTTCCAATGAGTCAGCTCTTCGCATGAGGTGGCCAAAGTACTGGAGTTTCAGCTTTAGTATCATTCGTTCCAAAGAAATCCTAGGGCTGATCTCCTTCAGAATGGACTGGTTGAGTCTCCTTGCAGTCCAAGGGACTCTCAAGAGTCTTCTCCAACACCACAGTTCAAAAGCATCAATTCTTCGGTGCTCAGTCTTCTTCACAGTCCAACTCTCACATCCATACATGACCACTGGAAAAACCATAGCCTTGACTAGACGGACCTTTGTTGGCAAAGTAATGTCTCTGCTTTGGCATATGCTGTCTAGGTTGGTCATAACTTTCCTTCCAAGGAGTAAGCGTCTTTTAATTTCATGGCTGCAGTCACCATCTGCAGTGATTTTGGAGCCCTGAAAAATAAAGTCTGACGCTGTTCCACTGTTTCCCCATCTATTTCCCATGAAGTGGTGGGACCGGATGCCATGATCTTCGTTTTCTGAATGTTGAGCTTTAAGCCAACTTTTTCACTCTCCACTTTCACTTTCATCAAGAGGCTTTTGAGTTCCTCTTCACTTTCTTCCATAAGGGTGGTGTCATCTGCATATCTGAGGTTATTGATATTTCTCCCGGCAGTCTTGATTCCAGTTTGTGTTTCTTCCAGTCCAGCGTTTCTCATGATGTACTCTGCATATAAGTTAAATAAACAGGGTAACAACATACAGCCTTGACGAACTCCTTTTCCTATTTGGAACCAGTCTGTTGTTCCATGTCCATTTCTAACTGTTGCTTCCTGACCTGCATATAGATTTCTCAAGAAGCAGATCAGGTGGTCTGGTATTCCATGTCTTGAAGAATTTTCCACAGTTTATTGTGATCCACACAGTCAAAGGCTTTGGCATAGTCAGTAAAGCAGAAATAGATGTTTTTCTGGAACTCTCTTGCTTTTTCCATGATCCAGCGGATGTTGGCAATTTGATCTCATAGAAAATTCCAAATAATTGACAAAATATTCCTGTAATTAATAAGCAATTATATAACATTGCAGGATACAAGGTTAATGTGCAAAAGATAACTATTTTCCTGTTGCTATTTCTCATTTTGTTTAGCAGCAGTCAACAACTCCAAATTGAAATTAAAAACCATACCATTTACATTAGACTTAAAAAATGAAATGCTTAAGTATAAATCTGTCAAAAGATCTATATGATGAAAACTCCAAAACTCCAGTGAAAGAAATCAAAGGAGGTTTGAAGAATTGAAGAGATGTTACATATTAACGGATAAGAAAACTCAATATTGTTAAAATGTCGATTCTTCCCAAATTGACCTATAGAATCAACACAATTCTGATAAAATACCACTGACTTATTTTGTGGGTATTGACAAATCCATTCTAAAGTTTATACAGAGAGGCAAAAGACTCTGAAAGGCCAATATACTCCTGAAGAACAAAGTTTGAGGATTAACACTGCTGACCTACAAAGACTTAGTTTAAAGCTTTAGTAATCAATTCAGTGTGGTATTGGTGAAAGAATAAACAGATCAATGGAACAGAATACAGAGCCCAGAAATTGAGCCACACAAAGTCAACTGATCTTTGACAAAGGAGAAAAATCAATTTAATGGAGAAGATAGATCTTTCTTTTCAACAAATGGCATTGGAGTAACAGACTTTACAGCTTTCACAAAAATCAACTCAAAATGAATCATAAGTCTAAATATAAAACCTGAAACTATCACTTCTAGAAGGAAGCGTCAGAGAATTTGTGTGTGACCTTTGGTTGGACAGTGAGTTCTAGCTACAGTATCAAAAGCATGATCCATGAAAGACAAAACTGATAAGTTGGACTTTATTAAAACTTCTCTGAGAAGGACGTTGTAAATAGAATGAAAATGCAAGCCACAGATGGGGAGAAAATATTTGCAAAGACTACATGATAAAGGACTGATGTCCACAAGGTACCAAGAGCACTTAAAATCCAATAAGGAAATAACCAGTTTAAAGAATGGGCAAAAGATCTGAACAGACACCTCACCAGAGAAGATAAACAGATGCAGTGAGCATATGAAAAGATGCTTAATATCATAATATCATTTGGGAATTGAAAGCTAAAATAAAATGAGATATTGCTGTACATGTATTAGAATGGTAAAATTTAAAAACCTATCAGATGTTGGCAAGATTCAGAGCAGCAGGAACTCTCCTTCATTGCTGATGATTCAAAACCGTATAGCACCTTTGGAAGACAGTTTGGCAGCCTCTTACAGCTAAGTGTAAACTTACATGTCTAGCATTTATGCTCCAACTGAGTGGAAAACATTCACCTGTGTACATATATTTGTAGCTGTATTATTCATAATCACTCAAAACTGGAAGCAACCAGGATGTCCTTATATAAATAATTGGATAAACAACGATACAGCCATACAGTGGAATATTATTCAGAAATAAAAAGTGATTAGCTGTTGTCTAAGATACAGAGACATATGTATGATGAAGAAAGCTAATCTGAACAACTCCACACTGTGATTCCAGTTGTGTGACACTCTGCAGAAGGCAAGGCTGCTGACACTAAGAGGACCAGGGGCTGCCAGAGACTCATGAGGAAGACAGATGGGGTTAACGGGCAGGCACAGGCGATGTTCAGGGGTAAGCTATTCTATATGATGCTATAGTGCTGGATGTATTTCATCACGCATTTGTCAAAAGCCATAGAACTGTACAAGAACCGTACAATACAGATAGTGAACTTTGTCATAAACTATGGACTTGAGTTAATGACAATATATCAATATAAATTCATTAATTATATTGTTACCACACTAATGCAGGATGTTAATAGTAGGGGAAACTGTGTCTGTGCATGTAGCTTTCTCAAGATGGCAGTAATATATGGGAACTCTACTAGCTGCTCTTGTATTTAATAAATTTTTAAAACAGGAAATAAGCATATGTTAAAGAAGTGCTGTTAAAACCATGTATTTTGTACATGTGCAAAACATATTTTATAGGGCATAACAGAGTAACTTTAGAAAATTGAAAAGGCAAGGGGAAGCCCTGTAGTAATAATCATCTAGTACACAGAAGAAGTGTACAAAAAAGATCTTCACAACCAAGATAATCACGATGGTGTGATCACTCACCTAGAGCCAGACATCCTGGAATGTGAAGTCAAGTGGGCCTGAGATAGCATCACTACGAACAAAGCTAGTGGAGGTGATGGAATTCCAGTTTAGCTCTTTCAAATCCTGAAAGATGATGCTGTGAAAGTGCTGCACTAAATATGCCAGCGAATTTGGAAAACTCAGCAGTGGCCACAGGACTGGAAAGGTCAGTTCTCATTCCAATCCCAAAGAAAGGCAATGCCAAAGAATGCTTAAACTACCGCACAATTGCACTCATCTCACACGCTAGTAAAGTAATGCTCAAAATTCTCCAAGCCAGGCTTCAGCAATACGTGAACCGTGAACTTCCTGATGTTCAAGCTGGTTTTAGAAAAGGCAGAGGAACCAGAGATCAAATTGCCAACATCCGCTGGATCATGGAAAAAGCAAGAGAGTTCCAGAAAAACATCTATTTCTGCTTTATTGACTATGCCAAAGCCTTTGACTGTGTGGATCACAATAAACTGTGGAAAATTCTTCAAGACATGGAATACCAGACCACCTGATCTGCCTCTTGAGAAACCTATATGCAGGTCAGGAAGCAACAGTTAGAACTGGACATGGAACAACAGACTGGTTCCAAATAGGAAAAGGAGTACGTCAAGGCTGTATACTGTTACCGTGCTTATTTAACTTCTGTGCAGAGTACATCATGAGAAACACTGGGCTGGAAGAAGTATAAGCTGGAATCAAGATTGCTGGGAGAAATATCAATCACCTCAGATATGCAGATGATACCACCCTTATGGCAGAAAGTGAAGAGGAATTAAAAAGCCTCTTGATGAAAGTGAAAGTGGAGAGTGAAAAAGTTGGCTTAAAGCTCAACATTCAGAAAACAAAGATCATGGCATTTGGTCCCATCACTTCATGGGAAATAGATGGGGAAACTGTGTCAGACTGTATTTTTCAGGGCTCCAAAATCACTGCAGATGGTGACTGCAGCCATGAAATTAAAAGACGCTTACTCCTTGGAAGGAAAGTTATGACCAACCTAGATAGCATATTCAAAAGCAGAGACGTTACTTTGCCAACAAAGGTCCGTCTAGTCAAGGTTATGGTTTTTCCAGTGGTCATATATGGATGTGAGAGTTGGACTGTGAAGAAAGCTGAGTGCCGAAGAATTGATGCTTTTGAACTGTGGTGTTGGAGAAGACTCTTGAGAGTCCCTTGGACTGCAAGGAGATCCAACCAGTCCATTCTGAAGGAGATCAGCCCTGGGTGTTCTTTGGAAGGAATGATGCTAAAGCTGAAACTCCAGTACTTTTGCCACCTCATGTAAAGAGTTGACTCATTGGAAAAGATTCTGATGCTGGGAGGGATTGGGGGCAGGAGGAGAAGGGGACGACAGAGGATGAGATGATTGGATGGTGTCACTTACTCGATGGACGTGAGTCTGAGTGAACTCCGGGAGTTGGTGATGGATAGGGAGGCCTGGCGTGCTGCGATTCATGGGGTCGCAAAGAGTCGGACATGACTGAGCGGCTGAACTGAACTGAACTGAATGAATGATTATGAGTTTGAGTAAACTCCAGGAGTTGGTGGTGGACAGGGAAGCCTGGTGTGCTGCGATTCATGGGGTTGCAAAGAGTTGGACACAACTGAGCAACTGAACTGAACTGAATGAGTGTTAAAGAATGACAGCTTTTTCGGGGTGTGATTGAGAAAAAGATGTCTTTCATTACCATTGTTGGTACTGGAGACAATCACAGCCACTTCAGTAAGGCAGGAAGAAGGATAAACATATGATCATTGAAAAGGAAGAAAGAAAAGTTTCATTGTTCTCAAGTGTATTGATTTTGTTTGTAGAAAATCCTTAGAATATATAAATGAATTTGGACATATTGCTATATGCAAGTAGCATATGAAAATTAACTATATACTAGCAACAATTAGAAAATGACATTTTAAAAATTCTGTTTTAATAGTAACAACATCAAATAGCCAGGAGGAGAGAGCAAATCTAAAACTGAACAGCATCTATATGGAAAAGTACAAAAATTTCTATGAGATAGTAAAGAAGTCCTAAATAATGGAGTATATCATGTTTGTGGGTTGGAAGACTTAACCACTGTAAAATTTTATAGACCCAGAGTGTCTATAAACCCAGCATAATCCCAGTAAAATTTTATAAATTTTTTTTTGTGAAATTTGATATGCTGATTCTGAAACACAAACAAATTCAAAAACTGAGAGTAGCCAAGAATAACCAAGATAATCTTGATGAAGAAAAACAACGTTGAAGGACTGAAGTTACTGGACATCAAGATCTTTAAGCTTCATAATTAAAACAGTCTTACTGCCACAGAGGCAGACAGACCAGTGGAGCAGAAACACACCCACTCCTATATACCCCTGTGTGTGTTTATTTGTAACCAAGTTGTCGTTTCAGGGCTCTCCTAACAAAGGGTGGTTATCACATTTGAGGTAGGAAGCAATTTCCAAAAAAAAAAGTTTTGAAATTGTTCTTAGTTACTTTGTGTATTTAAGTAGATAGGAACTATCTTTTCATGGAAGCAAGCCCAAGTTTTCATTTAAAAAATGGAAAATGTTAGGTTTTGAAGTTTGATGCAAATTGAGTATTTAACCTCTTCTTTTAAACTCTTACCCCTTGAGCTAACTCTGTTTCTGTTGCCAGTGTTCCAGGCTCTGTCATTCAGGGCATTCATTTTCTTCACTGAAACGTGATTCAGGAATTTGGCCTACTGGGCAGTTGGGAGTTGTAGCATGCCTGCGTGTGCAAATGCAGCTACACGTGATGGTGGTGTGGGAGGATAGGGTAAAGAGTGAAGGCCGTCTGCTTCTCCATCAGCAGCTGCAGCGCTGGGCAGTGTAAACTTGTGTTCGCGCTGTTGGCTCTCATGCATCTGAACGTGTGAGCATCTTGTGTGAGTTAGTGTGAGTCTAGCTTTGATAGATGCAGTCTCCATACAGCATGCTTGCTCAGCACAGGCTGCCTCATCTGCTGAACAGTTGAAGAGCATCCAGCCTAATCCTGCGGGAACAGTAGCTGTAGTTTTGTGTAGCGTTGCGGCCATGGGCTGTCAAGCTGCACTGCTGCTGCTGCTGCTGAGTTGCGTCATTCGTGTCCGACTCTGCAACCCCATAGACAGCAGCTACATGGGTTCAAATTCTGGCTCTGCTCTCTCTATGTGGCCTTGGAGGTGCTCAGTGTTCTTATGTGTAAAGTGGAGAGCATAATAGCACCTCATAGCAGTGTTGTGACAAATGACTAACGTAAGCAGTGGCTAGCATATAATTTTCAAGCACACAGTTATCAGCGTTGTTATTATAACTGAGAGGTGGTGGAGTGTGTGGTCTCCAAGGTGGCATGTTGTTGAGGAATGTTTTCAAGGGAAAGTGAGCTAACCCCTTTCTACCTTCAGCTTGTAGTTCAGAACGGATGCTGCTGTGAAACATGATCCTTCTGTAGCGTCCCCATGCCTCTCTCTCTGGTCCTTGGCCTTTCAGTGAGCTCATGATCAGTTGCGGCTCACTGGGGAATGGTCATAGGGCACAGAACACAGACATTTGAGTTGGTGGGGCAAGACATATCACATGGAAGCAATGTATTGTAGGTGTACAGACACCCTGAAATATGTTTATTATATGTGTGTGTATATTTGGTACATGTTTTCCCCACCAGCATTTTCCTATGTACAAAGTTCCATGGAGTGTTTTAAGATGAACACAGCCCTTATGCTTCTCTCCTTTGCTTTTCACTAGAAAATGATAGGAGTCTACATAGTAGAACAGTATCTGCACCGTCACAAGCCCTGTGGTGCTGCTCGTGGGTGCTTTATTGTAGGCGCAATGCTCTGGTGGTTTGTGGATCTACTATCTTCCCCAAGCCGGTGGATTTTCAACTCAACACTGATTGTTACCTTTGAAGAATTTTGAAGAACTTTACAGGTGGCTGTTTGCCATCTCTTTCCTCCCCGTTCCACATGCACAGGCACAGACTGTCCTAGTTAACTTCCGGTGCTGTGGGGATCGAGACCCTGTTGTACCTGACTGCGTCGCCATTCACTCTTCCTCTCCCGGGAAAGCTGCTCTTTGTCTTCAGCTGTTCCCACTGAGCGCTGAGGCACATGCAGCTATTATCCTGCGCTGTCCTCAGCAGCCCAGCTCTGCTGCCATAGTGTCAGGCGCTCTCTCCGACCCTGCCACGCTGACAGTGTCCACTAGGTTTTAGGTTGCTTCTCTCTTCTCTTCTTTTTCCCTGTCTTTCCTGTCTTCTATAGCTTCTTGGTTTTTGCTCAGGAAAAACTGGTCATTTATAGACCTTTCCAGGTAACGAGCTCCATCTTTCTGCCCTGTGAACAAATACATAAAAAGCAAGTGGGTTTTATCGTGGAGCTTTTCTTGGCCATACTGTTTGAGCCTCAGGCACCTGAGCCTGTTTGGTGTGTCTCCTACCAAAAGGGGAGTTTGCACTTGTGCTAGGGGCGTGCTCTCACTAGGCTCAGTGTCTGGCAGGTGAGATTGGTCTTTGAATAGAACAAGGTATGATCTACTGTCCCATGTCTGTGATTTAGAACAAGAGAAATAAAAGTTTAATGAGTTCTGGTTTAAGGGAATTTGTGTAATGTTTCTAGAACAACTTTGGAATGTGCAAACATTTAATATTTCACAATAGCGAGGTAAAATTATAGTGCTCTTGTATATTATGAATTGATAAATCTTGAAAAAGTTAGTAATATGCAGTTGGCACACTAGATTTTATCTTTCAACTATAGATATTCTAAAATGTTAATACCATCTCACTTTTGTGCTTTTTCCCCTTTCTTCCTAGAATATTTTCCTTCTTGGATATAGTAACCTTGTGCCGATGTGCACAGATTTCCAAGGTAGGGTATTAACCAGATTTGTAATCAAGAAATAATCATGTAAAGTAATTAGCCTCCAATTAAAAGAAATAGAAAAAGGAATAAATTTTTAAAAAGAAATAATCAAGTTTTATTAGAATGAGGATAAGTTTTCACTCAATTAAACAGTTAAACGTTAAAATATCATGTTTTATATTTAACATAACGGTATTATCATAATTTCACATTTGATTATTGACTTCATATCTATCAAGAATAAATTTTGGAAATAGAAAAGTTGAATCAAGACTTTAACAATCTCAATAAATTTATCTTTTTCACCCTAATCCCTCCTAACCTCCCAGGCCTGGAACATCTTAGCCCTGGATGGAAGCAACTGGCAAAGAATAGACCTTTTCAACTTTCAAACAGATGTAGAGGTAAGTTAGCCTGCTTTAGACTCAAGACTTTTTTTAAAGATGAGTCAGCTGCTCACTGTTTCCTGCCCTTTAATTTACCACGTTTAGATTTAATATTACGCGGTCAAGGTGGGATAGAGAAGAAAAACACCTGGGAGGTATTTGCATACTTCAGACCAAAATTCTGCTTGTGCTTTACTCTTTGCTTTATCAGTGACAGAATTTTACTTTACCCCTTATTCGTGTTTACAGTCTAAGCTTTACCACTCAGCTTTCCAAAGCCTCGCACCTGTATTGTTAAAACTTGGTTCAGTGCTTTAGTCTTAGGAGACTCTTGACAAGTATTTATTGACCTGAGAACTCCGCTGAGAATTCTAATTCAGCACTAGGAATGGAGAAATGGCAGAGGCACGAGCCCAGGAGGGAGGCTGGAGATGGAGATGTCCCTCCAGCTCAGCCACCTAAGGCGTGTACTCTCTCAGTGCCTTGGTTTTATTGTTTACAAAGTAAGGAAGGGACGTAATCTTAGAGCCTTTATAATTCCAGGATTCTGGTGTATTTACCTGGAAATATGTAAATGTCTTCATTTAAGAATGGTAAACCACCTGGAGAAGGAAATGGCACCCCACTCCAGTATTCGTGCTTGGAAAATCCCATGGACAGAGGAGCCCGGTGGGCTGTAGACCATGGGGTCATGAAAGAGTTGGACATGACTTAGCGACTAAGCGACTAAACAACAACACTATTCAATACTGCTTATTCCCCCACTTGAGAGCACAGTGCTTGTGAATTCTTAGGCAATAGCAGTTAGATATTTTCCTGCTTAATTTGAATACAGTTGAGCCTTTCTAGAATTGGGAGTTCTAATTTGTGTCAAATTAACCAAATATGGAATGTAAAAAAATATGCAAAGCTCCCTGGGTTAAAGATTCAACCTGGCAAATGGTTAGTAATATAATGTCACTTTTCTTCTGAGTCCTTTGATTATATCTGCCAGTTAAACTAATAAAGAAGCTATTAATAAGCTATTAATAAAAAAAAAGAATGGTAAACCAGATCAAATGGGAAAATTTTTCTTAAAACAACTGTAATATTAAGTACGCATTTCTAACCAAAAAGAAACAGGGCAGTAATAAAGAGTACTACACATAGTGACCGTCTAGAGTACTATTTTAAGGGTCTGGAGATGCTGAAGTTTTATTATCTGCCTATTGTTAGTAAAACCTTACTGATTTCTAGTTTAGTCAACTCAGTGTAGTGGAATTGTGTTTTAAATCAGTTGCTCATGTAGCGTGTTCACATGTTTTTATTATATATTTTGTGTCTTTTTTAATGGATAAGGAAATATGTTTAACAGGGAGATAGTGTTACCAAGAACTAATGGCCAGATGTGGAGGCCCGTCACCTCCTTCTCTGGTCACTTGCTGCTTGCCTGTCTCTTTGTGGGTGTTCAGTCTCTCAGTCGTGTCTGACTCTTTGCGACCCCATGGGCTGCAGCACACCAGGCTTCCCTGTCCTTCACCATCTCCCGGAGTTTGCTCAGACTCGTGTCCATCGAGTCAGTGATGCCTGTCCTGGAGCCGTCTAACCCAGTGAAGCAGACGCCGCTGCAGGAGGCAGGGCTGAGCACAAGGTTGACCACATCGGCCTCCACGCAGGTTGCTGTGCTCTGAGCTTGGCAGCGGGCAGGGGCCTTGGGCTTTCCCAGGCTCCCTGGAAAGATAAACTCTTGTTCTTGGCTTGAACTCTGGTCCCTGAGTCAGGAATTGTTTAAAACTCCTTCCAGACTTAATGATTACAATAGAGCCCCTCCCAAACATGCTGACATATATTTCTCCTTCGAACTGATAATCTATAGAGCTTTGTTCATTGTGTTTACTTAGCGATGTTGAGGAGAATATTAAATTGTAAAAATTGTCATTTCTTCTGGGCAAAGGAGAGTCATTGTTTTAAAAAAAAAAATTGTAAGCATTTTTTTCCTGTGGGTTTTTGTTTTTATCATCTCTTCAGTTTTCTTTGATTTTTCCAAACTACAACTTTTTGGAAGGCACATAAAAAGCTTTTCAATTCAGATATTAAAAAAATACTATTTCAAAAAAAAAAATACTATTTCAGGACTTCCCTGGCAGTCCAATGGTTAAGACTCTGTGCACCCAATGCAGTTCCCTGGTTGGGGAACTAAGATCCTGCATGCCACACAGTGTGCCAAGGAAAAAAATGCTATTTCACGTAAATATCACTACCTCATACATCATTTGGTCTCACTATTTTAGCTGACCGCAGCTGTGTAAACGCATTGCAGAAATACTTGAGTACTTCCACTAAAGTGAAAGTGTTAATTGCTCAGTCATGTCTGACTCTTTGCAACCCCATGGGCTGTAGCCCACCAGGCTCCTCTGTCCATGGGATTCTCCAGGCAAGAACATTGGAGTGGGTTGCCATGCTCTTCTCCATGGGATCTTCCCGACCCAGGGGTTGAAACCAGGTCTCCCGCACCAGGAAAGCCCCACTTCTACTAAAGAGACCAGGTCATGGCTCACCACATGTGTAGAGAGCTACCTGTGAAGAATATAGTCTAACACTAATTAGTCCCCCCTTTGGGCTACCACTCGGAATCCAGGTTGGCTTCTAAACCAAGTATGGAGCCTCCCGTAGACAAATAAGTATGGAGCCTCCCGCAGACAAATAACGGGTCCTTTGCTCCTAGGTCAGTCAGCGAAGAATCTGCCTGCAATGTAGGAGACCCGGGTTTGATTCCTGGGTTGGGTAGATCCTCTGGAGAAGTGAATGGCAACCCACTCTAGTATTCTGGCCTGGAGAATCCCATGGACAGAGGAGCCTGGCAGGCTAGAGTCCATGGGGTCGCAAGAGTCGGACACGACCTAGCAACTAAACCACCAACGATGGACGCTAATAGGACCTCTGGGTGGTCACCCCGGGAAGCATCCCATGGATAAACTCATGGTCTCAGATTCATTTGTTTGGGACAAAAGTGGATCTGTTGAGAGAAGAGAGAAAGTGCCAAGGAGCAGGACTGGTATACTGAGTATTTACCGTGTGCCGGGTACTCTTCTAAGTACTTTCTGTGTGTTAATTACTTTAGCCTTCTCAGAAACACAAATGGGAGAAACTTAGGCAAGAAAGTTTGAGTAACTTACCCAAAGTCACTCACATAAGGGAGAGAGTAGGTACTGTGAACAGTGGGCTTCATGGTTTGAATCCCAGAGAAAAGGCAGAGATTGATCTCAGGATGGCGCGTGCAGGTGGCGGGTGTGCACCGGGCCTCTCCCTGAGCGTTGCTGTCTCCTGAGTGAGTGTCGCTTCCCTGATGCTCAGGCATTTCCCATGCCTTTGAAAGCCGAACATTTTGTTGTCTTCATGGTTATTAAGAGTCTGTGAGGCCAAAAATGAGAAATAACTAAATAGTCTTATCTGAAAGTCATAAGTCCAAGGGCTCCTCTGTTAGGCCTTATTTTTCTGTAACGCCTTTCTTTCTAAAATGCTTACCTATAGCATACTCTCTAATGGATGTTACATAGTGTCGCTGACTGGAATTTGCATTTGAAAAGGATTTGCTTATTTTTTTTCTCTTATCTAGAAACAGTGCAACAGAAAATTCTGAATGTAATTTTTTTAATTCCAATATAAAAACTTCTACTCCACAGAAGGAAGAATAGGAAGTTTGTAAAAGTGACTAACTTGAAATGGAGAAAATAGAATGATGTGCTCTATTTGTAGACATTGGTGTGGAGCTAGTTTTGCAGTTTTATTCAATATTTAGATATTTATCTTGGATTTCCAACTCATAATCTTTTTTTTTTTCCTGCCACTGACAAATTTATTTTAAAGGTGTCTGGAGTTTTGGCTCAAAAACTAATTATTAACATAGATAGGACTCAAGAAAGCATAGATAAAGCCACCAGCAAGATCAGAATTTGGATTTTCAGCTTAAGTTGTTAACCAGTCTGTGTGAATCTTGCTTCTGTAATACTGTGGTTTGATGTGTCCTGGTGGACTCTTAGGGCTTGGAGTTCAGTGTCAAGATAGCTGTTTTGTAAAGTAAGGACGATGGTATTAGAAATGAAACGAAATGGCCTTTTCAGTGTTTCCTCCCTTGTGGGTGTGGTTATCATGCAGAGGACACAGCTCTTAGAGTCATGGAGACTTGATATAAACCCCAGCTCTGCTACTCAGTGAAGTGTAATGGCAGTGTAACCATTTACTTTATTTATTTGCAAAATGAAGATATTGAATCCACCCTGTATTAGTCTGGATTCTCCAGAAGAACAGAGCCAATAAGATTTCGTGTGTGTATATAGATACAGACATAGAGATTCCTTATGAGGAACTGGGTCATGTGATGATGGAGGCTGAGAAGTTCCCAGATGTGCAGTCCGCAAGCTGCAGGCCTAGGAGAGCTGTAGCTCCAGTCCAAGTCAGAAGGCCTGTGAGCCAGCAGAGCCAGTGTGTGAATTCCAGTCTGAAAGCTGGCAGGTTCGGGACCCAAGAGGAGTTGATGTTTCAGCCCAGGTCCAAAGGCCAGAGAAGAGCAATGTCTGGCTCAGCCGTCAGGCAGGAGATCTCTCTCAGTCAGCCCTTTTTGCTCTGTTCACCGCTGCTGGGGAGGACAATCTGCTTTACTCAGCCTGCTGATTCAGATGCTAATCTCATCCAGAAACCCTTACAGACAACAACACCCAGAATGATGTTTGGCCAAGTCACAGACTGGCTGGCTGTGACCCAGTCATGTTGACCATGACATTAATCATCATGAGTTCACCCCTTGTCAACTTGCACCCATAGGCATGTCCTTAAACCATACTTCATCTCCACATAAAGACAGTACGCACTCATGATTCCGCCTAGTGTGATCAGCTATCCAGTGTACAACCAAAAATACGCTTAAGCCCCTCCTCAGAAGCGGAGGCAAAGTCCTAGAGTGATACTCATTCTTGCTGACGCTTGGCGCCTTCAGCACGTGAATGCGGAATTGAAAGAACTTTACTATGATACAAAGTCAGTACATCTCATATCACACAGAAAGGGGAAAAGACAGGAAAGACAGAAAAATACTTGTTCTGTACACACGGTCGTGACAAAATAGGGAGCAAGTACAGCCGACACAGCCCTAACCTGTAGCTGCTCACGTGGTCAGACTTGGCGCTTGCAGCTGCCTTCTGCCACACGTCCTGCATTCCTTCTGTCTTCAGCAAGCCCCTCAGCTGGTCGTGCTTCCTTACTTGGTGGACTGACCCAAACTGCCATTCCCAAAGCCATGAATAGTCCTCTTTGGACTGGCTTCAGTTGCCCGTTGACTTTAATCCTAGGGCATATTAATACTGAGAGACATCCCAAGGGATTTCCTGTATTTCAGACATTCTCTTCCTTAGTTCATGGAAGAGTAGTCTTCACAGTTATTGTGAATATTAAATGAGCCTTAACAGATACAAGAAAGTATTAAAATCATGCCTGAAAAAGTGGAAGTGCTTAATCAGTGTTCTCATATATCTGCCAGTACCCAGCCAAAGTTACCTTTTCAAAGCAAATGTGTTTAAATAGGGGGTTGCTGAGAAGAAAGAGGGGTAGCTTTTATGTTGCATTTTCATATTTTTAGAGTAGTACTGTTTAGCTAAATAGATTTTCTTTTTTTTTTTAAGCAACGTTGTTTTAGATCTCTGCCCAGCAGCCAGTGTTGCCATAGCTGGCCTCAAAACCCTTGAATTCGTGGAGTAGCCGTGAGCCCTGGCTCGGGGAGGCCTGCCTCCAGAGTTGAGGCTTTCAAAGAGTAGTGTGTGATTTTTAAAAAGACTTAATGTTTTAATTGAAAACGTTTTTTCAATGCTTGCAGTCCCTTTATACACTAGGAGCAGAAGTGGGGTGTTGGAAGAATGTTCTAAGATATCGTCTGTTACACCTGAAATACATATTTAGTTCCTAAACTTCAGGTTATTTTGCTGTTAGATAAGCAGCATGAATAAGATTTTTTCCAACTTTCTCCATTGAAGGGTCGAGTGGTGGAAAACATCTCAAAGCGATGTGGTGGGTTCCTGAGGAAGCTGAGCTTGCGAGGGTGTATTGGCGTTGGCGATTCCTCCTTGAAGTAAGTCAGTCCACTGTGACTCAGTCTGTCATGGCAGCTTTTAGCTGGCATTCTCATCAGCAAAAATAAGCCAGGCATATTATTTGCTTTTCTTCTGTTGGAATCTTCCTATGTAACTTGCATAGAGTAATGAGAATATCACGATTTTGGAACCAGCAGGCCTGAACTAGAAACCGAGAGCTCCAGTGTGGTCAGAGGTATGGCCTTGGGGCAGGTTACTTCACTTTGCTGTCAGTTCTCTCGTCTCTAAGAGGAGGCAGTTACAGCTCCTTCATGGGAATGTCATGGGTGTCAAGTAACATGTACACAGTACCAGGCACGTAATCATATTAGTTCACTTCGCTTCTCTTCGTCACTTTCCCATCTTCCTAGGTGCCTTCTCAGAATCACGGCTACCTTGTTGTATGCTGCTGCTGCTGCTAAGTCGCTTCAGTCGTGTCCGACTCTGTGCGACCCCATAGACGGCAGCCCACCAGGCTCCCCCGTCCCTGGGATTCTCCAGGCAAGAACACTGGACTGGGTTGCCATTTCCTTCTCCAATGCATGAAAGTGAAAGTGAAGTCGCTCAGTCATGTCCGACTCTTAGTGACCCCATGGACTGCAGCCCACCAGGCTCCTCCGTCCATGGGATTCTCCAGGCAAGAGTACTGGAGTGGGGTGCCATTGCCTTCTCCGCCTTGTTGTATAAATTATACTAATTAACAAAATAATTCTTTCAAAACTTCTTTACCATAACCTGGGATTTTGCTTACCTGTAATGAGATATGGTTATCACATTCACTTTATCCTCATTAGCAGTATATGCATCCAGCCTAATGCTTGCCCCCTCTTCCTGGATAGCCTTTATTTATTGGAAGTGTTATCACTCCACTGTCAAGGACATGTGCTTCGAGCTTTTTTGAGACAGGACATAATTAAACCTGTATGTCTTTACCCTTGTGGCCTCTGGTGGTGTTTGAGGTTGGCTAAATTAGGACACACACACTGCCCCTCAGAATCTGGGAATGGTCTTTGCCTCTTGGAAGCTTAACCATACCGTAGCATAGTCAATCACAGACCTCCAGTGAGAATGTACAGTGTGTAGTGATTACAAATACTAGAATTTGTAATTGAAACATCCGCTGCACCATTGCTAAGAAAATCAATTCATCGTATCTTCTAAGGATCAAAACACTTCGTCTGTGTTATGGAACACAGAGGTGGGTTTTTTATTGTTAATCAGAAAATTCAGATCATCAGAAAAATTTTGTGCTTCTTCAAAAGCTTTGTAAACCAGTGGAATAGATTGAGTCTGTTTTAACAGGAAACTTAAATATATTTTAGCCACCTGATGTGAAGAGCTGACTCATTTGAAAAGACCTTGATGTTGGAAAAGATTGAAAGCAGGAGGAGAAGGGGACAACAGAGGATGAGGTGGTTGGATGGCATCACTGACTCAATGGACATGAGTTTGGATGAACTCCGGGAGTTGGTGGTAGACAGGGAGGCCTGGCATGCTGTGGTTCATGGGGTCGCAAAGAGTCAGACACGACAGAGCGACTGAATTGAACTAAATGTACCAAATAGGTCCTAAGATAACTTATACCAGAAAACATAAATCTGATTGTGTTTCCACTAAAGAAACTAAAAATGAAGATGTGGATTGTCTGGGGACTGTCAAAGAAACACATTCTCCTCTTGGCACTTGAAATAGAGCCATGGGTAACAAAACTGTCCTGTAAGGCTAAGAATGTTACTGGTTTACCATGAATTTTAGAGCAGAAATCTGTGTCAGTATCTATATAAATTGTTAACGTGTGAGGCCAGATCACTGTGAGAAATAATGATAAACATAATCAAAGGATCCTGACTGGAGGAGAGTTTTGTTACGCCGTCAGGGTTTGGTTGAAAGCACCTGGCACAGCCTCGGCCTCTGTCCTGCCCTTGCCTGTGTGTTCTTGCTGTGGCGCGAGGGGTGCGGTTTGTTTACGAGTGTTGGTTAAGCTTGTGCTATACCAAGTACTGATTTAGGCACTGGAAATACAGTAGTAATTATAGTAGATTGAAA
The DNA here is from genome assembly GCF_029407905.1 of Bubalus kerabau. Taxonomy (NCBI): domain Eukaryota; kingdom Metazoa; phylum Chordata; class Mammalia; order Artiodactyla; family Bovidae; genus Bubalus; species Bubalus kerabau. The sequence goes on from NC_073643.1 coordinate 9,376,872, forward strand.
TTTGATTCTAATGGGTCTTGTGTATCTGTTCTCTGTAACTCCTGCTCCATCATTAGATATGAAGTCCTGTTGATTTTAAATATTGAGAATTGCACTACAATGAACTGTGCATCTTTAAAGTATACAGTTTGATGTAGTGTAGATTATGCATATACCCATGAAGCTAGCATTGTAATCAAGATACTGAATGTGTTCATGTCCCACAGAGTTTTCCTCATGTGCCTTTGTCATCCCCTTCCTCCCAGCCTTCTCTACTTCAACTCTAGGAAGCCCCGATCTGCTTTCTGTCACTGTAGGCTAGCTTGCTTTTTCTAGAATTTTATATTTTACAGCATGCACTCCTTTTTGCCTGGCCTCTTTAACTTAACATGATTGTTTTTGAGAGTCACCCATGTTGTTAATGTGTGTCGGTAAGTTTTCATTTGTTTTTATTGATAGGGAGTGGTCCACTGTATGGCATATAATGCATTTTATTCATTCATCTGTTTATGGACATTTGGGGTTTTCCAGTTTTCACCCATTACACATAAAGCTATCATAAAGGTTTTCATGCAAGATGCATGCCATCATTTTTCTTAGGAATAGAATGGAGTAGATCATTTGATAAGTATATGTTTCACTTTTTAAGAAACTTCCAAAATGTTTCTCGAAAAATTGTACCATTTTACATTCCCACCAGAAGTGTATGATGCTTCCAGTTCCGCTAAGTCTTTGCCAACACTTGGTGGGTCAGTCTTTGTCATTTTAGCCACTCCTATGGATGTGGACAGTGGTATCTCATTGTGGTTTTAGTTTGCATTTCTCTAATGACTAATGCTGTTAAGTGTCTTTTTATGTGATTTTTGCTCTCCATTTATTTTCTTTGCTGAAATGTCTGTTCTAATATTTGGTTGGTTGGTTGTTTTGCCTTTTTTTTTTCCGTTAGATTGTTTATTGTCTTACCATTGAATTTTGAGCATTCTTAATATGTTCTGAATATAAATCCTTTATCAGATATGTTTTGCAAATTTTTTTCCCCAGTCTGTGGCTTACCTTTGTATTATTTTAACTGTCTTTTGAAGTTTTTCATTTTGAGCTAGGTCAGTTTATCAGTATTTTTCTTAGGAATCATGCTTTTGGTATTACATATGAGATCTTTGCCTAACTCAGGGCCTTAAAGGTTTTCTCGTATGTTTCTAGAAGTTCTGTAGTTTAGACCTGTGATCCATTTTGACTTGATTTTTTGTGTATGGTGTGAGGTATAGGTTGATACTCATTTTTTTATCTGTGACATTCAGTTCTTAGCACGATGTGTTGAAATGACCACCCATTTCCCACCAAATTGCCTCTTACAGTTTTGTTAAAAATTATTTGTCCAAATAATTACGGAACTATTTCTGTACTCTCAGTATTTTCCATTGATCGAATTGCCTATCTTTACAGCAGACGCACTGTCTTGATAACTATAGCTTGATAATGAGTCTTGAAATCAGGCTTTCTTAGTCATTGAACTTAATTATCTTTCAAACCTGTTTTAGCTGTACTAGGTTAGTGGCATTTCCATACAAATTATGGACCCATCTCGTCAATTTCTACAAAAAAGCTTGCTGGGATCCTGATTAGGATGATGGTGAATCCATAGATCAATTTGCAGAGACTTGACATCTTAGAAGTACTAAGCCTTTCAACCCATAAGCCTGGCTTATCTCTCCTTATATTTAGGTGTTTTTTAAATTTCCCTCAGTATGTTATGGAGTTTTCAGTGTACAAATTGTGCACATCTTTTGTCATATGTATCCACAAGTGTTATGAAATATTATTGTAAATGACATTTGAAATTCAAATTTTGATCATTCATTGTTGGTAAATAGAAATATAATTGATTTTTTACAATTTTTTCCATTAAAAAAAAAAATGTTGTTTACTTATTTGGCCACACTGGATCTTAGTGGAAGTGTGTGGGGCCTGTTAGTTGCCGTATGTGAACTGTTACACGTCATGCCACCATGTAGGGTCTAGTTCTCGAACTCCAGCCTCTGCACTGGGAACATGGAGTCATAGCCAGTACACCACCAGGGAAGTCCTCAAAATATGATTGATTTTTGTACATTAATCTTTTATCCTGCAACCTGAATAGACTCACATTAGTTTTAGTAGTTTTCTTTGTTGGTTACTTTGGATTTTCTTTGTAGACAGTCATGTTGCCTATAAATGAAGATAGTTTTTTTTTTTTCTTTTTTAAGGAAGATTCATTTATTTATTTATGGCTGTGCTGGGTCTTTGTTGCTGCATGCGGCTTCTCTCTAGTTGCAGTGGGGGCTCCTCCTCTTTGCAGTGCCAGGCTTCTGGCTGCAGTGGCGTCTCTTGTGGCGCGCAGGCCCTGGGGCGTGCAGGCTTCACTCCTTGCGGAGCACAGCCTCGGTAGTTGCGGCTTGCAGGCTCGGGAAGCGCTGGCTCGGTAGTTGTAGCGCCCGGACTTCTTTGCTCCGTGGCATGTGGGGTCTTCCTGGACCAGGGATGGAACCTTTGTCCCCTGCGTTGGTAGGTGAATTTGAAAATAATTTTTCTTGTTTTTCAATCTGTGCATTTTCTTTTTTTTTTTTTTTTAATTTTATTGGATTATAATTGATTTACAATATTGTGTTAGTTTCAAGTGTGTGGGAAAGTGATTCAGTTATACCTACATTCATTCATTTTCAGATTCTTTACACATATACGGTATTAAAGAATAATGAGTAGAATTCCATGTTATACAGTAATTCTTACTGGTTATCTATTTTATATATAGTAGTGTGTGTGTATGTTAATCCCAAGCTTCTAATTTATCCCTCTCTCCCACATTTCCTCTTCGGTAACCATATAACTTTGTTTTTGAAATCTGTGAGTCTTTCTGTTTTGTAAATAAGTTCATTTGTATCCTTTTTTTTTTTTTTTTAGGTAGATTCCATAAATGAGTGATGACATATGATATTTGTCTTTCTCTGTCTATCTTCACTTAGTGTGATAATCTTAAGTCCATCCATGTTGCTGAAAATGGCAGTATTTCATTCTTTTTTATGGCTGAGTAATATTTCATTATATAGATATACTACATTGTCTTTATTCCATTGTCAATGGACATTTAAGTTGCTTCCATTTCTTGTCTATGGTAAATAGCACCAAAGTAAATGTGATGAACATTGGGGTCCATGTATCTTTTCAAATTATGGTTTTCCCATACATAGAGCTGGAATAGGATTATTGAGTCACGTGGTAGTTCAATTTTTAGTTTTTTAGGGAACCTCCATACTCCATACTCATCTCCTTTAGTAGTTGTGCCAGTTTGTATTCCCACCAACAGTGTAGATTCCCTTTTCTCCATACCCTCTCCAGCATTTATTGTTTGTAGACTTTGTTTATACTGGCCATTCTGACCAGTGTGAGGTGGTACCTTGCTGTAGTTTTGATTTGCATTTCTCTGATGGTTAGTGATCCAAAGATGAAATTGCCAACATCTGTTGGATCTTAGAAAAAGCAAGAGAGTTCCAGAAAAACATCTACTTCTGCCTTATTGACTAAGGCCTTTGACTGTGTGGATAACAACAAACTGTGGAAATTTCTTCAAGAGATGGGAATACCAGAGCATCTTACCTGCCTCCTGAGAAATCTGTGTGCAGGTCAAGAAGCAACAGTTAGAACTGGACATGGAACAACGGACTGGTTGTTGGGAAAGGAGTGCGTCAAGGCTGTATGTTGTCACCCTGCTTATTTAACTTCTATGCAGAGTACATCATGTGAAATGCCAGGCTGGTTGAAGCACAAGCTAGAATCAAGATTGCCAGGAGAAATATCAATAACCTCAGATACGCAGATGACACCACCCTTAAGGCAGAAAACGAAGAAGAACTGAAGAGCCTCTTGATGAAAGTGAAAGAGGAGAGTGGAAAAGTTGGCTTGAAACTCAACATTCAGAAAACAAAGATCACGGCATCCAGTTCCATCACTTCATGGCAGATAGATGGGGAAAAAATGGAAACAGTGAGAGACTTTATTTTTGGGGGGCTCCAAAATCACTGCAGATGGTGACTGCAGCCATGAAATTAAAAGATGTTTCCTCCTTGGAAGAAAAGCTATGACCAACCTAGACAGCATATTAAAAAGTAGAGACATTACTTTGCTGACAAAGGTCTGTCTAGTCAAAGCTACAGTTTTTCCAGTGGTCATGTATGCATGTGAGAGTTGGACCATAAAGAAAGCTGAGCACCAAAGAATTGATGCTTTTGAACTGTGGTGTTGGAGAAGACTCTTGAGAGTCCCTTGGACTGCAAGGAGATCCAACCAGTTCATCCTAAAGGAAATCAGTCCTGAATATTCATTGGAAGGTCTGATGCTAAAGCTCCAATCCTTTGGCCACCTGATGCAAAGAACTGACTCATTGGAAAAGATCTTGATGTTGGGAAAGATTGAAGGCAGGAGGAGAAGGGGACGACAAAGGATGAGATGGCTGGATGGCATCACTGACTTGATGGTCATGAGTTTGAGCAAGCTCCAGGAGTTGGTGAAGGACAGGGAAGCCTGGCGTGCTGCAGTTTGTGGGGTTGTAAAGAGTCGGACACAACTGAGCAACTGAACTGACTGACTGATGGTTAGTGATGTTGAGCATCTTTTCATGTGCGTATTGGTCATCTGTATGTCTTCTGTGGAGAAATGTCTTAAGATTCTGCCCATTTTTTGATTGGATTGTTTGTTTTTTGTTGTTGAGTTATATGAGCTGTTTGTATAATTTGGAGATTAAGCCCTTGTTGGTCACATCATTTGCAAATATTTTCTCCCACTTCTTAGGTTTTCTTTTTTTTAATTTTTAAATAATGGCTTTCTTGGCAATGCCAAAATGTGGACATTTGAATCAGTTCTGTTTATCTTTGTTTTTATTTCTATTGGCTTGAGAGACTCACCTGAGAAAAACATTTAGGTCAGAAAATGTTTTGCCTGTGCTTTTGGCAAGGATTTTTATGGTGTCATGTCTTATGTTTATGTCTTTAAGCCATTTTGAGTTTATTTTTATGCATGGCAAGAGTGTGTGTTCTAACTTCATTGATTTACATGCAGCTGTCAAACTTACCCAACACCCCTGAGGAGACTTTGCCCATTTTATATTCTTGCCTCCTTTATCAAAAATTAATTGGCCAGCAGTTCAGTTCAGTCGCTCAGTTGTGTCCAACTCTTGGTGACCCCATGGATTGCACCACGCCAGGCCTCCTTGTCCATCACCAACTCCTGGAGTTGACTCAGACTCAGGTCCATCGAGTCAGTGATGCCATCCAGCCATCTCATCCTCTGTCATCCCCTTCTCCTCCTGCCTTCAATCTTTCCCAGCATCAGGGTCTTTTCCAGTGAGTCAGTTCTTTGCATCAGGTGGCCAAAGTATTGGAGCTTCAGCTTCAGCATCAGTCCTTCCAATGAATATTCAAGACTGATTTCCTTTAAGATGGACTGGTTGGATCTCCTTGCAGTCCAAGGGACTCTCAGGAGTCTTCTCCGACACCACAGTTCAAAAGCATCAATTCTTCAGCATTCAGCTTTCCTTATAGTCCAACACTCACATCCATACATGACTACTGGAAAAACTATAGCTTTAACTAGATGGACCTTTGTCAGCAAAGTAATGTCTCTGCTTTTGAATATGCTATCTAGGTTGGTAATAACTTTTTTTCCAAGGAGCAAGCATCTTTTAATTTCATGGCTGCAGTCACCATCTGCAGTGATTTTGGAGGTCAAAAAATGAAGTCTGTCACTGTTTCCACATCTATTTGCCATGAAGAGATGGGACCAGATGCCATGATCTTAGTTTTCTGAATGTTGAGCTTTAAGCCAGGTTTTTCACTCTGCTCTCACTTTTCATCAAGAGGCTCTTTAGTTCCTCTTCGCTTTCTGCCATAAGGGTGGTGTCATCTGCACATCTGAGGTTATTGATATTTCTCCCAGCAGTTTTGATGCCAGCTTGTGCTTCATCCAGTCCAGCATTTCTCATGATGTACTCTGCACATAAGGTAAATAAGCAGGGTGACAATGTACAGCCTTGACGTACTCGTTTCCCAATTTGGAACCAGTCTATTGTTCCATGTCCAGTTCTAACTGTTGCTTCTTGACCTGCACACAGATTTCTCAGGAGGCAGGTCAGGTGGTCTGGTATTCCCATCTCTTGAAGTAATGTCCACGGTTTGCTGTGATCCGCACAGTCAAAGGCTTTGGCATAGTCAGAGAAGCAGGAGGAGATGTTGGCCACAGGTGTGTGGGTTACTGCTGTGCGCTCTGTTCCATTGATCCGTATGCCTGTTTCTGTACCAGTACCACGGTGTCTTCATTAGTGTGGCTTTGTAGTATTGTCCGAAATCTGGAAGAGTTATGCTTCCTACTTTGATTTTATAGCTCTGCTTTGGCAATTCTGGTTCTTTTATTCTTCCATATAAAATTTCAGATTATTCTAGGTCTGTGAAAAATGTCATGGGTCATTTGATAGTGATTGCATTAAATCTGTAGATTGCTTTGGGTTGTATGGCCATTTTAACAATATTCTTCCAATCCAAGAACATGAGATGGCTTCCATTTCTCAAGGGTCTTCTGCAGCACTGCAGTTTGAAAGCATCAGTTCTTTGGCACTCAGCCTTCTTTATGGACCAACTCTAAATCTATAGAGTTTTCTATATATAATATCCTGTCATCTGCATAAAGTATTTTACCTCTTCCTTTCCAAATTGGAAACTTTAATTTCTCGCTCTTGTCTGATTGCTGAGGCTAGGACTTCCATTAATATGTTGAATAGAAGTGGTGAGAATGGATATCCTTGTCTTGTTTCAGATTTTAGCAGGAAGGCTTTCAACGTTTCTACTGTGGAGTATTATATTGGCTGTTGGTTTGTCATAAATAGCTTTTATTATATTGAGATTCATTTCCTGTATACCTACTTTGGTGAGAATTTTATCATGAATGGATGTTGAATTTTGGCAAATGCTTGTTCCTCATGAGATGATCATGTGGTTTTTTATTTTTCTTTTGTTAGTGATGTGTATTACATTGATTGATTCGTGTGTATGTTGAGCCATCCTTAGGAACTTGGGATGAATCCCACTTGGTCATGGTGTATGGTTTTTTTTTTTAATATGTTGAATTGGTTTGCTAATATTTTGTTGAGGATTTTTACATCTGTATTCATCAACAGTCTTTTCCTGTAATTTTCTTTTATGGTGGTATCTTTGGTTTTGGTATCAGGGTGATGGGCTTGCCTTGGTAGCTTAGCAGTAAAGAATCTGCCCTCAATGTAAGAGATGGGGGTTCGATCCCTGGCTTGGGAAGATCCCCTGGAGAAGAAAATGACAACTCACTCCAGTATTCTTGCCTGGGAAATCCCATGGACGGAGAAGCCCAGCAGGCTGCAGTCCATGGGATCACACAGAGTCAGGCACCTTTATCCACTAAACAAGAGTCAGGGTGATGGTGGCTTCAGAGCATGTCTTTGGAGTTCCCTCCTCCTAAATCTTTTGGAACAATTTAAGAAGAAATGTTGTGTAAGTTCTTTCTGTGTTTGGTAGAATTTGCCTGTGAAGCCATCTGATCTTCCCCTTTTCTTTGTAGGGAGTTTTAAAATTACAGATTCTATTTCACGCCTAGTGATGAGTCTGTTCAAATGATTTCTTTTTGATTCTGTTTTGGTGTGCTGTAAGTTTCTAGAAAGTAGTCCATTTCTTCTTGGTTTTATTGATTTTTTTTTCTGCTGTTTTTTAAATCTCTACTTTATTTCCTCCCTGATCTTTATTATTTCTGTCCTCCTGAAGTTAGGTTTTTTTGTTCTTCTTTTTCTAATTCTTTTAGGTGATCAGTTAGGTTGTTTATTAGAGATTTTTCATCTTTTGAGGAATGCCTGTATCACTATGAACTTTGCTCTAAGAACTGCTTTTGCTACATCTCATAAAGTTTTGTATGGTTGTGTTTTCATTGTCATTTGGTCTCAAGGTGTTTTTAATTTCCCTTTTGGTTTCCTCATTGATCCATTGGTTTTTTAGTAGAGCATTGTTTAGTCTCCATGTAATGGTTGGGTTTTTTAACAATTTCTTTTCTTGTGGTTGATTTCTTTTCCTTTTTTTTTTTAGGTTAATTTGTGCTTTTATTTGCCAGTATAATTTAACTACAGTGGCCTGCAAACATTTTTGGTCTAAAAAAATACATTTTACATCAGTCCAACAAAAACACAAATGTATAACATGTATACGTATGTAAAAGTGAAATAAAAATTTTGCCACAAATGTCTACCCTGAGTATTAATTCTTTTTGAGACTTTTTTTTTTTTAAGCAGTTTTAGGTTTAGAACAAAATTGGCAGAAAGGAACAGAAATTCCCCATATACCCTTGACCCTCACTTGCATAACCATTATTAACAGGGTGGTACTTTTTTTTTCTTTTTAAACCAAGAATGAACTGTATTGAGCCATCATACCCACCAGAGTGCACCATTCTCCTTCGGGTTCGCTTTAATGAAGTGAATAGTGTTGGGTGTTCTATTTTAGACAGAAGTATGATGACGGACATCCATCCTTATAATGTCATTCAAAGTATTTTCACTGCTCATAAAAACTTAAACACTCTGTGTGTTTATCTGTTCTCTCTCCCAAACTCCTGGCAGCCATTGATCTTTTTATTGTCTCCATAGTTTTGCCATTTACAGAATGGCATGCAGTTGAAATCTATTTTTACGTTTTTCTTTCTCCTTGAAAAGAGAGGTTCAAAACCTTTATGTCTGCAAGACTACTCTTGGTTTTACTGATTTTTTTTCTGTTGTTTTTTTAAATTTCTACTTTATTTCCTCCCTGATCTTTATTATTTCTGTCCTGCTGACCTTAGGTTTTTTTGTTCTTCTTTTTCTATTTCTTTTAGGTGGTAGGTGAGGTTGCCTATTAGAGATTTTTAATCTTTTGAGGAATGCCTGTTTCACTATGAACCTTCCTCTAAGAACTGTTTTTGCTACATCTCACAGATTTTTGTTTGGTCCATCCCCGCCCATGCACGGACTGGACAGACTCTAGGTGCGAACTCCCCCACTGAACACTGCAGCTTTTCTTGTAACACTGAGCCCTGAGGCAGCGGTCCTGCCAGCAGCCACATGCAGGTGCGGGGATGTGTGCTGGCTGTTTGCTTGTAGGAAGGTCGCAGGCTTTGTGCCCTTTGTCGCAGTGAAACCTGTGGGCGATTCACAGTTTTGTGCCGTTGTGGTCAGAGAAGATGCTTGGCGTGATTTCCATACTCTCAAATGCGTTGAGGTCAGGTTTGTGCCCTGGTATGTGGTCAGTCCCAGAGAATGTCTCATGTGCACCTGAAAAGAATGTGTACTCTGTGTTTTTTGTTAGTTTTTGGATATAATATCCTGAAAATATCAATTAAATCTATCTGTTCTATTGTGTCATTTAGGTTCTCTGTTGCCTTATTGATTTTCTGTCTAGAAGATCTGTCCCTTGATGTCAGTGGGGTTTTGAAGTCTCCTACTATTATAGTATCCCATCAGTTTCCCCCTTTATGTCCATTAATACTAGTTTTATGTACTTGGGTGCTCCTATATTAGATGTATATATGTTGACCAGTGTAAAATCCTCTTCTTGTATTGATCTCTTTATCATTATTTTGTGTCCTTCTCTTTTGCTTTACAGTCTATTTTGTTTGATATAAATGGTGTAACTCCAGCTTTTTTGTTACTTCCATTTGCATGAATATCTTTTTCCATCCCTCCACTTTCAATCTGTGTGTATCCTTTGCCCTAAGGTGGGTCTCTTGTTGGCAGCAGATTGTAGGCTTTTTTTTTTTAAATCCAGTCTGCCACTTGATGGGTTTTGATTGGAGTATTCAGTCCATTGACATTTAAGGTAATTATTGATACATATGTATTCATTGCCAAATTAAGCCTTGTTTTCCAGTTTGTTCTTTGTTTTTCCTTGGTTTTACTCTTCTTTCTGTGGTGTGATGTTTTCCTTGTTTTTTATGCTTGTGTTCTCTTCTTTTTGGTTTTTGTGGCTTTATTGTAAGTTTTTGACTCATGGGTGCCTGGTTTTTGAAGTATGTTAATGCCTTCTTATATCTGCTTTCTGTAGACTGATAGTCACATAGGCCCAAACACATTCCAAAAAAAAAAAAAACGGAGTCTGCATTTTCTTACTCTCCTTGCCCGTATTTTATGATTTTGGTGTCCTGTTTTACATCTTCATGTTTATCCTTTTGCTGTTCCTTGTATTTATTGTTGGTTTCACAGTTTTTTTTTTTTCTTTTTGATCTGTGTGTTGGCTAGTTTAAGTAATTTACTTTCTGATTATGATTTCCTCCTTTCTATATCTTCTTCCTTCTTTTCTATTTAAAGAAAATCTTTCAATATTTTTTCCTTCTATTCTAAATGATAATCATGGTGGGTAGCTAGAGTATTCTGGGTTGCAGTATTCTGGGTTTCCCTTTTGAGACTGGGAATATATTTTGCCCTTCCCTTCTGGCCAGCGGTGTTTCTGTGGTGAAATCAGCCCATAGCGTTATGGGGGTTCCCTTGTAATGAACTTTTTCTCTTTGCTTCTTTAGAATCCCCTTTTGTCTTTAGCTTTTGCCATTTTTATTATAATATGTCATGGTATGGGTCTGTTTGAGACCTCCGTGCTTCCTATATCTGGATATATATTTCCTTCTTTAGGTTTGGGTAGTTTTCAGCCCTAATTCTTCAATATATTTTCAGTCCCCTTTTGTCTTTCTTCCCCTTCTGTAATCCCTGTTAGGTATATTGGCATGCTTCAGGCTCTTCCATAGGTCTCTTATATTCCTTTTTTTTTTCATTTGCTCTCTGATGTGTTGATTGGCTAATTTCCATAATTCTTTCTTCCAGATCACTTATTCTTTCTTCTGCTTTATTCATTCTGCTCTTCATTGCCTTTAGCTCAGCTGTCGTCTCACCAATAAATGTTTCTTGGCTCCTTCTAGTTTCTAGTTCCTTTTTACAGTAATCTGCATTTCTGTTGGTAGCCTTTCTCAGTCCCTTCAGCATTTTCATTACCTCCTTTGTGGCCTTGGTGTCTCTCCGACTGAAGAGGTCCGCTTCATTGTTCCTTCAGGGGAATTCTCTTGGCCTTTTAACTGGGAGTGGCTCCTCCGCTTCTTCATTTTGCTTGTATTTCTCTTTTTCTGTGAGTTTAGGAGAAACAGTTATCAACTGTGGTCTTGAAGGGCTATTTCTGTGTGGGCGTGCTCCTGCCTAGCTTGTACGGGTTTAATGTTTTTTGGCGTGAGGGCTGTTTTTAGTTTGGATGCTTGCGGTCTTCCTCTGTGTGTGCTGGCTGTTAGCCCTGGAGAGGGGGTGTGCAGGAACACGGGCGTGCATTTGCCCAGAAGGCAGGGGAAAGCGGCTGGCTCCTGGTTGCGGGACCCTAGGTGGCGGTTGCATGTGCTCCCAGGAAGTCGGGGTGGGAGTTGGTGCCTGGTCGTGGGACCCTCTGCAGCAGCAGGGGTCTGTTCCCACCTCTGGCAGCAGGGCGGCTCACACCCATCCCTAGAACTCGTGTTGCCGGTGCCCTGCTGCCTGAGAGCTCCTGCAGAGGATGCTCCTCAGGCGGCCCACCCCTCTCCTCCTGTGCCCCCAGAAATGGTGCCCTGCCTCTCTGGAGGGCCCAGGCCTCCCCCCATGCTCCCCCGACTGTGGCTTACCACACCCAGCCAACCCCAGTCCTCCCCAGGCCTGCCCTCTGACGCCCGGGCCAAAGCACCCACCCCCTCCCGCCCCAGCAGGAGCGGCTCAGGCTGGAGGGAGCCAAGCGCACTGGCCTTCTCTGCTTTGGCCTCTGCAAACCGGTTCCTGCATTCTCCTCCAAGGCTCCCTGCCTGTCTCAGCTGATCTCCCCACTGGGAGGAGACTTCCCAGTGTGTGGAGACCTTCCCTCTTTCACAGCTCCGTCCCAGGGCGCAGGTTCTGTCTAGACCCCTTTGTCTCCGTCTCTCTTGTGTGTGTGTGCTGCCCAGTTGTGTGGAGATTTTCTCGCCTCTTTGGAGGTCAGAGGTCTTCGGCCAGTATCCAGTAGATGTCCGGTGAGATTGCTCCACATGCAGATGTGTTTTTGATGCATGTGTGGGAGAAGGTGAGCTCCACGTCCTGTCTCTCCGCCGTCTTGATCCCATCACCCATAATTTCTTAAAATACATTCTCAGCCCCTTCCCTTTTCTCCTCTGGAGTACCAGGTGTGTAGATTGGCGTGCTTTATCGTCATTCATAAACCTCACGTGTTGCTTTCAGTTTCTTTTCGTTGGTCTTTCTGTCCGCTGTTCTGGCTGGGTGATTTCACTTCTGTCTTCCAGATCACTTATTCATTTTTCACTTTAGTGTGCCATCCATTGTTTCTACATTGGTTTTGGTCTGCTTTTGAATGGTTCGTCTTTATAGTTTCTAGTTCCTCGTTACAGTGACCTTGCATTTCTCTCAATAATCTTTCTGAATTCCTGTGTCATTTTTATTACCTCCTTTTTGAACTTGGAATCTAGTGGATACTCTGTCAGGAGCTGCCTCTTGTTTTTTATTTGTATTTCCTTTTGCTTGTCCTCAGTCTGCGTTGCTGCACGTAGGCTTTCTCTAGCTGTGGGGAGCAGCGGCTCCTCCGGTTGCAGCGTTCAGGGGCTTGTGGCAGGGGCTCCTCTTGTTCCAGCGTGCGGGCTTCAGTAGTTGGTGGCGCCTGCGCTCAGTAGCTTGGCATACAGGCTCAGTTGCATGTGGAGTCTTCGTGGACCAGGGATCGAATCCCTGTCCCCTGCTTTGACGGGTAGATTCTTAACCACTGACCTCCCAGTACCAGAGAAGTTCGATGTCTCTTGTTTAATTGGTAGTAGTTTGCTTTTTTATTTTATTTAACTTTCTCTGTCTCTGTGAATTTAGGAGAAATAACTGTCCACTGTGGCTCTGAAGGGCGGTTTTTCTGTGGGAGCATCTGTGTAGACTGTCAGGCCCAGAGGTTTTTGGCGTGAGGGCTGCTTCTGGTATGGATGCCAGCCACCTCTTTGCTCCGAGTGTGCTGTCTGCTGTCTCCTTGCTAGAGGGAGGTGATGGTGTGCGTAGCGTCTGGAGCCTGCGCTCCACGTGCAGTGGGACTTGCTCTTCGCTCCGTCATTGTCTCTGTCGAGGGCAGGGCCTGCTCCCCAGTGGTGGAGGTGGAGGCTCTGAGGGTCTGGTTCCATCAGGCTCCGTTGTTCTGAGTGTGTGTCCTGCACCAAAGGAGCTGATCGCGGAAGCAGGCGGGGCTTGCGGTCACAGCAGCCCTGTGTGCACCTGTGTAGGCATCGGTGATTCCGCTCTGAGGCAGCCCGGGGTCACACAGCTTTCTCTGTTGTGTTTGTCCCAGATCCAGTGCAAGGCTGGGGTGTGGGGTAGGCTGGGGCTCGGGACTGGGGCATCGTGGCTGCAGGAGTTGAGGTATCTGGGCTGCCCCCTAAGATCTGGGCTGCCTCTCTGGCAGTCTTCTCCCAGGACCTGTCCCAGAGGTAAGCTGTGGTGTGGAGCCGGTGGAGACAGAATGCTCTAGAAAATGCTTGCTGTGAACCGCTGCCCAGGGCCTGTCTCCTGGGGTCAGCACTTGGGTGCTGCTCTGAGAGCTCCCCAGCTAGACCCGCGCCCGCTGTGAATGCTGACCGTGGGTTCCGTGACTCCGCCTGGATCCCACTCTGGGTGTGTGTGTGACTAGCCCGACCCAGTCTGTAGCTAGACCCGCGTCTCCACCGGGCTGTGCAGTGGGCAGGGCTGGGGTGTTCGTCCCTTCAGACTGGGAAGTGCCTGAGGCAGCAGCCACTGTGTGAGGCCCTCTGCCCTGATGGTTGGCACGCTCCTCACGGGTACAGCCTGGGCTTCTCCAGCCTCTGTCTCCCTCTGGGATTCCCCGCAGGCAGGTGGGCTTGTCTCCTGGGGCAGGACCCCAGGCTTGGGTTGCTGATTGAGAGTCAGCTTGCTCCCTCCCCGGGGCAAGGGGTCCAACCGCGCGGACTTTCTCGTCCTCACAGGTCCCAAACCTGGTCTTCCCACCTGCCTTTTTTGTGCTTCCCAGTTATGTGGATACTTTTCTTGTAGCTTTCGTTGTGTGGTTCAGTTTCCTGTGAGTTATTCCTCACGTAGATGCATTTTTGGTGTGTTCATGGGGGGGTGAGCGCCATGTCCTCCTCCTCCGCCGTCTTGACCCCCTTTTCTTATGTTGGTTGGTTTTCGAATGTTAAACCAGCCTTCCACCCTTCAGAGAGGCCCTTGTTGAGTTGTCCTGTACTGCATTTTTACACGTTGTTGTATCCTATTTGCTGAAATTTTGTTAAATTTTTTCTTATATTTGTGAAGGATGTTGTTCTGTGGTTTTCTTGTGATGTTTTTGTCTGGTTTAATTATCAGGTTGTGATCATTATAATTTTAATTATAGCCTTACAGAATGAATTAAAATGTGTTTTCTCCTCTCCATCTTTCTTGAAAAGTTTATGCAGAATTTGTGTTGTTTTACCTTACTTGGTTTGGTAGAATTCACCATTGAGGCCTGCTGTGCCTGCTTGTTTTTTATGGAAGGGTTTTAACTATAAATTCTATTTCTTTAATATATATAGAACTTTTCCAGTTTTTTAATTCCTTCTTGAGTTAGTTTTGGTATAGTTTTTGCCTTTCAAAGATTTTGTCCATTTCGCCTAAGTGCTTGAAGTTTTTGCAAAAAGTTGTGAATAATACCCTCTTGCTATCATGTTAATATCTAAAATCTGTAGTGATAGCTCTTTGCTCCTGATTTCGGTAATTTGCCTTTTTTTTTTTTTTTTTAACTATATGAAAGTAATTGCTATGTCTAATAAAAATCACAATGATTTTCAGTGCCTATTGCAATATATATATATATATATTCTTTGAATTTTTATTAACATTAATACCAATTTTTAAAGAGTAAAGATGCGTAAATTTCTCTGATAGTTGTAATATTTGTCTTTTTATTCCTGGTCAGCCTAGCTGTGCTGTGTGTGCGTAGTCATGTCCAACTCTTTGTGACCCCATGGACCTCATAGACTCTTGGCAAGCCCACCCACCGAGCTCCTCTGTCCATGGTGATCTCCAGGCAAGAATACTGGAGTGGGTAGCTGTTCCCTTCTCCAGGATTTGTAGGATTTGTAAGTTTATAACTTTCATGAAACTTTTGGCCATTACTCTTTCTGATTGTCCTGCCCGACACAGGCTCTTGTTCTTTAGGGACTCTAGCCGCATGTTCATTAGGTTGCTTGAAGCTGTCCCATGGTTCTTTCATGCTCTGTTTTATTTCTCTTTTCTTTCCATATTTCTTTTTAGATACTTTCTGTTGCTATGTGCTTTAAATTCACTAATCTTTTCTTCCACAGTGTCTCAGTTCAGTTCAGTTCAGTTCAGACCCCATGAATTGCAGCACGCCAGGCCTCCCTGTCCGTCACCAACTCCCGGAGTTCACTCAGACTCAGAGTCAGTGATGCCATCCAGCCATCTCATCCTCTGTCGTCCCCTTCTCCTCCTGCCCCCAATCCCTCCCAGCATCAGAGTCTTTTCCAATGAGTCAACTCTTCGTATGAGGTGGCCAAAGTACTGGAGTTTCAGCTTCAGCATCATTCCTTCCAAAGAAATCCCAGGGCTCATCTCCTTCAGAATGGACTGGTTGGATCTCCTTGCAGTCCAAGGGACTCTCAAGAGTCTTCTCCAACACCACAGTTCAAAGGCATCAATTCTTCGGCGCTCAGCTTTCTTTGCAGTCCAACTCTCACATCCATACATGACCACTGGAAAAACCATAGCCTTGACTTGATGGACCTTTGTTGGCAAAGTAATGTCTCTGCTTTTGAATATGCTATGTAGGTTGGTCATAACTTCCCTTCCAAGGAGTAAGCGTCTTTTAATTTCATGGCTGCAGTCACCATCTGCAGTGATTTTGGAGCCCAGAAAAATAAAGTCTGACACTGTTTCCACTGTTTCCCCATCTATTTCCCATTAAGTGATGGGACCAGATGCCATGATCTTCGTTTTCTGAACGTTGAGTTTTAAGCCAACTTTTTCACTCTACTCTTTCAGTCTCAATCTACTATTATCCCATTTGTACATTTTCATCTCAGTCATGGTGGTTTTCCTATTTAAAAGTTTAATTTGTATCTTTATGTCTTTCATGTCTCTGTGTAACATGCTGAATAGACATGAGATGTTTAATTAATATCTTCACTCCAGCTTCATAGAAGTGTATTCTACAGAACACAGTCATGGTAACTTTTCCTGCCTTTGTCCGCTATTTCTGGGCTTCCCAGGTGGTGCACTGTAGTGGTAAAGAAGCTGCCTGCCAGGGCAGGAAGTGTGAAAGACACGCAAGTTTGATCCCTGGGGTGGGAAGGTCCTCTGGAGGATCTAAGTATTCTTCAGTATTCTTGCCCATGCGGTTGTATGAGCAGGACGCAGCTTAGCACAGCACCCCTCTCTGTGTCTAGCATCTGTGTCAGTTCTGGATGGCCTTACTAGATTGAATTTTCTCTTCATTATGGATATATTTTCCTTCTTATTTGAATGGATGGTAATTTTTTGTTCAATGCTAGACATTGTGAATATTATTTAGGGTACAGAGTATTTTTGTATTCTGATAAATATACTTGAGTTTTGTTCTGAGACGTAGCTGAGTTACTTGGACATAGTTCCTTTGAACTAGGAGATCTTTTTTTTGTTTGTTTTTAATAGGTTGGACCGAAGCAGTGGTTAGCCTAGGGACGGTTGTACTGCTCTTCTGAAGCAAGATGCTTCTCAGTACTCTGCGCAGTACCCCACGCATGATGGCATTTTCACTCTTGTCCCGTGGGCATGGGTACTCTTACTCAGCCTGGGTGAGCTCTGGCTTTGTCCCCTTAATGCTTCTCGTTGAGTCCTTCCCTGGTTTTGGGTGATTTGTACACGCTGCTGACTAGAACTCTGCTGAATTCTTGAGGGAACCCTTTGCAGATCTCTGGAGTCCTCCCCATTCTCATACTCTTCTCTGATCACTCTGACAGCCATGGTCAGACATTTGACTCCATACAGTCAGATCAGGGAGTCCACTAGGCTCCAGCTGGGTTCCCTTTCCCTACACCACCGCAGAGCAGAAAGAGCAGGTAAGATTGATGCATGGTTTGAGGCCAGGTTTTGGAGACCTTTGGGTACTACATGGAAGCATCAGGACTCAAGCCTGTAAGATACACCGAAGCCATACTTCAAGGAAATGCAGATGACCTAAGCAAGTCCTTGCTGTATATGTTAAGGAGTAAGTGGCGAGTTAGGGGTGTTGCTTCTGGCCATGCTGCCAAGCCCCAAATCATTGAGGGCATCGCCCTTCATGACTCGGTGTCCTCACCAGTAAAGGATGGGCCTTGATACTGATCGATTGCTGGCCCTGTCAGTGGCCAGAGATGGTTCCTCCGGAAGGGCCCGTGAAGGGCCAGCACAGCACAGCACAGGAGGGACTCGACCCCTTCCGTTGCTGCCGCCTGATTTCTCTGTAGATGAGAGCTGGGAGCCCGACCTCTGCTCTCAGACAGCTGCCAGAGACTGAGTGAAGGAGCGTTTCAGCTGATACGCAGTCTGTCTAGGGCTTTGCTTCTCCAAGTGGCGTCCCCAGAGCAGCAGCACAGGCATTACTTGGGAACTTCTTGGAAATGGCAGACCCCCGAGCAGTCTGCCTCGCTCCACCAGCAGACTTCCGCGACGACAGGAACTCAGCTGTTTCCTGTGATCGTCAGAATTCCAAGGACACTGGTAGCTGCGGTCAATAGTTACATATTATAGACTTAGAAACTTAAGAGAGTAGATCCACCATAAATTAAGCTTTTGAAGAGCGTTGTTCTCAATGTGAGTGGTTCCACATGCCCTCTGGTGGCTGCCTCACAACTTGCAGGGAGTTTTAGAAATGTTTTCTCATTTTAGGACCTTTGCACAGAACTGCCGAAACATTGAACATTTAAACCTCAATGGGTGCACAAAGATCACTGACAGGTAAGGACCAGAAGTCACTTTGGTGACTGATAGGCCCTGGGAGAGTGAGGGGAGGGAAAGGTGGTTGAAAATACCTTTAGCCCGCCTGTCCTTTTTCAGCACGTGTTACAGCCTTAGCCGATTCTGTTCCAAGCTGAAACATCTGGATCTGACCTCCTGCGTGTCCATTACAAACAGCTCCTTAAAGGGGATCAGGTAAGAGTGCCTGTCAGTGGCGGTTATGAGCAATACCCAAGGCTCGAGCATCCTGGTGTTTGAAACCTTCCTTCGGTCCCCCTGCGGCAGGAAGTGGGCGGCTCAGGTCGGGAGGTCTCTCCCGGGAACTGGTTTGTGGGTCTCTGAGCTCAGAGATGTGCCTGCGCTCTCCGTGGGATGGACTGCACAGGCGCGGCTGTTTCCTGATCTCCCAGCGAGGGCTGCCGGCACCTGGAGTACCTCAACCTGTCGTGGTGCGACCAGATCACCAAGGACGGCGTCGAGGCGCTGGTGCGCGGCTGCCGCGGCCTAAGGGCCCTGCTGCTGAGGGGCTGTACGCAGGTACCCGTCCGCACGCCAGGCTTGTCTGCGCGCGCGTCACTGGGGAGCCGGGGCCCCCTGTCCCCCAGCTGGCTCCACCTCTTCTGTGTTCTCCGCTCTTGCAGCTAGAAGATGAAGCTCTGAAGCACATTCAGAATTACTGCCATGAGCTCGTGAGCCTCAACCTGCAGTCCTGCTCCGTGAGTAGCGTGCCTTTCCCTCGAGCTTCCTCCAGGGCAGGTTTGGGGGTTGAGGGGTCGCCACTCCCTTAGCTCACATCCCAAGTCCTTCTGTGACCCACCGCTTCCCACAGATGAAAGAACAGGAATCTAAACAGAAAGGCCAATGCAGAGCCACGAACATTTCCCCTAAAAATAGCAGAGATGAGAGTCTTGATTTATTTGAAGGTATCAAGGATGCTATGAACTAGTCACTAACCTGAGCAGTTCCTGGGGAGGTCTCAGTGTTATATCTTTGCTTATAAACTGGGAGTGATGGCACCTCTCATGGTGCCTCAGTGGATAAAAGGAAATAACAGGTATGAAGAATAAAGGGTGAGGTGTGATTTGCATCAGTGCATGATCAGCCTGTGAAAGATGATTGGTTTTTTCACTGTTGTTGATAATTGAGCATTGAGGAAGATGCTTGCTGCAGCCAGCTGGGTTTCTCAAGGAGAATGTCATTTTTGAGAAAATTAAATGAAATCCCTTGTATTTGGCATTTAGTGAGTGAATCATAAATCTTATAAGTCCCTAATGATGAGAGATAAACCAGAAACTATCTTACGAGGAAATACTGACCTCATGAGACAGCGCCATTCAGAAACAGGAGCTGGAATTGCATGTAGGGTAGCACTGGCAGGGGGCTTGAAGTCTGACATAAGCGCACATGTTTATAGTTACATAAATTAGTGTATTTAAATAAAGATATTAAATTTTTATAGCTAAATTCATAGAATTTAAGCCATTTATCAATAATTTAGTGATTTACTAAACCACTTCAGGAAATATTATAAATATACACATATATGATTTATACAATAGGTATCTTTTAATTAGCAATAATCTGTAGAAATCCAACCAAAAATTAATGTCACTTAACCAGGCAAATCTCATGAGCTGTTTGTTAAATCTGATTTTTAACACAAGTTTATGAATTTTTCCTGGAAAAAGACTCTGAGTAGGAAGTGGAATTTAAAAATTTTACTGTTTGTAATGCCTGAATATTTTAAAGCTGTGCAGAGGGAACCTGTCTTCCCCGTACTTAACCTTGTTTCGGTTACACTGTCAGGATGAACATTAGGTTGCGGGTAACCCCGGGCAGTCGGCGGGCGGGAGGCTCCGCGTGGCGCCCCGGCCTCTGACCATGCGCTTGGCTCCGCAGCGCGTCACGGACGACGGCGTGGTGCAGCTGTGCCGGGGCTGCCCGCGGCTGCAGGCGCTCTGCCTGTCCGGCTGCGGCAGCCTCACCGACGCCTCCCTGACAGCCCTGGCCTTGAACTGCCCCAGACTCCAGTGAGTGCACCCTGAGGGCCTGGGGCCGAGCAGGGGGCGGGCGGGGGGCTTCTCGCAGCCGGTGGAATAGGAGGCCGTGGAGGCAGCGGTTGAGTCGGTGGCTTCTGTCAGATGAGCTGGGACGGGACGGAGCGTGCACCGGCTCCTTTGGGGCTGTGTGGGGGGCATTACTCTGTCCATCCCCAGGGCACCTGAGTCTGCATTTCCTGATGGGCATCACTCAGGTGCCCACCCGTTTGGCCTCGTCCTGCCATTACTTTGACATGTGAGTGATCTGTGAGCAGAGGGACAGTGAAAATACATTTTAATTGTTTACAAGTCAATACATACTGGAATAATATTGAAAAACAAGAGCAGTCGTGTGCTGGTATTGTGGGAAGATCCCTGTATTTACTGCCCTGTTTGGGGTGGGACTCCCTAAGCCTCAGTTCTGTGTCAAAGAGTGGAGTAAACTCAGCACTGTAAAGCAGGCTCTCCTTTCGTGTGGTTAACCCGCTGCTCCTTTGTTTCCCCTGCACTCTGCACCGCAGGATCTTGGAGGCCGCCCGATGTTCCCATCTGACTGATGCGGGCTTTACGCTTCTAGCTCGGGTAAGACAGGTGTTACCAAAACAACCAGCCTCTCAGCCACCTCCCTCCAGAGAGACTCGGAGTGTGCAAAAAATGTCCTTCAGCAATGACAGGCCCCAAGTAGAATAGAGTCCTGGTGGGCCTGTGGGGTGCATTCTGTATTTTCTCCCTCAGGCCCGGGAGCTGGGGGGTCCTATACCAGGAGTGGGGGCCTGGCCCTCAGTCTCACTTTGTCAGGCGGGGCCACAGTGGGAGCAGCCTCCTCCCTGTGGGAGAGCCCTTCCTCACAGACCCCGACTCTCGTCTCAGCAGCGTCCCTCGGCTGTGCCGGGCTCTGCCTCTGCACCCCTCTCCACACCCCCCTGCCGCCCAGAGCCGCTGTCTTCCTGGGGCTGCTGTGACTCGGCCTCCTATCGCATCCCCCACCAGCCACCCAGTGGTGAGCGCCCCACCCCATATCCTCCCAGAAACCCCTCGGTGGCTAAAATCGACACGCTGGGACCTGCGAGCCCCCGGGAAGGTGTAGACGAGAGAAGGACACGTGGCCGCCCCCAGTGCCCACTTCCATGTGACTGTGATTCCAGGGGCGCCTGCTCAGATGCGCTGGCTCCCTGGGTCACTGTGGGAGCAGGGGATGTCTCATGGGTTCTCATGAACTCTTGCAGAATTGCCACGACCTGGAGAAAATGGATCTTGAAGAATGCATCCTGGTGAGTGCACCCCTGACAGCCCTGCAGGGCGCCCTGCAGCCACAGACAGGTGTAACCGGAGGTGCTGGCACGCTCTGGTCTGGAGCCTCCTTGGCCCACACGGGTGTCAGGGCGATGCGTACACTCTGGGCTGTTCTCAGTCATCAGAGCTGAGTTCAAGATAGTACCATCTTTTGCCAAACTTTAAAAAAAAAAAAGAAACCCTGATTTTCACATAACTTCTGGGAGAAAAAAGCTTGCATGCCGAGTGATGAGGCAACTGCACAGAGAAGAATCCTGGGCCCCCTCGCCCACTCCCACTTTGTGCCTTGCACCCTGTGGGGGTCCAGGGTAAAGACGAGAACAGCCTCGCAACCCAGGGAGTAAGCAGATTTGAGGTTGCTGGTGAGGAGAGAGCTCCCAGCCCGCGTGTGCTTGACATGGGTTTTTAATTCTCTTTTGCACCGTTTGGTTCTTGTGTTCAGGAGAAGCGGGGTTAGGTGGTAAGCTCTGGTGTGGAAGCCACACTGACACAGCATGTTTCTCTGCAGATAACCGACCGCACGCTCACCCAGCTCTCCATTCACTGTCCTAAGCTGCAAGCCCTGGTGAGTCAGCTCTTGGTGTTGGACTTACCTCTCAGGGATGAGAGATGCCCTGCCACCCTGCCCCACTACCGCAGGAACCTCCTGTCTGGAAGGGTGTCGTCCATCATCCTTGGTTTCAGGGGTCTGTTAGTTGGGCTGACTTGGGAGGTAGAGAATCTGCGTGTTACTGTTTTCGTTTTTGGATGTGAACCTAATACAGGGACCCAGGTCCTTACACAAATTCACGGTCAACCTGTCAGAGTGAAAAGGTCATGTATCTCTGTGGAGGGGGGATTAGTGAGTATACCGAAAGGTCCAGAATGAGCGGTGAAGAGTGCTGCACTCGGGCACGCTGACCTCGCACGCATGTTCCATCCGCTGTGTGAACTCAGCCGCCTGCTCCCCCAGATACCCAGACTCGATCCCAACAGCCCTGCCAGGTGGGCACCATGGACACCCCATTTTACCAGCAAGGAAGCCGAGGTGCAGAGCACTTCAGAAACGTGCCATTTGCAGAGCTGCCCAGATGGTGAGGCTTCCCTGGGCTCTGGTCTGCCCACTGTCCTGGGATGTCAGCAGGGTTTTATAGCATCATCAAAGCGCCATCTGGCCTGAGTTACTCCCCCCTTGCCCCAGTTCCCCTTATTTCCACATTTCTCCTGGGTCCTTCTCCCTCAGGCACAAGCGTGCTAGGCTTTGGACAGCTCTGGGACTGTCTTTTGGAGTTTGGGGTCAGATTTCAGAGCTAGTCAGGACCTACCTCTTACCAGATTTTCCACGAAACGGTTTCCCTCTACTGTATCTGCCGACGATTCTGCACTTTTCGTGTCTTCACTCCCAAATTGGTTGTGATCCGGTTTCTAATTGACAGAATCTGTTCCTCAGATGGGATTTGTCCACCCCTTGTCCCCGAGATGTGAGGAAGGTCAGGAGTCCCGGGCTTTGTTCTGGTTTAACCTCCTTCCCCTCGGTTGCCCAGAGGCTCTCTCTCTGCCTTTCCCTGACCCTGAGATACCCTGGTCTTGGACTCCCACCAGCTCCCCAGCTCCTGGAGTGCGGGGTCCACTCCAGCAGGAAATGTTATGCAAAGACTGCTGTCCCCAGCGGTGGTTCCAGTGACGGAAATCTTCTGTTTTCCCCTGTACTCATACAAGCAACCCCCAGAAAGAGGACTTAAGAGACACTCTAAGAAAACCCCAAATAAGGGCCTCAAGTAAAGAAAACGAGAAAGAAGCATGGAGGATTATTAGAAGAGCAGGGAGACAGGTGAGCCGAAATCCAGATTTAGCCACGTGTGTCTTGCGGGAGGGGCGCCCGAGCCAGACCTTGCCCTAGGCTCTGGAGAGTGACAGGGTCAGCGGAGGTGGCTTTACCCTAACCCAGAAACTGCAGGGCAGAGTGTGTCTGGGTCCCTCTGAGGGATGCTCCAGCGCCTTCCCCACTTTGAGGGCGGACATGGTAGCCATGCCTCTGGGCCCCCAGGTGGAGTCGAGGGTGAGCGGCAGCGTGGGTGGTGTTGGACACGTGGCCGGTGCCTGCCTCCCTGGGGAAGGGCTCTGCTGCCGCCCCAGGGGGCCCTCCCCCAGCCCCGAAGCTGAGAGGCAGGGTCCAGAATTGGGAAACATGGTGTTTATCTTTCACTAAAGCTGTGCAAGCAGGAAGCTGTGAGGGGAGTGGCCCCTAGCAGGTGGCGCTCACACCTCATCTGCTGCACTTCAGTCCCAGGTTGTCCTGTTCATTTTTCATATGAATGAGGCAAGTGTGTGTACACACCCCCCTCTTCCCCTCAAGGAACTGCTCTGTGACAAGGATGGGCCTTGTCCTCTAAAAAACCCTAAATCTAGAAGGCTATCTGAAAGGGAAACTGAAGCAAACAAGGGGGACTCCAGATTCAGAAGAACCCAGAGGAGCGCAGGAAGTTTGTGCAGAGGTTAAGGAGCCTCCTTGGTCCTTTGGTTCGCAGCCTGCAGGATATGCCGTCAGCGGGTTTCAGTGACCCTGAGAGGCTGGCTTCCACTTAGTATCAGAGCCAGTTTTTTGGGCTTTTAAAAAATATCAGTGCAGCTCATTGCTCCTAGAAGCTATCCAAGAATTTTAGCTATTAAAGAATAAAGAATCCTAGCCAATAAACGCTGTGTTCCTTAGTGGATACTACAGTGTTTTAGCTTCTACCTTGATTTATTATAGCCTTTACCAGTGAGATTTATGTTTTCATATATGTTGTTATAATTAGTGCCCTTTTTAGCTTAACAGAGCCCCTTGAACACTCCTTGTACGGCGGCTCGTGTGTGTGGCGCATGCTGCGCTGCGTGACTATCTTAGTTCCCCAACCAGGGATGGAACGTGGCCCTGGCAGTCAAAGCCCTGAGTCCTGGTCAGTGGGCCACCAGGGAATTCCCACCTGTCCTCCAATTCCAAGTGATAACCTTGCTGGTAGTCTTGGTTGGAATTTTTTACCCTGTTCTTTCAGCACTTATATTGTGCCCCTCCATTCAGGCCTGCCTGCAAAATTTCTCCGGAAAAATCTGCTGGTAGTCTTATGGGAATTCCCTTGCACATGACAAGTTGTTTTTCTCTTGCTGCTTTTAAGATTCTTTAACTTTTCACATTTTAATGATAATCCCTCATAATGAGAATGTTAGTCCACTTGATGCTGTCCTGTAAGTCTGTTAGACTGTCTTTATTTTTTCCCTTTCTGCTGCTCTGATTGGGTGATTTTCACTCCCAGTTTTTCAAGTCTCTGGTCCTTTTATCTGCTTCATCCAGTCTGCTCTGAAACCCTCTGCCGTGTTTTTCAGTTCAGGGCTGTTCTTCAGCTCTGTGGCTTCTGGTACTTTGCCAGAGGAGGGTGTGAACGCCTCTCTGGGGGCCCAGCAGAGGGCGAGCGCATCTGCCTGCCTTGGCTGGGAGCACGTGTGGGGGCCTCTTGACGGCACCTGACCTGAAGGCTGCCCCGTCAGCTCCCAGGCAAGCACACAGGCCTCTTGCCAGAAAGACGGGCTGTTTCAGCCTGCTGCCTGTAGAGTGCCTGGGGGTGGTAGTTTGCCAAGAATCTCTTCTCATGTTAAAAGTCCATGAGTCCGGGAATACAAGCCCCCTTCGGCCATCAGGGTCAGGTGAGCAAGGAGCATCCCATATACAAAGACAGGGGCACCAGGCAGCTGTGAAACCTGCCTCTGGAGATGCTGGTGTCCCATGTGGGGTTCAGTGAGAAACGCCAGGTTTAGAGTTCCCTCCTGATGGGGGTCTCTGCCCTCAGGGGTGGGGTTCATGACAGGCCGTGGCCTCCCCTGCCCGCTTGCACCGGCTCCTCTCCTCTGCCCAATGTGGAGAAGTTGGCCAGCTGGTTTTTGTGTTTTTTTCCGGAGGCAGCTGGTCCCTGTGTAGCTGTAGACTCGCTGTTTGCGGGAAGAGGTGAGTTCAGGGTCCTCTCGGCGTGGACCGTCCCCTGCAGTGTCGGTTCCATCCCTACCCCGGGGGGGACGATGAGAGAGGCCGCTGCCCCCAGGCCCAGCCTCCCTCCTCTGAGCCGTGGTTCCTGCAGACACCGCCCCTCCCCTCCTTCTAGAGTCTGTCCCACTGTGAGCTCATCACGGATGACGGCATCCTGCACCTGAGCAACAGCCCCTGTGGCCACGAGAGGCTGCGGGTGCTGGAGCTGGACAACTGCCTGCTCATCACCGATGTGGCCCTGGAGCACCTGGAGCACTGCCGCGGCCTGGAGCGCCTGGAGCTCTACGACTGCCAGCAGGTCACCCGAGCCGGCATCAAGCGCATGCGGGTAAGCGGGGACAGCCGCCTCGCCGGCAGAGCTGTTCAGGCGACAGCAGGCACGGAGAGTCAGCCTCCGTTTCCTCTGTTCTGCCTGGGGCCGAGTTATGCCAGCTACCTCCTTGCTTGCTAAGTCATTTCAGTCGTGTCCGACTCTGTGCGACCCCATAGATGGCAGCCCACGAGGCTCTCCCGTCCCTGGGGTTTCCAGGCAAGAACACTGGAGTAGGTTGCCATTTCCTTCTCCAGTACATGAAAGTGAAAAGTGAAAGTGAAGTCGCTCAGTTGTGTTCGACCCTCAGCGACCCTGTGGACTGCAGCCTTCCAGGCTCCTCCGTCCATTTGGAATTTTCCAGGCAAGAGTATTGGAGTGGGGTGCCATTGCCTTCTCAGAACTACCTCCTTAGACTTCTTCAAAATCTCCTTATATTAGCATCCACCCTGGAAGATTCAGCTTCTAGAATGGGTCTGGGCAAAAGAACCAAAGGCATTATCAGTAGGCTTGACCTTTGCTAAGTCCCAGGTAGAGAGCTTTAGTAGTGGCGGCGTCGCTTCCCTGCGTAGCCCACCTGCGCTGCCTTTGCTCTTGAATATGCTTAGAAGCTCAGGCAGCTCTGCACGTAGACCCCAAGCAGGCCTCGGTGCTACCCGTCACCACTTGGTTTTCACCCAGGGACGGGGACCGCCTCTTAGCTTCAGAAGGTGCAGTTTTCGGGCGGGGGGCGAAACGGGTGCAGCTTTAGCGCACACCCCAAATTCTGTTGAGACTATTTGCCTAACGGTAGGATGAACGAGTTCCACGTGGGGCGCTGCGGGGTTTCCTGGGGTCACGCGGGTAGCTCCCCTCCTGCCCGCAGCTCTGAAGCCGGCGCGCCCCTCCGCTTTCAGGCGCAGCTCCCTCACGTCCGAGTCCACGCCTACTTCGCCCCCGTCACCCCGCCCACGGCCGCGGGCGGCGGAGGGCCGCGGCTCTGCAGGTGCTGCGTCATCCTCTGACGGCCGCCCGCGGGGCCGCGCCGCCCTGCCCGGGCACTCGGTGTGCCGCTCTCCACCGGCACTGGCTCTGTTGATTCTCCGGTGAGAAAGGCGTTTACAGGTAAAAGACTTGAGCAGGGACTGCGGTAACTCTGGTGATCGTTTTTACCTTTGTTCTGCTGTGATGCAATCAGTTCAAAGCCTTGTGTCAGCTAACAAAGAGCAGGGGTGGTCTTAGTGCAGCCAGGACCACACGGGAAACCTGGATCTCAAGAGGCGGTGCTGCCCTAGGCACAACATTCCCACCCTCGGCTTTGCCAGCATTCCTCAACAGACCATCAGTGTTAGCACAAATTGAGCAGAAAAATAAGCTGATTTTCTACCTGATACTGAAGCCAATGACCTTCTTTTATTCATTTTGATTAGCAGGACTTTTCCACTTTGAAGGTTAAAATACCAACTTTATTGAAGTAACCATATTGCAAATTCACAATGCCTGACAGTTTTCTATTTGGAGACTTACTTGGAAGGCAAGGTAATAGGTTTCCATGAGACACCAAAGAATGAGGACTCTAGAAAGGGTGGAGCAGGGTCTCCACCTTTCTGTCAACTCGTCCTAGGTCCCTTGGGGACCGGAAACAACAAAAGCAACTCAGACTTCGTGCTGCCTGATTACAAATCGTAAGCTCTGGGGCACAGAATGTGTTTTTGTTAAAGAGCTAATCCTGTCATCTTTCACAAAATTTGGGGGACCTTAAAGAAAAAGAATTTAGGGCTCAAGTTATCTATAATCAATTAAAAATAATGGATGCATGTAGAATGGGTGTGGTTTTTTTTTCCAAGTTTATTTTAAGTCTTAGAAACCAAGTTACACCAGAACTATTCAAAAATTTTACACACTTAAAACTCAGCTCAGTGAAGTGTTGGCACCTTGGAGACTTATATAAAAATGAATAAACCATTGCAGTCAGAGGGTTTTATTGCTATTATCTTGTGGCAGACATATCTGACCAGAACCATCTTCCAAACTCAGGCATTCTAATGTTATCTGAAATCTGATAAGTTGATCTGGTTTCTACTCTGTGCTGCCAGACTTGTGACCTTCACTGAACCTCTGTGCTAACCCTTCTTAGCAACCAAACTTAAAAGCCCAGAGCTCCTGAGAAGCTGAAGAGAAACAGCAAAACAGAAATTTCCCACGACCAGAAATAGTTCTAATAGAGTTAGGGTTCTATTAGGTGAAAAGTTTTAGAATCATTTAGAATACAAGACCTCAGTTGCATTCTGGGGAGAGAAGGCAGATAAGTCAATTAAGAGGATTATCAGAAAAAGCATTAGTCCTGGTGATTTTGCAGCCTTATATACTCTAGTATTTCCTGATCTAAAAATTGTATGTATACCATAGCAGTTATTTAAATATGCATCTACATCACTGTGTATGGGGGAATGGGTGCTGCAGAAAGCTGTGAGTACAGTTTCCATTTTAAAATTCAAATGACCAGGACCTTCTATACATTATCTCTTTTGAGCTTGGATACAACCTCTCAAAGCTATTGGACTCTGGCTGAATGACACAGGACTGCAGTTACAAAACAGCAGGACCTCTGTGAAGGAAATCAGGTTTGCTTCCTCTTTAAAATGTAAGCCATGACCTGTCTGTCCTCGGTTGCATCTGCTTTGAGAAAACAACAAACTGAAAGGAACACCCCCCCCACCCCCCACCCCAGCTCTTCCGAGCTATCTGGACCCGTGTGCAGTCAGAACACACACACTGAGCTGCTTGAGTCTAGGGCATGAAGTGCAAGGGCAGGAACTTGGATTTTAAATGAGACACACATTTGCAAAAACAATCGGAAAACATTTATTATACTGAAATGTGTACATCCTACTATTAAAAAAACCAAAGTAGCAAATTTGCTGGTGCCATAATTTAACCTGTTTCACTGGGACAGACTAATGTTCAATGCTGCTTGGTGTAATTTCAAGTTTGACGAGCTCTTTTTTAACCCCACTTGTAAAAACCTGATGAATTCAAAATAGCACACAGCATTAAATGACATTTATTGTTCCATAAATCTTGAGACTCAAAAAGGAATGCTAAATAGACAAGCAAAACTAAAACAATGAAGAGAGAGCTCACTTCTTTCCCAAGTGATTGGTACAGAAAACATGTGGTCGTAGGAAAGCGAAGGGAGAGTGACAGAAAGGAACGCGCTCCAGCTTGGCGTCTATACAAGTGAGGGATATTTTCAGGCCAGAGATGGAATATTTAAAGACCGTACTTTTTCTTTTAATATCAAATAACCCCCTTTATGAATAAAAATACAAAGCTTTTACCCACTGGAGCAGTTTTGTCTTTTGGGAGAGATTTCAAACTCAAGCATCAAATAAAACACTCAAAACCAAGACTCTGGGTAAACAGACAGAGATGGTGTAATTAAAATGCAATCGAAGTGTTTTTTTTTTTTTTAAATTGTGTCTAGTACACCACAGGCCTCAAATGCTTGCTGATGAATTTTGGAAGGCTTTGGGTGAAGGGAAGAGAGAAAGATAGTAGAAAAAATTGCAAAAACAGTGATTCCCTTTGAAAAGTATACTGGCCAACAAGCATTTGGTTTTGTGAAAGAGGCACTCTTTTTATAGAAGAAAAAAGCTATTGTGTGGTGTCTAAAAGTCCCTAAATAATCACCAGAATGTTATCCATGATTGTACTAAAGCTCCGTATTGGAGGAGTAAGGAATTTGATGGTGCAAATAGTGTTTGTGATGTCTAGTGTTCTGAGAATAATTTCAACTCCTGATGATGAATACCCCTAACACCAAGTTACGAGCTATCACGCTGTTTTGTCCTGCTTAGGTGTATTTCCAATGTCCAGGACAGGGCTTTAAAAATGTTTAACAGGAAGGGGGTGGGGGGAGGCGGTTGCTAAATGGTTGGAGACAGAAAAAGGAGAAAGAAAACCACATGAGTTTAAAAGGCATTGGGATTCAAAAATGAAAACCAGAAACAAATGCTAAAAATGGAAGCAGAAGCAAAAGGTTTTTCAATAAATCTGTGACAAAGCAAAAACACAAAAGTCTTTGTACCTATTAGGATTTACACTGATCCTCTCACCAAGGTACTCTTGATAATGCAGTTTGCTTCAAGCCCGTCTTCCTGGCTTGGATCCTCCCCGATCCGGCATGATCCCGCAGACGCACACCCTTAGACATGATTTTCTGAGAAGCGGCGCGCCTCTCCCCTGACCGCCGGTCCGCCCGTGTCCGCGGCGGCCCGTCCCTGCCCAGGTCAGCAGAAGGTCCAGGCCACAGACACCACACTGGCCCAGAAATGTCAATGCCCACAGTACGTCTACATTCATCTCCAAACCGCATACAGTGTAAAAAGACAGCAGAGGCTGCTCTGGAGGTGTGCACTGGCCTTGGGCAGAGGGCAGGCGGCCACCTGCGCGGGCCGCGTGCGCTCTCCCGGCGAGGCCGCCGCGGGGACCGGGGCAGGCGCGCCTCTCGTCCAGCTCATTAGGAAGGTCATCCTATGTTTTCAATATGAAACATTTCATACGGTAAAATCCAATCCCAAGACTTCTTGGATTCAGTCTTCACACACTTTTAAGCGTGACTTTTATTTGGTGCTGAATAGAGTTCAGACTACGGAAGACGTCACTTCAAAATGATGTGGACGCCACCACCATTTTCAGCTGTGGAAAAAGGAAGGGTCATTACCGCTCAACGTTTTTTTTTTTTTTTTTTTACTAGGCTGGAGAATCAAGACTAAATTGAGCTAGTTCATATTGATCTATGGCAGAAATGAAACCAATATTGTAATGCAAGTATCCTTTGATTAAAAATAAATCTAAAAACATAACTCACTAAAAAAAAAGAAAGAAAATATTAAACACTGCTCTCACCCTACAGCCTCCCAGCCCAGCTCAGAGCGTGCCTTTGAGTATTCTAGATGAAAAAAGCTGATTAACCTGCTCCAGCCCCCCGCCCCAAAACATCATGTCCACACTCCCTCTGCTGCTTGTCTGAGCACATGGCAGAGACCATCGAATAAACTGGGTACTTATACCCACCTTTTCTGGAATAATTAATAATCACTAGCTTTGCCTGCTGGCCTAGTGTTTCTCAGGAGATGGCGAGAAGCAGTGCACGCATTCATCAAGGAACAAATTAAATTTGTCATAAGGACAAACGTCTAAAACCAGGAACTGAGATGGGGGGGCATCCTGTGATGCCTTACACTAGACACGCGTGCTGCCGTCAGAGGACACAGCCACACGCTCTGAACTGCCCTTGTTACAGACGGTGTCAGTTCTGCAGACTAAACACTATTGCTTTGAAAATGAAAAACAGAGGAAAGGGTGCTAGTCTTAACAGGGCTGTGTACAGAAAACAGCAGCGGGTCAGTTCAGTCTCAACAGCCCTGCGGGCACCTTGCTGGCTTGAGGCATGTCCAGCAGGGTGAAGCCCTCAGTTCAGCCCCTCGCTTAGAGGGCGGCTACTCTTTTGAGTAACTTACCAGGAAAAAGTGACAGGACATCTTGCTCTTTGAGGTGCAGCTTTCCTGCTAAGACTGGATTTAGATCTTAAAGGTCTCTTCTCATAATAACTTGACATTTAAGAAACCCTCCTTTAACCTAACCCTTTAACTGGAAGTCTCTTGAGCCCCATCTGAGCCTGCTCTTCACATTCTCTCCCTCCATAACCTGTTTCTACAGCTTTGAATCACCAAAGACACGCTGAAGGTTAAATTACATCTGAAATCCAAGTATCTCCTGCCAGCCCCAGCGGGTATAATTAACTCAACATTGCCATGTCCTAAAATGAAATCTCAACTTTTTGCAAACTTATTTTTTAATGGGTCTCAAATTCTGTGACATATTTAATCAAGTTGTTTCAAGTACTGATTTTAAAAACTAAAAACTGCCACACACAAATGGTCCACAAGTCTCCTTTCCTTCTGAAAGTTTTATGATACATTGTTACCATTAAGCAGACTTTTTCCTATTAAATGGCCAGTTGACACACACAGTTCTGAGACTGTTCTTCCACCACTGATTAACTAGGGTGATAATGTTCACTTAGCCTTCTGAGCTTGCTAGCCAGAGGTGGGAAACCTTGCCAGCTCCAGCTGCCTTCTTGTCCACTGCTCTGATGACACCCCCAGCGACCGTCTGTCCCAAGTCACGCGCAGCAGCCCAAAGAGGGTCGGGGGCGCTCTCAACACTGCCTTCCCCTCCACTGTGGCCACCGCCCGCGCAGCTGCTCCTGTAAGAGTCACGGCCTCTGCTCCTCCCGTGTGGGGCTCAGCAGGCCCTGTCAAGGTCTAGAACCCCCTCCCCTCTGGCCTAGATGACACCTCCTGCCTCCACTTCTCCCACCTTCTGTCTCTACAGAGTTGCAACAGTGGAAGAAAAGACAAACGTACTCACATTATTCATTTGTTTACAAACAAATCACTGACTTTGCAGTGCATTTCAAAGTCTAAGCTCCCACCACTACACCGCCTACCAGACTTGGCTCCTGCTTTGCTGGCCCGCAGGCCTCCAGAGCAGCCCAGCTCCTTCCTCTGCGACAGCCTTGCCCTGCCTGGGTGCTGCTCCTCACAGACGGCCTAAGAGCTTTGTGTGCCCAGCCCAGACGCCTGTGCATGAGCACCACACTTCCCATTCCTTCACGGCAGCTAAACTCCGTCTTTGTAATTTGCGTGCATCTGTTGACTTTTTCTGGTTTGCTTTCCCCACTAGAGCAGGGGAAGACCTCTCCAGAACCGACAGCATGTGTCTGACATGAGGTGCTCAGTGAAATGTTGGCTGAATGGACTGGGATTTTTCTCCAGGCATCCAGAAGGATGGACTCCTCTTATTTGCTAATTTCTGTTTCTGTCACGAGACAGTGTCTGACTTCATTTTTCAAACTTACTTAAGATTGGTAAAACCAGCATTTGCAAAGCCAGACAAGAGATGACTGATTTCAGGCATGCCATCTTTCATGATTCTAGCATTTCAAGACACACACACACATGCAAAGTACCTTTTACTGTGGAGAATAAAAAACAACTCTCATCTTGAAAGTTCTGAACCATCTAGAAGGATAAAGCAAACGTATAATTAATATCCAAGTGTCTTAACGGATTAGGAAAGATTAAAATTTGTGAGAGAAAACTATAAAAACACATATATGGCTGCACAAGTACAGGACCCAACAGTCAAAACAGCACTTCACGAAGGCTGTGTGAGGTCACGGGCCTACACCTGGTGCGCGGCATGCCCTGTGCTGACCTCGTACTCATGGGGGTCCCCGCGCTCTGGCCCGGCACCCGTGGGCCCACAGCGGGCGGTCCCCACCGGGCTCTCGGGCAGATTCATGGACAAAAAGCTGCTGCAACTGCGTTTCCATCACTGCTTGCTTCTCACGGAACACGGACGGGGAGAACTGCCCTCCTACCCTGCTTCTTAAAACCAGTCATCAGATAGGAAAACAAAAGGAAAGCCCATCCAGATGCCTCGCTTTTACATAAAAAGGGTCAAAGCCCCAGGAACCTGGAGTCTCCCAGTGACCGGTGTCAGAGTTCAAAGCTGGTGGGCGCTGAGCCGTGGTTCTCCTTAATCTGCATTCCTTCTGCCACCCAGGACACCTCAACTTTTGGTTATAAATTCCTCCCAATTTTGATTCCCAACTCTGACTCATGAGTACTGGCAAAAGAGGCCAGAGTTTTCCTACAGCTCTTCAGCAATACATACAAAAGCAAACACCAGTGTAAAGGAGGAAAGGGCATGCCAGTTACCTGATCACTAACAAGAATGTGAATACCAGTGGGACCCTGTCTGTAAACCTGGTTAATTTGGTGGAAAGGAATATTAAACACCAGCGCAAGTTTTCTAGCAACTTCTGAGGCAACCATTTCTTCCAAGTAGATTGCATGATAAACTGAAATAAAAAATACGAACAGCATTTTAAGCAGTCATCTTTGATCTGTTTTCCACCTAATCTATGGGAAGGTCACACCTTTCAAAGTACTAAAGAAATAAGATACAAAAAAGATGAGTAGTTCCCCCTTGCTACCCATTTAAATATATTATTTATGTGTACACATATAATTAACAGTAACCTGTACAAAAATATCTGTGGTTATAATTTTTTATTAAATGCAAACAGGAACAGAGTACAGGTGGGCACAGAGGATCACTGTGGAGCAATGAGACTAAAACTGGATGATGGCAATGGCTGCAGATTGTGGATATACTACCCCTGAACTGTATACTTGCAATGGAAGGATTTTATGATATATAAATTATAGCAAAAGAAAGCTGTTTTCAAAAATAGTGTTTCTAGCAATATATAAAAAGAACTCCAAAGAGGTCACAGTTTTTGATTCAGTAAACCTACTACTGGAAATTTATCTTAAAGAATAAAAGCTACGTGTCCCCCAAAGGATTCACAACAGTGTGAAAGACAGTGCAGGAGAGGCTAAGGAAGCGGCCCCCAGGCCCAGGAGGCTGCTGGCTCCAGAGAAGCCCTGGGCCCCGGAGGCTGCTGGCTCCAGAGAAGCCCTGGGCCCCACCGAGACAGCACACCTGCAGGGAGCCGGGCCTCCGCAGGTCCTGCTCAGCTACTGATGAAAGCCAAACAGGGATAAGGAGCTCTGGGGCAGGGCCTGCATGCGTTCTCTTAAGATGAAACTTCATCAGAACAGCTGAGAAGGGCGCTGCCTCTCAGCGGCCGCCTCGAGCAGGCGGCCCCCACCCACTCCGCAGGGCAGTGACAGGAAGCAGAGGGTACCCCCGCCCATACCTACCCCCCCCATACCCACCGACCATACCCACCGAAGGGCGTGGCGCTGCCGCTCTCGCCCCCGCCCGCCGCCGGCTGCTGCCCCTGCGGCACCGGCTGCTCGCGGCAGACGTAGAGGGTCAGGCGGGGCCGCACCGACCTGCAACCAGAAGACAGCGCTCGTGAGCCGGGGGAGGCGCTGCGCATGGGCAGCTACGAGGGCGCTAGGGGCTAGTTCCTTAGGAGGACTTGACAAGCCTACTTCATTATACGAGACAATTTACCGATAAGAATATAAAAACACACACCTCACACCAACTATCACAGGTTAGCACAGGTGGTCTAATCTGATGATCCAGACTCTAAACCATTGAGATGGTCAGATAGATGCTGGTGAATTTAAGTTTCAACGTTATATCAGCAGTTTAACATCAGTAAAATTCAGTTTAATGCAATTCTCACACCAAAAGTCTAGAAATAGCAACGACAGTAAATGATCTTGAAAGCCAACACAGTTTACATTCTAACAACTGTTCAGTAGTGTCTCATGACCTTGAAAACCACAGATTCTGCAGAGCTGACCGAAACAAGAAGCTTGTTTTCTTGGCAGCAAGCCCAGTCGCGCAGGCCCCATTTCTAGTGTGGGGTCCGCTGCTGCCCTCCGTGCCTGCGCCGCATCTGCGCCTGCCTGAAGGCGCGCGCACAGCCCGCTCGCACGCACAGTGACCCAGCTGCCCACAGCCCCGCACAAACAAGGGCAGGGCCTCATTTCAAGCAGAACAGCTCCTTTTAAACTCCGTGTTTTACCTTGACTTCAGGGAATTATAGAGCCGGATCCCGTCGGCGGCACCACAGATTTGTACTAGGTCCTCCTTGGTCAGTTTCAACAAGTCGGCACCTGGAGAAGAGCAAAGAGAGAATCCTCTCTGGGAACTGGGGGAGACCCAGCAGGGCAGGCTGCTTGGCGGCGCCTGTCTTCAGTTCAGTGTCCTTCGAAACCATCGCAGCTCTCTTACGTGTACACGTCCACGTGAACAACACAGACACACACGCCTGTCCTTCAGACACAGGATGCCGGCTCTCACATCCTGTGTCAAGGAGGAGCTCGGGAGCCCAGAGGCCGGCTAATTGCAGCGACAAGCGCGGCTGACAGGGCGGACTGTTCCCAGCGCGGGACTGCCGCTCGGCCTACTCTGGCTGAGTGGTGCTTGCGAGGATTAACATGATCATGACCCAACAGTTCACCGTGAGATGACCCAGGCCAATCTTTAACTTACAAAAGGAAGCAATGGAAGTCAGACCTGCCCAAAGGCAAGCAGGTTGTCAGCACAGCTGGGATTAGGCCTCTGTATTCTGTAACCTGCTACATATAGTCCAACAACAACTCTGCCGCAGAAGCCAATTTTAATACAAAAGCATGGCAGAGAACTGCATATTATACTGAAGATTTCCTCTGTAAATATTTGGTGTGTACATGGATGGCATGGTGCCCAGGATTTGCTTTAAAGCAGAACAGAAAAGGGAGGCGGGGGGAGTGGCAGAGAATGAGACTCACAGAGGCTGGCCATCCAGCTTTGGAGCTGGTGGAGTGCCACAGGAGCTCTGCAGGCTGTTTAATGTCTGAGTGTGTCTACAGCCTTTTGTTTTCCCCCTTTATTGATGCTCAAGATGTAGTTTATTGGGGAAACTACGATGCCCTCGAGATTAAATAAAGCATGACTTCCATATAATAAATATCCACTCACATATGTAACAAGATAATGGAGTTATTATCTACTTTTGAGGGCTTGAATGTTACAAGTCTCATAATTTTCTAGTTATTGAAAGAGAGACCAGAGAAGCACGTCTCCCGTGAGGCAAGAGCGCCAACGGGGCTGTCTCTGGAGTCGGGGGGCAGAGCCAGGCGCTGTCGCCTCTGCCAGGGCCTTCCGCCAACAGGAGTGGAGAGGCGCGACCTGGGAGCACAGCCGCCGCCGCACAGCTGGACAGACACGGTCCTCTCTGAGTGCCCGACAGGCTCAGAGCAGGAAGCCGCCTCCCCTACCTCTCAATTGTGGGGAAGCAGAAGGCAGGAGGCCAGGCCCTAGTGACTACCACTCACACAACCTCAACATGCGTGTGTCTCACAGAACAGGACCCTGGCGCCACTGGCAGGGCTTCCCATCTCCCCTGTGAGCACCCCAGGGGCTCCTCCTCAACACACACTGAAAAATGTGTAGCTCTTCCATAGATAAATCATGAAAGTGTGGATCTCGGCTAGCAAATGAGAAAAAAACCCAGTACTTTCATTTTAAAGAGACAAAGTGCTGCCTGAGGAGTGACTGCTCGTGGCACAAGCACAGCAACAGAGGGCTGATGAGACAGGAGCCGTGTTCCTTGGGAGACCGAGCTTTGCTCTGGGCAGCTGGGTGCACACGCTCTGCTCTCTTAGAAGGCTGGGAGAGCCAGCTGCCACTGCACTGTGGCCCAGGAGGAGCTGGGCCGGGCCACGTCAGTAAGTATTCTGCAGGGAAAGGGCCCAGGGGTACACATGTCTAGGAAACGCTGCCCCTGCCGGCTACTACCGTGCCTCCCAGCGGGCTTCCCACAGCACCACAGCGGAAGCAGCACTGCCTGGTCCCTTCTCATGTTCCATCTAAATACTTCCTTAGCTTACCAGGCAAGAGAAAACGTGTGTCTGTAAAAATCCATATCTGAGTACATCCCTACCCTGTAATGCTACACAGCAATGAAGAGGAACCACTGATACAACATCTTAGACGGATGTGAGGGTGTGGTGCTGAGAGGAAAGGTAACGTACTGTATGATTCCATTTATGTAACGTTTTCAAAATGACAAAATCATGGAGACAGAAAACAGATTAATGGCTGCCCGGTGTTAGGGATGGTGGGAGAGGGGTACTGGGTGCTAGGGAGACCCCTGTGGCGGTGTCAACATTCTGTACCCTGACTCCAGCGGTGCTGGTGGTTATACGAGCCTACAGGTGTGACAGCAAGGACACCGTGCGCACGCGTGGCACCAGAGCCAAGCTCCTGGTTTTGACACCGAACCCCAGCTATGGAACGAGCCGAGTGCAGGGCGCACGGGGACGTCTGCGCTATCTTTGCAACTTACGCAAAGCCAAAAGTGTTTTACATAGAGTTAATAAAGTGACAAAACTGTGCATAAGCATTTATACCTATGTAAAAACAAGGGCGTGTAAACCTGGTGAAACAGCATCGATTCCTGCTCTGATACTGCACTAAGGATCTGCAAGATGCCACCACTGGGGACGCTGGGGGACACAGGGCCTCCCCCACAGGCTCGGGCAACTTATGATTCTGGATACAGCTTCTGCTCCAACATTTAATTACGGCTGTTAGTACAGAAACAAGTAAACTATGTACGTGTGCATGTACACAAACACAAACATACCTAAAAAGTTGGAGAACAGTCTTGCGTAGGAAGAGAATCTGTTTTTGAGCAGCCACTGCTGTGTTTCCTGGATCGTGGCTGAAGGCTGAAGTTGCTATTAACAAAGAAGATGAACTTGAACAGAAGAAACTATTTAGACTTACCAAAAATAACCCGCCCAAGTCACTGGCATGTTATAAAGAACATTTAAACACAACACAGAACTCCTACACGTTTAAAGTTTAACACACCCACAAAGAGCAGAGGTGTAAGTATCTGGTGACCCGAACAGTGATTCAAATCTCTGTCAGAGGCTTCACGATGCAGGACCCTGAATGCATGAGAAGTTAGGGTAAAGACACTTACTTCACTAGAGGCCTGTGGAATTCCATCTCCCTGATGATTTGGGGAAGAAGAATTGCTGGGGATAAGGAAGGAAGGAAGAAAAGGATGATTGTTATATATATTTTTTAATTAAGACATTAAAGGATACTATGTGAATTTAACGCCGTGGGACAGAGCAACGTAAATATGCGAGAGTCTGCACAACTGATCAGGGAGTCAGTATGATGATAAGATCAAGACATGAGGGAGTTTCCTGGTGGCCTAGTCGTTAGGACTTGGTGCGTTCACTGCCATGGTTTGACTCCTGGTTTGGGAACTAAAATCTCACAAACCACACAAATGTGGCCAAAAGAAAAAAATGATTAAGACACCAGAAGATGGTTTCATTTGCAGCCTCTCCATCTGTTTAGCAAGAAAGTCGAGGTTCATGAAACACAAGGGCTCCATTTCCAGGGGTGCCAAGAAAATGAAGGATTCTCATTCATTTTAGTTAGGGAAAAAATATGAGAATCAAGTAAGGTAAACAGTGGAAAATAACAGCAAGAAAGTCTACTTTAATAATGTGCTATAAGAAATGATCTAAATGAACCTAAGCCAAAATAGAAAATAATACCCCTTTAATGAATCCATTTATCCGCCATTGAAGAGGGAGAAATTCAGGACAACAAAAGGAGCCGGTGTGTGCAGCCATCCTGTGTTTCCAGGGAAGAGTGAGAGCAGCCGCGTCGGGGGTACACTTGCCTTCTGGGTCCCTTCTCAGCACCCGCACCCCAGGTTCTCGGGTCCATCATGCCGACTGTTCACTGCCCCCCACCCACTGGAGCCTGAGCTCCTCCGGATGGGGCTTCACTCATCTCACAGCACCCCGAACAGTGTGGGGACCACAGTGGGGTCCCAGGAAAGATCTGGTGAGCTGGTGTGTGCATGATCTCACCGCTCCCCTCTTAGCTTTCTAAGACTGTTCAGTGCCCTCTGTGGAAACAAGCTGGTCCCACGTCCAGGAGTGACCTCCTCCTCCTGAAGCACAGTAACCTACGTGGAGACAACTGGCCTCTTATCCATCCATCTCCTCAGGGAAAGGGCCTTTTTTTTTTCCCCTCTCTTTTTCTTACCAGACCCTGTCAGACTAAATGTTCATGTTCCCTCAAAAAACCACCGTCCTGCAGTGTGATGGATGGTTTATTAGGAGGAGGGCCCTTTGGGACATGATGAGCAGTGGATGGAGCCGTGAGAGTGGAGCCCCAAGAGAGGGATCGGAGAACTGGGAGTGCGCCTCCTCCACTTCGCTCGCTAGCACAGGAACACACAGGCTCGCAGCCCACAGCCTGGGAGACACTGCTCACCAGGACCATCCTGCAGGCCCCTGGAACCGGGCGTCCAGCCTTCAGACCAGAAGGAGTGACCTCCTGTCGTTTACAAGCCACTCAGTCCGTGGTGTTTAATTACAGCAGCCCGAGCTGAGTCCGACCTTGTCAGCATGCAGTGTAAAAATGAGAATGTTTTCCTTTTTTTCTGGCTGCACCATGTGACTTGTGAGGCCTTCCTGGCCAGGGACTGAACCTGGTCTGCAGCACGAGCGCTGAGCTCTACCCGCTGGGCTGACAGGGAATTCGTTCCTCTATGGTTTTAACTCTACTATGAAAGTTGCGTTCCTTCCCAGTAAGAAGCGCCCTGAGAGTGAGGACCCTCTGACCCAACTACTCACCAGGTGCTGCTGCTGACAGGCCAGAAGAGAGGACAGACCAAGCCCACCGTGCCCACTTCTGGAACCAGAGCAAGCCTTTGCAAGTGAGAAGTCTTTCCTCTAAGTTTAAAGACTTAATTTTTAAAAAAATTAGTGTCTCTGGGAGAGGCAAGAAACAGGGCAGAAAATAATCCTTGCTTGCTATGGTGAGCATCAAAGACCAGTGTACCTTATCATAAACACAACCACCACCTATTCAAGTCAGTTTCCCCTTAACAGCTCAGTCTTCTTCTCTCTACCCGTGAACCTCATCAATGTTATTTTTATCTCACAAAGAAGATATCTTGAAAGCACACCCTTTTCAGAGTCCCACAGCTTTGAGTGTGTGAGGCACAGGGGCTAGGAAGGAAAAAGCTGGAAGGTGACGACAAGGCGATTTTGCTCAGCAACAGACTGTTTCTCATTTCCATGTACCCCAGACACACACCCAAAGGCCACCGTGACTTAAGAGAGGAGCTAAAGGAGTGAGGCCGCCCGGGGCCCCAGCGCGTGTCACGCACACCGCTACCTGTCCGGGACGCTGCAGGCGCTCGGCGGCGGGGACGTGAAGGTGGGAGCTGCAGATGGGCTGTTGTTCACGTAGGCTGTGGGGGTGTCGGGCCACGGAGAGCACTGCGGGTAGAAACAAAGATCCATGAATGATTCGCTTCTCCAGGATGTGGCAGATATTCTTGAATTCACTCTCTACTCTGGCCAAATGCAAGATCATGAAACACAAGACACCTGACATTCATCAAGCAACCTCACAGAAACACGTCAGACTGACTGTGTGTGTGCGCGCACGTGTGCGTGCATGTATGTGCATCAGTGAAAATGTTACCTGCTGTAGCATCTAGACCCTGACTACTCGCAGGCCCTGAGGTGACTGAGGACAGCAGCCAACTTTCCTAAAGGCGTTTCAGATGTGCGCTTAAGGATCGCTGCATTGTGATCTTGAGAACGTCCACCTTCTCCTCCTCCGTTCCCCAGGAGGTGCCTATCGAGGTCTGAACAGCAGCAGAGGCAAGCAAGGGCTCGGAAGCACCGCCTAGCCCTGTGTGCTGACGGGACGCGACTGCCCCGCCGGCTGTGGCGCTCGCCCGCCTCCCCAAGGAGCAGGCACCCCGGCACCGCGCGCTTCCTCGCTCTCGGGTGGAGCCATCCCCGAGTAAGACGAGATGGGCCCAGGGTCACAACACCAGAACCGCAGAGGGTACTGCCTGCAGCCATCTAGCTATGTGTTCATATCATCTAGAAGGGGCAGAGTGGACTTCAGTGTTTTTCACAGTTCTGACCAAATACAGAGTCAAAGATCCGGAGACACGCTAACTACACAGCCACACGCACTGACAACACTGAAGCCTACACGCCGCACAGGCCTGGAGGCCACGGCTGCTGAGGGCGGAGGGCTCCATCCCACGCCACGGGGTTCCTTCCAAGCCTGACTGCACCCCCGGTGACGACGGTCCACGGTCGTCGTCACCTTCTCCCGACTGACACGGAAAGGCCGCCTCTCTCACCATGGCTGCAGGCCACGAGACTCTGCCAAAAACTGGGCTAAAGACCATTCAGAGATACTCGGATGGACACTGAGGAAGTACAGGACTGTAAAACAATTCTACGTGTCAAGGGGTTTTCAACTTTTTGCTTTCAAAATAATTCAGGAAGACATCTTGTCAGCTGACAGACACTGAGCTGGATCCATCAGAGCATACAGAAAAGAGATCACTGGAATTTCTGGCAGGTATCTCAGAAGGAGTTCCAGGGCCCGAATGACATAGTGCTGCAAAGAAAAATCTATGTATCCAAACGAGGTTTCTCTTAGCTACACAGAAGTTATAAGAAGTTCTAGCCTCATCATCCAAAATACATTTCCAATAATAATTCTATTTTTATACTTAGCAATTATTCATCAAAATGTATATAATTTTTTATTCTGATAAATTGGTAAAAATAATGTTTTAAATTCCTCAACTGACTTAAGCTTTATATGGTTACAGGAAATTTTAAAAATGAAATTTCAACTTATATTAAGTTTGTGGTAAAAAAGTAGGGTGATTTAAGTTTTTCAGGCATGAAAGTATATCCTATTTGGACAAAATTATTTAAGAGGAATGAAAGAGAAAACATGAGATCAAGAAGTGTGAAAGTGTTAGTCACTCAGTCGTGTCCGACTCTTTGCAACCCCATGGACTGTAGCCAGCCAGGCTCCTCTGACCATGGAATTTTCCAGGCAAGAATACTGGAGTGGGTTGCCATGCCCACCTCCAGGGGATCTTGCCGACCCAGGGATCAAACCTGGGCCTCCTGCCTTGGGTCTCCTGCACTGCAGGCAGATTCCTTACCATTTGGGCCACCAAGCTTTCAAACTTAGAGGGTAATGTGCTGGCTTCACCTTAAGCCATACATACAAATATTCACTATGTCATAAAACTATTTCCTTTGCAACTATTTAAATTTATGATGAAAACTTTCAGATGTCAATCTAAAGATGTGCAAGGGAATCGTACTCTTAAAGTTCTTTTGTGTGAAGTCAAGACCACTAGTCTGAAGGGCTCGTGAAGACAGAAACCAAGTCTCCCCAAAGGTTACAGGAGCTCAGCAGCATGTCTGACACCCATCAGTAACATGGGTGAAAACTAAAACCAAAGTCCCAGAATCTTAACATTCGTCACAACTGCCCATTAGGCAGCCCCTCAGAAACAGGGAAATCGACTGCAGACTTGATGTTTCAACTGTCATCAACCTGACAGCTAAATGCCATCTAACCTGGCTGCAATGCCATGCTAAACCGCTGGCGTGCCATACCAAGCTCACTGTATGACATTTGCACAATGCCCGCTCTTTTCAAACCAGGGCCTTTGTTCTTTCCAGCTTACCAAGTAGGACCCCCTCAGCACCTACAGAATGAGGAGCACAAGACCCTGTGAGCCGCCCGACACGTCTCCTGACTTGCTGGCGCCAAATGCTCACGGCCAAACGACGCGGCAGGTCCTGCTGCTCCACCACCGTCCCCGGTTCAGACTCCAACAGCACAGCGTAACACGCACATCTTAACAGCTTTGACCTTTTCCTATCGAGTCTCCCCAGATCCGCTTTGGTAATTACTGCCAGATATATAACTGAGGAAACAAAGCCATCAATAGCTCCAGGCAGGTAGTAAGTATAGCAAAGACACCAAATTTACTGTAATTCCATCAACGTGCTTTTTTCACTTTTACGCCTCTGGATTCTTCTAGCATAGAAAAGTAGGGCTGTTAACTGACATCTGAAACTTGCCCGATAATTAAGAGACTCGATTCACTGAACACTGGAAAACCAGCACTCAATGCAAACTGGCCTCCGCAGGTTCTTCAACGGCCAGGCTGGATGAAACATCAAGACTCTCCCACCTGCATTTTTCCTAGGTTTTTCTTAGTCTCGACCTAGGAGGGTCCAGGCACACCAAGGAGTATTTTCAGTGTTTCTTCTACCTTGTCATTCTTCCCTGGCTTTACAAGTAAGCAATGGTACTGCTTCAGCAAGGTTCCAGCAATACCCGACCCTGACCCACAGGGTGGCACCTCTGGTGCCCTGTGAACGAAGTCCCTCCCCAGGAGGAACCGAAAATG
Organism: Bubalus kerabau; assembly: GCF_029407905.1. NCBI lineage: Eukaryota > Metazoa > Chordata > Mammalia > Artiodactyla > Bovidae > Bubalus > Bubalus kerabau. The sequence continues at coordinate 9,420,330 of NC_073643.1, forward strand.
AGGACCCATTGGCAGACCGCAGGCCCTGACAGCCCAAATCCAAGCCCATGAAACACAGCTCAGATGTCGAGACCAACGGAGACGTGGAGGGCCCGGGTGTGCCGGGCCCTCGGGAACCTACAGTGCGGCCTCTGCTCATGCAGGACTGTCTCACACGGCACCCTGCAGCTTCAGCAGGTAAGTCTGCATCTTCCTACTGAAAGCCAGCTGTCACTCTCAGAGAGCTGTAAGAATGCTGGCTGGCTTTTGTGGGCACTCGAGGAAATACACAAAATGCCACAGACTTTTCTTTTCTAGGGAATTAATCTGTACCTTGTTTTTAACAAACAGGTTTCCAAGAAGACCTCTAACTACTTCCTAGTCTTAACCAAACCAAACCAAACGCAGTCTGGGGCAGCAAGCAATGCACACCAGGAAGACATGCTGATCTGCTGACAGGCCGCTGATCTGCTGACATTTTGCATACTTCAGACTTAAGAATCATGAATTCTTAACAGTTCTACTGTCTACAAATTAGTTCTGGGCTATAACACATTTAATTTATTATCAGAACCCATTCATTTTAGCTAGTTTACAACAAGAGGGGGAAAGTGACTCGAGTTACCAGGCTTTCCCCCCAGGAAGTTTACTGAGAACCATTTGTGTCTTCAGCTGCGAAATGAGGGGAACAGAAACATAAAACTGGAGGGTGGACGTTTGAGGGAAGGGATATACGGTGGTGGTTCCGTACAACCTGTGGTATGAATCCAAAAAACCCACTTAAAGAAAATGCATCATGTGTGGGGGCCCTTACCCCTCAGAGAAGGACATTTTCAGTTTTATTATATACAGAGGCATTTAAAATATTTCCAGTCAATGCTTTACTTCAGAAATAATAATCCTGTGATAGCGGCTGTGGCTTCGCTAGTCTCCAGTTAGTTACCAATGCGCGTGTAAGGGTCAAAGTCATCAAACTCTGCAGTGATGAATACAGTAGTCATGAATACATATGACGACAGCTATTTTTAAAAAGTACTGTTTTCTGTTTCCATTTACTGCAGGTATAGAGCTAATCTAAGTTAATACCACAGGATAATCCACTGTCAACTGTTTGATGAAATATGAAATAAAGACCTTCTTTCTTCTTAAGCTGGTCAAGTTTATATTCAACCAAGGGCCCCCTGGACTGTACACACGGTGGGGAACCAGGGCCGAGTGCAGCCAGGTGCCCCAGGCTGGCCCGAAGCGTGAGGTCACAGTGCAGGTGCCAAGAGGAAAGGCTAACACAGTCCAAGGCCGCTTTTCCACCAGTGCTGCCGAACAGGCTTTTCAAAGCGCACGCGCATTCTCGCGCCACGTGCGGGAGGGGCACAGTGCTGCACAGGCTGCTGTCGGGCTGCTGCCAGCGCTCCTCTGAGCATCCATGACATTTCCTTATCACTTGCACACGTGAGAAAACAAACCCTTTTTTAATTGCACGGAAGTAACTATTTTACTACAAGAATGTTCAATCAATGTCAGTGCTCATAAAGGGAGTGTGTGTGCAAAGGAGAGAGGGAGGGAGAGGAGCACAGGAAGGAGGCGGGGAGCGAGCACAGTTCTGGGTGCCATTTTTTTCCCCCTCCGAAACCACCCAATATGGTCAACTTTGTTTTAAAGTGTTAGATTTAGGAAATTGTCCTCAGTGAGGAACCAACAGAAAGCAGGAAGTCTAAACAAAAGCAAATTCAATCAGGACAAGGACATCAAAAAACAAATTTGGCTTTACGTTTCAGTGGGAGTCGGTCCTATATCTAACACTGCACAAGGTTTCTTGCACAATGAAAAGAGAAGCAGAAGCCCCTTACACTGCCTCGCTTTGCCAGAGAATCACCGTAGTCTGCTGGCAAAGTCCGCTTGCTGGACTTTTTCTGCTCATGTTCAACTGCATCTTCAATTATAGGCTCAAGCCTCATCTGGACAAACACCAAAGATTGGGATCAATGTCTTTTCGTTACACAGAGAAAGATCTAATACCCTGTTTATGTCTCCACCATCCGATTTAACAAACATCCGACCAGCAGGATTCCAAGGTTTTAGGAAGATGCAAAACCCCAGACATGACAAACATCGGACGTTCTGGGTCCCGGCTTAATGTCTAACCAACTTCGGGGATTTTAAAGTAAGTCTGCTTCCGAGACCCGACTGGGATTTCAGCATCTTCATTCCAGACCCCACCCAGGAAACCAATCACTTAAACTCCCCCAATTTAAAGAGTATTTTCCCCGCAGATTTCACCAAGAACATTATGCCCAATGACCACCCGATCTTCCCGGACCCTTCCCGGCCAAAACTCATCCTCAGAGGTGGTGCCAGAGGGCACGGCCCGGCTCCTCCGCAGAGCCGGAGTGGCGCCGCATTACCTCTGTGAGGACCGTGGTGTCATAGGACGGCTGGTACTTCTCCTTCTCGTGCGCGGCTCTCTTCTCCATCTTCTCTCGGTCCGTTTTTTGTTTCCTATCTGCACCTTTTGGCTTAAAAACAAAGCAGACTTTTTCATCTATCAGGCCTCAGACGCACACCTTTTACAAGCAACGCCAGGCCTCACTTACTCAAAGCCCGCTTTCCAGCTCTCACCTTAAAAACTTTGATTTGGCAGCTAGCTGAGTGTAGGTGATCTGTGTATTCTCCATTTTCATTCTGTTTGAAGGTGTCAACCTGGATCCTAAAAGGCACTCCCTTCTCACCTCCGTGCTTCCGGGGAGTGAATTCGGTGCTGATGCAGTGTACCTAGAAGAGGACTCGAGCTGAAATGGGTCCAAGTCCTGCCCACTGGTCACCCTTCAGCCCTGCTGCCTTTCAGAAGTCCCGCCACAGGGAAACTCCAGAGCCTTTCACAGACTCCCACCTGTGAGCCAGCTATCTGTGGGGACGCCCCCTTCCCAGACGCAGCAGAGGCTCTCTGAACTGCCTGCTCGGGGCCTCACCTCTGAGGCAGGACAGGCTCCGGCGACGAGCAGCGTCGGTGCAGTGGCCTTCCTGAGTCTGTCCCCGCCCCCACCCCCGCCCCAGACCAGACCCGTGCTCCTGAACCCGCACAGGCTCGGTCCACAGGAACCCTCACGCCATTACTCAGAGCGTCAGGGTTTGTCCTCTACTGCCAGAACCCCAAAACCCAGCCAGCTGGCCACCTCGCCGCTGTTCCTGTGTCATCAGCCTGTGGCACTTTGCCTGGGACTTTCACAGTCCACAAGGCTCATCCCTAGCTCCACAGGCATCCATCTGAGGCTCCTGAGGGTGGACGCATTTCCCACCGCTTCTGCCCCCTCTTCCTGTGCCACCTCGGGGACAGCTCCAGGGTACTGCACAGTGTTAGTAACAAGACTTTAGTAATTTCTGATGGCGACATGTCTCCTCTTCGAAGAACTCCAGGTTAAACTGATCTCTACACTAACACTGAGATATACAGCCAGCTCGTACATCCCTCTCATTCACCACATAATCATACCCTGTCAGATGAACAATATGAGACAGTAACAAGTAACACAGCCCTACTGACTATTAGCTGACGGGGGACACTGCTTGGAGGACCCAAAAATGCAAAATACTCAAGATTCTCTAAAGTTCACACAAACCAGAGTCTACTTAGGCTGGTCAGCAATTAAAAGCAATCTTCCTTTACTATATAAAGATCACCTACTCAGCAAACTTTAATTCCACCACTGACAAATTTGAATATACTGAATATTAGAATTACTGTTGATTTTATTTTACATATAATGATACTATATATTTGTTTTTTCAAAAACTAATATCTTAGGAGATACAAACTGAGCATTCACAAGTCAAATGAAATGCCCAAGGGTTGCTTTATAGTATTCCACCAAGAAACAAAAGGGGAAATTATAGTATCTGTAGAAGCCAGGAGACAGGCACACAGACAATTCATTATCTTCTCTTATTTTTATGGGGTTTGAAATTTTCAGTGTTAAAATATTTTTCAACAAAGCTAGACTATACTTTTTATAGTGTACTGCTAAGTCACTTCAGTCATGTCCGACTCTGTGTGACCCCATAGACAGCAGCCCACCAGGCTCCCCTGTCCCTGGGATTCTCCAGGCAAGAACACTGGAGTGGGTTGCCATTTCCTTCTCTAATACATGAAAGTGAAAAGTGAAAGTGAAGTGGCTCAGTCGTGTCTGACTCTTAGCGACCCCATGGACTGCAGCCTACCAGGCTCCTCCATCCATGGAATTTTCCAGGCAAGAGTACTGGAGTGGGGTGCCATCGCCTTCTCCGTTTTATAGTATGCTATGCTAAGTCGCTTCAGTCGTGTCCAACTCTGTGCAACCCCATAGACGGCAGCCCACCAGGCTCCCCCGTCCCTGGGATTCTCCAGGCAAGAACACTGGAGTGGGTTGCCATTTCCTTCTCCAATGCATGAAAGTGAAAAGTGAAAGTGAAGTCGCTCAGTTGTGTCCGACTCTTAGCGACCCCATGGACTGCAGCCTAACAGGCTCCTCCGTCCATGGGATTTTCCAGGCAAGAGTACTGGAGTGGGGTGCCATTTTCAATCATCTCCTTTAAAAATAGGTTTTGTTCCAGAGAAATACATTCTGACAAGAAGTTTTGATTATTTTTACTACCAGTGATAAACATAATATTTAAATAATGCTTTACACATCAGATGGTCTCTATATGTTAATGTCTATACATGTTGAACTTAGTAGATTAACTCCAATTTAACAGTGTATGTTTGTATATACAAAAAGACATTACAAGACAGTTTACAAATAAGCATTTAAGGAAAATAAGATCCTGCACCAAGAATTCAGTCTCACCCACGGCCTTCTGAACGAAGAGGCTAGTGAGCTTGTAATAATGGGAAACTCCAAACCTGAATGAAAGCAGATGTGCGTTTTGCAGGATCCCACAGAAATTCAACTGCATTTAACTGGCTTGGATTTGTCCTTGTGTCAATTATTCCCACGGACATTGGAATATCTGCATTTTAAAAAGAAGTGACATAGGAACAAACTAATTAAAAGGTTACAACTAAGATGACTGTGTGCTAATGGAACTATTCCGTCCTTTTTCCTTCAGTGTTCTCCATGGTCAATCACTTCAACCTCAAAGCCCACTTACTCTGCATCATACTTTCTCCCACCATGGTTTGTTTCTATTTCATTTTATTAAGAAAATGAGGGATTGATGCCAATAAACAATGATCTAAATGATTTCAAGCTCATAAAATTTCTGGCTCAGTTTCACTAAGCACACACACACACACAAACCCCAACTTCATTTTTAACTATAAAACAACTCAAGTCACACAGGATCTGCTGACATCAAACCGCTCCCCACTCATCACACACGGTGTGGGGCTAGTGTATCAACATGGGCTCTTCTGACGCCACCTGTACCTAAGTCGAGGAGTCTGTCTCCGGGGCGATTCCACTTCCAACCTTCAAGTTGCTGATGCTCTGTATATTGGAGTCGTCGGTCATGGAATACAACTCTTATGATGCTCTACGGAATAAGGGGGAAATGAACACTTTCAAACCGTCCCAGCTAAAGAGCACAAGTGTATTCACTTTTTACACATTAACCTATAACAGAAAAGCATACAAAAGCAAACTCTAATTTACACATTTTGCAAGTGAGCTGTCTTGTTCGTGGATACCTAAGTTATAGGTACAATTAATGATATTTGGTGCAAAGAATTCTAACTCAAATAACAAGAATAAAATGGTTTCTTAGGTAAAATTTTTATTAAAAAATTTGATATTGTAATTCAAAATTAAGGTCTGTGTCCATAAGAAATTAGGAAGAGTTATATCCCTATAAAGAAAACATTAGGGACGACCCTGGCTCTCCCGTGGTTTGGGCTCTATGCTTCCAATGCAGGGTGCCTGGGTTTGATCCCTGGGCAGGGAATTAAGACCCACCCCCCAGCACGCTGCATAGCACCCCCCCCCCAAAGTGTCAAGAGCATGGGGTGAGGGTGGGGAACTGCCACCCCCCGCCCCAGAGAACCTATATACAAAATGAATCTAAACTGCAAGTGAGGTTATCTGAGGTAAGCAAGGGAAACAAAACAGGAAAGAACACGGGTAAACTTCATCCAAACATTCGAGTTCATTCCGATGGAAGGCTTTAACTCTACCCCACAAACTAGGCCACTCCCTGCTCTCCACTCATCCCTCCCTCACCTGCCACAGGGCTGGGCTGCCAACTAGTATTTTGTTTCAGGGACAGGCTAACAGGTCATCAAAATGGATGCAGATACCATATTTGCACTAATTAGTGTTCCTGACACATTTATAAGTAACTGCTTCTCAGACTATGATGGAGTAAGATAATCTTATTTCCAGTAGACTCCCTGCTGGATGGGACAGGAAATAACTTGTTAGCCATACACAGAAACATTACCATCAGTGCCCTGCCTTCCCCAACACCACATGGTGTCCAAACCAAAGCTGATACGTACTTTGAAAAGAACCATTTAAAAGTGCAGCGCAGAATATGTCATGATTTTGATTCTCTCGTATTTAGTAAGAACCAGATCAAATCCATGAATTCAGATAAAAATAGTTAGAGAATATACTAATTTATAGTGCTGTACTAAACCCCTTTCTAGGTCAGACTAAGTAGCACAGTAAGGAACATGAAGGGAGGACCACACTTAGGAAATGACAGGCTATAAAGAAAACCTCTTAAATGAGATTGGAAAGGGGAACAGTTGTTCTCTGGAAAGTGAAGTTGCGTCCGACTCTGCAACCTCATGAACTTGAGCCTGCCAGGCTCCTCTGTCTATGGGATTTTCCAGGCAAGAATACTGGAGTGGGTTGCCATTTCCTTTTCCACGGGATCTTTCTAACCCAGGGATGGAACCTGGGTCTCCCGCACTGGAGGCAGACTCTTTACCATCTGAGCCACCCGAAGTTCTGACTAAAAGTAGACAATGCACCTAGAGAATGAGCCACAGATAATGGAGCCCTAACAGTAAGACAGAAACAGAACAGCAGAGAGAGCATGCTCAATATTTTCAGCACATCAAGAAGTTCCCAAGCACCTTTGCTCAGCAACATTTGATTCCTAAAACTTCCCTTCAAGAGTGAGTCAAAGATCACGGGGGCAGGAAATTCAACTCTAGATGGCTGCAGAGTATTCTAATGGCTCTTCTAGCTGAAAAAGGATGTTGTCTTTTAAGAAATTCATCATGAGGACTTTTCTGGTGGTCCAGTGTTTAAGACTCCACGCTTCCAATGCAGGAGGCACAGGTGTGATTCCTAGTTGGGGAACTAAGATGCCATGTGACGTGGCCAGAAAACCAAAACAAAGAAATTCATCCTGAAGTCTCTGGCAGTAGCTAACTGTAACTCTGAATCCCAGACAAGCTCTTGTGACATGACTGGCTGTATTCACATCCACCAAAAATCAGACATGTGGTTTCTCAAGTGGTTGATCAAACTAATTTAAGACCGTTTAAAGTAGCCCTGTGACTGTCTCAGTGACAGCAGAGCCACGCACGCCGCCCCTGAAGTAGCATTACAGGCTGAACGTTAACCAGGCGCGGTACAGTTCGGCAAAGCTTTGCCAGGATGCCCAGTACTTGTCTGACAATGATGAGCTGGAGCCAGGTCATGCTGAGAGAATCAACACTGGCGATAAGCCTCCTGGACTCTGGAAAATGAGAGCCGTGAGTGTCCCTGACCAAACCCCATCTGTCACTACAGAGACTGCAGTGACACCGTCCGTCTATAGTCCAGCAGAGAATAACCAACCCAGCGGGCTGCTTACCGGGAACAACGTGACACCTCTGTAAACACGTGATCTGATCAGTGTTTACCGCAGGTGGAAAGCAAAATGAGGGAATTCTTACAAAGCTGGCTTGAAGCTTAACGTTAAAAAAAACTAAGATCATGGCATCTGGTCCCATTATTTCAAGGCAAATAGATGGGGAAAAAGTGGAAGCAGTGACAGATTTTATTTTCTTGGGCTCCAAAATCACTTCCAGGGGTGACTGCAGCCATGAAATTAAAAGACGCTTGCTCCTTGGAAGGAAAACTATGACAAACCCAACAGTGTATTAGAAGGCAGAGATATCACTTTTTGACATAAGTCCGTAAAGTCAAAGCTATAATTTTTCCAGTAGTCATGTATGGATGTGAGAATTGGACCAAGAAGAAGGCTGAGTGTGAACTGTGGTGCTGGAGAAGACTCTTGAGAGTCCCTTGGACAGCAGGGAGATCAAACCAGTCAATCCTAAAGGAAATCAACCCCGAATATCCACTGGAAGGACTGATGCTGAAGCTGAAACTCCAATACTCTGGCCACCTGATGTGAACAGCTGACTCACTAGAAAAAACCCTGATGCTGGGAAAGATTGAGGGCAGGAGGAGAAGGGGTCAACAGAGGATGAGACAGTTAGATAGCATCATTGACACAATGGACATGAGTTTGAGCAAACTCCAGGAGATAGTGAAGAACAGGGAAGCCAGGCATGCTGGTCACAAAGAGTTGGACAACAACAAATGATTAAAAAAATACAGTCATCTGACTCACCCTCTAGGGAAAGGACCAAACTCACTGATGCAGCATAGACATGACACACTCCATATGTAAACGGCACATGTGAGAACAGGTAAGGCACCCCTCTCCTTCCATTCCAAGCATGCTGGGAGTCCTAGGAGTCAGGAGAGACCTGGGCGCTTACTCCAGGTTGGCAAGACGGTGCTCCAGCGGGGAGCAGCTCTCCTAGGATTGGGAGCTTTGTGCCCCTAAATGTTCAAAGGCTCTCAGGCCCGCAGTGCTGGACAGCTGCTTTTGGGACGGTAGGTTTCTCAGCATCAGTGCCACGGTGCCCTCCCCACGCTCAGCTTCTGAAAAGGGACGGGCCTCTCCAACCTCTCCGCACTGAGGGCCCAGCGGGCCTCCCTGGAGGAAGACGGAAGCACCGAGAGAAGTCCTGCTTCTCTCTCACTAACACAGCCCCACTGAAGTTTTCCCTCTTCCCACTGAAGCTTCTTCCATATCCCTTGCCCTGAAACACTCTAGAGTTCTGATGTTACACTGTGTGGTGAGGGACAAGTAAAGACAAGAAGGATTCACCATCCACGATACTGCAGGAGCCAGGGTGGGTCTGAAAATCCTAGAAGGACTGGGTTTGGCCTGGAATGAATGACTCTTCAGATACTCCAGTAGGGTGAAGAAATAAAATTTTACTTAAGAGAAATTTTAAGACGTAAAATAAAAGGGTCTTTAGGAGTATCACAGTAACACTCACACTTGCCCCCACAGTACCTGTTCCCTAAGGCATCTTTTAAAGAGAAACGAAGTTTTTGTTATTTCAGTTACTGGGTTTTCACCCTTGCTCAGCTACAGCTAACTGTTCTCTGGCACCTTGCTTCCAGAGGGCCTCAATATTTACTTCACTCAGTAACTGCAATAATTCCTATTTTACAGAGAAGTAAACCAAATATAGCTCAAAAAGTTAAGTTTTAATAAACCCATTACTTCCTTAAAGTGACATTAAATAATTTGTTAATAACTCCTGCAACAAAAACGAAACTCTTGCAGCAAAACTGCCATTTTTTTGAGTCATTTCAGTATCTTTTCAGAATGTAAATGGAGGTCCTTACCTTTACCAGTTTTCCAGTGATCTCAGGCACATCTCCCATTTTCCGATTATCCAGCATTCGAATTTCGTAAGACTGACCTACATGTAAAAACTGTGTATCAAAAACAAGCCATATAAAGAATCTAACCCTGTGTATTCAGCTCTCTCTCAAACACACAATTACCCAGTGTTAATTTCTTAGAGAAGCAAACTTGGGTTGATCTTTCTCTTTCCTGCAAGTCACATCCTTCCCTTCTGCCACTCACAGAAGACTGACGAGTTCCTTGGTCACTTCACTTTCCTCTCACACTACAGTTTCGTTATACATACACACATGATCTGAAACCAATTTTTCTTAACAGCTTTACTGAGATATACCTTACGTGCCATAAAATTCACCCTTTTAAAGTGTGCAGTTGTTTTTAGTGCATGCGGACTTGTGCAGCCATCGCTGCTCTTAACTTTACAGCACCTTCATCATCAGAAAGAAAACACACCCGTGAGCAGGTCCCTTCTCCCCTTCCCACCCCCAGCCCCTCGCAGTCGCTCATCAGTCTGCCTTTTGCCTCTTGGGATTTACTTGCTTTGGACACTTGATGTAAATGGAACCACACGTGCAGCCTTCTGTGACTGACTTTTTCACTTATGTGTCAGTCTTTCCTATTTATGGCCAAATTATTCAACTGAACATACACACCACATTTCGTTGATTCATTCAACAGTTGACAGGCATCTGGGTTGTTTCCACTTTTGGGCTATTATAAATAATGATACTAGCAACATCTGTGGACAGGTTTTTGTATGAGCTAGGGTCAAATTTTAATCCTGGAGCCTTCTTCCTTGTGTCAGGTAAATCCAACTTCCATTTTGTCACTGCTCAATTTTGGGCCATAAAAAAATACAAGTAGATTCTCACATACCAATCTATTTAATTAGGAAAATAAGCTGCTGCCAAAAGTCAAGTAATATGCTCCAGATATACCAAAAAAGATTTCTGGATTAACTGTCATTAAATAATAAAAGTGACAGCATAATTTGATATGTAGAAAATTAGGAGTAATTAAAGAGGGCTTCTAGTCCATATGAGTTAAGGCTGTTTATGATGAAACTACCAATATCCTACCCACACTACACTGGGCTTACAAAAAAGCATACAAAGGGTGTAAGACCATACGGTCAAAATATAAGGTACCAAAGTACAACCAAATCACTCCAGGGCTGCTAAAGGAAAATAACTGCTATGTATACCACTAAAGAACAGTCCTTATATTAATTCAACACACCGAGAGATTAAACTAAAAAAACACCTGGTTGGCAAGAGAGAGATTTTTTTCCTTTACAGTTAAATCTGTAGCACACTAAACAATGGATCTGAACTGATCTTTTAAAAAGGCAGATGAATATCCAGCAGTGCTGGGGAGCTGCCTCCACTGCACACGTGCCCCCGGGACGGCCTGAACCACGCCGCTGCCGAGGGCCCCAGGACCAGACCGCAGTTTCGGCATCTGCACACCCTCTATCAAGGGAGGGGTGACCAGAACACAGAGTAGAGAGGCGACAGGCACCCATATTAAAAACAGCCCTCGTACTAAATAAACCCACACAAGCAACACAGGGACATCCCCACATACAAACAGCCCTCCCAAACCACAGTAGATAATTGTTTTTTTCCCCCTAAACTCACAGAGTAAGAGAATATAAGTAAAATGGAGAAGCAGAGGAACCACTCCTAGTTAAAAGACCAAGAGAATTTCCCTGAAAGAATAAACAATGAAGCAGACCTCTTTGATCTAATAGACACTGAGTTCAAAAAGGAGGTAATGAAAATATTGAAGGAATTATGAAAGGCTATTGATAGAAATGCAGATTATTATAAAAAGGAACTAGAAACTATAAAGAGGGGCCAAGAAAAATTAGAAAATTCATTTTCTGAAAGCTGAAGTAAAGGTAATGAATACCAGAATGAATAATGCAGAAGAAAGCATAAGTGATCTGGAAGGTAGAATAATGGAAATTATCCAACCAGAACAGCAACTAGAAAGCTAAATTAAAAAAAAAAAAAAAAAAAAAAATGAAAGCAATGTAAGAGACCTACCTGTGGGATAATCTAAAGCGTGCCAATCTACAGATAACAGGGATTCCAGAAAGGAAAGAAAGAGAACAAGGGACTGAAAATGTATTTGAAGAAATTATGGCTGAAAACTCCCCAAACCTAAAGAAGGAAACAGATATCCAGATACAGGAAGCATGGAGGGTCCCAAATAAGATGAACCCAAAGAGACCTACACCATGACATAATAAAAATGGCAAAAGTTAAAAGGGGACTCCAAAGGCAGCAAGAGAAGACAGAGTTCATTACAAGGGAACTCCCATAAGACTACAAACTGATTTCTATATAGAAATGCTGCAGGTCACAAGGGATATATCAAAGTCCTGAAAGGGAAAAATCTGCAACCTAGGACATGCTCTACCCAAGATCATCATTCAGAATAGGAGAGATGAAGAATTCCTCAGACAAGTAAAAACCAAAAGAATACAGCAATACTTAGCCTATTTTAAAGAAAATATTGAAAAGTCTTCCCTACATAGTAGTAAAGAAGTAAGAATCTATAGAAAAGAGAAAAATCCACAATTAGAAAATAAATCACTTAAATAAGCTAGCACACACATTTAAAAAAAAAAAAAAATTCCTGTCAAAGTGATGACAACCATAATGAACAGTGAAACGATAAACATGAAGATACAAAGTGAAAGTCGCTCAGTCGTGTCCAACTCTTTGCGACCCTATGGACTGTAGCCCACCAGGCTCCTCTGTCCATGGAATTCTCCAGGCAAGAATACTGGAGTGGGTTGCCATCTCCTTCTCCAGGGGATCTCCCTGACCCAGGGATTGAACCTGGGTCTCCTGCATTGCAAGCAGATTCTTTACCAACTGAGCCACCAGGGAAGTGGTGAAGATATTAAAAAAAGACATCAAAATCATAAAATAGGGGTGGGGAGGGAGTAAGAGAATGCAACTTTTCCCCCTAGAATATCTTTTGAGCCCATATGACTAACAGTCTAGGGAAAGGAGATAAAGGAAGCGGTTGATATTCTTGAAAAACAGAGTAAGCACAAATCAAAAACAAAACAGTTTCATAAAAAAACAAAAAGAAGAGAACATAAGTGTAATACAAGAGAAAATCATGAAACCACAAAAGGAAAAACAAAGGAAAAAGAAAAAATATAAAATCAATGGGAAAATAGGTTTAAAGTAGCAATAAATACATAGTTATCAATAATTACCTTAAATGTCAACGGATTAAAAGATGCAGAGCTGCAGACTGGATTTAAAAAAAGAAAACAGAGGCTCAACTACGCTGGCTGTAAGAGACCCGCTTTAGGGCAAAGGACACACACAGACTGACAAGAGGATGGAGAAAGCTACTTCGTGCAGACAGAGAAGACAAGAAAGAGGGGGCTGCAATACCCTTAACAGAGAAAACAGACTTTAAAGACAAAGGCCACTAGACAGTGACACAAGAACCACAAGAAGATTTCACACTTGGCAACGTATACACACCTGATAAGGAGACCCAAATACATATAGACTAACAGACACAAAGGGAAAAGCTGACAAGAATATAATAGCTAAAGACTTCAAGACAGAGAATCAATAAGGCAACAGAAATCTTAAATGATACAACAGAACAGGTAGACTTAATTGATATTTTTAGGACATTTCATCCACACACACACACACAAAACCAGAATACATATTCTTTTCCAGTGCACATGGAATATTCTCTAGGACTGATCCCATACAAGGGCACAAAACAAGCCTCAACAAATTTAAGGTCTCAAGGATCTTTTCTTACCACAATACCGTGAAACTAGAAATAAACCACAGTGGGGAGAAAAAAAAAGCAAAACACAAACAATTAAAGGAGACTAAACATTCTACTAAAAAATTTACGGGTCAACATTGTAAAGCAATTATACTCCAGTAAAAATTTAAAACAAAAAAACCTAACAGATTTCAAGGATGAAATCAAAGGGGAAATTTTAAAATACCTTGAGGCAAATGAAAATGAAAACACAACCATACAGAATCTACAGAACGCAGCAAAAGGAGTTCTTAGAAAGAAGTTCATAGCGATACAGGCCTTCCTCAAGAAAAAAAAACCTCAAACAACCTAACTTACAACTTAAAAGAATTAGAAAAAGGAGAACAAATAAAACCTAAGTCATCAGAAGGAAGTAAACAGTAATTATCATAGAGGAAACAGAGACTAAAAAACGCACACAAACAGACAAACAAAAAATCTCCCCACAGGAACTTCCCTGGGCCCAGTGGCTAAGACTTCACACTCCCAATGCAGCAGGTTCCCTTGGTCAAGGAACCAGATCCCAGATGCCACAACCAAAGATGCAGCAAACTATAACTAACGGTCCAGCAGGCTACAACTAAAGATCCTAAGGCCGCAACAAAGAGTTCCCGCAGGCCACACAACTGCGGAGGACCTGGCACGGCATCCCCCGACCCCCCACGCCGAACCTTCTACAAACCAAAGTCCAGGACCAGACGTCTTCACAGGCGCATTCTACTGAACATACAAAGAACCTATACTAACCCTTCTTAAACTCTTCCAAAAGACTGAAGAGGAGGGAACACTCTCAAGGACATTCTATGAAGCCACCATCAACCTGATACCAAAACCAAAGATACCATGATAAAAGAAAGCTACAGGCCAGTATCTTTAGATGAGTACAGATGTAAAAATTCTCAACAAAGTATTAGCAAATCGAATCTCACAACACATAAAACAGATCATATACCACAATCAGGTGGGATGCATCCCAAGCTCACAAGGATAGTTCAATATATGCAAATCAATGAATGTCATGTACCACATTAAAAAAGAAAAGTCAAAACCCACATGGTCGTCTCAACAGATGCAGAAAAGCCATCTGACAAAATTCAACACCCACCATACATAGAACATATCTCAACATAATAAAAGCCATTTATTACAAACCCACAGCCAATATAATAATTCAACAGTGAAAAGCAGGAAACATTCCTGCTAAAAACTGGAACAAGACAAGGATGCCCACTGTCACTTCCATTCAACTCAGAATTGGAATTCCCTGACACAGCAATCAGAAAAGAAAAAGAAACAGAAGGTAACCAAACTGGATGGGAAGAGGTAACATTGTCATTATACACAGATGACATGATACTGAAAATCCTAAGGATTCCACACAAAATCTACTAGATCTGATAAGTGATATCCTGCCCTCAGAGTAGCAGAATACAAGATTAACTTTCAGAAACTGGTTGCACTTCTTTACACTAACAATGAAATATAAAAAAAAAAAAAAGTTAAAAAAAAAAAGTACCCTTTAAAATCACAACAGCAAAATACCTAGGAATAAATCTGACCAAGGAGATGAAAGACTTATGTGCTGAGAATGATAAAACATTAATACAGGAAATTAAAGAAGATTCAAAGAAATGGAAGCTACCCATGTTCTTGATTGGAAGAATTAATACTGTTAAAATGGCCATACTACCCAAAGCAGTCTACAGGTTTAATGCAATTCTTATCAAATTACCTATGACATTTTCTACAGAACTAGGGACTATACAAAACTATGAAGACCCAGAATTGCCAAAGCAATCCTGAAGGACAAAAAAAAAAAAACAAAACAAAACAGGAGGCACAACTCTTCCAGACATCAGACAATAAACAGCATAGTACAGCACTGCCACACACACACCCGGATCAATGCAACAGCGAGAGCCCAGAAGCAGACCCAATGCAACAGCGAGAGCCCAGAAGCAGACCCAATGCAACAGCGAGAGCCCAGAAGCAGACCCAATGCAACAGCGAGAGCCCAGAAGCAGACCCAATGCAACAGCGAGAGCCCAGAAGCAGACCCAATGCAACAGAGAGAGCCCAGAAGCAGACCCAATGCAATAGAGAGAGCCCAGAAGCAGACCCAATGCAACAGCGAGAGCCCAGAAGCAGACCCAATGCAACAGCGAGAGCCCAGAAACAGACCCAATGAAACAGAGAGAGCCCAGAAACAGACCCAATGAAACAGAGAGAGCCCAGAAACAGACCCACGCACCTGCAGTCAGCTGTCAGCAAAGGAGGAAGATTACAACACGCGGAAAAGTCTCTTCAGCGAGTGGTGCTGGACATTACATGTAAATCAATGAAGTTAGAATTCATACCATACCACCATGCACAAAAATAGACTCAAAATGGCTTAAAGATGTAAGCTTAAGACATGACACCTGAACACTCCTGGATGAGAACACAGACAAGACATTCTCTGACATAGATCATACCAAATATATTCTTAGTCTCTCAAGGCAGATGAGAACAGACAAGACATTCTCTGACATCAGTTCAGTTCAGTCACTCAGTCATGTCCGACTCTTTACGACCCCATGAATCGCAGCACGCCAGGCCTCCCTGTCCATCACCAACTCCCGGAGTTCACTCAGACTCATGTGTGCATCGAGTCAGTGATGCCATCCAGCCATCTCATCCTCTGTCGTCCCCTTCTCCTCCTGCCCCCAATCCCTCCCAGCATCAGAGTCTTTTCCAATGAGTCAACTCTTAGCATGAGGTGGCCAAAGTATTGGAGTTTCAGCTTCAGCATCAGTCCTTCCAATGAACATCCAGGACTGATCTCCTTTAGAATGGACTGGTTCCATCTCCTTGCAGTCCAAGGGACTCTCAAGAGTCTTCTCCAACACCACAGTTCAAAAGCATCAATTCTTCGGCACTCAGCTTTCTTCACAGTCCAACTCTCACATCCATACATGACCACTGGAAAAACCATAGCCTTGACTAGACGGACCTTTGTTGCCAAAGTAATGTGTCTGCTTTTTAATATGCTATCTGATGCTGCTGCTACTAGGTCGCTTCAGTCGTGTCTGACTCTGTGCGACACCATAGACGGCAGCCCACCAGGCTCCCCCATCCCTGGGACTCTCCAGCCAAGAACACTGGAGTGGGTTGCCATTTTCTTCTCCAGCGCATGAAAGTGAAAAGTGAAAGTGAAGTCGGTCAGTTGTGTCCGACTCTTAGCGATCCCATGGACTGCAGCCTAACAGGCTCTTCAGTCCATGGGATTTTCCTGGCAAGAGTACTGGAGTGGGTGCCATTGCCTTCTCCGAATATACTATCTAGGTTGGTCATAACTTTCCTTCCAAGGAGTCAGAGTCTTCTCCAACACAGATCATACCAAATATATTCTTAATCTCCCAAGACAATAGAAAAAATATACAAATGATATCTAATCAAAGCTTTTGCACAGCAAAAGAAAGAAAAAAAAGAAAGTTTAGCTGCTCAGTCATGTCTGATTGACTCTTTGCGACCCCAAAGAGGCTCCTCCATCCATGGGATTTTCCAGGCAAGAGTACTGGAGTGAGTTGCCATTTCCTTCTCCAGAGGATCTTCCCGGCCCAGGTATCGAACCCAGGTCTCCCACATTGTAGACAGATGCTTTACTGTCTGAGCCACCAGGAAGTCCTTTGCACAGCGAAGGAAACCATAAAAAAAAAAAAGACCACCTACAGAATGGGAGAAAATACCTGCAAAAATAAATGGGCTTAATTTCCAAAACATACAAACAGTTCATAACACTGAACAATAAAAAAAACAAAAAAACCCAGTTGAAAAATCGGCAGGAAACCTAAAGAGATTTCTCCGAAGAAGAAATACAATGGGCAACAGAACATGAAAAGATGCTCAATGTCACTAATTATTAAGAAACACAAGTCTGAAGTAAAATGAGGTACTACCTCACACAGGTCAGAATGGGCATCATGAAAAAGTCTACAAATAACAAATGCTGGAGAGGGAGTGAAGAAAAGGAGACCCTTCTACACTACTGGTGGGAATCTAAGTTGGTGCAGCTACTATGGAAAACAGTAGAGAGTTTCCTCAGAAACCCAGAGTTACCATCTGATCCAGCAATCTCACGCCTGCAGATATATCCAGACAAAACTATAATTCAAAAAGATAAGTCCATCCCTATGTTCACAGGAGCACTATTCATAATAATGAAGACATGAAAATAACCTAAATGTCCACTGACAGATGAATGGATAAAGAAAACGTGGTATATATATAATGGAATACTAGTAAGTGGTTAAAAAAAACAAAAGAGCCACATAATGCCACTGGCAGCAACATGGATACAAACAGAGGCTACCATACTCAGTGAAGTAAGTCAGAAATAGAACAGGTACCATATGACGTCACTTATGTGTGAAATCTAAAAAACAAGAGAATCTAGCTATGAAACAGCAGCAGAGTCATGGCCATAGAGAACAGACTGGTGACTGCCAAGGGGGAGGAGGGCGGGAGAGGGATGGTTTGGAAGTTTGGGATCAGAGACAGGAGCTAGTATCTGCTGTGCTGTTGTTCAGACACTATGTCATGTCTTTGCGACCCCGTGGACTGTAGCCCGCCAGGCTCCTCTGTCTGTGGAATTTCCCAGGCAAGAATACTAGAGTAGGTTGCCATTTCCTTCTCCAGGGGATGTTCCGAACCTAGGGATTGAACCTGCATCTCCTGCTTGGCAGGCAGGTTCTTTACCATTGAGCTACATGGGAAGCCCAAACTAGTATATATAGAATGGATAAGCAACAAGGTCTTGCTGTATAGTACAGGGAACTATATTCAATCTATCTTGTCATAAATCATAATGGAAAAGAATGAAAAAGAATGTATAACTGTATCATTCTGCTATACACCAGTAATTAACACAACACTAAGTTAACTATATTTCAATTTAAAATTTTTTTAATTAAAAAAAAAGAATGAATCTTTGATACACCATTACGTATCTGAAATTATACTCAACCTCAGGAAGTTAGAAAACAAAAATTAACAAAATGTTTGTGCTGATTATCAGATCAACAAAAAAAATTCAATTAATTAAAAGAAAAAGACAACTGGGTAAAAATGGGGGAGAAATAAGAACATAAGATATGGAGAACAAGTTAAATATTGCATCTTTTGACTCAGTTCTGGTTAGTAAGAGGAGGAATATTTGCACCTCACATCACACATAGAGGACTAGCTCTTACACAAAAAGAAAAGAACTCCTAAAAAACTGTTAACAAATGCCCAAAGTTCCTAGCAGAAAATGAGTAAATCATGTGAACATGTGGTTCACACTAGAGAAGGAAAAGCCAACAGTTCTTAAACATATTAAAAGACATCATACCCCTGGGAATTCCCTGGCGGTCCAGTGGTTTCAACTTGGCAAGCTCATTGCTGGGGCCCTGGGTTAGATTCCTGGTCAGAGAACTAGATTCACAAGAAGCATGGCATGTGCAAAAAAAAAAAAAAAATTTGACCTCCACCAGGGACATCCAAGTTAAACTCACAATAAAGTGGCTTTTCACCTAGTGGGTGAGCATGAATTCCTCAGTTTGAGATGTCTCAGCTAAAGGGAAACAGCCACTCTCATCTGAAGACAGTGGGGGCGGAAATGATTTCAGAAGCAGTGGTCACTCGCTGGAGGTTCTGAAGGTAGAGCCTGCGCGTTTTCTGGTGTGAGACAGGGAGCAGCTGAGAGCTCCTTCAGGTTTTTGGCAAGGGAATTCCCTACACGGGCAAGAGCGCAAGGAGCAGATCTGTGGGAGAAAACCAAGACGTGGGGCCGTGCACATTTGAGTCCGAGAGACCTGTTGGGCATTCATGTAGATAGTCGAGCTGACTTACAAATCGGACAACAAGCCAAAGAGAAGCGGCCTGCGAGACGGGAGGTGAAGCTTTCTCACCAGGGTTGCCTCGCGGTCTTCAAAATCTCAGAATTCTCAGGGCTGAAAAGGTGAGAAAGCTCTATGTTCTTATCTTTGTCTGTATTACTTTCCCTCCTCAACCTTAGGACACTTCTGTGCTCAATATCAAGTTCCACCTGTTTCCACAGAGATCAGAATTTGCTGCTCCTGTATTAAAGCACTATAGATTTTTATTCTTCTCAAGACTCCAGGATTCTTGCCTGGAGAATCCCAGGGACAGAGGTGCCTAGTGGGCTGCTGTCTATGGGGTCGCACAGAGTCGGACATGACTGAAACGACTTAGCAGCAGCAGCAGCAGCAGCAAGTCAAAAGCAGGTTTAAAAAAAAAAACAAAAAACTAACACTTAACATGCTTCAAATGATTTCCCTTTGGGAAACTACAGACGGTATGTCCTTGCTTTCCTCCTTCAGCTTCATCCTGAGTCTCTCACTGTTTAGAAATCCCTCCCAACAATTTCATTCAATGGCAATACCCACTGAGAGTAACAGCCAATGATACCACATTTTATTGGTTCAATTTCTTCTTCTAATTACCTTAATAACACAACTTCTAGGTTTGTTTCATTGATCTACATTAGTCTAGGTTCTAAAAGAAATATAAAAAGGGTCCCACTACCAATGAAGAATAAAGTTAGAGAAACTAAAATATGCCATGAGTTATGAGTCTTATTTTTAGCTTCATCTTCTGAATTTACCTTTAATGAGCTTTCTTTACTCCCTTCTTGGCTTAGAGAAGCAAGAGCATTGACAGAATTAAAAAATTTAACTGTTACAAGTTCATATCCCCACCCACCTCTGACTATAGAGTCTAAAATGGACATGTACTCCAGGGCAACATGGAGCCCAAGATGTGACAGACCCCCCTGGACTAAGTTCAAAGCATTTATTTCTAAGGCCCTAATTCAGAAGGTTATAACAAGAACAAAAGCTAACCTTAAGAAAATCTACAACAGTGTGAAATGAAATATTACTGGGGAGGAGTGGAGAAAAAGCTACAGAAAGAATGAAAAGGATGAGCCAAAGTGGAAACATCCAACTGTGGTTGTATCTGGTGCTCAGATGTTGCAAAGACTATATTGCATCAGTTCAGTTCAGTCGCTCAGTCGTGTCCGACTCTTTGCGACCCCATGCAGCACTCCAGGCCTCCCTGTCCATCACCAACTCCCGGAGTCCACCCAAACCCACGGGTAGACTCTTCAAATGGAGAGCTCCCCACTCGAGGCTCCACAGTGGGACTACAGGTTTTTACTTCATAATGTCAGAAGTTTAAGCCTTCTCCTTACCGAAGAGCTGAGAAGGACAGCTACCCATGCATAACCAGGAAAACACCAACACAGTTTAAAATCTCTATTTTTATTGGTCAATAAAAACTGACACTCTAAAGCATCAATACAATTGGAAAACTTGTTTTAATTTCTACCCAACTGGTGAAGACTACATAGAATTTACTTTCTCTGTGGTGTTACACAGTGACCAGTATTTTTCAGCAACAGCTGCTCGGGACCCAGATGGGAGACTACTAGTAGGAATGACCGAGCCATGGCTGAAGAAGGGCTGCACCTGTGTGTCAAGCCTCCTCTGAGGAACCTATTTATAAGAAGTGGTAGTGAGAGGATGTTCACATATTTACCTGAATATTTGAAGCAATAAAAAGGTGAAGTACTTCCCCGGTAGGCCAGTGGCTAAGACTCTGCACTCCCAACTCAGGGGGCCTGGGTTTGATCCCTGGTCAGGGAACTAGATCCCACATGCTGCAGCTCAGAGTTCATGTGTCCCAACTAAAGCAACCACATCCTGCAACCAAGACTGAAGATTTTGCGTGCCACAACTAAGACCCAGAGCAGCCAAGTAAATAAATATATATATATTTTTAAAGTGAAACACGGTCCCTAGAGCAGCAGCATCAATATCACTTGGAAACTTGTCACAAACGTAAATTCTCTGGCCCTCCTCCAGACCTACTGACTCAGAAACTTAATCAATCATGTTTTGATAAGCCCTCTGGGGGATCCCAATGCATGCTAACATTGGAGAACCACAGCTTTGTGAAAAGCCACAGATATCCATTCAGTTCATATTCTTTCCACCACAAAGTATTCGGGACCTTCTTCTGGGAATAACTTGTCTACGTCAAAATTAAGAACTAAGTGAATATAAAGCTGTTTCAATTACAAATTCTTTACCAGTAACCAAAATTCACTTAATAGTCATTTCCTTATGTAACAGGATTGTACATCTTTTTAACAGTCTAGGATAGCTCTGGCTCCAATACACAAACATGCTCCACAAGTCCACTTACCTTCATATATATTCATTACACTTTTGTATACAGTCCATACATTTGCATATACATATATGTGCATTCACACACACATATGCGTACATGCAAAGGCTCAGGGTTCATTAGGTGCCCATTTTAAGACTCAGCTTTGACTGGGCCTTCAGGGATAAGCTAGGAGGTAGGACTGTAGGATGCAGAGTGTTTTTGTCTAAAATCTGAAGAGAAAACGCCAGCCACACCATGGAAACAGCTCTGATACACAACAGTGGCCCATCCTGCACCACTCTGGAGCTTACCTACCTAGTATACATCTGCCTTGGCTGGTGTGTTAGCTTCCTTCTGCTGCTGTAACAAATTACCACAAACTCAGTGACTTGAAAATTATACAAATTTATTACAGCTCTAGAGTTAAGAAGTCCAAAACAGGTCTAGTGGGCTACAGTAAGGCTGTCAGCAGGCTACATTCCTTCTGAAGGCCATAAGGGAAAAGCTACTTCCTTGTCTTTGTCTACTTCTTGAAGCAGTCTCCATCCGTTGGTTTGTGGCAATCTTCTTCCCTCCATCTTCATCTCCCTCTGACACCTGACTCTCCTGCCTCTTTCAATTCTAAGGACCCTTGTGATTTCACTGGACCACTGGATAATCCATTAATAATCTATTTCAATAGTTTTAATTAAATCATACCTGCAAAATACCTTTGTTATAAGGTGCTTTCCAGGTGACACAGCGGTAAAGAATGTCCCTGCCAATGCAAGAAGCGAAAGGGACGTGGGTTTGATCCCTAGGTTGGGAAGATCCCCTGGAAAAGGAAATGACAACCCATTCCAGTATTCTTACCTGGAAAATCTCATGGACAGAGGAGCCTGGCAGGCTACAGTCCATGGGGTTGCAAAGAGTCAGAACCAACTGAGCATCTTAGCACAGCACAGCAATCACACTTGCTAACAAACCTGGCAAAATTTCTGAATTGGTAGGCAGCTATCTAGTCCCAGGGTTGCATTCTAACGCTTTGTAAAAACTGCTCATCATATCTGCCACACAAAACTAACATGTCAGTCAAGATGATTAAACTTAGTCTTCCAATACAATCAGAGACCATTAAAGCTACTTAGTTATAAATAACAGTAAAAACAGCAAAGGCTAGCATTGTGCTTCCTATGTAACTCAGTTTAATTCTCACCTACCTTAGGTGGGGGTTTATATTATAGTAAAGAATTTGCTGAAATGAGCAAGCAGTAGAATGGGATCTAAACACAGGCCCAGGCCCTAGAGATGTCTGATGACAACCGCTTGCTGCCCTCTACCGCTCACTCTACCACACACAGAAGAATACTTAAACCGTCGGTCACTGCAACCAAGAGAAATGTTTAAAAGGAACAAAAGGGTATCTGAATAATGTGTGTACGGACATCCCTAGGGAGCCGAGGTGCATATATCCTGGGCACTTATTGAAAAGTAGGGATGCCGGCTTCTACCATCTACTTTAGGAATGGAAGTTCTCTCTTCCATTGTATCTTTTAGTGACAAGACCATTAGATTCATCACAACTATGCTTAACTATAGTTCAGTCACCACAGGAACCAGTAAGTTTATTGCAATAAATAAAATATTAACAATAAAATTTTTTTATATACAAAGAGTGTCATAAAACAAGATTACAATCTTCACAGGTGTCTATAAAGGGTTCTAATTCAATCACTACCTGGGCTGAGCAAGCAGAACTAGATAACTGTGAAAAGAGCTTTATTGTATACCCTTTAATACCTTTTGAACTTTGAACCATGTATATAAATCTAGTTAAACTGTTAAAATTTTAAATGGTGACAATTAACTCAAAATTTAGAAAACACTGGAACTATTCTAGTAAAGAGACTTGGTGGTTAAGAAAATCAGATTTGGAATCAAACCTCTAGGGTTAAATCTCTATTAAAAACCATAGTCAATCAAATAGGATAACTGGAGGAATAACTATTGTTTTTGGTAAATAAGGCAAATTTCCGCGGCAAGTCATTTTCCTTTGGTAGAGCTTAAGAGTTAATTTGAACATAAGAAAATTAATTTGTGAGCAAATCTGAATAAAAATCTAACTCCTAAAAACCAGAAGACTAAATAATAAATTATGTCAACACTTAACAGTCACACCATCAAAGCTGATGCATAGATGATACTACACTACAATGGGTCATTGAGATACATTTTACATACTTTGCAGGAACTTTTCAGGGTAATGTCACTCTGTGTGGGTCAGTCACATCCAGCTCTTTGAGACTTTACGACTGTAGCCTGCTAGGCTCCTCTGTTCACGGGATTTCTTAGGCAAGAATACTGGAATGGGTTGTCATTTCCTCCTCCAGGGGATTTTTTTTCCCAACCTTGGATTCACATCCATGTCTCCTGCATTGCAGGTGGATTCTTTACCACTGAGCCACTTGGGCAGACATGCTAGCTAAAAAATAATCACAGGATTCTATTGGAACTCCTCGTTAAAAATTAACCAAGCCCGATTTTCATTTTCCACATCTACACCTGATTCTTTTTATATTTCAGGAAAGGCTTCTGTAAAAAATCAGAACTGTACATGCACAACTGCGAATGTCTCCATTGAAAGGTGAGTCTGATCAGCTTACTTTGCTGAGGGATCAGATCAAGATGGTGGAGGAGTAGGATGTGCAGCTCACCTTCTCTCACAAATACAAAAAAAACCCCATCTACATGCAGAACAGTTCTCACAGGACATCTACTGAATGCTTGCAGAAGACCTCAGACTTTCAAAAAGGCAAGGAATCCCAAATAACTGGATAGCACGCACAGAGAGAAAGACAAAGGGATCTAGATAAGACCTGCACTCGTGGGAGGGAGCCATGGAAGAGGCAAGGTTTCCACACGCTGGGAAGTCTCCCTGGTGGGGAGATCATCAGACAGAGCGGGAGCTTTGGAGCCTCAGAGGAGAAGGCGGCAACCGGTGTGTGCAGCGCAAGACTGGGAGAGACCCGCACAGAGGGCTGGTGCCCGGAGCAGCACTCAGAAGCCTGAGACGCTCAGCAGCTGGGGCAGACTCGGGCTGGGTGCTGGGGCGCAGGCTTCAGAGGTTGGGTCCTGGGGAGAGGATGACAGCCAGCACACACTGAGGAAAGTGGCAGCAAGCATCCCAACCAAACTGCACGCCAAAAAAAAAGAAATTAAACCAACACAAGCTACACAGAGACACTGCCACATATAAATAGCCCTCCAAGGCCACAGTAGATAACTTTCTCCTAAACTCATAGAGTGAGAGAATATAAGTAAAACGAAGATGCATAGAGAGTCCCAAATAAGGTGAATCCAAACAGACTCACACCAAGACATACAGTATTCTAAAGGTAGCAAAAGAAAGAATTCATTACAAGGGAACCCCCAAAAAGCTACCAGCTGATTTCTCCACAGAAACACTGGAGGCTAGAAGGGAGTGGCGAAATATATTCAAAGTCTTGAAAGGGAAAAATGTGCAACCTAGAATATTCTATCCAACAAGACAATCATTTAGAATGGGAAGAAAAACAGAACCTCTCAGATAAGAACTAATGAATATAGCAATATTAAACCTATCCTAAAAGAAATATTAAGACCTTCTCTAAATAGAAACAAGAAGATAAAGGAAGGAAGAAATTACAACTGGAAAATAAATCACTTAAATTAGCCAGTATACAGATCAAAAAGAAAAACCTATTTATAAAAGTGAAGATAAACACATGGAACAGAAAAAGAATAAAGATGAAGGCATAAAAAAGGACACCAGGAGAAAGAAAAAAAAAGGACACCAGGGACTTCCCTAGTGGTACAGTGGCTAAGACTCTATGCTCTGGGGCTCACTCCCTGGTCAGGGAACTAAGTCCCACATGCCACAATTAAAGAGTTCACACGCCACAGCTAAAGATCCCACACACCACAACTAAGACCCTGAGCAGCCAAATAATAAATATTTTTAAAAGAGTAAACAAAAAAGGACATCAAAATCATAAAATGTGGGGAGCTCCCAGGTGGTCTAGCAGTTAGGACTCAGCACCTCCACTGCCAGGGACCCGGATTCAACCCCTGGTCAGGGTACTAGATTCTACATGTTGCAACTGAGAGTTCATATGCCACAACTAAATATCCCACATGCCTCAACTAAGACTCAGGGAAGTTACATAAAAATATTTTGGAGAAAAAAAAAAATCATAAAATACAGGGAAGGAAAGTAAGAAAATGCAGGTTGTTGTTCTTTTTTTAAAAGCATGTGTTTGAGCCTATATGACTATCAGTGTAAAGCAAGCAGATACAAGGGGTTAACATACTTGAAAAACAGGGCAACCACAAATTAAAAACAAACAATAGATTCACAGAAACCAAAAAGAAGAGAAAACAAGCACAAAAGGAAATCATTAAACCACAGAAAGAAAAAACACTTCAATTGGAAAACTAGGTTTAAAACAGAAATAAATGCATATGTATCAATAATTACTTTAAATGCCAACAGACTGAATGTTCCAATCGAAAGAATGAGTGGCAAACTGGATAAAAAACAAAGACCCTAGGGAACTCCCTGGCGGTCCAATGGTTAGGACACCATGCTCTCACTGCTAAGGGCCCAGGATCAGTCCCTGATCAGGAACTAATATACCACAAGCCACATGGCAACCAAAGAAACCCCCAAAACCAAGAGCCTACAATGTGCTACCTATAAGAGACCCACCTTAGGGCAAATGGCACACATAAACTGAAAGTGAGGGGATGGAAAAGGATATTTCATGCAAACGGAAATGATAAGAAAGTGAAAAGTAGCAATACTCGCATCAGTCAAAACAGACTTTAAAACAAAGGCTATAAAGAAGGACACTAGAGGGCTTCCCTGGCAGCTCAGTGGTAAAGAATCTGCCTGTCAATTCAAGAGACAAAGGTTTAATCCCTGATCCAGGAAGATCCCACATGCTGTGGAGCAACTGAGCCTGTGCGCCACAACTTCTGAGCCTGCATGCAGCAACCACTGAAGCCCGCAGGCTGTGCTCTGTGGCAAGTGAGGGCACCGCAGGGAGAAGCCCATGCACCGCAACCAGAGAAAAGCCCACACAGCAGGGAAGACCCAGCACAGGCAAAAACTAATAACATTTTTAAAAGCACACTGCTGCTAAGTTGCTTCAGTAGTGTCCGACTCTGTGCGACCCCATAGACGGCAGCCCACCAGGCTCCCCGGTCTCTAGGATTCTCCAGGGAAGAACACTGGAGTGGGTTGCCATTTCCTTCTCCAATGCATGAAAGTGAAAAGTGAAAGCAAAGTCGCTCAGTTGTGTCCGACTCTAGCGACCTCATGGACTGCAGCCTACCAGGCTCCTCCGTCCATGGGATTTGCCAGGCAAGAGTACTGGAGTGGGGTGCCATTGCCTTCTCCAAAAGCACACTATATAAAATAAAGGGGTCAATGTAAGAAAATACTTTTACATTCACCGAGATATATACACCTAATATAGGAACACTCACGTACATAAAATACTAATGGACATAAAGGGAGAAATTTACGGAAATACAATATTAGTAGGAAACTTTAACATTCACTGACATTAATGAACATAACTTAGAAACAGAAAAATCAATAAAAATAAATCAATATCAAATAAATTGATTTTAAAAAATCAATTATACACTAGAACAGTTAAGACTTGATTATTTTCAGGACATTTTTATCCAAAAAACTCAAAATACAGTCTTTTCAAGTGCACATGGTTTATTCTCTACAACTGACCACATACTAGGGCACAAATCAAACCTCAACAAATTTAAAAGTATAAGCATTATTTCAAGAATCTTCTCTGACCACAACAGAATGAAGCAAGAAGTCAAACACATGAATAGAAATAAGGGGAAAAAAGATGATTTCATGCAGACTAAACAACACGCTACTTAAAAAAACAATGGGTCAACAATGAAATCAGACAGGAAATTTAGAGAAAATTGACTATGACAATATAACCATACAAAATGTATGGGATGCAGCAAAAGCAGTTCTGAGAGGGAAGTTCATAGCAATACAGGTCTTCCTCAAAAAAAGAAAAATCTCAAACAACCTAACCTATCACTTAAAAGAATTAGAAGAACAAACAAAATGTAAAATCAGCAGAAGGAACTAACCAAGACCAGAGAAAATAAGCAGACTAAAAAGGAATCACTAAAATGAAGAGCTGGTTCTTTGAAAGACTAAACAAAAGTGACAAACCTCTGACAGGGCTCACCAGAGAGCAGAGAGAGACCCACATAAACAAAATAACAAACGAAAAAGAACTCTCAACTGATACGACGGATACACAAAAAAGCCCAAGAGAATATATGCCCAATTATATATGCCAAAAAATTCAACAACCTAAAAGAAATGGACAAGTTTCTAGAAACATACAGCCCCTGAAAACTGAAACAAGAAACATAATTTGTACAGAACCTTCACTAGACGTGAAATAGAATTTGTAATTAAAAACAACTCCACAAACAGAAAGTACAGGACCAGATGGCTACCAAACATACAAAGAACTTATACCGATTCTTCTCAAACTCTTCCCAAAGACTGAAGAGGAGAGAACACCCCCAAAGACATTCCATGGGCCACCATCACTCTGATAATGAAATCAAAGATACTACAAAGAAAGAAAGTTACAGGCCAGTATCTTTGATGAATTTAGATGCAAAAATTCTCAACAAAATATTAGCAAACCAAATCCAAGAACATATAAAAAGGAATACACATCATGACTAAGTTAAATTCATTCTAGAGTCACAAGGATGGTTCAGATATATGCAAATCAACAAAAGACAAAAGCCACATAAGAAGCAGAAAAAGCATTTAACTACCATTCACAATAGAAACTCTTACAAAAGTGGGTATAGAGGGAACATATCTCAGTGTTATAAAGGCACTGATGACAAGCCCACAGCCAACATAACAGTCAGTGGCGAAAAGCTGAAAGCGTTCTTGCCAAATTTAAGAACAAGGCAAGGATGCCTACTCTCACCACTTCTACTCAACACAATATTGGAGGTACTTGCCACAGCAATCAGAAAAGAAATAAAAGGTATCCAAGTTAGAGGAGAAAAAGTAAAGCTGTTACTATTTGCAGATGACATGATATTCTATACAGAGAAGCTTAAAACCTCCACATATAAACTATTAGAATAAATGAACTCAGCAAGATAGTAGGATATAGGAATAATATACAGAAATCTGCTTCATTTCTTTACACCAACAATGAAATATTAGAAACAGAAAGTAAAGAAAAAATTCCATTTAAAACTGCATCCAATAATCTTAGAAATAAATGTAGCTAAGAAGGTGAAAAACCTATATGCTGAAAACTATAAAACGTTAATAAAGGACTGAAGATAATTCAAAGAAATGTTAAGATATCCCATGCTCCTCGATTAGAAAAATTAATATTGTTAAAATGGTAATACTACCAAAAGCAATCTTCAGATTTAATGTGATCCCAGCAAATCACCCATGACATTTTTCACAGAACTAGAATAATAAAAAAAAATGTATATGGAGCCATGAAAGACTCAAAATCGCCAAAGCAATCCTGGGAGGGGCAGCAGAGGGGGCGGGGAAGATAGGCGGCATAAGTCTCCCAGACCTTCAGACAATACTACAAAGCTACAGTAATCAAAACGATGTGGTACTGGTACAAAAACAGACATATATATCAATGAAACAGAACAGAGAACCCAGAAATAAATCCATATACTTTCGGTCAATTAATCTTTGACAAAACGGGCAAGTGTACTGGACAAGTTGGACAGCTGCGTGTAAATCAATGAAGTTAGAAAACACCCTCACAACCTGCAGAGAAATAAACTCAAATGGCTTGAAAACCTAAACATAAGAAATGACACCATAAAACTAGAAGAGAACATAGGTAAAACATTCTTTGACATAAATCATACCAATGTTTTCTTAGGTCTCCCAAGGCAGTAAAAATAACAAAAAAACAAATGGGACCTAATCAAACATACAAGTTTTTGCACAGTGATGGAAACTACCAAAAAAAAAAAAAAAAAAAAAAAAGACAACCTACAAAATGGGAGAAAATAGCTGCAAATAATGCAACCAACAGGGGTCAAATCTCCAAAATATACAAACGGCTCATACAACTCAACAACTAAGACAACCCAATCGAAAAATGGGCAGAAGACCTTAAAAGACATTTCTCCAAAGAAGACATACAGATGGCCAATAGGTATATGAAAAGATGCTCAACACAGCTAGCTAATTATTCCAGAAATGCAACTCAAAACTATGAGGTACCACTTCAACCAGTCAGCATGGCTTTAAAAAGTCTACAAACCACAAATGCTAGAGAGGGTGTGGAGAAAAGGGAGCCCTCCTACGCTGCCGGTGGGAATGTAAACCAGTGCAGCCGCTGTGGAAACAACTGAAGGGATTCACACAAAATCTTGGCTTCCGAACTTTTCCAAAATATTATGCTAGGCAATAAATGTTAGAAGACAAATCTGTGAAAGAATTGATATTCATATAAGTTTAAAGTGTTACAATTTCTTTAAAAAGGTGTATAAAAGTAGAATTTATGATTATTCAAATGCATTTTTAATGCTTATTCAAATGTATCTTTTCAAAAATGCAGCCTATATGCAATTCATTTTTCCCCTTTTTTTCTTAAAATGCTGGGAGAAATTAAGAGGTAAATTACCACAATTCTACAACCAATAACATACTCATCATTAATACTGCAAGGAGCAGAGTCAAGTCCCAAAAAATCATCTGCACTTCTAATATGGATTATGGTCAACCTCAGGTGTCAGCTGGAAGGAGGATAGAAGGAAGCCTGCTAGGGTAATGGAAATACTGGACAGAGGCGGTATTTTTGAGGGAATAAACTATATACAAATTAACTGACTTACACATTTAAGACTTGTGGGGAACTAACTCCCTTAGTGGTCCAGTGGTTAGGGGTTTGAGCTTACACTGCAGGAGGCAGAGATTCAATTCCTGGTCAGGGAACTAAGATATCGTACGCCATGCTACAAAGACTTGTGCACACTACTATAGATACTTCAATAATAACAACCATTTAAGTAATAAACAACTTATTTGTTTAAATCTAAGCTTGATCAAACTAACATTTAGCGAGTTTATCAACTGCTCTATGCTTCAGCTTTGAAAATCTGTAATGGATCAATACCACCTCCTGGGTTATTGTGGAAGTGAGACAATGCATATATAGTATTTAGTACACTGCTTCAGTACAGTGAACACTCAGTGAATGCAGGTCTAATACATTATCACTACAGACGGGGGACTGCAACTTTTATCCATGGGAGATGTCTTTATCCAGTTTAATAGTAACAGTCGTAAGGTACAGATATTCCGCCAGGCCCGAGGACAGACACATCCAAAGTTCTGAGTTTCCATGGGCTCATTCATCCCATGGTATGCACCTTAACTTATTCAACTTTTCCCTAAGTAAGAGAGATTCCAGTTACTTCCTTTTTTCTCATTAGAAATGAAGTGATAATGAATGCCCTCAATCTCTACATTGTCTCTTCCAATCTTTTTATGTGTAAAATAGATTAGTGCATAAACTATTTCGGTTCTTTAAAATATGAATCTTAAGTCTCAAATAATTGAATGCCTACCCATCAAAATCCTAAAATAATATATTAATACCAAAATTAAGAGTATTGCCAGAGGCTACAGATTAGAATTACCTGAAGAAAAACCTCATAAATTCTAAATTTGTATGTCAAATGAAAATTCAGAAGCTTAAAAAAAAGTTTTCTTCCACATCTTACAATAATCACTAACTAAAGTAGTCTAAAATCTATAGCTCTTTCCAAAAGTTGAGGAAATTAAAGATTTTATTTATTGACAGTAAAGCAATCACAAAATACTCTTAAGTGAAAGTCACTCAGTCGTGTTTGACTCTTTGCAACCCCATGGACTATATATATAGTCCATAGAATTCTTCAGGCCAGAATAATGGAGTGGGTAGCTGTTCCCTCCTCCAGGGGATCTTCCCAACCGAGGGATCAGATGCAGGTCTCCCGCACTGCAGGCGGACTCTTCACCAGCTGAGCCGCCAGGGAAGCCCAAGAATGCTGGAGTGGGCAGCCTAACCCTTCTCCAGGGCATCTTCCCAACCCAGGAATCGAACTGGTGTCTCCTGCATTGCAGGTGGATTCTTTACCAGCTGAGCTACCAGGGAAGCCCAACTCTTAAGTGAATAGATGTTAATTTCCATTTTGCTGAAACAAAATAGATACACACACAAAGAAACACACCTAGGGTGTAACTGCTTTTCCTGAGGGGGATGCAACTAAAGTCCAGTTTCAGCTTTATCCCTTGACATATGCAATTTTTCTACAATGAGTATGTACTATTATTGCAACAAGAAAAATGTTCAATTCTTTTTAAAAACAAAAGAGTCCAGGACTTCCCTGTTGGCTCAGGGCTAAAGAATAAGCCTGCCAATGCAGGAGACACAGGCCTGATCCCTGGTCCAGGAAGATCTCACATGCCACAAGGCAACTCAGCCCGTGCTCCACAACTACTGAGCCTGTGCCTTGGAGCTGAGGAACCACAACTCCTGGAGCCTGAACACTCTACAGCCCACGCTCCCCGACGAGAGAGGCCACTGCAGTGAGAGCCCGTGCCCTGCACCAGGAGTAGCCCCTGCCCGTGGTAACCAGAGGAAAGCCCGCGCAGCAACGAAGAACCAGCACAGCCAATTCAACTATTAAAATAAACAAACAAACAAAAAATAAGAGTCCCTCAAGCTTTCAGTACCCAACAAATGTAGGTATCCAACAAATGAATTCCTACATAACCAAGTACTTTTGTTAACACTGGTAAGTCACACTGGCCAGTGTTCCAACTGCTCAGTGCACCTCAAAAAGAAATTCTTTACTCTTTCTAATGGTAAATCACCCCATATCTCTATTTTCTATTCTGCCCACTCTCACTTTCAAATCGGCAAAACACAGCATTCTCATTAAGCGGAAACAAGATTTGACACAGTTTATTTTAGCCACAGACTCCACCTTGGTGCAGTCTATTCTCAGCACAAATCTGCTTCATGCCGGAGACCAAGTCCCTTGCTAGCTGGACTTCTGATTCATTTTCAGGTTCCACACTGAAACCATGTTCCTAAAAATAACTGACATCCTTTCCTACCTGCTTCTCCTTCGGATTTTGTCTTGAAAACATCCCCTAACACATCTTGGTCCACACCGTCTCTATGAAATCACTTTCCACAGATTATTGCTTTGTGGGCTCACAGAAAAACATTCCCCAATTTTTGTTAACTGTAGCTGTCTGAGAGAAGGAACCTAATTTTCAATTATTACCACTAACCCAGGCTGTGACGCCAAAAGGCCATTTTGGACTTCCGCACACTCTTAGGTCAGAGCGCGGCGCAGCCATACCGACCTTGGTTCAGGTAGGTGAGCGTCTCGTCGTGCAGCTTCACGGCGGGCGATGTCGCGGCACACATCACGTACTGGAAGGGTGGGTGTTTGGTCTCATCATCCAGCGGAAGGCTAGAATCTTCCTGCTTGAAAATGGGCAATGCCAAGACATCGCTGCAAAGAAAAAGCCACACTGACCTTACTCAAGGTTTAAAATACTTAAAAACATATAGAAGTATTTAAAGGTAGTTTCTTTTAAATTTTAAGATCACAGATATTATCAAGAGGGACCTCCCTGTGGTCTAGTGGTGAGGTTTTGGCACTTCCACTGCAGGGGGCATGGCTTAGGATCCCTGGTCAAGGAACTAAATCCCGCATGCCACTCAGTTGCCCCCCATATGTAGAATAAAATAACTATTAATGCTAATCTGGCACCCCCAACAGATAGCTTCAATAACCCATATCTCTAGTGGGAGAGAGAGGAGTGGGTGGCTATAATTAGGCAAAAGTATTAAAATGAGAAATATTTAAAGTAAGCAGTATTTAATAGCTAATAAAGTCCAAACTACTGATAAAGAGATCAGGCTAATAATATATCTAGTACTAAAAAAAAAAAAAAAAAAAAAAAGTTATGTCAAAAAATTCTTTAAAAACTTAAAACTCATTATTTCTATTAAAAAAGAGCAAGAGTACGGAGCCACCTGTTTTGAAAGGTAGGTCACCCTGGCACCATGAAATTACAAAGAAGCATTTGATTAAAATGGTACTTTATAAAAAGTTCCCTGCTAGGCTTAGCCAAGTGCTGAGAGCATAAAGCTTCACACTCAGGCTAAAACAATGGCTTCTTCTGAGAAGCAAACAGTAGCAGTTTTTTTTTCCCCCCAAGAATAACTTGGGGCATTGATCAGGAGGCGGTGGGGGGATCTTCTGGGGTACTGTCTATATTCTATAACTTGAGTGGTTAAACACACATGGATGTTATTTGGTTTGCCTTAAAAAAAAAAAAAAAATCAGCTGTCTTTTACATACCACAAAATTCACCCTTATAAAGCGCATGTTTCAGTGGCTTTCAGTATCTTCACAGAGTTGTGCAGTCTTCACCGCTATTAATTCCAAGACATTCTCAGCACCTCAGAAAGAATTCTCATACCCCTAGCAGCCACTCCCTATACTCCCACCCTACCCACCACCACCCGAGCAACCACTGACCTGCTTGTCTCTGTGGACCTGCCTATTCCAGATATATAATGCAAACAGAATCACGTGACCTTTTGTGATTGGTTTCTTTTATTAACACTTAGTGTGTTTTCAAGGTTCATTCATGTTGTAGCATGTACAGTACATCATTCCTTCTTATGGCCGAATGATATTCCATTGTATGAATATACCATATGCTAATTATCCATCATCAGATTATGGACCTTTAACTTGTTTCCATTTTTTGGTTATTACGAATATGCTGCTATGAACACTTGTATATGTTCTGTGTAGACATGTTTAATTCCTTTGGATTTATATCTAGAAGTAGAATTACTGGGTCATATGGTAACTCATATATCTATCTGCCTTTTTGAGAAACTGCCAAACTGTTTTTTAAAGTGGCTGCACCATTTTATATTTCCACCATTAACATGTGAAGGGTAGGGTTTTGTTTTTTTTTTTTAAGATAATTTGCTGAGCTGTACATTTATATCCTGATGACTTTTCTACGTCCATTTCTCAATAAGAAGTAAAACAGCAAAACATCCAAATGAATAACTACTATAACAAGGACCTCAAAGACTTGTCTCAACTGTTTATCTGTTCTTATGAGCTGTTAACTGACAGATATCTAGCTGGCCCATTTTAATTAAATTCAACTTTTTAAAAAATGTGGAAATAAGTGAAATGAAAGGGAAACCCTGTATTTCCTCTTCCCACATACATTTCTATTAAAGCACCAGACTGATTATTCAGGGACTAAATTACACACTAATTCTCCTTCATTTATACCTAGAAAATGTCAAAACACTTCTAAGTCAAAAGTATAACTGAGGAACGCATAGTTAGCAATGGTCTCCAGCCCTCTTCTAGAACAGAGATATAAAAACTTTTCAGGAAATTTAAAAATGGTACTTTAAGACTCAGAGCAGCTCTCTTTATGAAACAACTATAGCAGTCAAAGTAGCTCCACAGCAGATTAAAATAAATACATAT
Source organism: Bubalus kerabau (assembly GCF_029407905.1). Lineage (NCBI taxonomy): Eukaryota > Metazoa > Chordata > Mammalia > Artiodactyla > Bovidae > Bubalus > Bubalus kerabau. Next base: position 9,455,625 of record NC_073643.1, read on the forward strand.
TCTATTTCACATATATGTAATTATTTAAAGTTTTCTGGGTGAGAGGATTTCCTGGTGGTCCAGTGTTAGGACTCCATGCTCTCACTGCCAAGGACCAGGGTTCAATCACTGGTTAGGTAACTAAACCCCACAAGCCATGCAATGTGGTCAAAACAACAACAAAAAAAGTTATCTTGGTGAGAAAGGGAAAACATGAGATGAGAGCTATAAATCAGATGCTTTAGTTAATCATACTAAAAAGTGACATGGAGAATAATTTTAAGGTCTTAATGCTAACTGCCTTGGTTGATCATTACATACATAAGACATCAGATTGCAGAAGATTGGCTATTTATAAATAAACTGCTACATACAGTAAATAAAATTTTATTTGCTTCAGATCCTAGAAGGCCACCTTCATTATATTCCCTCGGTTATGGTAGCTCAGACAGTAAGGTATCTGCCTACAATGCAGGACACCCAGGATCAACCCCTGGGTTGAGAAGAGGCCCTGAAGAAGGGGCTGGCTACCCACTCCAGTGTTCTTGCCTGGAGAATCCCATGGACAAAGGAGCCTGGCGGGCTGCAGTCCGTTGGGTTGAAAAGAGTCAAACACGACTAAGTGGCTAATACTTTTATTTCCATAGCCTACTATGCTTTTGGTAGGTGCTAAAAACTCCTGAATAAACATAAACATGTAGAGATCATCTGCGGATGCAATCCCAATTAACTTTTCACTTTATTAGAAAGACAATGAATTCCAACCAACACAGCAGCCAGAGTGAGCCTCTGCAAATAGAAGTTGGACCATTTCATTCTTTTGCACTCTCTCCATCACCTCACTTTAGAAACCAAGGTCCCTGGAAGGACCTGGTTCAGTCACGGCAGCCTCCTTCCTCAACCCTTCCGGGGCCTTTGCACTGGCCTACTCTGCTGATGTCCTACTGGCTCATTGGATTCACATGTCACCTTTTCAGTGACGAGTGTAATCCTCCATGGGTACTCCCAGCTGCAGCTGCTCCTTTCCTGCTCTATTTATCCACAAAGCATTTCACTTTCCGACACTATACCAGACTTGCATTTGTATGCCCCATAAGTGTTAACTGCCCCCCAAATTGGTTTCTCTTCACAGACTCAAACCCAGCGTCTAGCACAAAAGAACTCAAATATCTGCTGAACTGATGAATGGACTGCAGCACTGATATGCAATCATTACTACAGTGAAAAGCCAGATCTCCAGACAATTTGAGATCATAATTTCTACCAGGATGAGCCATAAGAAAAGTTCTGGTATTCAGTTGATTTTGTAACCTCATATTCCAGACAGGTAGGTCTCCCAGGGATCTGACAAGCAAATGAAAAGACACAAGGATTTGAATTATTCCAAGTAATCCTGATGCCAGTATCCAAAAATATCCAGGCACACAAAGACAAACACGACTTTAGGCGCAAGAACCAACAGCAAAAACAACAGATGGCATATACCCAGTTCCAGATCCTGTCTGTTGGCATTCAGTGCTTTCCTGACTCCGCTGCAGAGGGTTAGAGGTCTGAAGACTACATATATAAGACATCTTGCCAGCTGGAATCTTGGTAGGTTGCTCTGAAGGGAAATGAAGAGGGAGTGGGAAAGAGCAGAGGCAGGCAACCACAGCTGCAGGCAAGTTCAAGGCAGCAGCAGCCATGCCTCCAGCAGCCAGCCCTTCTCCCTGAACCCTTCTAGCACTTTCACAATCAATACTTCACCAAACCCTTCTCTGCCTGAGACAGCTCAGTGCATCCTATTTTCCTGACTGGACACAGACCAATACCCACCAAAGACTTGAAGATGCCAGAAGTACTGAACCTATATGATAAAATTAAGCTTACTTTGTTTAAAGAAATAAAGAATGAATATTTAACAGTAAGATTACACAGAAATGAAGAGTATATAAGGAAAATGGAACATAAACAAAAGGTTATCCAGAAGGCAGCACAGAAAATGCTGAAGAGGTGTTAAGAGAGAAAGGGAGAAGATTCTACACTGAAGTCTCAGAAGCGGAAAGAACGGGCAGAGGCAGCATTTGATATGAAGGCCCAGTAAAGTCCGGACCAATGAAGTAACACTAAATCGCTGATTTAAGAACCCAAAATAACCAAAGTAGGATAAGCAATTTTCGAACTCACGCCTAAAAGCACATCAAGAAAAACTTGTAAGCCAGTATGTGTGTTCATATTTCAAAAGTCCAATTTTTTCAGTAAAGTACCAAGTATGGAAATTCTACTGAAAGTAGGCCCTGGCAGGAAGAGTTGTGGGTCTAAGATGGGGCCACCCCATCCTTAAGCAGAGCTGGAGAGGGACTGGGCGAGGGCGCAGAGGTGAGACCACCAACCAGCAAAGGGATGCGCTTGAGAGTGGAGGTGGTGCGCTTCCCATGAGGCCTGATCAGCGCTTCCTTAGAGCCACCCTGTTACCTAAGTAACGGAAAGGAAGCATCTGATTTAAGCAGGGTTACGGTTGTGTTAAAAAAGAGGACCGGGGAATAAAGCAAAAGGGGCAAGAGAACAAGGGTATATGTGGGCAAGTAACTACAGTGATTGACCAGGAAAATTTAAACTGGTTGGGGAAGAAAACAGGTGTTCAAGAGAGTACATGTGTGCGTGCTCAGTCGCTCAGTCATGTCCGAATCTTTGCGACCCTATGGACTGTAGCCCTCCAGGCTCCTCTGTCCATGGGATTTCCCAGGCAAGAATACTGGAGTGGGTTGCCATTTCCTACTCCAGGGGATCTTCCTGACCCAGGGATCAAACGCAAGTTTCCTGCACTGGCAGGTGGATTCTTTACCACTGAGCCACTGGGGAAGCCTCTTCAAGAGGGTGAGAAATTGTGATGAGAGCAATATCAGTGGTTGTATTAATAAATTTTAATGGGTCCAGTGATGGTAGAAGGAGAGTAATAAGGGAGAGAGTGAAGGACAGGGGGCAGCAGGTGAACTCTGAATCTGAGATTGCAGGGGGTCGCATGATGGGTAAATCCAGGTCTAATGTATGACCATAGGATTGCGTAGCTGAGATAATGTCGCTGTAAGAAAGAGACTCAAGGAACGGAAGTGTCAGGCTGCTGGAAGGCCCATTTAAATATCTTCTGAAGTCACCACGAGTGAACAGACTAGTCGTGTTCACTGTGACAGTGAGCCGGGATCTTGAGTTTTTAAAATAAGAAATGACCCCCAAACCAGATGACTGCAATCACTGAAGACCTGGTGACAATCAGTGGCGTGAAATTCAAAGCTGGGGGTCTTGCAGAAAAGGAGGGAGACAGAACAGTCCGGAGGTGGCTGTGAGAAGCCGAAAGGATCCCTCCCCAGGCTCCTGGTGCAAGAGCAGGGATGTGAATGTAAGCCCCCAGCAGTTGAGAGGGTCTCAGGGGAGAAGGGTCCTCAGATAGCAGGTTTCCACAGAGCAGGGTAGGGGAAGACAGCATTAAGAGACAAAGCTGGCTATACTAGTCTCCTAGGGCTGTCATCACAAAGAACCAGAAACTAGAGGCTTAAAACGGCAGCAGCTTCCTGTCTCACTGTTCAGGGGCCGGAGGTCTGAATCCAGGTGTTGGCTGAGCACTGGGAGGGAAGGCCTCTCTCGCAGCTTCTGGGGTCTGGCGGCGGGTGCTGGGTGCCCCTCACTTGTAGGCGCAGCACTCCAGGCCCTTGGCCAGCTTCTTCCTGTGTGTCTTCTGTATCCCCTCTGTGTGTGTGTGTCTGTGTGCGTCCAGATTTCCCCTTTCTATAAGGAGACCAGTTCTCTTCAACCAGGGCCCACCCTGATGACCTCAATTTAACTGGATTACCTTTGTGAAGTCCCTATTTCCAAATAAGGCCACATTCTGAGGCACTGTGGGGGGGGTGCCTGGGACTTCAACATATCTTTTTGGGGACACACAATTCAATCCGTAACACTGACTGCTTGGGAGATTTTTCTGATAGACTGAAAATTCCAGAGAGTAAAGTGGGAGAATTTTAGGAACCGGTCAGAACGGGGAGCTGGCTACAGAAATGAGCAAGTGCAGAGCACCGTGCTGAACACAGGACAGCGAGTGTCCTGGAAATCTGGAACTCCCCCTAGTCCCGACAAACAAGAACCAAGCGCAGCGGGCTTCCCTGGCTCAGTGGGAAGGCGCCCATCTGCCGGTGCAGAAAATGCAGGCCCTGGTTCCTGGTCCGGGAAGATCCACATACTGGGGAGCAACTAAGCCGTGCACCGCAACTACTGAGCAGAAATGCTGAAACTACTGAAGCCCGCGTGCCCTAGAGTCCATGCTTCGCAAAAGAAGCCGCCATGAGGAGCCTGCACCGCTGCAACTGGAGAGCAGCCCCTGCTCGCCGCAACCTGAGAAAGGCCCTCACAGCAACAAAGACTGCCAAAAATTAAAAAATCAAAGAGTCAAGAGCACAAAAGGACTGGTCCAGTGTGCCCTAAAAAATGAGACACATGTCTAGGTGAGACTGATCAAAAAGAGACGACACTAATAAAGATGAGTAAAAAAGATGTAACTAATGATATAAAAACTAGTAAGATGAGAATATCACTAACAACTATAGCAACGTATTTGAACATATGGATAAGATGAACAATTTTCTAGAAAAGTTAACACCAAAACTTTAAGACATAAAAAACTACAAGACTTCCCCGGGGGCACAGTGGATAAGAATCTGTCAATGCAGGGGACACGGGTTCCATCTCTGGTCCAGGAAGAGCCCACAAGCCGCAGAGCAACTGAGTCCCTGTGCCAAAACTACTAAGCCCACAGTGCCCGGAGCCTGTGCTCAACAGGAGACGCCACGGCAGTTAGAAGCCCGGGCGCCACGGGAAGGGCGGCCCTGCCGGCCACAGCCAAAGACACGCAGAGCCACTGACAGCCAGCACAGCCGAGCAAATCCAGTCATAAAGACATAAAAGGCTTAAAAAGAAAAGTAATGCGACAGAGACTGATACTGTGGTTAAAAATTTTCCCCCAGAGAAAACTTTCACAGAGGAGTTCTACGGGACTTTCAGGGCCAGCTCCTATACAAACTATTCGACAGGACCAAAACCGAGGAATTAACCTTATTCCTTATGAAGGCTTATGCAATTGTGACATCAAAACTAGGTACAAACAAAACTAGAAAAGAAAGTGAAAAGCTCAAGTCAGCCATAAATATAGATGCAAAAAGCCTAAACTGAGTATTAACAAATCAAATTCAAGAGTGTAATGACAAACCATCATCTAGCTGGGTATTTCCCAAGAACACAAGGACAGAATCCAGAATCTGCAAAGAGGACGATAGATTTAGAACACTGATGGGCACTGGATTTATAACAGAATGGCAGTATAGAGAGGTGAGAAATAGTGCTCATTTGGGCAGCACATATACTAAAATTGGAACGACACAGAGATTGGCATGGTCCCTGCGCAAGGATGACATGCAAATTTGGGAAGCATTCCATATTTTTTATACAGAGTGAAGTAAGAAAGAAGAACACCAATACAGTATACTAACGCATATATATGGAATTTAGAAAGATGGTAACGATGACCCTATATGCGAGACAGCAAGAGACACAGATTTAAAGAAGAGTCTTTTGGACTCTGTGGGAAAAGGTTGAGGCGGGGATGATTTGAGAGGGTAGCGCTGAAACATGTATATTACCATATGTGAAGCAGATTGCCGGTTCAGGTTCGATGCATGAGATGGGGCACTCAGGGCTGGTGCACTGGGATGACCCTGAGGGATGGGATGGGGAGGGAGGTGGGAGGGGGGTTCAGGATGGGGAACACATGTACACCCATGGCGGACTCATGTCAATGTATGGCAAAAACCAATACAATATTGTAAAGTAATTAGCCTCCAATTAAAATAAATAGATTTTTAAAAAATAAATAAAAATGCTCAAATGGAAAAAAAAAAGAGGTGAGAAATAAAATAATATCTTTTCAAAGATATTAGGTAAACTGCAGGCTCATACAACTGCAACTGCAACTAACTGGCCTCCTCTCATACAATACCAAAAACAGAAGGAAAAAACAACTCTAGAGAGACTGTAAACTTAGATGTGATATGTAAAGTAATAAACCTTCACAAAAGACTATAAGAGTATTGTTATGAACTCAGAGTAGGGAAAGATTATAAATGAAAAGGCTGGTCAATCTGACCATATCCCGATCAAGACCTTCTGTTTAAAAGCCACCATAAAGAGAATGGGAAGGTGTCATGGAGTAGAAGAGAGTTGTCTGTGACATATACGTATAATCAAGGCTAGTATCCAGAATATACAGAAGACTACAACAAGAAAATAAACACAGGCTTCCCTGGTGATCCAGCGGTTAAGAATCCTGCCTGCCAATGCAGGGGACACAGGTTCAGTCCCTGGTCTGGGAAGATCCTGCATGCCGTAGGGCAGCTGAACCCCACGTGCCACAGCTACTGAGGCCTGAGGACCCTAGAGCCCCTGCTCCACAACAAGAGAAGCCTGCACACTGCAACTGGAGGGTAGGCCCCACTTGCCACAACCAGAGAAAACCCCACACACAGCAATGAAGACACAGCACAGTCAAAAATAAAAATAAAGAAAAATTTAAATACTGTTCCAAAACGGGGAGGGGGGGGGGGAACTGAATGGAAACAAAGGTGCTGCCTTCAAAACCTGGGAGAGAAACTTAACAAAGAAATATATAGCTACGAACAGATTAGAAGCAGACCAAAAACAAAGGAGAAAGCACCTAACTAAAGACAGAAAATCATCAGAGTAATCAAAACAACAGGAAAGAACCACACAGATGAAATAGAAAACACAGTCAAGAAAAACAAAACCAAAATCTGATTTCTTACAAAATACGAGATATAGACAAACTTCGGAAATAGGTCATGGAAGAAGGAAAACGCACAAGAAACACAGGGAGTGAAAGAAATGGTGTAATCACAAATATTGGAGAGATCAGTTAAAAAAAAAACTCTGGAAAAAAATTCCCACAACTAAGATAAACTGTGCATTTCCTATGTCCATTAAGCAAATTTAAACAGGCAAACACCTGTGTAGGCAAAAATAAAATAAAATCATCTAATCCAGATTGTCTTTATAAAAAGCTTTATAAAACCTTGAATAAAAAATTAAGTCCCATGCTCAGATGGTAAAGAATCCACCTGCAATGCAGGAGATCTGTGTTCGATACCTGGGTCAGAAGATCCCCTGGAGGACATGGCAACCCACACCAGTAATCTTGCCTGGAGAATCCCATGGACCCAGGAGCCTGGCGGGCCCTAGTCCATGGGGTCACAAAGAGCCAGACACGACTGAGTAAGCACAGCACAGCACACAAAAATATTTAGCCCATAAAAAGAAAGTTACCCAGCTCACAGGAAGCTGATACAGCCTTAATGTTTTTTAAAAGGACAGGCGAACAAAAAAAAAAGAAAGAAAATTGAGGCTCAATCTCAGCTAGGAACAGAGACAACCTATTTATGAAACTTTGGAAGCATTTTCTCTAATCAGTAAGTAGACTAAAGACTCAAGTTCTCGGTATTTCTCAACAACACTGCAGTGAATGCTAAGGCTTACCCCACACTAAGGCAAGAAAATTAAATGTAAAGATTACACAGGAAGAAACAAACCCATCACTATTTAAAGATATCAACTAGGATAACTGAACCCCTAAAATTATTAGAACTAATAAGTTCGGCAAGGTCCTGCAGAAGAGGAGAGAGAGAGAAAAAAAAAGAAAGATAAAATAAGAAAGAAAAAAAAAGAAAGAAAAAAAAATACAGCATTCCCATGTGATTTTCCTTCTATCCAGAAAGATCACCTTCCACCTTGAGAAAGCTTCTTAGTTATTCGCTGGGGAGCAGCCAACAGGTGCAGGGGAAAGAAGTGGAGGTCAGACCCCCAACTTCAAATCCTATTTCTTCCCTTTGTGGGGCTCTCTGAACTCTAAAAGTGGGTTTGTTTTTAATTTAGTAGAAAATACTTTAAATACCCACACTCTAGGCACATGTTAGATGAGAGGTTCTCAAAGTATGGTTGTGGAATCCTGGAGAACCTGAGATTTTCAGGGGTTCAGGAGGTCACACCTATGTTCAGAATAATACTAAACCATTATTTGCCTTTTTCACTCTTGACATTTGTACAAAACCAATGGTGGTTAAAACTGCAGGTGCCTTGGCATGAATCAACGCGGTAGCACCAAGCTACACAAGCAGTCACTGTACAAAAACATTAACTTTATTAAATACTGGTCCTTGGGTAGGTATAATGTATTTCTGTTGCACACCTAAGTGCAATGGTTTTCTAAAGAAAAGGTTTTTATGAAACTGATCTGTGACTGGATTAAACAGCTTCTCTTACAGAATATCATTTTAACTTAAAATAAACATTGACAAACTGTGATTATTCATTTCTGAGTATTTGACAGAAATTTCCTCAAAAGTGAGCCCTTTATTTCAAGGAAAACAACTATGACAGCATTCGTGACCAATGACAAAATCTGCACCCTCCTTCCACCACGTCTTTCTCTGATGAGACGGTGGTGGTACTAAGGAATGTGACTTTTTGGTATTGCATAGTGAAAAATGAGAACATTGAGAAGATCTGCAAAGCTCAAGAGATCATTATTTTCCAAATGACCAATACTTGCACATTTAAAAGTACACAGGTTCAGAGACCCAGTCAAAGTTCAAAACAGACCAACTGATTCTAATGTAACAATATAAAAAGTACATTGACACAGTTTCAGATTGCACATTGCAACTTTAAGAAACTGCCTCTTGTCAAGTGCTGGTATGCTCCTATACTATCAAAGGAGAATATCCAGAATGATCTGAAACGGCTATTAAAATAATCTCTCCTTTTCCAACCACATATCTATGGGAGGCTGAACTTTCTTCACTTGTTAAATAAATGTAATGTATAATGGTTTGTAATTGTTTTCTCAAATAAATTAGTAAAATGTAAAAGTTTCTGATTATGAATGGACTACAAAATATACAGTATGCTATTCTACTCAGACAGACTGAAACAAAGTAACCCATAAGAAAATGACACCAACAGGGTTCTACTCTCCTCAAAATCATTCCGCTGAAATGACAAAGATCCTTGGAAAGCCAAATAGTATTTATAGGTATAGTCTATGTTTCCCTTCAAAAAACTGTCACATGTTTAAAAACGTAACATTTCTAGTTACTACATATCATAAGTATCAGAATCATAAAAGAGAAGGAAAGACTAAGGGATTGTCATTGAAGGAGATAAAAAATAAATGCAATATGGGATCCTAGACAGAACATGGATTAGAAAAAAGGCAATACAGAAAAAAAACACTGTGAAATCCCAATAAATTTTGTTCTTCAGGTAGTAATAGTTCTGTACCAAGGCAGTTTTGAAAACTGTACTCTAATTATGGAAGTAGGAGATGCTGGGTAAAGGGTAGATGTCAGCTCTCTACACTATCTTTTTAACTTGTAAATCTTAACTCATAAACTCACAAAGTTTAAAAGAGACTCTACTACCAAGATGCAGCACAGAACCATTTCCAAAACAAGCAAAACAAAAATGACAGAACTTGTAAATTCAGTGACAGAACCTACAGCAAAAAAAAAGGGTCAAGCATCTTTTTTTTCCTTTCCACCAAAAGTAAACATTTAAGTTGTCGTGGCAAACTGGCAAGTATTACTGTGATGAAATACATCAAATTATGAGACCATATCAATAAAATACCAAGTTTCAAACAACACTGAACGAAGGACACAAACTGCACTGAACTTACTCTTAGGGGAGTGAGGGGACCACCCTGATTTTAAAAATTGAACACAATGAAATCTATGGACAAACAATAGGATATGTATAAATTAGTTGAGTGAATGGTTAGTCTACATAAATATTACTTTTTGAATATAAGGTTTCAATACTCAGCAAATGTTTCTCCAAGGCAATCAAAGTATATTATTAGAATCTATCCTTTAGAGCAGGGGTCAACTAGCTACAGCCCAAAGGCCAAACCCAGCTGGCCTGTTTTTGTACAACCATGACCTAAGAATGGCTTTTATATTTTTTAAAAGGTTGTAAAAAAACAAAACAGAGTGACAGAGATTCTCTGGCCTACAAAGCCTTGAATATTTGCTATCTGGCCTTTTATAGAAAAGCTTTGCCAAGCCCTGCTTTAAAGTAATACATTTTATTTGATTAAGTGAATTTGATTATAATTTAGTTATTAATTATAAAGTCCAGTGTGGACACTATGAAGTATCTTTTTTTTTAAGCAACAATTTACTGAATTCTTTTAATATTAAACCCAGAAAGTTTTTGAAATTTGAAATGAAGAATTTTATAGAAATTATTCCCAATTCTGGAAGTAGTCTCAGGTACCACCATAATAAATTTTTCAAATTTCACTGATTCTGAAAATTTCCTATACTTCCAAGAAATGTCACCCACTCCAGAACATTCTGCTTTAGCATGAGAGCCACAGAAAACCATCAGCTATTAATAGTTACATAATAAAATATATCCTCAGTAGTCTTTTATTAACTTAACACTGATCACAAAGTTGAAATTTTCCCATTTCCTCCAAGGGACTATAAACTGACCTTGTAACATTTTAATCAGTATAGAAAATCTGTCTTCATCTCAAACCAGTTTTGATTTAGCAAATTATTTATAAACTACAAATGTACCACCCAATTGAGACTATATGTAAAATACACCTTTTGTTTCAAAACAGATTTAAACCATAGTGAAGTTTTACAGAGCTCAGGCCAATGCCCTTTGCGAAGGGAATTATTTAGTATAAAAAATATTTTTATGCATAAAGAAGACACATTAAAAAAAATTTTTCAGATTACTCCTTAAATCTTGAAACCTAACTTACTATAAATTATATATTTTTTGCGAACCCTTAAGATGGAATGAAAATTACCAGGTGGCCCAAAAGACCTTCCTAGAGGAGTTTTATTGAGTTTTACTTTTTTGAGTCCTTTGGTTATCTGCTCCTTACTTCACAGAACATGTATGACCCAGATTTCAAGTTACAATGGGTTTCAAGCCTTCATTCAGTGAAGGGAAACTCAGTCCTCTCTTGAAATGGTAGTGCCACTGACAATCACTTTACTAACAATCACTTTAACATCTACCAGCTTAGGTTTACTCACTTGGAAGAACAGGACTGGCCTATTCGCCTTCCAAGGTCTCTAACCATCTCTAGACTCCTGATACTGTAACTTAGATTTTAAAAAATATTTATGACCTGCCTCATTTCAAACAGAATCTGCAGCAGCCTTACATACAAATGGGGTACTGGGTACACACAGAAGAAAAACACACAGTGAAGACTGGAGTGTAGAAAACAAAAGGGAAGAAGCAAAGATTTCACCAGAAATTAGCCTCATCATAATCCAATACTATCAGCCTACATTGTTTAATGCAAACATACATTTCAAAACTGTCAGACTATTGAGAGAAACCACATGTTTCTTTCATGCTATCTTCCCCCAAAGCTGAAGCAATCATTTCCTAAAAGAACTATTTAGAAATACCTCTTGATTTAAGCATTCAAAAAGCACATGCAATAAGCAGACTTCACTCTGAAAGAAAAATGGACAAAGTTGCCTCCAGAGCAAATCTGTATCAAGAAGTCACTTTTCCAGTAATTTCAAGTTGAGCACCTCAAGTTTACTTCTTAAACTTGAGAAGAAATGAAATAGACAAAAATCACAAGCCTTACTTCCCTGGAACTCGGGCATGTGCCGCTTCCCGGATGCCTAAGGAGCCCACTGCCCTGCAGAGCAGAGAGGCTTGGGCATTCCCAGCTCCAGGGCCGGGCATGGGAAGCACAAGGGCCATCAAAGGAGGTCTGCAACAGCCCCAAGTTTTCTTCAGACCTTCTCTAGATCACGGCAATCTTGGAATCTGCCAAAGTTTGCATTTCAAATTAAGGGCCTTGAATTTGCAGGAGGCAAGTAGTCTCCTGGCTCTTCTCAGATTTTGAGGACCCAATTAAATCCAAAAAAATAAACAGGCTCCTTAAAAGGGGTATTTGCCTTCAAAGATACTTGAAAATTCAGAGTAAAAGACATACACCATGGAACCACTAACTGAAGACAATCACTGGAAAAAAGTTTCCCCATGGAAAGTGTTGTTTCACAAGACACAGAATTACAAAGATGACAGACATTAAGAACAAGGTAGTAAAAAGGTTTAATATCAAAACTTTCTTTCTAGGCCACAAACAAAATGTTCATTAGTTGGCTGAAACAAACAGCCAACTAATGAACTTAGTTCTGAAACAAACAGAACTCTAGAAATCTAAAAAGTCTCTCAATAACAGCTCACAATAGCCCCCAATAAGCAAAGCCCTCAGCAGCAGACCTTCGCTAACCATAATTGAGAATAAACACTGAATTTGCCTCACCTGCTCTCTTCTGCCTTGACAGCAAGTCCAGGTCTCCAGGAGCAGCATGGCTCGTGTTCCCACTAGGGAATCAGTGCCTCCAATACTGCCTACAGGAGTGACCCTATGACTTTCAGCAGCTCAATTTCTTCAACAACTAAGACAGTTGTTCTAGAAAAAAAGCCACCTCATCCAGAGCCCTCAGGCTTCAAAGCTGCAGAGAGAGGAAGTGCCAAGTTCAGGAAGACCTGCACAGATCAGGTCAGAGTCACAGACTGGTGACCTAAGGCTTTCCTCCAGGCGCTTCCACACCCTACAAACCATCTGCACCTTTCAGCTCAGAGTTTCCCTTGAAGATTGAAAAGCCGAATTATTTTGAGTAGTCCCTACCATGTGAGGCCTGCTCTGACCCAGAAGTCTTTCTTCTTGACTTTTCATTCTCCCTGTCCTTCCCCTAGAGCTGCATGGAGAAACTGGACAGCACTTTCAAGACACCTGGCGTTAAAGACCATCTATGGAAAATCTCACATAATTCGCACTAAGGAAAAGCTGCCTAACCACTGCAGTTCACACTTCAATCGGATGAACGTATAATATACAAACAGTTTTTCCATAAAAAGTGCTACAAAATAAAAATACAGAGCTGCCAAACTGGTAGGAAAAAACAAATAAGCGAATTTTCTTCAGGATCAAGGCAAGAGACTAAGTTCAGATGTGTTTCAACCTCTCAAAATTAAACAAAATGAATGGCTGCTTGTACAGAGAGCAGAGACTAAACAAACTCTTGTTTTTGTGGTGCAATCAGTGCATCCTAAAGCCTTGTTCAAAAGGAAACAGCCTCGGAGGGTATTACCTACCCCCCCCCCAATGAAAAAAACCTCACGTTGAGACAAAAAAAAAAACAAAACCCTAAGTTAATGTGCCATGCGGATACTTCCAATTATGATATACTTACTATTGGAACAACAAGAGATTAAAATTTGTAACCAGGAAAGACGACAATGTAGAACAGAGTAGGAACTGATACCAAAACCTTGGAGAGTGTTTCCCAACACAAGCCCTACCATTTCGCACACCTTATTCCAGCTCTAAGTGGCTTGTAAATCATTTTCAAGGCGAGGTAGCCCCTTCCCCCAACTCGAGTCATCCTAACTGCGGGGCGTATTTTACGGCAAAACTATAGCCCTCAGGAGCAGCCCGCGGGGCCGAAGACTGCGGGGCCGCCCTCCGTTGCCCGCCACCACGGTGGGCAGAGGCCCGCGGGGCTCCATGGCGCGGGCAGAGGCCCAGGGTCGTGCAGGCCTCTCCCAAGGAGACGGAGGCTTCCGCCCGCCCGCCCCCGGGCACTGGTACCTCATGCTGTAGGCGCCGGCGCCCAGCTCCTGCCCGATGCCCGAGAGGCTGGCGTCGAAGTCGTGCACCAGCCCGGACTCTATCACCTCGTCCATCTTGAGCACCCAGGCCATCTTCCGGCCTCGCCGCCGCCCGGCGCGCGGCGCGGTCTCCGCGAGCGGGGCGCAGGAGCCGGAGCTCCGCGGGCGCGTCCTGAGGGAGGGCGCGGGTGAAGCCTCCGGCGGAGCGGCGAGTGGTCACCAGCGGCGGCCCGGGCGGCGGTCGGAATGAGAACAGCCGGGGCCGCGCGGGCAGGGCACGGCCAGCCCGGCGAGCAGCTGCAGCGGGAGCGGCCGGACCGCCGGCAGCGCCTCCCTCCCGCGGGCGCCGGCCCCGCGCCTCATGCCGCCGCCGCCCACCCCCTGCGCCGCTAGCGCTAGCGCCGCCGCTGCCGCCGCCCGCCCCGCCCCGAGGCCCCCGGTCGCATCCTCCCCGGGAACGCGCGGGAGCGGGAGCGCAGCCCGCCCGTCACCCTACCACCGGCCTCGACCCCCGGCCCTCGGCCCGCCCGCCCCGGCCCGCCCCGCCGACCCGCACCGCCGGCCCGAAGCCTGGTTTCTACAAGGCTCCGGCTCGAGTTCGCTCGCCGCTTCCGCCTCCCGCGGCCCCGCCCCGGCCGCGGCCCCGCCCCCGCGCTCGCCCCGGGCCAGGCCCGCCCCGCACCGCCCGGGGTTTCGCGGCACTCCCGACACTTAGCTGTGAAGGAACCGTGGGGCAGTGTCGTGCGGCCCCGCCCACACGGCAGGTTCCCAGCCTCCGCGGTCTGGCGGCCTCCCTGCACGCCAGCCCGGGAAGAGGCGGAGTCAAAGGGCCGCCCGTTTCCGCACGTTCCGAAAGGCGGGCTGATTGACAGGCGACCTGAACAATAATGGCAAGCGCCTGATCGAGGCTTCCGTGAGTCTCCGTGCCTCTATACTAAACCACCAATCAAACTCTTCTTCCTCTTGGGCGGGTTCTAGGACTGAATTTGCTGCCAAAAGAGAGAATTCATTGGGCCGTACTGGAGGAAGCCGCCCTAAACCCCACTTCAGGAGGTTCTTTGATCTCGTGTGGTCTTTGTAGGTAGTTTCTGGGTTTTGCCCACTCTAGATGGAGAGTGGTTATGCGTCTTAGCCAATAGGGGGCTATTGGCTGTTCAGCCCCGAACTACCCGTTAGGCAGAAAGTCTTGATTGACGTGAGTGTAAGCCAATCAATGCTCCCGAGAAAGGGCTCCGGAAAGTTACCTCGATTACTAACTACCCTGAGCAGTTTGGCGAGCTTGAGGTAGAGGGGTTCTGTCTCAGGCTGTTATGCTATTGTTATTGTTAATGGTTCTGGAGTTCACTGGACATAGGGGTATTCCCATCCAGGGTCTTTCCTGTCGAATCAAGGATACCCATATTCATGTCTATTGCTGATGCTGACTGTGGACCCGGACCTCAGTTGGGCTGCTGAAATACCTACACGTGGACTTTCCGTGTGGTCTTGACATCCATACAGCTCTGCAGCTGGAATCCAAAAGCAAGTTCCAAAAGACAAGTAGGAGAAAGTAAATCTTTGTTTTAGGACAAAGATTCTTTGCTTGAGCGAACTTTAAGTCAGGCTCCCTATCTTCTCCTGTCCTATCTGTAAAATTCAGGTCTAGCAGGAAGGAGTCATTTTAGGAACCCTTTATTTCTGTATCTGATCAGATTCCTTAGTCTCCACCATCACCTAGGTAATATCTGATCACTCTCGCCTGCTTTCAACAAGAAACCTATTAGGTGGGTTCAACCAGAAACCCCCTACCCTTTATGTTTCCTCTTAGTAATTTTCCTTCCGCTGACCTCTGCCCTCCTTGGCTCTAAATTCCCACTTACCACGCTGTATTTGGGGTGAGCCCAGCCTCCTTGGGCTTTTCAGGTGGCGCTAGTGGTAAAGAATCCATCTGCCAATGCAGGAGAAGCAAGAGATGCAGGTTCAATCCCTGAGTTGGGAAGATCCCCTGGAGTAGGATATGGCACCCCACTGCCTGGAAAATTCCATGGGCAGAGGAGCCTGGTGGGATACTCCTTGCATTGAAAACAGTCAGACATGACTGAGCACACATGTCCCAAGATGGCTGTCACAGCTCTAGATATTACATCTATTTGGGGGCTTCAAAATCACTGCAGATGGTGACTGCAGCCATGAAATTAAAAGACGCTTACTCCTTGGAAGGAAAGTTATGACCAACCTAGACAGCATATTCAAAAGCAGAGACATTACTTTGCCAACAAAGGTCTGTCTAGTTAAGGCTGTGGTTTTTCTTGTGGTCATGTATGGATGTGAGAGTTGGACTGTGAAGAAAGCTGAGTGCCGAAGAATTGATGCTTTTGAACTGTGGTGTTGGAGAAGACTCTTGAGAGTCCCTTGGACTGCAAGGAGGTCCAACCAGTCCATCCTAAAGGAGATCAGTCCTGGGTGTTCATTGGAAGGACTGATGCTAAAGCTGAAACTCCAGTACTTTGGCCACCTCATGCGAAGAGTTGACTCATTGGAAAAGACCCTGATGCCTGGGAGGGATTGGGGGCAGGAGGAGAAGGGGACAACAGAGGATGAGATGGCTGGGTGGCATCACCAACTCGAAGGACATGAGTTTGAGTAAACTCCGGGAGTTGGTGATGGACAGGGAGGCCTGGCATGCTGCGATTCATGGGGTCACAAAGAGTCAGACATGACTGAGCGACTGAACTAAACTGAACTGAACTGAGGTGACTCAGAGGGTAAAGACTATTCCTGTAATGTAGGAGACCCGAGTTCAATCCCTGGGTTGGGACAATCCCTTGGAGAAAGGAATGGCTACCCACTCCAGTATTCTTGCCTGGAGAATTCCATGGACAGAGGAGCCTGGTGGGCTACAGCCCATGGGGTTGCCAAGAGTTGGACATGACTGAGTGAATAACACTTTGACTTCAATCTTGTTGAGCCCCGTCTCCCCAACTGCAAAATTCCATTGCAGTGGTCCCTGTACCTATAATCATGGTCCGTCCATCTTTAACAATTATCATTGATTTTTTTTTTTCCTTAAGGCCTGGGGCCAGAAACTGATACAGAGTCTTTATTCTGCATTGTATTCTATTAGTCAAGCAGCCACATAATCAGATTGATGGATGGAGAGTTAAATCATTTGAGGATCATGTCTTAAAACTTCCAGAATCACCCTCTGGCCACAAATATTTTGCATTCTTTCCACATGCAGCATAAACTCATCTTCTCCCCAGGCCCATGTAAAGTTCTCATTCCATTACAGCATTAAGTTCCAAACTCTTGTGAGGTCCTGGAGCAGATGAGGCTCTTGGATGTAGTTTCTTGGGTGTAATTCAAGTGGTTCCTCTCCATGTGAAGTTCTGTGAATTAAAAAGACAGCGGATCTGCACCAATCACTACCACATCCGTAGTGAGCAATGATGAGAGATGCACAGGAGACTCTGCCTCTATAGGCATTTCCCTTCTAAAAGGACAGCAATAAAAGGCACACAGTAGTTACTAGTCCATAAAAAGTCTGAAATCTAACTGGGTAAATACTGTCGGTTCCTTGATTAGGACTCTCTCAACTTCCTGGGAATACTCAGTAGCTCTTTTATCCATCCTTTGGGCTCTTGGCTGCACCTTCTGAGTTATCCTTCCAGTTCCATAAAAAGTAGCCCATGTTTAAAGCTAAGTTGTTTTTTCAGCTGCTTCCTGTCCATAGTTGCGCAGAGGTCTGAAGACCTCTCTTCATATTGTACTGTCCCTGTCCCTTCCAATCTGATACAATTCATTTTTAAACTTTGTAGGTCTTTTGAATCAATTTATAACCTACTCCAATAAGCAAAAACTGTACCAACACATTGTGGGGGGTGGTGCAGCTTAACTTTATTGTTCTGGTTCAGTTTCTTATAAAGTCACAGTCATGACATTAGCTCAGGCTGCAGTCGTGAAGGCTTAACCAGGCAAGAGGATCCACTTCCAAGCTCACTTGCATGACTGTTGGCCAGAAACCTCAGTGACTCAACGTTTGGGACCACAGGGCTGCTTGTTGTTGTTCAGTCACCCAGTAGTGACTTTGCGACCCCATGGACTACAGCACACCAGGCCTCCCTGTCCCTCACCATCTTCCAGAGTTTGCCCAAGTTCACATTCAATGGATCAGTGATGCCATCCAGCCATCTCATCCTCTGATGCCTTCTTCTTCTGCTCTCCATCTTTCCCAGCATCAGGGACTTTTCCAGTGAGTTGTCTGTTCACATCAGATGACCAAAATACTGGAGCTTAGGCTTCAGCATCAGTCAATATTCAGCATCAGTGAATATTCAGGGTTGATCTCCCTTAAGATTGACTGCTTTGATCTCCTTGCTGTCTAAGGGACTTTCAGGAGTCTTTTCCAGCACCACAGTTCACAGGCATTAATTCTTTGGCGTTCTGCTTTCTTTGTGGTCCACTCTCACAAACATATGTGACCACTGGGAAGACCATAGCCTTGACTATACAGCTTTTGTTGAAAGAGTGATGTCTCTACTTTTCAGCACACTGTCTAGGTTTGGCATAGCTTTCCTGCCAAGAAGCCATCGTCTTCTGATTTCATGGCTGCAGTCACCATCCACAGTGATTTTGGAGCCCAAGAAGAGGAAATCTGTCACTACTTCCATCTTTTCCTCTTCTATTTAACATGAAGTAATGGGGCTGGATGCCATGATCTTAGTTTTTTTAATATTTAGTCTTAAGCCAGCTCTTTCACTCTCCTCCTTCACCGTCATCAAGAAGAGGCTCTTTAGTTCCTCTTTGCTTTCTGCCATTAGGGTGGTATCATCGCATATCTGAGGTTGTTGCTGTTTCTCCTGCTTATCTTGATTCCAGCTTGTAACTCATCCAGCCTGACATTTCTTATGATGTTCTCAGTGTATAGGTTAAACAAACAGAGTGACAGCAGACTCCTTTGCTGCTTGAGTATCCTCAAAACATGGCACTGGCACCATCTGAGAGAGCTAATTCTTAGATAGGTTGATAAGGAGTCCAGGGCCCTCAAGTAGGAAAGGGTCCAGGGCTCTCGTGGAGGAGAAAGGGGTCTAGGGCTCTCAAGGAGAAAGATACAAAACCATCTTTTGAAGGGACGAATGTCAAAGAGTTGGTAGATGTATTTTTAGCCAGAAGAGCCACATTCATCATTATCACTTAATACGTTTTTGAAGGCACTAAAATAGAAGAATTAGATCAGAAATTCAAGGTATAAAAATGGAAAGGAGGTTAAAATTATCACTGTTTATAGACTATCTGCTCATATATCTGAAAATGTCATGGGAAGACAGTGAAAATTTAATAACATGGTGGTATCTAGGAACTAACTTATGAAGTATAAAGAATTATGTGAGGAAAGATTTTTAATTCTGATAAATACAAATGTACATTGAAAACTGGAAACACTCCGCAGTGTGTCCAGTCACTCAGCAGTGTCCGACTCTTTGCGACCCCATGGATTGTAGCCCACCAGGCTCCTCTGTCCATGGGATTTTCTCAACAAGAATACTGGAGTGTGTTGCCATGCCCTCCTCCAGAGGATCTTTTGGACCCGGGGATTGAACCTGTGTCTCCTACATTGGCACTTTACCACTAAGGCACCTGAGAATCTAAAAATACAACATCCAGTATTATAATGGTAGTTGTCCATAAGCTGACAGTAAACTTAATATGATTCCAATAAAAATAGTAACAAATATTTAACTGGACAAGCTGATTCTAAGATTAATATGGGAAAATAAATAAGCAGAAATAGCCCCCCAAATTTGAAAAAGTCAAATGAAAATATTTATAAATCTAAATATTTAAAAGAGTGTGCATTGGTGAATGAATAGATAAGAGAATGAAAAATCTAGAAACAGATCAATATGCATATGGAAACTTACTGTGCAATAAAAACTGGCATCTCAAATAGTGGAAGAAAATGGAACATTCAGTAAATGATATGGGAATCAAGTTAACTATCTGAAAAACATGCCAAAATAAATTAAAAGTGGATTCATTGTTTTTTCCAAAAAGATTGGAAAGGATGGAAAGCAAAATCGTAAAACACTAGAAGTAAATATGAGAACATAAAAATTTTAGATATTCAGAGAGGACAAGGCTTTTTTAATTATGACTCAAAATCTAGAAATTTTAAGAGGTGGATAATATTTGACAACCTAAAAATTATACTTTTCTTCCTAACAACCACTGCCATAAGTAAATTTAAAGGAGAACAGGAAAATACTATTTAGGACTTAGATCAGGGACAAAAAGTTTTATTTGCCTAATACATAAATTTCCTATAAACAGATTACTGTGAAAATGGCCTTTATACACTACAACTCCAAAGAATACACAGATTGGGAGTAAGTCTAGGATATACCCATACAGAAACTTTCATTGAAAAGAGCAACGAAATTGAAGAGCTACTTCTTGCAGGACAACCTAAAACCTCACCACCAGAATTTTATGCTGCCAGTAACGGTGAAGATTAGCCACATCTGAAGAAAACTTTGTTCTTGTAAGACGGTGGAAGAAGCTGATATAGCTTTCAATAGAAAGGACTGCTATAGCCATAGTCAGTGATCCCATACCTATCATTTTCTCTCAATTAGATGGGACCCTGGGGATCAGCTGAAGAACAACCGCTCTTAGACAGCCTTCCTCCAATCAGAACTTAGTGGCAGCTAATGGCCAGGAAGACAGCTGGTAAACAGG
Source organism: Bubalus kerabau (assembly GCF_029407905.1). Taxonomy (NCBI): domain Eukaryota; kingdom Metazoa; phylum Chordata; class Mammalia; order Artiodactyla; family Bovidae; genus Bubalus; species Bubalus kerabau. Next base: position 9,476,085 of record NC_073643.1, read on the forward strand.
AAGGACAAGCTTCTGATGTAGAAAATCAGATCTTTAAGAAATGTTCACATTTGAGTGCTGGATTAAAAAGTGCTACCTGCTTGGAATTCTGCACAATTAACTTTTACTTGAGAAAAATGAATGATAGATAGCATGATTTTCAAATGCTCACAAGTTAGCATGATTTTGAAATGCTTCTGCGTGATGGGTTTTGGGCTTACGCTTAACCATTTCAAAATATGCATGCATTCTCTGTTAAGCAGTTCATGGGGGCTAGTGAGTGAATGCTTGTGTCCCCTCAAAAGTCCAAGTGATAGTATTAGAAGGCAGGGCCTTTGGGAGGTGATGAGCTCATAAGGTCCCACAGAGCTCCCTAGCCCCTTCTGCCATGTGAGGACACAATGAGAAGTCTGCAACCCATAAGACAGCCCTCTCCTGTCTATGCTGGACCACTATTCTCAGACTTCCAGCCTCCAGAACTGTGAGAAATAAATCCTGGTGTTTATAAGCCACCCAGTCTGTGGTATTTCATCATAATACCCTGGAGAGATTAAGACAGTGGGGTGCTAGATGTCCCTATGGGACATACTGAGGTTTTGGAAAAGTTACTGAGCTGCAGTGTCAGGTTCTGCTGTACAACCAGCCATTTCAGAATTTACTGGCATAAACAACCAGCATTTACTTGGCTCATGCTTCTGTGGGTCAACCAGCTGGGCTCAGTTGGGCAACTACTGTGAGCTCAGCCAGTCTTCCTCATGCCACTCCAGTAAGCTGTGGGATGGCTTTGCTGATCTTGGCCAGCTCTCTCCTACATCTGGGGTTTGGCAGGGACAACTGGGCTGACTTGAGTTTCAATGTATGGCTTCCCACTCTCCTGCAGACTAGCCCTGCTTTATGCCCGTGGTGGTTGAATGGGTTGCGAGAGACAGTGTAAGGACTTGATCAGCCCAGAACTTGAGCACCATCACGTCTGCTGAAATATCTTGGCCACAGCAAGTCATAAGACCAGCCCTCGTCCAAGAGATGGGGCAACAGACTCAACCTCTTAGCAGAAGGCGATGCAAAATCACAATTATGTGGATATAAATGCTGACAAGGAGCAAAGATGATTTTTACTTGCTGATTCTTAAAATGCTTCAACATAATAAAATGCACTTTTTTTTCCCCCAGATTCTGTTAACAGGGGAGGGATTGGAAAATTGTGGCCATTTTTGTAAAAAACATTAGCGATACCAAGGGAACGTTTTCGATGAGCACAATAAAGGACAGAAATGGTATGGACCAAAAAGAAGCAGAAGATATTACAAAGAGGTGGCAAGAATACACAGAAAAACCGTACAAAAAAGATCTTCATGACCCAGATAACCACGATAGTGTGATCACTCTCCTAGAGCCAGACATCCTGGAGTCTGAAGTCAAGTGGGCCTTAGGAAGAATCACTTCGAACAAAGATAGTGTAGGTGATGGAATTCCAGCTGAGCTATTTCAAATCTTAAAAGATGATGCTGTGAAAGTGCTACACCCAATATGTCAGCAAATTTGGAAAACTCAGCAGAGGCCACAGGACTAGAAAAGGTCAGTTTTCATTCCAATCCCAAAGAAAGGCAATGGCAAAGAATGTTCAAACTATTGCACAATTGCACTCATCTCAAATGCTAGCAAAGTAATGCTCAAAATTCTCCAAGTGAGGCTTCAACAGTACGTGAACTGAGAATTTCCAAATGTTCAAGCTGCATTTAGAAAAGGCAGAGGAACCAAAGGTCAAATTGCTAACATCCGTTGGATCATAGAAAAAGCAATAGAATTCCAGAAAAACATCTACTTCTGCTTCATTGACTATGCTCAAGACTTTGACTGTGTGGATCATAACAAACTGTGGAAAATTCTTGGAGATGGGAATACCAGATCACCTTACCCCTCCTGAGAAACCTGGATGCAGGTCAAGAAGCAAGTTAGAACTGCACATGGAACAACAGACTAGTTCAAAATTGGGAAAGGAGTACGTCAAAGTTGTATATTGTCATCTTGCTTATTTAACTTATGTGCATTAAAATCATGCAGAATGCCAGGCTGGATGAAGCACAAGCTGGAATCAAGATTTCAGGGAGAAATATCAATAACCTCAGATATGCAGATGACACCACCCTTATAGCAGAAAGTGAAGAGGAATTAAAGAGCCTCTTGATGAAAGTGAAAGAGGAGAGTGAAAAAGCTGGCTTAAAACTCAACATTCAAGAAAACTGAGATCACGGCATCTGGTCCCATCACTCCATGGCAAATAGATGGGGAAACAATGGAAACAGTGACAGACTTTATTTTTTTGGGCTCCAATATCACTACAGATGGTGACTGCAGCCATGAAATTAAAAGATGCTTGCTCCTTGAAAGTGGAGAAGGCAATGGCAACCCACTCAGTACTCTTGCCTGGAAAATCCCATGGGCGGAGGGGCCTGGTAGGCTGTAGTCCATGGGGTCGCTAAGAGTCGGGCACGACTGAAGCAACTTAGCAGCAGCAGCAGCTCCTTGGAAGAAAAGCTATAACCAACCTAGCTGCTGCTGCTGCTAAGTCATTTCAGTCGTGTCCGACTCTGTGTGACCCAATGGACGGCAGCCCACCAGGCTTCCCCGTCCCTGGGATTCTAGCATATTAAAAAGCAGAGACATTACTTTGCCAACAAAGGTCTGTCTAGTCAAAGCTAAGGTTTTTCCAGGAGTCATGATGTGAGAGTTGGACCATAAAGAAAGCTGAATACCAAAGAATCAATGCTTTTGAACTGTGGTGTTGGAGAAGACTCTTGAGAGTCCCTTGGACTGCAAGGAGATCCAATCAGTTCATCCTAAAGGAAATGAGTCCTGAATATTCACTGGAAGGACTGATGCTAAAGCTGAAACTCCAATACTTTGGCCACCTGATGGAAGAACCGACTCATTGGAAAAGACCGATGGTGGGAAAGATTGAAGGCAGGAGGAGAAGGGGACAACAGAGGATGAGATGGCTGGATGGCATCACCAACTTGATGGATATGAGTTTAAGCAAGCTCCAGGAATTTGTGATGGACAGGAAAGCCTGGTGTGCTGAAGTCCACAGGGTTGCAAAGAGTTGGATGCGCCTGAGTGACTGAACTGAACAAACAGGTAGGCAGGAAAATATTTGAAATACTTCAAATCAGCTGGACAAAAAACTAGTAAAATTTGTTCCTGAAACAGTTAACAAATATGCTCATTGTGAGGTTGGTGGATAACAATATAATTAGGTAGGATTTGATAAAAGCCCTTTGCCTTTGAAATGAGAATGTTAGAACTTCCCTGGTGGTCCAGTGGATAAGACTCTGTGCTCCCAGTACAGGGGGCCTGGGTTCAATCCCTGGTCAGAGAACTAGAACCCAAATAAGAGCATGCAACAAAGATCGAACTAATCCTGTGTGCTGCAACAAGACCTGGTGCAGTCAAATAAATATTAAAAAACAAAATAAAATTAGAATGTTACCTTCCTGGTTCTGTAGTTGCATGGGAGAATGCCCTTCAACCAGACTTTGAGAACTGGAAGTATGTCACTAAGAATATGAACACCATGTATTGAAAGAATGCATAACCACAAGTAAGGGTCAGGTACTCTTCTGAACAGGAGTCAGTAGGTTAGACGGTGGAGCTAAATTTGGATTTGAATTCCAGCTCTGCCAATTATTACTGTGTGATCTAGGACTAGTTACAAAACCCCTCTTTACCTTAGCTTCTTCATGTGTAAGATGGAGATAATAGTATATGTTCTTTATGGAGTCATTATGAAGATTAAATAATACACTGACTGAGCTTGAAACTCTGCACAGTTCACGATAAGCATTATGTGTTTGCTCTTGTGTGTAATCTCCGAAGAGTCTCTGACGTATCCCATCAACAAGAATGAGCTAACTACTGTGCCCTGGATAAGCAGGCAATCCAAGCACAGACATCTGTCATGGTGTCTTTGAGTATGTCATAAAACCAACAAAGGATGAAATGCTATTTGACCATATGTCAATGTGGACAGTGCCACAGTTTATAGTCAGTCATTTCACTGAGATGCCCCAGACACACGGCAGTTTCTTGAATGTTTTACTCTATGATGAATGACTGAAAACATTCTAACCTAGAGAACTGTGTGGGTCTGGTAATCCATATGCTTCCAAATGCCCTTTATCTCAAAAAAAAAAAAAAAAAAACAAACCCAAAAACAGAACAGGTAATTATTTTTTCCTCCTAGACAAATTTAATATTATGCTTCTCCAAACTACCTTAAATCTTTCTTATTTTTTCTCTATGTATTTAAAATTTTTTAAACTTATAGGAAATTTGAAAGAACATGAAAATGATCACCTATGTATTCTTTAGTGATATATGACTATTGTTAATATTGTATTTGTTTTTTCTCTTTATCCACCTATTATTTGCTTAAACATGTGAAATTAAGTTGCAGATTTCATGACATCCCTACGTAGATACTTCACAATGTATTCTAAGAGTAAAGAAATTCTCTAACAGAATTATAGTATCTTCATTACATCCCTAAGTTTTTAACTTCAATTAAAGAAGTTATTTATTTTCTATTATTATATATCATTAATGTATATTATTTTATTCATTTCTGAATCTCTCCATTTGTCCTTAAATTGTTTATTATAGTTTTTTCTTTAATCCAGAATTCAATTAAAGGTCACAACTGCATTTGTTTTTAGTCTTTTTTTTTTTTTTTTGGCCATGCCAAGACCATTGCGGGATCTTAAGTTTCCCAACCAGGGGTTGAACCCGGGCCACTGCAGTGGACCTTCAGGGAATTCCCAAGCTACTGCAATTTTGGAGGTGTTTGCTAAAGCAGTTAGCATGTCTGTATAACCACATGTCCAGCTCCCTGTATTAGCTTCCTAATACACTGTAACAAATTCCTGGGTGATTAAAATAATGCAAATTTATTATCTCACAGCTCCGGAAGTCCCAAGTCTGAAACAAGTATCACTGGACTAGAGAGTTAAGGCAGGGCTGTGTATCTTCTGGACGTTCTAGGGGAGAGGCTGGTTCCCTGCCTCTTCCAGCTTTTGGAGGCTTGTCGGCATCCCTTGGCTTTCATCAGTCCAACCTGTGGCCATCACATCTTCTCTGACTGACTCTCCCGCCTCCTTCTTTCATTTATGATGATTACATAGGGCCCACTTCCAGGATAATCCAGGGTACCCTCCCCAGCTCAAGATTCTTCATCACGCCTGCAAAGTCTCTTTTGCCATATAATGTAACATATTCACAGTTTCCCAGAACTAGGACTGGACATCTTTGGAAGTCATTATTCTGCTACTGATAAAGTAAAATTATATATTTGAAGGTGGGACAAGATATTTAAACATATTCTCTCTTGGTCCATTTGAGCCACTATCCACTCCCCTTCAGTGTGCATAATGCATCTCCATTACGCATTAACTAGATCCCTTTAGAAAACACACGAAGGCCACCCACCCAAAAAATGCTATTTCCTCCCAGTGCCAGCAAGGTTAACTCCTTGGGAGGTACATTCCTTTCTCAATCCTGTAAGGGGTCACAGTAATCCACCATTCGCCTTGTTGGATTATGTAAACTGTCAACAGGTTAGTTCCTTTGATGTACAACCCTTTGTCTCCAAAATTTATATAACTGTGCTTTGACCTCCAATGCATGGGAACAGTCCTCAGAGCTTTCTGAAAGTCTGTCTCATGGGCTATAACCCTCAGGGTAGCTCGAACAAAACTCTATTTCCTTCTTAGAGTGACAAATCATTAATTTTTACATTGACACTTCCACAGTTCACTTCCTTTACGTCTTTGCTTGCTATTCTGCTCTGTGAAGTCTTACTGCTGGTCTTTTTAAGACTCCTACACATCCTCACCTTTTTCAACGCCCTGCCTGATTTTTTCCCCTCAGTCTTCATTGTAATCTCAAGGACGCTGTATTTTTCGTATCTTTTCTCTTCAACTAGAATATAAATCTGTGAGGGAAGCCACTTTTCTCCAGTGTTCAGTGCACAGATACCTAGAGCCATGCCCGACATTTCAATAGGTGCCCAAGCTCTTGCTATACAAGTGACTCAGGGCTGTCGTTAACACATTTGTACATAGATGTCCTGTAAAAGCACACAAACACGCTGCTAACTGGCAAGACTCAGAGCGGCGCCCATAAACTGCTCGACAATTGCCAAAAGGATTCTGAAATCAAAGACATATGCGTTATAAGTAACATCAGTGCTATTTATCATCAATACCTCTAGATCAGTGCTTCTCATACATTAATATGCATACGAACCACAAACCATAACACACCCCGGGGCTTGTTAGAAAGAATACAGAATGCAGATTCTGATTCTGTAGGTCTGAGGTGAGGCCTGGGCTTCTGCACTGATGAATTTCCGGGTGATGTTATAAATGCTGGTCTATGAAACAGCAAAACTTACATGATGTTAAAATCAGAAATGTCAACGGTAACTTCTTTTGCAGGAAAGGTGTTAAAACCGAGATCTAAGGACCTAAAGCAAGAATCAGTGTGCCCCAAGTGTACCATTATGGATTACTGGTGTGGTAGGGGATTCTCTGAATTGAGATATCACTTAGATTGGTGTTTGTAATGCATAAATACTGGTTTAAATACAGAGAGAGGAAAAAAAGGGCAGACTGGGTCAAGGAAGCAGAGGAAAAGATGAGAAGGCTTTTTTTGTAGGGATAAGACTTTAAAAAAAGAAATATATATGAAGTCATACCCCTCTATACTCACATCTCTATACTCTTTTTCTTTCTTCAGGTCCCCCTGTCTTTATATCCCTGCTTGCAATCTCGAATGAAGCCTTGCCCCCCAAACTATAAAATCATATCATGTACACGTGTTAGTTTTTTATTGGTTATGCTTTTGCCACCATGAACATCTGCAAGTGCTTGTGTAATGCATTTACTTTTTAAGAAAATCAAAGTGGCAAAAGTATGTGGCTTGAAACATCTACTACGAATATACTGGAAGACTGGGATTGAGATATTCACACTACTATATATAAAATAGCTAATAAAGACCTGCTGTATAGCAGAGGGAACTCTATGCAATGCTCTGTAATGGCCTATATGGGGAAAGAATCTAAAAAAAGAGTGGATATATGTATATGCATAATGGATTCACTTTGCTGTACAGCAGAAACTAATACTGTAAATGAACTATGAAAACTGAAAGTGAAAGTCGCTCAGTCATGTCTGACTTTTTGCGACCCCAAGGACTATACAGTCCATGGAAATCTCTAGGCCAGAATACTGGAGTCGGTAGCCTTTCCCTTCTCCAGGGGATCTTCCCAACCCAGGATTGAACCCTGGTCTCCCACATTGCAGGCGGATTCTTTACCAGTTGAGCCACAAGGGAAGCCCTGTAAACCAACCCTACTCCAATAAAAAATTTGTAAAAAACAGCAAAACAATCCAATAATAAAAAGATCCAACAAAACACAGTCCTCTGTCCTAATCTCCCTTCTCATGAGGTTGCCACTTTCCAAAGCACACTTTCAACCTTTAGCAATGTCTCCTGATACATAGTTCTAGACACTATCTATTCACTTTCAAGGGAAGGTGAGGTTTCAATAGTCTATACACCTCCCACCCAAACACAGCTCACGCAGCTTTTTGGTGAGGTTAGCTTTTCTTGTCACCATCATGATGTGTAGTAGTAGCAGTAGCAGTCGTCGTCGCTCAGTTGTGTCCGACTCTTTGCAACTCGGAGGACGGGAGCCTGTCAGGCTCCTCTGTCCATGGAATTCTCCAGGTAAGAATACTGGAGCTACCCAGGAAGCCCTCATTATGTGTAAATATTCAAAATTAAGCATATATTATGATACATACTTCACTTTTCATTTGCTTGTCAAATTACCTACATCCACTCCCACGGTGTGAGAAAATTTCTTCCCAATATATTCATTCATTACATGAATCCCCCCCTTTCTCTTCCCTCTTTCCCTCCTCGTCTTGAAGACACTCCCCTACTACACCTGTAGGAGCCTACTCTACCTGTATTCCAGTATGGGCTGGCTATCCCTCCTTAGGGCTACTGTATGGCTTCTTCCTGAGTCATCTCTCACCAGCCAGGCTTGAAGACAGGCAAGCAAAGGGAGGATGGGCAGTAGGAAAGGATGATGAAATCAGAAGGATTAGTCTCAGTGAGATGTTAGGTAGGGCTGGAGCTGGCTGCCCTGCCTAGTCACACTGGGTTACCAAGCATGTTCAAGACAAAACGTTTGGGGTAAAATTTTCTTTTTTGGTCACACCACAGAGCTTGTGGAATCTAAGTTCCCCATCAGGGATCAAACCCAGGCCCCCAGCATTGGAAGCGTACAGTCCTAACCACTGGACTGCCAGGGAATTTCCTGTTTGGGTTGAATCATAAGGCCTCATTTTATCAACGTTTCCAGTACAACAGAGGATATGGAAATTGCATCCTCTTCTTTAACGACTATGAACATTATTTTTTACTTATTTTGAGAACTTTTGTACTTCCATAGGTGAGATGTGTGCATTTTAGAAACTTTTTATGCACCAGTTATACAAACTATATAAGGAGTATTTTTGAAATGCATAGATGGTTATTGATTTTAAGATCTTAAAAGGCACCAATATTCACAAAATTGGGAGAGGACCTTACAAGTGTTCATGTACAATAACTAGAGTATTTATAGCACCGAGATTAAGTTTTCTATCTCTGGCCTTAGTCTGGGTTTAAAACACAGCTTGAGCTACACAACTTGGGCAAATCAATTAACTTCTCTAAGTCTTAAGTCTCTATTCTGTAAATTGGGGATGATGATGATAATACTTGTTGTGTAGGATTGGAACAAAAAGTTAATGCATCTAAAGTACTCAGCACAAAACATGACACATAGGAAAGAACAATTAGTATTACACATTTTCACGCTAAAATACAGAGCAGCTAGTCAAAATGTGAAAACACGTAGGATGATTTTACTGTTTTTATGAGATCTAGATAAAGACTCACTTAATTAACTTACTAATGTATTCATTTATAAAATAAATATTAAGACTTCCTATGTTCAAGTGTTGCAGACAGTGTTACAAATATATAAATGGTTTTTTAAATAAAAGGGCCTATGCAGCATTTCAAAAGCCAAATTTGCACGGATAGATGAATGGATAAAGAAATGTAGTAAATACACACAATGGAATATTATTCAGCCTTAAAAAGAAGGAAATACTCATATATGCCACAACACTGATGAACCTTGGAGATGTTATGCTAAGTGTTTAATAAGTCAGTCCCCAAAGGACAGATACTATATGATTCCACTCCTATGAAGTACCTAAAGTTGTCAGAATCATAAAAACAGAAAGTAGATGGATGGGTGCCAAGGGCTAGGGGGAAGGGAATTAGTGTTTAATAGGAACAGAATTTCAGTTTTGCAAGATGAAGTTCTAGAGATCTGTTATACAACAATGCCAATGTACCTAACACTACTGAACTGTATACTTAAAAATGGCTACAATGGCGAATTCAATGTTACATGCTTCTTTTTTTACTACAATTAAAAACAAAAGAAAACTTTTTAAAGTCCTGCAATCAGCAAAAGAAATGCTGAGTCTGTGATGGTTAGGTGGAGAAGCTCAGATCCAAGGAGGTGAAATGACTCAGCATGAAGGAAGACAGCAACAGCCCAGGGTGGCAGCTCGATCCCTGTGCCCCGCCTGCAGCTGTAAAGGCCCTCCCTTGTAGAGCTTCCGGCTACGTCCAAGAAACAGGCATTACTTCATTTGGTCTCACAATATTCTTATGTGCTAAGTGCTAGTGTTTTTGCTGTTCTGTGGATGAGGAACTGGGAGTTTTGAGAGACGAAGTTGTCCAAATGCTGGAAATAGTGACTCTGCACTTGAGCACCAGCTCCTCTGTAAAACGTATTCTCTGCTACTATCCTCTTGGGAAGATGAGGAAATCTGGGACCGAAGCCAAGTAGCTAACACAACAGCAGAGGGTGAGGGTGGCGACGAGAGGCAGAGGGTGGCAGATCTACCTGTGGTATGAACCTTAAAGAAGGTAGGACTTAAGACAAAGTGGGTCCGAGTCCATATGCCAGATTTAGAAAAACACATTAGCACTGAAGTCAGAATCACTGAAATCAGTGTATGAACAGAGTGAGTAGAGAGTGCAAGAAACGAAGCCATGATTGAATTATTGCAATCTCTGTGGCAGTACATGTCAATATGCAACTTTTGAAAGAGTTGCTTCATACAATAGATAACTAATGAGACAGCACAGGAAACTACTCAATGCTCTGTGGTGACCTAAATGGAAGGAAATTCAAAAGAGAGGGGCTATATGTATATATATAGCTGATTCACTTTCCTGTACAGCAGAAACTATCACACCACTGTTAAAGCAACTGTACTCCAATAAAAATTAATTAAAAGGTAAGTTGCTTTAACTTGCCTACTCTGTTCTTTTATATTACTCTGATATACCATGGGTATCATCTGATGTATTATTTACCCAAACATTTTTACATAGAGTCATTTATGGTAATCAGGTTGTGAATAAAGTTCTTAATCACTTTTGTACTTTGACCCTATGTTAATGATCATTACTTTTTTGCTATTTTTATATGTGGTAAAAATGCATATAACATAAAATTTACCATCTTAATAATTTTAAAATGTTTAGTTCAGTGTTATTAAGCATATTCAGTTTTGCAACTATCACCAACACCCATTTCCAGAACTCTTCATCACTGCAACATGTAATCTTGTGCCTTCATTTAACAGGGACTCCCTCTTCCCTCCTCCCTGAAACCCGACAAACACCATTGTATTAAACTTTCTGTCTCCAGGTACCTCATACAGGTGGAGTTATACAATATTTGAATATTAAGTTTTTAATGCTTTTCAACAAACCTCAAGGCCATTCTTTGGCGTCTTCTCGGTCATCCACACTGCTGCATACCTAGAGAAAACTTCACTGTATGGAAATTCTCTGACCTCAAGAGCTAGAAATCAGTTCTTAGAAATAAAAATTACCATTTCTCTTACAAGAGCAAAATGCGAAGGACTACCCTAGCACCCAGGCATTAGACTGAGACTTCAGAATGGAGTAGGTGGCAGGAGAAAATGAACAGAAAATAGTCTGGACAGAATTGGGGATCAATGTTTTGTGTTGAATGTTTGGCATGTGAGCTCATATGTATTAAAACATGGGAAAATTTACCCTAAAATTCAGCTGGAAATGAGTTCTGGATTCTTCATTTTCTATTCAACATTAGTGTAAACAACTGATTCGGCATTTTTAAACTGGGCTGTATTGCCAGCGCAGCTGTCTGTGGAGATGCCTTTGCTTTGACGCAAGGTTTCTCATCCTGGGCGTTACTGACATTTGGGGCTGCATACTCCTTTTGTTGAGGGGGGGGTTGCTGGAGGGGGCAGTCGTCTGTATTTAAGATGCTTAGTAGCATCTCTGACTTGCACCCACTAGATGTCAGTAGCACTTCCTTACCAAGTTCTGACAACCAAAACAGCCTCGACACTGCCAGATGTCTTCCAGTGGGCAAAATCATCCCAGAGAACTGTGGTTTTAGGAGGATGGAGAAGAAAAAGCACATTTCTTGCTTTGTTGAAGTAACTCAACTGTAAGTCTCTACTTTGACCTGAACTTTGATAAAAATTAAAGTTATAAATCTGGTTATAGACTAAAACCAGCAAGCACTCTCTTTTTGCATTGACTTCCAATAAAATAGTAGCTCAGATGGTAAAGACTTTGCCTGCAATGAGGGAGAGCTGGGTTCAATCCCTGGATCAGGAAGATCCCTTGTAGGAGGGAATGGCATACCCACTCGAGTATTCCTGCCTGGAGAATCCCATGCACAGGGGAGCCTGGCAGGCTAAAATGCAGGGGGTGGCAGAGAGTCTGACACGACTGAATGAGGTTTACTCACTCCAAAAATATCAGATTCACTTTCTTTGTGCATGCTCAGTCATGTCTGACTCTTTGCGACCCCACGGACTGTAGCCCACCAGACTCCTCTGTCCATGGGATTCTCCAGGCAAGAATACTCGAGTAGGTAGCCATTCCCTCTTACAGGGGATCTTCCCAACCCAGGATTAAATCTGCGTTTCCTGCCTTGCAGGCAGATTCTTCACCACTGCGCTACCTGGGAAGCCCTCACACATTCTTAAGGAAAAAAATACTGGGAGACTGGGGCTGCACTCAGGGCTAGCTGGTCAGGATGGTTTGCAAAAAGCAGCACTCTGGGCGCTTTCTACCCTGAGTTATAGGCCGACTCCTCCTATACCGATCACATTTCTGAAAGCCTATTAATGCATTTCTCCCATTACCAGATCCACAGCTACATATTAACAGCAGATAGATTTTAGAGGTGTCAGATACACAGCTTCTCTGGTGGCTCAGCTGGTAAAGAATCCATCTACAATGTAGGAGACCTGGGTTCGATCCCTGGGTTGGGAAGATCCCTTGAAGAAGGGAAAGGCTACCCACTTCAGTATTCTGGCCTAGAGAATTCCATGGACTGTATGGTCCATGGGGTCGAAGAGAGCTGGACACGACTGAGCGACTTTCACTTTCAAATGCACAGCAGGTGCTCAAACATTTACTAGGTAAATAATGATAATCAGAACAAGATTCATAGAGACCAATCTGGAAAAAAAATTGTAACCTAAAAACAAACTCACTTCTGAAGTTTTCGGAGTATGTAAAATTGAGGTGTCTGTGATGTTAATTCTATAATCATGCTGTTTTTCAACTTGTCTTCGGTGAACTCCTTCGTTCAGTTAGATGAGTACTAGTACCCAGTCAGGTGCCAGTCTCCACTGGCATCCCATGTTCCAGCTAAACCAAGCTGTGTAATGATGGCCAGTTGGGTAGATACAAAAGGTATGTTCAGTCTGGAAAGCAGATACAATATTATAACTGTGTAAGAAAAGGAAAACTTTTGAACTAAAACCACAGAAAGAAAAGCTATATCCAAGTTTGTTTGTTTGTTTGTTTTTGATTGTGAGAATGCCCAGATGTTGGGGGAGAAGATCTTTTATGGGAATTTTAAGAGAGAATGAATTTTTTTTTTACCTTTATCAAACAAACCATGGTTTAAAAAGTTCTAGTGATACACCCTAATGCTACTTACTTCACATATAGCCCTAGCATTGCCTTGCTCTTTGGCTTCCCTCTGTTGTTCCGGTTCTGTAACCCCAATAAGTCTCAGACCCATTTAGCTCTAGACAAAGTTAACGCCTCAGCTCTTCTAGGAAGCCTTCTGCGATCACACCTTATGTGCACCATCACCCCCATTCCCCACCTCCCATCAACACCTTGTGTGTTATTCTCTACAAGAGCACTAACCACACTGCATCGTGGTTATCTGTTCTACTTTGGGTCAGTGAAGGCAAATACTCAGATATCTTTTGCATGAATGAATGCAGGTAAATCTGAGATACTGAAATTCTTACACATATAAAGGTTTCTTGTATTTTCTTGTTTTACTTTTCATTACTATTACAAGAATAATTTAAACCCAGCTAGAATAATTTAGACACAGCTATTTAAGTAACTAGGAAATCTTTAAATAAATGATATCTTTCTACATTTGGCAATTTCATAGTAAAGACATCTATAAAGTTACCTAGTATGAAATAATGAGAGATGTGCCATAGATGTAGCTATTTGTTACAGGAATATTCAGCAAAGGTCTACAACCCAGGATTATGCTGCACACATACCTAGGAATATTTCGCTGCCATGAGACATCATCCTATAGAAAAACAAATAGAGAATATATTCAAAATGTAATGTTAAAATACAGGCACAGAACAGATGCATTCAAAACCTTAGTTTTGAAATCTAAACTTTTCTTTCTCTGGTTAATAAAACTTAATGTTCCTTTTTGGAGACGGAAATGGCAACCTACTCCAGTGTTGTTGCTTGGAGAACCCCATGGACAGAGGAGCCTGGTGGGTTACAGTCCATGGGGTTGCAAAGAGTCGGACACGACTGAGTGACTAACACAACAACAAGTTCCTTTATCGTTTTCAGCATTAAGTCAAATGGATTATTTTAGCAATCCACAAAAGAGCAACACAGATCATCTCAAGTGGTGCTATTAAGAGGTAATTTCTTTTGCAAATTTTCCAAATATTCCACAATAGCAGTGGACAACTTTTTAACTGACAAGGTTTTTTAAAGCTTAACTCTGGACCTTGCATTTGTATGGCTATAAAACTATACTGATTAACTACAATAAAATGAACTAAAACAATACAGGAAGCAAAGATGTCAAAGATTAAGAAAAAAAAAAAAAACAAAACAACCCTTATGGGGGGGAGGGATAAATTAGGAGTTTGGGATTAGCAGATAAAAACTATTGTTTATAAAATATTATATATATACACACACACACACACACACACACCCCCCATATAGCACAGGGAACTATATTCAATATCTTATAATAACTTATAATGAAACAGAATATGGTAAAGAATATGTATGTATAACTTAACACTTTGCTGTACACCAGAATCTTACACAACATTGTAAATCATCTATACTTCAATAAAAAAATGTTTCAGAAAAAAAAAAAACACCTCATATATTATAGAGTAATATTACCAATTCTCGTTTCTTTTTACTGTAGATGTTATTCTAAATTAACAATAATAAGAAACACTTGAATTTACAAATAGATCTGGCCTGAAGATTTTAGCTTTTTAATGTTAAACATAACCTGGTAAAAAGTTGTTTTGACCTAAGTTTCTAATAAAATGTGAAGAAATAGAGTGAATTTACTCCAAATCTGAAACCTCAAATTCAAACCATATCTTACTTGAAAATGTCAAAAGTCTATTAAAGATTTTGAAAACCCACAAGAAACAAACATGTTTTAAAACATGGAATTACATGCTTTTTTAATTGGTTTTCAGCAGCGTGGGTAAATGAATGACACTGATGCTTAGGGGAGAAAAGTAGAAAGAAAAAAAAATTAACCAGTAGCTTTTTATCACCATTCTTTAATAGCTGACATCTTAAGATGTTTCTGAAATGAACAAATTAAAGGTATTGTAAATAGCAATCTGAATAGTCAACAGTAACTTGCTTATAGTCTTATCAACTGAAATAATAGAACTTTAAACGTGACTTAGCTTTCTACCTTGTCACATTAAACCATAATCTTCTGTTACCCATTCATTTCTTGAGTGCCTGCCTTTACGCGCCAGGTGTGTGATCTAAGTTTTCAAGTAGAGTTATTATTCAGGTTATGTCCCTCTATTTATTTGTCAACAGTAGTTAGAGCAGGACCTTAAAGAGGTCAAAATTAAATTAATATTTCGATCCAAAATGATTATAAAACATACCAAGGTCATGAAACATAAAACATTACTGAGACAAGTTCAATGCTTAAAATACCTTGTCAAGGATAAGCGATAATATATACATGCATTTAGAGATATATACATTGGATTGTGGTTGCTACTCCTGACAAATCTTCTCTTCAGATGCACTTACAAATTCATGAGAACACCACTGATATAGGACTTTCTAAAAGCTTTTAAAATCCTAGTTAGGAGATAAGTGACTTGTCACACAGTAAGACAGAAAAACAACTGATATACATTGTTAATTTTTTCAAGTAATGTTATGTACAGTTTTATTGCCAGTATATGCACAACAGTAAGCATAGAACTATAAATACACAATGTAATTAACAGTAGAAAACAAAATTGTTACAGGTAAGGGGGGGGGGTGATGTAGAGAAACTATTTTCCTGCTGCTAGAACAAAAACAAAGGAAGGTAAAAGCCTATGACAAATCATCCATTCAGTACTCTTGTCTTAAATTCTTTACATACATTTCTACATTTTTTTTCAATTAAACAAAGAAAGTACAGATAACTCTGTTAACAACAGCAAATTGCTTCCCTAATAGCCATTTGCCTTTCCAGTCAAATTCACTTTATGTTAAGATCAAAAAAAAAAAAAAGTCAAGGTAAGAAATCATTAGTATCCTGGTTCCATATGATCTAATCTGCCTTTCACCAAAAACCGGTAATTTTTGAAAGTTGGCTGCACATGAAAATAAGAGGTGTAGCAAAAGGTGATTAAAAAATTTGTTAAAAAGTAACAGAAAATCACCCTTTTAGTAGTTTTCCAGAAGACACTATATAGGCAGCAGCTCAGTTAAAAGTATTAGCCCTGAAGAGGTAGAGAATTTGAGCCCATTACATGAAGATAATAATAGCCTTGGCACCATCTTCTCTCTCATCAGGATCAATGTTTTCAAGTAAGACAATTTCATGGCAAAAGGAAACCAGGTTCCACCATATAAAGAAAAGGTGCTGGTCGACTCCCATTCGCGATCATTAGTTTGTTCCTTAAATGAGAAACAGAGGACGGTTAAGGACACACATGCACTTGCTTTCTTTTTGTCTGTTTCCATTATCAAGTTTATTCATAAGTGAATTTGATATCAATAAATAAAAAAGCATCATTCACAACCAAGATAAACAAACCAAAAAACCCTGCAATGAAACCTTCTACTTGAATAAGTAACAAGAAAAACACAGGCTGATGATTTGGTGCAGCTTTCTTAAGGGATCAGAGAGGGGACATGGTTTTAAATAAACGTGGCAAGGTCAACAACCAACAAACGATACCAGCTTTACAGAACTGGCTGGTTCTGTAACGTTTCTTTGAGGTCTTAGTTTTAAACTACAGATCACCCCAAAGAAGTTGCAACTAACGACATGTATCACCATCACACCAACAGAGTCCAGCTGGAGTTCAAATCAGTCCTGCTTTGTTTCACATCATTTCAGTATTTCTAGCATAGGACATGATACGGAACAAAACTTAAAGTAGCAATAAAAATACTATTCTGCATTTGAATAAAGGCCCAAAAAAAATGTTTTAGACTGTTAAACTTTAAAGCTTTAAGCATTCCTGTTTAACCAGCATTAAAAAAAAAAAAAATTATACAATTGTAACACTGGCAAAGGTTAATGGGAAGACAAAGAAGTACAAACGTGTGAAATGATGAATTAGATTCAAAATTACTTTGTATTGATCAACTGATGTTAATACTGCTTCTTCTTGAATTTGGAATAACTATTGTAAAAGTTACATGCAGACTGAGGATAGTCCTCTGTTATGGAAAATACAAAACAAAACAAAAAACTAGAACTGGGAAACAGTGGTAAGTTTCAAAAGATGTATTTGAAAATTTCCTTTCATTGATGAGGGTGGTCTGTCTGTCCTTCCTTTGAGAGACCTGGCTCACTTCTGTCGGCTTCACTAGCTTTGTCCGGAAACGTCAGTAGTGGGGTCAGCTCCTCCAGAACCTGTCTGTGCACGTCTGATGTACAGATTCAGTAGCTTCATCTGCAGATTCAAGCCAAACACATGTCATTTGAGCAAGCTGCTCTAAGTTATCCTGAGATGCTCATTAAAAAAAATTATACACATATGCGAACTTCAAAAGGTGTTTTAGACTGAGGGGTTATTATAATGCACTAGATATTGTTGATAATTAAGAATTTTGAAAAAAAATTTAAGTCTTAGTTTTGTTCATGACTGAGTATTCTAGCATGCCTTTTCAAAAACTGTTAAAGTGATTAACATATAACACTTAAAGAAGTCACCATTAGGACAAAAATGGTAAACATTTGAGCATTATGTGCTATACAATATGCTGCCTTACATTCTACCTTTTTATCTTCACAACATTTTAGAGATGAGGAAATTGAGATTCAGGATGTACCATCCCTGCCTAAGGTCAAAAGGGTAGAGACCAGTGGGCCAGGAGACGAAATTAGGCTCTTGGGTTCCAGCACCGAAGATCACAGACAACTACGTCACTACTCCCCTAACAGGAATGTTTTGGTTTCTCTGTCATTTTGCAGTCTGTACTGTATGAGATCATATTTTTATAGTCTGGAATCAAAGCACATACAATCCTGTTTTTTACTTTTTTTTTTAACCTAATGTCATTCTCAAATATTTTTCCCACCTTCTTATTGTCTTCACATGCAACATTACTACTGGCTGCCTAGTATGCTGATAAAGTGATGAATTTTAATTCTTCTACAGATAACTCTGGCTTATCAGGACCTAACTTTTCACAAAACTCAGAAAACTTTTTCCTCTGAAAACTAAGCAGTTGTTCAAAATTTGCTTTTCTTAACATTTACTCTTTGATCCAATGGTTTAACCCAGTATCCATGGCATTCAGTGGCTCACTGAACCCTCTGAAACTAGGTGTAAAATTTTCTGGATAAGTTTTTTTTTCCTGAGATGCGATTATACCCAAAGCTCAAAGTGGTCTGTAATACAGAAAAGGTTAGGAATCACTGCTTTAATTTATCTATAACTTGTATAGGTTTTAATGTAAGGTATACATTTGAGTTCTTTTTCCTTTATATGTATTTCTTATTCCCTTTTGCTACTTAAAAAATAATTTTGATTATAGTAATGACAATTGTTAGGATTTGTGGAAACTTTTTAAATGAAGGTGAGTGTCCTGCTAACTGGTTCATAAACCATAATTCAACAATCATAGTTTATCTTCACCCTTTAGAACAGATTTAAGGTTTTGATGATACCAAAGAAATGAAGAAAACAAGACCAATGTTTTTTTACATCTTAAGGACTAATTGTAAAATTTATTTTAACATATCAAATAAAAATTAAACATTTATGGTGACCATAATATAAGAGCAGAAAGAGAATGAGACCAAATATTTGATTATCATAATTCATAGGGGAGAATTTTTAAAATGTTCTAGTGTTCCATAATTTGGTACATATAAATCCATGAATATATAACCACACTTTATTCTGTTATTTTCTTTTTTTTGGCTGCACTATGTGGCGTGTGGGATCTTAGGCCCCCAACCAGGGATAGAACCTTGTCCCCCTACAGTGGAAGCACAGACCCTTAACCACAGGACATCCAGGGAATTTCCAACTGCTATTTATTCTTTTCTCCTTTTTCTATTTATTTTTAAATAGTCATAGGGGTAAGAATTGAGTGTGAGAGTGGGAAGAGTGAGCTGGTGATCAGGAACAACCAGAAGCAGTAGCCATTTTTTTCACGGCAATCTACCAACCATCCTACCAAAGCGCTGACTTCACTTGAGTGACAGATGTGAAAGTACAGATAGCTAAACTGCAACGGGTAAGAGGAATTAGGCTGGATGCTTAAAGCCTAATTAAAAGTCAAGTAACAAATTACCCTTCAACACACACGAAGAAGTACATTTTGAAGAGCGCCCCATGGCCACCATCTTTAGGAGGGAGCAGCCCTACTTACTTTACTGCCAGTGAGCTGACTGAGATGTGGTTTTAGTTCATCACCAATTACTGCATGAACAGCCACCAGGCAGAAGACACAAGCTTTCCGAACACTGCTTTCCGAATTATCATAACCCTGGGAAGAAATCCTTGTTAGTACTCCTGCAGGATCTGAGAAAAGCACCATTGCACAGAAACAGAACTGCAACTCACAGAGAAGATGTCAAGCGTGCTGACGAGAGAGTTTTACTGACTGGGTGAAGTTAACTTTTCACCTTTTCAGGCAGAGACATCCCTTTCCCTCCTCCCTTTCCCCTTGAGCACTCCCACTCCACTGTCAGCCTTTTTTATCAGGGTCTTTCTTATTTAGCCTGGTAAGCTACAATCTCTGGCTCTGAGGCCACCCCAGTGCCTGCAAAAGTCTCTGAATTAACCTTTCTAAAGCCTTCAGCTTTAGGGTATTTAGCAGCTCCTCACTAATGAATAAAACCTAGCCTCTTTGGCCTAGCAGTCAGGGTACTCCTCTAATCCAGGCTGAATTAGATTAACATCTGGCCCATCCCTACCATTACTCTAAGTTATTTATCCAACAAACATTTATTCATGTCCACTACTGTATGTGTGACACACACCTATTATGTATATTCTGTTCTTAGCACCAAAGCACAGATAAAGAAGGAAGATATTTGGATCTTATCTTCAAGGACCTCACAACTTAGTAGCTGCAGCTTAGAACACAGTCACAAAGCTAATACTATAGATGCACAAAGAAATGAATGATGGCATCTTACACACACACAATTTAATACTAGTCATTAAAATTATACTATAGCACATTATTTATTAGAATGGAATAGTAAAAGGTTCCATTCTATGGAAAAGGTTCACAGTCTTTGATTAACTTAAGCAAAGCATGTCACAAAATAAGATCCCATTTTTGTTAAAGAGTTTTTATATGTATGGGTTTGTATGCATAGACAAAACCACATTAAATGCTCAGTTACCAGACTAAACAGTAAGTTTTATGTTATGTGTATACTACCCCCCAACCCCTACACACACACACACACACACACACACACACACACACACAGAGCTAGCTATCAGAAGTCTTTTGCTCTGAACACCCAAGATAGCAGGAAGGCTTGGTCATGACACTGGCCAAGTACCTAAAATAATTGAATACCCAGTGTATCAACACAGCTTCTTTCTCCAAGTTTTACTGCTTACCTGTATTAGGCCTGGCATGATCTCTGGCAAAAGCAGGTTAAGCGTTTCCTTGGACACTCTCTCGATCACTTTTGTTTGCATTTTGATGGCAGCCAGGTTGATGGGGTAGTCTGCAGTCTGGATGATGGGACACAGCACTTTGATGCACTGCTCTGGGCTGATGGAAGTGGCCAACACTGACGCGGCCTCCTCAGCAGATCTCACCACCTAGGACAGAGGGCAATACTGAGCAGGGAAGTGATTCTGTAAAATATGTGCTGTGTCCTGGGTGTGCACATTTCATGAAATACATAATACAACGTGGGATCGGGAGTTTTCTTTGAAAACATGAAAGTACCTAAACGGATACATGGGGCTTTATTATATCCTTCTTCCTTCTTCTGTGTTCTCTCTCTTTTTAACAAATAAACAGCATGTATTTATTGGGTAACATTTTTGCTCAGTGCTGTAATATAGAAGGTTTGGGGATACCAAAAAGCAATTTCTGTGCCTGCAATCAAAAGGTTTCTATATATAAACATATATGAATTTTGGGAGTTTGGGGACTATGTCTTTATTTTTCTGTACTCTCTTAATGCTGGCTTGGTTTAACGATGAAAGCCGTTTGAGCACGATACTGTGGCCGAGTTCTGCAGGGGAGCGGAGGCTCTGTCCACCTAGACTGCCCTGCCACTGGAGTCCTCAGAGCAGCCATGCTGACACCCTGCTCACCGTTAGGACCCTCAACTCCAGGATGGCCTGTGCCCCTCTTATCACATTATTACAAAATAAAATAAGTCATTTCATTAATATGTTATCAAATTAACAATTTATTTCCCCTACTGTTCATAATGATTTTCTTTCCTTCTATACTGGACTTGGGCAGGTAAGATGCTGGTTTTGCAAGAAGAAAAAGTTATCTCTATTTTTATTGGAATCTGTAATCTCTAAAGATACTCTTGAAAAGATATAAAGATTACTGCTTCTGTGGCTATTTTTGGTATTGTCTCACTTATGCTCTCAACCTGAGAGGTTTAGAAAGGAACAGTGGAAAATACACTGGAAATCAGAAGCTGCTGTTGTTTAGCTGCTACGTTGTGTCTCACTCTTGCAACTCCATAGACTGCAGCCCACCAGGTTCTTCTGTCCATGGGATTTCCCAGGCAAGAATACTGGAGTGGGTTGCCATTTCCTACTCCAGGGGATCTTCCCAACCCAAGGATCAAACCCATGTTTCCTGCATTAGCAGGCAGGTTCTTTACCACTGAGTCACCAGGGAAGCCCCTGGGAAGTCCGTAGACCAAGGGCTAATTTTGGTTGTAATAGCTTAAGGATATCAATTTTATCTTTTGTAAAAATTGGTATGCTGCCGGCCTTATTTGGCTCAGAAGGTAGATAACTAAACTACAAATATTACATAGTTTTTTTTTTTTTTTTTTAAGGCTTCAGTAAGATGCCACAGATGTACCACTCAAACACCAGCTGGATTTTTTAAAACTGGATTAAAAATCCAGGTAGATTTAAAAGTTATGGCACATAATACCACAAGATTCAGTCATAGCTTCTGAAAGGTGAATAACTCAGATGGTTTTGATTTCTTCATAGCATCATCAAGATTTCCTTATTGTCATGTATGTGAAATGTGTTGTTTCAGTGTGGTTTTAGCTGCATTTCCCTAAAGATGAATGAGGCTGAGAATCTTTTCATGTGCTTACTGGCAACTTGTATTTCTTCTTTTAAAGAAGAGTCAACTGGTCCTCTGCTCACTTAAAAATTGAGTTATTTATCTTTTGATTGTTGGGGTTTGAGAGTTCTTCATATATTATGGAAGTTATCAGACATGATTTACAAAAATGTTCTCCTATGTTGTGGGCTGTCTTTTTACTTTCTTGAGAGTGTTTTTTAAAGCACAAAGGTTTTTAATTTTGATAAAAGTTCAATTTACACTTTTTCCCTTGTTATCTCTGCTTTTGGCATTATATCTAAGAAACTACTGCCTAATCCAAGGTAACAAAGTTTGATACCTATGCTTTCTTCTGAGAGTTTTACAGTTTTGGTTCTTATACTGAGCTTTAATCCATTCTGTCTCATTGCTGCTTTAACTTTCTTTTTTTTTGACTTGTCTTTTGCTTATGTCTTAGAGACACCTAATGCTCTCTCTTAGAATTGCAGTCCCTATTTGAAACTGGCTTTTCTAATTATTTCTAAGATTTTAATAAAAGTCCTTATGATTGTCTCATCAATGCCATTGGTTATGGTGGGGATATCCGAACAATGAAGTAATGAGACAGGTTTATAGGACTTTTTCAGGAAAGCTGTCCTCAGTGTTTTATTGAATAAACTCTTTTAACAGACACTTAGCTCCTAAAGGCAATTTACCACTTTAAAATAAGAGTAATTATTTCCACTAGTTATTAAAAAAAAAAATCCTATTGGTAAATGGAAAGTGAGGTTACGACTGGTAAACTCTAAGTGGAAATCTAAAAGTGAATGAAAGGAGAAAATAAAATCGGATAAATTATATCATGGAGTTAGCCTATTTGGGATAAAATGCCATGATATCAACATAACTAATTTAACAGAAAAGAACATATTTTTGTCTTTCAATCAGATACTACCTTGAACATGAAGTGGTCATAAAGAAAATGCTTGCCAAGGGCACTTTCCAAACACATTTATATGTTTCATACAATAATATCAAAAGTACTGAGAACAAAATAATACTTTAACTGTTAGATAACTCACCTCCTTATGAGGGTCTTTATGTGCTTCCAGTGTTTTCATGACAGTCAATTCTGCATAGTTTTTAAATCTTGCTGGTTGATGCCTTAGGATTTCTCTTAAAACCTTCAATGCCAAAGCCCTGATTGTAGGCTAAAAAGAAACATTTTAATGTTGTAATGCAAGAAAAGTTATGACCAACCTAGACAGCATATTAAAAAGCAGAGACATTACTTTGCCAACAAAGGTCTGTCTAGTCAAAGCTATGGTTTTTCCAGTGGTCATGAATGGATGTGAGAGTTGGAGTATAAAGAAAGCTGACAGCCGAAGAATTGATACTTTTGAACTGTGGTGCTGGAGAATACTCTTGAGAGTCCCTTGGACTACAAGGAGATCCAACCAGTCCATCCTAAAGGAAATCAGTCCTGAATATTCATTGGAAGGACTGATGCTGAAGCTGAAGCACCAATACTTTGGCCACCTGATGCAAAGAACTGACTCACTGGAAAAGACCCTGATGCTGGGAAAGACTGAAGGCAGGAGGAGAAGGGGACAACAGAGGATGAGATGGTTGCATGGCATCACCGACTCGATGGACATGAGTTTGAGCGGACTCTGGCAGTTGGTGATGGACAGGGAGGCCTGGCGTGCTGCAGTCCATGGGGTCGCAAAGAGTCGCACATGACTCAGTGATTGAACTGAATGCAAGGGTCTTAATATAGGTTGAGGGAACGATAGAGAACTGCATAAAATATGTGGTATATTACATAATCAAGCTTTCACATCTCCAGCTGAAAACTACACTTCTCAAAGATATGAAGAACCACTAGCTCTATTAAAAAAAAATTTTTTACTTCTGAACAATTGATTCAAATATGCAAAAAAAGTTGCACATTTGAATAAGAATTTATGTCAGCAATGTTTTTTCTGTGGTTAATTGCTCAAAATCATTGATCTACTTGGTTGAGAAGAAAAAGTATTTTATGGCGAAAATTTCATGCACACTGAAACAGCAGCAAAGACTCATTTCCCCAAATGCCAAATATGTGTAGTGTTTGATTAATAGGCAATGACAGGCAACCCAAGACACAAAAACAGGCTATTGTTTATATGTTCTGCCACTTACCTCTTTATCCCCAAGGGTTTCAAGCAATAAAAGTAATATCGTTTTGAAGTGTTCATCCCAAACACTGAAAGATTCTTCCTGTGTCAGTTTCATGAGTTCATACAGGGCGATTTTTCTTTCTTCTACGCGTTCATTATGGTTAGACAACTCCTTCAACAACTCTGCAACCAGGTCAGAATGGTCTAGGGAAAGATCTGTCATATGGACATGATGTTAATTCTGTGACTTTAGAGGGCAACTTTCACAAGGATGGTGATGATAACTTTATAACATCATGAGACACAGACAGAAAGTTGGTTATAAAAAAAGCAAAGAACAATGACTAAGATTCTTTTCCATTTGTCATTCCCAAAACCTCAATGTTAGCTTAAAACTTTTTATGATAAAAATTAATGAGAGAGAGAACTGTATAATGAACCCCCAATCATATTATTAACCCCTATCACCCAGACTTAAAGACTAAGATTTTACCATTCTTACATCATCTTTGCCCCCACCCCCACTTATTTTTCTCAAGTATTTCTAGCAAATCCCAAATGTATCATTTCATCCTTACTCACTTCAGCATGCATTTCTATGTTGTCATGCCAAGAGGCTCACAGGGTTTGGGTACTCCATTTTTAGCGATACCAATAGTGATCACTGGATTTAACCAGTAACAACTTGATCCCACCATTGTAAAGTTCTCTGTCTGTCAATCTCTGAATTAAAGATTTCACTTACTGATGGGGTTGAATTAATTATTTTAGTAGGAGTTAAAAATGTGTTGTAATTTTTCTGAGCTTGAGTTTGTCAACTAGTGCTATTTTGATTACTCTGAAAAGGAGTTTAATATTTCCCTTTAAATTTCAGAGTCAAGAGTTTGGGCCCAGTGGTTATCAAAGAGTTTTCATTTGTTTCTGCTTTCTTTTTTAAAAGTGTAATTATGAACTCATTAATTTTCTGAATTTTAAAGGACATGCTGGTTATTTTTTCAACAGTCACCAGATAATGCTTTGAGTCATCTTTGTAGGAAAGACAATTCAATCCAAAAGTTCACTTCAGAACATTACAAAACACCAGAGTTCTTCCTAAATTCTTTTGATGATAAAATACATGATAAATTCAGGTTTTCAGGGACTTGGGCAGGCATCTGTGTGAGCAGAGGTTGTGCCGTAGATTCCTTTCCCTTCTAACCCCGTCTCTGGAATAAAATAACCACAGACCATGGTGCCTGAGCCTAGAAGGTCCACCTGGGTCACTGCCTCTCCAGGAAAGACGGCTGACACTGTGGGGCCATATGCTCTGTGGCTCTGCTCGGCACGAGCATTCTGGTCTTCTGGAGAGGGTCATAGCCAACAAAAGGAAAGGTTCAAGAGGAAACTGCACGTTTCCCTAAAGTGACCCTGGAGGTTGTAGTCTGCCAGATGGCTCACTACTGGTCCATAAAAATAGACACTACTGTGCACATCCTGCTGGCTGGTTAGCACGGACCTAGAGATACCAATGACCTGACATTACAGATCTCAGGGAATCTACAACTACGGAAAGAAAAGCTCTATTTCACTTAAGAGGATTCAGAAATCTGAAGAAAGAAAACCAAGCTGAACTACCAGAACAGATGAATTTTTTTTCCCCCTTTTGGCTGCACCCCATAGCATGGAGATCTTAGCTCCTCAACCAGGCGTTGAACCCTTGGCCCCACTCAGCATTGGAAGCTCCGAGTCTTAACCACTGAACCTCCACACAAGTTCCCAGATGACTTCTATTGGAATAAAACTAACAATGATAGGGAAGGGAAACTGAACCAAATAAAATGACAACACTTACCAACTATAAAAAAGGAAATGTGTTAGGACAACTTTTGTGGAACTATAATAAGAGCGCTAAGAACCTCTGATCCCCAAACACTCATACATGACAGCACAAAATGTGACTACTGAAATTATAACCTGAGGTAATCTGGAAAGAATGAGCACTGAGGAGAACCAAATTAGGATTTTGGAAAATTAAGAAGAATTTTTAAGAAATGCAGAGCAAAATCATGAAAAATATGAAATTTCAGTTCAAAGATCTTAATTTGGAGAATAAAAATAAACTTATAATAAATTCATCTGTTATAGACCAACATTAGAACAATGTTGCTGGTTTAACAAGAACTACTGCAGCAGGATAAATACATCTCTACAAACTCCTCAAGAATCACTCCTGAGAACTTACATTATCAGACTTTCAAAGATGTCAGAAAATCATTCTGATTAAGAGTGTATTTTATTTCAGCTGAATAAAGGGAAATCTCAAGAAAATGCTTTGTTTCAAAGGAACTCAGTTCTCTTCTTCATGAATATAGGCTTTGTAATTACTCTAGAAGATAATTAGAAATGATTTGTCACATATAATGGTCTGGACAGATGACTGACAGGAAAATAACTTCTGCCAAAGAAAGGACAAATTATTTGTTGATAAAGTACAGTCAACTGTATTTCCTCTTCTAACACAGAAAGGCATTGTGGTTCTGTGAAAAGAACAGAGGCTCAGGAGTCTCAGCAAGCCTCTCTCTCAGCCTTTGTGGGACACGAGCACACTCTTAATTACTGTGGAGGCTGGGTTTTCTTATCAGTAGAACTGGAAAACGGCACCCACCTCCTAGGGTCAGAATGAGAATCTGGTTCTAAACCATGAGTTTCTCTTGAATAACAGTATTATCCTCACCAGAGATAGTATATATTCTGGAATATTACAGTCCCTGGTGAACTTTATGAAGGTCATAATTAGAACTGGCTATGAGTGAGTTTGACTTGTTATTTTGATAAATCTATCACTAATGTATGTATCTGTCTGTGACATGTACAGAAACATCTGAGTAAGAGAGATACTTAATAAGAGTATCTCAGAGTTTTAAACAAATTTTCTTTCATAGAAACTCCCACTTGAAGAAAATAGTTATTTCCTAACAAAGGTCTGTCTAGTCAAGGCTGTGGTTTTTCCAGTAGTCATGTATGGATGCAAGATTTGGACTATAAAGAAAGCTGAGCGCAGAAGAACTGATGCTTTTGAACTGTGGTGTTGGAGAAGACTCTTGAGAGTCCCTTGGACTGCAAGGAGATCCAACCAGTTCATCCTAAAGATCAGTCCTGGATGTTCTTTGGAAGGACCGATGTTGAAGCTGAAACTCCAATATTTGGTCACCTCATGCGAAGAACTGACTCACTGGAAAGAGCCTGATGCTGGGAAAGACTGGGGGCAGGAGAAGAAGGGGACGACAGAGGATGAGATGGTTGGATGGCATCACTGACTCAATGAACATGGGTTTGGGTGGACTCCAGGAGTTGGTGATGGACAGGGAGGCCTGGCATGCTGTGGTTCATGGGGTCGTAGAGAGTTGGACACGACTGAGCAACTGAACTGAACTGAACAAAAGTTTTAGATTTTAAAAACAAAAAGAAGAGGGGAAATTTTACCTGGGGCCAGGGTATAAAAGAAAAATCAAAACAGCAAAAATGAGGTCAATATATTAAACAGGATAGTGTCAGCAACATTCACAATAATGTCAAACAAAGTCTTCACCTCAGATTTTAAAAAGAAAACAGACAATAAATGAAAATAACTGCTGCGCAAAGCCTGGAGAAACTACTACTTTGGTTTAGTAGGAGGCTTATCCATCTTTGAAGAGTGTTTACTCAACATAAAAGGTCTGGCTTATGTTTCAGAAGTCAATCAAGTATTACGCTGTGAAGAAATAATGTTCTCAAGTTCAGAACTATTCAACCCAGTTTAGGTTTCAGCTAATTTTCAAAGATATTTTCCTTTAACAAATAGGAAACAGATGATCTTTAGTAAAGGAGAAGAAAATTAGAGTAGGGGGTGATCTTGCTACGCTGTCACAATTTTGGCTTTGTGATGTGATATTTGTGATATATCAAGTCTCTTTTAACATGAGAAGTTGGTAAAAACACAATTCCTCAATCTCATAAAATGAAGATATTTTTTCACTCATCAAAATTACGTGCCTGGGGACACATTCATGGGCAGAGTAAACAGGGTTTCCACATGTGAGAAGGGGAAAGGTAGGCGTTTCAGAGTTGAGCCAGAATAGGAAGCGTGTCCCCATGTAGTGGCAACCAGGTGTGATCTGTCAAGAGCCCAAGCAGAAGGGCACTGGGTGTCAGTGTCCACGTGGAAGGGGGAGCCCGGCAGGGTGAGGCATGCGTGTGTGCAAGTGAGGAAGTGGTGGTCGGGATGGAGAACAGGTTGCACACAGGAGGGCTGATCAAATAAGTAAATGTACTAAAGATAATGGAAGTCAGGCTTCTCACAGGGGTTATCAGCATGTAAAGAGAGAAACTAAAATTAATCTCATGGTGCTAGACTGGAATTGGAGTTATTGGTACAAACATACAGCTTTTGACAGATACAGAAATAGATATATATCAATGCATACATACTCCTTAGCTCTAGTCACTTAGAGGAAGTATATAACAAGTGCCCAAACTTTAGTCTTAAAAGATCAGTTCCTATTAAAAGGAACCAAGGATTGATCCTTGGAGAAATGGCTAGTTCCAGGACTGAAGTAAGGACAGTGTAAGATTATGCTGTGTCAGAATGTAAGGATGGAGACATGTTAAAAGGACACAAAGCCAGCTTAAATGGGATCCTGGTGGTCAAGTCAAGGACAACTGGAGCATCAAAACAAATAATGATAATTAAACATTATAACCCATTGAATACAATAGGAAATTATGTGTCTATACGTAAATTATATGTCTATACTCCTAAGAAGGTCATGTTGCATTTAGTCTTCACGCCTCCTTCAGTGTTCAGTCTTTTCTTGGCTTTCATGACTGTGGCACTTTTAAAAATTAAAGGCCAGTTATTTTGTAGCATTTCCCTAAATTAAGGTTTGTTTGATGTTTTCTTACGATCAGATTTAGATTATGTGCTCTTGGCATCAGTATCACAGAGGTGACAGTACATCTGTTGACTAACACGCGATTTCACTTTGCCCCAAGGTTGGTGATATAACCTTGATTACGTAATTATGGTGCTGCTCCTAGGCTTCTCCACTGTGAAGTTACTCATTTTGTAATTAGTAGGTTTTTTTTTTTTTTGGAGAGGTATTTTAAAACTGTAAATATCCTGTTTCCGATTTGTTGTTGTTGTTCATTCGTTCAGTGGTATCCAACTTTTTGCAACCCCATGGACTGAGCATGCCAGGCTTCCCTGTTCTTTACCATCTCCCAGAGTTTGCTCAAACTCATGTCCATTGAGTTGATGCTGCCATCCAACCATTTCATCCTCTGCTATTCCCTTCTCCTCCCGCCCTCAATCTTTCCCAGCATCAGGATCTTTTCTGGTGAGTTGGCTCTTCACAGCAGGTGGCCAAAATACTGGAGCTTCAGTTTCAGCAACAGTCCTTTCAATGAATATTCAGGGTTGATTTTCTTTAGGGTTGATGGGGTTTGATCCTTCTCAAGAAGGAACTGTATTCACAACTTTTAAACTTTTGCCTGTTTTGAAATAATACTTAAAAAAAAACCCAACCCTACACATAGACACACACATAGATGGGAGATGAAGCAGCTGTGACCACTGTGCATAAATAATATAAAAACAATTAAGTTGTTAAAGCTAGGTCTCAATCACCAGGCTGCTGCTATGACTCAGGGATCCAAGGGCACTTTGCTGCTATGTTCAGTTTATTCACACACTCCTGTTATGCTGCCATTGTGACTAAACCTCAACAGCATAGTCAACTACATATGATAGATTAAAACACACCAAAGTGCATAATGGTCACAATTTTATAGATTCTTATGTAATTCAGGAAATTTGGTATATTGTCATAATTTTGCCTTTGTGATATTTGTGATATATTCAGTCACTTAATATGACATGTTGGTAAAAATATGATTCATCGACTGCATTAGTAAAGAAATACAGAAGTGAAGAGATCTTTCTACTCTTCAAAATCAGAAAAATTAAAAAACAAAATTGAGAGCTAATTTTTCAGTCTTCCTAACAATTAAAGAAATGCTTATTAGGATAACCTATTTTATACCTATCATAATGATAAAACATAAAAACACTTAAACATTCTGGGTTGCTGAGGAAATCAGTACTACTTAAACTGGCCATGTGTTTTGAGTTGGTAACTGGTAGTAACTCTGAAAACTTAAGACTTACATATCCTTTAATTGAGCAATTCTATCTCTAGAATGCTCTTAAAATTATCTGTGTATGTGCACAAAAGTTTATGCAAAAATAAGTTCACTGACAGCAACACTGAGGAATAAAGGAATACCAGAAACTATGAATACCTAATTAATGAAATCATGAGGCAGTGTTGAGGGGGAGACTTTCAAGTTTATCTACAGTTAGTTACATATTACTAAAGATTACTTAAGCCTTTAGTTCAATAAAGAAGTAATGAATCACATAATTTACAGAGGAAATATGCAATTCCTTATTATTAAAAACAAAGAAAATAAAAAAAATACTCTTTGCACTGTTTTACACTTTCTAATCAGTTTCTATACATCTTATCCAAACCTTACAGCATACTATGATCAGAAGGGCAGGTAAGATGGCATCTCCAACCGTGACAAGTGAAGTGCAGGAAGGCCAACCAGCCTCGCAGGTGACACAGCTTATTTCCTAAGTATTAAGAGCTTAGACCCAGACTTCCCTGGTGGCTCAGATGGTAAAGAATCTGCCTGCAATGTAGGAGACCTGGGTTCAATCCCTGGGTTGGGAAGATCCCCTGGAGAAAGAAATGGGAACCCACTCCAGTATTCTTGCTTGGAGAATTCCATGGAAAAAGGAGCCTGGTGGGCTATAGTCCACGGGGTCGCAAAGAGTCTGACATGACTGAGCGACTAACACACACACACACAGCTTAGACCTAAGCCAACTCCAAATCTTAATTGTACCTTTTCCCATATTCAATCCTTGATTAAAGAGTTTATAACTTCACACTAAAGAATGGGTATCCCTTTAAAGGCTTTTGTCCGTCTGTATAAAAATTAATAACTAAATGAAAATGTAACTGGTTTCAGTTGTTCCTGGGAAAACTAAAGTTTTCTTGATTTCAAGGATGATCTTAGGAGGATTAATCTTTTATTATGAAGAAGAAAACTACTGAACCAATAGAAATGAGCTCCTAGAAGATGGCAGAGAACATTCCCACCCTCAAAGATCCTTCCTTTTTAGGGAATTACACAAAAAGAACACATATATTCTTTTGTGTCATTGATTACCAGTCCTCCGAACACAGACAGGACATACCATCAGGAAACTGGTCAGCATCATCATCAAACATGGCTTCCTTGAGGGCAGACTTGTTGAAGGGACTGATGCTATCTGAATAGTTATATGGATTATAGTCTCGGGAGCGTGGAGAGGAGTGAGCAGGCACTGAATGGAGCAGTGAAGCCTTATTATCAAGGGCTGTTTGGCTTGAGTCAGTAGCATCACCTCCTGCTCTTGGGTCAGACATCCCAGGACCGCCACACATCTATTAATGGGAAGAGGAAGGCACAGCAAATTAAATCATTTCAAATATCTGTTTGAAAGTCCAAAAAGGTATTTCCCTACCGCTTGAAAGGCTATTTTGAAAAGATAACAAAAACCAGCTGAAAAAAATTAAGTCATGGAAATCCACGTGATGATGAGCTAAAACTTATATTCAGAAAGTCCAAGTTTACTAGAAAAGATGTAAAGAAACCATAGCCATAAGGGCAAATAAGAATCATGAAAGAACACTGTCTCTAATGATTCCTACAGTTTCCTTATCAAGGGCGGGATCAAATATATACAATGTGATTAGCAAGTTTCTCTATGCCAGTAAAAGATACAAAACAACTTTCATTAGAAACACAGAACTAAAAGCTCCCAGATTTCATTATTAAATGTAAAGTCTACAATGACAATATGTTAATAAAGTATAAGAAAACTGAATTTAAAAAGGCCTACTTAAGGAACAAGAGGCCACATAGAACAGCATGACTTTTGGAACGCTGCATGATGGAGTTTGGGCGCATTAACATAACTTATCAAAATACCAATTACCACCATCAATACCACCATTACCACCATACAGTGAGCAACCACGTGCTATGCCAGTAGCAAGGTGTTCTACAAACATTCTTTAAATATTTACTGTACACATATTCCATGCCAGGCATCATTACTGGCATTGAGAATATATTAGTTAACAAATGAGAGAATGCCGTCTATCCTCATGAAGCTGACATTCTAGTTGAGGGACAGAGACATTAGAAAATGTCATGAGTGAGTTATGTATGTGGTACAGTAGGAGGTGAATCTCCTATGGCAGGCAAGGGCAGTATTAAAGGGATCTGAGTGCCAAGGCTGCAGGTGAGTCAGTGTGGTTAGAGTAAGTTTCACTGGGAAGCCATTGCAGCAAAGATCTGGAGGAAACGAGGAAACTGGCCACGGCTATCTGGAGTAAGAATGTTTAAGGCAGAGGGGGCAGCCAAGACAAAGGCACTGAGGCAAAAAGCATGCCCTGTACATTCAAGGAATAGCGAGGAGGCAAGTGGCTAGAGCAGAAAAGAGTAGTAGGGGACGAGGTTGGAGAGGTAACAAGGGAAAAAATTCTACTGGGTAGACTGCGGCTTGTATTTGAAGACAGACTAAGCAGATTTCCTGATGGACTGAGTAGGGAGGATGAGACACAGAGACAAGATGAGGACAACTGTGTGTCCAAGGTTTTTGGCTGAGCAACTAGCATTGTATCAACTGAGACAGAAAAGAACAGTTTGGGGGAAAGATCTGGAGTTCAAACAGGAAGCTAGATGTATGAATCTGGAACTCAGAAGAGGTCTGGGTTGGATGGAATCACATGATTTATTATACGCATAATAATTTTTTAAGGTATGCAGTAACATCCCTATTTTCCTTAGGCAGACATGAGGTTTACAAATGATAATCTGACTAGCGAGTAAATGGCAAACTCACTCTTGCCAGAATCCACTACTTGGCACTGCCCCTGCTACTCTAGGAGGGAAGTCTCAATCATGCAGTGATGCCTCCTTACCTCTTACTGCTACCACACTCAACTTGTGAGGCAGGGAACCTCAAATACGAGTAGGAAGCAGGGTTTTGGCATTCAGTTTTCTGGCCCATCTGCCATGTAGGCATGGGGAGAAAAACCATAGCAGGAAAGAAGTCAGGAGGCAGAGAAGGGGGCCCTTTAGAGACCTGCTAAAGTACTGCAGTGTTCTACAACTGTGCAAACACTGAGAAACCACAGATTCCACAGGAAATGGTGGGACAGCTTGTTCTTAGAAAAGTCTAAGATGTCAGAGAAAAGTCGAAGTAGAGTAGAAATATCAACAGCTCTTTATATAGTGGCAGAAATAACAAACTGAACAATAATATTCACAAATGTTAGAAAGATGAGTCATAACATTCTTAACTGGAACCACACAAACTGATGAAAATATCACCACACTGAACAGGAATTTTCAAAAAGTCTAAACACTTTATTTTGTCCTACAAGAGCCATGGGATCTGGCCGATGTTCTGGTCCTCCGCTCTTTCATAACGCACGTGCTTTCGTAACTACACGGGCTTTCGTCCTGGTTCTCAGCTGGACAAAGCCTGCTCCCATCTAAGTGTCTCTGTGCCTGCTATTTCCTTAATGGAATTCTCCTCTCCTAGATCTTATAAGGCTCTATTTGGGTCTCAATGCAAATGTCATCTTTCCTACAGCACTAATCTCTATCTAAAACTCCACAAGGAACTTGAGAGCAGCATCTATGCCTTGTAAATCTAAGACTTAGAACAGAGCCTGGAGCAAGGTAGGTACTCAGTAAATACTGAGTAATTGACTCCTGGAAGTTTATATCTGAAAGTGACAGAAAGCAAAGTTTAAAAACAAAATTAAAAACTCTTAATGAAAACATGTAGAATGTAAGAATATTCAAATACTCACTGAATCGCCATCATCTTTTTTAGAATCTCTTTTCAATGGTTCATTCATATCTTCTTGACTACGGAAGCTGAAATTCTGAATTGCTTCAGTGACACCTCTAAGAGAGCTATAAATATCTTCAGAGTTCATATTTTCTGTGTCATAATCAAAAGCACTATGAAAAAGATAACAATTAATTTTTGTTTCTGTGTAGTTTTAAAATACGAATACATCTGAGGAAATGGCACAGGATGTTTATAAACACAGAGTTAGAGAATGTGTATGTTCTAAAGCATAATTAGCAAAACAAAACCTGACAGGTATAAATGGCTAAAGAGCATGTTCCCCTGTTTGCTCACCAAGGGCAGTTTATAGTGACTCTATAAGGCACAGCCCTTGACAACTGGTTTTTCTTTTCACCTTAAGAACTTTTTTTTACATTTTTAAATAGCTGAGAAAAAAATCAAAACATATTTTGTGACACATGCAAATTATATAAAACTCAAATTATGTGTGTGCGTGCTCAGTTGTCTCCAACTCTTTGTGACTCCATGGACTGTAGCTCGCCAGGCTCCTCTGTCCATGGAATTTTCCAGACAAGAATTCTGGAGTGAATTGCCATTTCCTCCTCCAGGGGATCTTCCAGAAATTATTTTGGAACATAGCAATGCTGATTTATTTAGCTATTGTCTATGGCTATTTCACACTACAACAGCAGAGTTGAATAGACCTGACAATGACTACCCTGCCTGCAAAGTCTAAAATATTTACCATATGACTCTTTACAGAGTCTGCTAACCCCAGTGGGTACTGCTGGAAGAGGAGACGAATACATTTTACACAAATATGTAAGACGATTGAGAATTTTTAACATAGAATATAAGTGTTACTGATATGAATTCTTTTTTTTGGCCACATCATGAGGCATGCAGAATCTTACTTCCCTGACCCCAGGGATGGAACCAGTGCCCCTGCAGTGGAAACAGAGCCCTAAGCACTTGACTGCCAGGGAAGTCCTACTGAAATATGAGTTCTATAATCAGATTCTAAAATTCAACTCCACCTGGAATTTAGCCATCATAATTATCACATATGCATAGGCATGAAAAAAATAGGATGGTAAGTTTGCAATATGTTTTACAATATAATAAAACATCTTATATAACTGTAATGAATATGATGAAGAATATGCTATATGGCTAATAACAAAAATCAAGCTGATAAGAACAATAATGGCTACTAAGCCATTTTTTTAAAGACCAGGAGAAGGGATAAAAATGTTAATCCATTAATGAGTTAATTAATAACTTCTTCTGAAATATAGCTAACGTGGGATTTGCTCAAGTGTGTGAACATTTCACAATTTCACAATTGATCTCATGAAGGATCAATCTCAAGATCATATTTTTTTCCTAAGAAGTATACATATTGCCATTTTATATTTAACCCTTCCCTATGTTTTTATTTTTACATTTTTTTGTCTATAAACTTAATTTTTTTTTCTATTTTTAACAGGTGGTTGGCCAATATTAGATCTAAAATTTTCATTATAACTTGAACTCATCGTTTATATCAACTATTATAACTGAAAGACACAACTGGAAATAAATGGATTTATACAGCTTATCTGAGAAACAGTAACTATGTTATTTAATGTTTAATTACTGCTTGCTTTTTTCCAAAAGCTGTGTCCATAAGTTTTCCTGTCACTTACAAAAAAAAGAATTCCATATCCTGTATATTATTATCATCTAAAGGGTTCATTTTGGAATAAACCTAACATTGTTTTAATTTGCTAAGTTTCTATGTGTCCAAGACATTTTAGTTAAGTAGTAATCAACTGGATTTATATTAATATCAGTTTTTCTAAGAATGGGAATCTGCAAATACAAACCATGATGGTAAACAATCCTTTTATTACCTTGGAGATAAAGTATTCTGTGATGTATTGGTAGGAGAAGTAAGAGGACTGGACCAGTTGGCTGGTGACCGTGGTGTTGGTCTTGTCAAAGGACTTCCCATGGAACCCTGATGGACAAGAATCAAATAAACATTAACATATGACAGGCTCTTAGGGAAGCCATACAGTCAACATGTTGAACACATGAAAGAGCCAGATTTATATTAAGAGGTCATTATTTTATGTATTTTAAAAAATTAAAAAAAGTTTTTTGTAAGAACATTGGTGGTTAAAAAAAAAAAAAAGTTTTTTGTGTAGTGAGACACGTGGGATCTTAACTCCCCAACCAGGATCAAACCCATGCCCCTGCACTGGAAGCACAGAATCTAAACTGATGGACCACCAGGGAAGTTCCCAGGTCATTATTTTACTGTTCTCTTTTTTTTAAATTTATTATTAAAATTCATTTAGCTGCGCTGGGCCTTAATTGTGGCATGCAGACTCAAGTTCCTCCATGCATGTGGGATCCCAGGTTCCCTGACCAGGGATTGAATCCATGTTCCCTGCACTGCAAGGCAGATTATTAACCACTGGACCACCAAGGAAGTCCCGCTAGGTCATTATTTTAAAATATTCATGTACTTATCTCTAGTTTCTGTGGGGAAAAACTTTCTTCCCATTCAGCAATCTAGCTCTTTAAGTTTTTTGTTGTTGTTGTTATCCTCAGCTATTCCTTCTCCTAAATATTACCACAACAACCTTTTTTCCTCAATAATTAAACAAGATTCCAAATTAACAATCTTAAATTAGCTCCCTGCCCTAAGCCAATTCCTTCCTCTGATCATTCAGTTCAGTTCAGTCGCTCAGTCGTGTCCGACTCCCTGTTACCCCACGAATCACAGCATGCCAGGCCTCCCTGTCCATCACCAACTCCCGGAGTTCACTCAGACTCACGTCCATCGAGTCAGTGATGCCATCCAGCCATCTCATCCTCTGTTGTCCCCTTCTCCTCCTGCCCCCAATCCCTCCCAGCATCAGAGTCTTTTTCAACGAGTCAACACTTCGCATGAGGTGGCCCAAGTACTGGAGTTTCAGCTTCAGCATCAGTCCTTCCAATGAACACCCAGGACTGATCTCCTTTAGGATGGACTGGTTGGATCTCCTTGCAGTCCAAGGGACTCTCAAGAGTCTTCTCCAACACCACAGTTCAAAAGCATCAATTCTTCGGCACTCAGCTTTCTTCACAGTCCAACTCTCACATCCATACACGACCACAAGAAAAACCACAGCCTTAACTAGACAGACCTTTGTTGGCAAAGTAATATCTCTGCTTTTGAATATGCTATCTTTGTTGGTCATAACTTTTCTTCCAAGGAGTAAGCGTCTTTTAATTTCATGGCTGCAATCACCATCTGCAGTGATTTTGGAGCCCCCAAAAAGAAAGTCTGACACTGTTTCCACTGTTTCCCCATCTGTTTCCCATGAAGTGATGGGACCAGATGCCATGATCTTCGTTTTCTGAATGTTGAGCTTTAAGTCAACCTTTTCACTCTCCTCTTTCACTTTCATTCAAGAGGCTTTTTAGTTCCTCTTTACTTTCTGCCATAAGGGTGGGGTCATCTGCATATCTGAGATGATTGATATTTCTCCTGGCAATCTTGATTCCAGCTTGTGCTTCTTCCAGCCCAGAGTTTCTCATGATGTACTCTGCATAGAAGTTAAATAAGCAGGGTGACAATATACAGCCTTGACGTACTCCTTTTCCTATTTGGAACCAGTCTGTTTTTCCATGTCCAGTTCTAACTGTTGCTTCCTGACTTGCATATAGGTTTCTCAAGAGGCAGGTCAGGTGGTCTGGTATTCCCATCTCTTCCAGAATTGTCCACAGTTTATTGTGATCCACACAGTCAAAGGCTTTGGCATAGTCAATAAAGCAGAAATAGATGTTTTTCTGGAACTCTCTTGCTTTTTCAATGATCAGTGGATGTTGGCAATTTGATCTCTGGTTCCTCTGCCTTTTCTAAAACCAGCTTGAACAACTGGAAGTTCACCTCCAATCATTACAATCACTTAAATTTTGTTCCTCCTTCAGTTTGATTTACAAATGATTTTTACAAAGACATCAAAGAAGTAAAATCTGGTTATATTAGCAATTTGCCTATCTCTTAAGATAATAATAAAACAATATCTTCTCCTTTTATGTTTTTAATTTTTAGTTTTTGTCCCATGTAGCTTGTGGGATCTTAGTTTCCTGAGCAGAGAGTCAACCCACGGCCCTGGCAATGGAAGTGCAGAATCCCAGCCACTGCACCACCAGGGAATTCCCCCTTTCCATTTAAAAAAGTAATTGACTTTGGCCCCAAGAAATGGTTCTCACATTGTTTTCCCCTTACACTTTACCTTACTCCTGACATAAGTGCATCTGCGTTCTCCTTTATGCATTATCAAAGGTATTGTCCTCTTTGTCTTTTTAAAACCCAAGTTCAATTCTTTGGCATATTATGCAAATAGTTCAATCCCATTTAGATATAACACTAACACTTCATTTACTCAGATCTTACTTCTCCAAAACAAACTCTTGTATTATTCAAGCACCTATAGACTGACAAGCCTGTAATTATTAAATGTGAACACATCCTTTAAAGCACTACCCTCCTTGGGCCTGTTATTCCTGGAATAAGTCATCCTTTCTGGTCCTCCAATAAAGACTGGTTCATCTAAAGAGCATGTTCTAATTCTCATGGCTTGCACTGATCTAAGTTCTCATCTAAGTTCTGCTATATTTCACTTTCCTTGTTCATACCGTGGTAATCATTCACCACCACCCTAATGCACCCCAAATAATAATAGAACAATTATAGGCCTAAGGACTATTCTTTCCAGGACAATATTTATTTCTGCTCAGGAAATGCTGCCTAATGCAGATGCAAAAATTACATATTAGGATCAAAGTTTACTTCACGCAAAAAAGCAAGCAATTACTGTTGTTAACCATCCATCACATTAAACAATGACCAAAAAAAATAAAACAAGTGAAAAAAGACCTGGGTTCCATTGCCAGTGTTTCGAAGGTGATTATGAAGAAGTTTGGTAGCACCATCCTGAAAAGTTTTTGGTAAAGCTCCTAATAACATTGTAAACTCTGGGGTATTGAGTTCAAATAAGGAAATCAGGACTGACTGCGCTGCCTAGAAAACAAAGACATATAAGAAGCAGATGAATATATTTTGGTTACCCAAAGGAGATCATTTTCTTCATTCAACATTTCTGTTCAATAGTGCCAGACCACCTTTCCTAGGGAAAAAGATGTTCCTACATGCTTTCATATTTCTTTGCTGAAGCAATAAAAAACATTTTTTTGACTTACCATTTGTTTTTTGAAAGTAAGACAGGATTATGAAAAGTATAACAAATATGGCCTACCAAGGGCAATGGTCTTGGCACCCTTGGTGAAAATCAATTGGCCACAGACATGGGTTTCCTTCTGGACTCTCAATTCTATCCCATTGCTCTTTATGTCTATCCTTAACCCAGTACCACACTGCCTTGATTACCATTACTTTATATTAGGTTTTGAAGTCAGCAAGTGTAAAGTCCTCATACTTTTTTTCTCCCCAAGGGTGTTCTGGCTATTATGGGGCCCCAGGAATTCCATTACAAATTGTGCAATCAGCTTCTCAATTTCTATAAAGCCAGCTAGGATATGGTAGGGATTACACTGAATTTATAGATCACTCTGGGGAATACTGACATCTTAATATATTAAGTCTTCTGATCCAAGAAGACCTGATCTTCTCATCTAAGGACATGGGATGATTTTCCATCCTAAATTTCTTTCAATATTGTTTTATAGTTTCTACTATAAACTCTGTGCTTCCTTTGTTAAATGTATCGCTTTTTAATCTTCTTAGTGCTATTTTAACTGGAATTGTTATCTTAATTTCATTTTTGGATTGTTCAAGTGTTTAGAATACAACCGATATTTGTATATTAATTTTGCACCCTGCAATCCTGCTGAATGGGTTTATTAGTTCTAATAATATTTTAGTGATTCTAAAGGATTTTCTATACATAAAATTATATCATTTGCGAATAGAAATAGTTTTTCTTTCCTTCTTTTTTGTCTCTTTCATTTTCTTTCTCATCTTTTTTTTTTGGTTTTGCTTTTTCCAGCTTAACTGTCCTGGCTAGAACCCTACTACAGTGTTGAAGAGAAATGGTGAGAACAGACATCTATCTCTTGTTCCTGATTTTACAGAGAAAGCATCCAATCTTTCACCATTAAGTAGCTATGGATATTTGGAGGTGCCCGGTATTGGGCTTAGAGAGTTCCCTTCCCTTGTTAGTTTGCTTGCTATTTAGTCTTGGTCATGAAAGATGTCAGATCTTGCCAGATGCCTTTTCTGATGAGATAATCATGTGGCTTTTGTCTTTTTAGTAGTCATATGGAGTACTATAATAGACTTTTAGATGTTAACTCAACCTTGCATTCCTGTGATAAATTCCACTTGGTCTTGGTATGTAAGTCTCTTTTTATGTTACAGAATTTGGTTTGCCAGTATTTTGTTGAGGATTAAAAGAGTCCATATTTGTAAGAGATACTGATCTGTAATTTTCTTTTTGTGTGTGATGTCTTGGTCTGGGTTTGTTACCAAGATAAAACTGCCCTCATAGAATGAGTTGGAAAGTGTTCCTACCTCTTATGGATTTTAAAGAAGAGTTTGAGAAGAACTGCTATTAATGTTTGGTAAAACTCATCAGTTAAACCATCTGAACCTGGCTTTTCTTTGTTGGTTTTCTGATTACTAAATTAATCTCTTAACTGTTCTATTGACTTTTCCAGTTAGTTTTGTTAGTTTGTGTCTATCTAGGGATTTGTCCTTTTCCTTCAAGTTTACTACTTCCTGGCATACAATACTGTAGCATTCCTTTATAATCATCTTTATTTCTGTAAGGCTAGTAATAAAATTCTCTTTTCGTTTCTAAACCTAGTAATTTCAGCCTTCTTCTTTTTTCTATCAAGCTACAAGTTTGTCAATTTTGTTGATCTTTTAAAAAAAACACAATTTTTGGTTTCACTAATTTTCTCTATCACTTTTCTACTCTGTATTTTATTAATTTATGCTTAATCTTTTTTGTTTGTTTGTTTGCCCTGATTTTTAAAATTGAAGTACTCTTTTTGCTATACAATATAAGTTACAGGTGTATACTATAGTGACTCATACATTATAACTCATTTATACTTATTATTTCCCTTGTACAATATGTCATTGTGACTGGTTTTATATTTAAATGCTTGTACTTCATCATTCTCCACTCCCATATTATCCCTCTCCTGCTGGTAACCACTAGATTGTTCTCTGTATCTGTGAATAGGGTTCTTTCTTATTATACTCACTAGTTTGTTTAATTTTTTAGATTTCACACATAAGTGACATCATACAGTATTTGTCATTGTCTGATTTATTTCACTTAGCATAAAGTTCAACCATGTTGCTGCAAATGGCAAAACTGTGCTCATTTTTACAGCTTAGTAGTATTCCATGGTGTGTGTGTGTGTGTGTGTGTGTACCACCTCTTTATCCTTTCATCTGTGGATGGACACACGTTGCTACCATCCAGATCTTGGCAACTGTAAATAATGGTGCTATGAACATCATTGGTGTGTGTGTATCTTTTCAAATGAATGTTCTTGCCTTTTTTTTTTTTTTTTTTTTAAAGATATATACCCAGGAATGAAATTCCTGGGTAATATGGTAGTTCTATTTTTAGTTCTTTGAAACTAAGGACCTGTTTTCACAGTGACTGCACCAATTTACATTTCCAACACCAGTGAATGAGGGTTCCCTTTTCTCCACATCCTTGCTAACACTTGTTATCTGTGTTCTTTCTGATGACAGCCATTCTGACCGGTGTAAGGTAATATCTCTTTGTAGTTTTGATTTGTATTCCCTTGATGATTAGTGATTTTCAGCATCTTTTTATGTGCCTGTTGGCCATCTGCATTTTCTCTTTGTAAAATAGTCTATTCAGTTTTTCTATTTTTCAATTAAGCTGTTTTTCTTTTTTTTGATGTTGAGTTGTACGAGTTGTTTATATATGCTGGATACTTATCCCTTAACAGTCATTTGCAAATATTTTCTCCCATATTCAATAGGCTGTCTTTTGTTTTGTTTATGGTTTTCTTTGCTCTGCAAAAGCTGTTAAGTTTAATTAGGTCCCATTTGTTTTTCTTTTATTTCCTTTGCTTTGGGAGATGGAACCAAAAAACACTACTGCGATTTATGTCAGAGAGTGTTCTGCCTATGTTTTCCTCTAGGATACTAACAGTATTCAGTCTTACATTTAAGTCTTTAATCCATTTTGAGTCTATTTTTGTATACGGTGTTAGAGAATGTTCTAATTTCATTCTTTTACATGTAGCTGTCCAGTTTTCCCAGCACCAGTTATTGAAGAGATTATTTTTTTCCTCATTGTATATTCCTGGTTGCTTTATCATAGGT
This sequence comes from Bubalus kerabau, assembly GCF_029407905.1. Classification (NCBI taxonomy): domain Eukaryota; kingdom Metazoa; phylum Chordata; class Mammalia; order Artiodactyla; family Bovidae; genus Bubalus; species Bubalus kerabau. The sequence continues at coordinate 9,518,752 of NC_073643.1, forward strand.
TAATTGGCCATTTGTGCATGGGTTTATTTCTGGGCTCTCAGAATTCTGTTCCATTGATCTGTGTGTCTGTTTCTGTGTCCATACCATATTGTTTTGATTACTCTGGTTCTGTCAGTAGAGCCAGATACAGGATGCAATAAACGAACGATTAGGGTTGAAGAGCAATCTCAGGAAGATGGTGAAGAGAACAGAGGGTCTAGAAAGGAACACCCCAGAAAAGAAAGAACCAGTGTTTTTGAGCATATGGAAAATCTCAGCCATGAGCATGTGGCAGAGATGTTGAACCTATTAACACTTAAAAAATATGTTGGGGGGAGAAACAGGACAATGAAAACCAAGGCAAATTATTAACACTAGGACAAATAAGGAGGGAGGCAGTAATTAACCACTTGGTGAAGGAATTAATACTTCCACAGTCAAAATTAACTCTTTTCTACTGATTACCAACAGCTGATTCATAAGTATTTTGAAGGTTATGGGGAAAGACATAGGCTAGGATACTGCAAAGTGAAATCTTCATTTACTAAGGCATACGGACAGATACACAATGACTGAATCTATCAACAGGTCAGTAAATAATGCCTAAAATTAATACATCAAGAAACAGTACAAACTCTTACTTGAAATACATAGGTAAATGCAAGGGAAAAACATTTTGAATGGCTGTAAGAGTAGAGGTTAGGAGACTGTGGCAAAGACAGCTGCTTTTGACTCTAACTTTGAAAATTATAGTCACATTAATTGGATAAAATTTAAAAGAGAGGATTTTTTTTTTTTTAAGGTCTTTATATCACCAGGTATGCTAACTGGTAACATCCTGAAAATATTAGCTTCCTTAACTGGCAATCTAAAATGACTGATGTGCTTTTCTAATTTATCTTCTGAATCTTAAACTAAAACATACCTTCCGAACATCAGAACTTTTGGGTTCTGTTGTCCAGGTGATGACCCGAGACACTGCCAGGCGAGTTTCACTGGAATTTACAAAATCTCCTGGATCCATCTGTTTGGCCAGAGTTTCTATGTATTTGAGGATAGCAACCTTCACCTATACAGGGATGCACAGAGAGAGGACAATCAGCTGGGCATCGTCAGGCAGTAAGAACACTTGAGAAATAGTTAGGTAATATTTTTTTTTTAACAAATACAAAATGAAAAAGCATCAACAGCAAAAGAAAAGTTATACATACAACCACCTACCTATCAGAGGTACAAGTATATGATAATGTGGCTTTTTTCCCACACATAGCAGAATTTATAAATTTTATTATCCATCTTTGAACAACTGCTGAAGACTCTCTTGATAAGATTAGACACTTCTCCTTTAGTCTGCCTTCAGAGCTTAGAGCACACTCTTGTCTAGATCTCCCCGAGAACCAGTCTTTATACATTGAAGGATAATTTGCCTCTTGGGGAAACGAACCAAAGGGTTTTGGAAATAAGGTGTTATACATCCAGTGGGTAATCAAGTGGATAATCAAAGTGGGCAATACAGGTTTTTGATAAATATACATTAAGGCTCCAATGAGACCAGGTTCCGTAATAGGTCCATCAACTGCTAGAACCACCTCTCAAAATAAATGTGACAAAAAAGCTTTACAGAAGGACCACTGGGGAAGAGACAATACTTATGTGCATAAAAGAAGTATAATATATGAGTTTTAAAAGTCTTGCTATTCTCCTAGAAATTCCTGATATGTGGGTGGCATGGTAGGTAGGACTGTGGTAGGATGCAGGCTTCAAAATCAGCAAGAGGTGGGGCAAAGCACACATGCCCTCTCTCAGATGCAGCCTTCTTTATCCTTAGAGAAAGCCATTATTAAATAATCTCCCCTTTCTCAGTATGGTAGGGTAGAAAAAGAGAACTACTGTTTTTAAAGTCATGTCTAACATTCTAGATTTCTAAACGATGATTCTCTAAGATGTTATCAGTGCACTTTAGAAATGGCACCTGGGAGACTGCACAGTCCTTGGATACAGCAGACTCTAAACACATACTAAATGCTGATCTGTAGACTTAGAAAAAGGAAGGTTTAAATGTATGATTAAAATAGCAACTTTGAAAAAATATTGTCAAAGATTAAGGTAATCAGGTATTCTGTACTCCTTCATCCCCTATTATTGATCTTATTATTGATCATTTCTCTCACTCAATCCAAATAAGGTCTCTGGGAAGTACTATGTCAAATTAATATATAGAAGTAATAAGTTAAACTTCTGACTCTTGAACATTTTCCCCTCTCTGTTTCCAGTTTAAAGAAGATAGAAAGCATCAACTTATTGTCTTCATTTCATAATACATGATTTTAAGAAGTAACTATAACTTAAAGAAATTTTTTTTTTTTTTTAAGTTAACCCATCACCATCCTGAGTAAATCATACAGTGAAGAGGGAAAGAGATGTATGGTTAATTTTGAGTAGCAGGTCCAACTAAATTGTGGCAACACATACATTCTGTATTTTTAAGCCATGTCACCTTCTATTGGTGAGGCCAGCTGAAAGAAAGCTAAAGTAAATCAAAGAATAAACATCAATGCATTTTGTTTTTTGAATATATTTATTTGCACTATGTGAGATTTAATTAGTACCATGTCTTGGCAATTTATAGAGGCATATAAAATTTCTAAAGAGTTTCATAGAATAGGTGTGTTTACTATACAAATAAGCAAAACAACCATAATACATATATAATCATTTGAAAATTTATATTTTGGAAGTATATTTCAAAAGGTTATAAACATAGTCTGCATTTTTAATAACATAAACATGCATTCTTCTTCAGAGAGGAAAAAACAATATAGTTGCTAAGGTGTGTATAATTCTAAACATATTTCTGAAACTCAGAAAAAAAAAAGTCAAAAAGTTCCATTTATTTAAAAAATATTACTCAAATAAAATCACTCTGTATGCCATCTTTGTCTTTTTTATTGCTTCCTTTTTGACATTTGGCTACATGACAGTCTGTGAGAAATATAAAATTTTATCTGAAAGATCCAGCACTTTTTAAATAAAGAATTTTGATAAATCTCATACTGAAGTTATTTAGTTATTTGTGTTTTTCTATAATCTGTTAAGTCTTTAAGTCTTAATCCTGTCAACCATCTCAAAGTTACTTTTATTTTCAGCATAACGTACAGCTCCAATAAAATTCCTTTTTGCTATCCTAAGACATCAATTTGTGGGTATCTTTCCCCTACAGTGACTTCCCCCTGCAGCTTTATGTATATATGTGTGTATAATATATAAAAACCATACATACGTCCATATAATAGATTATGATATATACATATATATATTTACATAGACTGTTTCTCTAAAAGTCATATACACATACATATTCCCTCATAAATACGAAGTAATATGAGGTAAATATTCTTTACCTCAGTCAGTAAAGAATCTGCCTGCAATGCAGGAGACCCAGGTTTGATCACTGGGTTGGGAAAATCCCCTGGAGAAGGAAATGGCAACCCACTCCAGTATTCTTGTCTGGGAAACCCCATGGTCAGAAGAGCCTGGCAGGCTATAGTTCATGGGGTTGCAGAGTTGGACGTGACTTAGGGACTAAACCATCGCAACATACATATGTGTATGTATATGTATGTATGACTTTCAGAGAAACAGTCTGTGATTCCAGTCTTCAGTATGACATTTCCTAATAGGGAAACTAGTTTTATACTTCCCATTGTCTTTCTCTTCAGGCCTTTAGCAACCCTTATTTTGAAAACTAATGATTCAGACCTCCATTTCTACTGGCCCATGTAACAACTCTATATGTTTTCAATACCATTTGAATACCTACCACCAGTACCTAAATCATAATTCTTTCCACAGTTTACAGTTCATCACGTATTATAAATATTAATGACAGAAAATTATAAGGAATACCTAGCACAATGGCTTGGACAAATAACAAGTTTAAACAATGTCTATCAATAATAGCAAGTAAATTATTCTCCTTCTGCAGGTCACTTTTAAAAATCAAAACAGATGGAACCTCTTTCACAAAGCAGCTCTGAGAAAATAACATATGTTGAGTACATGTCAACCCTGGTAAGAAACATAATTGTGACTTTAAGGCAAAATCATATTCAGAAACTAAAAAGGGAAATCAATCCAAGGCAATAATGCTTATAGAAACATTTCGTGCAGAACAGAGCAGAAAGTATAAGGCTTGTAAATGTACATATGCTTGTTATTTCCCTGACGTTAATCTCATTTAAGAAAACTCAATAAAACCATTTTTAGTAAAGAATTCAGGGTTACATATTTTCTTCTATGTTAAATAATTATTTGTAACAAAAAATTGGTATCTACCTAGTTTCCACATAAATTATTAGAAAATGTGTGCTAATAACAATTGAGAAAGCTAATCCCAAATCTAAAGCTTATGCACACATCAGAAATATCACATTGTAAGAAGAAAAAAAAAGCTACTGTTTCAATTAAGAAGAACTGGAGAACAGCTCTGAGATTAAACGTAAAAATTTTTGTTAATTGAAATACATAGGCAAAACTTATATTCTGCCCAAAATACCTATTCAAACTCCTAAACTTTGAAGAAAAAAAAAAAAGGACTGGGAAATCACAAACATAAAATGAGAAAAGACTTTATAGAGAGAGTTTACACAACAGCTTAGGGTTAGACGGCCATACTTGTGTTGCTTTCTAACTATGAGTCCCCAGTAAGCTTCTCCGGAAGATAATCTGGCACCGAATAACATTTGAAATCAAATCCGTGCATGCTTTAGAGGCTTATAATGGTTAGTAGTTGAATATATAGATGCATACAAACATTATCAGAAACACTGCAGAGTTTGTAAAGAGAGTTAAGAAAAGAAATAATGCAGATTAAAACAAAACCAATAAAACCTTGGAGCTCCAAAAAGAGTGAAGCTGGTCCCGAAGTGCTGGCTTGACTGTCTGAAAGTTTATAAAAACAAAATCCACTGATTGAACAGCTTCTCATGTGACAGAAATACAAACATTAACTTTATGAATAAAATACTTCAATTCCTTACAATGTCTTCAAAAGACCTCAAATTTTTACCTTCAAGCTTGGTGTTTGGGTCTGATCAACTGTAAATCTCATTAGAATATTGAACTGAAGATCATTTGGAAAAGATTCTCTGAAATACGGAAAGAACAAAGCAAAAAAAATAAAAATAAAATAAAAATTAAGTCAGCAAGTAGGCTTTTAGCAAACTTAACAGATTGTTTTTAATACCAAAACATAATGTCATTTAGAAAGCATGCATGAAGCATATCTGTATGTGGTATAGTCTATGTGGTAAAGAATACAATAAAAGCTACTCCCAGAAGAACCAGAACATTTGAATTTATACCCTGCAAGTATAAATTTAACCCCGTAAGCAACACTAGAGCAAATAATGATCTCTTGCCTCAGTTATAGATTTAATCAGAAAATGTGTTCAGGGAAAAGTTCAACAGTATCAGAGATGTTTCCATACCTAATATCTGAATTCTAGACTCACCTCAACTTAATAAATGGATATTTGAAATAAGTCACTTCAACAATCTACACAAGAAAGTAGAAATGTATCATTGGTTCAAAATCTTCTGAAAAAAGAATGCATAATAAAACATTCTTTTTAAATTTAGCAAATATTTTATCTTTATATTAGATTGAATAAAATCTTTTACTTTGCAGTTACATCTTAATTACAATAAATTACTTTCTTGAATTACTCAACCGATGTTAATGAAAATTTTTATAGATTAAATGTAATGTTTGAACTAAGAACCTATGTTGTATCAAATTATACCATGTAAATGGACATCATTAACAATTTTCAAATGGAGCTCATGAAATTTTGATGGTTTGAAAGGACTCAGAAATCTGAACTTTCAACACAAAAACTAAATTTTCTTAATTACTACTCAGTAAACTTGAAATATATGAAGAAAAATCTTACCTTGTAACATCAAGGGCTTTCTGAACTTTTGCTTGAACAGACCCAAGCAAATCAGCACCCATTTTTTTAAGTAGTTGCGTCAGCAGTACAAACAACCAATCTTGAAGATCGTCTTTGTGGACTTGTATGAAGTCCACTAGAGTCTCCAAAAACATGCTGAATACCTACAGTGGGTAAATGGGGGAAGGAGAAGAAAAAGGAGGAAATATTGACCTCTATGATCAATTCAAAACTGAAAGAGAAAGGAATACAGGAATCAGAGGCACAGCGATTGGCAGCCAAGCGGAAAAACAATCTCTCTCGCTTTTCATTGGACTCTGTGATACAAGAGTACATTTGAACTGTTATCCAACTTCTGCTGAAGTTCGACAATTAGCTATTCCATGCAGCATCACTTGGTAAAGAAACTTTGGCCATAATGGCTGGCACACCTAAGGCTGTCAATGATGCCATAGCTTAAACTGAAATTCATTTTATCTGAATTTAGGGCAAGAAACTACCCATAGTCTCACCAGTCCCCAGCTCTCTGAAGTGTCAAGTGAGTTAATCAGAGGAAGACTATGCTGACAGCTACCTTAATATATAAGATGATTTTTAACATAATGGGCTAATTGGAGACTTCTTAGTTTTCACAATGTTAGTGGTCACAAAATTCTTTGGTATAAGATGTATTATTTATTAAAACTGCCCCAAAAGTAATTTTAAATGATCTGTGTGCTCAGTTGCTCAGTCATGTCTGACTCTGCAACCCTATGGACTGTAGCCCTCCAGGCTCCTCTGTCCATGGGATGCTCTAGGCAAGGATACTGGAGTGCATTGCCATTTCCTCCTCCAGGGGATCATCCCAACTCAGGGACAGAATCCATGTCTCTTACGACTCCTGCATCAGGCAGGCGGGTTCTTTACCACTAGTGCCACCTGGGAAGCCTTAAATGACCTGGGATACCTGTGCCTAAAATAAATAAAATCAGGACACAAATCTACATCTACATTTTAATGATTTCTACAAAGAACCAGATGGCATGCTATTAGTCTCCATTTCTACCAAGGGGTTTTATACTTGTTTCCAATATTAATCTACTAGTTTTAAACTTCTTATAAGATTCAAGAAAAATTAAAGGGGAGGGAAGCTAAAATTCCTAAGTGATTCATCTCATTAAAAATACCTACAACACGTGACATACAATAAGGTTATATCTCATCAATAAATTCAGTATCATACTGGACAATTTATTTCTACATAAAGAGGGAAAAGTTCTTAAGATAATGTCAGCCATGTTGTGTTATGAGACAATTTATAATCCCAATGGATTATAAAATCTATGGTTTAAAAAAGTTAAGTCCAAAGTAAGTACGCTAATTTAAAATTAGGAGTTTTACTCTCAATATATATTTTATTTCTTGACTTTCCTTTATGTAGTTATACACGAATTCCTGTTTTTCTCTCATGTTAGAAATGAAGGACATTTTATCTATCAGAATTGTAACTAAGCTTTTTAACATCTGAATTTGAGTTAGAAAAAGATGTGCTTGTGTGTATGTGCTCAGTCATGTCTGATTCTTTGCAACCTCATGGAATGAATATAGCCCGCCAGGCCTGTATGTCTATGGAATTTTCCAGGTAAGAATACTGGAGTGGGTTGCCATTTCCTACTCAAGTGGATCTTTCTGATCCAGGGATCGAACCTGCATCTCTTGTATCTTCTGGACTGGCGGGCCGATTCTTTACCACTGTGCCACCTGGGAAGCCTTAGAAAAAATACACTTTGCTCAAGACACTATTTGTAAAAGCAGAAAGTATGACTACTTAAAATTTCTGTTACCTCTGATCTCAAGGTGGTAAGTACCTGTGCCTCAACACTGTTCTTAATCACAATGTGGATTCATTAACTCCAGTACTACCCTACCAGAACCACTTGGACCACAGCTTCACTGAATTGTCTCTGGGCCTGAGGAACGTCAATAGACCTACTCATAACAAATACATGTATCTAACCTAGTACTCACTCTGACTAGCAAATCCGTCCAGTGACGTCCTGGTGTTAGTCAGTACCTGCCTAGAAAGTCAAAACATTAAATATTCAGGAATTTTGTGAGGTGGTTGGTGGCTTGAAATCAGCCATTTGGGACTATTTACACCTCGGGAATTATAACAAACATGACAAATCAGGGCTTCCTGCTACTCCCCTAAGCCTGGTGTACCAGCACAACACTCTCTCATTCTCTGGTTCACTTTTCACTCTTACTGTTTCAACTGCTGCCTATTTTCCTTAAGATTCCAACTTTAAGCTTTCACTATACCAAAATCCATTTAGAAAATCAAAGGCATTAGAATGCCTAAGTCAACTCTCTCATTTTATCTGATTCTCAGAAAATTGAGAACTAGAAAATTAAGGGACTTACTTGCTCAAGGTTTCCACAGCTCATCAATGGCTAAATCACTTGGCTTTTAGTATTACTGGACTTCTTCATCTACTTGACTGCCATTCATGATAAAATTCTCCACTGACTTTCCCCTCACTTTGATTTCTTGTACAGCTATCCTTATAATAACTCTTTCTCCAAGGGAGAGCAAATTTTATTTCGAAGACTAGTCTTTCTACCTGTATTCTTGCTCTCGAAAGTATGGTCTCCTCTATCTTTCCTCTTCTATTCTCAACCTGAATTATTTGTTTACCGATGCAGAAGACACTGTCTCAAGAATTTCGCCTTCAATTTCCATCCTAATGCACCCATCAATTACCTTCCAATCAAGAAATGTCAAAGCTTTTTCAGGAGCTTAGTAGGCCTGGCCATTCCATAGTTTGACACTGTTTTTCCTCTTCTTATCTCCCTTTTTTCATTGTTACCAGGCATTTTCCTTTTGTATCCTGAATGTGGGGAGATCTCTGAGATCTTCATCCTGATTCTCTTTTCATCGAAATTATGACTTCCTTGACAGAGCCTCTCTGATCTAGCCTTCTAGGCCCCATAATAATCTCTATAATAGCTCTCACTTTAGGCCTTACTCAAATCTGTTGATCAGAACATCACTGTAGGCACCAGGCCTTTCTGACCTCAAGTCTGGATTTCTCTAACAGGCCAGAAAGCAGATATTCTAGGCTTTGCAGGCCATATGATGTGGGTCACACTCTTCAACTCTGTCATCATAGCATAGCCACAGACACTGTGCAGACAAGTGAACACAGTTCTGTTTCAATAAAACTTTATTTACAAAACAGCAGACCAACTCAGACTTCTTTCTGTCAGATGGTGACATCGCTCTTTCGACAGAAACAAAATTCTTTAATGTCCCTTCACTGTCTATAGAATAATGTCTCAAATGCTTAGACGAGGCTCTAACTCTTCAGACTGATGTTGGATGATTTGGCAACATAAAGTCTTCATCCCTAAACACGTATCACACACACTCCTGATTTCCTACCACACTCTCTAATCCCTCTGTTTACACAAAGTACGTGACTCCCTACAAAGCTTACCACTCAAGTCCCAGCCAAAGAGCCTCTTGAATATCTTTAGAAAATAGCCACTGTCCATCCCTGTTTGAAACTGGTACTTGGGCTACCTTTACAGTGTTCTTTAAATTTTTCTGTATTTATGTTATCTTCCTATCTGGAATATATAGCATTTGAGAACAATGGCTCTATTTTAGTCTTTTGTCACCAGTTAGAACCAAATCTAAAGTTATCAGAGCTTGAGAATGCAATTAAAAAGTTGTCTGATGAAATTGTAGGGAAAGTTGCCTTAAAAGTAAGAATTTTCTTTTAGTTGAGTAAAATTTACCTTGGTAACTAAACCCTTTTCTCAATGCAAGGGAAGATATGGATGATCTTCCTTTCACTACAGCCAAGGTTTTCTTTACTATGAACTTTCTGACATCTCCAACTTCTCTGGACTCAGGGTAGTCATTTGTAGGAGGCCCTTTCTTCTCATCCTGATATAATCCAAAGTTTATGTTCCTGTCAAGATCTGAACTGCCATTTTCTTCAGGAAGACATGTCTGAGTCTCCTAAGTAGAAATTTCTTTTGATTAGATAAAATGTGAGTATAGCTGAATAAAACTGTAAATGTGTACTAATAGTACTCTACATATAGAATTATACTATTATTTTTCAAAATGCTTATGCATATATATATATACACACATATATATATCTCCATCCAAAAATATACATTGGAAGTTTGCATAAAATTTCATGTGACTTTGTTCACTGACAGTGAACAAAGAGCTCACTGTCAGATAGATGTTGATATTCTCCCATTTCCTTATCTATGATTAAAGGAGAAAGAGAAAAGTGGATATACTAATAAAACATTGGGCTAGACATCTGATTTCAGAAGAGAAAGCTGAGATCACTGCTCCTTAAACTGCTCTGTTTCCTCTTATGGGACACCATTTACAGAACAGTACAAAGTGCATATGAGGAGGTTAGAACTCAATTTAAAAAAATTGACTGTGAAACTTGGGAAGTTTTTTTTTTAATAACCTTCAACAGACTCAATGTATAATCCTACATATTAGGATTGGGAAAAGAACTGTAATATTTGTGTTATTACAATTGAGGCAGCCTTGCTTATATCAGTTTGTGTGTCAGTCGCTCAGTCGTGTCCACTCTGTGTGACCCCATGGACTGTAGCCCTCCAGGCTCCCCTGACCATGGGACTCTCCAGGCAAGAATACAGGAGTGGGTTGCCATTCCCTTCTCCAGGGGATCTTCCCGACCCAGGAATCCAATCTGGGTCTCCTGCATTGCAGGCAGGTTCTTCACCACTGAGCCCCAGGGAAGCCCCCATGCCTTAGGTGTGCCAGTCATCAAATATAGAACAGAAGAACATAATCAAATTAGATTAATTAGTAGATTAAAAAGCACATCTCCAAACAGAATGACAGTTTGCGTAACTGCAGATAGCATTTCGTGGATTGCAAAGGTTCCAACACTGCATGAACTCTTTGGGAAAGAAAATAGAGAAAAAGGGTTAATTTCACAGTCATGCAGTAAAGTTAGGTTTCCAACAAATATTGAACCAACTTACTCTCTATTGAGAGTTCCAACACAGGGGACAGCATGCAAAAGGAAAAAAAGAAAAAAAAGAAAAACACACAAATTAGTCGCCATCAATGCCAAGTTCCTGTATGGAAGAAAAACACTTAGAAAATAAAAATGACAAATGTTTTCCAAAGTTTTATGACAAACTCAAAATGGTTTTTAACACAAGAGTTAAATGAATGGTATGTGAGAAGAATATGTGCTTTTCCTGTATTTCTCTCTCATTTTCTTGCCAAGAAAATTTACAAACAAAAAAAAGAGGAAAACTCCCTTATTTTCAGACCCTACTATCCTTGAGGTTCAACTTCTGGAAAGAATCTAAGACTAACAGACACCTGCCAACATTTCTGAACAGTGCCAACATTTGCTTCCAAAGCATAGTATCTAAGAATTTTTCGTTTATGTTTCCCCCCTCTTGAGAAGCAATGTATTCACAAGTTAAATTATTTCTGTGAAGGCCTGTAACAATTACTATTGTATGGAGGTAAAAAGATACTACAACTTTTAATTTTCCCCAGGTAAGATACATATTTGGTCTCTTGATTCTAAGACCTGTAGGCAGGCAGGACTACACAGACCATAATATGTCAAATCAAAGCATGTTCTTCAGTAAAGGTGGCTCTCCTCAAGTAGTTCCTTCTGAGTCTACTGTCAGAATCACAAGGGATAAACTTTCTGACACATCTTAGATTTGGAGGAAAAAGTGTGTCTAGAGCAATCAAAATAAAAATCTGCCTTGAATTCCTTAATTTTTCAAACTTATTTAAAAAAAATATGTAGCACTTATTGTGTTGTAAGGACTTTACATACATTAACTCATTTAATCATCACTGTAATCTTATTAACGCTATTTTACAGATTAAGAAACCAATGCACACACTACTAAAAAGTGATGGAGGGAGGATTTGAACCAAAGCAATCCAGCTCCACTACTCATATTTGTTATCACTGTGTGGTACTGTCTCTCAGGAAAATATTAAGAAGCTTTAAACTACACATTTGCAGCTTTATAATCTAAATTACTTTCACACAGATACCACGACTGAATCAGTAGTATCTGAAAGTTAAAAAAGTTTATCAAGTTATGGACATCAAATAATTTCAGCTTGTACACTGTAAATGCCAACCACATCACTCATGTCACAGAAAAAAAAAATCCAGCATCTATTTCAACTGTACTCAAAAAGAGCTCTTTTCCAGCCCTTCCTTTCTGGGATGTCTTTACTGTATAGTGGAGTTCACCTGATATTTCAGTTGGACTCAGATACTTACTAACACAAATAAGAGAAACGTTCTAGGGGTTGGAGGTGATCCTAGACGAAAGGAGATGGGGCTGCTGCTCACACCCTGGTTCTCTAAGTCTCCTATTTCTGTTGGGGACAGCAGGTGGTCTACTGCTACATTTCAGAGCTCTTAAAAGAGACTGAAATGTTGACTTCAACTTAAAAGGACACGGGAAAGTCCACCCAACCAACCTCATGACAGGAAGTGTCTCCGAAACCCTATGGACCATTCTGGGGGCAAGGCTTCAGATGGTTTCTGCCCTGTGAGCTCTCAGGATGGTTGAGGTTACACATAAGTGATTCCAATTCATGGTGGGAGCATATTTGAGGAAAGAAAGAGGAGTGACTTTGATGATCGGTTTCAAGGCTATGAGGAAAAGTGCAGGGCACATCTGGGGAAACGAACATAGTTTTCAGGCTGCGTTAAGAGTGAAAAGGGAATAACAAGCAAAAATGACAGGCTTTGTTTGAATATTTCTTGAGGGTAATGAGTAGTCACTGAAGAGTTTTAAGTCAAGAGAGAAGATTTACCTTTTAGAAAGATTATTCAAGGATGCAGAGTGCAAGAGAATTTAGGGACAGAAGGTGGGGAGGAGGTGCAGCAGGCTAAAGGCAATTGTGCCAGGAATGAGTAGTGAGAATGGAAATATTTAGAAGGTTGAATCAATTAGGACTGAGTAAATCTCTAGACTGATGCCCAATGAGGGGATGGTGGCTTCATCTAATGAGATAACATGACTCAAGAGGAAAAGTAGTTTTAAGGTTTAAGATGAGCCAAAGGCATGTAACTAGGTAAGTGAAGGAGAAAAATATGGGCTTGGAGTACCATTTGAGAGTCATCAGGATAAAGTGGGCGACAAGCTTCAAATAAGGTACATAGTGAAAAAGGAGGGCCTAGGGCAATGCTCTAAGCTACAGCAACATTAGTAAAACAAGCAGAGACAGGTGTCTGAAAAAGGAGGCTGTCTGCTGTGAGGAAGACCGGATCAGACACAACAGAACACCACCCTCTCCTCCTCTCCCACACCACATCCCCTAGTGTCAGAAAAGATAAACTGAATACACTTACAGCAAAGCTGAAAAATAAAAAGGGATGTCAAAGAGCAAGCTGAAATTTATGAAAACTTCCTGGAAGACCAAGCAGATGAGAATATATTAGCAAAAAAAGAGAGTACATGTTTATGTGGTTGCCAACAGCTTCAAGGTAAGACCTCCTGCCATTTCCACAGGAGAAAAGGTAGAAAGAATGGGCTTATGTGCAATTAACTTTGCTGGTTTGGAGGCAGGAAATGGAGTTTCTGTTGGATGGCATCTATTTTCTTGGTAAGCTAAGAGGCCAGGACAAATGCTCAGGGCATGAGATGAGAGGTCAACAGGGCTGGAGTTAAATTTAAGGAGAGACTATTTGACACAGTCTCTATGCAGGACAGAACAGAAAAGCAAGAGGTACAGGAAAGGCAGGACTGAGCTTTTAGACCAAAATCACAGATCAGAAATGGACAGCATATATAGCAATAAAGGTTGATTTAACCCACCAGGGACCGGTACACTGTTTCTGGTACCAGTCAACAGTCTTGACCTTCAAGCAGTGGCATGACCATGAGTAGAGGTTCTTGAACATGTTTTTATTTTGGTGTCAATGTGTCAATCATTAGAGTTGATTGTATACAACAGGGGTTGGGAAACCATAGTCTGCAAGCTAAGAATGGTTTTACATTTTAAAATAGCTTTTTTTTTTTTAATCAAAAGAAAAGGCTATTTAGTGACACATGATAATTTGATGAAAATTAATATTTCAATGTTCGTAAGTAAAGTTTTATGGACACCTAGCCGTGGTCACTTGTTTAGATACTGTCAAAAGATGCCTTTGTGCTATAATGGCAGAGCTGTAACAGAGATCATTATGGTCCACAAAGCTGAAAATATATACTGTCTGGCCCTTTATAGGGAGGGGGAAAGGAAAAACCAACTCTTGATAGACAGCAGTTGGGAAGCTAAAGCTAAAATTTTACTTGGAAGGAAAAGAAAGCATCAAGAACAGCTACTTAATTCAAATGACTGGAATATTAGTACTTTATAAAATTAAAAAGGAGGGATATCTACTACTTGAACAATATAAAGATATGCAAAAACTCAAATCAAACCCTGATATTTTTAAATCCCCACTGTATGGTGATATAGCCAGTTTATTCTTAATTAATTACATTACTGGCAGTCTCTGAAGGACAATCACCAAATAAAAGCTGAGCAAAACGAGTTAACAAAAATCTTCCCTTTATATCTGTATTCAGGGAAATAACCAAAAAAAACAAAACACAACAAAACAAAACAAAGCCAGATGGATCAATAAGAATTGTATGCTGTTATAAAACCCCACAGGAAAAAAACCAGAAAGTCTCCTTCCTGACACCTCTAGGGAGGATCGTGGCTGGTTCTCCATATTTACTAAGGGAGGCCAAACACCTGTTCTTCACCAACATCAAACTTGGCTTTCCTATTTGATCTTCAAGAGACTTTAATTTTAAAATTTACTTCATTTAAAAAAGTTTTTCTTCAAGAGACTGTTTAAAAAAAGTCTCTTTATCACTGTTAAATCCTAGGATCCAACTAAACTGCATTACTGTCCTAATAAAAAATGAAAAACTATGACTTCAAGAAATAATAACAGCCTCCCTCTCATACCTTCCACTGCAGATGAATTATATTACTTATTGAAGATGTTTTAAAACTCTATTTTTAAAAGTTGTATCGATGATTAACAAAATATTATTTAATAAAACAAGTCCACACAGATCATAACTGTCTTGTCCTTTGACTCATACTGCTAACAAAAAAAAAAATCAACAGTTAATTTGTTTAGGATTTATAGAAATTCTTCCATTATAACAATTCCTACAGTAATTAGTGGTAGTAATATTAGTATAAAATGGAGTTATCTACATGCTCAGTTTAAAAATTATAAACTTAGTGTGCTTTTTGTCTTTAATGGGATCTTGAACTCGAAATGAATTGCAAAAATAGAATGCACTGTGAACATCTGTTAGCTTTTAAATGAAGGTCTTGTTTATCTGAGATAAAGATGCCTTCAGATAAGAGGCTACTCTTTGGAAACTGGCGCTTTACAGTTAAGGCAGTTTATGGCCTTAGCCAGAGCGTAGTCTATGTGAAGGGTGGGTTAGCATCTTTAAGCAGTGTCACAAGTCATGGAAATACTGAGCGCAGAAAAAGATGAGGGGGAATGAAATGCGCAACAATACAGTGAAGAAAATTAAAAAATGAAGCCAAATTCATAAATATTTTTCTTATGATTTCCCTTCCACATCTCCCTCTCACTTAGGTTAGAAATTCTCATGTAGACAGCTGGTGTCCTAAAGGAAGATATTGAATAAAATTTCACCACTGCCAAACACACTGCTGAAAATAGAACAAATGAGTACATTTTACGACAAACCTTTACATTTTAAAACAAAAATTTCACAGTACACATGCACAGTATACATAAGTACTTACATATACTTTAATCAGCATTAAAAGCTGAACGAAGTTCTGAAGATTTTTATGAACTCTTTCAACATATGAAATGTTTCTCTTTTTATTACTCACAAACTATAGGTGAAACCATATTTTATGCTTTTTGTTTTTTAATGGCACATCTTGTCTACAAAATTGCTCTTTTAAGAATATATTTGTTAATAAAGAAGAAAACTGAATAAAAAGTTAGAAACTTTTTCAACTTATCCTGATTATTTCCTTTATAAATAGTAAAATGTTTTTAGTAATACAAATACTCACCCTGACTAATTGTAGAAGAGTTGTGCATGTAACTATATACTCTTCAGTTTATAGCCTTAGATAATCTCTCTTTTAGAGAAGCTTAAATAGTTATTAGAGAGCAACTTCTAAATTACGTATGATATCAAATACTCAATTTCAATTATGTTGAAAAGATCATTGCCATTTTAGGGCAATAAATAAATAAAAATGGCTTACAGTTTTTTTGTTATTATTTACTTCTTTTTTGGGGCAATATAATAATGACACCTTATAGGAGTAATCTTAAATACTAAAACATACCTTGCCATGAGGATCAGCAAACATTCTTGTGAAAATTTCACATAATCTTTTCAGTTCAACTCGACTGTCAAAATAATAAAGTGGCTAATTAATACACTGCTGCACGAAGAAGTCATTTAAAAGTGACTTACATATATATTTGGGCTTCTTTTTTTTTTTAAGCCCCCCACCCCCCAACAAAAAAAATCAGCTCTCAAAATTGAGCAATTTGTAGGATTTACTAGTCAGGGCTAAGTACAATTTATCAAATGCAACAATAATTCTGTAGTATACATACAATATTTTAAAGGTTGAAAGTTATATGAAAATACAACTGTACTTTATTAATGTAGCACAGCAGAGTAAACTATACAGATGACACTCCCAGAACATGAATCTTACCCTTTTAAATGCTTTTATGTTTTCTTAAAGTTTGCCACCTGAGGGCTAAAATCTTTCTAAACTACGACTACTTCTTTGCCATTTAAAAGAATACATTGAACCTAACACTAATCTAACCTTGGTGGGGTTGGAAACAACATTATCATGATTTATTGTAGTGATTCATGAACTATAATATGTAATATTCATGAACTGTAATAATATGTAATTAAAATATATTAGGAAGTACATAGACAAACACTTACTGTAAATTATATAGTTCTAACACCTCCTAAAATCAAACCCTAATTTCAGGTATTAAGGCAGGAAGTAGCCCTCTATTTTCCACCATACTGAAACTTACGAATTTTCTGAAACTAGGTTCTTAAAGGGATAGACTGTAGAGATTTAAAACACTACACAGAGAGGGGGAAAGCAAGCAAGAGCCAGTAGGACAGGAAACCAAATCAAACCCAACTAAAAATCAATATAAACTTAAAAAAAATTTTTATTTTATTTATTTATTTACTGGTGACATCTCATGACACGTGGGATATGAGTTCCTTAACTAGGATCAAACCTGTGCCCCCTGCAGAGGAAGCATGGAATCTTAACCACTGGACCACCAGAGAAGTCCCTAAACTTCTGTTCTTAGAAAAATTCACTCCAAATCCATTTCATATTATATCAAGATTCAAATATCACATGAACACCAGGAATATACCTTCATTATCAACAGAACATAAATATTCTTTCATCTCACTGAAAAACTTATCAGGAATGAATTTTAATAAATGAGTCAACTATTATACATAGACCATCCCCATGGAAAAGAAATGCAAAAAAGCAAAATGGCTGTCTGGGGAGGCCTTACAAATAGCTGTGAAAAGAAGAGAAGCGAAAAGCAAAGGAGAAAAGGAAAGATATAAACATCTGAATGCAGAGTTCCAAAGAATAGCAAGAAGAGATAAGAAAGCCTTCTTCAGCGATCAATGCAAAGAAATAGAGGAAAACAACAGAATGGGAAAGACTAGGGATCTCTTCAAGAAAATCAGAGATACCAAAGGAACATTTCATGCAAAGATGGGCTCGATAAAGGACAGAAATGGTATGGACCTAACAGAAGCAGAAGATATTAAGAAGAGATGGCAAGAATACACAAAAGAACCGTACAAAAAAGATCTTCACGACCCAGATAATCAAGATGGTGTGATCACTGACCTAGAGCCAGACATCCTGGAATGTGAAGTCAAGTGGGCCTTAGAAAGCATCACTACGAACAAAGCTAGTGGAGGTGATGGAATTCCAGTGGAGCTATTCCAAATCCTGAAAGACGATGCTGTGAAAGTGCTGCACTTAATATGCCAGTAAATTTGGAAAACTCAGCAGTGGCCACAGGACTGGAAAAGGTCAGTTTTCATTCCAATCCCAAAGAAAGGCAATGCCAAAGAATGCTCAAACTACCGCACAATTGCACTCATCTCACATGCTAGTAAAGTAATGCTCAAAATTCTCCAAGCCAGGCTTCAGCAATATATGAATCGTGAACTTCCTGATGTTCAAGCTGGTTTTAGAAAAGGCAGAGGAACCAGAGATCAAATTGCCAACATCCGATGGATCATGGAAAAAGCAGAGAGTTCCAGAAAAGCATCTATTTCTGCTTTACTGACTATGCCAAAGCCTTTGACTGTGTGGATCACAATAAACTGTGGAAAATTCTGAAAGAGATGGGAATACCAGACCACCTGATCTGCCTCTTGAGAAATTTGTATGCAGGTCAGGAAGCAACAGTTAGAACTGGACATGGAAAAACAGACTGGTTCCAAATAGGAAAAGGAGTACGTCAAGGCTGTATATTGTCACCCTGCTTATTTAACTTCTATGCAGAGTACATCATGAGAAACGCTGGACTGGAAGAAACACAAGCTGGAATCAAGATTGCCGGGAAAATATCAATAATCTCAGATATGCAGATGACACCACCCTTATGGCAGAAAGTGAAGAGGAACTCAAAAGCCTCTTGATGAAAGTGAAAGAGGAGAGTGAAAAAGTTGGCTTAAAGCTCAACATTCAGAAAACGAAGATCATGGCATCCAATCCCATCACTTCATGGGAAACAGATGGGGAATCAGTGGAAACAGTGTCAGACTTTATTTTTGGGGGCTCCAAAATCACTACAGATGGTGACTGCAGCCATGAAATTAAAAGACGCTTACTCCTTGGAAGGAAAGTTATGACCAACCTAGATAGCATATTCAAAAGCTGACATTACTTTGCCAACAAAGGTTCATCTAGTCAAGGCTATGGTTTTTCCTGTGGTCATGTATGGATGTGAGAGTTGGACTGTGAAGAAGGCTGAGCACCGAAGAATTGATGCTTTTGAACTGTGGTGTTGGAGAAGACTCTTAAGAGTCCCTTGGACTTCAAGAAGATCCAACCAGTCCATTCTGAAGGAGATGAGCTCTGGGATTTCTTTGGAAGGAATGATGCTGAAGCTGAAACTCCAGTACTTTGGCCACCTCATGCGAAGAGTTGACTCATTGGAAAAGACTGTGATGCTGGGAGGGATTGGGGGCAGGAGGAGAAGGGGACGACAGAGGATGAGATGGCTGGATGGCATCACTGACTTGATGGACGTGAGTCTCAATGAACTCCGGGAGTTGGTGATGGACTGGGAGGCCTGGTGTGCTGCGATTCATGGGGTCGCAAAGAGTCGTACACGACTGAGCGACTGATCTGATCTGATACTTTATTATTTATTTTCATTTAATTAATAACACTTTTATTTAATAACTATTTATGAATAAAAAGTTTCCCTTAATAATGTTTCTTTAAATAGAGCAAGATAATTATAATTAAAAAAAATAACAACAGTATGGATGATCCTAAAGGGTTAGGGCTTGGGATAATATTCTGATGCCACTTTTTGAATTCAGGACACATATGAGCCCATACTAATATCTTTAAAGTGTTATGAAAAAGTCAAATCAAAAAGTGCTAACCAGGGCCTTCCCTGGTGGCTGAGCGGTAAAGAATCTGCCTGATAATGCAGGAGAGACAGTCCCCAGTCCAGAAGATCACACATACCATGGAGCAACTAAGCCCCTACACCACAACTACTGAGCCTGTGTTTCAGGCCTGGCAAACACAACTACTGAGCCCACGAACCGCAACTACTGAAGCCTGAGTGCCCTAGAGCCCATGCTCTGCAACAAGAGACGCCAGTGCCGTGAGAAGCCTGCGCACTGCAACCAGGGAGCAGCCATGCTCCCGTCACTAGAGAAAAGCCTGTGCAGCAGTGAAGACCCAGCAGGTATGCTATGCTATGCTATGCTATGCTAAGTCTCTTCAGTCGTGTCCGACTCTGTGCAACCCCATAGACGGCAGCCTACCAGGCTCCCCCGTCCCTGGGATTCTCCAGGCAAGAACACTGGAGTGGGTTGCCATTTCCTTCTGGAGTGCATGAAAGTGAAAAGTGAAAGTGAAGTCGCTCAGTCGTGTCCGACTCTTAGCGACCCCATGGACTGCAGCCTACCAGGCTCCTCCATCCATGGGATTTTCCAGGCAAGAGTACTGCAGTGGGGTGCCATTGCCTTCTCCAGTGCATGAAAGTGAAAAGTGAAAGTGAAGTCGCTCAGTCGTGTCCGACTCTTAGCGACCCCATGGACTGCAGCCTACCAGGCTCCTCCATCCCTGGGATTCTCCAGGCAAGAGTACTGGAGTGGGGTGCCATTGCCTTCTCCGACCCAGCACGGTGCCCCCTCAAAAAAGCGCTCAACAGACAGGATAATTATTTGAAGACAATATAACTCACCTTAGCGTTCTCTGGTTTTTTAGTAAGTTCTGCAGACCCAGGAGGCCTTCCTTCCTTTCTGACCAGTTGGAGCTGGCACATCTGTTGAGGACTTCCGCCACGTCTTCTGTCTGCCTCATGTATGTAGGAATACTACCGTTCCGAGAGCTGTAGGAGCGTTCCGAACAAGCACTGGATGCATCGCTGTTCGCATCATCATCTGAGTGCATCCCGTAAGATTCGTATCTTCTTCGAGCAGGTTTTTTCTGTTATACGTAAAGACTCTCATTAGTGGTAGCTAAAATAACATGCCGGTATTTCACTATTTCTACTGACCAGAAAAGGACTGGCCTTTGTTTAAAAATCAGTGTAAAGCATGCTGCTAATCATTGTAATAATAAAATGTCGAATTTTAGTTTTTTTCAGAAAACATGTTTCAGGAGTTAGTAGGAGATGAAATATTCTTTAACTATGGGGAGTGGTAGAAGCAGAATAAACCTACTATATGGAAGTCAGATACGTAAAGTGGGGAGTGCTAAAAACATGAGGTTTTTCCTTTTCTTTTTTTTTTGTGGAAAACCAAGAACTACTACCAGAGTGTAAATGAACAGGCTCTGTAATAAAACTCTGAGTTGTTACAAAGAAATTATAACCTTTTTAAAGGATGAGAATGGATGAGAAAAACCTGTTTCCTGTGTAAAGTTCTATTTTTTCTGTCTCTCTACCTCCCTTTTCCTCTATTCTTCTTTCATTTCCATTATCATTTCTCTGCCGCTCTTCCTTCACTTGTACCCATCCCTGATGTTTCTTTGAGAAGAAAATCACAAAGAATGATGACAGCCCGTTTAGCTTACTCTTACTTTTAAGAAGCAAGCTCCTGAAGGGTTCTCCATGCTTTCCCTAATGTGTCTAAACTATCTATTTCAATATATATAAGAAAGTATTACTTTGATTTCTTCATATCTGAAGTTATAAAACTGCTAATTTTACCTTGAATATTAAAAGTGAAATGAGACAGAATAGATTATTTGAGATTTCCCTGAGAGAATCAGAATTAAATCTTTATGTAATCTGATACGTGAATTCAGGCTGGTGAGAGATGAAGATGTTTCTATGAAACACTGAAGAACAATAATTTTACATAGCGCCAGGTGACTTAAATTATTCAAGTTTAAAATCTAAAAGAAATATAACCTGAACTTAATTAAAAATAGTTTTTCATTGACTTTCCATCACTAAATTGATTTGATTTGGAGGCACCAACTTAATTTAGAATGGCAAAAACATGATACTTTTTGTTTTAGGCTCCAAGTTTTGTTATAGACATAGTGTCAATGACATCGTCGCATTTGTGCAAAGTAGTCAGGCTAAAAGGATGAGAACCCCCACAGGACACTATTTAAGCACTATCTCCCTACTGATAATCATATAATCATATGTACAGAAAAGTGATGTATGTCTAAGGATTTTATTACTTCCACTTGAATTTTTTTATAGAAGACTATCATCTGTTAAACTGATGAAGGAAAGAAAAAAACGTTATGGTACCATAAGATGTCAGAAAATAGCAATGTCTATACCTTAGTCCGTATGTCTCCTAAGAGCTGAGAGCAGTAGATTTTTAAAGAGAAAAATTGAAAATAATGAAGAACATTTTGCTAAACAGCACAGTGAAGTAGGCATAAACAATGCCCATAATCAGAACCATTAAGCTTTTAAATATTTAGATACATAAGAACTGCTTATTAGCAGGTTATATCTTTAATCTTGTCAATATCCTTTAGTCCAATTATCCAAAAGAAAAATATGTAAGTTACAGAAATATTCACATAACCAATTTCCCCAAAAAACTCAAGTCTTCTTCCTATTTGTATCTTTTTGTCATTCCTAAAGTTAATTTTATTTCTATGATTTTCCCTAGGTCCAACCAGGCTTAATAGTTAAATAGTCTTTTCCTAAAAATTGATAGTTATAATTGGAATATCTATGCTATGCAAATAACAGAAGTAGACACAACCAAATTATTAGGATTTGGTTTTTAGCACTGATGGCTAAATATTCCTCATATAAACCAAATGCATCTTATTATAAATAATAGGATAAAGATTATTCAAGAGTAATCCAATCAATTCATAAAATTTGTATGAATAGAATTTAACTAGTAAATCCTTCACATAGAGGAAACTAGAAAATGTGATTTGAGAAATACACTGATCAGGAAGAATAAATTTAAAACATATGACTAATTTAATACCATCAGAACAAGATGTGATTAATATATCCCAAGCTCAAGAGAACAAAGTTCGTATTTAGTAAGTATTTTTATGAAAAAAATCAGGTGGCTGAGGTAAAGAAAAAAATTCAGCACAGAGCAGAACCTCACATGTGATTACATTTAATATGCTATAGCTATGACCAATGAATATTTTTAAAAACTTGCTTTTCAAATATATGTGGCAAATAGCGTATCGGCAATGGTTAAGAGGTGGCATGCAGGTTTAAAAGGCGCAATGTACTTTCTTCTTTTAAAACAAACATGACACTTTTGTTAAGTTCTGTGTAAGAAAATGAGTAGATGCTTCTCAAAAATAGGATTAATGTCATAATTTAAAAGAAACTGTCATACTGAATTGATGAGGGAAAAAGGCAAAAGCCAATCATAATCACTGTCTCAAGTACTTCCTTCATAATTTCACAGGAGGAAAAACTACAGTGATATCTGTACAGCACTCTTCTGACAAAACCATCACGGATCTGTAGATGATACTTTGAAGCCTCACTGTTTAATGTTTCAGGTTTAAAGAACTAGAAAGATATCTTAAATATAATTTGTTTTGAAATTGTACTTTCTCTCAGCTCAGAAAATACAAATAAGTAAAAGACTATACAAACTTTACTCCAAACTAAAACAACCCCTAAATATTCAAGGTTGAGCTAGCTTTGAAATTATATACTTGCAGTGTACATATTTATATACTCATCTATCTGCCTTTATTTTCAGTGTACTACAGTGCCTAAAAACACTGTATTAACAATATCAGTATTTATATTTCTGACATTCCATCGTGGGCCTTGGCTTAAAAATCTGACCAATTAATAAAGATCAACAATAAATTATACTGTTTTGCTTTTTATACTGCCACATTTGATCTTCCTAGATTTAATCCACAAGAATCTTCCATCTCCTTTCCCAAACTTGTGGACTGGCTCACTCATATATTAGTTTCATTAACTGGGACATCTATAGTGATAAGGAAATGGACAAGAGTACCAAGGCGTCTGCCACTGCCTCCTCCACGTCGGAACCTGTGTTCAGGACTCGCATGGCACTGACCGAGGATGACAGTCGGCTTGATTGGCTGATCCCATACCCCGGACCTAATTCATCAGAAGAAGGAAAACAGCTTTGAGAGAGCCGTAAATGTAACATGGTCAGGCTGGAAAGTTTGAGATCCTTGAGGAGGGGGAAAAAAAAAAAAACCAATGGGGCAAAGCATTTTAAAAGCAATATTGTATTCTCTGGGTACATTTAGTTTTGGTCAAATAAAATGGTAAAAGCAATTAAAATCACTGACAATGTGTGGCAAGTGAATTTAAGGAATAGTTGCTATGATACATTTATCACCAGAAGATAGAAGAAAGTATGGCTAGTCAACTAAGGGCTTGGAAGTCGGTAGCCCTGTAATTAATCCAGTTCTATCAGTCAGGCAAATTTCATCCACGTGGGTGAGCCACAGGGTGGCCCCGAACAAAGATCAATCCTCAAACCAGTAATGATTAGTGAGCTCAATGAAGCCATGCCAAGAATTTACAAGGAAAAACTCCTCCAATGATTCTCTCTTCTCCTTCAAGATAGGCTGATTCATTTCATAACTAAAAGACATATCATTTGATATTTGTTAAGCACCTACTATTGCCTGACACTCTGAAGTATGTAAAGACAAATCATAGTTGGGTTCTTCTCCTCAACTACTTTTTACAATGTATCATCATTTACAATTAAAACACTTCATCCACCATTTTGGTTTTTTTTTTTTTTAACATATATACAAAAGATGAAGTACATAACAGAGAACATAAAACAATTCTATTCTATTTTAAAATGACATAACTTAGGTTATACAAAAGAAAAATGTCCATCTCCAGTGAGAAAAATGCTCAAGTAAGATTGCTGAAAGGAAAAAAGTTACTTGGGGGAAAATTAACAACAACAACAACAAAAAAACACACAAATGACTTATTCTTCAACAAATTAAAATAAAAACAAATCACTTTTAAAACATGATTACTCAATGGGAACTGAAAAGGACAAAAAACTGAGATGAATGCACAGATGATAGTGAAAATGTACTCATCCTTCACCTGAGACCCCATACACATCGGGGGCGTAGAGGGCACCAGTGGATCTGGAATGGTGTCTGGAGGCTGGAATAACAGGACCATACAAACCTCATCTATTACCACAGAAACGAGGAATAGTGGCAGCACTACAGTCAGGCAAGGACAGTCAGTCAGCAATGGTATTACACCACTCAGTACTTAAGGATCAGAACAGTGCCTTAGATAAGGGCAAATATCATCCTTGACACACAACAGACCTTACACCTAAGGGGACAGACATCAGCCCACAGGAGACAAAGAGGCAAGTATTCAAATGGAAGGAAATGTCAAAAGTACAAGCATGAAACAGAAAAACGAACACTGCAATTTAAAAAAAAAACCACTATGGTAAATAGTAACCAATAATAATCTTATCTCTCTAATCCTGAAGCAGGGAGGTAGTTGTTACTATTCAATTTGACAAATGGCTAAACTAAAGCACAGAGAAAGGTTCATTAATTTGATCAAGGCCACACTCAGTAATTGTAGTCTTTCAGGGTCTTTGCTCTTGAACAGTACACATACCATCCTCACATTGTTCAAAAGATAACATACCTCATTTATATTAGCATAAACATTTTTTATAATGGTTTACACAACCTAAGTTCGGAATTCAGTAGATTTAAATATCAAAGCACATTTGAACACCAAAAGGGGAATATTACTAATTTGATTTAAAAAATCTAGAAATATGTGACTTTTCCCTATATTTATGACATCTCTCTAAATCTAAATTTAGTATATTTTAAAATTTTAGATCTTAAAATCCTTATTTTCATCATGTTATAAAGTCAGTCTTATTCTTAAATGCACAAATAAGGGAGGAAAATTTCATTTTATTATTTAATGAAACATATTACCCTTATTTTAAAAGTTACTCTGCCGCAGACATATTAGAACAGTTGAAGTACTTTTACTATATGAATTACTCTTTTGTCACAGAACGAATAAGAAAATGATCAAAAAGATGTAAAGACAGGATTAAAGACAGAATGTTGCAAAAAAGGTTTAATTAGACCCTGAAAGGTGATTGGCATCATTAGTAAAACATACTAATATATAGTTGGTTTTAATTTTACCCAATAGAATAATTAATAAAATGATAAGGAAGAGTTGAACCAATATGGAAATGGTTTAATAGATAAAAAACCTTTTGAAATCAACAGTTATCTGTGGCTGAAGATAACACTCATATGCTTGTAATAATGTAGCCTTTTTTTTCACTCTTAGTTCCAGAAACAGAGGGAAACTAAGAGTGCAAGTTCCAGAGTTCATCTTTGCCTTGCTCTGGTTTATTTCTGGTGTATCAGGGCCCTGACCCTGGCTTTGTGCTACAACTGAATAAGTGGCAAACTATGGGATTCTTGTGTTGAATGGCCATATTCAAGTCAGAGGCGACAGAAGCCTTCACCAAATAAAGGAAGACAGCAAAATGCAGGCAAATGTACCAGAAAATCCTGATCTCTGGGAATGGTATTTTTATCCCCGTTTAACAAATAGAGCTAATCCCCTATCTTTGCTATGCAACATCTATATGTAAGCAAAAGGCTATAAAATTTAATTTCTCTAAAACTGTATGATAAAAAGGTTTAACCACCTCTAAACCAAATAGGATGTTTCATCACAACTGAGAAAACTACCTCCTTTAATAACAAAATTTTAATGATCTCAACTGCCAAATGGAGACTGAAATAAATCTAGAAGATTAATGACTAAACAATATCTTCCCTCCTGGCTCAGCCTGTAAAGTATCTGCCTGCAATGCGGGAGACCTGGGATCAATCCCTGGGTTGGGGAGATCCCCTGGAGAAGGAATGGCAACCCACTCCAGTATTTTTGCCGGAAGAATCCCATGGACAGAGGAGCCTGGTGGACTACAGTCCATGGGGGACACAACTGAGTGACTAACACTTTCACTTTCTCTTTAAAAATAGGCATATTAACCTGTTTATAATTAGAAGTTGGTTATAAATTTCCTCTAATCTCTGGTGTACAGTTTTAAAACGGTCTAGAAACATATTTTGTTTTTTCTTGCTATCTTATGCTTTCTACTAATTCTACATTATACAAGGTATTATACCATTAAAAAAATCGAAGATCCTTGCCACTAATATATAACGCCACTAACTGCAGGTGAGCGAGCACTGTTCAGGGGCAAGAGGTGGAAGAGCGGTGGTGGCAGAGACGGCAGTCCTGATGGCCACACGCTCACTGTGTCAAGCGCTGCTTGGAGGGTCGTTTCCAGGGAATCTCTGCTTAAAAGTGCCTTCAGATTAATGCCAAGAACTACGTGCTGTTGTTATCCTCATTTTACAGATAAGGAAGCCCTGGTACACAACAGCTACAGAGCTGGGATGTCAACCAGACCATCCGACCCTAGAACAGACACTCTTAAATGACCACAAGCCCACTTCAACTCTTAAGGTGATGTGCTTATGTTACGCAAATATAGGATTTATTTCATTTTTAAACAGACATGCATGAGGATTAACCAATATATATATACATGTATGTGTGTCTGCATGTATACACACACATACAAAGACACTCTACAACCTACTGTATTATCATACATGAACTAAACCTGTCTCTGGCAAAGTACAGAAGGAAACTCTTTGGCACCTGGAACTGGAACACAAACAAGGGTTGAGGATTCCCCTGTCTGTGCTCCTAAGTCAAAGAGTCGGTAGAGGATAGTTTAGTAGTGATATAGTTGAACCAAATGGCCCAAAAGAAACTTAATTTCTCAGAAATCCTATACCAAAGGGCCTACTGAAGGAAGTAATGCTTCCCACAGCAACGAGTGGAACCATGTTCTATTTAAGTGTCACAAAATCTGAAGTGCAGCTCTCTTAAGTGTTACAATAACCTACACTCTATGGAATTAAAAGAAAAAAACATGAAATGACTTTAGGTAAGTGCATAAAAATAAAGTACTAGTTAAAATCCTGAGGACCACACAGAAATTTTAAAGATTTTCAACATAAAAAAATTCTGCCTCTCCAACTACTCTAAAATACTAAAAGTTTTAAAAGATCATTTAACATTTTATAATTGAGGTGAATGTAGTATTACAGTCAAGGTTACAGTACAATCTCTATAATAAGGAACAGACAGGCTGCACAGCAATGACATGATAAAAGCTAATGCATGGGAAATGCTATTAAACTCTAAAATATATAAAAATATTAATCCCTTCCATTTTCATAAGTAGTTCATATATTATTTTACAGCCTTCTTTCCAGCAATCTTAAATATCTAAGGTGAAGAGTGAATATTTCTACTGAAAAGCATAAACATCTTTATTCTTATCAAACTAAATAGTCTACATTTCACTTAAGAGTAATTAAATATTATCTTTATATTTTATAGGGATATTTAGTAAGAAAAAATCTTGAATTCAATGTTATGTAATCTAAATCTGTGTGATATTTACTTGACTATGAAGGCAATTTGTTTATCTAATGTCTAATTTGCTTATTTAAGACAAGTAAATGTTAAAGGAACTTCCCAAACATGTAACTTCCCTCTGACTGTCCTTAAAAAGACAGAAAAGAGAGGCAGAGATACAGTTAATAAAGCTAAATCCAGGGTCTTCTGAGGTTATCAGATGGTGCGAACACAACAGGGAAGCCCAGACAACTCACCAAGGGGCTGGAAAGAGCGCACAGGACTCGTATCCCTGCTGCTCTCCCGGCTGGCTTCCCGGCTGCACCCTTGACTCACGCTTGGCCGAGGAATCCGACTGCTTCGGGCTGGCATGAAGCAATGGCAGCACAGAAGTGGAGTAAACAGGAGAAGGGTTTGTATTTTTGATATTTTGGTTTTATTCTTTTCTTTCTTATAAAGCTAATAAATAACAAGTTCTGCTAAGGATGAGAAGAAATGATTCTTGATGAAGCATTACCAGGAATACCATTAAAAATTCTTGATTACACTCTTCTAGTTTATATGTGATTAGAAGAGCAAAGTGTATTTTACTAAAATTAAACAGCTGCAAAGAAAAAAACAGATTTAAAATAGAAATAACACTTCCAAGATAAGATATCTAATTTCATTTTTAAACCTATATTTCAATTCTTCTTGAATTTGAAGTTGTTTTCCTCAAACTTAGAAGTACCTAAATGAGGTCTTCAATGCTACCAAGTCCTAAAGTACAAAAGAAACACAAGCCCCCAAGTTTGACACAAGGATCTTACCCACTGAGAGCCGAGATGGACTGGCCTCTCTGCTACAGCCCTGGCTTCGGGGTATCTTGCTTCTCTTCTGTGTGGAGGCTGAATTAACCAGGACTCTCTGAACACCAGAGCTCACAGTGGAGAGGGCTGTTGTGGTCAGAACTCTGCCTGGAGACCCAGACCGGCTGCCAGCTGAACACCAAACACAGATATAAATGTCAACCTGTGAACTCCAAGAGATCTTTGTCAAAAGGATAAAAATTCAAGAAGTACATCTGAGAAACCTGTGATTCAATGGCAAGTTCTAAGTTTCAAGGAAATAGATTGAGGAAGCTTTATATATATACTGAAAACCTGGAATAAAAAGATATACTATATATATATATATACACACACACATATATATATATGTATACACACATACTAGGGTTGAATGGTAAATCAAATAAATATATTTTCAGTTTTGGGGAATATAAAATGTTATGTTTAATAAGGAAAACACTATTATGATTTTTGGAACATAAATAGTAGAAAAGGTTTCCAAAGAA
Organism: Bubalus kerabau; assembly: GCF_029407905.1. NCBI lineage: Eukaryota > Metazoa > Chordata > Mammalia > Artiodactyla > Bovidae > Bubalus > Bubalus kerabau. Next base: position 9,548,349 of record NC_073643.1, read on the forward strand.
ATAACTTATCTAACAATACATTTCATGTAAATGTAGTTTCATTTAACTATATGTTAAAAAGCTATCTATTAAAGCTATACATTTATAAGGAAACAATAATTCTATTATTGATAACATTCTTGTTAAGAATATAATAATGAAAATTTGTTTTTCAAACTGTTAAAACAGTTTGCCTGTTGAGATGTCTTGAAATGGGCATAACAAAGTTGTCTATCTTGCTACTTACATACATTTTAAAATTTTTACAAGATTAAATTTTATTTATTTGTTCATTTATTTATTTTGGCAACACTGAGTGGCATATAGGATCTTCATTCTCCAACCAGGGATCAAACCCATGCCCCCCACAGTGGAAGTGTGGAGTCTTAGCCATTAGAAAGCCAGGAAAGTCCCAAGATTAAATTTTAAATGTTTACAAAGTTGGGCCAGCTAAAAAAGAAACAGTTTTGCTATCTGCCTTCAAATAAAAAAGGGGTCTTGGTTGGCCAAAGTCTGGCATGTAGATGTTTTGGTAGAACAAAGATTAATGGGCAAATAAATATCAAAGAAAATAGATTCTTTCAAAACTAGTAATTTCCAGTCTTGGAAGAGAGAAGATGTGGTCAGGTAGAGAGAGGGAGCTGGACAAAATCTCAGAGATGGGGGCAAGACTTTTAAAAAAAGAAACACGCGTTTAAACTAGAATTGTATAGTTTTTAAAGGGGTAAGCTCCTTGTCAACCAGAGCACTTTGTGTTTGTATTGACAAGGAAAATAAACTAGGTAAGTCCAAGGTATAATTTAACTCTAGATTCTGGATAGTAGCATTATAAAAGTTAAACCTGAACTTAAATAAAACTCCATGAAAGCAACGTTTTCTCTTTGTTGGACACTTCTCCACAGTCACTGCTCACCTTGTATCATCTTACCCAGCCACGCCTCACTTCCACAGAGCAAAGATTAAAGACTCAAAGTCAATGGGGAGAAGCAGGGAATGTCACTGCAGAAGGAGTGCTGAGTTCAAGGGAGGGAGTGGTGACTTTTTAGTTCAAACCAGCCCCGTATTGAGGTAACACTGGCCACATATTTGGATTTGTTTTTAATGAAAGCTCTGACATTTTCTGATTTTTATCATATTGTACAGACCAAATAGTACATGAATAGAGGCAGACTGGATATGATCCATAGGCTGCTGATCTGTGACCCTTGTTACTGTTTTCTTGGCACGGTGTTCCTGAATACAATTTAAACCCATGCTTAATTCCTAAACTTTACCAGTATACAATATGAAACTCATCTTCTGCTGTTTATAGCAATACTGTACAACAAAGCAATGTTTATGATGAAATTGACAATTTATTATTTGTGTAGAAAGAATTCTAAATTACTGCAGGGAAATTATACAAGTGTACTTTAAAATGATGGTTCATCTGAACTGTTCCATGACATTTCAGGAGAAGAATGTTTAGATGAGGTTTCTTTCAGTCATAACCTTAGGGATACTCACAAGGTACCTATTTTCTCCATGCAGCATCTAAACTAAACATACACACCAAAAACACCCGAACACCCAACATGCCACAAACTCACAATGCAAGGTAAGCTGATGGAATATTTTATGGGAATGTGACAATATAAAAAGTATAATGAACTGACCACATACAACATGTTATTCTGTTAAAACCAATGTAAGTTTAGGAGGTGAAGGTGTTGGTAGGAAACTGGAGAATTCCTTGAGATGTGGATCTATTCAGCAGAGAAGAAACATGCAGTATAGAAGCAAGAGTAACCACTCCATCTATTCTAGATTGGCTGAATTTATCAAAACTATGTAAGCTCCCTCTCTATATATTTGAATTCATTCATGCCCTGTGCTAGGAAATGTAACTGGCAGTATTAATCATTTCATGCTCTTCTCCACTACCTGCCACGAACAGCATGATAATCCAGTGCCTACAACCCATTTTGCAGTCATTCATACTTAGAAGAAGAAAATATCATGGCTCTTTCCCCAGCAAAAGAACTAGCAGGTTAATTATCTCTTTGAGGAAAACCACAGTTGATAAAAAAAAGTGTATGATGCACCTAGCAATATCATGCTACTAGAAAATAATTTGCAAAATTTGAAATTGGATAACTAATTTCTCTTGTGTTGCCTCAAGTTTTCAAATCACTGTTTTGTACTTTTTACGATCTATTTTCAAGGCACTACTAAAGCTCCCCTGCTTTGGGATGTTTACACTTTGTGGGATCAACATGGATAATTTTAAAAAACCAGGGTTTTGGTAACAAATAAGGACAGGTCACAGGAAAATCAAAATTGGGAAATTTTATCCCAATAATGGCTACAAAATGATAGAATATTAAATGTTAAGAATTTCTGCTGAATAGAACCCATTCTTGATAATGAATATAGATGATCAAACAACTGATGCACATATAAAGTCTATAGATTCTTACCACCAATGGTATTAGCAGATTGTGATCCTGAACAAGTGTAAAGGCAGAATTAGGGTAAGGGTTATAATCCATGAAGAGGGAAGGAGCAGATTTAAAATGCATGGCAGATGGAAATAAGAAAGCTTTAGTCAGTTTTGAAAATTAAAAATCCTAAAGCAAAAAAAGCAAACTTTAACAAAAGCAGAACACTGAGTAGCTTTCATAGCTGGTAACTGAGATCAGACACCAATGTACAAAGCAGATGAAATGAAGGTGTAAAGTGAAGGTTTTTCAGCTTTTCTTCTGATAGGCCTACAATCTAAATAATTAAATGTTTAAATAATAAAAATTTAAACATTTAAAAACTACAGGTGAGGAAGAATTACAGCATCTTCTAGCTGAAGAAAAATTACATGAAAAAGCTACAGATTTTATCTTTCTTAAGACACTGAGGGGAAAAAACTGAACAGTAGCAGGGTGGGTGGGGAGACAACATTTCTGACAGGCTGTACAATCATTTGTACATCTCAGTCACTACCAACAAGAAAAGACACAATCTTTAAGTAAATAATTAAGTCTGGAAGTCTCTCCATTGGGTCTGCTTTCAACTTATTTTTGGTTAGCCATTAGAACATACTTGCTTTGACTCAAGATTTTTTTTCCCCTAAATGGTGATATAAAAGTATGTAAAGGCCATGCAAACCCCAGTGAATTACTTCACAACAAAGTGAAGATGGAGATCACAGTAATAGTTCTGTGTGTGTAAAGAGACTTGCATCAAATTATATAAAGCTGCAATATCTTTTTTCAAAAGAATTTGAAAGGAAACAGTCATTCAAATAAATATATAAGCAAGCAAATAAAAACCTCACCAGTATGATTTACAACCTAAGTGATTTTACTGTGGGAAAGTTATCTGATCTTAAAATCTTACTGGGTCTTAAAGCCTATTATTATGTTCTCACACTCTAGGAGAGGATTTGAAGTACTGTGCATAGGGTTTCAATGTCAAAAACCAAATATAAAAAAATTATTGTATATTCTCGATATGATCAGTAGTTATAATACACTTAAAATGGAGGTCCTTAAGTAATATAATAAAAAAATCATACACAAAGCATTTTGAATCTCTGCCATGAGTTCAGTCTTAGTATTACTTTAGAAGAAAACTCAGTAAAATATCTCACATGAAATTGAGTTTTATCCTTAAGATACTAGATACAGTTTCTGGTTGCTATCTTTACTTTTCCTTATGCTTTAAATTTCCTTCACCATTATTTTTGTTTCCTGAAGGCCGTAAGACTAACAAGGTATAGAAAAGTGCACAACAGGAGTATAAAATTCAGTTGACATTACATTAAGAAAAACAAGGAGATCACTTTTATCAGCTAAAATATAGAGCATGTACTTTGTGCTCAGGCAAATATACTAATTTCACCCTCACAACAATCCTGTAAGACTATCCTATTCATTCTACTGGTTATATTAGAAGTACACAGAAGTGTAACAACTTTAAATAACCTGGAATAGCCATGATCAACTCTGGGAAGCACAGCTCCAGATACCATGATCTAAATCAATACTTCTCAGACCTGACTGTAACAGAAATCACGTAATGGTCTTGTTAAAGACTGACTTCACTACACGTGTGGTGAACTTCTCAGGTGTGCATTTCCCAGGTGATGCTGACGCTGGTTTGGGCATCATATTTGGAATAGCAAGGCTCGAAACTTCTGTGTTATACTGCTAAAGATTAAGTTACTTTAAACAATTACTCTATTTTTCCTATTTGTAAATAATCCTCAATTTGCAGACCAATTTTACTGGAGCATTTCTGCTTCTTTTTAGGACTCTTGTTGAGTGCTCCAATCTTTACCCTGCCTGGATTTTTTTACTTTGGAACGAGGAGAAGCTGCTAGGCTGGACTAGTCTAATCATCTCCTGGCACCCTCTAAGCCCAGCTCCTTTCCCTAAGATTCAAGAATCAAGTTAAAAAACAGACAAACTGGGCATCTATATCTTGAAATATTATCTAAAGAACAGTAGAAGATAGCTACATTTCTTTCTTTCCAAAATGGCCAAGTATTGATATAAAGAAGAACCCCAGAATTACCTCCCTAGAAAAAATTCCTGTTCTAAGAGGCATGTACTAAGGAAAATTTCTTGATAAAGAAGGAAAGAGATCTCTTTTAAATTAATTATGCCATAAGTGTATATATTACTATTCTGGAACACAGAGGAATGAATCATTCATTTTACCTAGAATTCAAAATTGTGCTTTTTAATAATTGCGCTTATGAGAAACTGAGCTTCCAATGAAATTGCAAAAATATAAATCTTAAATTTAACAAGGAATATTAACAAAACTGGTCATTTCAATTTGTTTCCTCTTTATGAGTCAGTATATACCTGCCAAAAATGCTGACTGTACTCTAATGGATTTTAGGGAAAGTACAAAGATACTACATACCTGTCCTTGAATAATTAGCTAGATGCAACCAGATTTGATGTTAACATACAGCAATTATTTTGCCCCTAAAAAGCACAATTTTCCACATTTACAAGTTTCTGAGTAGACTGTGAAAACCTTAATGCTAAAAGAGTTGTGTTATCTCCATGCAAAAGTCTGTGTAACAGATGAAGTTTCTCTTTCTAAGTGGCAGGTATCAATGATGCAGCCCTAATAACACACCAAAGACAAGACAACACCCACTCCAAAAGTTCGAAAACATGCACAACTGACCCAAAACATTGAAAAAAAAATACCTTCATTTTTGTCAGGTGATGATGAACCTAAAGTACAGAACAAGAACTCAGTATGTGGCTTGTCTTTTTGGGAATTAGTTTTGTCTTTTTCCACTGGTCAATCTCCTAATACAGTAACATACAAAGAACACGCTTATCCTAACATAGTAGAAACATGAGAGAACTAATAGGCAATACATACGCTGTGACTGAGACACCATCTTTGTTCGACTTCTTCCTCTGGAATCTGTCTTGGCATTTCCCATACTAGCAAGTGGTGCTGAAAGCTTTGCTCTCACCCGGCCTAAAGAATAAAATGATTTATATAATTACAGACATTTTTCTATAATATTTAGTAATGAGGGGAAAAAAAAATCTCACTATAATTTTCTAATTGGGTGTGCTTCTCAAGAATCGTTAAATTCTGTAACACTGTAAACTTCACTTTAAAGATTAGCGTTCCCTTGAAATTTTAAAAATATATACTGTTTTTTACGTGTTGCCCATAAACTAACTTTCCTTTAAGGGTAAGAGTAAAGTCAAGCTAAAAGATCTCCATCCTCAGTTTGATATTATTAGTCCCGTAGGGTTATAATTAAGATAATTACCACAGGCATACACTTATTCAGTTTCCATGAAATTTAATTTATTCTCAAATTCAGCCTATAGTTTAAAATACAAGCCTAAGCTTAGAAACAACAGCCCAGTCTTTTTGACTGAAAACGTACTTCTGAAGGGATTTGCAGGAAGATACAATACTAACTAAAATATCTTTTTATATGCTGTGCTAAACATCAGAGTACTACAGATATACATGGACACGTTTGCTATTCTCTTCCCCAAACAACCAAATTCCATTTATAAAATTATTTGAGGAAACACCAATCACAGAGGAGTTGGCACTTTTCTCTACACATTTCCTTCTCTAACTCCAATCAGTATTCCTTCCTTCTCTATTACTGTTTCATCCCCCTCCAGAAACCAAGGCGCAGAAATGTTTCTAGAGCTCTTGAACCAAAGGAGAGAATGCTTATTTATCAAAGTGCTTAAGTAAACTGTCATTAGACAAAACAAAAATATATCACTAGTAGGTACTTTGGTGTTCTCGAGCAACAGCCTCAATCACTATCACATTGGAACCCATACCAACGTGATCATGGAGAAGGTTTCATTTAAAAGGCACAACTTGGAGGGCAATCACGATCTGCGGGCTAGCCTGATACGGCAATATTAATTAAGAAAACATATCTAGAGATAAGGAAAACTTCAAGATTATGACATGAGTGAGGGAAGAGAAGAGAATAACTAAGAACAAGGAATAAAATGAAGCAAAATGAGAAGTACAGGTGGTAGATCCTCTCATTCTATCAACTTCTTCAAGGCCCCCAAAAAGCTCATGATTCAGGACTTTCACCCTTTTACAGAGTCTGCTTAGAATAGGACATGATGTTCTCCTGACCAAGAAGTAAAATAGAAAGAAAATTATTATTTTTGAAATGCAAAATTTATCCACTGTAATAAAGAAGTTAGGATAAATTATTTTGATAGTACCATCTAAATTATAGTGACACAGTGCCAGAAACCATTTGTATAAAGTATTCTAAAACTTAAAATATGAAAATATGAAAGTATGTCAGAGCAAACATGACACCATCAAAAGGTCAAATCTACTTGGTTGTATTACCAGAAAATACCACTCGTAAAATCTGGGGAAAAACTGTGTTTCATATCAGAGGCTTAATTAATAAGATAGCCTTTAAGTAGAATAAATAAAAACACTGAAGTTTTTCCTTTCTCCAAATTGAAAAGTAATAAATATTTTTAAAAAGGTAAATTGGTTCAGTAAAATAAAGTATTATATCTAGCAAGGTTTTTGTACTTCCAAATTCAAACTATATGCAATTCCCCAGGCACTGATTCAAAATCAAAGATACATTTAAAAGCTGACAAAATAAATGCATTTAAATGGGATGATATTTAAACTCCAATGATAAAGCAACGGTGCGTGCACTCACAAAGTATAAATGAACTGGCAAAAACTAAAAAACAAAAACATAAAAGAAAAGCATTAATGTCACTACATAAAAAATGAAACTATGTAACTTTATACTAGGTATTATTAAACACGTGAAGCAATTATATTTTTTCCAGCATGAGATAATGCAAGATACACAGCAAAACTCCAGGATGAAGGATTAAAAAAAAAAAATCTACATGAATAACACAACCAAACACAAAATGTAGAGGCTAGCACAGCTGGCAAATTATAGATCTGCAAACAAAGTAGCCTATTTTAGTTTTTAATATTTAATTCCTACTAATGAAAATATTAATGTAGAGGTATTTGTGTTACTAACAAAATGTTTAATTCTTACCATCTTCAGATGCTGTTCCTAAATAAGAGAAATAAAACAATAACGTTTCAACAAAGTCTGCCAATGTTGATATTAAGACTTTCCTTGTGCCTCCCACCCAAGACAAAAACAAAAGGGCAAAAGAAAAAAATATCTTCTAGTTTGATAGCCTTATATTAGCTTTTAAAAGGTTTTGAGATAAAACAAAATTTGAGGTAACCTAAAGACTCACAGCACAAAACAGTTAAAACTAGACAACTGAAAACAGCAAAATTTTGTAATAGACCAGTTTGTCCACTGTATTTCATATTGAAAATTTTAAATGAAGAAAAGTAAAACTAATTACTCAAGAATGATACAACTCTATCACTGCTCCCTTCAAAACAAATGTTTTAATGTATCTTTCCAGTGTAAGAATACTTTCTGAGCATTCTCAAAAGGGAGCCCAAGGAAGAGCTAGAAAAGTAACTGACAAACATGGGATCACATCCATGACCCAGGCCGTGCTGTTTTCATCAAAGCGTTACCTATGAATCTGTCAGCTCTTTATTCAAGCTTTTTTGTACTCCCTAAGATGCTGTAAAAGCTACCAAAAAAATTATCAAGTAAAGAGAACTTCCTGGCAGTCCACTGGTTAGGACTCCACATTTTTACTGCTAAGGTCTGGTTGGGGAACTGAGATACCACATATTGCACAGCACGGTCAAAAAAAAAAAAAAAAAATCAAGGATGAATATCAGAACTTGTTACTATTATAGAGCAATAGCAGGTATTTCTCTCTCTGTGTGTATATAGATTAAAAAAAAAAAGCAGGACTAAACATCAGTTAGAGTATCACATTATATAACACATGTGATTTCTCAAATAGGCTGATGTTTCTGACCCAAACAAGAAAAATTTTGATCTGGAAAATGAAAATAATTTGTTTTTTAAGGATCCAGACTCTCAGTGACAGAAGTGATACCACATGGTCTGAAATATAGAAACTATCTTTTGGTGGGTTTTCATTCATTTAATAATTCCTTAAATTTATGAAATACATTAAACATAAAGAGATGCACAGAGACCAACTATAAATAACACTCATGTACCCAAGCCAAGATTAAATAAATCATCAGAGCAGAAGATAAACCAGTTTCAGAGTTTATGTAATAATTGATAGAAAAACAGTTTTCCATTTTTACTAGATCTCATACTGTGACTTACAGATTCATGATCTTCTTACAAGTTCTTACAAAAAAGCTCAAGTTCCTAGTTAACACTGTAGTATCTGATGATGTGAAGGAAAAGTACGGATAATAGAGTCTAGTACTAGACAAAAATATCATACAGATAAAAATGATCATATTGGATCAAGCAACTAAAGATAAACTAAATAATGAAATTTAAAAGGTACAGCTCAAAATAAGTTCAATTTTGATTAAATGTTCATTTGAAACACACTCTTAAAAAGACAGCATCTGTACCTAGCATTTCATTTTCATAAATGACCACTGTTATTGTTTTTTAATCGCTAAGTTGTATCTGATTTTTTTCTGTCCCATGGAATTTCCCAGGCAAGAATACTGGAATGGGTTGTCATTTCCTTCTCCAGTGGATCTTCCTGACCCAGGGATTGAACCTGAGTCTCATGTGTCTCCTGCATTGGCAACAGATTCTTTACCACTGAGCCACCAGAGGAGACATATGAATCTGTAAAATATGTGATCTGTCTCTCTCTATAGCAGAGTTAGTAAACTAAAGAATTGAATTATGTGACTTATGAGGTTCCTTTCTCCTGAATCTGGTATTTCTGAGAAAGACTTGAGAAATCAAGAATATTGTAAGGGCTCAGGTTAAAAAAAGTTAAGAAAACTGATTTAACTTAAACAAACAGTAATCTAGTATTTGAATAAACTGAGAAACCCAAAATGGATATGTCTAGCCCCAAATTCAATCAGAGAATTATGGAACCATTTTCACATTAAGACTGCTGCTAAATAAGCAGTCTATTTTCAGAAATTAAGAGAACAAAGATATTACATAGAATCCAAGAACCATAAAATTTTTTAGTAGAATTAGAAAAGGAAGTTCTTACCATCCATCTTGTCAGAAGTATCCTCTTTGATGAAAGAGCAAGCAAAGAACAGAGGAAAACTTGGTATATCAGAAAAAGATTTTATAACCCCTGGAAAACATTATTTTTAAGAAGACAGAATTCATAGCACAGACATGAAGCTTTTTTTCAATTAAAACATACTAGATTAAATAAGATGAGTTTCCTTTGTGAGACAAAGATACCAGAAAAAAAAAAAAAAAAAGAACTGAATTGATAATCAGTCTAGTTTTTATTTGCCTAGAGAAGTTAGAGAAGCCCATGTTCCAACCTTGGGCGCCTCCACCATCAGACAAACCTCCTGCTTGGGTCTGCTGAGCTTCTCATAATCTAAGTCACCTTGCCTTGCTTTCTTTCTTCCTCTATAGGCTAGAGCACACCCCCAAATTCCACTCTAAATTTAGCTCTTTTGTCATTATCTTCCTTCTACTGCCTTGCTGCTTCCTCACCCCATACTTTCCTAGCACTTTCGGTCCTGTAAGCCCTGAAGTATGGATAAATCAAACGACTCTAATTTTCTACCCCGCTACACCGAGGTGCCCCAACAGAGACAATTATAAAACCACAAAGTCATGCATAAAGGCACTGCTAGAAACTAGGGAAATCATCAGGCTTGGCCTTGAGTGACTGTGCAGAAAACTGTTAACACACGAGGCCTGATACTCTTAAGAAGAGCCTAGTTACAGGGCTGGCCCTTAGCTGGCCGCTGGGAAGTTACTTCTGGATCCTGTTTCAGTGTTGGGGACAAGGTACTGAACTCCTGTTAAAGAACTTGCCTGAACTGTTTTTGCAGATAATGTGATTTATGGGGAATACCTGCTCTCTCTTTGGGAGAATAGATGCTGGTACTTGTGGCTGGGTGTATGGCAGTGCCTACCTAACCACCCCCCCTTTACCCTCACCCTGGGCTGAGTCTTCAGTGAGTCTCTCCGGGCAGAAACACTACGCACATGTTCTACAGTCACTGCCGGAGGAAGCAGCATGTTTCACACAGCCCATCGTTCTGCCTCTGGGAGGGAAAACTCTGAAAGCCTGTGCCTCGACACCTCCAGAACACCCAACGGGATGTTCTCCCTTGCTGATCCTGCCGTGTGTCCTTTTGCTCTAGTAAACCTCAGCCATGAGCACAGCCAAGTCGTGTGAGTTCTTCCAGCAAGTCTCTTAAACGTGTGGGAGGTTGCAGGAAGGCCAGAAGAGTACCCCACCTCTTGTGGCCCCTCAACAAGCTGGAGCATACTTCCAGTCACCTCTCAGACATCCTGCTTTTTATTAGCAGTGTCCTGACTCTGCTTCCTCAAACGTGAAAACACAGACACAGCAAACTGCTGATGACGTGGTTCTCAACGCCCAGCTGCCCCAAAGACACGTGAACTACCTGCTTCTTCCTTTTCTTCCCCCGACCTCAGTGACGCTGATGACCCTTCAACATCCAAGGCTAACTCCCTAGCGCTTACATCCTATTCCTTATGCCTCTTGTAAGAATTCTGGCCATAAGCAATTTCCTCTCATTCTTGCATTTTAACTTTTTCTTCTCTACTGATCCTACCAACTTAGTATACAAACATATGTGACTTCCTTAATTTTGAAAAAACAAAAAGTTCATTAACCTTTAACTATGGATAACTGCTACAGTGTTTTTTCATCTCTTCTCAACCATTAAGCACTGGAATAATTTATGCAGATTCTCCTTCCAACTTCTTCCTCAATCAAAGAAGTCTGACTTCTGTCACATGACACCACTGAAACCATTTACTTTCTTTTTCATTTAGGCAATCTCACAAACCTAGCCATTGAGAACAAATATCCATAAATTTGGCATAGATATATCAAGGTTTCCTTAACAGAAATTCCTGTCTCCTCAGGATAAACTTCTTCCTCAGGATAAAGTTTTAAAGGGTGGACCTCAAAACACTCATCATATTCCACTGTCAAAGGATTCAGCACTTTAGTGGCAGAAAAACCCAGTGGCAACTGCTTAAGTAATGTATTGAGTTTAATATTGAAAGATTACAACAAGAACAATCTCTAATCATTTCTGAATCTAATCTCAAGCACAGATCTCTCTCCTGAGTTTTCTGCCACTATATGTAATTCTTTCTCATATACTACTGTGCCTCCAAAACAATTCCAGGTTGATGTCTTGGCGATGTCAAACTCAAAATTCATAAAACTCAACAAGCTTTTAGCTGCTCATCCTTTAGCAACCTACTGATAGACTGAGAGACTGTTTCAACAGAAGCATATTATCTCTGGATCCATAAATGTTCAGCCATTATAAACAAGAATCAAAGTAACACAAGTCACATCTGTATAAGAAAGGTCAGAAAGAGCAGAGGAGGGCGTCTAGGAAGGAAGAAGAGAGGAAAGGAGGGAGGGAAGGAAGGAAGGAAGACAGTAAGGAAAAGAGAAAAAGACACAGAAATAGAAAGAATGAGAAAATCTATTTTCTAAGCCCGGAAAGAGCTACAGGCAAGTATCTCATTGTCCCTGAATGTGAGCCTGGGTCAGGAAAAAAAGAGGACAGAGGGCACCTTTCCCTTTTGTAAGAAAGCAAACATTCCCTTCAAACCTTAAGGAACCAAAGAAACAAATTAAGGAATCTCATGGCACTGTTACGACTTTCTTATGAAAAAAACATTGCAGCAAATGGCTTTCAAATTCACTTTAAAACATTTCAAATTCAATATTTTTTTCCTAGTACTAAAAAATGAACACTATTAAATGTTTTTGTTGTTAAGACTCACAATGAGTACATTTTATTATGTTTTCCATTTTCCCCACTTAAAAAATTAATGTATAATTCATGTACCATAAAATTCACTTTCATAGTACACAATTCAGTGCTTTTAATATATTCACAAGACTGCACAACCCTCATAAATATCCAATTCCAGAACACCTTCATCACTTCTAAAAAGAAATCTTACACCCACTGATGTCACCCTCTATTTTTCCCAACTCTCATCACTTAGCAACAACTAATTTATATGTTTGTATGGATTCACCTATTCTAGGCATTTCATGTAAATGGAATCATAAATATGTGCCAGTTTGTACCTAACTTGGTAATGCTTTCAAGCTCCATCCATCTTAGAGGATGCACTAGTATTTCATTTTTATGTAATATGATCCTTTTTATGGCTGAGTGATATTCTGTTTCATTGTATGTACATATCTGCTTAACCATTTACCAGCTGATGAACATTTGAGTTGTTTCCACTTTACAGCTGTTATGAATAATGTTGCTTGAATATTTATTCATGTATATATTTTAATGAGAACATATGTTTCATATGTCTTGGGTAAACAGCTGGGAGTGGACCTCTCTGTTTCACTTTTTGAGAAACTGCCAAGCTGTTCCCAAGGTGGCTCTGCCTACATTCCATGAGCAGACACTTGTGATGCTCATACATGTGATGTTTCCATTTCTCCATATCTTTACCAGCCATCCTAGTGAGCGTGAAGAGGTGCTTTTGAATTTCATTTCCCTAATGTCTAAAGATGTTGAGCATCTTTTTATGTGCTTTCATCGGTAATTTGTATATTGTCTTTAGAGAAATGCATATTCAAATCTTTGGCCTATTTTTTAAACAGAATTATCTTTTTGTCAGAGTTATGAAAATTCTTTATATATTTGAGATCTAAGTCCTTAATCAGATACGTGATTTGCACATTTTCTCTATTTTGTGTGTTGTCTCTTCACTTTCTTGATGGTGCCCTTTGAAACAAAATTTTTAATTTTGAAGAAGTCCAAGCTTTATCCAGCTTCTCTTCGGTTGTGTGTGTTTGGTAAAGTATCTAAGAAAACATTGCATCATTCAAGGTAATGAAGATTTATACATGTTTTTCCTTCTAAGAGCTTTATAGCTGTAGCTCTTACATTTGGGTCTTTAATCTATTTTGAGTTAATATTTTGGATATAGTATGACATAAGCGTCCAAATTCATTTCTTGGCATGTGGCTATCCAGTTGTTCCAGCATCATTTGTTGAAAAGAATTCTTCTCTATGGCATGGTCTTGGCACCCTTGTTGAAAATCAACTGATCACAGATATATGGGTTTATTTCTGGACTCTCAATTCTTTGCATTGGTGTACATGTCTATCTTTATGCCAGCACCACATGGACTGGATTACTGTAGCTTTGAAGTAAGTTCTGAAATCAGAAAGTGTGAGTATACCAAGTTTGCTCTTTTTTTCCCCAAGATCATTTCATCTATTCTGGATCCTCTGCATTTTCATATGAATTTTAGGAGCAGTTTGTCAATTTCTGTAAAAAGGTAGCTGGACTTTTGAGAGGGATTACATTGAATCCGTAAGTCAATTTCCTATCTTAACAATGAATGTCTTTCCATTTATTTAGATCTTTAAATCCTCTTAACAGTGTGTTGTAGTTTTCAGTGTACAAATGTGAAAGAAAACATACATATGGCCTTAATTCCTGCAGAGCTCCTAAATCCCTTGTAATTTCTTACGTGGTAGGATGGAGTACCTTTTGTTCTATTATTTGCTGGTGACCTAGTACCTGACAGAGCTCCTAAGTTCCTTGGAATTTCCTGGGTGACAAGAGTGTCTTTTGTTCTACTGCGGCATTTCCTGGTGGGCTCCTGGATAGCTTCAGGATGTGGGACGGTCCCAGAAAGATGAAACCATGGTTTGAAGCTTGGAATTTTCAGCCCCATCCTCCATCTTCTGGGAAGGGGCGTGGAGTTGGAGACCAAGTAAATGATCAACTAGGACTTTGTGATGAAGCCTCCATAAAAGTGCCAAAAGCACAGGATTCAGAGGTCCTGGTTGGTTTAACACACCCATATGCTGGGAGAGCGGCACACTGCAACTCCACAGGGAAAGCAGCTCTGGGCTTCAGACTTTTCCAGACCTCGTCCCCTGTATCTCTTCATCCAACTGCTCATTCATATCCTTTAATTCCCTTTGTAAAGGAGGGGGGCAAGGGCACCTCTGACTTAGAGCCAGTTGGTCAGAAGCACAGGTAACAACCTGGACTTGCAGTTGATGTCTGAAGTGTGGATGAGTCGGGGCGGGAGCCTTTAACCTGTGAGGCCTGTGCTAATATATATTATGTTCCAACTGAATTGCACTGAAGGATACCCAGCTGTTGTCTGATAATTGCTGGTGTGAAATCCCACACATTGGTGTCAGCGGTGTGAGTGTGAGAGTAAAGGAGAAACACAGGAGTGGTTATTCCTAGAGAAGTCTTACACTCCTTCTGTTATATAGATTCCTAAGTATTTTTTCTTTTTGAGGTTATTGTCATTGGAAATGCTTTCTTACTTTATTTTCAGATTGTTCACTGCTAGCATTTAGAAATCCAACTGATTTTTGCATATTGATCTTACCTTCTATAACTTTTGCTAAACTCATTAAAAAGCTCGAATAGTTTTTTGTGAATTTCTTAGGATTTTCTATATATACGATCATGTTTTCTATATGTAAGATCAAGTTTTACTTCTTTTCCAATCTCGATATTTTTTATTTCTTTTTCTAGCCTAACTGACCTGGCTAGAATTTCCATGGCAATGCTCTTAGGAAGGGCAAGAGTGGACATCCTTATCTTGTTGATTTTCAGAGAAGCATCCAGTCTTTCATCATGTCATATATGATAGCTGTGGATTTTTCACAGATATCTTTATCAGGCTCAGAAAGTTTCCTTCTATCGCAGTTTGTTGAGTATTTTTATCATGAAAGGGTGACAGAATTTGTCAAATGCCTTTTCTGCATCTAATGATCATGTGATTTTTATCCTTTGTTCTACTACAAGGTATATTATATTGATTGGTTTTCATATACTGAAATAATAATGTGTTTCTAGCAAGGTAATGTTTCAAATACAGAAAAGTTTTATGAAAATTAAAAGCAGTGATCAACCCACTGTTGACATCTTTGTCAACATTTTTGTACAGTCCTATAAATAAAAATGTTCATAAGCATTATTCATAATCGGAGAAGGCAATGGCACCCCACTCCAGTACTCTTGCTTGGAAAATCCCATGGACGGAGGAGCCTGGTAGGCTGCAATCCATGGGGTCGCTAAGAGTCAGACACGACTGAGCGACTTCACTTTCACTTTTCACTTTCATGCATTGGAGAAGGAAATGGCAGCCCACTCCAGTGTTCTTGCCTGGAGAATCCCAGGGACGGGGGAGCCTGGTGGGCTGCTGTCTATGGGGTCGCACAGAGTCGGACATGACTGAAGTGACTTAGCAGCAGCAGAACATTATATATAGAAATATAAAGGAACTTTAGCTACATGCAATGATATAGATGAATCTTACAAAAAACCGTATTTGCCCAGTCCTTCATATGTATAATTTTATGCAAAATGATGAAATTATCATACATTTTTTGGTAGGCTATATCACTTGATCTTTATCAAAAATATGACAATTCATATTTTTGATTTGTCAGTGAATTTTGAATTGTCAGTGGCTGCATGGCATATATAAGGGTATACCATAACTTAAACATTTCCCCTTGTAACATATCAAACTTGAATCTAATACATTATTAAAAACATAATAAACGTTCTTTTTATTTCTTGGCATAGTTATCTAAAAACATTGGACTACAGGCTCAAAACATCGAACATTTAAAAAAGCTTCATGGGTATCATGAAAATACCACTCAGATAAAAGTGCTCCATGATTATTTCACATCTGTACTTTTAACCGCATTCTTTATGAACAGCAGTCACTAACTTTAACTTTCTTGTTTTATTTATAGGTCAATTTGCATCTGTTTGATTACAACTGATGTTCAATATCTGTTCTGGTGTTTTGGTGGCAATTCTGAAATATGCTTTTCTTGACATATATAAAATTTTTTTTCTATAAAAATAAGCTCACCTGTATTCCTGAGATGTATAAAACTTGAAGACATTTTAGCTTTTTTTGCAGTACCTGGCAAAACCTTTTTCCCTTTCTGTTTTCAGCCACTTGTTACACTTAGATTTCAATCTGAGGGACTTTTCCCTCATGGATTTTTGGCTTTTATACTTAGAAATGTCTTCTCCAACCTGAGATTAGATGAATATTCAACTATTATGTTTTCATCAAGTTGCTTTATATTTTTGTTCAACTTTTTAGTCACCTGGAATAAACTGTTATACAGTGTAAAAACGTGATTCTAACTTAATTTTGTACCAGATTGCAAGCCATGTGTCTAAACACCGTTTAATGAATAATCTATGCTTTCCTCACTAGATGCAGCCATGCCACTTTTCCCATGTACTACATACACATCCAGAATCTCTGCACTTCCTATGGACTGCCAGTGGTCTACCTGCCTAGTGTTCTATCACTACTACTCAAGAGAAAGAAAAATGAAGCACAAAAGTAAGACAAATAATACGGCTAACCAACCGGAAACTCTTATCATGGATATAAAAAACAAACTCTGAATGGCTTTGGGGATGTATGTTTAAGTTTTGATTATGATTAAGCTTTGTAGTTTTCCCAGATTCCCAAAAGCCTTTATCTTCTTGGGAAGGGAACAGAGATAGGAGAAGGGGAACGGAGAAGCTGGGTACAAGACCGAACTTCCTCAGTAACCAGCAGCTGGATGTGGCAGTAGCACAGAACTGTGAAAATTCTACAGGCAAATCAAGGAATCAAGAGCTGTTCCTTTCATCAAGATGGTTAGGAAGAGGAGAAATAAGGCATTGCAGATATCTCAGAACTACATTCCAAGGACAGAATCATATAAAATGTACGGACTACTCATAATAAGAATGAAATAGAGATGATAAAGATATCACCATGATCAGTTACTGAAATTGATGACGGTTCATTAGTGTCCTGAGACCAGGGAGAAAATGCAGGACAATTTCCTATAGTGAGCTAGCTTACCTAGTGATGCATAGGAGCCTGGATTCAGGGCCCCTGCACCTAACCGGCCACTTCGCGCAGCCTGCCCGGCAGCATGGTGTGCCTTGGCGCCGGCAGCAGCATTCACATCGATGTCACTTCGTGAACGCTGCAGGCTTCCAGGAAGAGAGCTGGCTTTGCTGCTGCCTGCTGATACTACGAAAAACAAAGGAAAGGTAACCTGTATTATTTTCATCATTGCAAATGGCGTAAAAATTATATAAACTTGAAATCACCACAAGATATTGAATGATGATCCAAAAAGGAAATAGTGGCCAAATGGATAATAGAAAAGTACTTTTATTTCTAGATTCTACAAAAGTACTTTAAAATCAGGATGCCTAAGTTTCAATGTTGTTGCAAGTAAGTCATCTTGGACAGTTTTTTCTCAATATTTCTCTGCCTCATTTTCCCCTTCCAAAAAAATAGGAAAAAATAACTATACTTTGTTAAAACTTCATAGGATTGTTTTGTAAATGAAAAGATATTTACAACTGATTCATGAAACTGAAGTGCTACACAAGATAAATAGATGACAGCAAGGCTACTGTTTGACCATAAAAATAATGCAAATAGAACCAGTCTGGGGATAAGATAATTCAGAAAATAATTCAGGTTCTGCCACTCTCAGGCAATGCAAATTAAGTCATTAAATTTCTGGTGTTTAATGGCTGAGATGCTAAAAGAAGTCACCTCAGTTCAAAAATGGACCTGAATAAATATTAAAACATAAAAAATAAAATAAAAATAAATTTCTGGTGTTTAGTTTTCCAGTTTTAATAAGGAGTTTTATAAACTCTGAGTTATGACCCATTAATAAAGCTGTGAAATTAACTGAGTGGGTCAGGATGGCACTTTAAAGAAATGAAACAAAATAGAAAACAGAGTGTGTCACAAGTAAAGGTAAGTAGACTTCCTGGAACTTCAGATTATACTATACAAATATATTGGCATATAATATACTACATGTTACATGTATGTTGTAGGTATATAATTACATATAATACATTGTATGTAGTACATGTATGTGGTATACAAACACAGGTTGTAAAGTGTATATGTGTGGTATTTACAATGTAAAATGATTTTCTCCTTGTGGGTCACATTAAAACAGTTTAAAAGCTATTGTTTTTAACTGTTTAGCTTTTAAACAGTTCTAATGTGCTTCAAAAACTTTTAAGGAAAACTTTATAAATGTTTTAAACTTTTAAATTCTTGATGACACACTGAGTGAGAAAAGCTTTTTACATAGTAACATTTATTTATAAAGTCACTTTTACTTGATTAAGTAAAATATGCTATGACTCTTAAAAAGGCGATTTACCTCTTCCAGCCACAGCAGATGGGTTTGCTGTAGACCATTTTGCAGAAAAGGGGCGACTGCAAGGTAAAAAGAAATACTTTTAATAATTTATCACTCCTCTGATAACACTTAATGAAGCACCACTGAGATTTCTGAAGAGTTGAGAAGTACTTGGTTTCAATTTTTCTTTGACAAATCACTTCAGAACAGTTGCTGTCATGTATCACTGGTATCTAAATTAGTTGTGAAGCAAAAATGAAATAACTAGCACTGAATAAAGACTGTAAGCTCTACAGGAACAGGGACCAGGTGGCTGCTATTCACTCTTGTCCTCGGCACACATATTATAACAGGGAACTCAATAATGGCCCTCTCCAACACTTTTATTCTGAGGTATTTTACTTAGAAGGAGAGAGAGCGAGTATTATTACCAGTACACAGGAAGTTCAGTGAAACCAAAGCCTCCATCACCTAAGTCATAACAGTTGTGGCCACTGGAAAGTCAAGCAATTACTCTGTAGATATAATGCCATCTACAGTAGTGCTATTAAGTGTTACTGTGTGGGGCAAGAGAAACAAAGCCACAACTGCTGCTGAGGGTAACGTGTATTAACACGTATAGAAAGCAAAACAGCTAGAATCATTTCAAAAGAATCCACTGCCTCCTTTAATATCTTTTCTGATTACTTACCTGTAACTACAATGGTACTCTGCAGCCCCAAAATAAACATATCTAAGTATGTAAGAGGGTTTGGAAAGTATACCTATGAATTTTATTTTACTTTATTATATTATTCATTTTTTCACTTGCTTGTTGTGCTATGTGGCTTGTGGGATTTTTAAAAATTTTATTATTTATCTTTGGCTGCACTTGATCGTCGTTGCTGTGCCGGCCTCCTCTAGTTGTGCTTCAAGGCATTCTTGTTGCGGAGGCTTCTCTTGTGGAGCTCGGGCTCTAGAGCACGCGGCTTCAGTAGTTGTGGGTCTTGCGCTGTCAAGCACAGGCTCGGCAGCTGTGGCCCACGGGCTTAGCTGCCCTGTGACATGTACAATCTTCCCAGCCTAGGGATCGAATCTGTATTCGGGGGATTTGATCTGCATTGGCGGGGGATTCTTAAATCACTGGACCACCAGAGAAGTCGGCTTGTGGGATTTTTAGTTCCCAAACCAGGGACTGAATCTGGGTCCATGATAGTGAGCATAGAGTCCTGACCACTGGACTGCCATGGAATTCCCTATCTACAAATTTTAAAGGTGAGGGGAAGAGAGGTAATGTCAGACTACTGAAAATATTCTTAAGTTATTATTGTGTGTAAGTCAGTCAGCTGTGTCCGACTCTTTGACCCCATGGACTGTAGCCCACAAGGTTCTGTCCATGGAATTCTTCAGGCAAGAATACTGGAGTGGGTTGCCATTCCCTATTCCAAGGGATTTTCCTGGCCCAGGGATCAAACCCAGGTCTCCACGCTGCAGGCCAATTTTTTACCATCTGAATCACCAAGGAAGCCCTAAGTTATTATTATTAAATGGTAAATTTGGCATTTGGTTATCAAACCCAATATTATATTATTTTTATAACTGTCTCCTAAAACTGTTATGTTGAGGCAGATTGATTCAAGTCACAGATTTCAAAGTTGTTTATGCTTAAAGATGTTCTAATAAAATATCTTATTTAGATCCTTGCTACTCAAAGAATGGTCCATAGACAAAAAGCAATGATATCACCTTCAGTTCAGTTCAGTTCAGTCGCTCAGTAGTGTCCAACTCTTTGCGACCCCATGAATCGCAGCACACCAGGCCTCCCTGTCCATCACCATCTCCCGGAGTTCACTCAGACTCACGTCCATAGAGTCAGTGATGCCATCCAGCCATCTCATCCTCTGTCGTCCCCTTCTCCTCCTGCCCCCGATCCCTCCCAGCATCAGAGTCTTTTCCAATGAGTCAACTCTTCGAGTGAGGTGGCCAAAGTACTGGAGTTTCAGCTTTAGCATCATTCCTTCCAAAGAAATCCCAGGGCTGATCTCCTTCACAATGGACTGGTTGGATCTCCTTGCAGTCCAAGGGACTCTCAAGAGTCTTCTCCAACACCACTGTTCAAAAGGATCCATTCTTCAGTGCTCAGCTTTCTTCACAGTCCAACTCTCACATCCATACATGACCACTGGAAAAACCATAGCCTTGACTAGACGAACCTTTGTTGGCAAAGTAATGTCTCTGCTTTTAATATGCTATCTAGGTTGGTCATAACTTTTCTTCCAAAGAGTAAGCATCTTTTAATTTCATGGCTACAGTCACCATCTGTAGTGATTTTGGAGCCCAGAAAAATAAAGTCTGACACTGTTTCCACTGTTTCCCCATCTATTTCCCATGAAGTGATGCGACCAGATGCCATGATCTTAGTTTTCTGAATGTCGAGTTTTAAGCCAACTTTTTCACTCTCCTCTTTCACCTTCATCAAGAGGCTCTTTAGTTCCTCTTCACTTTCTGCCATAAGGGTGGTGTCCTCTGCATATCTGAGGTTATTGATATTTCTCCCTGAAATCTTGATTCCAGCTTGTGCTTCTTCCAGCCCAGCGTTTCTCATGATGTATTCTGCATATAAGTTAAATAAGCAGGGTGACAATATACAGCCTTGACGCACTCCTTTTCCTATTTGGAACCAGTCTGTTGTTCCATGGGAATGTGTAAAATATGCAGAATCTCAGGTCCCATCCCAGATTTACTTAATCAGATTCTGTATTTTAACAATGATCTTCAGCCGACTCATATACAAAGTTTGAGTACAGCAAGAAAAAGTAAAGGGAAAAAAAGCAACAAAGCTCATTCGAGGTGAAGGATTTATCACAAATTTAAATAGAAGTTTAGGTACAATTATTCCTACAATAATTATTATTTTTTTTTAATCAAATCGTATCTTCTTTTACTCTGAAAACTTGTAAGCCACTGAACTCTTATTTAGTACAGTACTCATAAGACCCTGTGAGTACTTCCTGCAGTTGTGCCCCAGATACCTCTTTCGCCCACGCTGGTACCTGTCCAGGACCAGGAAGTTGCCAAGGCAACTAGCAGTCTTTGTGGGGGTGAAGACCCTAAAGACACAGCAACTACAGCGAGGTAGACTGATATTCTGTGAGCTGCTCTTCCCTAGAGAAATCTGCAGATATTTGTGGCCACTACTAGGGATCTTAGCCATCTTACAGGGCTAGAGAAACAGAAAATAGGGTATAACTGCCAAAGCAGCAAGGGTTTGAGGTGGCCAGCATAATGATGAGAGTGGAGTCACAGAGAACTGAGTCAGACACTAGATAATTTTGTCCCCTGGAGGGAGTTGCTGAAAATCTCAAACTATGCCAGAGGCAAGCAAAGAAAGCAATGGCGTGTTTACCAGTCACACAGCGCTGTGTAAAAGTTTTAAAGATGATTTCTGAATCTCCATTATAATCCCTCCACAACAGTGCCCTAGAAATGGGCTACTTACTATATGGACTATTTTGGGTGTATTAAAAAAAAGTATACGAATCAGTGGTTTCCAATCTTTCTCAAAGACATGAACATATTCTAACAAAACGTGAGTGAAGATGTTCGCACAAACTTTGAATCCCTAAACTCAACCCAATGAGAAGAAGCTATACAAGCATGTAATCCAACCCCTGAGGCAATAGACCAAGGGAAATAAGCACATTCAGTCATCATTCTTCCAAGGCTTTAAGAAGAAAGCAATCAGATACTCAACCATCCAACTTAAGGAACTTGGTGGAGCTGAAAAGAGGAAGTAATCAGTAATGATCCTTTATATGGCCTTACTTGAGGCTTTCTTGGGAGCTAGATGAGGACCTGTCTGATTGTGGAAGAGATGCTACACTGCCGGAACTCTTTAAGTAAGTCTGAAGACTCTTCTGATAAGACGGCTCGAGGGAATTATACAGTGTTTCAGCTTCACCGGGGAAGTGGTTTCTAAGACCCATATATGTCCTGTAAAACAAACAACAAAATTTAAGGTTTTTTTCTAAAAAAAGAAAAACACCTTAAAGAAATAACTTTGCATGATTACACATTAACCGTAAAATGTGTACATTCAAGAAAAGCAAAAGTTTTTAACCCCAAAGGTTTTAATACAGCCACAATGTGCCAAGTGAATACTTTCTAAATTAAACAAGTTTTTGGAGGAAGACAACAGGCTTTTGAGAAAAGGAATCTCAGTTCAAAACCTGACTATAATCCTTACAATTTGGGTGGCCTTGTGCAAACTTCCAGATCTCCAAACTTCAGTTGCCAAAGGAGATAGCACCTTCATTGGATCATTTTAAGGATTAAAAAAGAACATATACCTACTGCCCTACAAAGTATCAAGTATGTAACAAATGTTCAGTAAATTAGATATTTTTATTCACAACAAAAGTGAATATGTTATGATGTAATACGAATACTGATGGATATATAAACAACAAGGCTAAGTAAACTGATAGACAACCAGTACAGGTTTAATGGAGAAAAATCAATCTCCACTTGACTAAAGAGCTGATCAAATACAATACTTAGGACACTTTCAATATTTTCATTCTCGCAGCATAATTTCTGTCGAAGAAAAGACCAAAGTATGTTTAAACCACCACAAAAATATGTTATAGACTTACTTTCTTGCCTCCACTCTGGCCTCAGCATCAGCATCATGAATTCCCTTCTTAATAGTTTCAACCAAGACAGCTGCATGTCTATAAAATAAAGTACCTTTAGGATCATGTATAAAACTATCTATTTCACCACAAACGATACTGCCTTTATACTATATATCACACATCAATCACAAATGGGCAAGGGAGAGAAAAAAGGTAACTAGCATATAATAATGAATCTAAGATTGCAAGATTTCCTAATAATCTGCCCCACTAATTTTATTCATGTATGGTTTCCTTCTGACAAGTCAAACATTATAAACCTGAACATAATTATTTTTATATGGAATCCAGACAAACAGTACTAACATTTTAAATTTGTCATGAATTAAAGAAAATCTCTGGTGTGGTTCCTCACTAACCTACCAGTGTAGAAATGTGCCAGTAGTACACAGTCAGTTACCAACCGACTGAATAGCAGCTGCCACAAGAGAACTTAAAGAAAACTTGGAATTACATCATGCCTGCAGTAAACAACATATTCTATTTTTTAAAAATGGGTTGTGAATAGATTTAATGCTTTCCATAAGAATGGAAAATCAGCAATGTATTCAACATAAATACATGTGGATCCCAAGCTTCACATGTGAAACAAATGAGAAATACAGCCATACAGATAGCCAGTGATTGACTCGCTGCCCTTATTTTCCTCTTTTTCACTGCAGAGCTTCATTAAACACTGCCCAGGATATACACAGCCAATGACACCTGACAGCTGGTGTGGAGAAATCTGCCAACAGATCTCTCTCACGTTTTTGATCTCTTTCCTCTGAAAAGAAGTGCCTTTCTTCTATCCTAAATCATTCATTACTTGATTAATTGCACCTTGGGAAACCTATCTTACATGACTAGAAATACATTTTAAACTACCTGCCCAATTTAACCTGGAATTTCTTATAAAACCTGGAATTTTTGCCCAATTTAACCTGGAATTTCTTGCCCATTCACCTAAGAGACCCTCATTCACCCCACAAAGAAGAAAATCACAGCTATGATGAGTAAGAGGAGCACCTCAGCTTTAAAGGAAAATCAGTACAAATAACTTTTAAAGGAAAATGGGAAATAATGCAAATCCAATACCATCAATTTCTAAAGAACTGATGACAAAGGGGAGGGGAGAGTGGTGGAAGAGGAAGAGTCGATGCATACCTTTCCAATGAGTGAGTCTGCCACTCCTGTAATAATAAATCTAAAAATTCAAATGAACGCCTGAAAAATAAAAATTAACTATTAACTAAATGTTGCAACATTAATACTCAGTTATATAATTTTACAACTAAATGTTAATTAATACTTTCTTCTATAATACAGCATTTTGTCTTCTGAATTAAAGTATAAGACATATTTTTAGATATTTTTACTCTCAAATACTTAACTTTTTTTAAGACTCCAACTATTCCTATGCTTAATAGTTCAAAAAGACCTTAATTTTAACTTGAAAATGTTTTTCAAATATAAAATTTAATTTAATTTAAAAGATACTTATCAAACACCTACTATGCACTAGAAATTGAAGACACACAAATGGTGACCAAGAAAGCTATGATGTCAACTCAAACACTACATACAAAACAACAAATTAATCCTTATCCTCTCAGTCTACTCGTGGAGTCCATATGGTACAGATCAGGAAATAACACGGAGGTTAAATTAATTTGCCCGTAGTGACAGAGTGGGACTTAAACCCTGACATTTGAAGCAGTTGATATCACCTCCCTCATTCAAATCCAATAATCACGTCTCAATTCTGTCTGAAATCTCTTGAATTTACTCAATAAAATCTTCAATCTTCCTCTCAATTATCACAAATACAGCTCCAGTTTTCCACCCCATCTCTTACATGAGATGTAAGAAGTCCTACTTAATTAAACCAATGCTTTTCATTGTCCCTTTTTAATCACTGTTCACAGCTGGAATAAAAACTAGGATGGATGACATTACTTCTCACCAAAAACCGCTTATCAAACAATATCAGAATTTCTCTTCCAGTCGTTCAAAGCCCTCCATATCCTGACTTCTATCTATCCCCTTTCCCTCCGCAGTCAGCCTCTTTTCCTACTGAAACCTCCCATTTATCACATCTTCTGGGCTCAGTGGCCAGTCCAATGGCTCTGCAGCCTGCAGCATAGCTTTCCATCTCTGCCTACACCTCACTTCCTTTACAGGTATTGAAATGCTCCCCATTTTCAGGATAATTCTATGATGCATTTCTTGACTTCCTCTTCTCTGTAACATTTCTAATTTTCCAATTATAATTTTATTCAGTGTAAGACAGTGACTGGTGAATCTTTTCTGTAGAGGGCCTGAGAGTAAATATTTCAGGCAGCAAATATTTTAGGCTTTGAGAACAACATAGTCTCTCATTTTTTCCCCCACCTTTTTAACCACCTTTCAAAAATGTTAAGTTACAGTTTTAGCTTCTGCCTGTACAAAACTAGACTGTTGGACAGATCTGCCCAATGGACTGTTATTTGCTGACCCTGATATAAGAGAGAGGTAATTAAACAACTGTCCCCCAATTCCAAATCACTTACAGGTAACAATGATGTCTTATTTTCCCGAACATTCTAAGTACTTAAATAAACATATTTATCAAACAAAAGAGGGGAAAGCGTTTTTTACAATTTCCTTAAATATCCAATACACAAATCTTGTTTTTTGTCTTTAACACTAGTGGTGCTAGTGGTGATACCAGTGATACCAAAGATTGTAGAAATAATGCGACAGACATTGACAGACTAACATGATTGTATACTCTGTGCCAAACACTATGTTCATGTCTTCTAGTGTCCTTCTCATTTAACCTCACAACTCTATGGGGTCCACATCATTAGACCCACTAACATACACAGACATGAGGTTCAGGGCAATTAAATGACTGCCCAAGGCAGGACAGTCTATCAAAGTTGTAGGATTCTAGGTGAGGGCTGACTCTAGACTCCAAACTCTCTGAAAACCAAAGAAATAGTGGCCCAAATAAACTAAAATGTGGGAGATCCGGGTTTGATCCCTGGGTTTGGAAGGTCCCTGGGTGAAGGGAACGGCTACCCATTGCAGTATTCTGGCCTAGAGAATTCCATGGAGAAGTCATTGGGGTCGCAAAAAGTCAGAAATGACTGAGCGACTTTCAGACACACTTTAATACGAAAAGGCCAAGAAATGTGGATAGTCATAATAAGCACATTGTTCCTTTTTGCCTTACATAAATTAAAAAACTTTAATAAGGTTTCTAGAAGGCAAGAAATTGATGACAACTAATTTTTGTACCCAACTAAGAATCAGACATAATGCAATATTCAACATAAAGCTATACTAAGTTTTTTCAAAACTTACCTCCGTACAGGAACTGATTTCGATGTGCAATTGCTTGTTATTAAAGGTATAAGTCTGGGTACATGAGTATGCTGAAAAAGACAGTTTAGAAGAGGTTGAGAAATACCGTGTACCTTACATAATCTCTTCCTTTACTTGCTTTGCATTCAAGTATTTAGCTATATTAGAAAAGAACAAAAATAACCATAAAATCAGATTTTGAAAGAAATTAAGACCAGTCAAAAGGTTTTCCCAAATTAAATAGTAACGATACAATTTCAGAAGGGCAGATGTGGTTGTAATATTAAATAATAAGGACAAGTTAACTGATAACTACAAAGAACTGTTAGGACAGTGTACTTTGGGGGGAACCAGACACATACTGGTCTTATTCTTTGATGTACCATGGCTACTGCTGGAGAGCACAGTAACTGCTATGTCATCAAAGCAGGTTATCAGAGTGAATCTGCATAATTATCAAGAATGCACTTTGAAACAGTGATTTGCATCACTCATTATCAGAGAAATGCAAATCAAAACCACTATGAGGTACCATTTCACGCCAGTCAGAATGGCTGCAATCCAAAAGTCTACAAGTAATAAATGCTGGAGAGGGTGTGGAGAAAAGGGAACCCTCTTACACTGTTGGTGGGAATGCAAACTAGTACAGCCACTATGGAGAACAGTGTGGAGATTCCTTAAAAAACTGGAAATAGACATGCCTTATGATCCAGCAATCCCACTGCTGGGCATACACACTGAGAAAACCAGAAGGGAAAGAGACACGAGTACCCCAATGTTCATCGCAGCACTGTTTATAATAGCCAGGACATGGAAGCAACCTAGATGTCCATCAGCAGACGAATGGATAAGAAAGCTGTGGTACATATACACAATGGAGTATTACTCAGCCATTAAAAAGAATACATTTGAATCAGTTCTAATGAGGTGGATGAAACTGGAGCCTATTATACAGAGTGAAGTAAGCCAGAAAGAAAAACACCAATACAGTATACTAACGCATATATATGGAATTTAGAAAGATGGTAACAATAACCCTGTGTACGAGACAGCAAAAGAGACACTGATGTATAGAACAGTCTTATGGACTCTGTGGGAGAGGGAGAGGGTGGGAAGATTTGGGAGAATGGCATTGAAACATGTAAAATATCATGTATGAAATGAGTTGCCAGTCCAGGTTCGATGCACGATACTGGATGCTTGGGGCTGGTGCACTGGGACGACCCAGAGGGATGGAATGGGGAGGGAGGAGGGAGGAGGGTTCAGGATGGGGAACATATGTAAACCTGTGGCGGATTCATTTTGATATTTGGCAAATCTAATACAGTTATGTAAAGTTTAAAAATAAAATAAAATTAAAAAAAAAAAAAAAAAGAAAAAAAAAAAAAAGAAAAAAAAAAAAAAGAATGCACTTTGAAACAGTGATTTTAACTGAACTTTCATCCTGGCTGAACCACAGCTCTCTAGAATTCAGGTATATAATCTTCTGATTTCTATTAGTAATTCTTACATTCTTCTTTAGTGAGAGTGTTTGTGTGTTAGTAGCTCAGTTGTGTCTGACTCTTTGTGACCCCATGGACTGTAGCCTGGCAGGCTACCCTGTTACTGGGATCCTCCAGGCAAGAATAGTGGAGTGGGTTGCCATTCCCTTCTCCAGGGGATCGTCCTGACTCAGGGATCAAACCTGGGTCTTCTGTATTACAGATTCTTTACCACCTGAGCCACCTCTTCTTTAGTAAAGCAAACACTAAGAAGTTCACAAGAGACATTAAAATAAAACAGTAACCTAAGGATACATATTTGATGCTTTAAATCTCCTATTTTTCTTCTGAGCTGATGGTACAGGCTGGGTTACCTAGGAAGCAGGCTGTGAGATGGAGTTCAGCCTTTTTAATATTAAGCAGTGCTTTTGGGATCAACACTGGTGGAAGTGAGAAGGAAGCAAGACTAGGCAAAGGAAGAAATCAATCTGTGATACAGCCCAAGGACCTCTTAACCCAAAATCACTGGGGAGCTCTGGAAGATAGTCTCAAAATGGCCTAAGATGGCCAAAACTCTACTCTTCCACGTCAATCAGTTTACTAGATATGGGCCATAACTAGGAAAGGGCAAGACTCCAGGAAAGGCAGATCTCGACAAGCTTTGCAGGCTTTGAAGAGGCTGCAGCTGAAGGCTATCAGCCCACAGAGCTTCCGTACTCGGGAGGAAACAAGTCTTAGAGTGAAGGAAAGAGTGAGTGGCCACAACTAACTCAACCAACACAGAGGGAACACTTTTTTCACCTCTGACAGAGGGAAGCTACCCACAGACCTGAAGTTGTTCAAGATGAGGATAATGCAACACAGTGCTGATCTGCATGTTATTCAACTGCTATATCCAGTATGGAAGGGCTCTGTGGACTTGCTCCCCTAGCACGAGGGACCAGTTTTGTGGATGACAAGTTTCCCATGAACAGGTTGGGGGTGCGGGGGGGAGGGCAACAGGGGGTGGGGTGGTAATGGTTTTGGAATGATTCGAGTGCATTATATTTTTCATATACTTTATTTCTATTAGAGCATCCAGAAGAACTCATCCCTGAACATTACTGAGGAGTTAAAGAAAGCCCAAAGGGACTCCCTAGCCACAGCATACCACATAGCAGGTCTCACCTACCTTCTTCCTCCTCTCTCTCATGATCTCAAAATCCTACTGCTGCTGATTAACTCTTAAACAACACAGTGGCAGAGATGGGGCTAGAGACTAACCTATTGCTACACCATATTCAGGGGAGCTATTCCAAAGGAAAATAAGTGATCCTCACAATTACAGATGATGCATTCAAACAAATGCTATTTCAGAACAACTTAGAAGCAGGCCCCTGGGAAACAAACAAAAATATAGAAAACAGGAAATAATGTAAAACAACAACAACCTGATTCGTATTTTCTGTGAGACGATGGGACATGTTATTGTCTCAATAACATGAAACAAACTCATGAAAAACAGGCAATCTGAAAATAATACATGAAGTATAAACAAACTTAAAAATGGCAAATTGGGTACTGTCAAGTAAGCAGAATTTAAAGGATTTTTCCTGAGAACATATACAACTGAAAGACAGGAAACAAACAGAAGCAATAAATAAATGATACATGAAAACGAACATAAATTTGAACAAACTTCATTTTAGTCAGAAATCTTGCTCCTCTGTGTAAAGACAGCACAAATGAAAGATGCTGTGAGGTAACTTCTAACAGAGGGACTCTCCTACAAAGCTTCCTAAGGCAGCAGTGGTGCTGTTTTTAAATAAAAGAATCAAACAACATCTCACTATAAAAACAAGAGTTAAGAAAACAATTCTTTGTGAAAAGGACATAATTCTGAGAGAAAAGAAATGTGAACCTGAAGTCCAATTTTTGAATTCTTGTACAACGGCAAAGCAAAGCCATTTAGAAATATGAAAAAATAAATATCGATGAAAACTGAGAACACAGTGCTGCTGCTGCTGCTAAGTCACTTCACTCGTGTCTGACTCTATGCGATCCCAGATGGCAGCCCACGAGGCTCCCCCATCCCTGGGATTCTCCAGGCAAGAACACTGGAGTGGGTTGCCATTTCCTTCTCCAATGCATGAAAGTGAAAAGTGAAAGGGAAGTCGCTCAGTCATGTCCGACCCTCAGCGACCCCATGGACGGCAGCCTACCAGGCTTCTCCGTCCATGGGATTTTCCAGGCAGGAGTACTGGAGTGGGGTGCCATTGCTTTCTTTGGAGAACACACTAAGATCAAGCAAATATTTTTAATGGGAAGAGTCCTAATAAACACTAGGCAGGAATAAAAGCAGAAAAAAAAAAAACACAAAAAACCCACCATAATCAACTTTAGTTGCTCGAAATTAATTCAGTGGTTAAGGGGAAAACAATGACACAAATAAGATAAAAATATATACTTCATATTTTTTTTTTTAATATATACTTTCCAAAAGGCTGGGGAAGTAAAAGAGAATTTATTCTTGACACTGACAAAGAACAAGAAACTTTTAAGAAAATAAGATTAAAAAAAAAAATAAGACCATAAAGAACTAGAATAATATGAACAAACTAGATTTAGAAATGAATAAAGCACTCTATAAATGAATTCCATATTTCACAAATACTAAAAGACTACCTATCTAAATATATGATGTACTCGGATATTAACAAAATTCAGGTTATTCAATGAAAAAGAAATTGTACCATCAAATTCTCTGATCATGCAAATCAAAACCACTATGAGGTACCATTTCACACCAGTCAGAATGGCTGCGATCCAAAAGTCTACAAGTAATAAATGCTGGAGAGGGTGTGGGGAAAAGGGAACCCTCTTACACTGTTGGTGGGAATG
This sequence comes from Bubalus kerabau, assembly GCF_029407905.1. NCBI lineage: Eukaryota > Metazoa > Chordata > Mammalia > Artiodactyla > Bovidae > Bubalus > Bubalus kerabau. The sequence continues at coordinate 9,579,511 of NC_073643.1, forward strand.
CAAACTAGTACAGCCACTATGGAGAACAGTGTGGAGATTCCTTAAAAAACTGGAAATAGAACTGCCTTATGATCCAGCAATCCCACTGCTGGGCATACACACTGAGGAAACCAGAAGGGAAAGAGACACGTGTACCCCAATGTTCATCGCAGCACTGTTTATAATAGCCAGGACATGGAAGCAACCTAGATGTCCATCAGCAGATGAATGGATAAGCAAGCTGTGGTACATATACACAATGGAGTATTACTCAGCCATTAAAAAGAATACATTTGAATCAGTTCTAATGAGGTGGATGAAACTGGAGCCTATTATACAGAGTGAAGTAAGCCAGAAAGAAAAACACCAATATAGTATACTAACGCATATATATGGAATTTAGAAAGATGGTAACAATAACCCTGTGTACGAGACAGCAAAAGAGACACTGATGTATAGAACAGTCTTATGGACTCTGTGAGAGAGGGAGAGGGTGGGAAGATTTGGGAGAATGGCATTGAAACATGTAAAATATCATGTATGAAACGAGTTGCCAGTCCAGGTTCGATGCACGATACTGGATGCTTGGGGCTGGTGCACTGGGACGACCCAGAGGGATGGAATGGGGAGGGAGGAGGGAGGAGGGTTCAGGATGGGGAACACATGTATACCTGTGGCGGATTCATTTTGATATTTGGCAAAACTAATACAATTATGTAAAGTTTAAAAATAAAATAAAATTAAAAAAAAAAAAAGGTCATGAAATTACAAAATGATAAGAATGACAAAAGAACCATCTGAAAATGCAGACAATATCCTTATGTAATTCAATGAGAAAGTTGAAATGGAAATTACAAACGACTGAGAAATATAAAATAGAGTGTAGTAAATCTAAATCGCTGGATGCTGCTAATGCCAAACTCAGAACACAACATTATGATAAGAAAGTCTTATGTGATTAAACAATAAAAACTATGACAAAGTGAGAATATACCACAAAAATCTAGGGGAAAAAAAGAAGTAAGCCACAGCAAGTCAAATAAAGTAATTAAGAAACATAAATATAGAAATTAAACAACTAGAAAAAAATAAAAGAACCCCATGGGTACCAATGTAACAAATTTGAAGCTTATAAAAAATCTCTTAACAATACCTCTAGCAAGTATTTTCCTTTTTTTTTTTTAAAAAAGAACATATAATAATATAATACAAAATGGTAATATATCCATAGTAGAAGAAACTTTTCTTAAATTAACAGTATACAACCTCATGTCAAGAGTCTTCTTAAGTATTAGCCAACTGCATCTAGCAGTATCATAATGTAAAATGGCCAAGCAGAATTCATTTCATGAATGTACAATGGATAAATGGAGAGAGACAATCATTTCTAAAGGGATATCTGACAAGATTCCACATCTACTACTGATCAAAATTTAGCAAAATATAAATAGGAGGAAATTCTCAGACCTAATCCAGAATATCCAAAAATTCATCCCAGAGGTCATATTTAAAGCACTCCTATTAAACTCAGAGAAAAAAATAAAGATTTCAATCATTTCCACCAGTTTTTAACACTGTTATGAAGGTGCCAGATTTAGTGAAGCTTACAAAAATATTAAAACAGAAAGAAAAGGGATATTTTCCGAGATAGATTCATAGATTTCTTCACAGGGACTAGATTTTACTGCTAAAAAAACACCTGGTACAGCAGCATTAGAGACAGATATCATTTACCAGGAGAGGATAAATTGATCAAAGAAACTGGAAAGGCATTTAAAAAACAGACCCATATATTTATGGAAATTTACTACAAGAAAACAGTGGTAGTTTAAGAAAAGACTGAACTATAATCTACTACACACCACCGGGTCAACTGGTTTTGTATCTGGGGAAAACAAAGTCACATATCCATATTGTACACAAAAATAAAATTAAGTTAAATCTAAAAAACAAAATCATAAAAGGTTTAAAAACTGACTATTTTTATAACTGAGAAATGGGGAAGGTTGTTTTAACTTTATATAACAAAATCCACAAAAATAGCATTGTCTCAAAACAAAAAAACATCAAATTTCTATATATATATATCAAGTGTAGCTTAAACAATATATGAAGAAATGACAAACTGGTAGAAAATATTTATAAATAAAATTAATATACAGTTGTCCTTCAGCGTCCACGGGGGTGGTTCTGGGACCCTGTGAGGATACCAAAATTCGGGATATACAAATCCCTTACATAAAATGGTACAGTATATGCATAAAACCTACACTTTTTTTTCCTGTATACTTTGTCATCTCTAGATTACTTAGTTAGTATAATGTAAATGATACACACATAGTTGTAATTATTATAAATGTTATAGAAACAGATGCCAGCAGAAGGCAATACAAGTTTTGCTTCTTGAAACGCATTACAATTCTTTCCACCACAAATATTTCTGATTTGAGGTTGGTTGAATCCACAGATGCAGAACCCATGGATAAGGAGGACCAACTGTTCTAATAACATAGAAAAAAGGCCATAGAAAAAAACGCAAGGAAAAAAGGCACCAAATATAAACTGGCAATCCTTAGAAAAACTATTAAAGGAAAAAAATACCTAATGTTTTCTAATAATCCAAGAAATGCAACGTAGAATATGAAATAATATTCTTCAATTATTAAATTTTAAAACCTTTAAGATACTAATAATACACAGAGTAAGGTAAAGGACAGAGAAAAAGAATTTCACAAACTTCAAATATGGTGAGGACAGCTTAATATTAGCCCCTTTACTAAGACCTGACTTAGACATCAAAAATAATTAAACAAGGGAAGCTGCCTGAGTACATGAAGTTTAAAAAGCAAGGGTAAAAAAACATTTATACATATATATAAAATATATATAAAATGCTACACTTACATTTTGTAGTAAATATAGTTTGTATAGGCACAAAATAGAGGTTTGGAAAAGTACATCCTGAATGGTTAGAGTGGTGAGTTGTAGAAGAGCAAAATTTAAAAATTTAAGTGGGGAAGTTTTACATTTTTAACTCTTCTTCTGCCACCTTTAAGAGGTGGATGATGAGAAATATTAAGAATTTGTTGTCATCTATTACCACTGCTTGTAATATTTTTACTGTTTAACATTTGTCTGTTACTACAGAAGCAGAAGATATTAAGAGGTGGCAAGAATACACAGAAGAACTGTACAAAAAAGATCTTCATGACCAAGATAATCATGATGGTGTGATCACTCACCTAGAGCCAGACATCCTGGAATGCAAAGTCAAGTGGGCCTTAGAAAGCATCACTACGAACAAAGCTAGTGGAGGTGACGGAATTCCAGTTGGGCTATTTCAAATCCTGAAAGATGATGCTGTGAAAGTGCTGCACTCAATATGCCAGCAAATTTGGAAAACTCAGCAGTGGCCACAGGACTGGAAAAGGTCAGTTTTCATTCCAATCTCAAAGAAAGGCAATGCCAAAGAATGTTCCAACTATCTATTGCAAAATTGCACTCATCCCACATGCTAGTAAAGTAACGCTCAAAATTCTCCAACCTGGCTTCAGCAATATGTGAACCGTGAACTTCCTGATGCTCAAGCTGGTTTTAGAAAAGGCAGAGGAACCAGAGATCAAATTGCCAACATCCGCTGGATCATTGAAAAAGCAAGAGAGTTCCAGAAAAACACGTAATTTTGCTTCATGGACTATGCCAAAGCCTTTGACTGTGTGGATCACAATAAACTGTGGAAAATTCTGAAAGAGATGGGAATACCAGAGCACCTGACCTGCCTCTTGAGAAACGTGTATGCAGGTCAGGAAGCAACAGTTAGAACTGGACATGGAACAACAGACTGGTTCCAAATAGGAAAAGGAGTATGTCAAGGCTGTATATTGTCACCCTGCTTATTTAACTTATATGCAGAGTACATCATGAGAAACGCTGGGCTGGAAGAAGCACAAGCTGGAATCAAGATTGCTGGGAAAAATATCAATCACCTCAGATATGCAGATGACACCACCCTTATGGCAGAAAGTGAAGAGGAACTAAAAAGCCTTCTGATGAAAGTGAAAGAAGAGAGTGAGAAAGTTGACTTAAAGCTCAACATTCAGAAAACGAAGATCATGGCATCTGGTCCCATCACTTCATGGGAAATAGATGGGGAAACAGTGGAAACAGTGTCAGACTTTCTTTTTGGGGGCTCCAAAATCACTGCAGATGATGACTGCAGCCATGAAATTAAAAGATGCTTACGCCTTGGAAGGAAAGTTATGACCAACCTAGATAGCATATTCAAAAGCAGAGACATTACTTTGCCAACAAAGGTCTGTCTAGTCAAGGCTATGGTTTTTCCTGTGGTCATGTATGGATGTGAGAGTTGGACTGTGAAGAAAGCTGAGCATTGAAGAATTGATGCTTTTGAACTGTGGTGTTAGAGAAGACTCTTGAGAGTCCCTTGGACTGCAAGGAGATCCAACCAGTCCATCCTAAAGGAGATCAGTCCTGGGTGTTCATTGGAAGGACTGATGCTGAAGCTGAAACTCCAATACTTTGGCCACCTCATGCGAAGAGCTGACTAGTTGGAAAAGACTCTGATGCTGGGAGGGATTGGGGGCAGGAGGAGAAGGGGATGACAGAGGATGAGATGGCTGGATGGCATCACCAATTTGATGCACGTGAGTGTTGGTGAACTCTGGGAGTTGGTGATGGACAGGGAGGCCTGGCATGCTGCGATTCATGGGGTGGCAAAGAGTCGGACACGACTGAGTGAACTGAACTGACCTGTAACATGATTCACACACACACTCTCACACATGCACGTGCATATTGTGCCTATTATATTCTGTATACAAGCATCTTTACTTTGTAATCATCTTTACTATTTAAATTTCATTAATACCTGTGTATTACTTTTATTATCAGAAAAATTATTCAAAAGTAATTTTTTTCTTGGGGTTTAAAAAAATTCCAATGATTTATTTAAGTACATTGAAAGAGAGAGACAGAGACAGACAAATGGACAGGGAGACACACAGAGGAAGACAGGAAAAAAAAATAGGAAAAGAACCTACCCGAATTATGAATCTGATTGCTGCACATCCAGAAGTCGCCATGACTTTTGCACTATTGGGGACGAGATTAAAAAGTGTAGGTACAATGGCTTCAGCGCCATGATCAAACTTGTTTCCCAAAACTGTTGAAAGATGGCTATAAAGGAAGACAAAAAATGTTGTCTTAGAAAAATAGTTTAACATTAAATATAGGTAGGACCATATAATTTTAAAATATTCTTTTACTGAATTAACCTAAAATCTTTATTTTAACCAGTTCTAAAATGACAGAAAAACGAAAGAGAGAAAGGAAAGTGCAGATATTACATATTTCTTTCTTTCCCTGACCTTTTACTGTCTAGTGCAAAGTTGATTTTGGCATTTTAAGCATCTCTCTGCAATAGAGAAGCCATTTGATCTCAGAATTTAAGCACTGACGTGACAGGTAAAACACTCAGCTTTGACTGTCCTGATGTTTAGTCTTTATCCATCAGATAGTTTCATTCTGATGCCCCAGTATCAACATATTGTACAAACAAGTAAAATCTTACCCAAATCAGTATTCTACTATTTGTATTAATGGTACCACTACTATTTCAGTCACAAATACTTCCTGACATCTTTGGTGTAGGATTTCAGAATTCTTGATTGAAAATAGAACTCTACTATACATTGGTTACCAGCTTTCCTGGTAAACAGACAGTAAAGAATGGTGGTTCAGTCAGTAAAGAATCTGCCTGCAATGCAGGGTACTCGGGTTCAGTCCCTGGACTGGGAAGTTCCTCTGAAGAAGGAAATGGCAACCCATTCCAGTATTCTTGCCTGGGGAAACTTCCATGAACAGAGGAGCCTGGTGAGCTACAGTCCAGGGGGTCACAAGGAGTTGGACACAACTGAACAACTAACACACATACATTGACTGGAGCTTCCCAGGTGGCGCCAGTGGTGAAGAACCTGCCTGCCAATGCAGGAGACATAAGAGACACAGCTTTGATCCCTGGGCAGGGAAAATCCTCTGGAAGAGGGCGTGGCAACCCACTCTAGTATTCTTGCCTGGAGAATCCCACAGACAGAGGAACCTGGCAGGCTACAGTCCATGGGATCGCACAGAGTTAGATATGACTGAAGTGACTTAGCGTGCACAGATGCACTGGTTAGTTGGGTGACTCTAAACAAATGTGTCTTCTCTTTCCAAATTTGCAGTTAAACAACTAATCCAGCCTAATTAATTTGATATGGTTTGCCGTCTATGGGGTCACACAGAGTTGAACACGACTGAAGTGACTTAGCAGCAGCAGCAGCAGCAGTGTGACTTTGGGTAAAACACTTATGAAGAATGCTGTAAATACTCACATTTCTGACAAGGTGCAGAAATGGTTAATTTCTACATAGTTATACCTTATTTAGAATACATTAGCTCCAAAATATCAGATTCCTGATTCAAAGCAGTACTCAGACCTATTTACTAGTGTTCAGTTACACATTCAGTTTTCCCTTGTGAAACTCAGATGAGAAGCAGGGGAGGCCACCTGTGCCCTGATGTTGCTGTCTTCCTTTAAAGTGTGAGCCTTTTGTTCTGGTCAGCAGGTGATGTCGTTTGGAAGTAGCCTCATCTTTCCCAGCTTGTTAGGAGGGGTAGCCTGAGAGTACTCAGCTTCCAGAGTAGCCTGAGCAGTACGATTCCTACACAACAGCCTTTCTGGGGTCTCAAATGCATGCCCTGGGGGTTTGACAAGGTCTCTCCAGTCTGGCTCCTCAAAACTTGAACCTGTCCCAGCCCATGCAAGTTCTGGGAATTATTGTTTACCTCATGGCTTCCAGCACTAGGGCTTTCCTGTCCCCAGAGAGTTGTACGTTTCACATGCACAGATGAGTGTTCAACTAGACTCATGGATCCCCTATGCAGACTTCTATGGCTCTTTTTCTGTTATAGCTCTCTTCTCCCCAGTATTCTGCACTGAAAAGTTTAGCCACTTCAGCTTTCAGAACCTCCCATCTCTTGTTTCTTCTTCAACTGAGTAAGACTGTCTTGCTCTGCCTGGGTTCTCCCTCCCCCTCCATGGTTCAGAAATGCATCCACGTCAAAACTGCTGATGGTACTGTTCAACTGATTTGTTTCAAGAATTACAGTCCTGCTCTGTCTGCTGTCCATTATCTGTACACAGTTGTCTTATACATTTTCTTCAGTTTTCTGCAAGAGGGCTAATCCTATACCAGTTATTGCATCATGGCAAGAAGCGGAATTCTCATCATGAAGTATTTTCCAAGGTTACAATTTGAAGATTTTTGTTTTGTTTTGCTATCAAGAGATACTCAATTATTTTGGTATATTGACTTGTATCTAGCAACCATGCTACATGGTCCCTTAATTATAATCATTTATTAATTCTTGACTTTTTCTGCATGGATAATTATATCATCTGTTAATAAGGCAGTTTTGTTCCTTTTCTTGCAATCCTCATAGTTTTTATTTCCTGAGTTTTTTAGTTTATTTTTTTCTGTTCTGACTAGGACATCTAATATGATCCAGATTATAAATACTAATAGTATGTATCTAAGTGTTCCCTCTCTCCAAAGGAAGGCTTATACAACAATATATACAACAAATTTTTTTTTTTTTTTTCGTCAGGAGCAGCAGTAAGAAGGGTTCAAGTGTTCTACCATCCTTAAATTATAGAAAAATATAAACATACTGAATAGGTTTAGACTTTGATAAATTAATGATGGATGTTACAATTCGAGGACAATTACTAAAATGTCAGAAAAAAAGCTTAATATCCAAATTAGCAAAGAGAACATTACATAAGAAGAGCCGGTTCTGAGACCCATTCATTTTTTTCTTACACTCACAGAGTTAGTGACCAAAAATCTACCAGTAGACTTTTGACATATAAACATATTTCAAAGTTGGTATAAAGTACTATTAAGAAAGATTTTTTTTTCCAAATCACATAAATTTAATCCTTATGCATATGATTTTTGGATCACGCTTTAGGGGGGTTATCTTACTAGTGCTTTACTGAATGAATAACTCAATCAATGAGCACGAAATTAATTCATAAAAAATACTCATCACACAAAGAATATACTTACGCTACAGTAATACAAGCTTCTCTAACCACTTGGGATCTAAGATCCTTAGCGGAAAGTTTAAGCGCTCCATCCAACAAGCGTAAATGCTGGAAAAAGCAATCATATTGTGCAGCTCCAGCAACAAGCAATGATCGAATTTTCTTTAGCTGAAATAAAGAAAATTTTCATTACTGACATTAAAAAGTAAAGCAATATAAAAAAAGACAACTTCCTAAACATTATTTGAAGAAAACTTTTAAAGTTTTCATTAGATTCTATAACTATATTCAGACATTTTAACAGCACTAAACATAAATAAACATGTGAAGAAACAAACAAAACAGCTTTCTGGAAAAGAAAATTACAGATTCAATTATATGTATAATAGACATATATAATGTTTGAGTATATAAATAAATCTTAAAGTTTTAAGGGAGTCTATTTAAAATTGTGACAAAAGACACACTCAGGTACACGTCTGTGCTCACACACAGAAGTTAAAAGTTTACCTAAATAATACCCATTATTATGTAGAATCTCATATTAATTTCGGAAAAGGCAATGGCACCCCACTCCCGTTCTCTTGCTTGGAAAATCCCATGGACGGAGGAGCCTGGTAAGCTGCAGTCCATGGGATCGCTAAGAGTCGGACACGGCTGAGTCTTCACTTTCACGCATCAGAGAAGGAAATGGCAACCCACTCCAGTATCCTTGCCTGGAGAATCCCAGGGACGGGGGAGCCTGGTGGGCTGTCATGTATGGGGTCACAGAGTCGAACACGACTGAAGTGACTTAGCAACAGCAGCATATTAATTTCTGAGCTTTTCTAAATTTTTAAAGATATCTTTCAAAGTTAAAAAAGATGAACTAAAGATGGAAAGTATAGAAATAAAATATTGTGGATATTAAAAAAATAGTTGAAAGAATATTATATAACCTTAAGTATATATAAGGAAGGGAAACTATCGTAAGCAGAAATCAGGAGGCATCTAAATGAGATTAACTAAAAAAATCACAATATGGTAGGAAAAAATTATCTGCAACACAACAGTACAATGCACAAGGAATGGCAATAAAGTGAAAAAAAGACAACCAAATATTACATTGGCTAAAATAAATACAAGGAAATGTGTTCAACCTTACTGCTGCTGCTGCTGCTGCTGCTGCTAAGTCGCTTCAGTCGTGTCCGACTCTGTGCAACCCCAGAGACGGCAGCCCACCAGGCTCCCCCGTCCCTGGGATTCTCCAGGCAAGAACACTGGAGTGGGCTGCCATTTCCTTCTCCAATGCATGAAAGTGAAAAGTGAAAGTGAAGTCGCTCAGTCGTGTCCGACTCCTAGCGACCCCATGGACTGCAGCCTACCAGGCTCCTCCGTCCATGGGATTTTCCAGGCAAGAGTACTGGAGTGGGGTGCCATTGCCTTCAACCTTACTAGTGATAAGCAAGTGCAAATTACAACAAAGACACACCATTTTCCTTCATTAGATCGGCAAAAGTTAAGACTCAGTAACACCCAGTACCAGACAGAAAACATATATTCTTACTGTTAAGTAGATCATGAATGACTAATATCTTTGTTCAAAATATTTTGGCAACATCTACTGAAATAAAACTGTATCTATTCTTTACCCGTCAACCTCATCTACAAAAATTTAACCTACAAAAATAAAAACACCACTGTTATAGATACATGCATAGATGTTTATTGTAATATTGTTAATACAGCACAAAATAGAACAAGTCCATCTTACTTTCTAGAAACATACAGCCCACCAAAATTGAATGAAGAATTAACAGGTAATCTGAACAATTTGATCATTGATCATGAAAAATTTACGGAATCTGCAATTAAAAAAAGCTCCCTGCAAATGGAAGTCCATGACAAGATGGTTTCACTGAGGAATTCCATCAAACATACAAAAAAGAACTTACACCAAACCTTCTCCAACTCTTCCAAAAAGAGGGACTTCCCTAGTGGAATGGCTAAGATGCTGCACTCCCAATGCAGGGGGCCTGAGTTCAATCTCTGGTCAGGCAACTAGATCCCACATGCCACAGCTAAAAGAGTCCCCATGTCACAACTAAGACTTGGTGCAGTCCAATAAATAAATAAAACAAAAAACTAAAGTAGAGGGAACCTTCCCAAAGTAATTCTATGAAGCCACTATCTCCCTACTACCAAAACCAAAGACGCTACCAAAAAAGGAAATTACAGGCCAATATCTTTGATGAATTCAAATGAAAAAATCCTCAATAAAATATTAGCAAACTGAATCCAATTACATATGAAACGGGTCATAGACTTTGATCAAACTGGATTCATCCCAGGGTCACAAGGATGGTTCAACATATGCAAATCAAAAAATGTGACACAGCACATCAACAAAAGAAATCACATGATCATCTCAACAGATGCAGAAAAGAATCTGACAAAATTTAACAACCATTTATGATAAAAAAACTCTTACTAAAGTGGGTATAAAAGAAACATATCTCAACATATCTCAATAAAAGCTATTTATGACAAACTCACAGTCAATGGTTCATGACAAACCCAAACAACACTCAATGCTAAAAAGCAGAAAACACTGCCATTAAAATCTGAAACAAGACAAGGATGCCCACTCTACCACTTCAGTTCAACACAAGATTTATTAAAACTCTTAGTAATAGGAATCAGACAAGAAAAAGAAATAAAAGGTATCCAAATTGGAAGGGAAGAGGTAAAATTGCCATCACATGCAAGTAACATGATTTTCTGGAAAACCCTAGAGATGCCACACTAAAACGATTACAACTACTAAATGGATTCAGCAAAGCAGCAGGATACAAGATTAACATACAGAAATCAGTTGCATTTCTTTAAACTAACAATGAAATATCAGAAAGTAAAAAAAAAAAAAAATCTTTTAAAACCACATCCATGGTGGCTCAGACAGGAAAGGATCTGCCTGTGTTTGATCCCTGGGTCGGGAAGATGCCCTGGAGAAGGAAATGGCAACCCACTCCAGTACTCTTGCGGGAAGAATTCCATGGACAGAGGAGCCTGGCAGGCTACAGTCCATGGGGCCACAAAGAATTGGATACAACTGAGGGACTAACACTTTCATTACATATATATATTACATACACACACACCTAGGAATAAACCTGACCAAGGAGGTAAAAGACATTCACTGAGAAACATAACACATTGATGAAGGAAACCGTAGATGAATCAAAGACATGAAAAGCTATCCCATGCTCTTGGACTGGAAGAATGAATATTGTTAAATGGCCATACTACAAAAGCAATCTACAGATTTAATGCCATCCCTATGAATTTAGATTCCTACCAAAAGTGCCCAAGGGTTTCCTTTACTCCACAACTATGTAACCCAAAGGAAAGCCATGGCACCGGGGCATCAGGGAAGCTCAACAAGTAACACAGGTGGAGACACTAACAAATGGATGAGAAAGACTCTTCCTGAACAGCAAAACAGAAAAAAATGCACCCTGAAAAAGGCCTATTACCTCAATTTGTTTTCCAGAGTGAAATACTACTTATCAGACTTTATTTCACAAGCAAATACCAGATAGTACTACTATTAAATTTCCAAGTTTTTGAAAAAGAACACTGAGTGGGGAGAGGGAGGAAAGAGAGAGAGAAGAAAATAAAAAATAGAACACTTACTGCATTGGCACGCTGATCCCAGTCGTGTTTGTCATCTGACAAAATTTCCCTGATTTTATTTAACGTTTCTTCAAGTTCTCGACTAGAATAGATCTTAAAGAAAAGATGCAAAATGATAACATTAGTATTTCTTGCCACAACAAAATGATGCCCTGATGTTTAAAATAATCATTTAAGTAACAGTATTTTCCCCATTTTAGTACCATTTTTAAAATGAAGAATGGAAATACATTACAAACAATAATAAAATACTTAATCTTCCTTACCAGTTATGTAGTTAAAGGTATTTTCTCCACTCATAAGTAACTTCAAATACACTCTTAAAATGCTTTGTCATTTAAAAATGAAATACAAATATCCTACAGATTAGTAAAAATAGGAATGATTCCTCAAAATGACTTCAGGTATATAACAAATCTATTGCATTCATAGAGAGTGAAAAAGTTGGCTTAAAGCTCAACATTCAGAAAACTAAGATCATGGCATCCAGTCCTATCACTTCATGGAAAATAGATGGGGAAACAGTGACAGACTTTATCTTTTGGGGCTCCAAAATCACTGCAGAGGGTGATTGCAGCCATAAAATTAAAAGACGCTTACTTCTTGGAAGAAAAGTTATGACTAACCTAGACAGCATATTAAAAAGCAGAGACATTACTTTGCCAACAAAGGTCCATCTAGTCAAGGCTATGGTTTTTCCAGTAGTCATGGATGGATGTGAGAGTTGGACTATAAAGAAAGCTCAGCACCGAAGAATTGATGCTTTTGAACTGTGGTGTTGGAGAAGACTCTTGAGAGTCCCTTGGACTGCAAGGAGATCCAACTAGTCAATCCTAAAGGAAATCAGTCCTGAATATTCACCAGAAGGACTGATGCGGAAGCTGAAACTCCAATCCTTTGGTCACCTGATGTGAACAACTGACTCATTTGAAAAGACTCTGATGCTGGGAAAGAGAAGGGGACAACGGAGGATGAAATGGTTGGATGGCTCACGGACTCAATGGACATGAGCTTGAGTAAATTCCAGGAGTTAGTGATGGACAGGGAAGCCTGGCGTGCTGCAGTCCATGGGGTCGCAAAGAGTCAGACACGACTGAGCGACTGAACTGAACTGAACTAAATTGCATTCATATATTGATACGTATTTATTTTAGGTTAATACCTCCTCCATCCCTGTCCGTGCTAGACAGCAACCAGGAGAGATGCTCACTTTTTTTCCCTCTGGAGCTAACTGCCAAACACCTTTCACTCACTTAACAAGTGTTCACATAACAAGGATGCAATATTCTAGGCATAAAGGACACTATGGTTAGCAAAAAATAGGCATGGTTTTTGTCTCAGCAGCATATAATCTAGTCAAAAGAGAAAAGAATTAATCAAATGATAGAAAATATGAAATTACAAATAGAAAGTACCACCAAGGAGAATTACACACTGTCCTGAAAGTGTACATATAAGAGGGAAGTGAACCAGTGAGGAAAGTCAAACATGAACTGGGGCAGATATCATCAGACAAAACAGAGATCAGTGAACAGCATGTGCAAAGGCCCTGAAAGAAAGTGAGAGAAGGCCAAGTACAGTAGTAAAGAGCGCAAAGGAAACCAGGCAAAGAACCAGGGACCCAGGCCTAAGTCAGTCAGTACACAGGATTTCTCTACATCACAGTCAAGGTTCAGAGGTGGGCATGTGACCCAAATCAGTTCGATTAGAATGAAATACAAGTTTTACATGGTCAACCAGGAGAAGAGACAGAGTGTAGCGAGGGTCTGAGGCTCGAACAACTGCAGCCATATTGCTAACCGCAAGGGAAGACAATGTAGAAGGATCCAGAAATAAGACCTAACAAAGAACAGGGTTCTGGATACCATTTGAGTGGTATACAGGGATACCTCAAAATGACCCTGTTTATGTTTTTCACTTTTATCAGCCATTAAATTCCCCTTTTACTTAAAACGAAACAAAAACTTGCCAGAAACAAGAGTACAAAGGACAGCAAGGCATGAGACAAGGTGGAAGAGGTCAGAGGGGGACCAGATAACATTCTGTTAGAGAAGGATCGCTGGACTGTCTAAACCTTTCCTGCCTCTTGCTTTCCCTGCTAAGTTAGCAATCAGTAGGAATAATTTCTAGGTGTCTGGATCTTGTAACTGTTTCAGTAATGGTTTCCACATGAAACACTGAAAGAGTACATTCGAAAGGAGAAGATCATGAATCCAGTTGTGCACAGGTTGAATCTGAGATGCCTCAGAGACATCTAAAAGGAGATGTCAAAGAAACAACAGGTGGAAAAATTACTTTCACAATAAAGAGACGTTTGGCTTAGAGATAAAAACCTAAGCATTATCTATGTAAAGGCCGGAACTAAAGCCATAGATTTGAAGGAAGTGACTTAGTAAGAAAATGGAGAGTAAGAAGAAAGGTTTAAAACTAAACCCTTAAGAAATCTCAAATATTCAACAGTCAAATAAAGAAGGATGAAACTATAGAGGAGAAACAGATGAAGCAGACAAAAAGATAGGGGGGAAAAAATGAAAGAACACTGTTTACAAGCACCTTTAAAAAAAATAGTGGATATACTGAGATATACAGTGTAATGTAATATGACTCAACGATATGGATTTAATTTTATCTCAGCCTCACTGAAAAATCACTTGAACATCCAAATGTACCAATAAATAATAATTTGATAATAGTAAGTCAAGTATTTTATTTATGCAGTCAATTCAGAAAAAAAAAGATTTGAAAAAAGGGACAAAAACAAGTGATTTTAACAGAGAATATGCATGGGGAATGCCACATTACTGGTACCCTTACCTGAACAGAAGGGACATCTGTAAAAGCTTTTATAAAATCATCCTCATCAACTGCTCCGGCACCTCCTTCCTTAGAAGCACCTGATAATTAAAAAGAAAAAAAAATTTTTTTAAGTTTACTTTAAGCATTTTAGCACCATGAATGCCATGAAAAAATTAACTCTTTTGATATGAAAAAGGCATAATTTTGAGACATTCCATTTTACAAGAAGACATTAAAAACTCTTCAACTTCTCAGAAAAGAGAAGGTACTTAGTAGTAGTTGATTAACTCTCTTATAAGATACTAGACGAGGCTGGTAAAAGAATCCAAACAATACGAACCCTCTTACCCTTCGTTCAATGAAACAGCAAGGACACAAGAAATACAGGTAAAAGGATAAACATTTAAAAAGAGGAACAGTTTAAGCGACAATGTCACTATCGATGGCAAATAAGTGAGATAAAGGATCCATGTATGCTGCAGTGGTCAGGAAAGCAAATCGGAAAAATGTGAAAAAAAAATGAGGGTCTTCAAATTAACTTCAAACATACATCTTATTGTACATACACAATCAAAAAGTAAACTCAATAGGCAGTACTTATTTAAAAGCCACTAATTAACCTAAAAAGAAATGCAAAAAGGCAAAATGGTTGTCTGGGGAGGCCTTACAAACAGCTGAGAAAAGAAGAGAAGCTAAAGGCAAAGAAATACCCACTAGAATGCAGAGTTCCAAAGAACAGCAAGGAGAGGTAAGAAAGCCTTCCTCAGCGATCAATACAATGAAATAGAGGAAAACAATAGAATGGGAAAAACTAGAGATCTCTCCAAGAAAATCAGAGATACCAAGGGAACATTTCATGCAAAGATGGACACAATAAGGGACAGAAATGGTATGGACCTAACAGAAGCAGAGATACTAAGAAGAGGTGGCAAAAATACATAGAAGAACTGTAAAAAAAAAAAAAGATGTTCAAGACCCAGGTAACCACAAAGGTGTGATCACGCACCCAGAGTCAGACATACTGGAATGTGAAGTCAAGTGGACCTTAGGAAGCATCACTATGAACAAAGCTAGGGGAAGTGATGGAATTCCAGCTGAGCTATTTCAAAACCTAAAAGATGATGCTGTTACAGTGCTGTATTCAATATGCCAGCAAATGTGGAAAACTCAGCAGTGGCCACAGGACTGGAAAAGGTCAGTTTTCATTCCAATCTCAAAGAAAGGCAATGCCAAAGAATGTTCAAACTACTGCACAATTGCACTCATCTCACACGCTAGCAAAGTAATGCTCAAAATTCTCCAAGCCAGGCTTCAACAGTATGTGAACTATGAACTTCCAGATGTTCAGGCTGGATTTAGAAAAGGCAGAGGAATCGGAGATCAGAATGCCAACATCCGCTGGATCACAGAAAAAGCAATAGAGTTCCAGAAAAACATCTACTTCTGTTTTATTCACTAGGCCAAAGCCTTTGACGTTGTGGATCACAACAAGCTGTGAAAAATTCTGAAAGAGATGGGAATACCAGACCATGTTACCTGCCTCCTGAGAAATCTGTATGCAGGCCAAGAAGCAACAGTTAGAACTGGACATGGAACAACACAGTGGTTCCAAATTGGGAAAGGAGTATGTCCAGGCTTATATGTCTTGTCAACCTGCTTATTTAACTTATATGCAGAGTACATCATGAGAAACGCTGGGCTGGATGAAGCACAAGCTGGAATCAAGACTGCTGGGAGAAATATCAACAACCTCAGATATGCTGATGACACCACCCTTATGGCAGAAAGTGAAGAGGAACTAAAAAGCCTTCTGATGAAAGTGAAAGAGGAGAGTGAAAACGTTGGCTTAAAACTCAACATTCAGAAAACAAAGATCATGGCATCCGGTCCCATCACTCCATGGCAAATAGATTGGGAAACAATGGAAACAGGGACACACTTTATTTTGCGGGCTCCAAAATCACTGCAGATGGTGACTGCGGCCATAAAATTAAAAGACGCTTACTCCTTGGAAGAAAAGTTATGACCAACCTAGAGAGCAGATTAAAAAGCAGAGACATTACTTTGCCAACAAAGGTTCATCTAGTAAAAGCTATGGTTTTTCCAGCTGTCATGTATGGATGTCAGAGTTGGACCATATGGAAAGCTGAGTGCTGAAGAATTGATGCTTTTGAACTGTGGTATTGGATAAGATTCTTAACAGTCCCTTGGATTGCAAGGAGATCCAACCAGTCAATCCTAAAGGAAATCAGTCCTGAATATTCATGGGAAGGACTGATGTTGAAGCTGAAACTCCAATACTTTGGCCACCTGATGCGAAGAACTGACTCATTGGAAAAGACCCTGATGCTGGGAAAGATTGAAGGCAGGAGGACAAGGGGACAACACAGGATGAGATGGTTGGATGGCATCACCAACTCAATAGACATGTGTTTAAACAAGCTCCAAGAGTTGGTGATGGACAGGGAAGCCTGGTGTGCTGCAGTCCACGAGGTCGCAAAGAGTTGGACACAACTGAGCAACTGAACGACTGAACTAATTGAATTAAGCTATTGTCTTATAGTTCTTTTATATTCTGTTATACTGGGCCTAGAATCAAGCAAAACAGTTTTTTCTGCTAATTCTAATGGTTTAGAATGGTTTCTTGTTAAACTGTGTCAATGCAGGTGTTGAAAGACCAGAAGCTGAAGGGAGAAGGAACCTGTTCCTTCCTAAGTGTTTCCTATTCTTGTCAGTAAAACCCTAGCAACCCTGGTGGGATACTCATTTCAGTAGGAGTTACAGAATGCAGTCTGTCTAACATTCACTGAACCAGCTCATCATGCCTCTCAGAGACACAGGACGGCTACACCTGCCCCTCAGCAGTCTGAGTCACAGCTGTGCAGGGCCTCTCCTCCAAGCCTCTCCAGTTTAATCATTTTTACCTCCTCATTTTATTCTTCTAGCTTCAGGGGTAGGAGCTATTTACTGTGATTAGCTACCTCCGTGATACTTTAGTGTTTTCTTTTTGCATTCTTAATTCATCAATATTCATTTAACAAATTATATTAAATTCTCTCTGTAAAAATAACGTGTGGATTCTGTCTTCTGACTGAACCCTGGCTGGTAACTCTACTTATTAGTTATTTCTTCATGGTAAAAACCCAACACATGAAATGACTTTCAAATACGTAAGGTATATATTCCAATGGAAAGTTATTTAAAAATCTCTCTGATTAAAAAATTAAATAGAAAATAGCTCTCCAATGAAGTTTATCATCTACCAAAGGAAATATTAGTATTTCAAAACTCCATTTTATTTATTTATTTAAAATTTTATTTTATTTTTAAATTTTACATAATTGTATTAGTTTTGCCAAATATCAAAATAAATCAATAATATAATTCAAATTAAAAAAAACCACTTAGGATTTCCAAAGGTATGTGAAAAGTGCCTTATCTTAAAAAAAAAACTCTGAAGGTTTTTATGAGTTTTAATAGCAACAAGAGATGGACCACAGAATAGGATAACATAAAGTTTAAGGAAATATAAAACTGCAAATTAAAAGTAATGACAACTGAATAAAAGAGAAATAAATGCATGCTTACCTTTGGAAATTCAATTACAAGAGGAAATAAACTATGTAATTTCCTATATATTAAAAAGTTTAAGAAAATAAAACTCTCAATGCATGCCCATAATTAGTATAATTAACTGATTACCTGAAAATAACAACAGCAAAGAAACAAAAAGTATGATACCAACCATGTTATTTTAATATCTTACAACATGCATTCATCTACAAATCTCTTAATATGCCAGGGTTTATTGTTTCTGACAATGGATCCCTTGATAGTAATGCATAGACATGAACTTTTATTTTTTTATTATTTTTTTTGTTAGCTCATATCTTTATTAAGCAATATACAATTACTTGTCTTCTGGTTTGTTGAAACAATAGGTCAGACAACATTTGCCACAATAATGTCTGTCGAAGTGACTGGCCATAAAAACTCCAGCACCACATTCATCCGAGGGACACTACCGGCGAAGGTGACTGATTTTGCCATTCTCATCCACCTTATAGAATTTCAGAACAGCCAATTTAACCTTCTTTCTCTTATGCTTGTTCTTCTTGGGAGTGGTGTAAGACTTCTTCTTCCTTTTCTTAGCGCCACCACGAAGTCTCAACACTAGATGAAGAGTGGACTCCTTTTGAATGTTGTAGTCAGACAAAGTACGTCCATCTTCCAGTTGCTTGCTAGCAAAGATCAGTCTTTGCTGGTCAGGAGGAATTCCTTACTTATCCTGGATCTTGGCCTTTACATTTTCTATTGTATCCGAGGGCTCGACCTCGAAAGTGATGGTCTTCCCCGTCAGGGTCTTCATGAAAATTTGCATCTTGGTGGCGGTTCCGCCACAGATGACGGATCCAAAAGCAGACATGAACTTTTACAATTTCTTCTCAAAAAAAATTTTTTGGCCATGCCAAAAGGCATGATAGATCTTACTTTCCCAAACAGAAACTGAACCCATGTCCTCTGCAGTGGAAGCACAGAGCTCTAACCAAAGGAGTGCCAGGGAATTCCCCGCCAACCTATTACAGTTGTCTGTCTAAGTCACTGGACAGAAATGTATTTAGGGACTTGTCCTTGTCCAGCGATGGATATTCAAGATGGTGGAGTAGAAGGATGTGTAGAGTTAACAGGCAAGTTTAACCCTGGAGTACAAAATGAAGCAGGGCAAAGTCTAACAGACCTCTGCCAAGAAAATGAGCTGGTCACAGGAAACACCCTCTTCCAACAACACAAAGGATGACTCTACACATGGACATCACCAGATGGTCAATACCGAAATCAGACTGATTATATTCTTTGCAGCCAAAGATGGAGAAGCTCTATACAGTCAGCAAAAACAAGACTGGGAACTGACTGCGGCTCAGATCATGAACTCTTTATCACCAAATTCAGACTTAAGTTCAAGAAAGTAGGGAAAACCACTAGTCCATTCAGGTATGACCTAAATCAAATCCCTTACGATTATACAATGGAAGTGAGAAATAGATTCAAGGGATTAGATCTGACAGACAGAGTGCCTGAAGAACTATGGACGGAGGGTTCCTAACATTGTACGGGAGTCAGTGATCAAAACCAATCCCACGAAAAAGAAATGCCAAAAGGCAAAACGGTTGTCTGAGGAGGCCTTACAAACAGCTGAGAAAAGAAGAGAAGCTAAAGGCAAAGGAGAAAAGGAAAGATATATCCATCAGAATGCAGAGTTCCAAAGAATAGCAAGAAGAGATAAGAAAGTCTTCCTCAGTGATCAATGCAAAGAAATAGAGGAAAACAATAGAATGGAAAAGACTAGAGATCTCTTTAAGAAAATTAGAGATACCAAGGGAACATTTCATGCAAAGATGGACAAAATAAAGGACAGAAATGGTATGGACCAAACAGAAGCAGAAGATATTAAGATGAGGTGGCAAGAATACACAAAAGAACTATACAAAAAAGATCTTAATGACGTGACTAACCAAGATATTGTGATAAGTCACGTACAGCCAGACATTCTGGAGTGTGGAGTCGAGTGGGCCTTAAAAGCATCACAACGACCAAAGCTAGTGGATGTTATGGAATTATAGCTGAGCTATTTGAAATCCTAAAAGACGCTGCTGTTAAAGTGCTGTACTCAGTATGCCAGCAAATTTAGAAAACTCAGCAGTGGCCACAGGACTGGAAAAGATAAGTTTTCATGCCAATTCCAAAGAAGGGCAAGGCCAAAGAATGTTCAAACTACCGTTCAAATGCACTCGTTTCACATGCTAGCAAGGTAATGCTCAAAATCCTTCAAGCTAGGCTTCAACAGTATGTGAACCGAGAACTTCCAGATGTCCAAACTGGATTTAGAAAACGTAGAAGAACCAGAGTTCAAATTGCCAACATCCACTGAATCATAGAAAAAGCAAGAGAATGCCAGAAAAACATCTACTTCTGCTTCCTTGACTATGCTAGATGGTGTGGATCACAACAAACTGTGAAAAATTCAAGAGATGGGAATACCAGACCACCTTACCTGCCTTCTGAGAAATCTGTATGCAGGTCAAGAAGCAACAGTCACAACTGGACATGGAAAAACAGAGTGGTTCCAAATTGGGAAAGGAGTACGTCAAGGCTGTATATTGTAACCCTGCTCATTTAACTTCTATGCAGAGTACATCATGCAAAATGCCAGGCTGGATGAGTCACAAGCTGGAATCAAGATTGCTGGGAGAAATATCAATAACCTCAGATATGCAGATGATACCACCTTAACGGCAGAAAGTGAGGAGGAAGTAAAGAGTCTCTTAATGAAGGTGAAAGAGGAGAGTGAAAAAGGTGGCCTAAAAGTCAACATCCAAAAAATGAAGATTATGGCATCTAGTCCCATCACTTCATGGGAAATAGATGGGGAAACAATGAAAACAGTGATAGACTTTATTTTCTTGGGCTCCAAAATCACTGAAGACAGTGATTGCAGCCATGAAATTAAAAGATGTTTGCTCCTTGGAAGAAAACAAGGACAAACCTAGACAGTGTATTAAAAAGCAGACATTAGTTTGCAGACAAAGGTCCATATTGTCAAACCTATCATTTTTCCAGTAGTCATGTACAGATGTGAGAGTTGGACCATAAAGAAGGCTGAGCACTCAAGAATTGATGCTTTTGAACTGTGGTGTTGGAGAAGACTCTTGAGAATCACGTGGACTGCAAGGAGATCAAACCAGTCAATCCTAAAGGAAATCAACCCTGACTATTCATTGGAAGGACTGACACTGAAGCTAAAGCTCTGATAGTTTGGCCACCTGATGCGAACAGCCAACTCTTCAGAAAAGACCCTGATGCTGGGAAAGATTGAAGGCAGGAGGAGAAGGGGACGACAGAGGACGAGATGGTTTGATGGCCTTACCAACTCAATGGGCATGAGTTTCAGCAAACTCTAGGAGATGGTGAAGGACAGAGAAGCCTGCTGTGCTGCA
This sequence comes from Bubalus kerabau, assembly GCF_029407905.1. Classification (NCBI taxonomy): domain Eukaryota; kingdom Metazoa; phylum Chordata; class Mammalia; order Artiodactyla; family Bovidae; genus Bubalus; species Bubalus kerabau. The sequence goes on from NC_073643.1 coordinate 9,601,066, forward strand.
GCTGTGGGATTGCAAAGAGTCACAACTGAGCAACTGAGTAACAACCTTATCCAGTAGTTCCTAAACATTCAACAGTTTTCATAACAACTTTCTTTCCACAATTATTAATATATTTTGTTCCTTTATACGTTAATACCATTTCTTGCAAAATACTTTGTTACAATATTAAGAGCAACTGAGCAACCATTAGGGAAGTCTGAGAACCAATATCTGACTCCTGGAAAGTATACATCCCAACTGGTACAGGAGACCTGCACAGAAACACCACAGCAGAGCCAGTTATCCTCAGTGTGCTCAAGAATGCAAAGCAGAAAGTTCTACAGACAATGGAGATGCGAAGGGGGAGTGCAGTATGACGAGTCACTACAGTGTATATGCAATTTACTCAAGTGTCATATGTACAACAGAATGCTAATGCCCATACATCAGCCCACCAGCCACAACACAATGCCAAAGGCCTCAAGGGAATGCAGAGAATCTGACTAAACCCTGATAAGGCCAGTGCCAATGACTAAAGACATACATAGGAAAGTCTAAGTTTGAAAGTCACAATTTTTACTCCAATCATAATGTCTTGATTATGCAGTAAATTCTGTCTTATTATGAGTAGGGTCAAATAAGCTAGTGGACAATAGAGGGGGAGCAGAAATTAAATGGCTTTTAGAAGTCCTACACAAGAGGGACTTCCCTGGTGGTCCAGTGGCTAAGTCTCTGTGCTCCCAATGCAGGGGGCCCAGGTTCAATCCCTGGTCAGGGAACTAGATCCCACATGCTATAAGGAGAGTTCACATACTACAGCCAGAAGATCCCATGAGCTGCATTTAAGACCCGGTGCAGCCAAATATGAAAATTTTAAAAAAGAAGTCCTCCAGAGATACAGAGACAAATCAGCCTTAGGACTATCTCAGATATGACAGTTAGGTCTCTAAACCTGGACACGAATATTGGTAAGAATTTACATAGTTTGAATAGTTGACCCTAATCTACCTTACTCTTACTTCTGAGAATCACTGTGGTTAAGCAGAAGTGCTGCTAACAGTGCGAAGATAGAGGCCATGCTGAGCTCTGCATTCTAACCTTTCTTACACCTCACATGTCTTATAAGGAGACCTTTTTATAAACCTAGTTTGCCTAATGTTTTTCCTCACCTTCATTTTGAGTGTTTGGCCTACAAAGTATTATAGGAAAAGGATCTCTGCATAGGAAATAAACTGTTCAATCAACTGTTTCATTTCACATTCAACATTTCATCTTCTGATACAACTTTAAAAAGTTCACCTAAACATACCACAAAATCCCTTTAGCACCAGCAAGGAAATAACTACACAGAAGAAAGTAAAAAAGAGTAATGGGCTTTCATGTCAAATATTACTGCAAGAAAAGGAGAATGGGCATGCACACCAAGGAGATGTATTTAGATAAATTAAGTTTGAAAGCAGGAGCACAGGTAAAGGTTGGGCTGAAGGGACAAGCAAAGCTGGCTTCCAAATTGACTAAAGCTCTTTCAAATATAACTGGGTTAACAATCACACCAGAGGATGTTAATGAGCTGAAAAAGAAAAGAAGAGCTTTGCCCAGTTGTCTAGTGGTGGTGGTGGTGGTTTGGTCGCTAAGTCGTGTCCGACTCTTGTGATCCCATGGACTGTAGCCCGCCAGGCTCCTCTGTCCATGGGATTCACCAGGCAAGAATACTGGAGGGGGTTGCCATTTCCTTCTCCAGGGGATCTTCCCAACCTGGGAATCGAACCAGGTCTCCTGCATTGTAGGCAGATTCTTTACCAACTGACCTACCCACACAGTTGTCTAACCACTTTAAAACAGAGGTCAGTAATTTTTTTTCTATAAAGGACTAGAGAGTAAATATTTTAGACTCTGGGGGCCATGTGGTTTCTGTTGCAATTTCTCAACTCTGCCATTATAGCCTAAAAGCAGCCACAGACAATATGTAAATAGTGAACAAGGCTGTATTCCAATAAAGCTCTACTTGTGGACTACTGCAATTTGAATTTGATACAGTTTTCACATGTCATACAATATTCTTCTTCTTCTGAATATTATTAGTCATTTAAAGATGTAGAAAACATTCTTAGCTCATGGGTGAAATAAAGACAGACAGTTGGCTGGACTTGGCCTGTGTACTATAGTCTGCTGATCCCTGCTCCAGAATCTACTCTAAGCTGGTAATCACTTGCACTGGGAGGCACAGGGAGGGGAAGGGCGATTAGGGGTACTGTTATTCAGGAGACAGCACGGCTTCTCGTGTGCCAGACTGGCTAGAGCAGGCACTCTCAGAAACCCCCAAATACTACTTCTAGAGGTTCAAGTATAAAGAGAAAACTTCATTCTTGCCAGTCCTTAACTACTAAGGATACAAAGGTAAATTAAGCCAAGGGTAAAGTAGCATGTTTTAGATACAGGAGCAAGGGGAGCAAAGTCTTAGAGGTGGAAAGAGGCAGGTTCCTCCCATGCTACAATGAAGCGACTAGCACTGAAGAGAAAGATAAATGCAGGAAAAACAACATGGAAGGAAGTATGTCATGAACCTTGATAAAATTCATAAAACATCCATAATTTTTCAAGAGAATTACGCTAATGAAACAACCATTGATGCTTTTGAAGAGTGCTATGAAAAGACAGAAGAGCTTTCTGGATCCTCAACTTTCTAAGGGAAGTAGGCTGAAAAAGATACTCAGCTGAAAACACAAGACACTTCTAGGCAAAAGAAGAAAAGATTTTGGGGGGCAGAGCCGAGGGTCCAGGGCGCAACCAACAACAGAGGAAAACAATCGTTTAGAGAAGCATGTCCAAAGAGAGAATGAAACCTTCTTGATGGAACATTCATGACACCTGAAGGAAGGGAACCTGACCGCAGATTGCTGTAGGATTTCAAAATGCTACAAATCAGTGACCATTAGGACGCTCCTGTTCCTCCCCTTTTTAAAATGAGAGTGTCTATTATGGTTTTTCCATGCTGGTACCACCGTTATATGTTGACTACATGGGGTGTAAGTAGATGTCTCTTTAGTTCAGAGACCTTAGGATGGAGAGGAGCCACCCAGAGGCTCACATGCATCTGGACCTGATGCAGATCACAAGATGATGGACTTTAAGCTGATGGTATAATTAGGATGAGACTTTTGGGAAATGTCCATGAGTACCGTTTTGTATGTGGGAAACGTGAATTACTGTGGTCAGAGGGCAAGCTGCAGTGGACTGCACAGAGAGCTATAAAAGCTGCTTTCATTGCTGACAATTGCTCATTTTATAATACAATTTTGCAGCTTTCCCTATTGAAAAGTGAACTTCCCAGGAAAGAGGTGGAGAGGAGTAACTGAGAATTCTAGTTGAGACAAGACCTAGGGTAGGCTGAAGGGGTCCCTATCTGGTGATTCTCTAGTGTGTAGCATAAATAAACTTCCTCTGAGGAAAGCTTTTCAATTGAAGGACCAAGCTGAAGCAATGAACTGACGATCAAAGTTCAAATATGTTGAATCCTTGAACAAAACAGAACTGAACTGCACGGGTCCACTTACATATAGTTTTTTAGAATTTATTTAGTTTTTTAAAAATACTGAGGTCTATACTTTGTTTTATTTACTTATTTTTTTGGTTGCATGGCATGCAGGATCTTAGTTTCCTAACCAGGGATTGAACTTGGACCCCTGGCAGTGAAAGCGTAAAGTCCTAACCATTGAACCACAAAGGAATTACCCTAGGATTTTTTAAGATAAATTATGCAGTACTACATAACGCATGGTTTGCTGAATCCATGGGTGCAGAATTGCAAATAGGGAGCACTGACTAGGGGACCTGAGTACCCGATGACGTGGGTATTTGTGGTGGGTCCTGGAACCAACGCTCACAGATACTGGGGGATGACTGTACACAAGAGGGCAAACCATTATGAACTAAGTCACAGGGAAGAGAACAGAATTTTAGAAGTGTGGATATGAGAACTGCCTAGTTACAGACTACAGAATATTAATAGATGAGGGTATAACGCTTAAAGAAATAATATGGATAGAATCACAAAGATGCCAATCAACAAAAGATAACAGGAATAAACAGATAATTTGGGGGGAGGAGAATGCAGTATTACAACTATTGAAATTAAAACAAAACAAAACCAACTTTGACTGAAAGATTAAACAAAAGAAATATTTAGAGAACTAGAAGATACACATGAATAAACTACTCAGAATGTGACTGAGAGAAACAGGGAAACGGAAATATATGAAAAGACGTGGAGGACAGCATGAGAAGTTCTAATCTCTATCTAATCGGAGTGCCTCAGAGAGAGAGAGAGAATGGAAATGTTCACAAAAAGATAATGGCTGTGAACTTTCAAGATTCATGAAAACCAGGAATCTATAGAGTCAGGATGCACAGCATAACCCAAACAAGACAATGAAAAAGAAACCCACACCTAGAACTCTGTGGTGTAACTGCAGAACACCAAAGAATCAGTCACCAGAGAAAGAAGAGAACACCTAGAACAGAACAGACTTCTCCAAAGCAACAGTGGGAGCCAGAGAACACATCAATATCCTCAAAGTTTTAAAAGAAAGAATTGTAAATCTAATTGTGTACTTAGGAAGATTAATCTTTAAATAAGAACACAAGTGTAAAAAGTCAATGCACTGAAAATGAAGAAAACAAAACATTACCTAAGGATGGTCTGATTATCTAAATCAGAGGTTGGCTTTTTTTCTGAAAAGGGCCAGATAAAAAATATTTTAGGCCTCACGGAGTGTGGTGCAATTACTCAACTCTTCACAAATGAATGAGTGTGGCTATATTTCAATAAACCTTTATTTCTTAAATCAGATAGCAAGGACATATTTGGCTGTTGGCTATAATTTGCCAAACTCTGGGGTAGATAAAAAGCTCAAAACAATATATAGTAAAATCATCTAAAAATTAAACTTTATCTAGGTGACTAGTTGTAAAATCAAAATATAATTAATTTAATTTCCATGCTTCAAGCAACAAAGTTAGAAATTTTAAATTAAAAAATACTATGCTAAGGAACCTTGAGGGCAATTACACTGAGTGACAAACACAGTATGATCTCGCCATTTGTGAACTAAAAAAAAAGCACAGATACAGAGACCAGATTGGTGGTTGCCAGAGGCAAGGGGTAGATGAAATAGGCGAAGGGAGTAAAAAGATACAAACTTCCAATTATAAAATAAATTAAGTCATGGTATGCAAAGTACAGTATGCTGACTACAGTTAATATTATATTGCATATTTGAAAGTTGTGGGACTTCCCTGGTAGTCTAGTGGCTAAGACTCTGAGCTCCCAATGCATGGGGCCCAGGTTCGATCCCTAGTCAGGGAACTAGACCCCACACGCTGCAAGTAAGCAAAGCAAAATAAATAAATAAAACTAAGTTAAAAAAAAAAAAAGTTGCTTAGAGAGTAAATATCAAAAGTTCTTATCACAAGAAAAAAACAATCTGCACTTATGTATGGTAAAGGATGTTAACTCGACTTATTATGGTGATCATTTTGCAATATATACAAATCTTGAATTATTATGTGGTACAACTAAAACTAATCTTATATGTCAATTACACCTCTATTTAAAAGAAAAGAAAATGCATTGGCTCTGTTGATGAATCTGGGGAGAACTTAACATCTTTGTAATATTGTTTTCCTATCCAGGAATGTAGCATGTCCATTTATTCATGCCTTTTAAAATTTTTTTCAATAAAGTTTTATAATTTAACAAAATATTATGTTTTTATTATAAAAGAAAAACATTTTCAGCTATCTAGAAATAAACCAAACCGAACAACAACAAAAAAATGTTGAGGGGAAGAATGATTCAATTTTAATGAGACATTAAAGAACCCTAAAATTAGTGGATAGATACTCTGTGTTCATGGACAGGAAATCTCAGTATCATAAAGATGTCCAGTCCTCCCAAACTACTGCCATAGTAGTAGTTTGGCAAGCCTCAAACAGGACTTTTTGTGGAAACTGTCCCGCTGATTCTAAAATCTATTTGGAAGACCAATGGGCCAAGAACTGTTGAAATAACCCGTATAAGTAAAAGGTAGAAGTACTTGCCCAACCAGAAATCAAGACTTACAAAACTAACATGAAGATGACAATTAGGTTTTAGTGCAGGGATAGACAAAATACAAACCTCAAAAATAGATTCACAAATGTATATAAAAAATTGAAAGATGACAAAGAAATGATTCAGGTTAACAGGGAAAGTAATTCAATAATGATGTCCTAAAATTCAACAAAAGACTGAGATAACGGATTATCCATTTTAAAAAAGTTATTTCCTCTTGAAAGGAAATTTTAAAACTTTTTTAAAAAGCAATCTTAAAACTTAACAGTAGACATTCTGATTCGCAAGGTAAAATGGTAGTCATCCAATTTCAAATCAAATGTTCTACGAAATACTCCAAAACGCAGAGAGAGACCAAAAAGGAAAACAAAACTGCCCAGAGCACATAACTTGTTATACACGTTCTCTCTTCAAACTTCAATTGTCCCATTATAAATAAATGGGGAATATAAACATCCTAAAACCAGCAATGTCAACTACAGAGCCCTTGCTGGAGAGAAAATTCTGAGGAATTTGTATGGAAGAGGAGGATCCCGGCGGAGGAGCACACAGGTATCAATTACAGTTCCTTGTAGAACCAGGGATAAGTAGCACCTAGACGAGGTGGGTATCCCTTCAAAGCCTGGTGGATAAAGGAAGAGAAGATAAGGGTTCTCCTGAAACAAGAAGGTGTCATAGAATCAGAAGTATAATAGAAAACCCCCTTGTATTAATTAGAAAAGAAGTTGCATTTCACGATACCAACAGAAGAGGGCATTCCTGAACTAAGAAACTGTATATTTTTCTTTCAGGCCCCACAGAATCACTTGTTCTTTGAAAATATTCTTAGGATATTTGAGAAAATTTGAGTATACAATGGAAGTGCTTAAAAGGTGTATAATTTAAAAGAATAAATTTACAGAAAATAAAAGGGCTTAAAGGAACAAGTTAAATATCACAACAAAGAAATCAGACAAATCCACATTATGGGAAAATCTTAAAAGACAACTGGCTTAGACTCTTTTTTAAAAAAGTCAATGTTGTGGTATAAAAATTGGTAAGGGAATTGTTTTATACAAATTACTATGAAATATTCCAGCATATGATAATGGTATTATGGTTATAAGGAAGACATTTTTAAGAATTAGAAGTTTCATATTAAATACTTACGGCTGTAATGTTCTGATGTTGACAATTTACTTTCCAACTGTTAAGTTTTGAAAAAAGTATGCATGGGAATATATCTATATGGAGATGATTAAAACAAATATGGCGAAATGCTAATTGTTAAATCTGGGTGATGATTATTTGCGGTATGCCAACTTTGCTATATGCTAAAAATTTTTCATAGTAAAAGCTACATTAAAAAAAAAGCTACATAAATTCTAGCTCACTAAAAGCTACAGTAAGTATGGATTAACATCAGGAAAAAAGGAAAGAAACTACAGGAATCAAAATCCACAGTTAGTAGTTATCTCAAGTCAATGGAGTAAAGAATGTTTCATCTAATTGCAAAGACAATAACTTGTCCATGCTTGAGGAGAAAATTAAAATGAATATATTGTCACCTTATACAAAAGAATTTCAGATATACTGAACAAACTAAGCATAAAATAATTTTATGTTTTAGAATAAATTAGACTATTTGTATAAACTTTTGGGACTGGTCAAAATCGTCCTTATACAAGATAGGAAATTTGGAAGTAAAAAAAAGGACAGATATTTTACCTACCAAAACAAAATTTTAAAATTTTGATATAAAAATGCCACAGACAAAAGAGAGACTGAGGAAATATTTGTGACTTATAATAAGAGCATAAAAGGCCTAATATTTTTAAAATTGTAACAAACTGTTGAGAAGATAAAACAGTCCAGTTTTTAAAAATGAGAAAATAATAAATTATAACTCATACAAGAGAATATGCTAATTCCCATTAATACATTCAAATATTCCAAATTTAACTGGAATATCAACTCTAGGAGGACAGGTCTTGGTTCCGTTCCCTGATATTTCCTAGAGATTAAAAAAGTAGCAACACACTGAAAAAGCTTTCAGTGAATATTTGCTCATTGCTGCCTGGCTGGACAGGTGGATGCAAATTAAAAGAAAGAGGTACCAAATGACATTCACCAAATGTCATTCACCAAAATGACAATTAATGAAGCTGTTCTATTCAATGCTGGAGAAGGTAAAATAATGTCTTTATTAAAATGAAACACAAGTAACCTAATTTAAAGGAGTCTATTCTACAGATTTCCTTCTAGAGAAGGAAATGGTAACCTAGAGTATTCTCTTCAGAAGAGACTGGCAGGCTACAGTCCATGGGGTCGCAAAAGGGTCGGACATGACTTAGCCACTGAACAACAACAAACAGAAAAATTCTATAGATTAGAAGCACCAGAAGGTCCAAATATATAAGTACATGGAGACCTGCATTCTTAGTAATGGCATTAAGTTGTAAACAACCTGAATGACATTGACACTGAAATGATTTATTAAATCATGGTACATCAACAATGTGGAATACTCGACATTATTTAAAAAATGTGATAGCTCCCATTCTTGATGTTAAAAAAACGAAAATATGTTTTGTGGCGGGAAAAAAAGCAAGTTGCAAAGTGTTTACGAGCACGTTTAATGTGAGCAAAATCTAATCTATATACCTACACAAATAAACATGGAATAAGATATGGAAGGAATATCATAGATAATACTGGCTACTTAGGGCAAAGAGATTAGAGACAAGATACTATGAACTTTTTTTTCTAAACATTTTTCTAATGTTAGACTTATTAACAGTCAGTATATCTTTCATGGGCATCCCAGGTGGCTCAGCAATAAAGAATCTGCCTTTAATGCAGGAGATGCAGGTTCAATCCCTGGGTCGGGAAGATCCCCTAGAGAAGGAAATGCAACCTACTCCAGTACTCTTGCCTGGGAAACTCCATGGACAGAAGAGCCTAGCAGGCTACCTTCCATGGGGTGGCAAAGAGTCGGACATGACCTGGCAACCAAACAACAACAACATGCCTTTTACGTCAAAAAAAAAAAAAAAAAAAAAATCAAGCTATGCATTGCATTACTAAGAAACACAGAAACTGATTCTAAAAAGGGAAAATGTCTGTGTATAAAATAGATAACTACTAAGAACCTACTGTAGAGCACAGGGAAATTTATTCAATATTCTGTGGTGACCTAAATGGGAAGAAAACCCAAAAGAGAGGAGATATACATATACATATGGCTGAGTCACTTTGCTGTAAGTAGAAATCAATACAATATTGTAGAGCAACCATACTCCAATAAAAATTAATTCTAAAAAAAGAAATTTAAAATTTTAATTAAAAAATTAAATGTACAACATGGTCATCATAGAAATAATGTTTATCAATTCAATAGTATAATGTGATAAATATAAGCTTAGAATTATAAGCTATCAATATTAAAAATTTCTACTTTATATGGACCAAGTCTAACTAGAGGAAAAAGTCCCTCCCATGTGTGACCTATGTTAATGACATTTCACTCTTTTCTGAGACAAACTTTGAAGTCAATTTGCCTACCTATATATGACACTATATCGCTCAGTCATGTCCGACTCTTTGCAACCCCGTGGACTGTAGCCCACCAGGCTCCTCCGTCCAAGGGATTCTCCAGGCAAGAATACTAGAGTGGGTTGCCATTTCCTTCTCCAGGGGATCTTCCCGACCCAGGGATGGAACCCAGGTCTCCCACATTGCAGGCAGATGCTTTAACCTCTGAGCTACCAGGGAAGCCCTCATAGTTTTCTAACACTTAAAATCTCAAGTCAAAAAGTATAGGCAAATGAAGCATGGAAAGGCCAAAACACTACCAAGCACTAATACTAGTTGGTGGGACAATGAGCATGGACAGATATTGTCATTTCTTTTCCACTTTCTTTTCCCTTGAGCATTCTGATGGTCTGCTCAGTGGCTAATGTGAAGCTCTACACATAGCAGGCTCTACACAAAGATGCAGACAAAAACAATAACTTCTCTCTGAAGACAGTGGGTTTTCAATATGCCGACTAATTTCAATCAAAATAGTCTGCCTGTTTATACTATTTCCTCCCTTCTCTTAAATATTCTCAATGCTTCATAAAATAAACTTTGCACAATGAAATTTTTTTCAAGTTTTGCACAACAGGTAAGACGAAACTGAGGTAAAAGAAAATAACTGTAGCAAAACACATATATTTTTAGACATACCAGGTAATTAGGCAGCTTACTGATTTATATTTAACTACTTATCAGTTAATTATTCAAATCATATTTATCTCAAAACCAAAGTTAAGAGAGATAGCACCAGGGCTTCTTATGAATAAATGAGAGGGGATTCACAGTAATTTAAGACAGAACCAATCCCTAAATTCCAAATGTAATAGTGTTTTGCTACATAGGATAAAAATAAGAAATATGTATCTCATGTAGTAAGAGGGAGGAGATGACCCAGAGATGATCCAAAAAGCCCTCAACAGTGGGCCAAACACTGGGCTCTTGTCTCGTCTCTGCTAGTAACTAACTGGTCTTGGATATATCATTTACTTATGAGTCTCTTCATCTGAACTGGGGTTGTATCACCTTTTAAGATAACTTCAGGGTTAAAATCTTCTGGGTAGTCTCATTCCCAGTCATTAGGGGGAAGAAAAGAGGAAGAAAGCAAGCAAAACAAAATACACAAACTGGAAAGTTTCTTGGTTTTATATAATTTCAAAAACAAGAAACTAAGGTTTACAAATTAAAAATTCAGATTTCAAGACTAAACAAATTCTATGAGATTTGTTTTATTAATTATATACCAATTTTCATAATCTTGATTTTGTTTAAAAGGGAAAACAACTTTGCTGTTTGCATGACAGGAATAAACGGGAATGATTAGCATAATCTGTGGGAAATAGATATTTGGACATAACTAATAAAACAGGTAAGACAAGCAAGACAGGTGACAAATCACTAACCTCAAAATCTGGTATGAATTATAAATAAGAGCAATTATATCATCATCTAACTCAATTTTTATTTTTAAAAAAGAATAGCAGCCAAAATAATTGGTACAGGAATAGGGACATTATAACTCAGAAGATAAGCTTTAAAAAGGCAATTGTAAAGAGGAAAACACTAAAAAAAGCATTTCCATTTATAATGAAAAATTACTAGTTTGCTTATTTCCAAATATTCTACTTTGTTGGGAATCACGCTAGTTGAGACTTAAAATGACTGATTTGTGGATGTTGAAAATAGTGATGATTCCTATAGATTTTAATCTCAGAACTTTAGGATCTAAAGTTTAGTGAGTTTAGTACTGGTGGCAATATAACAAAATGCTTTTTGTGTTTCACCTACTTATTAAAAGCATGACCAGTTCAAGTTGCTTAAATTCACCAAACTATAGTTTGCTTATCAGTAAAACTGAGATAATAAAGTACCTAAATCAGAGTTTTAATAAAACTTGAGTTTTATTAAATTCAAGGTTTAAATGAAAACATACATAAAAACAGCCCCTAGGTTTTTTTTGGAAAAAATTATTGACTAAAATACTATAAAAATGTAAATATCTGAAATAATCAAGTACATTCACCAACTGTATTGAAGCCATTAAGCCAAAAGAAGTGAAAATGTGTTTATCTAAATTCCTACTATGAAATCACAGATGTTATTCAGAAAAATGGACTATTTAAGGGAATTCGATTTATCTTTATTCTAATTTGCAAAGCATAAAGACACTTTTGATATCCACATAATATGGATTTTCATAGCAATGGTATATTCATATGGAGCAACCCACAATCTTTTTAAAAAATTCTCCTTGGTGTAGAGAACCAGGTATGAGAACAGGTTGGCACATCGAGCCAAAGAACAAAACAAAACTAACACTAAAGATTAAACACAGGTCCCTACTGACTTTAATTAACTGGATAGGATATTTTGCTAAAAATAGCATACACCTCTTTAATCTCGACATATATCTCTGGTAGAAGTAAATTAAACTCCAAAGCTTCAAAGCAGATTCAATCAGGGTTCTAAAGAAGCTCACTTTATTTTTATTTTGGAAATCTTCCCTGAAAAGAAATTTGTTAAACACAGTGAACTGTGATTGGCTTTTACCACTATTATATACCTCTACCTACTGTACCCTTTCAATTAGGAACTAATCATGCCTATTTATTACATACCATGGAGCAGCAAACAAAATGCTTGGACTGAATCACCATTATTCCATATAAAGTTATGAGAAATAATATATACAGTCAGGAAAATGCAATAGTTATAACAGAGGCAGGACAACCCTCAAGTATTTGAAAGTATCATGTTAACAAATAATCCACCTTCTCTGCGTAAGTTACAAGGAGCAGATTTTTAAGCAATATAAAACAAGAATTAAATTATCCAGATTTGCAATGGCTTCTAACTTTTATGAAGGATACTATGCCAAACTGAAAGAGCATAAGCAATCAATGTACCTTTTGATTCAGTAGTTTAAAAATTTATTCCAAGAAATGGCAGGAGATGTACTGAAATATATACATGAGACTGATGGCATACGACAGCAGAAAACACGAAAGCAAGCCTAGATATTATTTAGCCATGAGTAGTTTTAAATTAGTAATTTAAGACAATGAGAAAATGGTCAGGGTTAAGTATTAATGTAAAGAAAAAACGTATACAAAACTATGTAATGAAGGATGCCAATCCTGCCCTCCTAAGAAAATATCTGTATGTGTAAAAATAATGGGAAAAGTAACTATAAAAATAACTAGAACAAAGTACAGTTGATTTTGTCTTGTGTAGTGGTACTGCAGATGGTTTTTGTTCCAAATTTAATCCATGAATATATACTTAATCAGATGCTGAATAATCAACCACGTATCAGGAATACTGTGAAAGGGACTGCTATACCTACATAGTAAATTTAACTATATGACTCCCAATGTCCCTTCTAACTCAAAGATTCTACAACTCTTAAGAAAACTATCTGCAACTCATTTAAAAATCAGTAAGCCTCTGCCAAGAACAAAAAAGTTGAAAGTCGTATTTTCAAAGACGGACTGACAGCCAAGAATAGCATTAATTTCTGAAGCAATATCAGTATCTTCTGGCTAAGAGTTTTTTTTCTTAGATAGAAAAATGGGCAGGGAACGTAAATGAGCTATGGCAAACAAAAGAAACAAACAAGCAAAAAACCGCAGAATGAATATGCTATCGCCAAAATAATGAGGAGGAGGAAGAGAGGAATGAAGGAAAAAGGAAGGTGTATCCCTTGTTTTTATCAAAAGGGCTACCACCAAAACAGACAGCATCCTCTGTACGAGTGATTAATGATGACAATCCTGAAAGCTACCTACACTCCTCTATCTGGTAGGATTACAAATCAGAGAAGGGAGTATGGTGTTAAGAAAGTCTCTGCTTCTTTAAAAAGAAATCTGATTTTATCAATTTGATTAACATCAGAATTAAGTGACTTTCATCAAAGAAAAGAAAACATGAAAATCACAGCTAATTATAAACCACTGGCTCAGAGTCACAAAAATGGTAAATATGTTCACAGTGCATTTTAAATATTAATCCATTTTAAGTCAAGACAATTTCATAAAATAATTATCATAATATCACAGATTGGAAACTTATAAGTCAAAATAAAGAAAACATATTCCCCTTGTAATTAGTGAAGGTAGCCATTTGTTACAAAAGTAAGCCACCAAGAATGTCATTAACTTTATACCAGAGATAAGAATCCATACTAGACATCATGTAATAGGATATAACGATTACAGAATGAGAATATACTCCTAAAATTGCAAAACAAAAAGAAAATGATTAAATACTAAAGTATAAATTACTCAAAATATCGAGAAATTATTTATATGCATGCAAATATACACGTATATACCATACCATACCATCTTTCTTGCTAGTATTAAGGATATTTAAAAGATGAAATATTTATAATAGTTTTACTATGTTTAGAATATCCTATGACGTAGAAAATAACATTTGGTTGTATAGAAAGATCAAGAAAACACAACTTATAGAACCTGGTCAAAACACAGTTTATTTTTCTTTCCTTTTTGTTTTTAATAAAAGAACTGTAGACAAAAAGAGAAAAAACAAAATCCTGAAGACCATGACTTTCCCACTAGCTATCATAAACAAGGAAAAATTTATTTTCCTAAATTATAACACATAAATTAATTAATAAAAAAAGAGAAAGAAACTACTGTCTTTTTAGCATTAAATATTTATCGTTTTTCTTATAGAATTCATTTTACTGTAAAAACCTGGCAAAACTAGCACCTTAAAAATACAGCTTTCTAATTAGTGGATAAAAAAATACTCATAAAAAATTCAAAGATAAAAAATATGCTAAAAAGTTTAATATGATCAAAGAATATACTATGTATTGTATAGCTGCCATAAAACCTGGTTTTTCCTATTTATTATTATTTAATCCAAAAAACATTTTTGAGGTAATTTTACTTGACCACCACCCATTTCCTATTGTGACAAATTATTCAATACCCAGGATCTTTAACCATTTCTCCAATGTTAGAGTATTTAAGACTTCTGCCCTAGATAAATGTATATGAACAATATATGAATCAGTACTTCCTTAACAACTAAAGCACCTGAAAATAGCCAAATTCTGAAAAACCCTTCTCCTTGAAAACAAAAAGACCCAAACCCCTAACACGCCCTTAAATCTCTTTTTATGGCATCTGAAAAATAAATAATCTCAAGAAAACACAAATTCACATATGTTCTGACAGAAATATCAATATACGATATTTTAAATGTTTTCGGAAAGGCAGCACATTCTTCTGAGTGCTGCAACAGATTCTCTGGCTCTGCAATCCTGCTGCAGTCATGAATAAACATATTCCTCTGAAGTTCTAAGTATGTGTGGCCAGATCAAGGGCATGAGGCAAGCACACCAGATTTGAAATGGATTTACATTACCTCCAACCTTAGGGCCACCTGCTGAACCAGGCTTCCTTGCACTGTTGACAGGATTTCCGGATGTTTTAGGTGCAGGAACCTTGAAGGCCGAAGCAGCTGATGATGGCCTATTTCCATCCACTGATTCTTCATCATCAAAGCTTTTATCTGCACAAAGTGTTAGAAAAATGTATTTTAAGAGAACCAAGCTTTGCTCAATTTTCCATAAGACTCAAAAATCAAAAAAGGTATGTATAAAGTCATTACTTTCTAAGATAGATAATACAAAATAATGCTCCTCTGAATAAGCATTTATATACTAACACTATATAAAATAATCCAGTGTAATTTAAAATCAGTTTACAATATTATCTTAGTTCTTACCTAGCTATATTAAGTCAAAACATAAAACCAAACACATTAACGCTGAGTAGTAAGAAGCATTTTTCATTTCTCTGCTACTCATACAAGCATTTTCTGCCAGCTCCTCCCATAGTGCATCTTCCAGCACACCCTGCCTTATTTCTTAAACCCAGATTCTGCAACTTACAATCACAGATCCGTTTGCAAATCAGTCGCCTCATTCCTCTGAAAGCTCTTAATTTCCCTCACCCTAGGATGCTCTGGATAGTTCACATGGCCAAATACAATAGATTTGATACTAATCAAAGATTCTATCAAAAATAGACAGCAACAACCACAGAACCACCACTGAGGTTTGTGCCGGCATTTTTCTTTCTCTTCCCTGCCCTAGGTGCTGTAACAGCCAATCAGCTACAAGGTGACATCATCTTATGGCAGCTACTGCCAGATGAAAGGTAAAAATTCTCCATGTATTTAAAAAAATTCTCCATGGAGCTGCAATCCTTAAGTCTATAACAAAAATTTCAAGGGTGTTCAAAATTAAAGGTTTATAAACCTAAATATGTTTCCTTCTCTTTAATTCACATGAAAATTTATACAAAGAAAAAATAACCTTTTCTTCAATGTTTGTTCTGCTGGAGTGCTTCTTATTGCATCAGTAAAACACGGAGCATCACTGCGCTCGTTACTGTGCATAATTAACTCTGTAATCTTACAATTTGCTGTTTCTTTAGGCCACAGAAACCAAACTGAACAATTTGTTCTCATCAACGATTCAAAAATATTCTGCAAAGCTCCTTTTGGACTATTTATGAATAACTACACTAGTATAACCTCCTCGTATAAAATGAACCCTCCCACCCCCAACCCACCCTCCAAATCACAAGACGCATGCATTTTACTCGTCTGAGAAGATGGTTTTCTCTAGGACCCTGCACAAACCAACCACGACAAACAAGATGGGCGAGGCAGAGAAGCAGCTTTACCAGAGGCTTCAGATCAATATGCCAGAATCTCTTCCTTTCAGTCTGCATCGCCTACCTACGCAAACACCCAAATCAGGTAAAACAGAATCATCCCTACAAACCACTGCAAGTCCAACTACTCAATGTATTAAAAAAAATACCAGACAAGTGTTAAGACTGTTTTATTTACTGGGAAAAAAAGAATCAAATAGATACCCTAATACAAACCACCTTACACTTCAGCAAGTGTTTTTCTTAAACAGTACAACTTGCAGGAAAAACATATCTTTTAGTTAAAAAATATATACATATTTTAGCAGTATTCTATTGGCAGCCAGTCTGGATCAATTATATCTATGGAGACTGCTCTGTTAAAAAACATTAATATAATCTCAAATAAATCTTCTTTTTTTTGAGGGGGGGGGACCACCACCCTATTTTTAAAAACTGCAGCTAAGAAGGACAGGGTATACACACAAATCTACAGAGCGAGAGGTACTAAAACATTGAGCAGCCAGAAGTTCCCATGGAAACAGCGCTCTCTGTTCCTACACACACACAAGAATTGAAACGAGTAAATACTTCTACCACTTAAAAATAATTAACTCTTAACATTCTAAAACTATTAGGAAATTAATTTTTCCCTTTTTATCAAAACAAGGCAGAGAAAAGTATATAAATTAAAGCACGCAGCCCAATTAATTTTCACAAAATGAATATGCTAGTGTAACCAGTCTCCAGACTAGTAGATCATTATCAATATTCTCTAAGCACCCTCACTGAATTGCCCTAAAGTCGTTATTGTCTATCAAAGCTAACTAGTCTAGTCAGTTTTGCCCATTTTTGAACTTTTATACAAAAGGAATCGAATAATACGTACTCTAGTACCTAGTTTCTTTTCACTCAATAAAATGTTTGGAAGACAAATTTTCATTGCTTCAAGTTTTTTAGTGCATGAAATGTGCCACGAGTTATTAATATCCATTCTACTGTTGATAGACATTTGAGTTGTTGCCTGTCTAAGACTGATATAAAATAGTGCTAAGAGGTGAGCAAAGTTAAAGGGTTCTAAAGCTTTCAGTATTAACGTGGAAGTAGTAAACACAGTGATTTACTTTAGGTTGCAGTAAAGCCAAAGATCGGAGAAGGCGATGGCACCCCAATGCCAGTGCTCTTGCCTGGAAAATCCCATGGACGGAGGAGCCTGGTAGGCTGCAGTCCATGGGGTCGCTAAGAGTCGGACACGACTGAGCGACTTCACTTTCACTTTTCACTTTCATGCACTGGAGAAGGAAATGGCAACCCACTCCAGTGTTCTTGCCTGGAGAATCCCAGGGACGGGGGAACCTGGTGGGCTGCCGTCTATGGGGTCGCACAGAGTCGGACACGACTGAAGTGACTTAGCAGCAGCAGCAGCAAGCCAAAGATGCAACTTTGAGAGAGGTTACCAAGATTGTAACCTCTAAGGCAGTGGTACTCAAAATGTTGTCTCAGGCAAGCAGCTGACCATCATTTGGCAATTTGTTAGAAATGCAAATTATGAGGCCCCAACTCAAATCTAATGAATCAGAAACTCTGGATTAACAAACTCTCCTGGAGATTCTGATACAAGATCAAGTTTAAGAACCACAGCACTATGATAGAAACAGGCAAACTTTTTCTAAACAGCCATATAGGAAATATTATAACCTTTGCAAACCTTACATATATGTAGTCTCTCTATGCAACTATTCAATTATGCCACTGTAGTGTTAAAGCATGATAACAATATGTAAGCAAATGAGTGTGGCTGTGTTTCAATAAATTTTATGTATAAAAACAGGAGGATGATTGGATTTAGCCTGCAAGCAACAGTATCCCTACCCCTGCTTGAGGGTAACCACTGAAATAAGAGTAAACACAAACATAAAAAAAGAAATCAAAGAAAAAATAAAATAACAAGAAAGAACTGATTAATTGAAAAAACTAGCAAACAACAAAAGACAAGAGGATAAAAATAGAAATAAAAGAAAAAGGAAAAATAAAATCAAATATATCAGTAACTACTTTAAAAGTAAATGAACTAAATAGTCTAAGTACAAGACCAAGACTGAACCTGTATTTAAAAACAGGTTGCTTAAATGAGAGATATATTTTACATATAAGGGTCACAAAAAAGTTAAAAGTAGAAGGAAGAAACAGACCATTATAAACATGAACCAAAATGTTTGTGTAGATATAATAATTTCAAACAAAGCAATTTGAACGAGCATTACTAGAGACTTTTTAATAATGATGAAGGAGCCCAACCCAATAGGGGTAAAAAATCAGAACTCTACAGTTTTATGCACTCATATACATTTCTCTTCAAGAAAATCAGAGATAACAAGGGAACATTTCATGCAAAGATGGGCTCAATAAAGGACAGAAACGGTATGGACCTGACAGATGCAGAAGATATTAAGAAGAAGTGGCAAGAATACACAGAAGAACTGTACAAAAAAGACTCAAACTCATGTCCTTTGAGTCAGTGATGCCATCCAACCATCTTCTGCTCTGTCATCCTCTTCTCCTCCCTCTGTCAATCTTTCCCAGCATCAGGGTCTTTTCAAATGAGCCAGTTCATCATATCAAGTGGCCAAAGTATTGGAGTTTCAGCTTCAACATCAGTCCTTTCAATGAACACCCAAGACTGATTTTCTTTAGGATGGACTGGTTGGATCTCCTTGCAGTCCAAGGGACTGTCAAGAGTCTTCTCCAACACCACAGTTCAAAAGCATCAGTTCTTCGGCGCTCAGCTTTCTTCACAGGCCAACTCTCACATCCATACATGACCACTGGAAAAACCATAGCCTTGACTAGACGGACCTTTGTTGGCAAAGTAATATCTCTGCTTTTCAATATGCTGTCTAGGTTGGTCATAACTTTTCTTCCAAGGAGTAAGCGTCTTTTAATTTTATGGCTGCAGTCACCATCTGCAGTGATTTTGGAGCCCACAAGATCAAGTCTCTCACTGTTTCCACTGTTTCTCCATCTATTTCCCATGAAGTGATGGGACTAGATGCCATGATCTTAGTTTTCTGAATCTTGAGCTTTAAGCCAATTTTTTCACTCTCCTCTTTCACTTTCATCAAGAGGCTCTTTAGTTCTTCTGCACTTTCCGCCATAAGGGTGGTGTCATCTGCATATCTGAGGTTGCTGATTATTTCTCCCATTAATCTTGATTCCAGCTTGTGCTTCCTCCAGCCCCGTGTTTCTCATGATGTACTCTGCATATAAGTTAAATAAGCAGGGTGACAATATACAGCCTTGATGTACTCCTTTCCCAATTTGGAACCAGTCTGTTATTCCATGTCCAGTCCTAGCTATTGCTTCTTGACCTGCATACAGATTTCTCAGGAGGCAGGTAAGGTGGTCTAGTATTTCCATCTCTTAAAGAATTTTCCACAGCTTGTTGTGATCCACACAGTCAAAAGCTTTGGTGTAGTCAATAAAGTAGATGTTTTTCTGGAACTCTCTTGCTTTTTCGATGATCCAGTGGATGTTGCCAATTTGATTTCTGGTTCCTCTGCCTTTTCTAAATCCAGCTTGAACATATGGAAGTTCATGGTTCAAGCACTGTTGAAGCCTGGCTTGGAGGATTTTGAGCATTACTTTACTAACGTGTGAGATGAGTGCAATTGTGCAGTAGTTTGAACATTCTTTGGCATTGCCTTTCTTTGGGATTGGAATGAAAACTGACCTTTTCCAGTCCTGTGGCCACTGCTGAGTTTTCCAAATTTGCTGACATATTGAGTGCAGCACTTTCACAGCATCATCTTTTAGTTTTTGAAATAGCTCAGCTGGAATTCCATCACTTCCACTAGCTTTGTTTGTAGTGATGCTTCCTAAGGCCCACTTGACTTTGCATTCCAGGATGTCTGGCTCTAGGTGAATGATTACACATCGTGGTTATCTGGGTCATAAAGATTTTTCTTGTACAGTTCTTCTGTGTATTCTTGCACCTCATCTTAGTATCTTCTGCTTCTGTTAGGTCTATACCATTTCTATCTGTTCAACTACAGCTTCTTCAGCATTACTGGTTGGGGCCTAGACTTGGATTATTGTGCCCACTTTGCATGAAATATTCCCTTGGTATCTCTAATTATCTTGAAGAGATCTCTAGTCTTTCCTATTCTACTGTTTTCCTCTATATCTTTGCATTGATCACTGATGAAGTCTTTCTTATCTCTCCTTGCTGTTCTATGGAACTCTGCACTCAAATGGGTATATCGTTCCTTTTCTTCTTTGCCTTTCACTTCTCTTCTTTTCACAGTTATTTTTAAGGCCTCCTCAGAAAACTTTTGCCCTTTTGTATTCCTTCTTCTTTGGGATGGTTTTGATTACTGCCTCCTGTAGGATGTCAGGAACCTCCGCCCATACTTTTTCAGGCACTCTGTCTATCAGATGTAATCCCTTGAATCTATTTCTCACTTCCACTGTATAATCATAAGGGATTTGATTTAGGTCATACCTGAATGGTCTAGTGGTTTTCCCTACTTTCTTCAATTTAAGTCTGAATTTGGCAATAAGGAGTTCATGATCTAAGCCATAGTTAGCTTCACGTCTTGTTTTTGTTTACTGTATACAGCTTCTCCATCTTCAGCAGCAAAGAATATAATCAATCTGTTTTCGGTACTGACCATCTGATGATGTTCATGTATAGAGTTGTCTTTTGTGTCAACAAAGGTCCGTCTAGTCAAGGCTATGGTTTTTCCAGTAGTCATGTATGCATGTGAGAGTTGGACTATAAGGTAAGCTGAGTGCTGAAGAATTGATGCTTTTGGACTGTGGTGTTGGAGAAGACTCTTGAGAATCCCTTGGACTGCAAGGAGATCCAACCAGCCCATCCTAAAGGAGATCAGTCCTGGGTGTTCATTGAAAGGACTGATGTTGAAGCTGAAACTTCAACACTTTGGCCACCTGATGCAAACAGCTGACTCATTGGAAAAGATCCTGATGCTCGGAAAGATTGAGGGCAGGAGGAGAAGGGGACGACGAAGAATGAGATGGTTGGATGGCATCACCGACTCAATGGACATGGGTTTGGGTGGGACTCCAGGAGTGGGTGATGGACAGGGAGGCCTAGTGTGCTGTGGTTCATGGGGTCACAAAGAATCTCGTACATGACTGAGCGACTGAACTGAACTGATGTTGTTGGAAGAGGGTGTTTGCTATGACCCATTCATTCTCTTGACAAAACTGTTAGCCTTTGCCCTGCTTCATTTTGCACTCCAAGGGCAAATTTGCCTGTTACTCCATGTATCTCTTGACTTCCTACTTTTGCATTCCAGTCCCCTATAATGAAAAGGACATCTTTTTTGGGCATTAGTTCTAGAAGGTTTTGTAGGTCTTTGTAGAACCATTCAACTTAACCTTCTTCAGCATTACTGGTTGGGGAATAGACTTGGATTACTGCGATATTGAATGGTTTCCCTTGGAAACGAAGAGAGATCATTCTGTTGTTTTTGAGATTGCACCCAAGTACTTCATTTCAGACTCTTTTGTTGACTATGAGGTCTACTCCATTTTTTTCTAAGGGATTCTTGCCCATAGTAGTAGATATAATGGTCATCTGAGTGTTACTAGGTTATCTAAAATGAAACTAAAGGCAAACAACTATAAAAAATGGATAAAATGTACACTTAAAAAAGTTTTCTTGGGGCTTCTCTGATGGTCCCATGGTTAAGAACCACTTTCCAATGCAAGGGACGTGCGTTGGCTCCCTGGTCAGGGAACTAAGATCCCACATGCCTTGGGGCAACTAAGCCCTTGGGTCACAACTACTGAGCCCTGGCACCACAATTAGAGAGTCCTTGAGCTGCTAGGAAAGATCCGTGTGCCACAACTAAGCACCAACCAACCAAAACAAAACAAATAAAAATAAACACTTATTAAACAATTAAATTAAAGTCTTCTTAATAACCTGACAAACAGTAAGAAATACAAAGACAAAACTTGTACTTTTGAAGGTCTATAGGGCAAAGGAAGCAGAATTTAAGACTCACATAAGATATAAAATATTAATAGACTTTTTCCACCAAAAACTGGAGTACCAAATGACTACTTGCAAGGTTAAAGTCAACTAAAAATAAACCCTTACCCTCTCATAGTCTTTTATTCTTTTCAAACTTTTCTCAAAAGAGAGCAATAGAGAAAAAATCAGGAGGACTTCATCAAGGTCAACTGCTTGGACAGCTGAGACACCCAAGGCCCTTAAACTCAGTAGGCTCACACTAGTAGTACTCCCAAGCAACAGCCAAAGCAAATGCAGAATTTTCCTGGAAGAAAGTCGCTGGCCCACAAATTTATACCAATGGCTGATTCATGCTGATGTATGGCAGAAACCAACACAACATTGTAAAGCAATTATTCTCCAATTAAAAATAAATAAAAAAAATTTTTAAGTCTCTGGCCTCATATTTTTTGCACAAATAAATTTCCAAACGTCACTTGGCATGACAGGAAATAAGACACCATGAGAAAGAATAAACAGAAAGAAACAGACAGCAAGAATAGATCCTAGAATTATCAAGATCCTACTTAGCACTCCAAATTCAAATCTGAGAATTCTTAAGCATAGACTATGAAGTATCTACATTTGGAAGTTTTTACTAGGCAAGCTTGAAAACAACTTCAGGGGTCAGAAAAATATTTTTAAAAGTGGACACAGATTTTAAAAAAATAAATAGAACTTCTAAAAATAAAAATACAATAACTGAAATTTAAATTCAGTAGGCAGGCATAATAGTAGACTAGACACAGCTCAAGGGATCATTAGTGAACTAAAAGAAAAATCAGAAAAAAAAAAAATCACCTAGGATACATACAGTAGGTACTTTAATATTTACTGAATAAACAAAAATAGGATCAAATACAAAAAGCAACCTATAAATCATGATTATGTTGACACTTCTGTTCTCACTTCAATGTTTCAAAATGACAATACTATGGTTTGGTGCAGAAACTGAAAAGGATGAATATATTAAAAAGAACTAGAAGACAGAAACTAATAAAGTGAGTAGGCTGCAGTGGTAATACTCATGATGAGAAAGGAGAGAAGGTGGTAAGAGTAGGAAAATGAGATGAAGATGGAAGAGGAGATGACAGAAGAGGACGAGACTGGGAAGAAGAGATGGTAACAGAAGGGAGGAGGGGGAGAAATAAAAGGGGAGAAGAAGGAAAAGAGGGAAACAGAGGATAAGGAAACGGAGGTGGAGAAAAGAGGAGGAAGAGGATAAGAAAAGAGACAGGGGGAGGGACAGGCAGAAATTGAGGGGGAGGGAAAAAAGAAGCCCATGTTCAATAAGGCTTTACCTTTTGTTTCCTACATTCAACACTTGCAAACAGCCCTCAGCAAGCACTGAGGTATTACAGGCCCACGATCCTGTATCTGCATTCCTGAAAGCCAAAAAGCTCTGGAAGTCCAGTTTCAGCTTGCTTTGTCTTTTTAAATTCATTTGGTGGCAAAATGTGAACTGATTTGAACTCAGTTTATAGCAAAATATGATGCGATTTGACGAGAGACTATTTATTGTCTTATTTTACTCACTGTGAATTTGCATACATTTGACTGCAAAAAATATTAATGTACTTGATTACAAGGGACTGTCTCAGACCCAAGTAGAGTTGTTATATAAGGATGCATGGTGTATGAACATATTATTTTTCTATACTCTGACATATTCTGAATTCCAAAACACAACTGGTCTACAAGGTTTCCGAGAAGAAACAGTAAATTCATATTACTATAAGTCCCTTCCCTTTTTCCTTCCAATGAAAGTCATACATTTTATATGGCTATTTAAACATTCTACTTCACTTTTATGGGTACATATATTCCAAAATCTGCAATTTCTACTTCTGAATCCATATAAAAGATTAAAAACTTCTCCATTTTACATGGCAAACAAAAGAGCGAGCCAAAACTTTATACCATTTCTCAAAAAAAGGAATTAACTGGGTGTGGATTTTCTTCAGTAAACCAACTAGTTCAGTTAAGAACCCACATCATGGATTTTCAGGCACAAAATACACTGTTTCAAATTAAATAAGTTTCTTACACCAAAGTTCCTCTTTTCACTTGAAGCTATATCCTTCCTTATTCTAATTAAAACAATGAGTAAAGGGACTTTGGATTGCTAAACTGTTTTACACTTTTACATACCAGTTATGACCATGGTCATAGCTAAATTAGCAACTGAGATTAGTAAACAATAATCCAAAATATTTTGGTTGTCCACTCTCCACTCAGCTGTTACAAGATACTCTCCTTGGCTTCCCTCTGACCTCACAAGTCCCTGTAGCTCAGTATCTTTCTCCTCCACTCAGCCACTAAATGGTGAATATCCTCTTCTCCAGACAATACACTTTATGAGTAGTTTCATCCATTCTCAATAGTTTTAAACATCTTCTGTATACGCTGGCAACTCTCAAATGCTTTTTCTTCAACAAAGAAAAAGAAAAAGATATGAACAGAGGATTAAGAGATCTATTAATAACTGCAATGGTGAACCCTGTTTGAATCTTAATTCAAACCTTCAGATTATCTGAAGAATTATGGGTGGAAGTTTGTGACATTGTATAGGAAGCAGCCATCAAGACCCTTCCCCAAAAGAAGAAACACAAAAAGGCAAAATGGTTTTCTGAGGAGGCCTTACAAATACCTGAGAAAAAAAGAGAAGCAAAAGGTAAAAGAGAAAAGGAAAGATATACCCATTTGAATGTAGAGTTCCAAGAACAGCAAAGAGACATATGAAAGCCTTTCTCAGTGATCAATGCAAAGAAATAGAGGAAAACAATAGAATTGGAAAGACTAGAGATCTCTTCAAGAAAATCAGAGATACCAAGGGAACATTTCATGCAAAGATGGGCACAATAAAGGACAGAAATGCTATGGACCTAACAGAAGCAGAGAATATCAAGAAGAGGTGGTAAGAATACACAGGAGAACTATACAAAAGGATCTTCACGACCTAGATAACCACGATGGTGTGATCACTCTCCAAGAACCAGACAGCCTGGAATGCGAAGTCAAGAGGGCCTTAGGAAGCATCACTACGAACAAAGCTAGTGGAGGTGATGGAATTCCAACTGAGCTATTTAGAATCCTAAAAAATGATGCTGTGAAAGTGCTGCACTCAATATGCCAGCAAATTTGGAAAACTCAGCAGTGGCCACAGGACTGGAAAAGGTCAGTTTTCATTCCAATCCCAAAGAAAGTCAATGCCGAAGAATGCTCAAACTACTACACAATTGCACTCATCTCACACACTAGTAAAGTAATGCTCAAAATCCTCCAAGCCAGGCTTCAACCATATGTGAACCGTGAACTTCCAGATATTCAAGCTGGATATGGAAAAGGCAGAGGAATCAGAGATCAAATTGCCAACATCTGCTGGATCATTGAAAAAGCAAGAGAGTTCCAGAAAAACATCTACTTCTGCAATATTGACTATGCCAAAGCCTTCAGCTGTGTGGATCACAACAAATTGTGGGAAATTTTTCCAGAGATGGGAATACCAGACCACCTTACCTGCCTCCTGAGAAATCTGTATGCAGGTCAAGAAGCAATAGCTAGGACTGGACATGGAACAACAGACTGGTTCCAAATTGGGAAAGAAGTACATCAAGGCTATATACTGTCACCCAGCTTATTTAACTTATATGCACAGTACATCATGCGAAATGCCAGGCTGGATGAAGCACAAGCCGGAATCAAAATTGCTGGGAGAAATATCAATAACCTCAGATATGCAGACCACCCTTATGGCAGAAAGTGAAGAAGAACTAAAGAGCCTCTTGACAAAAGTGAAAGGAGAGTGAAAAAGTTGGCTGAAAACTCAACATTCAGAAAACTAAGATCATAGCATCCAGTCCCATCACTTCATGGCAAACAGACGGGGAAACAATGGAAACAGTGAGAGACTTGATTTTTGGGGGCTCCAAAATCACTGCAGATGGCGACTGCAGCCATGAAATTAAAAGATGCCTGCTCCTTGGAAGAAAAGCTATGATCAACCTAGACAGCATGTTAAAAAGCAGAGACATTACTTTGCCAACAAACATCTGTCTAGTCAAAGCTATAATTTTTCCAGTAGTCATGTACGGACGTGAGAGTTAGACCATAAGGAAAGCTAAGCGCCGAAGAATTGATGCTTTTGAACTGTGGTGTTGGAAAAGACTCTTGAGAGTCCCTTGGACTGCAAGGAGATCACACCAGTAAATCCTAAAGGAAATGAGTCCTGAATATTCATTGGAAGGACTGATGCTGAAGCTGAAGCTCCAATACTCTGGCCACCTCATGTGAAGAACTGACTCATTGGAAAAGACCCTGATGCTGGGAAAGATTGAAGGTGGGAGGAGAAGGGGTAACAGTTGAGATGGTTCGATGTCATCACCAACTGGATGGACATGAGTTTGAGTAAGCTCCAGGAGTTGATGATTGACAGGGAAGCCTGGCGTGCTGCAGTCTATGGGGTTGCAAAGAATCGGACACGACTTAGTGACTGACGTGAACTCAAACCATTAAAAGGCATGTATGGAATAATCACAGAAATTATTGTGAACACTGAGTATTTGATACTGTGGGTTAATTTTTTAGATGTGAAATGGTCATATAATTGTTTCATAAAAAGATGTTTTACTTTATTTTACATATGTGAAGGAGTGCGTGTGCATATGTGTAAACAAACACATCCCAGTCCAGCAGGAGAATAAGGCTGGAGCAGATAGGTAGGGATACAGATGAATGAAGATAGCCTATGTACTGATAATTTCTTGAAGCTGGATAATGGGTGGTAAGGGAGGTTTGTTACCATATATTCTGTATTTCTGGGTATGTTTGAAATTTTTCCTTAAATAATTGTGGTAATTTGAATCACTTTACTCTCTTGCTCAAGACCCTACAATGAAACCCCAATAAAATGATAAGCAACATCGTAAGAGCAAAGAAAATGAAGCAGAGCAGAGAGTATGTGAAATCAGCACTTATAGATAGGAACGATTTCCTATAAGATGCAAATAAAAAGTATGTGAAATCAGCACCTATAGATAGGAACGATTTCCTATAAGATGCAAATAAAAAGGATACTATTTTGAAGAATAGTATCACAGAAAAGCTGCAACTCAGAATTCTCTGAAACAGCACAGAGAACTCATCTACCTTGCAGAATGACAGAGAAGCAACAATTTCTAAGCCTGTAAGTACAGGGCTGATTAGCAAGAACAACTGGAAACCCATGGAATGATTTCATCATTAAGCTCATCCCACCCTCAACTCAGGGAGTTCAACATTTTGCATACAGGTAAGCAAGTGCACTCTGTAAAAACGGAACCACCAGAAAACGAAAAGTCAGTTTTTTGAACCATTTAAACTTCTGTTTGCCAAAATTAAAATTTAATAGAAGAACTAGATGAGAAAATCAAGGAAATCTCCCAGAACAGATTATAAAAGGAAAAAACATAAAACTTAAGACAAAACATAAGACACAGTGAATCAATCTAGGAGGTTCAATATCTGACTGTAAGCAATTCCATAAAGTGAGACTAAAACGATTAATAATAATAACTTTATTATTATTAAAAGAAAAACAAAACAAAACAAGATGACTTCCTAGGGCTAAAAAAAACCCACGAGCTTACAGAAGTAAAATAATCAAGCAAACATACTCCAGTAAAATTTTTTAAAAATAAGTAAAATAAAATTAAATTAAATTAAAAAAAATAAGTAAAATAATCCAACAGTAACAATAAAGAATGCCTTCAATTTAAACTAAAATAAAAAAAATTTAGTAAAATGATTAGAAATTGAAAATCAAAGTGCTTCAAAATAAAATAATCACCAGATTTCAATGTTCACAGGTAAATACCATGTTCAACAGCACAGTTAATCTTAGTTACCTCTTAGTTATTAAAAATAAAGTCTATTCCATACAAAGTTTAAGAGAAGCCAAAAAACTTGGTAGTCTCTTAAAACTTCTAGGTAGATATTAACTCACTAGAGTTAGTCGCTCAGTTGTGTCCGACTCTTTGCGACTCCATGGCCTGTAGCCCACCAGGCTCCTCTGTCCATGGAATTCTCCAGGCAAGAATACTGGATTGGGTTGCCATTCCTTTCTCCAGGGGATCTTCCCAACCAGGAATTGAACCCAGGTCTCCTGCACTGCAGGCAGATTCTTTATTATCTAAACCACCAGGGAAGCTCTATTAAATAACTAGTTAAAAGATATTTGAAGACTCTTACCCTCTTTGTCAAAGGGATCTTTAAAAATTCAAGACCTTCTACTGGCACAAAAACAGAAATATAGACCAAAGGAAGAAGACAGAAAGCCCAGAGATAAACCCACACACCTACAGACACCTTATTTTTGACAAAGGAGGCAAGAATATACAATAGGGCAAGGACAGTCTCTTCAATAAGTGGTGCTGGGAAAACTGGACAGCTCCATGTAAAAGAATGAAATTAGAACACTTCCTAACACCATATACAAAGATAAACTCAAAATGGATTAAAGACCTAAATATAGGACCAGAAACTATAAAACTCCTAGAGGAAAACACAGGCAGAACACTCTATGACATAAATCACAGCAAAATCGCCTATGACCCACCCCTAGAGTAAATGGGAGAGAACACGGGTAAACCTATGGCTGATTCATGTTAATATTTGGTAGAAACCAATGCAATAATATATAACAATTATCCTTCAATTAAAAATAAATAAAAACAAAAACAAACAAGTAGGACCTAACTAAACTTAAAAGCTTTTGCACAGCAAATGAAAGTATAAACTATTCACATATAAAGCTGAAAAGACAACCAACCTTCGGAATGGGAAAAAATAACAGCGAATGAAACAACTCACGAAGAATTAATTTCAAAACTATATGAGCAGCACATACAAGTCAACACCAAAAAAACAACCCAATCAAAAAATAGGCAAAAGACCTAAACTGACATTTCTCCAAAGAAGACATACAGATGGCCAACACAGGAAAAGATGCTTAACATCACTCATTATTAGAGAAATGCAAATCAAAACTACAATGAGATATCACCGCACACCGGTCAGAATGGCTAATCATCAAAAAATCTACAAACAATAAATGCTGGAGAGGTTGTAGAGAAAAGGAAACCCTCTTGCACTGTTGGTGGGAATGCAAGTTGATACAGTCACTGTGGAGAACAGTGCGGAGAGTCCTTAAAAAACTAGGAATAAAGCCAGGAATATGACCCAGCAATTCCACTAATTCTGAGGAAACCAAAACACATGTAACCCAATGTTCGTTGCAGTTCTATTTGCAATAGCTAGGACATGGAAGCAACCTAGATGCCCACTGACAGATGAATGGATAAAGAAGCGGTGTTTCATATACAATGGACTATTACTCAGCCATAAAAAGGAACGCATTTGAGACAGTCCTAATAAGGTGGATGAACCTAGAGCCTGTTATACAGAATGAAGTATGTCAGAAAGAGAAAAACAATCATTACGTCCTAACACATATATATGGAATCTAGAAAGATAGTACTGAAGAGCCTATTTGCAAGTGGCATTGGAGACACAGACATTGGGAACAGACTTATGGACACAGCTCAGTGGGGGGAAGGAGAGGGTGGGCGGTACGGAGTACGGAGAGAGTAACATGGAAACATGCATTACTATATGTAAAACAGACAGCCAATAGGAATTTGCTGTATGACTCAGGGAACTCAAACTGGGGCTCGATAAGAACCTAGAGGAAACAGGGAGGGAGACAGGTGGGACGTTCAAATGGGAGGGAACATGGGTAAACCTATGGTTGATTAATGTTGATATTTGGTAGAAATCAATGCAATACTATAAAACAATTATCCTTCAATTAAAAATAATTTAAAAAATTCAAGACCTTCAGTAATTCTGTGAAGTAAAAGGACAAACACAATTTAAATCACTATTTGGTATTAATAAAATTAAATAAAGACATATTTCATAATAACCATAATATCAAACTAAACAATAAATGAGGCTCATAGTAAGGATTACTTAAAACCTTTAAAATGTCATCATTTTAGGTAGTTAAAATTTCACCACAGCTACAGGTTGGTTACAACAGCTGTCAAGAACATCAACTACATATTCTACACACACAAAGAAAAGATGTAAACCTTTTCATGAAAAATCAGGTTCATGAGCAACATCATGTTTGCATATATGTTGCTGTTGATGTCCACCACTTTGCACCCAGATGGGTAAATGGGTCTGTTTCAAGAAGATTTTCAGTCTTAGTAACTACTACTTTTCCTGCCTTTATTGCTGTTGAATGCCCCAATTTTTTTCTCACTTCTAATTTACTTCCTCTCGTCATAGGCTATTTTTCCCCCTTATTGCTCCTAGAAGAAAAGTTTGCCCTTTTGGCCAGTAAGTTAAAGGGCTGCTTCTTTCAGTGCCTTAAATTACTGACTCCGAGTGTATCACGTAGAACAGTCAAGGGTTTGGAAGGAGAGAAATCTATTCAGCATTAATTTCTTGCTATTGTCCTCGATCCCCCAAACCAGTCGTTACATGTCAGATTAGAATGGTCCCAAAAGGCTAAGTGAAAGCCAAGGTTATATCATCACTTGTTTGTCTTTTTTAAAAGATTCATGTTTGGAAGAATAGACTGTTTTGAATTGTTTAAAGTTTAGAAACAATCTATTTGCAACAAAACCTTATTTCTTTCCAGTCACTCTGTAGCATAACAACAAAAGGCCAAATTCCTCTTGTGAGCTTTTGAGGCAGATTTCAGGGCTCAGCGCCACATAATAATCCTACAGGTTTTTAACTCTGTCTGGTTTAACTGCCCAGAGCTACTTCATAATCATCTGACTGCTTTGTTTTGTACCCTTGGGTGAGATAAAGACAACTAAACAAAAAGGCACATGAAAGCCACCCCCAACAACTCTTCAATTGATAGTCATTACTGTGCTTCTCAATTCCCAGTTTGCCTAGAAATGAAACTGTTAATAAAATCTTTCATATGTCCATGAAGTTAAGCCTACATAACATTTCTAACAGATAACAGACTAATAACCAGGACACAGAAAGAGAAACTATAAATGAAAAAGCCAAAAGCAAAAAGCTGGAGCCCAGGGAACTCTACCCAATACTCTGCAACGAGCTACATGGGAAAAGAATCTTAAAAGAGAGTGGATGTAAGTATATGTATAACTGATTCACTCTGCTGTACAACAGAAACTAACACAACATGGTAAATCAACTCTACTCCAATAAAAATTAATTAAAAAAAATAAAAATTTAAAAATTATTCTCAAATATCTCTAAAAGATGCACCCAACCCAGGGATCAAACCCAGGTCTTCCACATTGCAGGCAGATTCTTTACCAGCTGAGCCACCAGGGAAGCCCAAGAATACTGGAGTGGGTACCCTATCCCTTCCCCAGGGGATCTTCCCAACCAAGGAATCAAACCAGGGTCTCCTGCATTACAGGCAGATTCTTTACCCTCTGAGCTACCAGGGAAGCCCAAAAGATGCATAGGGGGAAAAAAAGTCACCTAAAGATGCCACAAAGCAATTCACAGTAAAATATATATATATAAACATTCAAACATATGAAGATGATCAATGTTATCAGAAAGAAGACAGGAGATTTTTTTTTTAAAGGGTGAGATATTTTTTAACCTATCTGATATGCAAATTTTTAGAAACTTAATAATCATGAGAACTGAATGTAAGATAGAAGGCACTGTTGGTAAGAAGTGGTAAAGCCTTTTGGGGAAGAAATTTGCAAGAACTAAAACAACTTGAAATGAATAAAAACTCTGATCCAGAAATTCTACTTCTAGATTGTTTTAAAAATGTGTGTGCAAAAATATATGTGTATACACACACACATGATTTGTACAAAGGTGTTCATTTCAGAATCATTTAGAAAAGTTATATGTGATTAAGCAATCTGAAATTCCATAGACAAAGAGATATTTATGACACACATTCATACTGTGGAGTACTATGCAACAGTGCAAACAAATGAGAAGTTACATAGGATGACATTTTTAGAAAAATCCACCACTATGCACTACCGAGCACACACAGTAAATGGCAAAAGTATGTGGAGAATGATACCATTCATGTAAACAAAGTCAAAACAAAACTATTTTGATACTTAATATAAATGTTAAGGCAGAGTAAAAGGTATGAAAAAACAAACTCCATACTAATGAAAGTGTTCCTCTCTGCTTATCTCTAGGCTTAGGGGTTTGGAGGTGGTTGAAAGGTGGTTCTTTATTTACATTATTTGATTTTTGAAAGAGAGAAGATACTAGCTTATTAAAGAATAAAAAACAAAATACATAAGGAATAGCATAAACCAGTGCTGTATGTATTCTCAAGATACTAGTATGATGCATGTATATTACCTGTGAGAGAGACTAATACACAGAGGAGTACATATGAAACTCCTAAGAACTATAAACCCCAAGATGACCTGTTACTGCTTAGATTTTTAATTTTTTAATAAAGATGTATTACTTTATCACTAGAATCCAATAAAAGTATTTTCATTTTAAAGAGGAAGAGAATATGTGGGAAGGTTATTTTCTGAGCTTTATAAGAGGTTGTTACTTTGATTTTTTTTTAAAAATCAACACATTCTTAAACAGTCTGAATGGATTTAGTATTATTGAAAAAAGAAAAAGTAAGTAAATATACACTGATAGCTACTGAACCTATAATGTTTAAGAAGGAAATAAAATCTGGATACAGTCCAAATAAAATGCAACATTTAGAGCTGCTTACAAAATAAGGTTTAAAAATAACAATCAAATAAATTTGGCAATGCCTTTAAGTATATGAGAACTTAATTCATTAATTTTAATGGCTTTTGCCTTAAAAACTGGAAGTTAAAATTACATTGTTGTTTATTTCTATAAGGACATATAAAAGTTAGATAAATTCTTGAAATAAACTATAACAATATGCAAAATCAGATTTACTACCATATTCCATTAACATATATATAATTATTTAAATGACTGTTTACCAATATGATTTTTTTAACATAAGTTTGCACTCTATTCCTCAGCATCCCAAAGGGACAAACTCCTTAGACAGAAGTCATTAAATAGTCATAAAAGAAGGCTGAAACTATTAAAAAAAACTTCCAAAATACATGAAACACTTCTGAAGTAACCTCAATTCCCCTTTGTACACATCTCTGGTGCTGATGCGATTATAAAGTATATATACCTCTAAGCATCTTAACAAAAGGTTTAATAATGAAGAAAAAAAAAACTAAAGTACTAAATGTTATGGAAGGCCAATACAAAAGGCACACTTGAGGCTCTAGATTTGATTCTGGTTTGCTCTGTCCCTGAATCTGGGATTTATAATCTCAACAAGCCTTAGTTTCCTAAGCTGTGAAATGGAAAAACCAAAATCCTCTTCACACTTCATTTATTTGTACCTGAGGAGTTAATGGACAATAAGTACACTCCTGTGCTTTGGAAAACTAGACAGCACTATAAAAATACATTTTAAAAATTATTCTTATCACAGTAAAACACTGGCAAAATCGATTTTTTTAAATCAAACTATATCTGTATAGAATTTGTAAAGGACTAAATATTTTCTAGAGAACTACTTACTAGAGATAATGACAAATAACAAGCACATCAATTAAAACAGGGTCTATGGCAAGCCATTTTGCCTCTTTATCTACTTAATCACTATAGAATTCTACTTGTTGTCAAATACAACAGCAATTTTGTCAAGCTAGGTAACTCTGTCAAATCTGTCATTCTTTCAAAGGCCATGTTCTCTCTTCAAAGCTTCTGCATATTTTCCATGTTTCTTTCAATATCCCTTTATATCCACCACCAAAGACTGAGGGTTTGCTTGGTAAGATGCAAGGTAAACTGTCATATTTGCCAGATTCCATACAGACATATCAAGTAGAAAAAGATACCAATGACAAGTACACATACACGTGTATATATGAACATACAAGCGGTGTGTACACACACATACACAAAGTGCCCTTCATTCTTTAGGGAGAAATACATTTCTTATACAGCAAATGATCGTCACTTTAAAAGGAAGTGTACAGCACAAGCAAAAGAAGAAAAATAAATCTTACTCACCATCTCCCATAGCCATTCAGATGGTCCAGGGAGCTCTCTCAAACCAAGAGGTCAAACAGCACTACAAACAAATGCAGCTCGGTGCCTGCGCCACTGGGCTCGGCCTGCAGCCTGCAGACACCCTGCAGACACCCGAGCACGGTGTGACCCAGGCCGCGCTGCAGCTCTGCACCGCAATAGCCAACAGCTGCTACTCCACTTCAAAATAAAAGTCTGGGGTCTTGCTGAAAACCCTCGTCTCTTTAGCAGAGCCTCGCAGAGCTTGATCAAGATTATTCTTTAACTGCATGTAAGAGGTTAGATACAGGTTGTGGTATTTCTCCTTGTGCTGCCTGCCTGAAATTTAATGTAAGAAAAGCTCTGGGAGCCAATAAATGCCATCCCACTGAGGGACTTTTAATGCAGTCATCAAAACACAAGGCATGTGTTCAACAATCATTTTCTGCTTCCCTAAAGATATCCATGTAATCAGTAGCAATCACATGATCTGATGGATTAACTGATTTGTGCCTTTTTTAGAGGTTTTCATCATTTTGTCGTTACCTTTTAATATTTACAACGGAGACTGCTAGAAGGACACAAACAGGAATAGCCCAGTTTCCATGATTAACTGCTCTCATTATGCAGGAAGCATTTCTGGCTGCCGTAAACAAATCACGTCAAAGGCAGCCCATCAAAGGCTGCTCTGTGTGCGGACAGCAGGGCCACACGGAACAAAGCTTGCTTCTGGTGGAGACAGGACGCAGCCAGTGCGCAGCTGCGGGGCCTGGAGCGCCCTCCATCCACGCTGCACAGCCATAAGCGCACTGTCAAGCTCCGAGAGGGCTCTGGGGCTCCTGGTCACAGACAGACACGCTTTTCACTCAACCTAAGGAAAGGGCTGCTTTGCTTTTCGCCAAAGGGTATGTTATCAACTAGACTGCCAGTTACCTTATTGCCTTGTATAGCCAAATACCAAGGTAATTTCAGAGCCTAGTTTCTATGCTTTATTTTATTGCCAACCTTCTAAAACAATTATTTTCCTAGCAACTGTTTTCACACAGAGAAGCTGGGAGATATCTTACAACGATTACACGCCAAGACTGCATTCGGTCCTACACACACACTTGACAAATCAGAATTATGCGGAGTTTTTTCAGTGAAAAAAAAAAAGAAAAAGACTTGCAGTCACAGCCACCAACACGTCCGTGTTTACATCTCGGTGAGCGTAGGAGCCTGTCTAGAAAGCTCCATGATGACACCAGACCCAGCCATAATCACAGGGCGCCTGCAAGTTTCAGTCTTTTCCTTCCTACAGTGATGCTGTTGCCTTCTTTCAGCCATGATTTGATTAATTTTAAATCCAGTTTCCTTCTAATAGCAGTTAATTCCACTGCACTTAAGGATTCTGCCTAACTTACTCTATAATGAGAATTAAAGTCAGACTTGAAATATCCTCAAGACAAAAAAAAAAATACCATGCATTTCTCACTATTCCCAAATTATACGACACACTCAAATCTCTGATAATAGAATTTACTTTGTGTTCTTGAGTATGCTGAACTAATGCTCTAGAAAATCAAGTCAAAGAGTTCAAACAAAACTTAAAAGGGTACAGATATGGCAAGCATGAAAGAAATCAGAGCCAAAAGCATGAGATGTAAGGTTATGCATTAGGACGTGCATAAGGAGAGAAGAGGTAGATGGAAGAGGAAATAAAACAGACACTTTTCCCAAACAATAAACGTATATAAGGTAGTTTGAGGTCATATCACTACCACCTACCACAAGCTTCTCCAGCCTAAAATCCTTCTTAGTCCCAGAAGCCTATCAAGACTCCTCCTAAGGCCTACAAGACCCTCATATCGTGGTTCCTGCTTACCTTTCCAATTAGCTCTCATAGACGCTCTCGCTTCCAACCTAGCCCTTTCCGCACTAGGTTCTAGTCAGCCCTGGCCTCCTCCACTCCTTTCTTCATACATATGAAGATATTGTCCACCTCTCGGCCTTTACAGCCACACTTTCTCTGCCCAAAGTGTTTTTTACCACCATGTATCCAATGACCAACTCATTCTCCTTTATCAGGTCTCAATTCAAATATGTCAATGCTCAGAGAGGCTTGCTCACCCTTCTGTCTAATGTGGCATCACTGAGTTAACATCTCCATACCCTATTTACTTCACTGAATGACTGTGCAGATGACAGATTTTAAACTACAGTGGTTCTTAGACACTTATACCACTTTTACAACAAATCCTCTGGATTGGTTTTTGTTTGTTTATATATAATAAGATCATTTTCTCATCCCTAAACAACCTAAATCAATATAAGAAGTATGGTATTTCATTATTATAGTTTTAGGCAAAGACACACTAAAAGTTTTTACTTCTCCTAACAGTTTTCTAGTCACAGAACATCAGATGAAACAAATCCAAATTAAATACCAGGTTTGGCTGAACTCACAATAATTTGTTTTGCATATGTACACCAAGTGAGAGAGAGAAGAGGTGGTATCTTTAATAGCTCTTCATTCTGTTGTGTGCATGAACTACTTCTACAGGTTTCCATGTTGAGCCTTTATTCTGACTTAAATGCTTTCCTGTCTGTAACTTTATTTTCAAGTTTTAGTTTGAGTGAATAGTAACAATGACCCAACAAAGGATTGAAAATTACGTGGGGAAAAATTGTGCAGAAATAAAAAAATGGAGTCAAATAAATGTTCACTACATTACTTTAGGTATAATCTTATTTGCTGTTGTTGATTAGTCACTAACTCATGTCTGACTCCTTTGCCACCCCATGGACTGTAGCCTGCCAGGTTCCTCTGTCCATGGGATTCTCTGTAGGCAATACTGGAATGGGTTGCTGTTTCCTTCTTCAACTTGCCAGTTAATAAAACTGGTTTTCAGTGCTCAATTGACATATTTTTCTACCTGTGAAAATTATTCAGGCATCTTGGGTTGGGATGAAATATACTATAATGTTGGGAAAAATTAGGAAATTATTCATTTAATGGCTTTTTTATTTAGCAGCGAGGATTTTAAGGAATAATTTAATTTCAGTAAATTCATTAGACAAGGAGTAGTTGTATTTTCTTTCATTACCAACTGCAATCACTCTGGATATCCATGTGTTTACTTACTTATGATCTCTCTGTCCCTAGAACTTCTAGTAGGTTTGTCTAGGCTGAAACTTTAACTGTCTTCTTCACTCTTGTGACAAAATCCATTTACATTTTAAGAAGACCATTCTCAATTCTGATAGAAAGCAGATTTCAGGGGTCAAACACAGAACTAAAACCTATTGCAGTAGGTTGCAGGTAAAAGCTAAAGGAGATTTACAGAAGGGTTTTAGCAGTGGAGATGTGAAAAAAAATTAGCAAACGACACATATTAGGATTTCAGAGGGAGAAAGGACTAGTTAGAATGGGAGATCAATGCTAATTATTAATAATTCTAATCAGGAAAGTTTTTAGCTTGAGTTGATGGTGGTGCCATTGACTGAAATGGGTAAACTGGGGAAAGAACAGATTTGAGGGAAAGGAAGAGAACAGGCTTTAATTTTTGGACCTGTTAAGCCCGAGATACTTATCAGGCATCCAAAGGGAAAGGC
This sequence comes from Bubalus kerabau, assembly GCF_029407905.1. NCBI lineage: Eukaryota > Metazoa > Chordata > Mammalia > Artiodactyla > Bovidae > Bubalus > Bubalus kerabau. Next base: position 9,639,149 of record NC_073643.1, read on the forward strand.
TACATCAAGGTGACAGGCTCTGAGATGTAGAACACAGAGAGATAAATGAGGGCTAGAACTACATACTTGGAGTCATCAGCAAATAGTTACCATGTAAAGCCTTTGGGCTGGATTAGGTCACTGAGAGAGAATAAAGACAAGGTGGGAGAGAGGCTTGGGCCCTGGGATCTGCCAACATGATAAATGGGCTTTCCTCTTTTAGCCTCTTAATAACAAAGCTGTTACAGTATTTTTCAATGATAGTACAATACCATCATCAAAATCATCCTGACCAATTTTTACACACCAATATATATATTATAGATTTTTAATGTTCACATTTGACTATACTTTCAATATGCAGATTATCATCTCCAAAACAAAAGGATTCCTGAAGATTTCTTTCCAAGAGACATAAATGCCAGGTACTAACCCTAAATCTCCCTGTTTATGGAGAGATCCATAAGAAAAAGAGATGAGAAATGAGAGCTAAAAGAACAAGAAACAAAAAAACCTTCTATCTTTTGAAGGTAACAAAAATATCGTCACAAAATACAAGAAGGGCAATATTTTCAAAAAAAATCACAATCAAATAATAAATATCTTAAGTTTATAGTATGCACTGTGTTTTTCTTAAGAGTTGTGACTTTTTCTTAAGAGTTGTGACTACATAGTCTGGAATACACAAATGAGAATGCACTGTAAATGATACAAAAACACAATTCCTTAATTCAAGGAATTTTAACAAATCGCCATCTTTTTGCTCTTTCTGGTTTGTATGGAAATGGACAGAGGTAACTGCTGGAAAAATAAGAACAAAGTACTTAAAACACCTTCTATTCAGAGAGGAAGAGTGAGAAACAGCTGGCAATCAGGGTGAGGACTGGTAGTGCTAAAATCAACTTATGCTCCTGCAACTAAGTTTAGATTAGGGTGGACACAATCTTCTTAACACCAAATTCTTACTACATCTGCCTGAATGCAATACAACAAGGCTTGCATGCTAAGTCACTTCACTCGTGTCCGACTCATTGAGACCTCATGGACTATAGTCCACCAGGCTCCTCTGTCCATGGAATTCTCCAGGCAAGAATACTTAAGTCCTGGTTTAATCTGGAGAAAAATAACTAAATTATATTAGTAACTAGTCTTCCTGTCTGTAACAATTCTAGTCTACCTGACTATAACAATTCATACAACAAATTTTTTCTCCAGTATCATATACATTATTAAGCTAAGTACACTATCTTTATAAAATAAACCTATTTTCCTAGGTGCAAAAACTACCTATACTATCTTTGGAAATAGAATATATTATTCACATATACAGTTAATTAACACTTAAGGACTGAAGGTAAATGCTACCCAGTAAGATGAAACACAATTTAGCAAACCTTACAAAAAAGAAGAGCAACCACAAAATCAAATAAATGCTAGATACCAACACCAAGCCTCCTTGAATCCAAGGAGGTTTCATTCTAATTAAGAAGCCAAAAATGATTATACTGGTGAAGTTCCCATGTCTGTGTTTCTTCACTGGTATCATCACTGATAGTCTAAACACAGGTGTAACAGAGTAATCAACCCTACAATTTCTACTAAAAATCAGTTACATAAAACAATTACTCTGCTATCATAGGTATAACATTCTCTAACATAAATCATACCAATGTTTTCTTAGGTCAATCTCTCAAGGCAATAGAAATAAAACAAAAATAAACAAATGGGACCTATTCAAACTTATAAGCTTTTGCACAGGAAAGGAAACCATTAAAACAACAACAACAAAAACAACCCAAAAGACAACCTATGGAATGGGAGAAGATATTTGTAAATGATGCAATTGACAAGGGCTTAATTATACAAACAGCCAAAATATACAAACAGCTCATACAACTCAACAACAACAAAAAAACCCCAACAACCTAATTGAAAAGTGGGCAGAGACCTAATTATATAATACTCCAAAGAAGATACACAGATGGCCAACAGGCACAAGAAAAGGTGTTTAACATCACTAATTATTAGAGAAATGCAAATCATAACTACAATGAGGTACCACCTCACACCAGTCAGAATGGCAATCATTAAATGTCCACTGACAGATAAATGGATAAAGAAGATGTGGCTCATATATCCAATGGAGCATGACTCAGCCATAGAAAGGATGAAATAATGCCATTTGTGGTAATACAGATAAACTAGAGATGATCATACTATGTGAAGTTAAGTTAGAAAGACAAATGCCATATGATATCACTTATGTGTGGAATCTAAAATATAAAACAAATGAACCAATCTATGAAACAGAAATGGGCCCACAGATAGAGAAGAGACTTGTGGTTGCCAAGGGGAAGGGAAACTAGGGGAAGATGAACTGGGAATTGGGGTGAGCAGCTGAGAACTATTATATACAGAATGGATAAACAACAAGGGCCTGCTGTATAGCAGAGGGAACTATATTCAATCTCCTGAGACAAACCATAATGGAAAAGAACATAAAGAAGAACGTGTATATGTGTATAACTGAGTAACTACAGAAATCAACACAACACTGCAAATCAACTATACTTCAATTACAAAATAAGCTGAGTAAAAAACACAGTTTATGCATAGAAGGACACAGAGGACAAGGGGGTCATCATATCTTCAACACAGAGGATACCAAAAATAAGGTTAAAGAATAATACCACTTTACACAATTAACCCATTATTAAATTTTCACTTATTCCAAGAGTCAGAGGATAGTTAATGATCAGAAGAATATAAAGACTTTGTTACTATATCCTAACCAAGTTTTAACCCACAAAGTCAAATCTGCTGAATCAGTGATATAATAGTTGACCTGAAGGCATATTTTAGTATCTAAAACTCTGCTACCTAATCTCAGAAATGTTTGAGATCTGGATTAACTTAATTATTCTTACCTTTGCAGGCACTCAAAATCATACCGCCTGAATTTTGCACTTCATCAAATTTGGCAAGTATCATTTCTAATCTGGGAATAAAGAATAAATTCTGTTTATTTTACATACATTTTTAATTAGAAACAATTTCCTTCACCACTTCCCTGAGAAAAAACAATCCCAGGGATTCAGTTAGTTGTATACAACTCTCTTTTTATAATTAACTCACTTACTGAAAGCAGACACAAAACCCATCTATTCGGTAGAGACAAGGAGTCAAATACAGGTAGAACTCGACACATTCACAGGTGCATTTGTAAAAAGATAACTTTCAAAGGAAGGGGATTACAATGTATAAAATAAGTACGTTACAGGGATATATCGTACAACAAAGGGAACAGAATAACCATAAATGGAATATAAAAACTGTTAACTGTTATGTTGTACACCCAGAACTTATATAATACTGTACATCTACTATAATTCCACTTTTTAAAAAAAGATAACTTTTACACAAGACAGTTTCATAGTTTCATCATAAAATTATTTCTCCAAATCCATCAAAAGTACTTTAGTTCCAACTTTACAATGAATCCACTCAGTCACCAAGACATTTTTTTAAAGTACATAAAAATCATACTAAGGAAACTTAAACATAAAAACAAAGAAATACAAAATGTCAAAATTAAAGTAATACTGATGTCACTGATAATCTCATGTTGAATTTTAATTCAATACCAACTCTATTAACTCTTACATTCAGAATAATTACTTTCTACATTTGTTATCACTTTTAATTAAAAATGTGTTTTTTATTAGAAAAGTAATATATACTCATTACAAAAGAAAATTAGGAAACATAAATAGAAACAAAGAAAAAACCCACAATCCCACCACCCAAGAGAATTTATTCAATTGCCTGCTTTCCAATTCTTTATATTTATATATAAATTTTCTTTGGGTCAAAATGGGATCACACTGACAGCACTATTTTTAAAACTTTTTCAGTATTATATCATGCTATGATTTATTCTTCAATTTATGACTTAGAGATCTAGGTAGGTCTTTAACTGCCAAATGTTTTTCTCACATCAATGTTTCTGTCATAATTTCACTTCTAAAACTTTAGTTAAGCCTTAGCCCACATTCTGTCATCTTTTACTTGTAAATTGAGGATGAAGATACTGTTTGGTCTAGAAACTTTTTTTTTTTAATTGAAAACCTTCTAGAAATTTATTATAACAGGATTTCTAAACCTTAAACTCATCTCAGAGTCACACATCTGAAACCATTAAATTCAACAAATATTCATACATCTGAAAGTACTTCAGTCAAAAGATACCAAGTCCCTTCAGCCTACAGAACAGTTATCTTCCAGAGACTTGAACAGACATTAAATAGGCTGCCCAGACAACATGTGGACAAGATGAGCCAAGGGAGGGAAAATTGGAACTGGAAGATAGGAGTTCAGAATGAAGACCACACAGGCCACAAAGCTCTTCGGGAAAAAGTCAGAACAAGATGTTAAGGAGCATGAAATTAGCACTCAACTATTCAGTAGCAAAATGGGAGGAGGAAACGAAGGGCTGCAAGCTCTGAGAGAAAGGATGGTTGGTAAGGAATTGACATGGGACAGATAAAACAGCAAAGAGTGAAGATACAGGCAGCTTTAATGGGAAGAGGAAATACTAGCAAATATAACAGTAATAGGGAGAAAGATAGGAATAAATAATAAAGGCTATTATAAAATAATATAGCTATTTAGAAAAACAACCTTATTCAAAATGGAGGCTACATAATCTGATGGAAAAGGAGGAAACAACATAAGAGTAGAAAGAAGAAACTAGGATCTTTTAAGTAATTCAGGAAGAAAAAAAATTAGGCAACTTAACCGAAGGCAAATACAATGGAGGCAGGAATATCCAAAAGCAACTTAGAAGGCCAAAGGATAGAGGTGTGTAAAGCTCTGGAAGGTTCTGATTCAGGATAAGGATAGAGACTAATAAAGCATTAGATTGGAACCAGAAAAAAAACTCTATCTGAAGTCCATATATAAGTTTAGAGTCATAATAAAAAATCACAAATACAACATGAAAGAGAGAATTAGGTATCTCAGAACATAATCTCTTTTGTGTATCAGCCAATTACTGATAAAATATTCATGCCACACAATTCACCCCTTTAAAGTGTACAATTCAATGGCTTTTAATATAAAGCTAAGAGATGTACACAATTTTAGAATGTCATTATTATCCCAAAAAACCACCCAATACTCATTAGCAGTCACTCTCCCCAATTTTCTCAGAACTATGCAACCATTAATCTAGCTTCCTTTCTATAGATTGCCATGTCTAGCCATTTCATATAAATGAAATCATCTAATATGGCTGGCTTTTTTCACTGACAATGTCTTCAAGGCTCATCTATGTTATAATATATATCAGTCACCCCTGTTCATGGCCAAGTAGTAGTTTGTTTACAGATATATTCTACTGTTTATCCATCAGCTTACGGACATGTGGGGATGTGAGACATTTTGACTTTTTAGCTATTATGAATGTTCACAATGTTGTTATGAACATCTGTGCACAAGCTTTTGCGTGGATATGTTTTCACATCTCTTGCGTATATAGCTGGGGGTAGAACTGCTGGATAATATGGTAATTCTGTTTAACATTTTGAGGAACTACAGACTGTTTTCCGAAGTGGCTATACCACTTTACATTCCCATCAACAATGCCTTCTAATTGCCCTACATCCTCAACAACACTTGTTATTGTCTATCTTCTAATTTTAGCCAACCTAGTAGTATCATCTTATATTTCTCTGATGGCTAATGATGCTGAGTACCTTTTCACGTGCTCACTGGCCACTTGTGTATCTTCTCTGATGAAATTTCTATTCAAATCCTTTTACTGTTTTTAAAATTGGGTCATCTGTCCTTTTACTGTGGCGCTCTAAGAGTTCTTTATTATATATTCTTCATATACTTGGGACACATGTTTTTTATGAGATGTATTATTTGTAAATATTTTTCCCATTATGTGGGTCTTTTTTTCGATTTCTTGATGATGTCCCTTGAAGCACAAGTTTTTAATTTTGATGAAGTGCAGCTTATTTTTTTCCTTTGGTTGCTTATCCTTTTGGTGTGACATATAAGAAACCATTGCCTAGCATTCTCTATAAGTTTTATCATTTTACACTTAGTTCTGTGATGCATTTTGAGTTAATTTTGGGATGTGGTATGAGGAAGAAGTTAAACTTTATTCTACTACATGTGGAAATCCCACTTTCACATCACTATTTATTGAAGAGAGCTATTTCAAATCCTAAAAGATGCTGCTGCAAAAGTGCTGCACTCAACATGCCAGCAAATTTGGAAAACTCAGCAGTGGCCACAGAACTGGAAAAGGTCAGTTTTCATTCCAATCCCAAAGAAAGTCAATGCCAAAGAATGCTCAAACTACTGCACAATTGCACTCATCTCACAGGCTAGCAGAGTAATGCTCAAAATTCTCCAACCTAGGCTTCAGCAATATGTGAACCGTGAACTTCCAGATGTTCAAGCTGGTTTTAGAAAAGGCAGAGGAACCAGAGATCAAATTGCCAACATCTGCTGGATCATCAAAAAAGCAAGTGAGTTCCAGAAAAAACATCTATTTCTGCTTTATTGACTATGCCAAAGCCTTTGATGGTGTGGATCACAATAAACTTGAAAATTCTGAAAGAGATGGGAATACCAGACCACCTGACCTGCCTCTTGAGAAACGTGTATGCAGGTCAGGAAGCACCAGTTAGAACTGGACATGGAACAACAGACTGGTTCCAAATAGCAAAAGGAGTATGTCAAGGCTGTATATTGTCACCTTGCTTATTTAACTTACATGCAGAGTACATCATGAGAAATGCTGGGCTGGTTGAAGCACAAGCTGGAATCAAGACTGCTGGGAGAAATAGCAATAACCTCAGATATGCAGATGACACCACCCTTATGGCCACAAGTGAAGAAGAACTAAAGAGCCTCTTAATGAAAGTGAAATAGGAGAGTGAAAAAGTTGGCTTAAAGCTCAACATTCAGAAAACTAAGATCATGGCATCCGGTCCCATCACTTCATGGCAAATAGATGGGGGCGGGGGGGAAACAGTGGAAACAGTGGCTGACTTTATTTTTGGGGCTCCAAAATCACTGCAGATGGTGACTGCAGCCATGAAATTAAAAGACGCTTACTCCTTGGAAGGAAAGTTATGACCAACCTAGACAGCACATTGAAAAGCAGAGACATTACTTTGCCAACAAAGTCTGTCTACTCAAGGCTATGGTTTTTCCAGTGGTCATGTATGGATGTGAGAATTAGACTATAAACAAAGCTGAGCGCCGAAAACTGATGCTTTTGAACTGTGGTGTTGGAGAAGACTCTTGATAGTCCCTTGGACTGCAAGGAGATCCAACCAGTCCATCCCAAAGGAAATCAGTCCTGAATATTCATTGGAAGGACTGATGCTGAAGCTGAAACTCCAAGCTTTGGCCAGCAAAGAGCTGACTCATTTGAAAAGACCCTGATGCTGGGAAAGATTGAAGGCAGGAGGAGAAGGGGACAACACAGGATGAGATGGTTGGATGGCATCACCAACCCTATGGACATGAGTTTGAGCAAGCTATGGGAGTTGGTGATGGACCGGGAGGCCTGGCGTGCTGCAGTGGGGGGTCACAAAGACTAGGACATGACTGAGCAACTGACCTGAACTGACCTATGTATCCTTTTATATATTTTGAATATGATGGCAGTCCAGAAAATTAAACCTATTTTAAATAAGCACATGAAATTAAAACCTTTAAAACCAGTGACAAAAAAATATATTTAGTAATACTTACCTAGCAGGGGGAATTCCTCTCTTATAAAGGTCCACTCTCACTTTCTCTCCCACATGTCTATAAATCTCCACCATAGCCAATATTGCAGCATCTCTAACCTGCCAAATAATTCAGAACTTAAAAAAAAAAAATACAAGGTACAATAAAATACTTTACCTCCAGATAACATTACATTCACGGACCAACTTGAAGCTCCAAGTTGGTTTTAATGTCTTTAAATGCCTGGGAGATTACGTTAGGTCATTAATAAAAACCAAGACAACCTATCTAGAAATGTCTAGAGAAACCTTGTAAAAGTTTTACAGAAATCTAAGAAGCATCTAAATAAATGTGACTTTTAAAAAAGCTTCTATTTGTAATAAGATTGTGTAAAGAACTGATAATACAAATCATTATCACAGTTAACATTTTCTTGGAATAAAACTGCCTTTTAGAAATGTGGCCTGAACTCAAACAGAAAATTATACGCCAATGTTGACAGCATTATTATTCACAATAGCCAAAAAGGGGAAACAACCCAAATATCTATCCGTGGATGAATAGATAAACAAGATGTGGTGTATAGTAGTCAGCCTTAGAAAGCAAAAGAAGGAAATTCTGACACACGCTACAACATGGATGAACCTTGAAGACATTATGCTAAGTGAAATATGCCAGATACAAAAGGATAAATATCATATGGTTCCACATGATGACTGGTCAAATTCATACGGAGAGAAAGTAAAACATGGCTGCCAGGAGCTGAGGGACTGGGGGAATGTGGAGTCGCCGTGTGACAGCTGGAAGATGGAAAAGCTCTGCAGATGGCTGGTGGTGATGGCTGCACGACAGTGTCAGTGCATTCACTGCCAGTGAACTAACTCGACACTTAAGAATGGCTGAAATGGTAAATTTTATGTTTTGAATATTTTACCACAATGAAAAGAAAAAATAAATGCGGCCTAAACACAGGAATGTGGAAGACAGCTCTTAGTTCCTCTGCACAGCTCACTGCAGAAGGGGAAATAAACAGACAGGAGAACTCTCTACAAACCTCTGTAGGAAGAGCAAGGGCCTAAAAGCAGGGAAACCTAGCTCAGGGTCATTCCAAACGCCCAAGCTGCGCTAAAAGAGTTACAGTCAAGATTCAACCCCACCACAGGGACAAGTTCCAGAGCACATTCCTGTACTATGTCTATAGTATTTGTGGCTCGGGGCATGAAATCTCCAGCAAGTGATATACCACGGGCACAAGCAGGGTTATGACTGTTGCAAAAATTATGCAGGAATGAAAAGGAAGCTGACAATGTATCCTCACAATTAGCTCATAGAAGGGACACTACAGAAGGGTGTCCAGGATCTTTGTTACTCAAACTTTCCAACTTAAGAATTATCCTTTAAGTCCCATCTACCCTTAATACTAGCCAAACAGCTAACAAACTTAAGTGACATTGTGAATAAAACATGTTCTTAAAAACTAAATGTGGTGGAGTTTGAAAAAAAAAAAAAAAAAAATGAAGTGGAATCTTGATTTTACCACCCCCCTTCAACCCTCTCTCTTCTTTTTTAAACATGGAATAAGAGCACTAGAAAACAAGAGGTGGCAAAAAAAAACTGACTGTAAATTTAGTGCTTGAATATAAATAAAATTTTACCTGACTGTTGGAATCTCCAAACAGGATACACAAATGTGGTACCAACTTGCTGAGGACTAGTGGCTGAGCCCCAAAACTAAATATAATTTGAAAAAAAAAAAAAGTAAAGAGAATTTGGTTTTAATTAAACAGTAAACAAAATACTGTTATACTTTCTTCTTGTCTGTCTCAATAAGACAAATATGGTGGAGAGCATGAGCATACATCATTCAAACATGAAAAGTATGAGACACAAGCAAAAACTAATCCTAAACAATGTGAGATATGGAAACTTGAATAATCATGACTGACAATGAAAACTGTCAACACATGATCCAACGGAGCAAAATGTTCAACCAATGGCAGTCTTAAACCTAGCAACCTATCAATCACTCAGAAAATTTGAACTTTTGTGTTAAAATACTGATTTTTTTTTTTTTTAGACTCTGGGTCTTACACAAATTGGCATTCGGCATTCCACTAAAATAAGTAAATTAAAAGATATTTATTTATGCTTACTAATATTTTGATGAGGTCATGGGTTGAAAGCAAACGACAAGGGAGCCAAAAACCACAAAAGCTGTGCGGACTGAATGCACTTACAAGCTCTAGATGGCAGAAAGGACCATAGAGGAGTAAAAGAAATAAAACAAAGGTATAGTTAGAGAAAAGGAAGTAACACTACAGGAAAAATTGAAAGCTCCTACACACTACCTATCTTGCTCCACAGAACTTGAAAAAACTAATCCAGAAAGAGAACAAATGCTTTAGTTCACAATTTCTTCAGACTGGAGCTCTGCAGCATCTATGCTGTCAGATCTCTGCACACTGTTGCCAGCTGCACTGTCTGATTACCTGGGGGAGTCTTACTCAGTCCATGATTTTGGTAACCACTTGCACTGCTCTAGAAAGCCTAGGGCCAACTGGCAAAAGGGGGCTGGGGAAATTGGCTACAACAGCTAAAATACCACAGAGTTAAAGAAAACTCCAAACTGGGTCCAGAACAGAAGTAGATTCTAAATTCTACCAGCATATTTGTTATATGACCATCCATTTCGGGTGGCAACCACTAACATACGAAAGAGAAAAAGAGAAACTTATCAGTGACTAATAATTTTTAATTAACAACATGAGAGAGAACTTACACACAAAAAAATTAGCAGATAAAGCTATCAAATAAGATAAAAATGCTGGTGCCAGAGATGAATTAACAACTATCAACTATTTAAAATCTGTTATTTCTATAGCTTTCCTTGTGCTTTGTGAAATCGATACATTGTTTTTTCTAGAAAAATGAAAAACATATTCCAATAATCATAAAACTTACATGTTTAATGTTTCAATAAGACACAGACACACGCCTTCTCGAGATCGAAAATTCTTGTGCTTAAAACCAGAGGCCAACTGTTCCCAAATGTACTATTTGAAAGAAAAGTAAACATGTATAACAAAAAATTAAATTACTCATGTTATAATCTTTTATCTATTCTCGAACGTACTACCAGCCTTACTGACAGCTAAACCTTCCCATGGACTGTTCACTTCTCTGCAAGCTTTTCTAAGCCAAATTTGCACTGATGCTGCTCTCACCCATTTTTAATATCTTAATCACATTTTAAATTTTGATTTTCTATCTTTCACTTTAGATTTCAATTCTTCTTGGAAAAACTGTGTCTAATACCTAAAAACCTTAGAACTTCCAAGGACACAGAAATTCCTCTAAGCTTTAGAAACCGTCAGTAACAATGCTACCATTATAAGCCCTGGAGTACTGTCAGCATTTAAAAGGTCCAATGTTGCCTAGCAACTAGTACAGACTGTCACAAGGAATAGGCTTTGTCAACATTTTATAATTCAGGCTGTTTTCCTCTTAACACTGGATCCAAATACAGAAACAGATTTGGGCAAATCATTCTATTGCTACCCACCCAGTAATCTTTTCTTTTTGAAAAAGCGTAGATAAACCTATACAAACAATCAAAAACAATTACATGGGTTTGTTATAAGAAGGAATTAAGCTTTGTTTTCCCAAACATATAGCCAAGTGTCCCAATCAGTCTTTTCTCCACATTTAAGAAACACCACCCTTACCACTGACTAATGTGTACATACACACATATATACAAACTTTCACACATACATACATACAAATGCCTCTTCCTGGACTCTATTCTCCCTGGACTCTGTATTCAATTTCTACTAATATTATTTCTCTCTGCCAAATTTTCTGGAGAGTAACTTACAAGTTTACAAAAAAAAAAAAGTCTTAAATGTGAATAACCTGACCTATTAACACCATGTCAGAACACTTCTCTACACTTACGTTTATGTCCAAAGACATAAGGATACTCTTTATAGCACTCATTGTAACAATAGCATGTCAAAAACAAGTTAAAATTCGAATTGCTAAGCAAGCGTCAAAGGATACTCACCAAGTTATAAATAAGGACTTATATACATATTTATATCTTTATATTCTAGGGTATAAAAAAACAGAGGAAGTCTACTTTTACAACTCAATTCTCCAGATTTTTTAAATAAAATATACATAATACAATTCTTATATTGTATTTTAAATAACACAATATCATTGTATATTTTGTAAACTGATTTTTTTCCCACTAAAAGTGAGCTACTCTTTAAATATTTGTTTACATGTCACTTTACTCCTTTTTCAAAATACATCCATAAGACCAATTTTTTTCTACCACATTCATAAAACACAGGTACTATCATCTAACATATGCCTTATATAACTAGCAACCACTTGTCACAATAAAAATTTTCTCCCTGTCTCAGTAAGGGTTTCAGAAACTCATATAACCCTCACTGAACACCAATATAATTTGCAGGTAGTGAAAACCAGAAAATTCTAACAAATAATATAATCAGTACACTGTCAAATCACTGAAATCTGTAAGTTAGCTTTCTGAAAAAGCATTAAAGAGCAGAAAATAAGAAAAAGAAAACCAAAAAAATCAAGCAGTTAAATACTGACAACTTTTTAAAAATTTCAATGTCCTTAAAGCATTAGCAATAATTCACTGTTTAAAATTCTAAGTTTCACATCCCTGGGGCTTTACTGACTTGCTGTGATTACCACCTATCTTTACTGTTAGTTAATCATCAATGAGCAGAATCTGAACTTTAAAATGCAGGCTTACCATAGGTGGTGCTACCTGATCCATTAACTTCAGTATCAGAGTCTGAGCTTCATCTCGAACCTTGTCTTTGGCATCTCCCATTCTGTCTACTAAAGCTACAATAACTAGAGAAATGAGGAGAGAAAAGAATAAATATTTATAATTCATCTCCATTTATGAACTGTACTTTACAAAATTACAGACATCAATTATTTCCATAATGAAAAGTTATGAAGCAAACTGTTTCAAGTTCTCCATGACTCCAAACAAAAATAACTGAAAAGCAAAGTTTCATAAGAATACATACGGTATGATATCCACTTAATAATATTCAAAAAACAGGCAAAACTTACTATTATTCTGTCTAGAGATTCATATAGATGGTTAAGTGCTATAGAGCAGCAAGGGAATGATTATCCCAAGGTCATGACAATAGTCACCTCTGGTAAATAGTGGGAGGTGTCAACAGGAAAGCACTTATAAGGAACTGGTAGAGTTCTAGTTTTTTGACCTGGGCATAGACAGTTGTTGGTTTTACAATTATTCCTTAAACTGTACATGCTTGATATGTATTCTTCTATATGTACAATGTATTACTCAAATGACAAAAAAAAAAAAAGCCTGGTCCATGAGACTGAGGTCCTTCTCTACTATATCCAAGCCTCTGGCACTATTCCAAGAAAGACGGCTGGAAAGGCAGGTTAGAGTCCATTCCTGCAGAGTTTTCATGGACAGGCTTCCATAACTATAACTCAACAAAGCACCGTGAAGAAATCATACCTATTGAGGATGGGGAAGGAGCAAATGGGAGGGTGGCTAGAACTGAAGTTATGGGCTGTAGTCAGCCCATAGGGTAAAAACACCTCATAGTCAAAATTATATTTTTGTAATCCCTTAAGTTACCACTTGGAGAAGGCAATGGCACCCCACTCCAGTACTCTTACCTGGAAAATCCCATGGACGGAAGAGCCTGGTAGGCTGCAGTCTATAGGGTTGCTAAGAGTCAGACATGATGGAGTGACTTCACTTTCACTTTCATGCATTGGAGAAGGAAATGGCAACCCACTCCAGTGTTCTTACCTGGAGAATCCCAGGGACGGGGGAGCCTGGTGGGCTGCCGTCTATGGGGTCGCACTGAGTTGGACACGACTGAAGTGACTTAGCAGCAGCAGCAGCAAGTTACCACTATCACTTAGTGTGGTGATATCAGGTGTGTGACCAAACTACTTAATCTTTTTGTCTTTATCTCCTCAACCCATAAATGTCTGGAGCAGTACTCACCTCAGATTACTGAGATACATATAAACAACTCAGAAAGTGAGGGACACTGGGTGAGCATCAAATGGGTCCCCTACTGCTCCCATCAGCCTACAGGTTCAAAAGCACAGATATTAACTTCTTTTGTTTTTACTGTGATCTTACAGCTACAGCGTTCCTTTCTCTGAGGCCATAGAGGCTGAAGCCTAATTACTCTAGTTATTTACAGACATACAATTAAATGTGTAGCTAATGTGATGCCAACGTAGTCTACAATGCAACACTGTCTACAGTGCAACAATCAGAATTGATATAATGATGATTAACAACATTTAAGGGAAGAAGAAACACATCCTTTTTGGAAGAAAATGAAAAGCCAACCATGCAAAATGGAATGATCATCCAAATATCTAAGCTTAATCAAGGAAATGATTATTTAAGGAAACAAAATCTTTGCCATAATAAAAATCATAAGCCTAATCATGAGGCAACTGAAGTATCTGTCAGTTGAAACAATATAAATCCTTCTCATCTTTTTTAAATTTTTTTAAACTTATTTACTTATTTGGCTGTGCTGGGTCTTAGCTGTGGCATGCAGGATCTTTAGTTGCTGCATGTAGCCTCTAGTTCCCTGACCAGGGATCGAAACTGGGTCCCCTGTATTTGGAGGGCAGTCCTAGCCAATGGGCCACTAGCAAAGTCCGAATTCTTCTCATCTTGCTTAGACATATATTGTTAACACTAGAGAAGTTCTCCCACATCTACAAAACCGGCTACTGTGGGACTCTGGTTCTGACAGCCTTGGACAGACAGAGACAAAACAAAACGTTTAATAAATGCTAGATATTACTATGTACTATAGCAAGGAGAGATAAGAAAGCCTTCCTTAGCGATCAATGCAAAGAAATAGATGAAAATAACAGAATGGGAAAGACTAGAGATCTCTTCAAGAAAATTGGAGATATCAAGGGAATATTTCAAGCAAAGATGGGCTCAATAAAGGACAGAAATGGTATGGACCTAACAGAAGCAGAAGATATTAAGAAGAGGTGGCAAGAATACACAGAAGAACTATACAAAAGAGATCTTCATGACCCAGATAATCACGATGGTGTGATCAATCACCTAGAGCCAGACATCCTGGAATGTGACGTCAAGAGGGCCTTAGGAAGCATCACTATGAACAAAGCTAGTGGAGGTGATCGAATTTCAGTTGAGCTATTTCAAATCCTAAAAGATGATGCTATGAAAGTGCTGCACTCAATATGCCAGCAAATTTGGAAAACTCAGCAGAGGCCACAGGATTGGAAAAGGTCAGTTTTCATTCCAATCCCAAAGAAAGGCAATGCCAAAGAATGCTCAAACTACCACACAATTGCACTCATCTCACACACTAGTAAAGTAATGCTCAAAATTCTCCAAGCCAGGCTTCAGTAATATGTGAACTGTGAACTTCCAGATGTTCAAGCTGGTTTTAGAAAAGGCAGAGGAACCAGAGATCAAATTGCCAACATCTGTTGGATCATCAAAAAAGCAAGAGAGTTCCAGAAAAACATCTATTTCTGCTTTACTGACTATGCCAAAACCTTTGACTGTGTGGATCACAAGAAACTGTGGAAAATTCTGAAAGAGATGGAAATACCACACCACCTGACCTGCCTCTTGAGAAATCTGTATGCAGGTCAGGAAGCAACAGTTAGAACTGGACATGGAACAACAGACTGGTTCCAAATAGGAAAAGGAGTACGTCAAGGCTTATATCGTCACCCTGCTTATTTAACTTATATACAGAGTACATCATGAGAAATGCTGGGCTGGAAGAAGCACAAGCTGGAATCAAGACTGCCGGGAGAAATATCAATCACCTCAGATATGCAGATGACACCACCCTTATGGCAGAAAGTGAAGAGGAACTCAAAAGCCTCTTGATGAAAGTGAAAGTGGAGAGTGAAAAAGCTGGCTTAAAGCTCAACATTCAGAAAACAAAGATCATGGCATCCAGTCCCATCACTTCATGGCAAATAGATGGGGAAACAGTAGAAATAGTGGCTGACTTTATATTTTGGGCTCCAAAATCACTGCAGATGGTGACTGCAGCCATGAAAGTAATAGACACTTACTGCTTGGAAGGAAAGTTATGACCAACCTAGATAGCATATTCAAAAGCAGAGACAAAAAGTCTGTCTATTCAAGGCTATGGTTTTTCCAGTAGTCATGTATGGATGTGAGAGTTGGACTATAAAGAAAGCTGATCGCTGAAGAATTGATGCTTTTGAACTGCGGTGTTGGAGAAGACTTTTAAGAGTCCCTTGGACTGCAAGGAGATCCAACCAGTCCATCCTAAAAGAGATCAGTCCTGGGTGTTCTTTGGAAGGACTGATGTTGAAGTTGAAACTCCAATACTTTGGCCACCTGATGCAAAGAGCTGACTCATTGGAAAAGATCCTGATGCTGGGAAAGATTGAGGGCAGGAGGAGAAAGAGATGACAGAGGATGAGATGGTTGGATGGCATTACCGACTCAACGGACACGAGTTTGGGTAGACTCTGGGAGTTGGTGATGGAGAGGGAGGCCTGGAGAGCTGCGGTTCATGGGGTCACAAAGAGTCTGACACGACTGAGCGACTGAACTGAATTGAAGCACTGAATTATCTCATTTAATCCTCATAACAACCCTATGAAATAGAGTAGGTCCACTGGATGAAGAAGGTCCAGAGGCATTTTAAGTACCTGGATCAAGGTCACACAAGTAGCAAGTAGTGAAAACCAGGATTTAAGTAATCTTCTAGGCCACGGTCATAATTAATTCCATTTATTTGTACCTGAGGTGGTGTGTGTGTGTATGTGTATTAACAACCACATGACAATAATGGGAAAAATAAAATAGACACATCATTCCTGAGTGGTTGAGTTTAACTCCAAAGAGAAAATAAAAGGATTTTCCTGGTGGTCCAGTGGTTAAGACTACTTGCTTCCACTGCAGGGTTTTATCCTTGGTGGGAGAGCTGAGATCTCCTAAGCCGCAGTCAAAAAAAAAAAATTGACTCAAACAGGGGCTCACTTCAATTTAAAAACTAAAATTTATAAAATATAAACAAAAAAATCAAAAAACTTCACACTACATAAACTTCAGACTTACAGCTATTAACAAAATTTCATAAATATTTTGCACTAGAATCCCTTTTTAATATATATACTCTTGGAGTCAAAGAGAACAAGATTTATTTCTAGCTCTACTGGTTATTTGTTTACGTAAGATAGGAAACTTCCCTTAGTTCAAAGATTTTCTCGTCTGTAAAATAAGGAGGGATCCAGGTCTATACCTCACATGGCGAGTGAGAGGATAAGGAAAACTGGTAAAAAGCACCTGTGCCAAGACCATAACAAGCATTCAGAAGTGTCAGCACTCTTCCTTACAGATCTGTATATAATGACCACCAAATTATTTATTATTCAACATATGCAATCAATAATCACTGGGAATCCAAAACAGAGCTTTTCACTCTGTAAACTCTCAAAAAGAACTTGTTAAACAAATAAATACATTTATCACAGACTGGAATTTGGACAGTGAAACATGAAAGGAGTTAGTATATTTTATTAGTATAAACACGGAAGCATAGCTGTTAGTATTATTTTATTCTCTTAGCATTCTCTTAGCATTGTATAAGATGCAAACCATTTACACGATGCAAAGCTGAGGACCATGTACCCTGACTGCTCTAATACTTTCTACAACATCATTTTGGATTAAAACTTATCTGTTTAAGATTTGTAAATATCTTTAAATATCTTTACTGGATCTTGTTTTCATAAAGTTCCCTGGCAGTCCAGTAGTTAGGACTCCCTGCTTTCACTGCCAAGGGGCCAGGTTCAATCCCCAGTTGGGGAACTAGGATCCTGCAACCTGCATGGCCAAGGGTGGGAGTGGCAGGTAGGGGACAGACAAAAAACAACCAAGGTTGGTGGTCAGTGTTAAATTAAATTGTGTTTTGGGGAGGTTTGAGCATTTAATTTTTCCATAAAACATCTAGTAACAAAAGAAAATGTAAATATACTAATGAATTACATTAATAGAGTCCATACTCTTTTTAGTACTAGAACTGACCATGGATCCCAATTTTCCTAAAACTTCACTATTAATATAAAAAGATTTAAAATATCTGTAACAATAGTTAATAACCTAAGTGTATCAAAAGAAAAACAGTATCACTCATATCAAGTTACATATACCCAAGGTTACAGGTTACGTTATAAAAAAAAAAACCCTCCAAAACATAACTGAATTCAATTTCCTTTCAAGGAAAGGCTTCTAAAATGGTTTGGCTGAGATTTAAGATGGAGTAAAACAAGAAAGTGTTAGTTGCTTAGTCATGTTCGACGTGGAATTCTCCAGGCAAGAATAGTGGACTAGGCAGTCATTCTCTTCTCGAGGGGCTCTTCCCAACCCAGGGATCGACCCCAGGTCTCCTGCATTGCAGGCAGATTCAAGTCAACTCTGGGATTCTTAGTCTAGTACTATATTTCTCTAAGAACACAAAGATACACTACAGCCTATCTTGTAGAGGTAATTTGTCTCACAAATTAGAAATAATTATTTGAGGATAATCTTTCATTTATGTAAAGCAGAGAAGCCCAGTAAATGGATAAAAAATGGGCATTCAATAAATGGTAGCAAAACTGTGATTAAATATTCCTATTATACCACACTGATTCTCAAATAATAACAAGCTCAAGTTTCACTAAGAACAATAATGAACACTTAGGGTTTAAAGTGAAAACAACACTAACAGTAAATGCATAGGGGTAAACAAAGAGAGTAAGAGATTGACAGATAAAAAGCTATACACATAAGATTATGTAGATATGTGGGAAATATATACAAAAAGCACTAGCCAACAAAAACAACTTAATGTAATTAATTAATTTTTAAGGGTATAGAATCATGAAGTAAAGAAAAATTCAGTACTGGGTGAGATTAATCTGAAAAACTCCCACATACTGAAATCAGAAGTAAATCATTAAAACAGAAAGGAAGGACCCTGGAGAAAAGAAGATTTGAAAAAGAAATAACAGCATAGCAGAGGCATAAACAAGTTAAGCCAGAACTAACAAGAGTGAGCAAGTTTTTGATTAACAAAAGTGGACAGTATTTACTGACAATCACAGATAAATAAGGCTGCTGAGGTGGAGAAGAGTCATACGGGCTGAGAAGACTGAAACTCCAAGGACAGCAAAATCAGAAGTAAGTTTTGAAAACAGGATAGTCCTGGGAGGCAGCAAATGAGGATTCTGGTCCTAATACTTCCACAGTACCTAAATTCCAGCAGTCAGTACATACATCAAACTACATCTGGTCATGTGTGAGAAGTAAGTGAGATATGGAATGCTCAGAATTACTCTGAAGTCTGAAATATTGTCTGCAAAACTAATACGGCAGGAGTCACAAATTCAGATGCCTACAGTCAAGGAGGTGCCAGAAACACCAAAAACGAACCAGATCCGAGAACTGCAGTATTCCAACCTGTGTATTATAACCAAGATTCCAGTTATGAGGAGACAAGAGGAGATGGCAGGAACTTAAGGGCTGGAAAGCTCGTGACCCAGACAAAGAGGAAGCTACAGTAGAGCTTCTGCAGATATTCGTATGTGGGAATACAAAGACGATCAGGGCTGCCGCACTGGCCAATTTTTCAAGACAAACTGCAAATATGAATTTTTATGTAAAATTTCCTAAATGTTAATTCAAATTACTTTAAGATAAGACATAAGCAAGTAACACATGTTAACATGTATCATAGGATTTTAACCAGGAGATTGACAGTTTCAAAAATCATCTTTTCAGAAGCTATTCATACAAAGATTGAATTGGAACCAGGTATTAGTTTTCATTCCAATCCCAAAGAAAGGCAATGCCAAAGAATGCTCAAACTACCGCACAATTGCACTCATCTCACACGCTAGTAAAGTAATGCTCAAAATTCTCCAAGCCAGGCTTCAGCAATATGTGAACCGTGAACTTCCTGATGTTCAAGCTGGTTTTAGAAAAGGCAGAGGAACCAGAGATCAAATTGCCAACATCCGCTGGATCATGGAAAAAGCAAGAGAGTTCCAGAAAAACATCTATTTCTGCTTTATTGACTATGCCAAAGCCTTGGACTGTGTGGATCACAATAAAGTGTGGAAAATTCTGAAAGAGATGGAAATACCACACCACCTGACCTGCCTCTTGAGAAATTTGTATGCAGGTCAGAAAGCACCAGTTAGAACTGGACATGGAACAGCAGACTGGTTCCAAATGGGAAAAGGAGTTCGTCAAGGCTGTATACTGTCACCCTGTTTATTTAACCTGTATGCAGAGTACATCATGAGAAACGCTGGACTGGAAAAAACACAAGCTGGAATCAAGATTGCCGGGAGAAATATCAATCACCTCAGATATGCAGATGACACCACCCTTATGGCAGAAAGTGAAGAGGAACTCAAAAGCCTCTTGATGAAAGTCAAAGTGGAGAGTGAAAAAGTTGGCTTAAAGCTCAACATTCAGAAAACGAAGATCATGGCATGCGGTCCCACCACTTCATGGCAAATAGATGGGGAAACAGTGGAAACAGTGTCAGACTTTATTTTTCTGGGCTCCAAAATCACTACAGATGGTGACTGCAGCCATGAACTTAAAAGATGCTTACTCCTTGGAAGGAAAGTTATGACCAACCTAGATAGCATATTCAAAAGCAGAGACGTTACTTTGCCAACAAAGGTTCGTCTAGTCAAGGCTATGGTTTTTCCTGTGGTCATGTATGGATGTGAGAGTTGGACTGTGAAGAAGGCTGAGCGTCGAAGCATGGATGCTTTTGAACTGTGGTGTTGGAGAAGACTCTTGAGAGTCCCTTGGACTGCAAGGAGATCCAACCAGTCCATTGTGAAGGAGATCAGCCCTGGGATTTCTTTGGAAGGAATGATGCTAAAGCTGAAACTCCAGTACTTTGGCCACCTCACTCGAAGAGTTGACTCATTGGAAAAGACTCTGATGCTGGGAGGGATTGGGGGCAGGAGGAGAAGGGGAAGACAGAGGATGAGATGGCTGGAATGGCATCACTGACTCGATGGACGTGAGTCTGAGTGAACTCAGGGAGTTGGTGATGGACAGGGAGGCCTGGCGTGCTGCGATTCATGGGGTTGCAAAGAGTCGGACACAACTGAGCGACTGATCTGATCTGATTGATTAAAAAGGAAATAATACAGATAGGGACAGTTACTAAGATACTTCCATTGAAAGGAGAGGCAGTAAAAATAAAGGCATAAATTGGCAGAATTGAGTGGTATACTGAACATGAAGCTGACAAAAGATAATTTGAAAATAAGGGTGATGGTACACTGTGAGGCATTAACTGAATCCATAAAAGAAATCACAAACATCTGAGGCTATCCTTAAATACATTTCTATATAATAGGACAAATCCACTCACTGAAGCACTCCAGAAGGCACACAAAGGTCACTTCGGTTGAAAAGGCAAGTCAAGCCCACTCTGCCACCTAATTCTATACACAAGCGTGACAGCGGCGCAGCACTCTGGACTGCAGACACACCCCACGTGCCAGTCAGAGCACGGCCAGCAGCCCAGGGCCAGTCCACAAACTTCTTGTGGTCAAGACAGTGAGTGTTTCTAAAACAAGGTTTGGAAACAATATGACCAAAGTAAATTTTACATTTGTTGACTCTCACAATAAAAACTGAGCCTTGTATTTTTTTTCATTTCGTTTCACTATAATTTATTTGTACTGTATTTTATAAAATACTGGTCTGCAATAGACTAGCAATGAAAAAACTGGTCCTTCACCACAGATAAGGCTGAAAAGTGGTGTTGCAAATTATGTTGTAAATTATTAATATGTTACAAAAAAGTAAAAGTTACAGTAAAAAAATTTTGAAATATGAAGTAAAAATCTATTAGATGCATATTCGATAATTTTTTGGCTTTTGTGTTTGTCTCAAAGGAAACATATTTATTTAAATAGGCTTCCAGACCACTTGACCTGCCTCTTGAGAAACCTATATGCAGGTCAGGAAGCAACAGTTAGAACTGGACATGGAACAACAGACTGGTTCCAAATAGGAAAAGCAGTACGTCAAGGCTGTATATTGTCACCCTGCTTATTTAACTTACATGCAGAGTACATCATGAGAAATGCTGGGCTGGAAGAAGCACAAGCTGGAATCAAGATTGCCAGGAGAAATATCAATCACCTCAGATATGCAGATGACACCACCCTTATGGCAGAAAGTGAAGAGGAACTCAAAAGCCTCTTGATCAAAGTGAAAGAGGAGAGTGAAAAAGTTGGCTTAAAGCTCAACATTCAGAAAACTAAGATCATGGCATCCGGTCCCATCACTTCATGGGAAATAGATGGGGAAACAGTGGAAACAGTGTCAAATTTTATTTTTTTGTGCTCCAAAATCACTGCAGATGGTGACTGCAGCCATGAAATTAAAAGACACTTACTCCTTGGAAGGAAAGCTATGACCAACCTAGATACTATATTGAAAAGCAAAGATACTACTTTGCCAACAAAGGTCCATCTAGTCAAAGCTATGGTTTTTCCTGTGGTCATGTATGGATGTGAGAGTTGGACTGTGAAGAAAACTGAGGGCCAAAGAATTGATGCTTCTGAACTGTGGTGTTGGAGAAGACTCTTGAGAGTCCCTTGGACTGCAAGGAGATACAACCAGTCCATCAGTCCTGGGTGTTCACTGGAAGGACTGATGCTGAAGCTGAAACTCCAGTACTTTGGCCACCTCATGCAAAGAGTTGACTCATTGGAAAAGACCCTGATGCTGGGAGGGATTGGGGGCAGGAGGAGAAGGGGACGACAGAGGATGAGATGGCTGGATGGCATCACCGACTCAATGGACGTGAGTCTGAGTGAACTCCGGGAGTTGGTGATGGACAGGGAGGCCTGGAGGCGTGCTGTGATTCATGGGGTCGCAAAAAGTCAGACACAACTGAGCAACTGAACTGAACTGAACTGAAAATCTTTCATGACTCGGCAAATTAAAATACTAAGTAGTAGATCTCTGAATTGTATACAATTACATTTGTGCATTTACAGAGAACTAATTCTGTTAAACAAAAACTATGAAAAAGTCAGTATGTGAAACACTAAAATAATTTGTAAATAAAATGAACTTACCCATTGCTACATAGGACTTAAATCGTGTTGATAATCTGTCCACAAAGGCACTTAAAATTTCCAATCCCATTAATGACACCTACAGATAGAAAGAAATTTTAATGAATACAAATTACAGATGTATAACAGTATGTAACTGTGACATAAAGTTCTTCATCTATTACCAAGTTAAAAAAAAAGACAGTGAAATATTCAGGGTGAACAGTCATAAGCTTAGGGCATGCTATTCTTAAATGGCCAATAACAATAATAATATGCAAATACAGGAAGATAGTGATATGGCCTATTTGGCAAAATATTAATAACTGCTGAATTAGGTAAAGGGTACACAGGAGATCACGGACTATATCTGCAACTTTCCTGTAATGTTGAAATGTTTCTTAAATGAAACATTTAAGCAAAAACAGCACATTTCATTACAGAGGAATTCCAGCTTCTGTCTAGGATGAAGAAACTGGGAAAAATGATCACTCCCACTGTAAACAAGAAAAAGCCAAATAATCTACAAAACCGTAACTATTCTTGAATCCATTTAGAAAGCTATGGTTGTAGAATCATCATCTAGCTTGAAATCTTAAGGAAAGACAGATGCCAAGGAGAGATGAGACATAAGCAGTAGGTCACACGTGGAAGAGGACATAAGATGAAGCCACAGTACAAGTGGGTAAAAAGAATTCAGGTATATTCAACTCCTTGTTAATACCTGAGTGTGGGTTAGCGTGAAAATACAGAAACCTATTAGCGGCAGACACAAGGAGAGTTCAAGTCTACTTGCAGGCCTTCTCCACAAACCTCCACTAGACACTCACAATTAAGACTGAGAACAGGGCGGGAGATCAGAGAAAGTCTCTTGGTAGTTACAGGTCTTGGTAGAAAGGAGTAACTACCTCTGCAAGCAAATCACAAACCTTTTCCAGCTCCTTGTCCTATAAGAAACAAAAGTTTGAAGCTACAGAAGGAAAGAGAAACACTGTTATCCTCCTGACAGAGGTAAAAACTAACAACTACTAAGAGAAAAGGGAAAAAAAAAAAAGCCTTCTACTTCAAGGGCAGGAGCAGGAAACCACGCTGGGCTCTCGTGGTTAAAGCTCTCCAGGTGAGGAACGACAGGATTTCTGACAGAGCTTTACCTTAAGGGTCAGGGACAGAGGGTTCCTAAGACTGAAGCTGGGCCAGGAAAACAGAATAGCCCCACTACTCATAAACGAGGCAGCAAGGTAAGAAGAAGCAACTGCAGTTTACCACTGGGGAAAGGAGAAAACCCCTCTCTGAGGTACAAGAAAAAAGAGACAGCCTAAAGTGTATGGCTAGATGATTTACAAGCTGGAATCAAGACTGAAAGAAGTATCAACAGCCACAGATATATAGATGATACTACTCTAATGGCAAAAAATGAAGAACTAAAAGAGCCTCTTGATGAGGGTGATAGACAAGGGTGAAAAGTCTTCAAACTCAACATTCAAAAAACTAAGATCATGGCATCTAGTCCCATCATTTCATGGCAAATAGAAGAGGAAAAAGTGGAAGCAGTGACAGATTTTATTTTCTTGGGCTCCAAAAATCACTGGATAGTGACTGCAGCCATGAAATTAAAAGATGCTTGCTCCTTGGAAGAAAAGCTTTGACAAACCTAGACAGGATATTAAAAAGCAGAGACACCACTTTGCCGACAAAGGTCCATCTAGTCAAAGCTATGGTTTGTCCAGTAGTCATGTATGGATGTGAGAGTTGGACCATAAAGAAGGCTGAGCGCTGAAGAATCAATGCTTTTGAATTGTGGTGCTGGAGGAGACTCTGGAGAGTCCCTTGGACTGCAAGGAGATCCAACCAGGCAATCCTAAAGGAGATCAACCCTGAATATCTACTGGAACAACAGATGCTGAAGCTGAAGCTCTAGTACTTTGGCCACCTGATGTGAAGAGTCAACTCAATGGAAAAGACCCTGATGCTGGGAAAGACTGAAGGCAAAAGAAGGGGGCAGTAGGGGATGAGATGGTTAGATAGCATCATTGACTGAATGTACATGAATGTGAACGAACTCCGGGAGACAGAGGAGGACAGAGGAGCCTGGCACGCTGCAGTCTATGGGGTCACAAAGAGTCAAACACGACTTAGCGACTGAACAACAACAACAAAGTTGGGGGGTGGGTGCAGAAACAATGAGGACTCATCAATTCCACTCCTAGGTATATACCCAAAGGGATTAAAGCAGGACATAGATGCTTGCATGCCAATGTCATTATACATCATTCATTACAGCCCAAAGGTAGAAAAGCCCAAATGGCCATCAGATTGGTAAATAAACAAAATGTGGTATATGCATGCAATCAAATACAATTTGGCCATAAACAGTAATGACTGATGGGCTTCATGGTGACTCAGACAGTAAAGAATCTGCCTGCCACGCGGGGGACGAGGGTTGGGAAGATCCCCTGGAGGGCATGGCAACCCACTCCAGTACTCCTGCCTGGAGAATCCCTAGGGACAGGGGAGCCTGGCGAGCTACAGTCCATGGAGTTGCAAAGGGTCGGACCTGACTGAGCGACTAAGCACACAGCAGGGTAATGACCAACACAAGCTACAACATGGACAAACCTTGAAAACATTCTGATGAGTGAAAAAGCTAGACACAAATGGTTACATGTTGTGTGATTCAACTTCTCAGAAATGTCCAGAACAAAGAAATCCAAACAGAGAGAAAGTAGATGAGTAGTGCTTAGGGCTAGTGGATGTAGGGGGTAGGGAGGTAACAGCTAAATGGTACAGGAGTTTTTTTTGAGGTAATGAAAATGCTCCAAAATCGACTGTGCTGACGGTCATGCATACCTGCAAATACACTAAAAAACAATGAGGTCCGCACCTGAAATGAGGGAACTGTGTAACATGTGAATTACATCAATAAAGCTATTAAAAACTTAACTGGAAGTGCACAGTCACACTCATACACAAAATTTAGTAGATGATGAAAGCAATATCTGAAATCAGCAGGAAAAACACGCACTCTTAGTAAGAGCTCACTTAGGAATCTATCCTAAAGATACACCAGCAAAATGATGAGAAGACACGAAAAGACTAATGCAAGAGACTGGAAACCACCCAAACATTCATCAGTATGAGACAGATTCAAAAAATTAGGGTACATCCCCACTACTGACTACTAGGGCACTTCACAAATAAAACGGAGGGCTACCCAACTTTTGCCTGCAATGACCTCCAAGACGCATTAAGTGAAAAAGGCAAGTTGGAGACACACAGATTTAATATACATTTAAAAAGGGGACTACTGGTTGGGGGTGGAAGGGAGGCTCAACAGCAAGGGAATATATGTATACTTATAGCTGATTCACGTAGTAGAAAGTAACACAATGTTGTAAAGCAATTTTCCTCCAATTAAAAAATTTTAATTAAAAGAAATTTTTTACGGAGGGCTACAAATATTAAGGGATATAGTTATGAATGTTTAAAAAATAACAACAATGGAAAGATAATCAGAAAAAAAATTTTTATGGCTGGGAATAGGGTATAAGTCACAAAGAAAACAGACTACTTTGAATATACCTTCTTTGCAGCAATAACTAATTTCATTGAAAATGAAATAAAATAAGTAAACATAATGGGGTATTAGTCACTCAGTCATGTCCAACTCTTTGAGACCCCATGAACTTTGTAGCCCACCCAGGCTCCTCTGTCCACAGAATTCTCCAGCCAAGAATACTGGAGTGGGTTGCCATTGCTTTCTCTAGGGATCTTCTCGACCCAGGGATCAACCCTAGGTCTCCCACACTGCAGGTAGATTCTTAACCATCTGAGCCACCAGGAAAGCCCAAGTAAACTGAAATGTATACTCAATTAACAGCATAACCACACAGAAGACTATTCCAAGTGACTAAAATAAAGCAATTTGACTGTCCCTCTCTAGTGGGATATACCCTAAAGACAAAAACAAAACTCTGCCAAATAGAAACTGTCAATGTTATTTAGAATTTCTGTTGATAAAAGGAGATATAGATGGAAGATATATAAAAACAGCAAAAACTGCAGTCTTGAATCTGAATATCAGTATGAACTGAAGAAATATTATTCTTTAAAATTAAAAAAATCTAGAAACAAAGATCAAATGAATAACAATAAGTTCTATTAGCACCTACGTTGTAGTTTCCACATACTAAATAGCTGGCACATTTATACACTGAAACAATTTTATCTTATTGTAACTATATGTAATTTTCCTTTATAGTACAGTGAGAACATACTGGGGATTTTTAAAAATGATGTGTATTGAGTATTATCTATAAACTTTATTTCAGGATTGTAAGGGGGAGCATTAAAAGAGGGCGCTGGCAGCTTCCCTGGCAGTCTAGTGGTTAAGACACCATACTTTCATTGCAGGAGGCATGTGTTTGATCCCTGATCAGGGAACTAAGATCCCACATGCCACATGGCACAGCCAAAAAATAAAAAAAAAAAGAGGCGGCACTAAATTGGACAGGGTTCACAATCACTACCCTACAGAACTCTCATACACACATATAAGGTGACAATGCAAAAGAACAATGTGAATAGTAAAAAGTTAAAAACCTGGGTGTTCTTCCTATGTGGCAGGTAAGCGAAAAAGACAAGATCCATATATACAGACAGACTTCAAACAAAAAAAATAGTATACTGTAAGAAATTGATGGTTTATAAGATATACAATCAAGGTTTTGCTAACACTGGAAGGTGGCATCATCCTTCAGATGGTAAAAGAGCTGTGATTTTGTATTACAAGAAAAGACTTGAAATCCTAGCATGTTACTAGCCCAGCACTACACAGTTATAATATAAATGCTATTTAGTGTTTTTCCCATTTTGAGAGTCTACTTATTACATTTACAGATAGACAAAATAAAAAAGAGTAGAGATGACAAGTGACAGGATGTTAAAGAGGTTTACCAAAGTACAGAAAAGGAAAGGAAAATTCTAATGTCCCTTGGTTCAAGTACTCTACCAATTTACCAGGTCTAGGACCTAAGCCAAAATACTTACATCTTTTCTACACAATGAGTAAACAGTACTGGCTTTCTAAGGCCACCTTAAAGATTAAATGAGATAATGGAAACAAAGCACAGAGACAATGCCTGGTACTCACCAAGGGCTCTTTAAATGGTGGTTATCATATTTAACTACATTTTACAAGGAACATTTTTATTGCTATAACACCATTTTTAAATTTGGTTTTTCCAGTGGTCATGTATGGATGTGAGAGTTGGGACTGTGAAGAAAAGCTGAGTGCTAAAGAATTGATGCTTTTGAACTGTGGTGTTGGAAAAGACTCTTGAGAGTCCCTTGGACTGCAAGGAGATCCAACCAGTCCATTTTGAAGCAGATCGGTCCTGGGTGTTCTTTGGAAGGAATGATGCTGAAGCTGAAACTCCAGTTTCAGCTTTTTTGCCACCTCAAGAGTTGACTCATTGGAAAAGACTCTGATGCTGGGCGGGATTGGGGGCAGGAGGAGAACAGGACAACAGAGGATGAGATGGCTGGATGGCATCACCGACTCAATGGACATGAGTTTGGGTGAACTTCAGGAGTTGGTGATGGACAGGGAGGCCTGGTGTGCTGTGATTCATGGGGTCGCAAAGAGTCGGACACGACTGAGCAACTGAGCTGAACTGAACTGAAAATCACAGGACTTACAAAAATCAAATGCCAGAGCATATATATTTTATATAATGTACATACCTATCCACACATTTTTAAACCTTCAATTAATGATTTCTCCACTCAGCTGAAGATCCCAACTGCTGGTTTAACATCTCAACTTGGATGTCAAACCACCTTCTCAAACCTAACTTTTTACTTCCTTCACCTGACTTGTTTTCTCAGTCTTCCCCATTTCAGTAAACACTACCCTCTATTAGTGCTTAAGCAATGCAGTGACCCCCAATTCCTCTCTTTCAACCCTCATACTCAATGCCGTTGGCTCTACCATTAAATCACACCCCAATCTCTCACTTCTCAAGTACTGCCACTGTTACCTAACCAGCCTGAGCCAACTCTCCGATTCTTTTGCTGCTTTAACTGTCCACTCCTCACAAAGATGGCAACCACTCCAGTACTCTTGCCTAGAAAATTCCATGGACTGAGGAGCCTGGTAGGCTACAGTCCATGGGGTCACAAAGAGCCAGACTCGACTGAGCGACTTCCCTCACTTCACTCACCTCACAAAGCAGCCAAACCTCTAAGTAAAAACCCTCTAATGATTTAGAATAAAATCCTATACAGCTCTTTCTACCTGCCTCCCCAGTTTCACCTCTTTGAACACCTCAACTCACTTGGAAACTCTAGCCACACTGGCCTACTTTATGTTCCTCAGCAGAACTAAGTTCTCTGCATTTGTGGTTTCCTCTGCCCAAAGGCATTCTTCACTCCTATTTCTTTCCTAAATGTACTCAAAGTGGTTTCCTCTGCCCAAAGGCATTCTTCACTCCTATATTTCTTTCCTAAATGTACTCAAATCTCATCTCACTTCCTTTACATCCCAAACAGTCTCATCTTCGCCTCATTCTTTCACATCAGATGATTCATAAGCACTTATTACATGGAACGAATCTGTATACCCATCTGCCTTCCTCTTTCTAATAGGATCTCCATGACAGCAGCAATCTCACTCCCCTCAGTGAGGTCTTCACCGACAATTTAAAATTCGCACATCTGCATCCTACCCAATGCTTCTATTCCCTTCACTGCTTTTCTCCAAAGCATTTATCATCATATAACACAGAAGAGACTCCAGTTATTTATCTTGTTTATTCCTCAGCCCCCACGAGAATCAAAGCACACAAAGGCAAGGACTTCTGTCATTTTTTCATTCTTGTATCCCAGTGCCAAGAAGAATATCTGTACATCGTAGGTCCTCATGTAATAATGTTAGTCACTCGGTCGTGTCCGACTCTTTGTGACCCCGTGAACTATATATATAGTCCACCATGCTCCTCTATCCATGGGTCTTCAGGCAAGAATAATGGACTGGGTTGCCATCCCCTTCTGTATCTCAAGTGCCCAGAGGAGTGTCTGCACATTGTAGGTCCTTAATTAACACCCAATTGAAGCTGAGTGAATTAGCCTTTCTAGTCTTGTCTATAGGTGGGTTCTCAATATCTGGAATAATACTTAGCATTAAGTATATGCACTCAAATTCACTGAAGCAATGAATGTTATTAAAGACACTCAAATTGTGAAGTACTAACAAATCCGAAGAAAAACTTTATTTTGTTCAGCATAATTTGAAATTTAAGTACACTTCTATTTGTGTGTATATTCAAAAAACGGATACACTTTTTTTCAAAAGATTTCAATAGTCATTGTACCTTCAGTAAAAAATGATGACTTAGCTTGGTAACTCAGTATATAAATTTAAAATAAACTATTTAGAATGCCTTCTCCCGAACAATGTCAGAAAAGGTCTTATAGAATTCAGTAGAAAGGAGAGGAATAATGATTCAGGCAGGAGAGATCCAAGTTGATGAATTCATGTCCTTGAGAAGACAAGAGGGCATGGATACACATGCCTTCAATACCCATGTGGAGGAACTGGTAGAAGTGAGAAAGGCTCACTTCCATAATAGAAAAGGTCGAGTGACAGGGGCACAAAAGGAAGTCTGTAGCTGAGGTTATGGGAGTTCTCTCCCGATTTCTGAAACTGTCTCAGGCTACAGTGTCTACCGAGGAGCACGGGGAGAACGTATAGTAGAGATACGAACTTGAGTCAGGTCCCTGATGGATCTAACTCGGAAGGACCAGTTAAAGGAAAAACAAAGCAATGAGTAGAAGTTCTGGGCAGAGACATCAAAGAAAAAGCAGGATACTGTGGAATCACAGAAGCCAAGACTATGTTTCAGGAGATGGGACTGCTCAACTGTCATTCACTGATGGCACCTCTGAGGAGTGCCGATTCAACCACAGGCAGCATAGGGGTGACATAAGCGTTACCAAAGAGCCAACTTTCTACAGCAGCCTCGGCTACCACACAAAAGCAACTATCGTAAGTGCGTATGCCCTTCCTACAGTGCAAGTAAATTTAGGTCGTGTCTTCCAAAGAAACAAGACTAATCCTCAAAACAGTAATGGTGTATCCTTAAACACTAACTTTTCTCAAAGTTTTCAAAAGTAATACAGAAGCAGTATATAATGGAACACTGAGGTGGTTAATTCTCAAACTGTTTATTATCCTTGTAAAAAGTCAAACCCTTCCAAAACTCTTAAGTTTCATCATTAAATCTGCATAATAATTTTAGAGTTTCCCTTTCTTCTCTATGATGATAATGATTTCAAAGTACAGCCTATTCGCTGTTATAAGTATCTGTTACTAAGAAGAATCACTTCAACCACACGATGCTTGGACCAGCATTTTAAAGCAACACTGCCACCAGAAGACTAGAAAGCAAAGTTACTGCTAAAAACCACAGTACAGGCTGATTACAGAAAATTTACCTGGTCTCCCAACGTGGCTACATTACAACCTGCCTACTACCGGCTCTTCTGAAACACTCATTCCTTCTTGTACCTCATCTTTTTATTTTTTGCCAGTATCAGCTAACCTGCCATGGCACGGTTTCAAATCCGAGTCAGTCCTTAACTACGGTAAAACAAAATGACACAGAGCGTTCAATTGCTTTGCGTCGACTATAAACGAAAAGCAAATAAATAATACCATGAAGTCAGACTCTTTTCACTAGATTTAACGGTAAACTTAATCAGGCACCTTATTACCCTCTGAAGATGCTTTAGACACGAAAAGCACAACCTTCCAGAAACAGAAAAAATTACACAAGAAAAAAGAAACCAGGCGATTAAGTAGGATAAAAATGCTAATTCAAAAGGATTAACTTGACATCTCTTTTGAACTTAAAATCTGAATCTTCCTGTCCTGCGTCTCGCCCTGGGTAGTGTTACACAGGTACGTACGAATGTATAATAAAGGGTCTGCTACACTTTTACGCATGTAAATGATCACTAATTTTTTAAAATAGGTGTTGAAACATAATGCCCTAGTGCCAAGGAACTCCACACGGTGTCACGTAATCACTGAATTTGCCACTGCTCACAATCGTGGAAAAAGTTGGTCTTGGTGGGAAGGTAGGCTCCCGCTAGCTTTTGGAGAGGCAGGCTCGCCGCTGGGGGCAAGTCTAGAGGTGCCCGGGGCCGCCCGGGGGCCCACCCGGCCGTCCGAGCACGTCCGGGATTAAAGGGCCGGCGGGAGAGGGCGTGCCCCGCCAGGCCGCGCAGCCGCCGCTTACCCGGTAGTTGCTCGAGCCCACCCAGCCGGTGAGAGCGTCGACCGTCTTGCTCAGACGGGCCAGGTCCTCCTCCAGATCCGGGATGGCGCCCGGCGCGCCGAGGTAGAGCAGCAGCTCCTGTCCGACCTGCAAGCGGCCGCCGACGTCCTTCTGCTGCACCTGGGCGCTGAAGTACTCCATGCTGCGGGGCTCCATGGCCGCGGCCGCCCGCCCGCCCGCCTGCCCGCTAGTGAGGGGCCAACTTTCGCCGAGCGCCGCCCAGCCGCCAGAGCGGGGCCCCGCGGGAACGGGCGGGACGCGCTCGGTCCGGCCGAGGCGCGGCTCGCGGGGCGCGGCGGGCGGCGGGAGCAGCGCCAGGCACCCAGCGGCCCCCCAAACTAGTCAAACTCGGCGCCCCCCGCGCCCCAACCCGCTTCAGAGGCCGCGGCCGCAGGCGACGTCAGCGCGCGCGTGACGTCAGCGCGACGCCGGCGAGCGAGCGCCCGCCCGCCTGCCCGCTGGTCCGCACACAAGGTTCGCGGAGGCGGCGGCCGCAGCGGGAGCTGCTGGGGGTCGTGGAGCCTCTGGGGAAGTTGCGGTCGGTCTGGGTTGGCAACCCCAGGAAGCCGACAGTTCTCTGCCAGCCGCCACCTCAGCACTCAGCGGTCGCCTTGTAAAATCTTAGACCCTTTCACGTTTTCCTACACTTTAAATCAATACTTGGGAAAGTTTCTTTGACTTGGAATTCCCCTTCCCTAACTCCACTGCCAGATTTGTGGGGGTTTTTAGGCTTTGGGCGTTTGGGTTTGTTGGTGGTGGTCTTATTGTTTTTTTATTGGTTTGTTTGGGATTTTTTGTTTTTTGTAGAATACACTTTCTTGTACAAAAAAAATGTTAATAATGACCCCTGCTTCCAGACACCGCCATTTGTTGGGTTGCCATTTGATTATCCTTTACAAAAAAAAAAAAAAAAAAAAAGGTTTAATTTACACAGACTAAAATGCACAGATTTTAAATGGTCCGTGCGTTTTGGCAAAGGTATTCACCAGTGTGAATAACCACCATCCTAGGAACGATAGAGCCTTGCCGGGAAATACTAATCAGATTTCTATCACCGTAGCATAGGTTTCCGTATTACTTAATTTCTCATGACTTCATAGAGGCTGTGCTTTTACTGAGTTGGGCGTTTTCCTTTAGGATGTTTTGAGGTTGATCCAGTGCTGTTGGAGTGTCAGTAGTCCCTTTTTATTGCTGAGTAGGAGTCCTTATATGGAAGCACCATAGTTTGTCACCCCGTCACCTGTTTATAGACATTTGCACTGTTTCATTTTTCAGATTTCCGGCTGTAACAAGCTATAACCGCTAGTGTACAAGTCATTGTGCAGAGACACGGTTTCATTTCTCTTTGGTAAATACCAAGTACTGGAATTACTAGGTCTGTGTGATAAGTGTATGTTTAACTGTAGAAGAAACTGCTGAACTGTTTTCCAAAATGTCTGTACCATACTGAACCCCCATCAGCAGTGCTCAGAAGTACAGTTGCTCCACATTCTCCACAATATTTAGTATGGTTGGGGTGATTAATTTTATCCATGATGTTGTTGTTCAATCACTCAGTTGTATCCAGCTATTTTTGACCGCATAGACGACAGCATACCAGGTTTCCCTGTCCTTCACTAGCTCCCAGAGTTTGCTCAAACTCATGTCCATTGAACTGGGGATGCAATTCAAGCATTTCATCCTCTATTGCCCCCCTTTCTCCTCCTGCCCTGAATCTTTCCCAGGATCAGGGTCTTTTTGCAAATCAGTCAGCCCTTTGAATCAGGTGGCCAACATATGGAAGTCATGTTAGTGGGTGTAAACTGATCTAGAATACATTCTAAGTGGACATATTATTTACCTTCCTGCTAATTATTTCCAGCCACAATTTAATAATTTTAAATATCTGTCTCTTCTGTTACACAGAAACTCCAAGATCATTCGTGTTTTCCCTAAGATGGTGCTAGACAAATAATGGGTGCTCAATCAATTTAAGCTGAATAAGTGAATGAATTTAATGAAATGTTCACATTAACAAAATAAGAACAAAATAATAATACACTCTCCAATTCCAAAGAAACCTTTTCTGTGTTTACTGAGGTTTTTTTTCCCTATATTACTCTGTTTCTCTTTGTAAAGTTTCTTCCATCGTTAATTAGCTGTAATTTCCATGCAGTTGGGCCTAAATCAACTACTATAATAACTGTTCCTTGCTGTCTAGAGCTTCCTTTCCTAAGGGTTGTTGTGATGGTGTTCATTCGCTAAGTTGTGTCCGACTCTTTGTGACCGCATGAACTGCACCATGCCAGGCTTCCCTGTCCTTCACTGTCTCCCAGAGTTTGCTCAAATTCATGTACATTCGGTAATGCTATGTAACCATCTCATCCTCTGCCACCCTCTTCTGCTCTCAACCTTTCCCAGTATCAGGGGCCTTTTCAAGTGAGTCAGCTCTTCACATCAGGTGGCCAAAGGATTATACCTTCAGCTGCAGCGTCAGGCCTTCCAATGAGTATTCAGGGTTGATTTCTTTCGAGATTGCCTTCTTTGATCTCCTTGCAGTTCTAAGGACTTTCAGGAGTCTTCTCTAGTACCACAGTTCGAAAGCATCAATTCTTTGGCACTCAGCCTTTTTTATGGTTCGCTTCTCACATCCATACATGACTACCGGAAAAAACATAGCTTTGACTATACAGACCTTTGTCAGCAAAGTGATATCTCTGCTTTTTAATATACTGTCTTAAGTTTGTCATAGCTTTCCTTCCAAGGAGCAAGCGTCTTTTAATTTCATGGATGCAATTGCTGTCTGCAGGAAATTTTGGAGCCCAGGAAAATATAATCTGTCACTGCTTCCACTTTTTCCCCTTCTATTTGCCAAGAAGTGATGGGACCAGATATCATGACCTTAGTTTTTGGAATGTTGAGTTTTAAGCCAGTTTTTTCACTCTCTTCTTTCATCCTCATCAAAAGGCTTTTTAGTTCCTCTTCACTTTCTGCCATTAGAGTGGTATCATCTGCATATCTGAGGGCTTGATATTTCTCCAAGCAGTCTTGATTCCAGCTTGTGACTCAGCCAGCCCAGTATTTCGCATGATGTATACTGCATATTAATTAAATAAACAGGGTGACAATATGTACAGCCTTATCGTATTCCTTTCCCAATTTTGAACCAGTCAGTTCCATGTAAGGTTCAAACTGTTTCTTCTTGACCCATATACAGGTTTCTCAGCAGACAGGTAAAGTGGTCTGGGATTCCCATATCTTTAAGAATTTTCCACATTTATTGTGACTACACAGTCAAAGGCTTTAACATAGTCAATAAAACAGAAATCGGTGTTTTTCTGGAATTCCCTCACTTTCTTTCAGTTCATTTCAGTTCAGTTGCTGGGTCATGTCTGATTTTTTGGATTACGGTATACCAGGCTTCCCTGTCTATCACCAACTCCCAGAGCTTACTCAAACTTGTGTCCATCATCCAACCATCTCATCCTCTGTTGTCCCCTTCTTCTGCCTTCAATCTTTCCCAGCATCAGGGTCTTTTCCAATGAGTCAGTTCTTTGCATCTGGTGACCAAAGTATTGGAGCTGCAGCTTCAGCATTAGTCCTTCCAGTGAATATTCAGGACTGATTTCCTTTAGGACTGACTCCTTGCCGTCCAAGGGGCTCTCAAGAGTCTTCTCCAGCACCACAGTTCAAAAGCAATAATTCTTCAGTGCTCAGCTTTCTTTATGGTCCAACTCTCACATCGATCCATGACTACTGGAAAAACCATAGTTTTGACTAGACAGACCTTTGTCAGTAAAGTAATGTCTATGCTTTTAATATGCTGTCTAGGTTTGTCATAGCTTTTCTTCCAAAGAGCAAGTGTCTTTTAATTTCATGGCTGCAGTCACCATCTTCAGTGATTTTGGAGCCCAAGAAAATAAAATGTCTCACTGTTTTCATTGTTTCACCATCTATTTTCCATGAAGTGATGTGGCCAATGTCATGATCTTCCTTTTTGGAGTGTTGAGTTTAAGCCAACTTTTTCACTCTGCTCTTTTACTTTCATCTAGGCTCTTTAGTTCTTCTTCACTTTCTGCTGTAAGGGTGGTGTCATCTGCATATCTGAGGTTATTGATATTTCTCCCCACAATCTTGATTCCAGCTTGTGCTTCATCCAGCTTGTCGTTTGTACGCATGATGTACTCTGCATATAAGTTAAATAAGCAGGGTGACAATATACAGCCTTGATGTACTCCTTTCCCAATTTGGAACCAGTCTGTTTTTCTGTGTCTAGTTGTAACTGTTGCTTCTTGACCTGCATACACATTTCTCAGGAAGCAGGTAAGGTGGTCTAGTATTCCCGTCTCTTGAAGAATTTTCCATAGTTTGTTGTGATTCACACAGTCAAAGGCTTTGGCATAGTCAATAAAGCAGAAATAGATGTTTTTCTGGAACTCTCTTGCTTTTTCAGTGATCCAGCAGATGTTGGCAATTTGATCTCTGGTTCCTCTGCCTTTTCTAAAACCAGCTTGAACATCTGGGAGTTCACAATTCACGTATTGCTGAAGCCTGGCTTGGAGAATTTTGAGCATTACTTTACTAGCATGTGAGATGAGTGCAATTGTGTGGTAGTTTGAACATTCTTTGGCATTGCCTTTCTTTGAGATCGGAATGAAAACTGACCTTTTCCAGTCCTGAGGCCACTGCTGAGTTTTCCAAATTTTGAAAACTCACATATTGAGTGCAGCACTTTCACAGCATTATCTTTTAAGATTCTAAATAGCTCAATTGGAATTCCACCAACTCCTCTAGCTTTGTTCATAGTGATGCTTCCTAAGGCCCACTTGACTTCGCATTCCAGGATGTCTGGCTCTAAGTGAGTGATCACACCATCGTAATTATCTGGGTCGTGAAGATCTTTTTTGTACAATTCTTCTGTGTATTCTTGCCACCTCTTCTTAATATCTTCTGCTTCTGTTAGGCCCATACCATTTCTGTCCTTTATTGAGCCCATCTTTGCATGAAATGTTCCCTTGGTATCTCTAATTTTCTTGAAGAGGTATCTAGTCTTTCCCATTCTGTGGTTTTTCTCTACTCTTTTCGTTGTTCATTTAAGAAGGCCTTCTTATCTCTCCTTGCTATTCTCTAGAACTCTGCATTCAGTTCAGTTTATCTTTCCCTTTCTTCCTTGCTTTTTGCTTCTCTTCTTTCCTCAGCTATTTGTACAGCCATAAGGGTTACAGAAGAATATAAAAAGAGGGTCCAATCCACAGAAGTTTATGTTCTGTTAATAATTACCAGTGACCAGGTGCAGTATGTTGTATAGAAAACAAAAAAATATGTAGGAGCCGTGGATTCCAGTTTCAGCCCTATTTGTCCCTGTGACTAAAAGTGACTGAATTTGTATAGCTCAAGGTCTTTGGGTTATAAGATAACTAAATAGTCTTCATGTTATAAGACAACATGCGTATAGTGTCTGAGTAGGGCTTCCCACGTGGCTCAGTGATAATGAATCTGCCAGCCAGTGCAGGAGATGCAGGAGACCCTGGTTCAATCCCTGGGTAAAGAAGATCCCCTGGAGAAGGCAATGGCAAAGCCGTTCCAGTGTTCTTGCCTGGGAAATCCCATGGACAGAGGAGCCTGGTAGGCTACAGTCCATGGGGTTGCAAAAGATTTGGACACGACTAAGTGACTAAAGCAACAACAGCAAGTATTTGAGTAACTCTGCAACTACCTATGCAATGTCTAGTTAACACTGGCTACCATTACCTGTGTATATCCTCTGTATGTTTCATTAATTCATCAACAGATATCTTCTGAGAGCTTGTTATATGCTACACACTGTAGCATAGGCCACAGATGCAAAGTTCATTTAGATATGATCTCTGCCCACAACATACCTATGTAGAGACAAGAAAGTCAACATGTCTAGGATGCAAGGACTGGGTAAGCAGAGGGTTTCTGGAAGCCTGGGTGAGAGTCTCTCCTTGTCTAGCTGGCACAGAGAACAGGGGTGGGAGAGTTGTAAATTGGGAAGGTTTCCTTGAAGAGGTTTATATATAGAGGTTTGAGACTATATAGGATTTGGCAGAGGTTTGAGAATATATAGGATTTAACTAATTAAAGAAGCAGTTCTTTCATAAAATCCAGCAGCCCCATTCCTGGGCATATTTACTAAACAAAACCATAATTCAAGAAGTTCAAAAAAGAGGGGATATATGTATATGTATAACTGATTCATTTTTCTGTATAGTAGAAACTAACACAACATTGTAAAGCAACTATACTCATAAAAATTAGTTTAAAATAAACCATAATCAGAACAGATACATAAATCTTCTGTGTTCATAGGAGCACTATTTACAATAGCCAAGGCATGGAAAGAACCTAAATGTCCATCAACAAATGAACAGATAAAGAAGATGTGGTACATATACACAATGGAATATTTCTCAACTATAAAAAGAATGAAATAATGCCATTTGCAGCAATATGGATGGACCTAAACATGATCAAGTGAAGTAAGTCAGAAAGAGGAAGACAAACACCATATGATCACTTATATGTGGAATCTAAAATACGACACAGACGAACATACCTACAAGACAAAAACAGGCTTACGGAGGACAGACTCGTGTTCGCTCTGGGACAGGAAAGGGTGGAGGAAAGAAGGACTGAGAGTTTGGGATTAGCAAATGCAAACTGTTACATATAGGGTGGATGAACAACAAAGTCCTATTGTATAGCACAGGGAACTATATTTAACATCCTGTGGTAAACCATAGTGGGAAAATAATATGAAAAAGAATATGCATGTGTGCTAAGTAAAGAGCAACACTGCA
The DNA here is from genome assembly GCF_029407905.1 of Bubalus kerabau. NCBI lineage: Eukaryota > Metazoa > Chordata > Mammalia > Artiodactyla > Bovidae > Bubalus > Bubalus kerabau. The sequence continues at coordinate 9,678,231 of NC_073643.1, forward strand.
TAGGAACCTGGAATGTCAGGTCCATGAATCAAGGCAAATTGGAAGTGGTCAAACAGGAGATGGCAAGAGTGAACATTTTACGGTCAACATTTTAGGGATCAGCGAACTAGAACTCAGATGACCATTATATCTAGTACTGTGGGCAAAAATCCCTTAAGAGAAATGGAGTGGCCATTATAGTCAACAAAAGAGTCCAAAATGCAGTACTTGAATGTAATCTCAAAAATGACAGAATGATCTCTGTTTGTTTCCAAGGGAAACCATTCAATATCACAGTAATCCAAGTCTATGCCCCAACCAGTAATGCTGAAGAAGCTGAAGTTGAACGGTTCTATCCTTCTAGAACTAACACCCAAAACAGATGTCCTTTTCATTATACTGGACTGGAATGCAAAAGTAGGAAGTCAAGAAACACCTGGAGTAACAGACACATTTGGCCTTGGAATACGGAATGAAGCAGGGCAAAGACTAATAGAGTTTTGCCAAGAAAATGCACTGGTCATAGCAAACACCCTCTTCCAACAACACAAGAGAAGACTCTACACATGGACATCACCAGATGGTCAACACCGAAATCAGATTGATTATATTCTTTGCAGCCAAAGATGGAGAAGCTCTATACAGTCAACCAAAACAAGACCAGGAGCTGACTGTGGCTCAGATCATGAACTCCTTATTGCCAAATTCCGACTGAAATTGAAGAAAGTAGGGAAAACCACTAGGCCATTCAGGTATGACCTAAATCAAGCCCCTAAAATAGATTTAAGGGACTAGATCTGATAGACAGATTGCCTGATGAATTATGGATGGAGGTTCGTGACATTGTACAGGAGACAGGGATAAAGACCATCCCCAAGAAAAAGATATGCAAAAAAGCAAAATGGCTGCCTGAGGAGGCCTTACAAATAGCCGTGAAAAGAAGAGAAGAGAAAAGCAAAGGAGAAAAGGAAAGATATACCCATTTGAATGCAGAGTGCCAAAGGATAGCAAGGAGAGAGAAGAAAGCCTTCCTCAGTGACCAATGCAAAGAAATAGAGGAAAACAACAGAATGGGAAAGACTAGAGATCTCTTCAAGAAAATCATAGATACCAAGGGAACATTTCATGCAAAGATGGGCTCGATAAAGGATAGAAATGGTATGGACCTAACAGAAGCAGAAGATATTAAGAAGAGGTGGCAAGAATACACAGAAGAACTATACAAAAAGATCTTCATGACCCAGATAACCACGATGGTGTGATCACTCACCTAGAGTCAGACATCCTGGAATGTGAAGTCAAGTGGGCCTTAGGAAGCATCACTACGAACAAAGCTAGTGGAGGTGATGGAATTCCAGTTGAGCTATTTCAAATCCTAAAAGATAATGCTATGAAAGTGCTGCACTCAATATGCCAGCAAATTTGGAAAACTCAGCAGTGGCCACAGGACTGGAAAAGGTCAGTTTTCATTCCGATCTCAAAGAAAGGCGATGCCAAAGAATGCTCAAACTACCGCACAATTGCACTCATCTCACACACTAGTAAAGTAATGCTCAAAATTCTCCAAGCCAGGCTTCAGCAATATGTGAACCGTGAACTTCCTGATGTTCAAGCTGGTTTTAGAAAAGGCAGAGGAACTAGAGATCAAATTGCCAACATCTGTTGGATCATCGAAAAAGCAAGAGAGTTCCAGAAAAACATGTATTTCTGCTTTATTGATTATGCCAAAGCCTTTGACGGTGTGTATCACAACAAACTGTGGAAAATTCTTCAAGAGATGGGAATACCAGATCACCTGACCTGCCTGTTGAGAAATCTGTATGCAGGTCAGGAAGCACCAGTTAGAACTGGACATGAAACAACAGACTGGTTACGAATCAGAAAAGGAGTACATCAAGGTTGTATATTGTCACCCTGCTTATTTAACTTCTATAAAGAGTACATCATGAGAAATACTGGGCTGGTGGAAGCACAAGCCGTAATCAAGATTGCCAGGAGAAATATCAATCACCTCAGATATGCAGATGACACCACCCTTATGGCACAAAGCGAAGAAGATCTTAACAGCCTCTTGAGGAAAGTGAAACAGTAAAGAGTAAAAAAGTTAGCTTAAAGCTCAAGATTGAGAAAACTAAGATCATGGCATCTGGTCCCATTACTTCATGGCAAATAGATGGGGAAACAGTGGAAACAGTGGCAGACTTTATTTTTGGGGGGCTCCAAAATCACTGCAGATGGTGATTGTAGCCATGAAAGTTAAAGACACTTACTCCTTGGAAGGAAAGTTATGACCAACCTAGACAGCATATTAAAAAACCAGAGACATTTCTTTGCTAACAAAGGTCTGTCTAGTCAATGCTATGGTTTTTCCAGGAGTCATGTATGGATGTGAGAGTTGGACTGTGAAGAAAGCTGAGTGCCGAAGAATTGATGCTTTTGAACCGTTGTCTTGGAAAAGACTCTTGAGGGTCCCTTGGACTACAAGGAGATTCAACCAGTCCATCATAAAGGAAATCAATCCTGAATATTCATTGGAAGGACTGATGCTGAATCTGAAACTCCAGTACTTTGGCCACCTGATGGGAAGAACTGACTCATTTGAAAAGACCCTGATGCTGGGAAAGATTGAAGGTGGGTGGAAAAGGGGACAACAGAGGATGAGATGGGTGGATGGCATCACCAACTCATTGGGTTTGAGTAAACTCCAGGAGTTGGTGATGGACACGGAGGCCTGTTGTGCTGCAGTCCATGGGGCTGCAAAGAGTCGGACATGACTGAGCAACTGAACTGAACTAATTTTTTTCTGTCGTGTGTTACTCTTTTCGATCCTATGGACTGTAGCCCTCCAGGCTCCTCTATCCATGGGATTTTCCAAGTAAGAATATTGGACTGGGTTGCCATGCCCTCCTGCAGGAGATCTTCCAGACCCAGGGATTGAACCTGCATCTCTTAGGTCTCCTGCATTGTCAGCAGGAGATATATATATATATATATATATATATATATATATATATATATAGCTAAGACACCATGTTATACAGCAAAAATTAAACAACATTGTAAATCAAGTATACTCCCAAAAAACTTTTTTTTAAAGAAGTGGGGTTTTTTGAGGAATAACCTGTTTATCTATAAGATGTAGATTTGACTATTTAAATTTAACATTTGTTATTATCATTACATACCTCCTACAAAATCTACTTATTTCTCTATATCACTGTTGTCTGTCCTCTGTTGAACATCCTTAGAACAGAAAGTTCTCAAACCTCCTAGTTCAGCACTTTATCTCAGTCATTTTTCACACACCCATAGACCAAAAGAAACACCTAACAATTACCATCTACTTAATACTAAGATCCAAACAACTTAATGAGTATTCACGTCCTAACATCTTGGTAGACATATGAAAAATAATACACATAAACTGAAGGAAGTGCATTTTCATTTCGTTCTTAAATAACACACTAATAGAGTGCCTATACCTGTGGATACACTGCACAACTTCTAAAACCTTGAAATCAGACTGGACATGGCCATCTTCATCCTGTGGTCCACTGATTTTCGTGTAGCACTTGCTTTTTATCACAGCAACCACAGAAAACAAAGCCTTGTAAAAATAAGACCTCAGTGCAAAAATGTACCACAATCTAATGTTGAAACTTTGAACTCCTTGGAGCTGGTAGTTCACTCTATGACTGACGTATGCCAAATATCGGAGAAGGCAATGGCACCCCACTCCAGTACTCTTGCCTGGAGAGTCCCATGGACTGAGGAGCCTGGTGGGCTGCAGTCCATGGGGTCGCTGGGAGTCGGACACGACTGAGCAACTTCGCTTTCCCTTTTCACTTTCATGCATTGGAGAAGGAAATGGCAACCCACTCCAGTGTTCTTGCCTGGAGAATCCCAGGGACGGGGGAGCCTGGTGGGCTGCCGTCTCTAGGGTGGCACAGAGTCAGACACGACTGAAGTGACTTAGCATAGCATAGCATAGCATGCCAAATATCACTGTTTCCCTTTAAAGTTAAATTATTTTGGAGTGCTCTTTCTTTTATTTTTATTTTTTTTCAGCCACTCTGCACCAGCAGGCGGAAACCTACTTTCCTGACCTGGGATCAAAGCCATGTCCCCTGCACTGGAAGCATGGGAGTCTTAACCACTGGACCACCAGGAAAGGCCCCTGGAATGCTCTTGGTGAGTTTCTGGCAACACACTGCTGTACTTGAGCACACAGTTTAGGAATCTTGGCAGACATATCTGATGAGGCTTGAGTTATCAGAGAGACAAAGAGGATAAGAGACAAAAATAGCAGCTCATACAGGAAGAAGGCGTAGGTCTAGTGAGAAATGGATTTCACGAAGGCCATTGCTCAGCTTGACACTTGTTAGGTCTTTTTAAAAAAAAAATATTTATTTTTGGCTGTGCTGGTTCCTCCTTGCTGCGCAGGCTTTTCTCTAGTTGCAGTGAGCAGGTGCCAGAATCCAAAATAAAGCAAATTTTACTTTCCTTAAGCCCAAAAATATTTCCCCAGTTGTGGTGTGGGGGCTTCCCATTACAGTGGCTTCTCTTGTTAAGGAGCAAGGCTCTAGGCCGCATGGGCTTCAGTAGTTGTGGCCCCTGGGCTCTAGAGCACAGGCTCAGAAGTTGTGGAGCATGGGCTTAGTTGCTCAGTGGCATGTGGGATCTTCCCTGATCAAGGATCAAATCCTGTGTCTCTGTGTTGCCAGGTGGATTCTTTGCCACTGAGCTACCAGGGAAGCCTGACACATGTTAGGTCTTTTAATCCTCCAAGCAGCCCTATGTGGAAGATATTATATCGCCATTTTAAAGACGAGAAAGCTAAGGCTCAAATGTTAAGTCTCCAGCCTCACTCATGAGTTCAGATTCATGATTTAAACACAGGATATCTGGCTTCTCCCCAGCAGATGATTTTAAAGGAAAGAAAACAAACAAGCAAAAAAAGTTTGTAATTTACTACCAAAATAATAACACCCCTTATATATAGCAGTCTTTCTTTGAATATCTAGGCAATAATTTCACTGAGAATCTGCTTTCCTCTGAATTGCTGTTAAAAAGAAAAGGACAAGAAGACAAAGGAAATGGGTAGAAAAATTAAGGGAAAAAACAGCATAAGAAACAACCACATTTTTTTCATAATCAGTCACTAAATGTATCTGGGAGTACAAGTTTATTTTTAACTGGCAACAAGACTGAAATAGATCATATAAATACAGGAGACTGACTTCCTGACCTATTTGTTCATTATTTGTGATAATAGTGGAAACTTTGAGTCAACTTTGTTCTGACACTGGACTTTATTTTCCACATGGAGACTGACAGACAAATCACCACACTGCTAGTTTAAAACTATACTTCCAACAAATATCCATCAAGGGGGGCATTGTGTTAGTGATACTGGAGTGTGGGGGTTGGGTGGCTTACCAAAGACAGATCACAATCTCTCCTCAAAGGTTAAAAGGTGTTCAGAGTGTTAAAATGAGTGTTCAGAGCAGCTTTATTCATGAGTCCAAACTGGAAACACCCGAAACATCCACCAACTGGAAAATTGATGACTGTGGTACATAGCCGTACAATGGGATTCTACAAAGCGATAAAAAAACACTACTGATGCACTTGCCAATGAGGATGAATCTCAGAAACACCATGCTGAGCACAAGAAATCATATACAAAAGAATATATACTCTGTGATTCTATAATCGAAAGTGGAATCCGGCTGCCCAGCGCTCAAAAGCCATTAAAGAGGCAAGGTTGTTGGAAAGGAAAGTTTGCTTTATTTTGGATGCTGGTAACTTGGGGGTGAGGGAATAGGGGGCATTGCAGATGCCTGTCCAAAGGCCCACTCTGCTCAACTGACTACCAGTCGGCAAGAGCTTTTATAGGCTGAGGGAGAGGGCTGCGTGCAAAAAAGCACAGTCAGCAGTGACAGACATACTGAAATTGGTCATCAGTGCTGTGCTCAGTGTCATCTTGGTCGTTTTCAGTTCAGTTCAGTTCAGTTGCTCAGTCGTGTCCGACTCTTTGCGGCCCCATGAATCGCAGCACACCAGGCCTCCCTGCCCATCACCAACCCCTGGAGTTCACCCAGACTCACGTTCATCGAGTCAGTGATGCCATCCAGCCATCTCATCCTCTGTCGTCCCCTTCTCCTCCTGCCCCCAATCCCTCCCAGCATCACAGTCTTTTCCAATGAGTCAACTCTTCGCATGAGGTGGCCAAAGTACTGGAGTTTCAGCTTTAGCATCATTCCTTCCAAAGAAATCCCAGGGCTGATCTCCTTCAGAATGGACTGGTTGGATCTCCTTGCAGTCCAAGGGACTCTCAAGAGTCTTCTCCAACACCACAGTCCAAAAGCATCCATGCTTCGGCGCTCAGCCTTCTTCACAGTCCAGCTCTCACATCCATACATGACCACGGGAAAAACCATAGCCTTGACTAGACGGACCTTTGTTGACAAAGTAATGTCTCTGCTTTTGAATATGCTATCTAGGTTGGTCATAACTTTCCTTCCAAGGAGTAAGCGTCTTTTAATTTCATGGCTGCGGTCACCATCTGCAGTGATTTTGGAGCCCAGAAAAATAAAGTCTGACACTGTTTCCACTGTTTCCCCATCTATTTGCCATGAAGTGGTGGGACCGCATGCCATGATCTTCGTTTTCTGAATGTTGAGCTTTAAGCCAACTTTTTCACTCTCCACTTTCACTTTCATCAAGAGGCTTTTGAGTTCCTCTTCACTTTCTGCCATAAGGGTGGTGTCATCTGCATAACTGAGGTGATTGATATTTCTCCCGGCAATCTTGATTCCAGCTTGTGTTTCTTCCAGCCCAGCGTTTCTCATGATGTACTCTGCATATAAGTTAAATAAGCAGGGTGACAATATACAGCCTTGACGAACTCCTTTTCCTATTTGGAACCAGTCTGTTGTTCCATATCCAGTTCTAACTGGTGCTTCCTGACCTGCATATAGGTTTCTCAAGAGGCAGGTCAGGTGGTCTGGTATTCCCATCTCTTTCAGAATTTTCCACAGTTTATTGTGATCCACACAGTCCAAGGCTTTGGCATAGTCAATAAAGCAGAAATAGATGTTTTTCTGGAACTCTCTTGCTTTTTCCATGATCCAGCGGATGTTGGCAATTTGATCTCTGGTTCCTCTGCCTTTTCTAAAACCAGCTTGAACATCAGGAAGTTCACGGTTCACATATTGCTGAAGCCTGGCTTGGAGAATTTTGAGCATTACTTTACTAGCGTGTGAGATGAGTGCAATTGTGCGGTAGTTTGAGCATTCTTTGGCATTGCCTTTCTTTGGGATTGGAATGAAAACTGACCTTTTCCAGTCCTGAGGCCACTGCTGAGTTTTCCAAATGTGCTGGCATATTGAGTGCAGCACTTTCACAGCATCATCTTTCAGGATTTGAAATAGCTCAACTGGAATTTAGGCAGAGTTAATCTTCAGTTCCAGGACGGGTTTGTTTCCATTTCTCTGAGGCCAGTTCTCAGAACTGTGCAGCTTACGCCATGGCTACTCCCCAGGTGGCACAGTGGTAAAGAATCCACCTGCTGATGGAGGAGACGTGGGAGACTCAGGTTTGATCCCTGGGTTGGGAAGATCCCCTGGAGAAGGAAATGGCAACCCACTCCAGTATTCTTAGAGAGAATCCCATGGAGAGAGGGGCCTGGCAGACCACAGTCTAGGGGGTTGCAAAGAATGGGACACAGATGAGCAAAGCTGAGCATGCACACACGCATGTCTTGGCTACAGTCTGGGCATCGTGTAGTTAAATTCTCCACCTGACGGGTTTCAGTGTCTATAAGGTAACTCACAGGATATTCAGAATGTTATCTATAGTCCTTTTCATACTGTTCATGGGGTTCTAAAGGCAAGAATACTGAAGTGGTTTGCCATTCCCTTCTATCTTCAGACTTAAATTGAAGAAAGTAGGGAAAACCACTAGACCATTCAGGTATGACCTAAATCAAATCCCTTATGATTATACAGTGGAAGTGAAAAATAGATTTAAGGGACTAGATCTGATAGATAGAGTGCCTGATGAACTATGGAATGAGGTTCGTGACATTGTATAGGAGACAGTGATCAAGTCCATTCCCATAGAAAAGAAATGCAAAAAAGCAAAATGGCTGTCTGGGGAGGCCTTACAAATAGCTGTGAAAAGAAGAGAAGTGAAAAGCAAAGGAGAAAAGGAAAGATATAAACATGTGAATGCAGAGTTCCAAAGAATAGCAAGAAGAGATAAGAAAGCCTTCTTTGGCGATCAATGCAAAGAAATAGAGGAAAACAACAGAATGGGAAAGACTAGGGATCTCTTCAAGAAAATCAGATACCAAAGCAACATTTCATGCAAAGATGAGCTCAATAAAGGACAGAAATGGTATGGACCTAACAGAAGCAGAAGATATTAAGAAGAGGTGGCAAGAATACACAGACGAACTCTGCAAAAAAGATCTTCACGACCCAGATAACCACGATGGTGTGATCACTGACCTAGAGCCAGACATCCTGGAATGTGAAGTCAAGAGGGCCTTAGAAAGCATCACTACGAACAAAGCTACTGGAGGTGACGGAATTCCAGTTGAGCTATTCCAAATCCTGAAAGATGATGCTGTGAAAGTGCTGCACTCAATATGCCAGCAAATTTGGAAAACTCAGCAGTGGCCACAGGACTGGAAAAGGTCAGTTTTCATTCCAATCCCAAAGAAAGGCAATGCCAAAGAATGCTCAAACTACCGCACAATTGCACTCATCTCACACGCTAGTAAAGTAATGCTCAAAATTCTCCAAGCCAGGCTTCAGCAATATGTGAACCGTGAACTTCCTGATGTTCAAGCTGGTTTTAGAAAAGGCAGAGGAACCAGAGATCAAATTGCCAACATCCGCTGGATCATGGAAAAAGCAAGAGAGTTCCAGAAAAACATCTATTTCTGCTTTATTGACTATGCCAAAGCCTTGGACTGTGTGGATCACAATAAACTGTGGAAAATTCTGAAAGAGATGGGAATACCAGACCACCTGACCTGCCTCTTGAGAAACCTATATGCAGGTCAGGAAGCACCAGTTAGAACTGGATATGGAACAACAGACTGGTTCCAAATAGGAAAAGGAGTTCGTCAAGGCTGTATATTGTCACCCTGCTTATTTAACTTATATGCAGAGTACATCATGAGAAACGCTGGGCTGGAAGAAACACAAGCTGGAATCAAGATTGCCGGGAGAAATATCAATCACCTCAGTTATGCAGATGACACCACCCTTATGGCAGAAAGTGAAGAGGAACTCAAAAGCCTCTTGATGAAAGTGAAAGTGGAGAGTGAAAAAGTTGGCTTAAAGCTCAACATTCAGAAAACGAAGATCATGGCATGCGGTCCCACCACTTCATGGCAAATAGATGGGGAAACAGTGGAAACAGTGTCAGACTTTATTTTTCTGGGCTCCAAAATCACTGCAGATGGTGACCGCAGCCATGAAATTAAAAGACGCTTACTCCTTGGAAGGAAAGTTATGACCAACCTAGATAGCATATTCAAAAGCAGAGACATTACTTTGTCAACAAAGGTCCGTCTAGTCAAGGCTATGGTTTTTCCCGTGGTCATGTATGGATGTGAGAGTTGGAGTGTGAAGAAGGCTGAGCGCCGAAGCATGGATGCTTTTGAACTGTGGTGTTGGAGAAGACTCTTGAGAGTCCCTTGGACTGCAAGGAGACCCAACCAGTCCATTCTGAAGGAGATCAGCCCTGGGATTTCTTTGGAAGGAATGATGCTAAAGCTGAAACTCCAGTACTTTGGCCACCTCACGCGAAGAGTTGACTCATTGGAAAAGACTGTGATGCTGGGAGGGATTGGGGGCAGGAGGAGAAGGGGACGACAGAGGATGAGATGGCTGGATGGCATCACTGACTCGATGGACGTGAGTCTGAGTGAACTCAGGGAGTTGGTGATGGACAGGGAGGCCTGGCGTGCTGCGATTCATGGGGTCACAGAGTCGGACACGACTGAGCGACTGATCTGATCTGATCAGATCTATAGTCCTTAAGGAGGAACTGAAGGTCCTTGACTAGGCTTAATGACTGAACCATTATTATTTGGTCTCCTTTGACTGTTTTCCTTTGTTTCCGCATGTTCTTACTTCTCTTATTAAATTTATTCCTTGGCTAAAGTTTATCTACACACAAAAGGCATGGGGGACAAAGATCTGCTCTGTTTCAATTCTGATTACAGGAAGTTCTAATACAAGGAAAACTTACTGGTGGTGATAAAAGTTAGAAGAGTGGTTATCACAAAGAATGGCCATCAGTGGGTATTAACTAGGAAAGGCCCCAAGAGAACTTTCTTCAGTAATGGACATGTTCTATATCTTGACCTGAATAGTGATTATTGAAGTGTATGCATAGGTATCAATTCAACAAGTTATGCATGTAAGACTAGTACATGGTACATTTACTACATTTATGTTAAAACTAACAAAAATAGTTAAAAAGTTAAGAATCAATTAAAGGAAAATAAGAGATAAAAGATTTACGGTCTATTGCAGTGCTATCCAGTAGAAATACAAAATATATGCAATTAAATTTTTTCTAGTAGCCACATTTTGAAAAGTAAAAAAAAAAATGAGGTTATACTTAGTAACATGTAGATTATATTTCATAATATTTTAATGATATTTTTAAAATAACATTTAATAAAATTATAGGCAATATTTCCACATTTATATTTAACATTTTATCAATATTCAGATGTTATTTAGACCTGTGATCAAAATGAAAATTATTAATAAAGTATTTCATATATTAGACAGCACATGCAAGTCTATTGAAATTAACACCAGTTTACAATTAGAAAACTCAAGTTATTACATGTATAACTGAATGCTTCACTGTATACCTGAAGTAACCTGTAAATTAATTATACTCCAACAAAAAGTTTTAGGTATTTAAAAAAAGCAAAAAATAAAATTATATCACATTCCTAAAAAAACTGAAGAAAACTCAAGTTCTGAGTTCTTAGTTATGTAAACTTAGTTATGTAAACTATCAATTTTTCTGAGCATCAGTGTTTCAGTCTAAATGAAGGAAATTAATAATGACCGTGGGGAGAGAGACTCTCCTACATGAGTCTCACAAACGTCTTGCTCTGTATGCCAACAAAGGAGACCCTGACTGTTACTGACAACGGTTTTTGGTTTCCTCAATCGATAGAAATTGATGTGACTTCTCTGGTGGTCCAGTGGTAAGAACGCGCCTGCCAATGCAATGGACATGGGTTCGATCGCTGTTCTGGGAAGAGTCTACATGACACAGTGCAGCTAAGCCCATGTGCCGCAACTTCTGAAGCCGGAGCGCCCTAGAGCCCGCGCTCTGCAACAAGAGACGCCAGTGCATTGAGAAGTCCATGCACCACAACTGGAGAGAGCCGCATGGAAGACCCAGCAGAGCCAAAAATTTAAAAATTAACTTAAAAAATTAAATACAGAATAGACATAGATAAGAGGCCATGCAAGAAATTCAGGCAAGGCTTTACTGGAGGCCTCTGTTGCAGCAGAGCCGGGAGCTTTGCTTGCTTGCTCACTTCCTGGGCTGTGGTGGGGTGAGCTGGTTTCTTATATGGGGTGAGGATAGGGGCAGGTCCAGGGGTGGGGCCAGAGGGCTGGTGTGGGTGGTTTACCCGCCTCTTTGGGGTGGTGTGTGCATCTTTCACTTCCTAATGTACTGCCTACACGCACAGTACCCTGCTCTTGCTCCTGGCTGTTTGGAAATGGCAGTTGGGGTTTTTGGTCTTTTTGTATCTTGTCCATAATTTGCCCCAACCACGAATACACGCAGTTATTTTTAGTCCCCCCTAGTGCCTTTGCATGGAGAAGGAAATGGCAACCCACTCCAGTGTTCTTGCCTGGAGAATCCCAGGGGCGGGGGAGCCTGGTGGGCTGACGTCTATGGGGTCGCACAGAGTCCGACACGACTGAAGTGACTTAGCAGCAGCAGCAGCAGCAGTGCCTTTGCACTTTGCTGCTCAAGGAGACATTAGTCTGGGTAGGAACACTGAGCTGAGGGTTCCCAGATCCCGGCTTCCAGCTTGCCTCGTGGCCACTCTTCGCCTGGTATGTGTGCAGTGAGCAGCCTGGAGTGGTGAAATGATGTCTTCCTCCAGGACAAAGAACAGGTTACTTAGGGCTTGCTATCGAGCAGAGGATTTCCCAGCCTCTGTTTCTCTCCTGTTACAGAACCCTTTGAAATTTGGGTGGAGACAAAGCGGAAGGGTGCAAACATGAAGCTTAAGCACTGGAGAATTGATGCTTTTGAACTGTGGTGCTGGAGAAGACTCTTGAGAGTCCCTTGGACTGCAAGGAGATCCAACCAGTCCATCCTAAAGGAGATCAGCCCTGGGTGTTCTTTGGAAGGACTGATGCTAAAGCTGAAACTCCAGTACTTTGGCCACCTCATGCGAAGAGTTGACTCATTGGAAAAGACTCTGATGCTGGGAGGGATTGGGGGCAGGAGGAGAAGGGGACGACAGAGGATGAGATGGCTGGATGGCATCACTGACTCGATGGACGTGAGTGTGAGTGAACTCCAGGGGTTGGTGATGGACAGGGAGGCCTGGCGTGCTGTGATTCATGGGGTTGCAAAGGGTCGGACACGACTGAGTGACTGAACTGAACTGAACTGATGCTGGTTATTTGCCTTGAGTGGAAAAGGCTTTTGTTTCTGACGCAGGAGTCTTGGGTCTTCCGTTAGCATCTATGAAACAGCAAAAGGCTGAGTAATTAGCTTGTAAGTAGGGTAAAATCAAATCCCATTTCCCACAGTCAAAGGTGTTTTTTTTTTCTTTTTTGGTAAAAATAAAATGAAATCCATTAGGAAGTGAAAATATTCCATCAAAGAATATGAAAAAGAACATATATATATGTATAACTGAATATATAAATATATATAGGTACAACTGTACAGAAGAAATTTATACAACACTGTAAATCAACTATACTTCAATAAAATTTTACAAAAAGATTTCATCAGTGTAGTAGATATATTTGAAAAACAATACTAGGTGGCATATAATGAACCCTAGACAAATTAAACGCAAGTGTTAAGGAAGTCTGGCCAAAATAATCTGATAAAACTTCACAGATCGCTCTAGAAATTAATGCTGAAATAGATCTACTGGTTGCAACAGTGTTATAAAATTGTTTCTATGAGTAAATATTTTCTCGTAAATTTCCAATATAAGAAAGCCAGGGACTTCCCTGGTGGTCCAGTAGCTAAGGCTCTGCCCTTTCAACACAGAGGGCATGGTTTCAATCAGTCAGCAAATTCGATTCAGCATGCCATGACTAAGACCTGCTGCAGACCAAAACAAAAAGTCAAAGGTAGGTTCCCAAAGACTAGAATGCTTTGTTGAAGGATGGGGCTAAGAGTTAAAAGGGTGATCAAGTCCAGATGCATTGAGAATTATAGTGTTTAATTACCCTGCCTATTAGATAGGCTTTACCCAACTATACTACCAATGGCTTCAAGCCTCCTAATTTCCCACTATGACACTGGGGTACAGGACTTATTTATGTATTTCTTTAACTAGGAAATAGCTTTGGGTTTCCTACCATTTTTAAGAATTTGAGTTACGTTCCCACGGGTACCCAACCTCTGGGATCTAATGCCTAATGATCTGAAGTGGAGCTGATGTAATAAATCGCATTGTAAATGTAATGCATGTAAATCATCCCCCAAACCACACATCCCAGTCCGTGGAAAAACAGTCTTTCAGGAAACCAGTCTCTGGTGTCAGAAAGGCTGGGGACTGCTGCTATGAGGGATCATTCAAAGCCAGAGGGAACTTAATGCTTCTTGGCGAGAAGAATTTAACTCAAAACTTTCAACTTCAAAAACGTTTATGTTATCGTGCTGGATGTAGAAATAGTCATAAATGAGTGGGGTCCAAGGTGGGAAAAATGATTCTCACATGGCAGGTTTAAGAGATACTTCTATAGATAGGAGCAAATTAGGCAAATGAATGTGACCTCAGCAAGGAGAAGCAGAGAAGGGCTCCCAGGGACAGGGAAGGAATCTGGATGCAGAAGCAGGAAATACCAGGCTGAGCTCAGCAACCATGGCCTGGCCATTTCAGTTGGTTCCTGGGACCTATATGGAGGAGTTCTTACCAGAATTTTTAAGTCCTAAAAAGGTTTGTCACATGCATTCAATAAGGAAAATAAACAACATTCCACTTTTTCATGGCAGCCAATCTTCTTTTCCATAAGAGTCTGGAAAAACAGGAAGTTTTATGTGCAATGAATGATAGGAAATTTTGGTGGTTTGATGTTATCAGGGTGTCCAGTGATGGTTTCCCATCAAACATATCAAAGGTGAGTTAGAATGTGGTAAGAAAGCCATGAAAATATCGCTGGGAGACATTGCTTTAATGTGAGATTTCTTGCTCAGTCCACGAGGATGTACTCAGCCAATATCTTGAAAAATAAATTTTTCCACCTTATAAAAGACTTTTAATTAAAAAATTTTTTTGGCCACACTGAGCTGGGCATGTGGGATCTTAGTTCCCCGACCAGGGGTCAAATCCACACCCCCTGCATTGGAAGGCCGATTTGTAACCGCTGGACCACCAGGGATGTGCCCTGGTTTAAATTTTTCCAAAGACAAAGAAAATGATCTACTAAGTCTCATTATATCAATTCCTGCTCAGTTGCTTATGACCGGATATTTTATTCCAAGTGTCACTTTTTAAATTTCATTTAGCAGTGCATTGTCTGATAAGAAAAAAACACACCAAAGTTTGTGTTTTGAAACTTTGGTTTCTGTCTGATTATCCTTCAGTTCAGTTCAGTTCAGTTCAGTTCAGTTGCTCTGTCGTGTCTGACTCTTTGCAACCCCATGGACTGCCTCATGCCAGGCCTCTCTGTCCATTGCCAACTCCTGGAGTTTACTCAAATTCATGTCCATTGAGTCGATGATCCCATCCAGCCATCTCATCCTCTGTCATCCCCTTCTCCTCCTGCCTTCAATCTTTCCCAGCATCAGGGTCTTTTCCAATGAGTCAGTTCTTCCCATCAGGTGACCAAAGTATTGGAGTTTCAGCTTCAGCATCAGTCCTTCCAATGAATATTCAGGACTGATTTCCTTTAGGATGGACTGGTTGAATCTCCCTGCAGTCCAAGGGACTCTCAGGAGTCTTCTCGAACACCACAGTTCAAAAGCATCAATTCTTCGATTGTCTTTATTCATTATTTATTACTGAATTACAAATTACTTCAATTTAATGGTTTTAAAAAACAGTATAGGACTTCCCTGGTGGCACAGTAGATAAGAATCCATCTGCCAATGCAGGGGGTGGGTTCGAACCCTGGTTGGGGAAGAATCCACATGCCACAGAGCAACTGAGTCCACGCGCCCACGACTGCCGAACCCGCGTGCTGCAATTGCTGCAGCCTGCGCCCTGAGAGCCTGTGCGCTGCAACAAGAGAACCCACCACGATGAGAAGCCTGCGCACTGCAACAGAGTAGCCCCCGCTCACTGCAACTAGAGAGAGCCCGTGCAAAGCAACGAAGACCCAGCACAGCCAAAAAATATATATGTGTGTATATATATATACAGGAGACTTCCTTGGTGGTCCAGTGGCTAAGACTCCTCGCTCCTAATGCAGGGGTCTGGGTTCCATCCCTGGTCAAGGAACCAAGATCCCATATGCTGCATGGCACCACCTAAAACAAACAAACAAATCAGTATATATTCATAATCCCACGGATTAGGGTGACCAGGAATTTGAGAGCAACATAGCTGGATGTTTCCTCACACAGTGTTTCATGAAGCTGTGTTTAAGACATCAGCCAGGGCCTGCAATTCAGGAGACCTGGGTTTGATTGCTGGGTTGGGAAGATCCCCTGGAGCAGGGCACAGCAACCCATGCCAGTTTTCTTGCCTAGAGAATCACATGGACAGAGGAGCCTCGCCAGCCCCAGTCATTGGGGTTGCACAGAGTTGGACACGACTGGAGTGACTTAGCGTGCACGCGCGCTGTCAGCTGAAGGCTTGGCTGGGTTGGAGAATCTCCGTTCCATGTGGCTCACTCCAATGGCTGTCGGCAGGAGGCCTCAGCTCCTCACCTCTTTCATTTTTCCAGAGGTCTGCTTGATCTTTGTGACACGGCAGCAGACTTTTCCCCATGTGAGTGATCCAAGACCAAACAGAAGTTGACAATGTCTTTTATAGCCTCATCTCAGAAGTCACACACCATCGTTGCTCCAATAGTCATTGTTTACAGGGATCAGGGTGGGAGGGAACAATACTACTGCGTGAAAACTGGAGGCAAGAATGGGGATTTGTTAGGAAAGCTGATAACACACTATCTTTCATTGTGATGTTTGAAATATGCTGATAATTGCATTTTCAAATGGGAACAGGAATCAAAAGTTAAAAGGATTAAGTTTTTAATAGTTCGTTTGAAACAGTGAGAACAGAAGAAATTCAGAAAAACCTGAAAGTATTGAGGCTACTGACAGTGAGAACTACGCCAGTTTTCCTGTAATTACTTTGACAGTGCTATATTCCAACCATCATTTTAACAAGCTGAAGCCCATTTAAAACATATACAGGATATAATCAGATGCTTAATACAAATTTCTATTATTGTACAAGTGTGAATGAGTCTAAAGATTGGTATCTGGTTTTTGAGAAAACTGAGTAATAATTGCCTGAAACCATTATATTCAAAGTGACTTAAAATCAAATTTGTGGGGCTTCCCTGGTGGCTCAGCGGTTAAGACTCTGCACTTCCACTACAGGAGGCACAGGTTCTGTCCTTGATCACGGAGTTTCAATATGCTGTGAGGTGTGGTTAAAGAAAAAAAAAATTGAAAAAAAAATTAAATTTGCAAACTTAAACTGTAACCACATTTTAAAATTATAAACAGAGAAGTCCTGACTACAGTATTAGAATAAAATTCACAGATCAATTAAAAATTTCGTAAAGCTTCAAGACTTTTTTTTTTAATTACCTTGGAAACTGACATTTATTTTTAAAATCTGGGAACCTCCCTGGGGATCCAGTGGCTAAGACTCTGTGCTTCCAGTGCAGTGTGTGCAGGTTCAGTGCCTGGTCAGGGAACTAAGATCCCATATGCTTCCTGGCCAAAATAGAAAAAGAAAAATTGGCAACAAGCTATGTGATTTGCTGTTGTTGTTGTTGAGTCACTAAGTCGTGTCCAGGTCTTTGCGACCCAGTGGACTGCAGCACACCAGGCTTCCCTGTCCTTCACTATCTCCCGGAATAGATATTTCCAAATCTGTTTAGGTCAAAAAGAGGTTGCCAATCTGAAAAATATGTTCTTGTAAAAATAGCACAGTTAATAAACACACTTGAGTGATTTTTTTTAAAGTCATATGTAATCCAGTTCTTTTTCATATAATTGGATGAATGCACGGTTGACTAGGAAATTTTTATTATATTTGTACTGGTGATGTCTGTGAAGATGTATGTTGGTAAACTGATGGAAATATTTTCAACCAAATAGTAAAGGATTTTAGCACACAGCATTTTCTGGAATTAAAAATATGGGGATAGGCAGAGATGAAACATATTATGGACAGAACTCCAGAAGTGGTAATTCACATCCAGGCCCTGCTTCAAGAACACATTTTGCAAATAATCTGTTTTTGTAGTGTTTTTTAGAGGGCTAGTAAAGAAGTAAAGATTGCTCTTAAAAGAAATTAGTGGTTTGATCATTTCTTCTTTTGAGTATAAGTTGTATTTAATATGTTGATTTTGAGAACTTGCTTTACTATGCAGATACATACTGAATTAGAAAGAGCAGCTGGTCACAGCTTTCTAACTTAATATTGAATTGTTATTTTTCTTTATTTATAAAAAAAAAGAAAGTAAATGCTATGACAAAGAGTAAAATTTGGATTAAATGAATGAATTCTTTATAAGGCCATCCTATCAATCACAAAGTTGAATCATTTGCGTTTTAAAAGCTAAACTCTCAGATGACAATTACAAAGTAAAGCTAATATTTTTACTGTATGTGACAAGACTACTGGAGTGAAAATAAAGTCTGAGTTAGAGGAGAATTCAGGCTTCCCTGGTGGCTCAGTGGTAAAAAATCTGCGTGTCAATGCAGGAGACATGGGTTCTATCCCTGATCCAGGAAGATCCCCTGGAGAAGGAAATGGCAACCCACTCCAGTATTCTTGCCTGGGAAATCCCATGGACAGAGGAGCCTGGCAGGCTGCAGTCCGTGGGGCCACAAAAGAGTTGGACATGACTGAGCGACTAAACGTCAGAGGAGAGTTCATGGTGGAACTATGGGTTGTTTGAGAATTTTGGTTCATTTGTATTAGATTTCAAATATTGGCAGTTAACTAAGAATCATCAGTAAGCTTTTCTAGTCGCTGAAAAAGTCTTTTGACAAGTATCTTGAAAGAATAAGGGAACGGGAATGACCAATCCCCCCTCGCCCCACTTTTTTTTTTGGCTGAGACTCAGGGCATGCAGTCCCCAACCAGGGATTGAACCCACATCCCCTTCTGTGGAAGGAAAGAGTCTTAACCACTGGACCTCCTGGGAAGCCTGGGAAGCAGAAATGGCCAGAAATGATTTCTGTCTGCCAATAAACCAAAGCAATTCAATCCTGTGATGCACAGTGGAAGGCATCTAAGTATTTTTTCTGCCTAGCACCCTTTCCCATCCACCCTTGAGTTGCAACCAATTTTCTTTTGGGTAACGGGAGAAAGAGACCAACTGCCTTGGTTTGCCCTAACTCAGTTTTAGCACTTAAAGTTCTGTGCATAGGAAACTTTATAGTCCTGGGTAAACAGGAAGCATCAGTCATCTAGGAGCATGAGGTGTGGAGTGGTGACAGGCTCGTTTCTTCCCAGATGCAGGTGTGGCTCTTGATCAAGGTCTGATCACTTACTGCATCCTACCCATGTGGTCACAGTGATTGAATGAGGAATAGATTTGAGCAAATCTGGTCTGTCTCTACCAGAGGGAATAGGGAAAATGAGCTCTTTTCAACTTGTACCATTTACCATGATCGCCATCTTGATTGCCTTGTGGAAAGATCCTTCCTAGAAGCGGAGAGCCAGGGACCTGATCATCTGACCCCTGGAAACAGCCACTGATGAAGCCAGCTGCCACCCTGGACTTTAAACTTACTAAGCTATAAATTCCCTTCTCTGCTCTAGCTTGTTTAAGTTGACTTTCTCTTGCTTACAACCCTAAGAGTCCAACAGCCTGTCAGCACGAAGGCATATTTATTAAAATTTTAATCAATAGGAGTCTGAAAATGTACTTTTCCACCTCTTTGTCAGCATTCAGTGCATCTCTACTTAACCATTATCCCACAGAGCACTTAAAGCAGGTAAACAAACAAACAAACAAAATATATATATATATATATATATATCTCTCTCTCTCTCCATACATTTAACTGTTTGGATTCTAGAAGTATTGTGACACCAACAGCGAAAATAAATTGCCTAGTCTGAGCTGTCAGGCCTCTGTTATTCAGTCTAATTATCCAAAATTGTTGCAATAGCTTTCATCAATTAACCAAGGAAACAAGTAGGAAAAGTCCCTTGAAAACTTTCTTGATTAGCAAGAAGTGTGAAATGTTTCTGAAGTTAAAATAAGCATGGCCAGGTTATGGATTAGAATGTAAAGTTGACATAAAATTTTAAGAGCCTAGAATTCAAAGATGTTTCTTACGTGTGCTTCATTGTTTTAGCTTATATATATATCCCAGGGCACATGTTCTTTTTCTTTTTTTTTTTTTGAGTACTTAGGAAAGGTGTTTCTGTACAAAACTTAGCAAAGTCTCACAGTGGAAATAGAGACCTATTAAAAACTTTGGAAACAAGCAGAGACTTGACCAGAGCTACTAACAGCAATAGGTAAGATGGTCTGGAAAAAGAGGAGATTACAGATGAGACCCCTTTGGAGTTCAGTGCAATTGTCGAGACAAGTCATAGTGACAGTCTCAGTAAAGATAAATGATTTTCTGTTGTGGTTTCTACCTGACCCATGCAAGCGCCAACTATAAAAGGGAAAGGACATTCTAAATATTAAACAGTCAGCATATATAAAGTGCTTCATATAGCAAACACCCAGACAACGTTTATCAAGAGCCAGACACTATTCTAAGCACTTTACAAATATTAGCTCATTTAACTCTCATTATAAATTTACGAGGTAGTGGGACTTCCCTGATGGTCCAGTGGCTAAGACTTTGCGCTTCCAATGCAGAGGGTCCGGGTTCAATCCCGGATCTGGAAACTAAGATCCCACATGCCGTGTGATGCAGCCAAAAAATAAACAAGTAGAAATGAGACCTTGCACCTTGCTCACCCCTGGGCAGATCCCAGGGACCCAACCTCCCAGACCCGCCAGTCTACGTGTTCCAATGTTGCATGGGAGGAGCAGAAAGAGCAGTGAGCTATAGAGGTGTCTTGAGGGTAGGCATGAAGGACAACTCAGCAGTGAACTGCTCATGTCTGATAAGCCAAGTATCAGATGCCTAGGTGATGGAGAAGATTAGGGATCCTACCAAATTCTCCAGAAGGCAGGAATTTGGATGAAAACTTAAGGAGAAAAGGGTAGCAGGGGCCACACAATTTGACCAAGATTAAATTTCCACCACTCCAAGTGGAACAGAGGCTTACAAGAACAATTATAAGGGAAATCATACAAGGAAAAAAAAAAAATGTAGGGATTTCCCTGGCAGTCCAGTGATTGAGACTCTGCGTTTTCACTGCAGAGGGGGCCAGGTTCGATCCCTGTCCGGGAAATGAGAACCCACAGGCCATGCGGTGTGGCCAAAAAGTAAATAAATAAATAAATATTAAAAGAATGAATGTAATATCTTTGCATATCTGAACATGTTGCCTAAGATTTGTATCCACAAAGCACAGAAGCACAGAGGTCACTGACCTGCATCCTCCCATATGCCCATAGAATAGAGTGGCAGAATGAAGGAAGTTACAATGGCAGGGATTCAGTCTTTGAGAAGACAAAGGATCCTCTCAGGGGTTCTCTTAACACTGTGGTTTGCTGTACCTTGTCAACCTCACATGCTCAACTTCCCATACTGTTTCTCCCCAGTTAATATGCTCTCCGCTTCCAACTTTTTGTTTGGAAATCTTATGTGTCCTCCAAATCCCAGCATATGAAACCATGAAGCTGTGAGCGCTCCTTTTCGATCTCTCTGAGATTCCATCATGTATACATAGAGGATGTGTGTGTGTGTGTGTGTGGTAAGCCATCTCAGTCATGTTCGACTCTTTGTGACCCCTTGGACTGCAGCCCACCAGGCTCCTTTGTCCATGGGATTCTCCAGGCAAGAATACTGGAGTAGGTTGCCATGCCCTCCTCTAGGGGATCTTCCCAACCCAGGGATTGAATTCATGTCTCTTATATCTCCTGCATTGGCAGATAGGTTCTTTACCATTTGCGTCACCTGGGAAGCCCATATATGGAGGCTATTCGATATTTTCTGCATGAATAAAAAAGCACTTGACCTCGTCTTATACTTCTGTCTCTCCATGTCTCACCTCACTAATTAGTTTTTACTTTCTGTGCGGGTCTGGACTGTATTATATATATCATCATAATTGTTTCTTTAAAAAAATTATTCTCTTTATTTTATTTATTCTTTTTATTCTTTTATTGAAGTATAGTTGATGTACAATATTATATGTTACAGGTGTACAGGTATATAGCGATTCATAATTGTAAAGGTTATACTCCATTTACAGTAATTGTAAAATGTTGGCTATATTCCCTGTGTTGTACAATATATCCTTGTATCTTACTTTATACATAATAGTTTGTACCTCTTAATCCTTCACCCCTATATACCCACCTCTCCCCATTACTAGCTTGTTCTCTATGAGTCTGCTTTTTTGCCATATTTACCAGTTTGTAGTATTTTGGAGAAGGCAATGGCACCCCACTCCAGTACTGTTGCCTGGAAAATCCCATGGATGGAGGAGCCGGGTGGGCTGCAGTCCATGGGGTCGCTAAGAGTCAGACACGACTGAACGACTTCACTTTCACTTTCCACTTTCATGCATTGGAGAAGGAAATGGCAACCCACTCCAATGTTCTTGCCTGGAGAATCCCATGGACAGAGGAGCCTGGTAGGCTGCAGTCCATGGGGTCACACAGAGTCGGACACGACTGAAGCGACGCAGCAACAGTATTTTTTTAGATTTAAGATATTAGTGATATCATACAGTATTTGTCTTTCTCTGTCTGACTTCTCACATTCAGCATTTTTTTCATAACAACATCAAATATATAAAAGGTATTCACTGTATATATATGAAAGAATGAATTCCCAGGGTGTCTGTGCAATAAAATAGAATACCTAGCATCTTAGATTGGGTTCTTCCAGAAGCCAACTGAACCACAGATTCAAGTTGAAGTTCTCCTGGCACAGGTTAATAAGGGAGAAAGGGAAGCAGGACAGTGAAGGGGAGGCAGACAAGGAAAGGGTGCAATTTTTGATGAATTCTTGGACATGGTCTGAGCATGTAGGGAGCTCTGAAGCATAAATTGTACCTTGAGTTCCTGCAGTCTTGAGGTTAGGGAGCTGGGCTTCGTCCACCCTCACTAGTCAGGGGCTGCCTGCCAGCCACCTTGGGGAATGGGCACTCTCAGGCATCTAGAACCTTCCAAATGGAGGTGGCTCCAATAGCCCAGGGGCAATTCTTTGAAGAAGCTTGCTGGTATAACCGGAGGAGTTTCTGAGGGGTTCTGAGCAGTGTATCTCTGTGTTCATTGCACCTGGGAACAAACAGGTCATAGAGGGCATCTTTGATTCATTTTGAACATTATGTTCCTATTCATCCTGGGTTTTTTTTCTGGTTCATTGATTTTTTTTTTTTTCCTGGTCTGTTTGCTAAACTATATCGTACCTCCTTGTATTTGTTTATATAACACAATAAAAAGAATTTTAATTATTCTTAAATACAAGCAAATACCAGATAGTCCCAAGATTTAGATCTAAAAAAGGGAACCATAAAAGTCCTGGAGGAAGGCTCCCAGCCATTTTGGGTGGAAAGTAGGGACTTGAGAAGGTCAAATTACTCTACAAAGGAAATGGAAAGAATTTGTTTTTTATGTTTTTTTTTTTCCTTCTGGGAGGGCAAGCACAGAGGAGAGAGGAGTAAAGCAGAAACAACAGATGTAGCCAAAAGACTGCTGGGAACCAGAGTGCCTGATGTTTGATTTTAAGATGCTGTGTGGCTCTGTTCCGCTAAGCGGTCATTGTAGACAGTTCCAAACCTTGGGTAAATAGGAGCTGCTTCTGGTATAGAAACTAAGAGATGGATCAAAGAGGAGAGATGAAAGAACAATCTGGAACTGTACGATGGAGAGCAAGGGTTCAGTGTCGGCAGCTCACAACAGCCAGGCCAAGAGACCAGAACTCCACAGGGAATTGCAGCGGTCTTGACCGAGGTACTGGATTTCCTTTTCCTGGAGGCATGGAATATGACCAAGCCAATCTTCTCTAGATCCTTCTGATAACTGAACTGCACCGAGGAAGCTAAAAGCCCTTCAAAGTATCTTTACAAAGTGCTTTTATAAAATAATATCCAATCATAATATGGGAGAAGTTACATAAGTTGTGTGAAAATACGGAATAAGGCAGAATCAGAACCCGAGAAGTTCCCAGTCCAGGCTTCTGTTAAATAGTTTTGTTCCCCAGCAGCAGTTTGCAATGACTGGGCCAAAGCTGCTGAGTGTATCGGGTGCTTCTCTGAAAAGCTTCACAGTGAAACAGGGAATCTCAAAAATGGGTTCATTTAAATCCCCTCTGTGTCATAACTGCCTGAAAAGTTGCAGACTTGGGGAAGATAAATATATAGTCACCATGATAGATTTCAAGTTTCGGCCAAATCAGTAAAATGAATGTGTACCCTCCCAAGGGGGGCTATGGTGACAACCAGCTCTTAAGAGTGCATAGATATGCAGAGGTTGGGACCAGTGGGGGAGGGAGGTGGTTGATTCAGGAAGTGATCCCTGAAAGGATGATGGGAGAGTTGAAAAGTGAGACTGGGAAGGAGAGAGAGCCAGGAAAGGAGACGTTAATGAGTAAGTTACTACAGTGGGCAATCAGGGCTCTATCCTTGTGCAGAATACTTAGAATCGTCTCACAGAGAGGCAAGGAAGATGGGATATTTATTGACCAATTCCTGAACCTTTTTGGTTGAAGGTTGCTTTTGGGTTGTTTCTTTGTTTGTTTTTCTTAATTTGGCTGCACCAGATCTTAGTTGGGGAACTCAGGATCTTTGATCTTCGTTGCAGCATGCAGGATCTTCAGTTGTAGCATGTGAAATCTAGTTCACTAACCAGAGATCAAACCCGAGCCCCTGCATTAGGAGTATGGCATCTTAGCCACTGGACCACCAGAGAAGTCCCCCTCTTAAGGTCTTAATTCCCCAGCATTCCCTCATTGCCAGGGAAACGATCTGGGAGAGAAATGTGTGACTTTAGTTGTCTTCAGGTAGGACAGTGAGAGTTTTGAATGTCCTTTCCCTGGTCTATTAGTTATGTGACTTTTCTTCTCTGTGCTTCAATTTACTCACCTACAGAAGCATGTTGATAATAATTGAAACATACAGGGTTTTCATAAGAGTTAAATGACAAAAGATATATATGTAAAATGCTTAGAAAATTCTCAGGAGCCAATTTAATAATGCAATTACCATGTTAAATCTACCCCATTCATTAAACTAAGTTGTTAAGTGAATTATAGCTATTCTCTCTTACTCTTTGGAAAGATAATAACTTATTTGCATTCGTTGCCTTTTTTCTAAGCAATCTGTTTTTTTCCTTAACAGATTTTCAACTTCATTCGTGCTTATAATTATGAATTTTATAATGTTCATAATGAATAGTTATAAAGGTGGGTATCCATGAAGCAGATGACAGATAAAGTAATTTCTATACAGCTTGAGCTGCAGATCAAGTTTTATGTCCAGTCAGGCTTTTCTTTTGTGTTTCGGTTTATTTTCTAATGTTATCTCTGCTAAAGGAAATGACCCAAGCTTTGCTCCAGGTCCCTGGGACAGGCAATGTGTGTTGGATATCACATGCTGCTGCTGCTGCTGCTGCTAAGTCGCTCCAGTCGTGTCCGACTCTGTGCGACCCCACAGATGGCAGCCCACCAGGCTCCCCCGTCCCTGGGATTCTCCAGGCAAGAACACTGGAGTGGGTTGCCATTTCCTTCTCCAGTGCATGAAAGTGAAAAGGAAGTCGCTCATTCGCGTCCGACTCTTAGCGATCCCATGGACTGGAGCCTACCAGGCTCCTCCATCCATGGGATTTTCCAGGCAAGAGTACTGGAGTGGGGTGCCATTACCTTCTCCGGGTATCACTGTCAGCTGCTGCTAAACATTGTGGTAGAAAGTGAATCTTGAAATTAGAGCAGTTTTTTTTTTTTTTTTTTTACTGATATCATTCCCAGCATTATGCAAAGTCAATGAACATATACCCAAAACTAGAAAGGCAAATATTTCAACTTGGGAGACAGAAAAAAAATGGATTCCTGGGAATTTCCTGGTGATCTAGTGGTTAGGACTCAGCGCTTTCACTACTGGGGCCTGAGTTTGATCCCTCCCTGGTGGCTCAGATGGTAAAGAATCTGCTTGCAATGCAAGGGACCCGGGTTCAGTCCCTGGGAGACCTGAGTTTGATCCCTGGGTTGGGAAGATCCCCTTGAGAAGGGCATGGCAACCCACTCCAGTATTCTTGCATGGAGAATTTCATGGACCGAGGAGCTTGGTGAGCTACAGTCCATGGGGTCACAAAGAGTCAGACACAACTGAGCAGCTAACACTGTGGGGAACTAAGATCCCACAAGCCAAACCACATAGTGTGGCCAAAAAAAAGAGAAAGAAAGAAAGGATTCCTAATTTACTTCTTGGTTTTTGTCTTGGATTTCTTCATGTTCAGGTACAATCCTGTTGAGATGTTGTTTATAACCACACTATGCCATCTGTTTATGTCCATGATCTGCACTGAAACTCATCCATTGCTGAGAAAGGCTGAAATGCTCAGGGGTTGATCTCCTCAGTTTGATCATCTTGAGAAACTGCATCCTCAATGTTAAAGGTTATAATATGTCAGCTGTGTGAGAGCTAGTGAAGAGAGTGAATATATCCCTGAGGTGTGCTACTTAAGCAAGCCACTTGAAAACTGGCTTTAAAAATGACATACAATGCTGAAGCTGAAACTCCAATACTTCAGACACCTGATTCATTGGAAAAGACCCTGATGCTGGGAAAGATTGAAGGCGGGAGAAGGGGACGACAGAGGATGAGATGGCTGGATGGCAAACACCAACTCAATGGACATGGGTTTGGGTGGACTCCGGGAGTTGCTGATGGACAGGGAGGCCTGGAATGCTGTGGTTCATGGGGTCTCAAAGAGTCAGATACGACTGAGCATCTGAACTGAACTGACTGATTGTGAACAAGTATATGGCAATAAAATGGATAACCTGGAAGCAATGGACAGATTCTTAGAAAAGATCAATCTTCCAAGAGTGAACCAGGAAGAAATAGAAATTATGAATAACCCAATTACAAGCACTGAAATTGAAGCTGTGATCAAAAATCTCAGAAAAAAACAAAAGCCCAGAACCAGATGGCTTCACAGGAGAATTCTATCAAACATTTAGAGAACAGCTATTGCCTAACCCTCTAAAACTCTTTCAAAAAATTGCAGAGAAAGGAACACTTCTAAAGTCATTCTACAAGGCCACCATCATCCTGATACCAAAACCAGAGAAAGACAATACAAAAAAAGAAAACTACAGGCCAATATCACTGATGAACATAGATGCAAAAATTCTCAACAAAATCTTAGCAAACAGAATTCAGCAACACATCAAAAAGCCCATATACCATGATCAAGTTGGGTTTATTCCAGGGATGCAAGGATTCTTCAATATACATGAATCAATCAATGGGAGACACCATATTAACAAATTGAAAGATAAAAACCATATGATAATCTCAATAGATGCAGAAAAAGGCTTTGACAAAATTCAGCACCCATTTATGATTAAAACTCTTCAAAAACTGGGCACAGAAGGAATCTACCTCAACACAGTAAAGGCCATATATGATAAGCCTACAGCAAACATTATTCTCGATGTTGAAAAACTGAAAGCATTCCCCCTAAGATCAGGAACAAGACAAGGGTGTCCACTTTCACCACTATTACTCAACATAGTTCTGGAAGTCCTAGCTACAGAAATCAGAGAAGAAAAAGAAATAAAAGGAATCCAGATCAGAAAAGAAGAAGTAAATCTGTCACTGTTTACGGATGACATGATACTGTACATAGAAAACCCTAAAGATACTATCAGAAAATTACTAGAGCTAATCACTGAATTTAGCAAAGTTGCAAGATACAAAATCAATACACAGAAATCACTTGCATTTTTATATACCAACAATGAAAAATCAGAAAGAGAAATTAAGTAATCAATCCCATTCACCACTGTAACAAAAAGAATTAAATATCTAGGAATAAATTTACTTAAGGAGACAAAAGAACTGTACACAGAGAGTTATAAGACACTGATGAAAGAAATCAAAGATGACATAAACAGATGGAGAGATACTCCATGTTCCTGGGTAGGAAGAATCAATATTGTGAAAATGACTATACTACCATATGCAATCTACAGAGTCAATGCAATCCCTATCAAATTGTCAATGACATTTTTCACAGAACTAGAACAAAAAATTTCACAATTCATAGGGAAATACAAAAGACCCCAAACAGCCAAAGCAGTCTTGAGGAAGAATAGAGCTGGAAGAATCAATGTTCCTGACTTCAGATTATACTACAAAGCTACAGTCATCAAGACAGTATGGTACTGGCACAAAAACAGAAATATAGAGCAATGGAACAAGATAGAAAGCCCAGAAATAAGCCCATGCACCTATGGATACCTTATTTTTGACAAAGGAGGCAAGAATATATAATGGGGCAAAGACAGCCTCTTCAATAAGTGGTGCTGGGAAAATTGGACAGCTACATGTAAAAGAATGAAATTAGATTACTTCTTAACACCATACACAAAGATAAACTCAAAATGGATTAAAGATCTAAATGTAAGACCAGAAACTATAAAACTCTTAGAGGAAAACATAGGCAGAACACTAGATGACATAAATCAAAGCAAGATCCTCTATGACCCACCTCCTAGAGTAATGGAAATAAAAACAAAAGTAAACAAGTGGGACCTGATTAAATTTAAAAGCTTTTACACGGCAAAGGAAACTATAAGCAAGCTGAAAAAACAACCCTCAGAATGGGAGAAAATAATAGCAAATGAAACAACTGACAAAAGATTAATTTCCAAAATATACAAGCAGCTCATACAACTCAATAGCAGAAAAACAAACAACCCAATCAAAAAGTGGGGAAAAGATCTAAACAGCCATTTTCCAAAGACATACAGATGGCTAACAAACACATGAAAAGATGCTCAACATTGCTCAGTATTAGAGAAATGCAAATCAAAACTACAATGAGATATCACCTCACAGTGGTCAGAATGGCCATCACCATAAAGTCTACAAACCATAAATGCCGGAGAGGGTGTGGAGAAAAGGGAACACTCTTGCACTGTTGGTGGGAATATAAATTGATACAGCCGCTATGGAAGATGGTATGGAGATTCCTTAAAAACTAGGAATAAAACCACCATATGACCCAGCAATCCCACTCCTAGGCATATACCCTGAGGAAACCAAAATTGAAAAAGACACATGTATCCCACTGTTCACTGCAGCACTATTTACAATGGCTAGAACATGGAAGCAACGTAGATGTCCATCGACAGATGAATGGATAAAGAAGTTGGGGTACATATACATAATGGAATATTAAAAAGAAACACTTTTGCATCAGTTCCTAATGAGGTGGATGAACCTAGAACCTATTATACAGAGTGAAGTAAATCAGAAAGAGAAAAATAAGTGTTGTATTCTAATGCATATATATGGAATCTAGAAAACTGGGACTGAAGAACTTACTTACAGAGCAGCAATGGAGAAACAGACAGAGAATAGACTTACGGGGAGAGGGGAGGAGAGGGTGAGATGTATGAAAAGAGTAACGTGGAAACTTGGATTACCAAATGTAAAATAGATAGCCACAGGAATTTTCTGTATGGCTCAGGAAACTCAAACAGGGGCTCTGTATCAACCTAGAGGGATGGGATGGGCGGGGAGATGGGAGAGAGGTTCAAAAGGAAGAGGAGGTATGTATACCTATGGCTGATTCATGTTGAGGTTTGACAGAAAATAAACAAATTCTGTAATTATCCTTCAGTAAAAAATAAATAAATTAGGAAAAAAAAAGAAAAAAAAAAAATGACATACAGAAATGTATTCAGATGATCCCTCCTTAAAAAGACCAATGAGAACAGGAAAGGTGCTTCTCCCCTCAACAGCAAAGATGTTTCGGTAGGGAAGCTCAGTTATAGTTGTTGCTTTTTTTTTTTTTTTCCTGAGGTGCAGCTTGAGGGATCTTAGTTCCCCGACCAGGAACTGAACCTGGGGCCTGGCTGTGAGAGCACTGGGTCCTAACCATTGGACCGCTAGAGTAGTCCTTTGTTTTCCCTTTTAGATAAACAAGTTTTAGAGCAGTGTTCAGTTCAGTTCAGTTCAGTCGCTCAGTCGTGTCCGACTCTTCGCAGCCCAATGAATCTCAGCACGCCAGGCCTCCCTGTCCATCACCAACTCCCGGAGTTCACTCAGACTCACGTCCATTGAGTCAGTGATGCCATCCAGCCATCTCATCCTCTGTCGTCCCCTTCTCCTCCTGCCCCCAATCCCTCCCAGCATCAGAGTCTTTTCCAATGAGTCAACTCTTCACATGAGGTGGCCAAAGTACTGGAGTTTCAGCTTTAGCATCATTCCTTTCAAAGAAATCCCAGGGCTGATCTCCTTCAGAATGGATTGGTTGGTTCACAGCAAAACTGAGTAGAAGGTACAAAGATTTTCCATGTATCCCTGGCCTCCACATACACACAACCCTCCCTACTATCAACATTCCTCACCCACCAGAGTTGTACGTTTGTTACCATCTATGAATCTACATCAACACCTCTTATAACCATAGTTTATGCTGGGATTTACTCTTGGTGTTGAGTATTCTATGGGTTTGGATGAATGTATAGTGGCATGTGGGCTTCCCAGGTGGCCCTAGTGCTAAAGAATCTGCCTGCTAATGCAGGAGACATAAGAGACGTGGGTTCAATCCCTGGGTTGGGAAGACTCCCTGGAGGAGGGCATGACAACCCACTCCAGTATTCTTGCCTGGAAAATCCCATGGACAGAGAAGACTGGTGGACTACAATACACGGGGTTGCCAAGAGTCGGACACGACTGAAATGACTTAGTAAGCACACATGTATAATGACATGTATCTACCATTATAATATAGTACAGAAGATTCCCTGCCCTAAAAACCTGTGTGCTCTATCATCTCTCCCTTGCCCCAACCCTTGGCAACCACTGATATTTTTCTGTCTCCATTGTTCTTGCTTTTCCAGAATGTTGGAATCATACAGCCTTTTCAAATTGCCTTCTTTCCCTTGGTAACATGCATTTAAGGGTCCTCTATGTCCTTTCATAGTTTGGTAGCTCATTTCTTCTTAGTGCTGAGTACTAGCCACTGTCTGGATATACCATAGTTTATTATCCATTCACCTACAGAAGGATATCTTGATTGCTTGCAAGTTTTGGCAATTATGAATAAAGTTGCTTTAAAGACCTGTGTGTAGGTTTTTGGGTAGAGATAAGTTTTCAACTCATTTGGGTAAATACCAAGCTGGATCATTTTGTAACAGTGTATTTAGTTTCATAAGAAGTCTCCAGGCTGTCTTCAAAAGAGATTGTGCCATTTTGCAACCCCACTAGCAATGAATGATAGTTCATTGTTGATAGTTCAAATGTTGCTATAGTTCATAGCAATAGTTCCTGTTGCCCCACATCCTCACAAACTTTTAGTGTTGTCCGTGTTTTGGGTTTTAGGTGTGCAGTGTTAGCTCACACTTATTTTAATCTGCATTTCCTTAATGACATACAATGTGGAACATCTTCTTGTATGCTTATTTGCCATCTGTGAGGTATCTGGTGAGCTTTCTATTCCAATCTTTGGCTTATTTTAAAATCAGGTTGTTTCCTTATTATTGCATTTTAAGAAATCTTTGTGTATTTTGCATAACAGTCCTCTATCAGACATGTCTTTTCCAAGTATTTTCTCCCAGTCTGTGGCTTGTCTTCTCGTTCTCTTGGCAGTTTCT
This sequence comes from Bubalus kerabau, assembly GCF_029407905.1. Taxonomy (NCBI): domain Eukaryota; kingdom Metazoa; phylum Chordata; class Mammalia; order Artiodactyla; family Bovidae; genus Bubalus; species Bubalus kerabau. The sequence goes on from NC_073643.1 coordinate 9,709,578, forward strand.
TCCACAGAGCAGAGCAGAGTTTTTAATTTTAATGAGGTCCAATTTATCGAGTATTTCCTTCATGGATTGTGTCTTTGGTATTGCTTCTAAAAAAGTCATCACCATGCTTGAGGTCACCCAGATTTTCTCCTATGTTACCTTCTAGGAGTTTTACATCAATAGTTTTGCATTTTACATTTACTTCTATGATCCATTTTGATTTATTGTTTTTGTCACAGTTCTAAGTTTTGTGTCTGGAAATTTTTCTTTTTTTGCATATGGATACCTCGCTGCTTGGCACTGTTTGTTGAAAAAGATGATCTTTTCTCCATTGTATTGTCTTTGTTCTTTTGTCAAAGATTAGCTGACTCTATTTATATGGATCTATCTTTGGACTCTCAATTCTATTCCATTGATTTGTTCATCTATTCTTTCACAATGCAGTCCTCTGACTCTGTGCTTTTCCTTTAATATTGTGTTGGTCATTTTGCTTCTTTATATAAACTTCAGAATTACTTAATTGATATCCACAAAATAATTTGCTGAGATTTTGATTGAGACTGTGTTGAACCCACAGATCAAATTGGGCTGATCAAACATCTGGCATGCTGCAGTCGATAGGGTCACAAAGAGTTGGACATGACTAAGTGACTGAACAAAAATAAACATCTTGACAATTTGAATCTTCCTATTGATGAACGTGAAATATCTCTACATTTATTTAGTTCTTTTTAAATTTCTTTTATCAGAGATTTATAATTTTTCTCATATACATCTTGTTGCAATGGCACCCCACTCCAGTACTCTCGCCTGGAAAATCCCATGGACGGAGGAGCCTGGTGTGCTGCAGTCCATGAGGTCATTAAGAGTTGGACACAACTGAGCGACTTCACTTTCACTTTTCACTTTCATGCATTGGAGAAGGAAATGGCAACCCACTCCAGTATTCTTGCCTGGAGAATCCCAGGGATGGGGGAACCTGGTGGGCTGCTGTCTATGGGGTCATACAGAGTCGGACACAACTGAAGCGACTTAGCAGCAGCAGCTGATCTTTTTAAAGTATGTATTTGAAGACATACATACTAGTTGTACTTTTGTTGTTATTGTTTGGTCACTAAGTTATATCTGACTCTTTGTGACCCCATGGACTGCAGTATGCCAGGTTTCCCTGTCCTCCACTATCTCCTGGAGTTTGCTCAAATTCATGTCCACTGAGTCAGTGATGGTATCCAACCATCTCATCCTCTGTTGTCCCCTTCTCCTCCTGCCTTCAATCTTTCCCAGCATCAGGGTCTTTTTCAATGAGTCAGTTCTTCGCATCAGGTGGCCAAAGTAATAGAGTTTCAGTTTCAGCATCAGTCCTTCCAATGAATATTCAGAACTAATTTCAGGATTGACTGGTTTGATCTTGCAGTCCAAGGGACTCTCAAGAGTCTTCTCCAGCACAATTCAAAATCATCAATTCTTTGGTACTTAGCCTTCTTATGGTCCAACTCTCACATTTGTACATGACTACTGGAAAAACCATAGTCCTTTGACTAAATGGACCTTTGTCGACGAAGTAAAATGTCTCTGCTTTTCAATATGCTGTCTAGGTTTGTGATAACTTTCCTTCCAAGGAGCAAGGGTTTTGTAATTTCATAGAGGCAGTCACTGTCTGCAGGAAATTTTAGAGCCCAGGAAAATAAAATCTGTCCTTTTCCCCCTATTCTATTTGCCATGAAGTGAGGGACCAGATGCCATGATCTTAGTTTTTTGAATGTTGAATTTTGAACTGGTTTTTTCACTCTCCTCTTTAACCCTCATCAAGAGGTTCTTTAGTTCCTTTCAGTTTCTACCATTAGAATGGTATTATCTGCATATCTGATGTTATTGATATTTCTTCTGGCAATCTTGATTCCAGCTTGTGATTCATCCAGCCTGGCATTTCGCATGATGTACTCTGCATATAAGTTAAATAAGCAGGGTGACGATATGTAGCCTGGACATACTCCTTTCTCAATTTTGAGCCAGTGACTTGTTTCATGTCCAGTTCTATCTGTTGTTTCTTGACCTACATACAGATCTCTCAGGAGACAGGAAAGGTGGTCTGGTATTCCCATTTCTTTAAGAATTTTCCAGTTTGTTGTGATCCAAACAGTCAAAGGTTTTATCACAGTCAGTGAACCAGAAGTAGATGTTTTTCTGGAATTCCCTTGCTTTTTCCATGATCCAGTGAATGTTAGCAATTTGATCTCTGGTTCCTCTACCTCTTCTAAATCCAGCTTGTACATCTGGAAGTTCTCCATTCATGTTCTGCTGAAGCCTAGCTTGAAGGATTTTGAGCATTACCTTGTTAGTATGTGGATTAGGCACAATCATGTGATAGTTTGAACATTCTCATTCCTTGGCATTGCCCTTCTTTGGTATTGGAGCAAAAACTGACCTTTTCTAGTCCTGTGGACACTGCTGAGATTTCCAAATTTGCTGGCATATATAGTGCAGCACTTTAACAGCATCAGCTTTTAGGATTTGAAATAGCTCAGCTGGAATTCTATCACCTCCACTAGTTTTGGTTTTAGTAATGCTTCCTAAGTTCCACTTGACTTCACACTCCAGGATGTCTGGCTCTAGGTGAGTGACCATGCCATTGTGGTTATCCAGGTCATTAAGACATTTTTGGTATAGTTCTGTGTATTCTTGCCATCACTTCATAACCTCTTCTGCTTCTGTTAGGTTCAGACCATTTCTGTCCTTTATTGAGCCCATCTTTGCATGAAAAGTTCCCTTGATCTCTCCAGTTTTCTTGAAGCAATCTCTAGTCTTTCCCATTCTGTTGTTTCCCCGATGTCTTTGCATTGTTTTCTTATCCCTCCCTGCTCTTCTCTGGGACTCCGCATTCAGTTGTGTTTATCTTTCCCTTTCTCCCTTGCCTTTTGCTTTGTCTCTCCTCAGCTATCTGTAAAGCCTCCTCAGACAACCACTTTGCCTCTTGCAGTTTTGTCATATTTAAGTTTCTTCCAACTATTACATTATTTTTATTACTATATTTATAGTATGTGGCAAAAAAAAAAAAAAAATCCCAAGCTTTTTTCAGAACATTTCCAATCAATATCAATTAAGTGGCGAAAAACAGCTACAAATTATAACAACTTTTGATCAATACCAACATGGAGGAAAAAGTTCTTTGGATACAGTTCCTCCCCAATAAGAATATGGCACAATGACCAGCACAAATTATACCCACATTGACACTTAAAGCTGGTCACAGTTTTGAATCTCTTTCATGAAGCTAGCACATTAGATAAAACAGTTTTTTAAAGCCTTTTAAGAAGGGTCATTGATCTGTTCCAAATTAAAGGAGACTAAAGAGACACGACGGTTAAAGGCAATCATAATCCTGGATTGGACCCTGGACCAGGGGGAACACAGCTATAAAGGTCAATACTGGGACTATGCATGAATTTTACTATGGATTAGCTAATAGCATTGCATCAGTGTTTCACTTCTTGATTTTGATCATTAAGATGTCCTTGTACTTTGGAAATATACACTGAAATATTTAGAAATGAAAGGCCTGATATTTTCAGGTTTCTTTCCTTTTTTGTTAAACTATAGCGCATGTTGTACATGTATACGTGAGAAAGTGTAGTTTTTTTTTTTATACAGAGGGAGATAATGAGAAATCTAATGCAGGAGAATGAAGACAAACTGGGTAAAGAGTCCATAAACAATCTTTGTACTCATCTTGAAACTTCCCTGTAAGTTAGAAATCATAACAAAATTAAAAGTCACAAGCCAATAAAAATGCTCTAAAATTAAGTCTAAAAAGTTTAAAAATCATGTATTTGACATATTTTCCTGACTTCACTCTAGTATTTCAGACTTTTTTAAAAGTCAATTCAATGCAGTGTTTGGCCTAAAGATTTAAACATAAGCGAAAAACAGCTTAAAATGCTACATAATGTTCTATTAATACATGACCGCTAGACAGAAAATATAAAATTGAAGAGAACACTTAATCTCAGATTCTTATAATCTTTTGTTTCACTATTTGTGAAGTTAACGCTCATGAAAAGATAATGGTATAAGTAGATTTTTTTTTTTCTTCAGTGAAAGAGACCTGAGAGAAGATATGCTTCTTTGCCTTGAAGTGGGAAGTGTTTAGAGGTACAGGGGCATTACGTAAACAAATTACTCTCAAATGGTTTGGAAAATAATAATATGAGATGGGACTTCCCTGGTGATCCACTGTTTAAGCCTCTGAACTTTCAAAGCAGGGGGTGCGGATTTAATCCCTGATCAGGGAACTAGATCCCACGTGTCCAAAAAATAAATAATAATAATGATAAGAGAAGCTAAAAAGTAAAAGTGGCTTAAGGTTAACAACAGTGGGACTGAGATGAAGCATGTATGGGAGTCCTTTGTACCCTTTTTTTCTCTCTTGCTTTTTCTTTTTGACTGAAACTTTTCTGTAAGTTTGAAATTATTTTGATATAAAAGATTACAGGAAAAAAAATCCCCAAACACATATAATGAGTCATCAGATAGTCCTTCTTATGCCCTTCTGGTCTGTTCCATATTGCAGGATCTGCTTTCTGAGGCAGCTGCCAGCAGCGGCACATGTCTGGATCCACCCCAGGTGGCCTTCTATCTTTCTGCTGCCTGCATCTCAAGCCCTGGGACTACTTGCCAGTGAATCTGACTCAGGCTAGGACGTCACTACCCTGAGCAACTCGGCCAAGACTGGTCCAACTGGTTAGGGCCCTCTGACCGTGTATGTAGTTAGGCAGGCAAGTAGCACCAACAGCACATACTCAGTCATTAAGTCATGTCTGACTCTTTGCGACCCTACTCTTTGCAGCCCGCCAGGCTCCTCTGCCCATGGAATTCTCCAGGTGAGAATACTGGAACGGGTTGCCATTTCCTTCTCCAGGAGATCTTCCCGACCCAGGGATCGAACCCACGTCTCCTGCGCTATCAGGCGGACTCTTTGCCACTGAGCCACCTGGGAAGACCAATGGGCCCATTGCAAAATATACGCTGTTTAGCTGAAGCTCTAAAACGAAACAAAATCAAGTTTGATTCAGCAACAGGAGACCAGTGTGAGGTTCTCCATTTGCTGATAGACCCTGAGCAGCTGGGAACACCGGTCCTCGCCTCGGATGTCTGCAGCCTGGCTGGCATGAGGCTCTACGTCCCCTTCCTCCTCGACCCTGATCTCTGTGATTTCAGTTTCTTCAGTATAAAATCAAGGTCAGGGAGCATATTCTTCCCCACAAAGACATGATTAAAGCAGTGTGTGGAGTGACATTCAGTCTAACCTTTTTATTTGCATATCCTTTCTTCCTTCCTATAGAGCTGGTGTGTCATCAGCTGATAGGAAAGCACATTTTCCTGGTATGAAAGTACATTTTCCAGGCTCTCAATGTTATTGTAAATATTAGGTAACATTCATTAAAGGGGAATTTACTGCATTGGATTTAGGATATTTAGTATATCACAAATGGGATAGCTATGAAGGATGTAAATTGTAGTTAACAGAGGATTTGAAAGGAAGGCATATATTCATATGGTGATGCATGCTTGGTGAAAATTTTTTTGTGAATAACTTAGTGGGGGAAAAAAAGAGTGCATTGAATCAGTAGAATAAGATAAACACATTTTGATCAGCAAGGGCACAGGCACTGATAATGAGGAAGAGGTAGTTCAGTTTCTGCACTTTTTTAGTTAAAAAAGTAAAGTGAGACAGAGCTGAGACTGCACCAAGGGGAACAGAGAGCTTGACTGAGAATAGACTGCATAACCTTATAAGTGCATGCTAAGGGCTGCCCTCTATGCTAATTTCATTATAATGAGCAAAACCCCGTGGAAGCATTAATAGCATAAGTTGTAGTCAAGAGCCAGTTGGACACTTGGAAGGTCTGTTGGGCATAACATTTAGAAGGAGCTTCAGGAAAAGATAAAAAAATTATATCTGTAAACCTGTGGCGGATTCATTTTGATATTTGGCAAATCTAATACAGTTATGTAAAGTTTAAAAATAAAATAAAATTAAAAAAAAAAAAAAAAAAAAAAAAAAGAACTGGGGGAGGAAGAGCCAGGGAGAGGGGAGAAAGGAAATGAAGAAATGTTGCTCTCTAATCACCCTGGGTTCCCTTGATGCAGCTGTGGTGGGTGAAGAAACTTATAGTCACATATCAGGTGATTTTGGAAGACAGTCTATTTTAAAACAGTTGCCTTGGGGGATACGGGTTTTAGGTGGCGCTAGTGTGCCCAAGACTGATTTGGAGCTTTAATAGTTGTTTTATTTTAAAATAAAATGATGAAGTTTGTTTTTACCATTGTACTGAATAGGAGTCTGTTAACTGAAGTCTAAGTAAAGTGGTTAAAAAAGGAAAACCATTTTCAGACAGTCTTTCCTTTCACCCCACACCTGACCCCTACTAAGTTTTAGTTCAGTATAATTTTGTTATTAGACTCCAAAACTTGACCTCAAGGGACCCTTTAATGTGTGGGTTTTTGAGATACACCTTACTGTGAACGGTGGGGTTAATCTCCTGAGTGGTAAGAGCCAGTTCTTTGTTCCTTGAGTTTCTAAATACCAGAAACATGTCTTTCCTCTTTAAAAACGGTGGACTATGTAATATAGAAATTCACTACAAGTCATCAATTACACAAAATGGATTTCTAAGGGATTTTTTTTTCCTGTTTCTGACTCAGGCTGTTTTCTGATCTGCATCCTAAAGAATCTGAGCTTGTAGGGGTTGGTAATAGATGCTCCAAAAACAGTTTTGTGAACAAATAAACTTGAGACTCTCTGGCCAACCAAGACCGTGTATGCATGCGTTTAAACTGGGGGACATTTTGGAGCCTGGTCCTGCCAGGACGCGTTGGGCTTTGTATGCAGTACTTTACAAATCGATTTAACCATGGAACTTCCAAGAAACCCGGTTTGGATTCTGGACAGATGGGTCTAATTTTTCTTAGGGTTTTTACAGAAGAATTACTATAACACAATATCCATAACCTTAGGTTGTTTATGTTTGTAGTATTGTCAATGTATTGAATAAAGGCAAAAAATCAGTAAAAAAAAAAAAAAAAAAAAAAAAAAATTATATCATCTGGGAAGGGCATAGATTTTATTTAATTAATTAATTTCTTACTGTATTTCATCAGCCTTATCTAAGTCATATGGGGAAAAAAGGTTCTTTCCAGTGAGCCTGTTTCCCAGAATGCAAAAGGATGGGTGAGGAGGAGGTACGGGTGTGGTTGACTTCCCCAACTCTCCCTGTTGTCCAGGAGCTCAGATAAAGTTAAAAATTGGCAGTGTCTTTGGAGCAGTTTCATCCCTTTCACTTCATCCTCAAATGAGAACTTGGAGACTTCTTGGTGAGGAATTCTTTTTCTTTTTGGTTGTGCTGGGTGTTTGTTGCTACAAGTGGGCTTTTTCTAGGTGTGGCAAGTGGGGGCTACTCTCTAGATGTGTTGTGGGGGCTTCTAATTGCAGGGGCTTCTCTTGTTGATGAACAAAGGCTCTAAAGCGAGTGGGCTTCAGTAGTTGCCGCACACAGGCTTACTTGCTCCATGGCATATGTAACCTTCCTGGACCAGGGAGCAAACCCATGTCTTCTGCATTGGCAGGTGGACTTTTATCCACTGTGCCATGAACAAAGTCCTAGATGAGGAATTCTAATGCCCCAATTTATTGCAGCCTATCCTAGGACACTCAGAAGCCTAGAGCTGGTTCCGAAGCTCTGGGTCATGGATCAGGTAGGAAACTGGAGAATGGGGCAAGAAGCAGGGAAACCAACAATGGGGAAGGGAATAGCATACCATTAATGTCTCCTGAGTATTCCTTAGCACTCAAGAATTGATTGCAGGGTGACAATATTGTCATCCTGCTTATTTATCTCACAAGCAGAGTACATCGTGCAAAATGCCAGGCTGGATGAATAACAAGCAGGAATCAAGATTGCCAGGAGAAATGTCAACAACCCCAGATATACAGATGATACCACTCTAATGGCAGAAAGTATAAAGGAACTAAAGAACTCTTGATAAGGGTGGAAGAGGAGGGTGAAAAAGCTGGTTTGAAACTCAATATTAAAAAAAAAAAGATAATGGCATCCAGCCCCATCACTTCATGGCAAATAGAGGGGAAAAAGTGGAAACAGTGACAGATTTTCTTTTTTGGTGGGGGGGCGCTCCAAAATCACTGCAGATGGTGACTGCAACCATGAAATTAAAAAACCCTTGCTCCTTGGAAGGAAAGCTATGACAAACTTAGACAGCACATTGAAAAGCAGAGACATCACTTTGCCAACAAAGGTCCATATAGTCAAAGCTATGGCTTTTCCAATAGTCATGTATGGATGTGAAATTTGAACCATAAAGAAAGCTGAGTATGGAAGAATTGATACTTTTGAACTGTGGTGCTGACAAAGACTCTTGAGAATCCCTTGGACTGCCAGGAGATCAAACCAGTCAATACCAAAGGAAATAAACCTTGAATATTCATTGGACAGACTGATGCTGAAGGTGAAGCTCCAATCCTTTGGCCACCTGATGCGAAGAGCTGACTCATTGAAAAAGACCCTGATGCTGGGAAAGATTGAAGGCAGGAGGAGAAGGGGATGACAGAGGATGAGACGGTTGGATGGCATCACGGACTCAATGGACATGGGTTTGAACAAACTCCAGGAGATGATGAAGCCTCCAGGAAAGCCTGACATGCTGCAGTCCATGGGGTTGCAAAGAGTAGGACACGACCTAGCGACTGAACAACAACACCACCAGATTGCAGAAACTTTTAGACCCACTTGACTTCCTGGAGAATCAGAAAGCCCTTGTATACAAGGAGAAAAAAGGTTCCTTGGTGAGCACAGATGTTAAATAAAAGGAATACACTGTACCTGTGAGTTCCAAGGTATCATGAACACTGCACACACCTATAATTTCTCCCACTGGTAAAGCAACAACTTGTGAAAATCAACAAGGACCAAAGATCTACGAGTCCACACAGTCCTGCCTATCTTGCTTCCCAGGGCTACTGCGTGGAGAACACTTGGAAATGGAGACACCAAACTCTCTCTTCTCATAGATTTAAAAAAATTGTTTCCCTTGGCCATGCCATGTGGCATGTGGGATCTTATTTCCCTGACCAGGGATCAAACCCTCGCCCCTTGCATTGGAAGCACAGAGTCTTAACCACTGAACCACCAGGAAAGTCCCTCTCTTCTCACAGCTTTTCAGGATTGGTTTTTTTAAATTAAACTTTTGATTTTATACAGGATTATAGCTGATTAACAATGCTGTGATAGTTTCAGAGGGATAGCAAAGGGACTCAGCCATACGTATACATGTATCCATTCTCCCACAAATACCCCTCCCATCCAGGCTGCCACACAACACTGAGCAGAGTTCCCTGGGGGAAGGGATAGTTAAGGAGTTTGGGATGCACAGGTACACACTGCTACATTTAAAATGAAAAACCAACAAGGACTTACTGTATAGCAGAGGACTGGTTTTGATATGCACGTGAGAGGAGCCGGTCACTCCTCTCTGCCCCAGAGGAGGTCAGAGATGAAGGTGAGATGCCTCAAACTTAAAACACAGAACGTTCTCTTGGAACATGGGCTTGCAATAATAAACAGAACAAGAAGTCTTTGAGCACTTTTCCCTCGTATATGCCAAGAGCACTTTTCCCTCCTGCTCTTACATAGTTTTGACCAACTCAAGAGCTAAATATCTGTGAGAATGCATACACAGTGGCAATTTATTTTCTGTGTCCGACAGTGTCATTTAATAAAATAAATGCTGCCAACAGTTCATTCTGCTAGCTCTCCAAGCCTAATGTTTGACAAGGATATGCTTGCTTTATGATGATAACTTGATTTACTCCTATTTTGTTACTCAAACTGCAACTTTGAATGATGTTTTTTCTAGTCTTGGAGTCTTCCCCTATGTTTGTAACACGACCCATTAGCTACATTGCTCTGAGATTAGTTGGTAGTGATGCCAACTCTGCAAATATACCCCAAACCACTGAACTGAACACTTTAAATGGGTGACTTTCACAGTATGTAAATTATATCTCATTATTAAAACTGTTCTTTTTTTTTAAGTGCTAACTCCCAGTGTTCACTGCAACTCTGTTTACAATAGCGAAGATATGGAAGCAACCTAAATTTCCATTGACAGAAATGGATAAAGAAGATATAGTACATGTACACAATGGAATATTCCTCAGCCATTAAAAAAGATAAAATAATGCCATTACAGCAACATGGATGGACCTAGAGATTATCATACTGAGTGAAGTAAGTCAGATAAAGACAAATATCACATGACATCACTTATATGGGGGAATCTAAAAAAAAATGATACAAAAGAACTTATTTACAAAATAAACTCACAGACTGAGAGGAATGAATTTATGGTTACCAGGGCAGGGGTGGGGGAGGGGCAGTTAGGGAGTTTGGGATTGACATGTACACACTGCTATATTTAAAATAAATAACCAGGACTTCCCTGGTAATCCAGTGGTTAAGACTCTACATTGTCAATGCAGGGGGTGCAGGTTTGATCCCTGGTCTGGTCAAGGAGCTAAGGTCTCACATGCCCCGAAGCCCAAAACCAAAACATAAAAACAGAGGCAATATTGTAACAAATTCAATAAAGACTTAAAAAATGGTCCACATCAAAAAATCTCAAAAAGAAATAAAACAAAATGGACAAACAAGGAGCTACTGTATAGCACAGGGAACTTTGCTCAATATTGTATAACAATCTAAATGGGAAAAGAATTTGAAAAAAGAATAGATACATGTATAACTGAATTACTTTGCTGTGCACATGAAAATAACTTTTTGTTTAATATAGCAGTTAAAGAACAGAAAGAGACTTGTTTATAGAACATAGCTCACATGGGTAAAAGAATTATAATTAGAAATTATCCCTGCTCATCTTTATTGTCTTAAAGAGAGGTTTTATATGGCATTGGAGCAGCCATTTCTTTGAAGAAGGTGACTTGCGGAGAGGGAAAATCTCCCTTTCCCTAACACCATCTCTAAAAAAAGGTAGAAGATCAAATTTTGCTTGTACATCTTACAAGTAGAAAGCTGAGATTATTTTAAAAACACTGAAACCAATGTGGTATTATCTGAATGCAGGACATTACGATTTTTATAGAGCAATGGTTCCCAACCTTGGCAGTACATTGAAATCACCTGAGGAGTTTTAACAATACAACGATTGGGTCATACTTGAAGAGACTCTGATTTACGTGGTCTGAGGTGTGGCTGGGGTTTGGAATTTTAAAAGCTTTGCTAGTGATTCTAATGTGTAGACAAGGTTGAGATACACTGCCATGGAGAAAAAGGAGTAGCAGAATATCTGACTGGTTTATTAGTCCCTTGGCGCTCTGAAATTTCCAGTTACTGCTCATTTTTAAAAGCTTACATTTATGCCTAGGTCAGACAAGAGATGTTGGTAAGTGCCTAGAACAGATAACTTATTCTTAGTGGTTGTATTTAGGTTACTAAGTTTAAAGTCTTTATTGAATTTGTTACAATATTGCCTCTGTTTTATTTTCATTGCTAATTGTAAGCTTCCAATAACCATCTCTCAATGACTGATGTAATGACTTGGGGATATGGAACAACTCAGCAGAGAGCATCAAAGATAAAAGGTAACTAATTTCTTTGAAAAATTTCTCACCTCTATTGCTCTGTTCTTTCTTTCCAGAACTATTTGTTAGACATTAGACTCTCTGGATTAGTTGCACTCGCTGATTTTCATATCCTTTTTTCCTTTTACTTAAAATATCTTTTATTTTGATTCTACTTTCTAGGATAATTCCTCTATTTTGTTTTCCAAACCATCTATTGAATTTTAAAATACTGGTTGTTATATTTTTATTTCCAAGAACTTTTTCTAAATCTCTTACTGTACTTCTAAGAAATCTGTTCTTGTGTCGTAGATGTAACTTCTGTTATTTCTGTAAAGGTTTTTACAGATTTTTTTATGCTTCCTGCATATTCTATTTACCTGAACGTCCTTTTTTTCATCTCTGTCTTTCACGATAGAATGTGTCCTTAAATGTTTATTTAGTAGGAGGATAACAAAAATATTTTAGAAGCTTTGTATGTATGGATCAGATCACTGGGGGGTGATCAGGCAAGAACAAGGATCTTTGATTTGTACTTCACCAAATGTCAGGATCTTTAGGTTTGTTCCTCTTGACTAGGTCAGTTTTCTCAGAGAGTAATCCTTCAACCTCCTGCCTAGAATGCAGTTATGGGTTGAATTGTGTCCCCAAAAAGATCTGTTGCAGTCCTCACCTTCAGTACCTCAGAATGTGACCGTATTTGGAAATAGGGTTGTAATTCATTAAGATGAGGTCATATTGGTGTAGGGTGAGCCCTTAATCCAATATGACATGTCCTTATAAGAGGAGATAGAGACACACACACACACAGGGAAAGAACCACCATGTGGGGCTGGAGGTAGAAGGAATACCTCGGGTTATCAGAAACTTGAAGAGACAAGGAAGAATTCTAGGAGCTTTGGAGAAAGCATGACCCTGCCAACACCTTGATTTCCAACTTCTAGTTCCTTAACTGTTAGACAATAAGGTGAAAGTGAAAGTGTTAGTCACTCAGTTGTGTCTGTCTCTTTGAGACGCCTTGGACCAGGCTTCTCTGTCTGTGGGATTTCCCAGACAAGAATACTGGAGTGGTAGCCATTCCCTTCTCCAGGGGATCTTCCTGACCCAGGGGTCAAACCCAAGTCTCCTGCATTGCAGGCGGATTCTTTATTGTCTGAGCCACCGGAGATGTTGTTTTAAACCAGCTAATTTGCAGTACAATAGCCTGAGGAATTAATATAGACTCATAAGCCTGGTTTTCACGAAACAGCAGGGGAAGGATGCTGCTGATCCCATTCAGTATCTAGACTATAATTAATTCCCCTCGTCTCACTGTGGCACTTTACCCCTGCCCTCAGCTCTGCCTCATATGCTCTTTGGTTCAGTTTTTTCAGTATCTGAGCCTCCACTATTGTGCTATTGTGGGGGAAGGATAGCCTTCTGGTGGCACCAGGTGGGGAATGTGATTTTCTGTTTCTCACCTGTTGTTTTAACTGCTTCTTATTCATATAATCAGCCAATCCTCCCACACTCTCATCCTACCTTTGGAAGTACTTGGTCCTTCTTTTATATGCGATCCCATGGACTGCAGCCTACCAGGCTCCTCCATCCATGGGATTTCCCAGGCAAGAGTACTGGAGTGGGTTGCCATTGTCTACTCCAATTATATTTATTTATTTTTGGCTGTGCTGGGTCTTGCTGCGTGAGCTTTTCTCTAGATGCAGTGATAATCAGGGGCTGTTCTACACTTGCGGTGTGTGGGCTTCTCATTATGGTGGCTTCTCTTGTTGCAGTCCAGGGGCTCTAGGCTCAGTAGTGTGGCTCAGAGGCTCTAGAGCACAGGCGCAGTAATCGTGGTGCGGGGGCTTTGTTACTACATGGCATATGGGATCTTCCTGGATCAGGGGTTGAACCCGTGTCTCCTGCCTTGGCGGGCAGATTGTTTACCACTGAGCCACTAGAGAAACCCTTGGTTCTTCTTTTTTAAAGTCTTCTTTTTATTTATTTTTTGAAAGACTTTTTTAAGTGGACCATTTTTAGTCTTTATTGAATTTGTTACATGACTGTTTCTGTTTTCTGTTTAGGTTTTTTGGTTGTGAGGTATGTGGGGTCTGAGCTCCCCCACCATGGAGTGAATCAGCATCCCCTGTATTGGAAGGTGAAGTCTTAACCAGTCGACCACCAGGGAAGTCCCAGTACTAATTCCTTACTTATTCTGAGTTCAAGTCTTTTCGGAGAGTTTTGCCCTTTGATTAAGTTTGTTCTAAATTGCTCCCCCCACCACTGAAAAGTAAGTAGGCTTTCAGCTTTTTCAGTGCTGTTAAGTCTGGTTTTTTGGTTGTCAATATTTTGGCTTTTGTTTTTTATTCTTATGAGTCTATATCTTTTTTAAAAAAATTATGTATGAAAATATTGGTGAGAATTTGGAAAGGAGCTGATGAATCTATGTACTCAATCAAGCATGGTCAGCTAGAAATCCAACCACATAACTTTTTAGAGGATCTAGTTGTGAGTTAAGTAGAAAGGAAAGAGAACTTGTTCAACTTGATAAAACCTACAGCTAATAAAATATTTAATTATGTATAATGTTTAATGGCAAAATTATTGAATGCTTTCTCCCCTAAGACCAGGAGCAAAACAAGTATGCTTACTGTCCCTTTTACTCAGCATATCACTGGACATGCTCGCCAGTGCAATAAGGGAAGTTTTGCTTTTTGGAACTTTCTGGAGAAGAAAATTTTTTTCCGAATACTTTCATATTAGTTGACTCTGTGGATGTGGAACCCATGAACACAGAACTTGTGGATCCAGAGGGTCAACTGAAGTTAACTGTATGTCAAATGTAACTCAATAAAACTGTTAAAAATTCAACTCAGAGAAAGACAAATGTCATATTATATGTGGAATAAAAAAAATGATACACATGAGCTTATTTACAAAACAAAAAGAGACCCAAAGACATAGAAAACAAACTTATGGTTACTAAAGAGGAAAGGGTGGTGAGGGAGGGATAAATTAGGAGTTGGGATTAGCAGACACAAACTGCTGTGTGTAACATAGTTAAACAACAAAGACGTACTGTATAGCACAAGGAGCTATACTCTGTGTCAGTGTCAACCGCTAATGGGAAAGGATCTGAAAAAAGAATATACACCACCCTTATGGCAGAAAGCGAAGAAGAACTAAAGAGCCTCTTGATGAAAGTGAAAGAGAAGAGTGAAAAAGTTGGCTTAAAACTCAACATTTAGAAAACTAAGTTCATGGCATCTGGTCCCATCACTTCATGGCAAATAGATGGGGAAACAGTGACAGACTTGATCTTTTTGGGATCCAAAATCACTGCAGATGGTGAGTGCAGCTATGAAATTAAAAGACACTTACTCCTTGGAAGAAAAGTTATGACCAACCTAGACATATTAAAAAGCAGAGACATTACCTTGCTGACAAAGGTCCATCTAGTCAAAGCTATAGTTTTTCCAGTGGTCATGTATGGAGAACACTCTTGAGAGTCCCTTGGACAGCAAGGAGATCCAACCATTCCATCCTAAAGGAAATCAGTCCTGAATATTCATTGGAAGGACTGATGCTGAAGCAGAAACTTTGGCCACCTGATGCAAAAAACTGACTCATTTGAATAGACCCTGATACTGGGAAAAGATTGAAGGCGGGAGGAGAAGGGGACGACAGAGCATGAGATGGTTGGATGGCATCACTGACTTAATGGACATGAGTTTGAGTAAACTCCGGGAGTGAGTGATGGACAGGGAGGCCTGGCATGCTAAAGTCCATGGGGTCGCAAAGAGTCAGACATGACTGAATGACTGAACTGAACTGAACTGATATATATATTTTAGGTTGGCCAAAAAGTTCATGTGGGTTTTATAAGCCCTTACGGAAATATATACACGCATACACACACACATATACACACATACACTGAGTCACTTTGCTGTACACTTGAAACTAGACAACACTGTACATAACTACACTTCACTTTTTTTCAAGTGGTACAATAAAAAAGGTGGACTCTTGTCATTTTGGTGTGGTTTCCGGATGGAGCAGAGAAATAGATGTGGTTCATCCATCATGTTTACCTAAAAATCCAATCACATAACTTTTTAAAGAATCCTGTTTTCATTTCAAAAAATTTTTGTAATATTCTTGGTTTATTTCTCTCTATCACTCATGAACACTCCCATTCATTTATGCCTCATTTTGTTCCCAGCCCAACCAAGTTCTGGGTTGAGTCCTAGGGATGGGCTTCAATGCAGTGAATTACGGAAGGTACCTGGAATGTTATTGCCTGAGGAATAACTGCATAGTTAAATCAGGTACAGATCTGTCCCTGAAGCAAGAGAATAGACCAATCAATGTTTCAGGTTCTTTTCTTTTCAATACAAGCATTGATTGCTCATGTTATAAATGATGATTCTTAAAAATGAAGGAGTTGACAAATTAGATAGTATGGCTTGGCATTTGCAGTTTTGTATATGCCCTCTCCCTCCTCACCCCTTCATCCAAGCGTAATCCAAGTCTTAATAGTATCTGAAAAAGACCTTGACTCTGCAGGTTCCTGGGATGGGTGGAGTGAGCATGAATGATATACACATGTAAGGTATGCCCATCACATGTGTGGACATGTCAGAGGAACACCCATGTCATGATTGGTGAATTTAGATGGGAATTCTTTTCCTCAGCACTGCTTTAATCATGCATTACTTCTTTTTAATAAGAGGAGTCTCTGGTTTTACCAGTTATATTTTCCTTACAACACATTAGATAAATAATGGTTTTCATTTTAAATGTTTTTGCTCTCACAGTGTGAATCGGAAAGTCCCAGGATGATCAGGAATTTTTCTTGAGTATAAATCTGAAACAGAAACTCTCCAGATCTCAAAGACCTTTCACATAGAAATCAGAAGGCTCCAGTCTGGAATAGCACCTTAAAAATGAGGTAAAGCCATTTACTAAATTGTTAAAGGAAGAAAACTGGGGGAAATGAACCCACTGAGGGTAGTGTATGTGTTTTATTACTTCTGTACTCATATTGCCAAGCACAATAGCTAGATGTCTGTTGGGCATCTATCATTTGGGGTGTAATTTGCATTCCTCTCCTCATACTCTGATACCAGACTGCTTCTTTCCTGTGGGGAAGTCCTATCAAGTGGGTCTGGTGAGACTGTCAGTGTTCACTCCCCCACAGGTGACCAGGTCTGGCCATTCATTTTCCTGGGAACGTTAATTGATTTAGACGAACAGTTACCTGAACTAACCTAGGCCAAATGAAGTTTTCAATTAAGACTTCTTTTGCCTGCTCGTTGGAGAGATTTCTCCGAGATATAGATACTGATTTTTTATATAAAACTTTTTTTTTGAATTAGCTTTTTATTTGTTTATTTATTTATTTGGCTGTGTCGGGTCTTAGTTGCAGCACGCGGGATCTTTCATTGCAGCTGAAGGAAAGTTACATGGCCCAAAATAGCCTGGAGTTAAAACTCCCCTCTGGGTCCTCCCCACCATTCTATGCAAAACAAAGAACTCTATCACCCGAAGGAAAAAAATGGACATTAAGGTTGATTAGCCCAGCTCCCAGCCGGTCCAGCCTCTGGCTGAGCTCCAGAATTCCTTGCCCCAGCCATTTAAGAGATAACTACTCCGAACAACCTTGGAGAAGAACAGGCACCTTAAGACTGTAGCTTTCCACATACATGCCTATATATACTTCCTCTTTTCTCGGGTCCGTGCAGGTCCGTGCAGCCGCTCACTATCTGACTGCTGCCCCTTCTCGCCTCATTAAAGGTGATCTGTTCCTGTAAAGTGCCCGCTTGGTCTTTTTCCAAACCTCACCTTCTCTAACTCCCTTACCCTACAGCAGCTCTTGGGCTTCTCTAACTGCTGCTCTAACTCCAGAACACATGGGCTCATTAGTTGTGGCATGCAGGCTTAGTTGCTCCATGACACGTGAGATCTAGTTCCCCAATCAGGGATCAAACCGGCATCCACTGCATTGGAAGGTGGCTTCTTAACCACTGGACCACCAGGGAAGTCTCATGAGATACAGACATAACCTTCGATTGTAGGAGAAAAACATGAGCCCCTGTAGATAGTATTTGAGCCCCTAATCCAGCTACAGCTGAAAGTAGACGCAATCCTTTACTGTTTGAGCTAATTTGAGTTGGGTTTCTGTTACTCACAGCCAAAAGAATTCCAACTAATGCAATCATGATTTAATGGCACCCTCTAAAATATTACTTTTAAAAATCAATATGAAGGTCAACAGTCTCCCAACTCAAATAAAACAAAATACAGGAAACTAAAATTTAACCCCACGTTGGGAGAGAATGGTTTGCAAGTAGGATCAATTTTCAAATAGTAAAATCTTTCAGACAATAAATAGAAGTAGTGAGGGAGTCTAAACATTTCTTTTGAGGGACTTCTCTGATGGTCCAGTGAATAAGACTCCGTACTCCCAGTGCAGGGGGCGTGGGTTGGATCCCTGGTTGGGGAACTAAGATCCTATATCCACAGCTAAGCCTGTGTGCGCAACTAGAGAAGCCCACATGCTACAATGAAGACCCAGTGCAGCCAAAATAAATAATAGAAAATGAAAGTAAATAAATAACTTTTTAGAATGTTTAGAAATGATCTCTCCTCAAAAGTGGTTTAGCTATCTAGACCTGGAGAATAAGCGACAGCTTAAGATCTCTGAGAATGCAACTATCGCTTATCTGTCAAAGTTACACTGAAGTTAAGAATAAAATGAAGCCATATTTTCTTAAGGATCTTTAGCTGTTTAGTCGCAAGTCATGTCCGACTCTTTTGCAACCCCATGGACTGCAGCCTGCCAGGCTCCTCTGTCCGTGGGATTTCCCAGCAAGAATACTGGAGTGGTTGCCATTTGCTTCTCCAGGGCATCTGGAGATCCAACTCTCTTGCATTGGCAGGCAGATTCTTTGCTGCTGAGCCAGTTACAAAGACACTGAGCCCCTCCCTCCCACTAAGGTACCCAGTCCCTGCTCCTATATGCCCTGTCCTTTCTCAGAGTTCCGCAGGTACTGTCTCACTGCTGTGACAAAATGGCCCTCCTTTTGCTCCCATCTGATCAGCTTCCCTGGCTGTCCCGAGTCTTCAAGAAGAATCCAGAGTCAAGGAGCAGTGCTGACCTCCTGGACCCCCTACTGCACCCCCGAACTTCCAGAGGCTTGTGGTTGTCGTGTCAAAGTGGGAAGAATGACTTCTCTGCAAGTGCTTGCTGCTTGTTGTCAACCAGGAGGTCCTGAAGTAGCACTAAAGTCTCATAAAGTCGGTCATGAAAACCGGTTGAGGGATTTCCCTGGCAGTCCAGTGGTTAAAACTGCCTGCTAATGCAGGGGGTGTGGGTTTGATTCCTGGTGGCACCCCACTCCAGTACTCTTGCCTGGAAAATCCCATGGACGGAGGAGCCTGGTAGGCTGCAGTCCATGGGGTCGCTAGGAGTCGGACACAACTGAGTGACTTCACTTTCACTTTCATGCATTGGAGAAGGAAATGGCAGCCCACTCCAGTGTTCTTGCCTGGAGAGTCCCAGGGACAGGGAAGCCTGGTGGGCTGCCGTCTATGCGGTTGCACAGAGTCAGACACAACTGAAGTGACTAAGCAGCAGCAGCAGCAGCAGCAGGGAGAGCTAAGATCTCACATGCCTGGTCGCCAAAATAAGGACACATAAAGCAGAAGCAATATTGTAACAAATTCAATAAAGACTTAAAAAAAAAACAAAACACAAGTTGAGCCATAAATTCGAACATGTACACACATACATACCCCACACACATGCTTATACACAGGCACGCTGCTCTTTAGATACAGAACACAGCCATTTTTATAATTATGTAAATATGTAGTCTCTCCACCTACAGTAGCAGGGACAAATTTTAGCTTCGTCATACTGAGCACTCTAGAAAAAGCAGAGGCTTTCACATCTCCTTTTCAAAAGGAGCTCTTTGGTTTACATTTTTTTTTAAATGATGGTATAAAACTGGTGGTGAAATTTATCACTTATTTTTAATTTTCTACATTCTTTTAATTTTAAGGGAGTTTTTGGTGTTGACGTTTTACCAGTTTGAATGAAGCATGGAAACCTTACTGTCCTTTCCCCTTCAGTTCAGATCAGTCGCTCAGTCGTGTCCGACTCTTTGCAACCCCATGAATCGCAGCACGCCAGGCCTCCCTGTCCATCACCAACTCCCGGAGTTCACCCAGACTCACGTCCATCGAGTCAGTGATGCCATCCAGCCATCTCATCCTCTGTCGTCCCCTTCTCCTCCTGCCCCCAATCCCTCCCAGCATCACAGTCTTTTCCAATGAGTCAACTCTTCCAATGAGGTGGCCAAAGTACTGGAGGTTCAGCCTCAGCATCATTCCTTCTAAAGAAATCCCAGGACTGATCTTTAGAATGGACTGGTTGGATCTCCTTGCAGTCCAAGGGACTCTCAAGAGTCTTCTCCAACACCACAGTTCAAAAGCATCCATGCTTCGGTGCTCAGCCTTCTTCACAGTCCAACTCTCACATCCATACATGACCACAGAAAAAACCATAGCCTTGACTAGACGGACCTTTGTTGGCAAAGTAATGTCTCTGCTTTTGAATATGCTATCTAGGTTGGTCATAACTTTCCTTCCAAGGAGTAAGCATCTTTTAATTTCATGGCTGCAATCACCATCTGCAGTGATTTTGGAGCCCCCAAAAAGAAAGTCTGACACTGTTTCCACTGTTTGCCCATCTATTTCCCATGAAGTAGTGGCACCGGATGCCATGATCTTTGTTTTCTGAATGTTGAGCTTTAAGCCAACTTTTTCACTCTCCACTTTCACTTTCATCAAGAGGCTTTTGAGTTCCTCTTCACTTTCTGCCATAAGGGTGGTGTCATCTGCATATCTGAGGTGATTGATATTTCTCCCAGCAATCTTGATTCCAGCTTGTGCTTCTTCCAGTCCAGCATTTCTCATGATGTACTCTGCATATAGGTTAAATAAACAGGGTGACAATATACAGCCTTGACGAACTCCTTTTCCTATTTGGAACCAGTCTGTTGTTCCATGTCCAGTTCTAACTGGTGCTTCCTGACCTGCATACAAATTTCTCAAGAGGCAGGTCAGGTGGTGTGGTATTCCCATCTCTTTCAGAATTTTCCACAGTTTATTGTGATCCACACAGTCCAAGGCTTTGGCATAGTCAATAAAGCAGAAATAGATGTTTTTCTGGAACTCTCTTGCTTTTTCCATGATCCAGCGGATGTTGGCAATTTGATCTCTGGTTCCTCTGCCTTTTCTAAAACCAGCTTGAACATCAGGAAGTTCACGGTTCACATATTGCTGAAGCCTGGCTTGGAGAATTTTGAGCATTACTTTACTAGCATGTGAGATGAGTGCAATTGTGCGGTAGTTTGAGCATTCTTTGGCATCGCCTTTCTTTGGGATTGGAATGAAAACTGACCTTTTCCAGTCCTGGGCCCACTGCTGAGTTTTCCAAATTTGCTGGCATATTAAATGCAGCACTTTCACAGCATCATCTTTCAGGATTTGAAATTATCTATCCCCATTTATAATTGTCTTAAGTGTTTCCTGTCCACATATTGAGGTATGTCAGGCAATGTTATCATTTTTGCTTCAACAAAGAAACATAATTTTAAAAACTCGAGAAGAAAAGTCAATTGTATTTATCAGTATTTTTACTCTGTTCATTATCCTTCCTTCTTCCTCAGGTTACAAGATTCCTCCTTTTATAAGTTTCATGGACTTCCCTGGAGGCCCAGTGGTTAAGACTCAGCTTCTAACACAGGGGGCGTAGGTTCGATCCCTGGTCTGGGAACTAAGATCCCACACGCCATTCAGTGCAGCCAAAAAAACCCAAAACAAACACCACCTATCTCCTTTTGTAAGTTTCCTTCTGTTTAAAGAATTTCCATTAACTATCTTTCCGGGTTTAGTCTGATGTTGACAAATTCTTTTAGTTTTTCTCCATGAGAATGTCTTGATATCCTCTTCTACCTGAAGCATACTTTCACTGAATGTAGAATTCTGGATTCACAGTTCTTTTCTTTTAATGCTTCAAAAATGTTGAGTCACTTCCTTTTGGCCTCCATGATTTCTAACGAGAAATCTGACATCATTCAAATTGTTTTTACTCTACTTACTTGTAGACATCACTTCTGTCTCCTCTCTTTTTTTCTGTCTTTAGCTTTCAGAAGTTGGTTAGGATCAATCTTGGCATGTATTTCTTTGGGCTTGTCCTGATTGGGATTCAACAGCTTCTTGAATCTATGGGTTAATATCTTCTGCCAAGTTCAGAACACTTTCAGCCACTATTTTGTTGAGCTCTTTTTCAGTCTCACACTCTTTCCCTTCTCTGGAAAGACTCGTTATGATCTCACATATCCCTGAGGTTCTCTTCATTTTTTTTTTCTTTCAGTTTATTTTCTTCCTGTAGTTCTAATTGGATAAGTCTTATTGATCTCACTTCAAACTCACTGATTTATTCTCCTGTCTGCTATTAAACCCTTCCAGAGAGTTCTTATATTTTATTATATTTCTCAGTTCTAAAATTCTCTTTTGGCTCTTCTTTATAGTTTCCATTTCTTTGCTGAAATTTCCCATTTTTTTCACTTGTCTAAAGCATGTTCAAAATTTTTCATTGCAGCATTTTTTATGATGGACTCTTTAAAACCCCCATCGGCTAGTTCCAACATCTGTGTTATCTTGGTCTTGCCATCTGTTTGACCGCCTTTTCTCATTCTAGTGGAGACTTTCCTGATTCGTGGGAGTAGGGTTTCTTTTTCTAAATTAGTTCCAGACATCTTGGTTATTATGTTATGAAATCGTTCCTTTTATTGAAAGCTTCAGTTTCAGCAGGTTTCCTCCGACATCACACCGGTGGAGGGAGTGGGATGCTGTCTTTCACTGCCAGGTGGAGTGGGAGCCAAGTTCTCTGCCTGAAGCTGTGGAGGATGAAGGGCTTTTGAACAGAATGGTTAGGATGAAAGTCCTGGCTCCTCACTTGACCTTCTCTGACATCATTCAGACACAGGGAGGAGGGTGCCTCATTCCAGCGAGATGAGGATGGAAGTCCAGGCTCTCCACTCAACCTCTGTTGACAAGGGTGGGGATGGGGCCTGTTATTCCTGAGGCATTTGACTGCAGTAGGGCCATTATTGTCTACAAGTTTTCAGTCTTACTAGACTGCTCCTTTCCTGTCCTTTGGCTAGAAATAATGAATTTTTCTTAGACTTTTTTTTTTTTTTTTGGGTTGACATGGCATTTCTGGGTTGGTAGCTTCTCCAGGACCCAGTTGAGAATATAAAAGAAAAAGAAAACCTACGGAATTCAATACACAGCAATCCTTGGGTCCTGAGGTCCCTAACTATTCTGTTTTCTTTGCTCCATCTTTCAAAGCTGTCTTTATTTGTTTTAAGTATAATATCCAAAGTTTTTAAGGAGATCAAGTCAGTCAATCCTAAAGGAAATCAACCCTGAATATTCATTGGAAGGGCTGAGGCAGAAGTTGAAGTTCCAATACTTTGGCCACCTGATGCAAAGAGCCGACACTGGAAAAGACCCAGCTGCTGGCAAAGATTGAGGGCAGGAGGAGAAGGAGGCAGCAGAGGATGAGATGATTGGATGGCATCTCATCTCATCTCATCTCAATGGACATGAGTTTGAACAAGCTCTGGGAGATAGTGAAGGACAGGAAAGCCTGGTGTGCTTCAGTCCATAGGGTTACAAAGAATCAGACAAAACTTAGTGACTGAACCACAATTCATTTAATGTATATATTCATCAGCCCAGTGCCAGTGGATGGCAAATAGCAAGTACTCAATAAAACAATGAGCTTTTATTATTTACAATGACATGAAATAAATATCTGCTGGATAGATTGTCCCAACCCGTGGGTTAGCAGGCTGTAGCTTCTCTTTTCAATGTTTTGTGTTATCCAGTATATTCCAGGAGAAGGTATGTCAAGTCTATTCCTGAATTAACCTACACTTGAACCCAATTTCTCTATTGAATGGCGCCGTAAGGTCTCAGTCCTCAGTACCAAAGTCAGGTCTTTCTCTGCTGGTCACCACTGCTTGTATTGTGATTGTTCCTGGCAGTTGCAGCTCTCCACTACCTAGAGTGTTCACAAAGGTCTCCTTTTTTACCCCCAAACACTCCATATAGCAGGTTTACTGAAAGTTTTAACATAAGTGAATGTTAGTACAGAGAAAGTGGAACTTTGAAACTGTATATCAGGGGACTTCCCTGGTGGTCCAGTGGTTCAGATTCTACCTTCCAATGCAGGGGACATGGGTTCAATCCCTGGTCAGGGAACTAAGATTCCACATTCTGTGGAGCCACTAAGCCTGGGTGCCATAACTAGAGAAAGACCAGGTGTTGCAATGAAGACCCAGCACAGCCAAAAAAAGAAAAAAAACCTGTACATAAATCGTTACTACTCCTAAATCAGGCATGCTGCAAAATCTTTTTTTGTATCAAATAACAGCTCTTAAAAGACTCTTTACAGCTTTTACAACCTACAAAGCAAAAGACAAAAATTACAGCTATAAATTTAAAACAATATTTTCTCTTTCCCTAAAACCCTAGGAACAGTGTTCCCACAATACTCTCTACAACAAAGGAGTAGTAAAACCATCTTTTAAAATGATATTTTTTTCCTGTGTCTTTCCACCAAGGATTCAGACATATTAAGGCTCTAATTTATATAAGTAACCCTATGTGTGCATGCGTGCTCAGTCACTCAGTTGTGTCCGACTCTTTGCAACCTCATGACTATAGCTTGCCAGGCTCCTCTGTCCATAGCATGTCCCCGGCAAGAATATTGGAGTGGGTCGCCATTTTCTCCTCCAGGGGATCTAGGGATTGAACCCCCATCTCCTGTACTGGCAAGAGGATTCTTTACTACTGAGCCACCTCGGAAGCCCTATATAACTCCATACTCTCCATATTAAGATACATCTTTTTATGTGACCAAGAATATTCACAAAATATGATTTTTTTAAAGTTAATAGATTTCAAAAAATAGAAATGATATAGGCAACATTAATTTTTGAAAATATTATTTTTATCTAATATAATTAAATTAGAAATTAATAATATGACTATACCAGTAAATCATAAACATTTTAAACATTTTTTGGATTAAAGAGGAAATTGAAAGTAAAATTGTAACTGTATTTCATATTGAAAAACATCTGAGATACATACAAAAGTACTAAGTTCTAATACATTAATTTTTTAAAAAGCAAGACTAACAGTAAAATAATTAATGTTCAAATCAAGAAATTATAAAAACACAATAATCTTAGCATTATAAAAGTTAATATATTAAATATAAAAGTAAAATTAACAATTTTTTAAAGTGGCACATTTGAGAATTAAACCCCAAACAGAATTTTTCAAAAAAAAAAATAAAGCAATATTAATTGTTTTTTAAACTTAACTGAAGTTAAAAGAGTAAAATCATAAATATATAAAATAAGAATTTATATGAAAGTTAAATATAGATACAGGAGAAGTTAATAGATTAAGGTGAGACTAAGAAAGGCAATGCCAAAGAATGCTCAAACTACCGCACAATTGCACTCATCTCACACGCTAGTAAAGTAATGCTCAAAATTCTCCAAGCCAGGCTTCAGCAATATGTGAACCATGAACTTCCTGATGTTCAAGCTGGTTTTAGAAAAGGCAGAGGAACCAGAGATCAAATTGCCAACATCTGCTGGATCATGGAAAAAGCAAGAGAGTTCCAGAAAAACATCTATTTCTGCTTTATTGACTATGCCAAAGCCTTGGACTATGTGGATCACAATAAACTGTGGAAAATTCTTCAAGAGATGGGAATACCAGACCACCTGATCTGCCTCTTGAGAAATTTGTATGCAGGTCAGGAAGCACCAGTTAGAACTGGACATGGAACAACAGACTGGTTCCAAATAGGAAAAGGAGTTCGTCAAGGCTGTATATTGTCACCCTGTTTATTTAACCTATATGCAGAGTACATCATGAGAAACGCTGGACTGGAAGAAGCATAAGCTGGAATCAAGATTGCTGGGAGAAATATCAATCACCTCAGATATGCAGATGACACCACCCTTATGGCAGAAAGTGAAGAGGAACTAAAAAGCCTCTTGATGAAAGTGAAAGTGGAGAGTGAAAAAGTTGGCTTAAAGCTCAACATTCAGAAAACGAAGATCATGGCATCCGGTCCCACCACTTCATGGGAAATAGATGGGCAAACAGTGGAAACAGTGTCAGACTTTATTTTTGGGGGCTCCAAAATCACTGCAGATGATGACTGCAGCCATGAACTTAAAAGACACTTACTCCTTGGAAGGAAAGTTATGACCAACCTGGATAGCATATTCAAAAGCAGAGACATTACTTTGCCAACAAAGGTCCGTCTAGTCAAGGCTATGGTTTTTCCTGTGGTCATGTATGGATGTGAGAGTCGGACTGTGAAGAAGGCTGAGCACCGAAGCATGGATGCTTTTGAACTGTGGTGTTGGAGAAGACTCTTGAGAGTCCCTTGGACTGCAAGGAGATCCAACCAGTCCATTCTGAAGGAGATCAGCCCTGGGATTTCTTTGGAAGGAATGATGCTAAAGCTGAACCTCCAGTACTTTGGCCACCTCATTGGAAGAGTTGACTCATTGGAAAAGACTGTGATGCTGGGAGGGATTGGGGGCAGGAGGAGAAGGGGACGACAGAGGATGAGATGGCTGGATGGCATCACTGACTCGATGGATGTGAGTCTCAGTGAACTCTGGGAGATGGACAGGGAGGCCTGGCGTGCTGCAATTCATGGGGTCACAGAGTCGGACACGACTGAGCGACTGATCTGATCTTGTATATCACTAGAAAAGAAATTTGAGAACCCGGTTCAAATGAGGGATTGCCAAAACTGACCTTAGAATAGACAGAAAATATAAATAGACTGAGTATCACAGAAAAATGGGGGGAAATATTAAAGAGCTTCTCCCCCCAAACCACCCTGGCACAAACATTTTCACTGAAAACTTCTACCAAACCTTAAGAAATAATGACTCTGTGCTCCTGTGTTCTAAAGTGTGTAATGAAAAGATTTTGTAATGTTTAATGAAGTGAATATAACCACAAAGATATTACCAAAAACTAAAACTATAGCTTAATATAATTTACAAATATTTATATCAAAATCATAGACTTCACTATGCCAATAAAGGTCCGCATAGTCAAAGCTATGGTTTTTCTAGTAGTCATGTATGGATCTGAGAGTTGGAAAGAAGGCTGAGAGCCAAAGAATTCATGCTTTTGAACTATGGTGCTGGAGAAGACTCTTGAGAATCCCCTGGACAGCAAGGAAGTCAATCCTAAAGGAAATCAACCCTGAATATTCATTGGAAGGACTAATGCTGAAGCTGAAGCTCCAATACTTTGGTCACCAGATGCAAAGAACTGACTCATTGGAAAAGACCCTCATGCTGGGAAAGATTGAAGGCAGGAGGAGAAAGCGATAACAGAGGATGAAATGGTGGGATGGCATTACTGACTCACCGGACATGAGTTTGAGTAAACTCACGGAGATAGTGAAGGACAGGGAAGCCTGGCATGATGCAGTTCATGGGGTTGCAAAGAGTCAGACATGACTTAGTGATGAAGAATAACAACAAAACAGAATTAATGAATGCATGCATGCTAAGTCACTTCAGTCATGTCCGACTCTTTGCGACCCCACGGACTGTAGCCCGTCAGGCTCCTCTGTCCATGGATTCTCCAGGAAAGAATACTGCAGTGGGCTGCCGTTTCCTTCTCCAAACAGAATTCAGTTCAGTTCAGTTCAGTTCAGTCGCTCGGTTATGTCCAACTCTTTGTGACCCCATGAATCACGGCACGCCAGGCCTCCCTGTCCGTCACCAACTCCTGGAGTTCACTCAGACTCACTTCCATCAAGTCAGTGATACCATCCAGCCATCTCATCCTCTGTCGTCCCCTTCTCCTCCTGCTCCCAATCCCTCCCAGCATCAGAGTCTTTTCCAATGAGTCAACTCTTCGCATGAGGTGGCCAAAGTACTGGAGTTTCAGCTTTAGCATCATTCCTTCCAAAGAAATCCCAGGGCTGATCTCCTTCAGAATGGACTGGTTGGGTCTCCTTGCAGTCCAAGGGACTCTCAAGAGTCTTCTCCAACACCACAGTTCAAAAGCATCAATTCTTCAGTGCTCAGCTTTCTTCACAGTCCAACTCTCACATCCATACATGAGCATAGGAAAAACCATAGCCTTGACTAGACGGACCTTTGTTGGCAAAGTAATGTCTCTGCTTTTGAATATGCTATCTAGGTTGGTCATAACTTTCCTTCCAAGGAGCAAGCGTCTTTTAAGTTCATGGCTGCAGTCATCATCTGCAGTGATTTTGGAGCCCCCAAAAATAAAGTCTGACACTGTTTCCACTGTTTCCCCATCTATTTCCCATGAAGTGATGGGACCAGATGCTGTGATCTTCGTTTTCTGAATGTTGAGCTTTAAGCCAACTTTTTCACTCTCCACTTTCACTTTCCTCAAGAAGCTTTTTAGTTCCTCTTCACTTTCTGCCATAAGGGTGGTGTCATCTGCATATTTGAGGTTATTGATATTTCCTCAGATATGCGTGGGCGGCTGCAATGGTGCACATAGTGGGGCTGAGAGAAGCTGCCCCACGTCCAAGGACTGGTGGCTGTGCGGGGGCAGGAGGGCCTAGAGGAGCTACTCCACGTTCAAGGTCAGGAGGGGCGGCGGTGAGTAGATACCCCTTGTCCAAGGTAAGGAGCAGCGGTTGCACTTTGCTGAAGCAGCTGTGAAGAGATACCCCAAGTCCAAGGTAAGAGAAACCCAGGTAAGACGGTAGGTGTTGCAAGAGGGCATCAGAGGGCAGACACATTGAAACCATACTCACAGAAAACTAGCCAATCTGATCACATGGACCACAGCCTTGTCTAACTCAGTGAAACTAAGCCATGCCTGTGGGGCAACCCAAGACCGGCGGGTCATTGTGGAGAGGTCTGACAAGAATGTAGTCCACTGGAGAAGGAAATGGCAAACCACCTCAGTATTCTTGCCTTGAGAACCCCATGAACAGTATGAAAAGGCAAAATGATAGGATACTGAAAGAGGAACTCCCCAGGTTGGTAGGTGCCCAATATGCGACTGGAGATCAGTGGAGAAATAACTCCAGAAAGAATGAAGGGATGGAGCCAAAGCAAAAACAATACCCAGCTGTGGATGTGACTGGTGATAGAAGCAAGGTTTGATGCTGTAAAGAGCAATATTGCATAGGAACCTGGAATGTCAGGTCCATGAATCAAGGCAAATTGGAAGTGGTCAAACAGGAGATGGCAAGAGTGAACATCGACATTCTAGGAATCAGTGAACTAAAATGGACTGGAATGGGTAAATTTAACTCAGATGACCATTATATCTACTACTGTGGGCAGGAATCCCTTAGAAGAAATGGAGTAGCCATCATGGTCAACAAAAGAGTCTGAAATGCAGTACTTGGATGCAATCTCAAAAATGACAGAATGATCTCTGTTCGTTTCCAAGGCAAACCATTCAATATCACAGTAATCCAAGTCTATGCCCCAACCAGTAATGTTGGAGAAGCTGAAGTTGAACGGTTCTATGAAGACCTACAAGACCTTTTAGAACTAACACCCCAAAAAGATGTCCTTTTCATTATAGGGGATTGGAATGCAAAAGTAGGAAGTCAAGAAACACCTGGAGTAACAGACAAATTTGGCCTTGGAATACAGAATGAAGCAGGGCAAAGACTAATAGAGTTTTGCCAAGAAAATGCACTGGTCATAGCAAACACCCTCTTCCAACAACACAAGAGAAGACTCTACACATGGACATCACCAGATGGTCAACACCAAAATCAGATTAATTATATTCTTTGCAGCCAAAGATGGAAAAGCTCTATACAGTCAACCAAAACAAGACCAGGAGCTGACTGTGGCTCAGATCATGAACTCCTTATTGCCAAATTCAGACTTAACTTGAAGAAAGTAGGGAAAACCACTAGACCATTCAGGTATGACCTAAATCAAACAGAATTAAGGAGTACATTAAAAGAATAATACAGGAACTTCCCTGGGGGCCCAGTGGTTAAGACTCTGCACATCCAATGCAGGGGGCATGGGTCGAATTCCTGGTTGGGGAATTAAGATCCTTCATGCTGCACAGCACAGCCTATTATTATTTAATTAAAAAAATAATAAATAAAAATATAAAAAATGATACAGCTTCATTAAGTGGTATTTACTCCAGGAATGCAAGGATTGTTCAATAATTCACCACTTACTAGAGGAAAAGCAAAATCATATTATCTCCACAAGTCCTGAAAAACATTAATGAAGTCCAACATTTATTTTTTATAGTATCTAGACAGATATAATAAGATAGGTTTTTAAATAAATTATATTGAGATAATTGGCTATTCATCTGAAAAAAAAAAAAAAAGAACTGCATTATTTCTTTTCAATTTGTACCCAAATTTCAAATGCATTAGATTAAATGTTTAAAAAAAAGGAAAACTTATAAAAGTATCAGGAGAAAATGTGGGACAATTTTCAAAACAATTAGAACCAGGGAAGAACTTACCCAGTAACACATAAAAATCAAGAACAATAAAGCAACAGATTTATATATTGAACTACCTAAAAAAACAAGACAGAATTCTGCATAGCACTGAAACCTCATAAAGAGAGGAAAAGGGTAACAATAAACTTGGAAATAATATTTACATCACAGAGAGTTAATTTTCCTAATATATAGAGTGTCTACAAATTAATAATAAATAGCAAAATCCAATATAAAAGTGGAAAAGAACATAAATAGTGCCCAAAAGGAAATACCAATGGCTCTTAAATATATAAATACATGCATAATGTCATTTACTGTAAAAGATACCATTTTTTACATGTCAGATTGGCAAATATAAAACAAATAGCCACATATCATGTTGGGGAGGGTTAGACAAACAGCCATTTCCACATATTTTCCGTGGCAGTGAAAACTGATTTAACTTCTATGGAAAGCACTTAAGCAATATCTGGCAAAATACATGTACCTTTTGACCCAGAAATTCCTCTAATGAGAATATTCCCTATAACAATATTCATAATTTATGATGTTTCACACAAAACAGGATTCACTATAGCATTCCCACAAGTACTTATTTAGTACCTAGACTTTGGAGACAACCTCAGCATCTGCTTTGTGCTCAGTCGTGCCCGACTCTGTGACCCCACGGACTACAACCCACCAGACTCCTCTGGCGATGGGATTTTCCAGACAAGACTACTCGAGTGGGTTGCCATTCCCTTCTCCAGGGGATCTTCCCCACCCAGGGGTCGAAACTGCATCTCCTGTGTCTCCTGCATTGCAGACGGATTCTTTACTCACTGAGCCATTAGGAAAGCCCTACATGGCAACAATCTACATGTTCATAATTAGAGGATCAATTTCCTAATTACAACAGAATACTGAATGGCTTCCACAAGTGAAACAGCATTGTTTACTGGTTAGGCACCATCTCCAACATGTATTTTCAAATAAATATGCAAAGCAGTGACAGTGATACCATTTGTTTATATTAAACAAAAATAAACCCACAAACATGCATATTTCATACATCTAATTTATATGTACATATGATATATATGGGCTTCCCTGGTGGCTCAGAAGGTAAAGAATTCATCTCAATGTAGGAGACTCAGGTATATTTTTATTTTATATTTCTGTTAGTTTATCCAAAACACTGGCAACCCTGCTTACCTCTTATGAGTGAACTGGATGCCTGCAGGAGAGATGCAGGAAGGAAGCTTACTTTTCACTTGATCCTCTTGACTTATGTCATGTTCCCTAGATGCGGAAATAGGGATTCTTGAGTATGTGCTTTCAAGGAAAGGGCAGGGATCAAAAGCTAAGCAAGAGGGCTTTCCCTGGTGGTCCAGTGGTTAAGAATCTGCCTTGCGGGCCTTCCTCGGTGGTCCAGTGGCTAAGACTCCACGCTCCCAATGCAGAGGGCCTGGGTTTGATCCCTGGTCTGGGAACTAAGTCCCATATGCCACAACTAAAGATTCTACACACAGCAGCTAAGACCTGACACAGCCAAATAAATAAATAAAAATAAATATTAAAAAAAAAAAGAAAAGAATCTGCCTTGCAATGCCAGGGAGGGACACAGAAAGATCCCACATACCATGGGGCAACTAAACCCCTGTGCCACAACCACTGAGCCCATGCTCCAGAGTCTGCAAGCTGCAACTTCTGAAGCCCATGCAATCTAGAGCCGGTGCTCCCCAGCAAGAGAAGCCACTGCAATGAGAAGCCTTTGTACCACAAGTAGAGAGTAGCTCCGGCTTGCCGCAATTAGAGAAAGCCCACTCATAGCAACGAGGATCCAACACGGCCAAACATGAAATAACTAAGTAAACATTTTTTTGAAAAGGTAAAAGGAAAAAAAACGAACTGAGAATGTGTCTTACCTGGAGTCTAGCTTCTGCCTGACACCTTGAGGAGCTCTGCAGTGTGAACTGTACCTAGAGACAGAAGGTCCAGACTTTTGTATCCTTACCCGTCAGTCTCTGGCTGTGAGCTGCCTTCAGGAGAAGGGAGTATCCTCTCAGGAGAAGGGGCTTCTATTGGCTAAAGGTAAATCAGCCCTGAATACTCATTGGAAGAACTGATGCTGAAGCTCAAGCTCCAATATTTTGGCCACATGATGTGAAGAGTCGCCTCATTGGGAATGACCCTGATGCTTGGAGATATTGAGGGCAGGAGGAGAAGGGGACGACAGAGGATGAAATGGTTGGATGGCATCACCAACTCAATGGACATGAGTTTGAGCATACTTCAGGAAATGGTGAAGGACAGGGAAGCCTGGCGTGCTGCAGTCCGTGGGGTGGCAAAGTCAGACACAACTTAGCAGCTGAACAACAGCAACAACAATTCTCCAGGAAAGGGGCCACTCTGAGGAATTAGCAATCAATTTTTTGAGCAGCCAAAGAACTAGATTAGAAAAAGGGATGTAGACCCTATAGGTGTCTACTACAAACTCACTGTACTGCCTGAAATCTATATGTTAGTATTAAAAAAAAAACAATTAAAAAAATCAATATTACAGAATGGTCTCTTTTTGTTGTTTGTCTAGATTCTAAATCCAGCACGGATGCCAAAATTTAAACAGTAAAAGTTAGCCTTCAAAATACTTAGCAAGACTCCAGTTTCGGACAACGTTAGTCAATTTTTCCTCCAGTACTGGAACAGATTGGGTTTTTTTGGACAAGCACTACGTGAAATAGTTGGCTTGCATTTAGGTGACCTCCTGTTTGAAAAATCCACAACTTTAAACATTGGACTCGTTCATTGACCAGAGTACCCAGGACACAAAGAGGAAGTGAGGGAAGAGTAGATTTTTATCTCCTTTCCCAGGCTCATCCCAGCACGAAGAGTAAGGGGACCAAGCATATCATTTGTCTCTATCCTTTATTTTTCCATACCAAATATAGTTATAAACGTTGTGTATGGTGGTGTACAGAAAAAAATTTCCAGAAATTGGACAGAGGGCAAAAACATGATTAGGGGATCTTTTTTTCCTGGCTGCAGGGCATGTGGGATCTTAGTTCCCCAGCCAGGGACCAAACCTGCATCTCCTGCAGTGGGAGTGAAGAGTCTCAGCCACTGGACCACCAAGGAAGTCCCCATATTAGAGCATGTTCTCATAAACTCTCCTGAGATCATGTCTCTCAGCAAGTGTAACTTTGTTTGGCTAGCAACTGATTAGGGCCTAGATATCTCACAACACTGTAAAGTTAGATGTTAACGTGCAAAAACTGGTTCAGTTCAGTCGCTCAGTCATGTCCGACTCTTTGCAACCCCACAGACTGTAGCCTACCAGGCTCCCCTGTCCACGGGATTCTCCCAGCAAGAATACTGGAGTGGGGTGCCTTTCCCTTCTGCAGGGGATCTTTCCGACCCAAGGGATGGAACCCGTGTCTCTTGCGTCTCCTGCATGGCAGGTGGGTTCCTTACCACTAGTGCCACCTGGGAAGCCCCCCAGGTTCTCATATTTTCATTCAACTACTTTCTCTGTCTTCTGGTTCCTTCATTAATGAGTTAAATAAAACTCTGACATGTGCTATTTATATGAGGATCATGCTTTGTAAATAATTTGAGAAAACATTTTTTTCAGTGTAAATTAATCTAGTATAAAATTATATGGTTAAATACACATACAATGTAGCTTGCTGTGAAAAAATGCATTGAGTGACAGTGGTATAATACATTGAATCCCAGTGGAATAAAATGCCACCAGATTCATTGTACACTATCTTCTCTCTTGAGGGCAGGATTGTATATGTGTTTAAATCTGGGTTTTTGACTATTAGCCCGGCTGCTGAAGGACTTGACATACTGACGTAGGTGATGCTTTGAAAAATGGCTTCACCAGGAAAGAGAATAAAAATAAAAAATATTCATATATTTTTCCTGGTGCATTTTGTTTTGAAATATCCTTGGGAGGGCTCTGGGACTAGGGTTGCCATATTTAGCAAATAAAAATACAAGACATCAAGTTAAATTCGAACTTCAGATAAACAAGTAATAATTTTTAAACATATCCCAAATTTTGCAAGCATTTTATTTGAAGAGCAGAACCTAGAGCATCTCAAAGTTCAGAGGATGTAAGAAGCACATGGTGCACACCTCTAGGAAACCAGAATTGAAAGAGACACGTGTACCCCAATGTCCATTGCAGCACTACTTACAAAAGCTAGGACATGGAAGCAACCTAGATGTCCATCGGCAGATGGATGGATAAGGAAGTTGTGGTACGTATACACAATGGAATGATATTCAGCTATAAAAAGGCTGAGTCAGTTCTAATGAGTTGTTTGAAACTGGAGCCTATTATACAGAGTGAAGTCAGTCAGAAAGAGAAACACAAATACTATATATTAATGCATATATATGGAATTTAGAATGACAGTCACGACGATCCTACATGCAGGGCAGCAAAGGAGACACAGATGTAAAGAACAGACTTTGGACTCACTGGGAGAAGGTGAGGGTGGGATGATTTGAGAGAATAGAGAAACATGCACATTACCATATGTAAAACAGATGATCAGTGCAAATTCAATCCATGAAGCGGGGCATCCAAAGCCGGTGCTCTGGGACAACCCAGAGGGATGGGGTGGGGAGGGAGGGGAGAGGGGGGTCCAGGACTGGGGGGACACGTGTATACTTGTGGCCAATTCATGTTGATGTATGGCAAAAATCATCACAACATTGTAACTGTCCTCCAGTCAAAATATATTAAATAATTGGAAAAAGAAAAAGTACACGGGGGAAGCAAGTAGTGCCAGGAATGCAAAGGATCATGGGTAACGTTTGAGTCCTGTGCTGGGGCATCCCAAAGGCCAAGCCCAGCAAGTAGAATCCTGTTGTCAATTCCATGAAGTGAAAGTTGAATCCTTGGGTCAGGAGCTTGGTGGCCCTGTAGTAGGGCAAGCGGCTAGAGTCAGGAATGGAGCCAATCAGGAGAACCGACAAAGCTGCTCGGAAGAGTAATGTGTTACAGAGCGGTTTTATCACCCAAGGACTCTCGAGAGTGATCCAGATGAGTGAGTTGATTAGCCATGTTTTAAAATCAGACTCAAAGAGAACATTTTAAAAAAAATTATTTATTTGGTGGTGCCGAGTCTTAGTTGCATCATCAGGGATCTTTAGTCACAGCTTATGAACTCTCTTAGCTGTGATGTGTGGAATCTAGTTCCCTGAAAGTGGGATCAGTCCTAAAGTTGCTCAGTCGTGTCTGACTCTTTGCGACCCCGTGGACTGTAGCCTACCAGGCTCCTCTGTCCATGGGATTTTCCAGGCAATAGTACTGGAGTGGGTCGCCATTTCCTTCTCCAGGGGATCTTCCCAACCCAAGGATTGAACCTGGGTCTCCCGCATTGTAGACAGACGCTTTACCATCTGAGCCACCAGGGAAGTCAAACCTGGGCTTTCTGCATTGGGAGCTCAGAACCTTACACATTAGACCCCCAGGAAAGTCCCCATATATTTTTTTAAACATTTATTTATTTGATTGCATTGGTTCTTAGTTGCCACAGGTAGGATCTTCGTTGCGTCATGTGGGATCTTTCACTGCGGCACACAAACTCTCTAGTTGTGGCTCTCGAACTCAGCGGTTATGGCACACAGGCTTAGTTGCCCTGTGGCATGTGGGATCTTAGTTCCCCAATCAGGGACAGAACCCATGTCCCCTGCATTACAAGGCGGATTCCTAACTACTGGACCAACAGAGAAGTCCTGCATTTAAAAAATTGTGCTATAATGTATATAACATAAAATTTATATGATGCCAACCATTTTTAACCATACAACTCAGTAGCAATAAGTACATTCACAGTGTTGTACAACCACCACGAGTATCTATTTCCAGAACTTTTCCACCTTCCCAAATAGAAACTCTCTCTCAATAAACAAAAATTCCCCAGTCTCTGGTAATTCTATTATACTTTCTGCCTCTATGAATTTGTTTATTCTAGGTATCTCGTATAAGAGGAAGAGTACAGTGTTTGTTCTTTTGTGTCTGGCTTATCTCACTAAGCATAATGTTCTCAAGTTTTATCCGTGTTGTAGCATATATTAGAATTTCATTTCTTTTTAAGGCTGAATGACATTCCATTGTATTTATACATACAGACCACATTTTGTTTATCCATAAAGAGGACATATATGTGTGGACATTCATTTTTTTCAATTTTCCTGTAAACAGTATTCATTGCTACATAAAACAACAATTCATTGCTATATTCAACAGCAATTCATTGCTACATAAAAAAATCACTCCATAGTTAAGGGTATTAAAAAAACAACTTGAGGGACTTCCCCAGTGGTCAAGACTCCATGGCAAGTTCCATCTTTGGTTGGGGAAACTGAGATCCTGCATGCAATGTGGCCAAAAAAAAGAAAAATATTTTACTTTAAAATTGTATTTTGTATTCCTCAAATTGATCCACAGAGTCAATGCAATCTCTACCAAAATTATAACTGCTTTTCTCTCTCTCTTTTTTTTTTCAGAAGTGGACAAGCTGATTCTAAAATCCATACAAAACTTCAAGGAACTGAGAACAGACAAAAGAATCTTAGAAAAGAAGAATAAAGTTGGAGGATTCACACTTCCCAATTTAAAAACTTACTGCAAAACAATAGTAGCCAAGACAGTATGGTATTGGCATAAGGGCAGACATAGAGAACAAGAGAATAAAAACGAGATTCCAGAAATAAATATATAAACCACTGGTTGATTGAAATTTGACAAGAATGCCAAAACCATTCAAGGGAAGAAACAATAGCATTTTCAACAATCGGTGCTGAGACATCTGGACATCCACATGCAAAAGATTAAAGTTGGATCCCTATCTCATATCACATACAAAATTAATTCAAAATGGATCAAAGACCTAATGTAAGAGCTATAACAATAATACTCTTAGAAGAAAACAGTAGTAAATTTTCATGACCTCAGATTTAGCAATAGATTCTTAGATATGACACAAAAAGCATGAATAACAAAGGAAAAAAAATAGATTTCATTGAAATTAAAAAATTCTAGTGTTATGTTTCACTAGTGAAACATAGTGAAAAGACAGCCCACAGGATGGGAGAATGTATTTGCAGATCCTATGTCTAATTAGGGATTTATATCTACAATATATAAAGAACTCTTAAAACTCAATAATAAAGACATATAACCCAATTTTTAAAAAGAGCAATGAATCTACATAGACATTTCTCCAAAGAATATATATATATATATAAAAATGGCCAATAAGCACATATATTGATGACAATATAATTAGTTGTCAATGAAATCCAAATCAAAACCACAAAATACCACGTCATACCCACTAGGATGGATATAATAAAAAAGTCAGAAAATAATATGTTGGTGACAGAAACTAGTCACAAAATATCACATATTTATGATGCCACTTATATGAATTGTCCAGAATTTGGAAAATCTACAGAGACAGAAGATAGATTATTGGTTGTTTGGTCTAGGAAGGAAGGCTGGATGGGAGATCATAGCTAAAAGGTACAGAGTTTCTTTTAGGGGTAATGAAAACGTTCTGAGATTAACCTTTATGATGGTTACAAATATCTGTAAATATACTAAAACCCATTGAATTATACACTTTAAATATGCAAATGTTATGGTATTTCAATTATGTATTCATAAAGCTGTTATTTTGGAAAGGTCATATGTTATGTGACTCCATGTATATGAAATGTCAAGATAGGTAAATCTATAGAGATGGAAAGTAGATTAATGTTTGCCAGAGATCAAGGGAAGATGGAACCAGGAATAATTGTTAAAAAATATGGAATTTCATTTTGAGGTGATTTAAGTATTTTGGCATTAAAGAGTAGGGATGGTTACACAAATTGTGAATGTGTTCAAGACCACTGAGTTGTATTTTTTTTTAAGATTTTTTTTTGAAGTGGACCATTTTTAAAGTGTTTATTGAATTTGTTACAATAAAGAAGTTTCTGTTTTATGTTTTGGTTTTTTGGCTACAAGGCATGCAGGATCTTAGCTCCTGGACCAGGAATCGAACCCCTATCCTCTGCATTGGAAGGCAAAGTCTTAACCACTGGACCACCAGGGAAGTCCCTAAACTTTAAAGTAATGAATTTTATGTCACAGGAATTTTATCTCAATAAAAAAACTAGCTTTTTTGGCTTGTCTGTTTTAGATACAGACAGACTAGTGATTGCATACACTTCTATTTAAAGCGCTAGTGGTAAAAAACCCGCCTGGCAATGCAGGAGACACAAGAGACACAGGTTTGATTCCTGGGTCAGGAATATCTCCTGGAGGAGGGCATGGCAACCCTCTCCAGCATTCTTGCCTGGAGACAACCATGGACAGAGGAACCTGGGGGCTACAGTCCATAGGGTCACACAAAGTCTGACACGACTGAAGTAATTTAGCACATACACTATTCAAGATAAGCTCATTGAGTAATTGATCCGTTCACTAAATTGAAACATATTATCTCAGAAACTTTAAGTAAACACTCTAGTTTTCTAACTTTCCACAGCTCTGACTTACACTGACTATAATTCGCATTACTATGCGTTCTTTAAATGACCATGCTTACTTATAGGAAGAATAAGAAATCCAAGAACTATTCTAGGTTCATGGTTTTAATTACTGTAATTACAAGAGTCTGACCAGAAAGTGAAGAGGAACTAAAAAGCCTCTTGATGAAAGTGAAAGTGGAGAGTGAAAAAGTTGGCTTAAAGCTCAACATTCAGAAAACGAAGATCATGGCATCCGGTCCCATCACTTCATGGGAAATAGATAGGGAAACAGTGGAAACAGTGTCAGACTTTATTTTTTTGGGCTCCAAAATCACTGCAGATGGTGACTGCAGCCATGAAATTAAAAGACAGTTACTCCTTGGAAGGAAAGTTTATGACCAACCTAGATAGCATATTGAAAAGCAGAGACATTACTTTGCCAACAAAGGTCCGTCTAGTCAAGGCTATGGTTTTTCCTGTGGTCATGTATGGATGTGAGAGTTGGACGGTGAAGAAGGTTGAGCGCTGAAGCTTTTGAACTGTGGTGTTGGAGAAGACTCTTGAGAGTCCCTTGGACTGCAAGGAGACCCAACCAGTCCATTCCGAAGGAGA
Source organism: Bubalus kerabau (assembly GCF_029407905.1). NCBI lineage: Eukaryota > Metazoa > Chordata > Mammalia > Artiodactyla > Bovidae > Bubalus > Bubalus kerabau. The sequence goes on from NC_073643.1 coordinate 9,748,948, forward strand.
TCAGCCCTGGTTTTCTTTGGAAGGAATGATGCTAAAGCTGAAACTCCAGTACTTTGGCCACCTCATGCGAAGAGTTGACTCATTGGAAAAGACTCTGATGCTGGGAGGGATTGGGGGCAGGAGGAGAAGGGGATGACAGAGGATGAGATGGCTGGATGGCATCACTGACTCGATGGAAGTGAGTCTGAGTGAACTCCAGGAGTTGGTGATGGACAGGGAGGCCTGGTGTGCTGCAATTCATGGGGTCGCAAAGAGTTGGACATGACTGAGTGACTGAACTGAACTGAACTGAACTGAGGGTTGTGTCTGATGTCAGTTATTTCTGTTTATTCTTATTCATTTTATCTTGGCTCCTTTCATGTCTAGTTATATTTGATTGTGTGCTGAACAATGTATTTCAAAAATTAGTTATAGAAATAACATCAGGATTATGTTATCTATATAAGAGGATTTTCACTTGCTTCTTCAGGCTCCTGGTACCCCCTGGTAACCTAGGATCACTTTAATCTGACTTTAAAGCTTTGGATTTGGTGTGTGTGTGCTCAGTCACTCAGTCATGTCCAACTCTGTGCGATCCCATGGACTGTAGCCTGCTAGGCTCCTCTGCCCATGGAATTCTCCAGGCAAGAGTACTCGAGTGGGTTGCCATTTCCTTTGATTGGGGGCCACCCATAATTAGAAGCGACTGAACTGAAATGAACTGAATATCTGTATCTATATACCTATGTTTTTCTGGCTGTGCTGTGTGGCTTTCAGGACTCTAGTTCCCCAACCAAGACCAAGTGTGGGCCCATGGCAGTGGAAGAGCCAGAGTCTTAACCACTGGACTACCAGGGAAGTTCCCTTCCATTTACATTAAAAAATAATAATTTATGTATTTATTTTTTGGTTGTGGTTGGTCTTCATTGCTGTGTGTGGGCTTTCTCTAGTTATAGCAGGTGGGGGTTACTCTCCATTGCAATGTCCCTCTTGTGGAGCACAGGCTCTAGGTGCTCAAACTTAGTTGCCCTGAGGCATGTAGCATCTTCTCAGACCAGTTGAGCTATTCCAAATCCTGAAAGATGATGCTGTGAAAGTGCTGCACTCAATATGCCAGCAAATTTGGAAAACTCAGCAGTGGCCACAGGACTAGAAAAGGTCAGCTTTCATTCCAATCCCAAAGAAAGGCAATGCCAAAGAATGCTCAAACTACTGCACAATTGCACTCATCTCACATGCTAGTAAAGTAATGCTCAAAATTCTCCAAGCCAGGCTTCAGCAATATGTGAACCGTGAACTTCCTGATGTTCAAGCTGGTTTTAGAAAAGGCAGAGGAACCAGAGATCAAATTGCCAACATCCACTGGATCATGGAAAAAGCAAGAGAGTTCCAGAAAAACATCTATTTCTGCTTTATTGACTATGCCAAAGCCTTTGACTGTGTGGATCACAATAAACTGTGGAAAATTCTGAAAGAGATGGGAATACCAGACCACCTGATCTGCCTCTTGAGAAATCTGTATGCAGGTCAGGAAGCACCAGTTAGAACTGGACATGGAACAACAGACTGGTTCCAAATATGAAAAAGAGTACATCAGGGCTATATATTGTCACCCTGCTTATTTAACTTATATGCAGAGTACATCATGAGAAATGCTGGACTGGAAGAAACACAAGCTGGAATCAAGATTGCTGGGAGAAATATCAATAACCTCAGATATGCAGATGACACCACCCTTATGGAAGAAAGTGAAGAAAGTGAAGAGGAACTAAAAAGGAGAAGGGGATGACAGAGAATGAGATGGCTGGATGGCATCGCTGACTCGATGGATGTGAGTCTGAGTGAACTCCGGGAGTTGGTGATGGACAGGGAGGCCTGGTGTGCTGCGATTCATGGGGTCGCAAAGAGTCGGACACAACTGAGTGACTGATCTGATCTGATCTCAGACCAGGGATTGAACCTGTGTCCCCTGCATTGGCAGGTGGATTCTTTCCCACTGAACCACCAGGGAAGTCCCCTATACATTTTTAAAAAAGTATCACTGGTATCTGGGGCTGGGAAGATTCTTAACATTTTGAGTAAGAAATTAATTTGCTAATTTAAAAAATGATAATGCCCACTATATCACTATTTTATGTATAAAGTCACTGTATGCAATCTACATTTCTATCAATAGGTAGTATGTTTGACTTATTTGTACAAGGATATACTCTGGCCATAGATTTATATTCATTATCATGAACAGATGTCCAAAATATATTCAGTTCAGTTCAGTTCAGTTCAGTCGCTCGGTCATGTCCGACTCTTTGCAACCCCATGAATCGTAGCATGCCAGGCCTCCCTGTCCATCACCAACTCCCGGAGTTCACTCAGACTCACATCCATCGAGTCAGTGATGCCATCCAGCCATCGCATCCTCTGTCATCCCCTTCTCCTCCTGCCCCCAATCCCTCCCAGCATCAGAGTCTCTTCAAATGAGTTAACTCTTCGCATGAGGTGGCCAAAGTACTGGAGTTTCAGCTTTAGCATCATTCCTTCCAAAGAAAACCAGGGCCGATCTCCTTCAGAATGGACTGGTTGGGTCTCCTTGCAGTCCAAGGGACTCCCAAGAGTCTTCTCCAACACCACAGTTCAAAAAGCATCAATTCTTCAAAAAGCATCAATTCTTCGGCACTCAGCCTTCTGCACAGTCCAACTCTCACATCCATACATGACCACGGGAAAAACCATAGCCTTGACTAGACGGACCTTTGTTGGCAAAGTAATGTCTCTGCTTTTGAATATGCTATCTAGGTTGGTCATAACTTTCCTTCCAAGGAGTAACTGTCTTTTAATTTCACTGCAGATGAAATTAAATCACCATCTTCAGTGATTTTGGAGCCCAGAAAAATAAAGTCTGACACTGTTTCCACTGTTTCCCCATCTATTTCCCATGAAGTGATGGGACCAGATGCCATGATCTTCGTTTTCTGAATGTTGAGCTTTAAGCCAACTTTTTCACTCTCCACTTTCACTTTCATCAAGAGGCTTTTTAGTTCCTCTTCACTTTCTGCCATAAGGGTGGTGTCATCTGCATATCTGAGATTATTGATATTTCTCCCGGCAATCTTGATTCCAGCTTGTGTTTCTTCCAGTCCAGCGTTTCTCATGATGTACTCTGCATATAAGTTAAATAAGCAGGGTGACAATATATAGCCCTGAAGTACTCCTTTTCCTATTTGGAACCAGTCTGTCATTCCATGTCCAGTTCTAACTGTTGCTTCCTGACCTGCATACAGATTTCTCAAGAGGCAGATCAGGTGGTCTGGTATTCCCATCTCTTTCAGAATTTTCCACAGTTTATTTTGATCCACACTGATGAAAAAAGTGAAAATGAGTGAAAGTCACTCAGTCGTGTTCAACTCTTTGTGACCCCCATGGAGTGTCGATGGAATTCTCCAGGCCAGAATACTGGAGTGGGTAGCTGTTCTCTTCTCCAGGGGATCTTCCAAACCCAGGGCTCAAACCCACGAATCCTGCGTTGCAGGTGGATTCTTTACCAGCTGAGCCACAAGGGAAACCCAGTGAAAAAAGCAGGTCATCGGTCAGTATTTGTCAATTAATCCCATTAAAATTCTACAGAGTTTATACTTTCCAATATTTTCTGAATTTTTGCAATGAGTAGTAAACTACTTTCTATCTGGAAAAAAAGATGCCTTTCTTTGTCTTATGCTCTTGAACTAGTAGATGGCATTCATATTCTGAGACTCCTCTGAGCTTACCCACTACGCTTTCCTGCAAGGAAGCTGAAGTAGTATCTCCTTCCTCCATGGCAGCTTTAGAGATGCCAAGTCGGACTTCCCTGGTGGTCCAATGGTTATGAGTCTGTGTTTCCACCGGTTCGATTCCTGGTAGGAGAACTAAGGTCCTGTATACCGAGTGAGGTGGCCAAAAAAAAAAAAGTCAGGCCCAAGGTCACACCAGAGAAGGGCAAAGATGGTCAATTCCAGGGTCAGTTAGCCTGTTGCTAATTGATTAATTCTTACTAGTTCTTATTAATTAACTCTTACTTAGCCCATTCAGGGTTCTTAGGTCGAGGATTGCTACCATGTTTCAGAATTAAGTTTGGTTGACACCCTCTCAGGAGCTAAACACAGGTCACCCCACTGACCTCACTGAGCCCTATGCCCCCCTCAGCCTTGGGGACTCTCTTCATCCCCCAACATCAGTCTCTGCTAAACCAGCCCATCCCACCCCTTCTGTTCTCCCTCCAGGAGAATCCTGCATAGGCTTCCTTCAAGGAGGCTTTAGTAACAGTATGTGGAGTTGGGGGGTCAGGGAGGAGAGCACATGACTCTGTTTCCATCACGGTGCATATCACGGATACCAGAACCATGTATTAAATGCATTTGGTCACCTGGATAAAAAGTTCTTTTCACCTGCCTATTCTCAAGAGGAGAAAGTCCCATCCCTATGATGGTGTTCTGGAAACTTCCAGGATGATAGGGGTAAAGGGTAAGAGGATAGGACATGGTTGAGCTTGACTTAGCTGTGTTAGTCATAACTGTCCCTCCTCCCGGGTGGGGGGTAGGGGGGATGGAAACAGAAAAGAAACGAAAAAAAGAGAATAGAAGGGATCAGATCAGAGTCAGAAATGCCATTTGTCCAAGAATTGTGTGCAAGTCCTCTTATCACTGTTCTTATCCATTGTGGTACCCCTGCTGCTCATTTTCAATACATGTGTATTAAATGTAAATGGAAGTGGGACTTCCCTGGCGATCCAGTGGTTAAGACTCCTTGCTCTCAATGTAGGGGGCACAGGTTCCATCCCTGGTCAGGGAACTAAGATCTGGCATTTCACATCACGCAGTCAAAAAATAAAAATAAATGGGGGTAACATTGACAGGGACTTAACATGAGTTTCCCATACTCAGTTGTGCACTACAGTTAGATCTTGATATACTGAATGTTTGCAAAAAGGGCTCTACTGTAACGAAGTCAGATCCTAATCTGTAAACAGATTGGCCAAATTCATATGTATTAATATGAAGAGGAAAATTGCATCCTACAGAGAACACCAAAGTCCATAATTCTGTAATGGAAGTCAGTATTTATAAAAGGGAAGAAATGTTGAGTGATCAGAAGACATGAGAAAGTGTAATCTGTAAACAGATTGGCCAAATTCATATGTATTAATATTAAGAGGAAAATTGCATCCTACAGAGAACACCAAAGTCCATAATTCTGTAATGGAAGTCAGTATTTATAAAAGGGAAGAAATGTTGAGTGATCAGAAGACATAAGAAAAGTGTGAAGTTTTTTTGTCTCGAAATAGCCAAGCCGGCGCATATTTCACAAAGCTTTGTTACAAAGTGGAATTTGGGTTACAAAGCTGAAAATTAATGCAACTGAGTCCTAGATTATAAAAATGAGGCAAATCTCAAATGATCTATTTATAAGCAGTGTGTGAGTGTGATTTTTCACACTCACTCTGAGGCAGGCTGAAATGAGCAGTGTCTCACTTCAGCTGCTCTGGGTGGCCCACCCAGGTATCTTCCTAGGACTGTACCTGCCATGTGACCGATCATACACTCCTTTCCTATTGCCTCTCCTGGTTAACCTGATATACAGCTCCAGAATATTGCAAAGCAGCCTCTTTTCAACGTAGTGATTAAGTGCATTTGAAGTTTTTGTTACTTTCAGTTTGTTTCTGGGCATGGGCTCCCTCTTGTGGTTCACAGGGTAGGCCTATGCGGTACAAGATCTAAGAAATTTTCCTCAGTGTGTATGCCCAGCAGTGGGATTGCTGGATCATAAGGCAGTTCTATTTCCAGTTTTTTAAGGAATCTCCACACTGTTCTCCATAGTGGCTGAACTAGTTTGCATTTCCACCAAAACTAATACAATTATGTAAAATTTAAAAATAAAATAAAATTTAAAAAAAAAAGATCTAAGAAATTTTATTTTCATTTTTGCGGCTGCAAGATTACTTGGGCCCTGGTAGAAAAAATGATTATAGCTGAATGGATTGATGATTTTTAAGGAAGCATTGCAAAGACCTAAGTTAACTTATTTCAGCCAGAATGATACATGTGTAAAAGACCCAGGGTGGGGCTTCCCTGGTGGCTCAGCGGGAAAGAATCCACCTGCCAGTGGGGAGACACAGGTTCCATCACTGGTCTGGGAAGATTTCCCAGGAAACTGAGCCCGTGCAGCGGGACTGCTGAGCCCACGTGCTGCAGCCACTGAAGCCAGCACACAGAGATCCCCTGCAACAAGAGAAGCCACTGTGAGAGAAGCCCGAGCAACAGAGAGCAGCCCCCGCTCGTGGCGACTGAGAGAAAGCCCGCGCAGTAATGAAGACGCAGCACAGCCATAAAAAAATAAAATACCCAGTATACAGAGAATTATACAATTGAATACAGAAAAAGCTAACTTATTTATTCTCCCCAAAATAATAACTAGCATTTTTTTGAGTGCTTAGGCTTCCCAGGGGCTCCGCGGTAAAGAATCCACCTGCGGTCCAGGAGCTGCAGGAGACGTGGGTTCGATCTCTGGGTCAGGAAGATCCCCTGGAGGAGAGCATAGCAACCCAATCCAGTTTTTTTGCCTGGGAAATCCCATGGACAGAGGAGCCTGGTGGGTTGCAGTCCATAGAGCCACAAAGAGTCAGACACAACCGAAGTGACTTAGCACTGTTTACTAAGTTTTGGCTACTGCTACAAACATTTTATGTCGAGAATTATGTAACCTTTTATTATGGGAAATTTTAAGCTTAAGAAATGAAGAGCATGAAAAAAACCTCTATGTATGCCTTGCACACCATTTTTTATTGTTCTTTTTCTAATTGGAATATAGTTGAGTTACAATGCTGTGTTAATCTTTGCTGTATGGCAAAGGGACTCAATTATATATACATTCTTTTTTACTTTATTTTTTTTAAAGATTTTCCTTCTTCAAAATATATATATATTAAAAATATAGATTTATTTATTTTAATTGGAGGCTAATTACTTTACAATATCGTATTGGTTTTGCCATACATCAACATGAATCTGGGGAACACATGTACACCCGTGGCGGATTCATGTTGATATACATTCTTTTTTAAAATATTCTTTTTCATTATGGTTTATCCTAGGATACTGACTATGGTTTCCCGTGCTATATAGTAAGACCTTGTTGTGAGTTTGCGTCTGCTACTGCTGCTGCTGCTGCTGCTGTTTAGTCGAGTCAGTCGTGTCCGACTCTGTGCAACCCCAGAGATGGCAGCCCACCAGGCTCCCCCGTCCCTGGGATTCTCCAGGCAAGAACACTGGAGTGGGGTGCCATTTCCTTCTCCAATGCATGAAAGTGAAAAGTGAAAGGGAAGTCGCTCAGTCGTGTCCGACTCCTAGCGACCCCATGGACTGCAGCCCACCAGGCTCTTCCGCCCATGGGATTTGCCAGGCAAGAGTGCTGGAGTGGGGTGCCATCGCCTTCTCCAAGTTTGCATCTACCAACCCCAAACTCCCAACGCATCATTCTTGCTCCCCCGACTCTTGGCAACCACAAGGTTGTTCCCCCTGTGACTCTGTTTCTCTTTTGTAGATAGGTTCATTTGACGTAGCACCCGTTTAAAATACATCATTAACATTTTAACATTTTGCCCTATATGTTTTATCTACCACCACTGTTCTCTCTCAAATTTTTTCCTGAAGTATTTAAAGCCAATGCCAGATGTCCTATAACTCATTCATAACTATCTTAAATATATTATTAGTTTTAAAAATATATTAGCTGTTTTAGTCCTTAAAAGCAGATAATCTTATTATTCCCATTTTCCATATGCATAAACTGAGGCAAATGTGATTGGATGACTTAAACCCTGGAGTCTGACTGCCAGCTTCCCCGGGGCCCTGTGCCCTGCCTCCTGATATTGATCCTCTGTGTAAGTTCCCTCATACGTTACACCAGGGTGGATCTGTGAGACCCATGGCATACGGCGGAAAAGATGCTATGTCACTTCTGTGATTGGATTGTGCCTTCTGTCTTGGGTGACTCTCCCTTTGTTGAATTACCTGCCTCTAGGGGAAGCCAGCTGCCACGTCCAGCAGTTCCATGGAGGGTCCCACATGGTGAGGAATGCAGGGCTCAGGTTCGCCAACAATGGCATGAGATAACTTGAAGCCAGACTCCCCAGCCCTATTTGAGCCTTGAAATGATCACAGTCAGAGCTAACAGCGTGCCTGCAACCTCGAGAGGGACCCTGAGCCAGGACCACCCAGCTAAGCCACTCCCAGATTTCTGACCCACAGAAATTATGAGAAAATATTTATTGCTGAAGCTTTCGTGTTTTGAGTAGCTTGTTACGTAGTGCTAGATTATTAACAGTCTGTGTTCTCAATCACTGTTGTATTCTGTCCCCAGATACAAGTCTGTGATAGCTTTTGCTTTGCCACTACTGTGATACTTAAATGACAATGCTGAGGCAATGAACTGAAAGGATATACTTAGGGAGCTTAATATCATGCACACATTTCACTGTTACTCTAATCTGTGAGTGGTGAATATAATAATTAAAAAAACTAGTTAATTAAATCAAATACTGCAACCATGAAATTAGAAGCCGATTGCTTCTTAGAAGGAAAGCTGTGACAATCCTAGACAGTGTATTAAAAAGCAAAGATATCACTTTGCTGACAAAAGTCCATATGAGTCAAGGCTATGGTCTTCCCAGTAGTCATGTACAGATGTGAGAGTTGGGCCATAAAGAAGGCAGGACGCCTTTTGAATTGTGGTGTTGGAGAAGACTCTGGAGAGTCCCTTGGACAGCAAAGAGATCAAATCAGTCAGTCCTAAAGGAAATCAACCTTGAATACTCACTGGAATGACGGATGCTGAAGCTAAAGTTCCAATACTTTGGCACCTGATGCAAACAGCCAACTCATTAGAAAAGACTCTGATCCTGGGAAAGATTGAAAGGCAGAAGGAGAAGAGGGTGATAGAGGATGAGATGGATGGATGGCATCACCAATTCAATAAACGTGAACTTGGGCAGACTCTCAGAGATGGTGAGGTACAGGGAGGCCTGGCATGCTGCAGTCCAGGGGGTCACAAAAAGCCGGACATGACTTGGCGACTGAACAACAACAATCCCACCATTCACATCATTTTCAATTTACTTCCTACTTTTTAAAAAAATGACTACAAAGGAAATCCCCTGACAGTCCAGTGGTTAGGGCTCCATGCTTCCACTGCAAGGGACCCAGGCTCAGGGAACTGAGGTCTTGCAAGCTGTGTGGGGAAAAAAAAAAAAAAAAAGACTGCAGAGTATTTTCTATTAGTTATTACACCAATACCCTATTCATATCCTATTAATTGCAATTTGACTATTTCCAGGTTGTCTCTTTTTTTGCAACTATAAATGATGCTTCATTAAACACCTGTATACATCCTATCTTGATGAACTTTGGCGGGTATGATCTTATGGAATATTTCTAGAAGTGAGCTTGACTGCCCAAGCATATGGGCATTCCCCACTGACAGCAACCCTAAATCACGTACACAAAGGTCCAGCTGTTATAATACTACCAATCCCATGTGAACATCCCCGCCTTCCCACACTTTTGTTAGAACTGGATACCATTAAACTTATCAATTTTGCCAATCCAAAAGGTGTTAAATGGCTTCCATTGTTTAGATTTGCATTTCTTTAACTGTGGCTGAACTTAAGCCTTTTTTTTATGAGTTTATTGATCATTAGTATTTCTTTTTCTCTGAACTATCTGCCGTATAAGATCTCTTTGCAGTTTGGATGTTAGCTTGTCAAATATGTTGTTAATATTTTTCCCGGTCATTTGACCTTTGACTTTGTTTATGATTTATGGTTTGGACTTTAGGTACTACTTAGTAAGGCTTTCTTTATTCTACAATAGCAAATATATGTTCCCATGCTTTCTTTTAGAAGTTTCTGTTTTTCATTGGTTGCATAACATTTTTGCTCCTTCTGGAACTTATTTTGGGTTAAAGAATGAAATAAGGATTCAGTATTTCTCCCCCAAATATATATATAGTAATCTAGTTGTTTTGATGCAATATGTATAATTTCTCATTCCTCATCAATTTGACATGAAACCTTTATGACAAACTAACTCTCCATGTGTATTGGGATCTATTTTGCACCCTTTATTCTGTTCCATGGATCTGCCTATTTCTTTGGAAGTTTTTAAGTACTTTCATTATTATAGTTTCAGTTTGTGGTCGGACCAGTTCCCATCCATACTTTGTTTTGAATGTTCCTGGTTACCATGAGTTATAGAATTGTTTTTCAAGATTAAAAAAATCCACTGTATTTTAATTGGGATTGGATTGAATTAGGATGACAATTTAGGAAGAATTTCTATATTTAACATATTTAGTCCCTTGATCCAAAAAATGTTATGTCTTTCAATTTACTTATCTTCTTTCATGTCCCCAAATAGAATTTTGAAGTTTTCTTCATTCAAGTTTATACAGTTTTTATTTGTGAATGCTAAGACAGTTGATCACTTTATAGTTTTTAAAATAAAATGGCTTCTTCCACTAAATTTTCTCAGAGTTATTAGGGATATGTTGCTCATTTTTATATGCAAAGTGTATAACCTATTTTCATGAATTCTACAGTTGCTTCTAATCAGATCAGATCAGATCAGATCAGTCGCTCAGTCGTGTCCGACTCTTTGCAACCCCATGAATCGCAGCACGCCAGGCCTCCCTGTCCATCACCAACTCCCTGAGTTCACTCAGACTCACATCCATTGAGTCAGTGATGCCATCCAGCCATCTCATCCTCTGTCATCCCCTTCTCCTCCTGCCCCCAATCCCTCCCAGCATCAGAGTCTTTTCCAATGAGTCAGCTCTTCGCATGAGGTGGCCAAAGTACTGGTGTTTCAGCTTCAGCATCATTCCCTCCAAAGAAATCCCAGGGCTGATCTCCTTCAGAATGGACTGGTTGGATATCCTTGCAGTCCCAGGGACTCTCAAGAGTCTTCTCCAACACCACAGTTCAAAAGCATCAATTCTTCGGTGCTCAGCCTTCCTCACAGTCCAACTCTCACATCCATACAGGACCACAGGAAAAACCATAACCTTGACTAGACGAACCTTTGTTGGCAAAGTAATGTCTCTGCTTTTGAATATGCTATCTAGGTTGGTCACAACTTTCCTTCCAAGGAGTAAGCATCTTTTAATTTCATGGCTGCAGTCACCATCTGTAGTGATTTTGGAGCCCCCAAAAATAAAGTCTGACACTGTTTCCACTGTTTCCCCATCTATTTCCCGTGAAGTGATGGGACCAGATGCCATGATCTTCGTTTTCTGAATGTTGAGCTTTAAGCCAACTTTTTCACTCTCCACTTTCACTTTCATCAAGAGGCTTTTTGCTTCTAATAGTTTTTAGTAATTCTCTTGTTTTTTTTTTTTTTCCTTCTAGATATATATTATAAGCAGTGTTTTTTAAAAATATTTATTTATTTTGCTGCACTGGGCCTTAGTTGTGGCATTCAGGATGTAGTTCTCTGATCAGGGATTGAATGTGCCCCCTTCCCGTCCCCAAAGCCCCTGCACAAGGAGCATGAAGTCTTAACCACTGGACCATCAGGGAAGTCAACATTATTGGTGTCCCACTCAGATTCCCTTTACAAGCCCAGCACACCCATCCCCCAGGGGCTGTGAATGTTGATGACTAACTACTGACAGGTGCCCCCTTCTGTGGAGATCTGGGGGTTCCCAGGTGGCTTAATGGGTAAATAACCTGTCTGCAGATGCAGGAAACACAGGTTTTATCCCTGAGTCAGGACGATCCCCTAGAGGAGGGCTTGGCAACCCACTCCAGTACTCTTTCTTGGAAAATTCCACGGAGAGAGGAGCCTGACAAGCTACAGTGCATAGCGTCACAAAGGGTTGGACACAACTGAAGCGACTTCGCACGCTTGCTGGAGAATTGCCTTTGGATGGATGGGAATTGAGTTGCCTGGGAGATAACATTCTCCTCCACCTCAACCAAGCAGGTCGTAGTCAATAACTAATGACTTTAATTTGGGTGAAAAATATAAGCTTACTCCCTTGTTTCAAAATGGTAGCAACTCTGTGGTGCCATTCACGCTCCAGAGCTCTCCAGGGCAGGCCAAGTCTCGACTGCAGCTGAGACCACATCCCTCCTGAGTTCCTCTCCCTGTCTTACCCTGCTGCCCACGTTACCTTTCTCCAAAGAGCACGCCTTCAATAAATAACATGCCTGTGCATCCCTGTCTCAGGCTTTTCTTCCAGAAAACTTTATTGAAGACCATATATAATTCTATGGATTAAACAAATATTTACTAAACCAATATTAATGGGCATTTGTAATGTGCTAGAACTTCTAGACAGGCATCTGAACAGACCAAGTTCCCTGTCTCGTGGAGCTTATATTTTAGTGGGAGACACTGCCAGTGAACAAGTAAACAAAGATATAAATATATAACAAGGAGAATCAGGGTGCCTGCAATAAGGTAGGAGCACTATTTTTAAAAGAACAATGAGAGAAGTTGTATCAGTTATCTTACTTTTGGTACAAGTAAACAGAAAACCCAAGTCAATGTGGTTGAAGCAAAAAAGGAAATTTATTATACCACATAACAAAAATTCTAGAGGCATGAGGGCTCCAAAGTTAGTAAAATAAAGACATCACCAAGGAACCAGGTTCTTGCTGTCTTCTTGCTAAGCCATCCTTAGTGTATCACTTTTGACCTGCCCCCCAAAGAAACAAACAGGGACCTCCCTGGTGGTCCAGTGGTTAAGACTTAGCCTTCCAGTGCAGAGGGTAGGGGTTCAATCCCTGGTTGGGGAGCTAAGACGCCACATGCCTAGTGGCCAAAAGAGAACAAACATTAAAAAAAAAAAAAAGAAAACTGTAACAAATTCAATAAAGACTTTTAAAAAATTGTTTTAAAAAATGAAACAAAGATCCTGAGACAGAGTGAGGTGTTCATACTCCAAAAATACTTTGGAGACAAATTTAGCATGAAGTCATCAGGACTTACTTATCTATCAGGTATAAAAGAGAGAAAACAGCCTTCTGACGACAGGGTACCTTGTCTCTCAAGGGCAAGGGCAGAACCTATAAAGGCAGAAGTCACAAGTGTTCACAGAGAATAATGATTTCTTGGTTTTAACAACTCCTTTGATTGCAAGTTCTAAGTTAGTTATTACAGGAGAGCTTGGCACAGCTGATTGTTATGCCCCAAGTCAGTCTGTTGAGTCTAAATAGTACAGTCACAAATTCCTCACAAGGTAGCTTTTCTACTGATTGACTAGTTTTCTGAAAAACAGTTGCTCTGGTTCCTTCTTCTGGGGAAGCAGTTGCTCTGATTCCTAGCTAATATTACAGGCTCAGGGGTATGCAGTGAGCAAGTCTGAATACATATATTCAAGATTCAGCAAAAAAAAATTTTTTTAATCCCTTTCCTCATGGTCATAAGGTGGCTGCAGCAGCTCCAGAGGTCAGATCCAGGCATACACACATAGTAAAAGGCTGTCTTAGTCATGCTGCAGCATTGCAATTTATCAAGCCTTCAATAACTTGTTTTAGTAGTATACTAGATAAACTGTGCTGGATTCACAATGCAATACTCATTTACCTCCAAGCAATGAAGCACAAAAATACTGGTCAGAATGAGAATCATGGTGACTCATAGTTTTAAAAAGGGCAGGTTGACTCATGAAAGGACCAAAGATTCTAAATAAATTGCCCAAAGAAATACCCAATTATGTTTGCATCGGATTACCTTCTTGACTAAGTAAATGTTTTTTTGGAGCTGTTGATTACATACCGAAAAATCCCTGAACTCAAAGACTTCTTGTATGCCTGAACATTTTAAAGAGCTATACTTCTCTGTGCTGCCTCCCTTAACCAATCCATGTCAAGTTCTAACTACACTACTTAAGGAGGAAGCTGGGCTTTCAACAAGCAAACTTCTGGAAAACAGAGTAGGAAATAAAGGCAAGAAACCCCATCTCTTCTAGGAAAAATACTGGATTTTATTTCAAATCATTGGTGATGCCTTCACTGCTTATAGCCTGGGAAATCTGTCCTGAGGCCAGTGCAATACAGGAATTACGGGTGTTTGGGGAGCTAATTTCAACCTACCACCACTGTATTTTCCTTGAAACGTAAAAAAATAGTCGGGGGGAAGGGAGTGGAGAAAACTTGAGGGATTGTCAGCCTGGAAAAGGGCTGAAGGAAAGAGCTGAGGTCTAGGGATCACACAGACAGACCAATCCAGTTTCACAATCTTTCCTGGGGCCAGGTGGAAATGGTTTACTTTAAAGCTCCTGAAACTGGTTGAACTACCTCGTCTCTGTCTTAACTCCATAATTTCTTTGGCTATAAACTTCATTCATAATTACCACATGGCTTGTCACTAACTAATTCAATTTTTAAACTTCTTAAAAGTTTCTTACTACCTCCACCTTCCTAGTTTGGTTCATGTTTTTGTCTTCTTTTCACATAAACAACACTATTTTTTCAAAAGATATCAGAGCTTTCCAGTCCAGTTCCAATTCTGGTAAACTAGTTATGGAGACTTCCTTGGTGGCTCAAACACTAAAGAATCCCCCTGCAGTGCAGGAGACCTGTGTATGATCCCTGGGTTGGGAAGATCCCTTGGAGAAGGGCATGGCCACCTACTCCAGTATTCTCACCTGGAGAATCCATGTGGACAGAGGAGCCTGGCGGGCTATAGTCTATAGGATCTCAAAGAGTCGGACACTACTGAGTGACTAAGCATGGCACAGGACAGAACAGTTGTGGAGACTACTGGCAGAGCAGAAGAAATAGCTGGCCTTACATTTATTCATTCAAGAAATGCTTGCTGAGTGCCTGCTGTGTGTCAGCAGGGAATGAGATGAAGAAGACAGCCTTTTCTTTAAAGAGTTTAGTGATTATTCTGTATCACTACAGGCTTCCCAGGCGGTGCTAGTGGTAAGGAACCTGCCTGCCAATGCAGGGGATGTAAGAGATGTGGGTTTGATCCCTGGGTGGGGAAGATCCCTTGGAGTTGGCCATGGCAACCTACTCCAGTATTCTTTCCTGGAGAATCCCATGGAAGAGGAGCCTGGCAGGCTACAGTCTATAGGGTCGCAAAGAGTCAGACTTGACTGAGCTATTTAGCACACCTGGGAGTTTATAGATACTAAATCATTTAGGTGACACCATTTTGTAGTCAGTATCCATCCATTAATAAGCTTCATTGTTTGGGGGCTAGAATTCAAAAGAAGAAACATCATGCCAGCTCTTCAGCTTTCCAGGAGAATGTGATACTTTTTCCCAAGGTATTCACCATCATACAGATGGGGCACGGCATCAGGAAGCTTGGGTCTGAATGGAAAGACATCAGGCTGATACCCTGAAGAAATCCGTATACATATCCTTGCTTGACTCAGTCTCCCACCAAATAATGTAAAAACTTCAGTTCATATGTGGGTACTTTCGTTCATTATTTTATTTATTCATCTAAAAATATCTATTAAGCACCATTTGCAGATGGATGAGAACTATCAGGATTGTTCCCAAGATAGAGGCTTTTGGGAAACTGATCATTTCATTTCTGGTTCCTCCACAGGCTGACTGGCTTTAGCTTGAGAGGCTGTTTGCAATAAATGTCATCTCTGCAGGTCTGAGATTTGGGATGGGTCCCCTCAGCTTCCTGCGAATGAGGATTATGGTTGTAGAGAGGAAAATGGGGTGTATCTGACGAAATCTTGAAAATAGGAAGACAATATAACTATTACAACTAGAAAGACATTCATAAGGAAGAAATGATGTGCTGGTTGTTGTGTATTTTCAGGTATTGTCCCTTTTTAAAAATATTTATTTATTTGGCTGCACTGGGTCTTAGTTGTGGCAGTTGGGATCTTCGGTCTTCATTGCAGCATGTGGGATCTAGTTCTCTGAAACGCTGTAACAGAAATGAAGTGTGCCTTTCATGGGCTCATTAGCGGACTGGACAGGGCAGAGGAAAGACTCTGAGCTTGAAAGAAAGTGAAAGTGAAAGTCGCTTTGTCGTGTCCAGCTCTTTGCAACCCCAAGGACCATACAGTCCATGGAATTCTCCAGGCCAGAATATTGGAGTCGGTAGCCTTTCCCTTCTCCAGGGGATCTTCCCAACCCAGGGATCGAACCCAGGTCTCTGGCACTGCAGGTGGATTCTTTACCAGCTGAGCCACAAGGGAAGCCCAGGACCTAGCTCCCTGACCAAGGATCAAATCTAGGCCCCCCTCCATTGGGAGCATGGAGTCTTGGCCACTGGACCACCAGGGAAGTCCCTCGGGTATTACCTCTTGACTGTAATGTCCCTGGTGTCCTCCAAAGACCATTT
Organism: Bubalus kerabau; assembly: GCF_029407905.1. NCBI lineage: Eukaryota > Metazoa > Chordata > Mammalia > Artiodactyla > Bovidae > Bubalus > Bubalus kerabau. The sequence goes on from NC_073643.1 coordinate 9,765,282, forward strand.
TCCTTGATTACCACACCCCAAGACCGAAGTTACCAGGTGCTATGGAGACTTTCTGCCACATCTTCCTTCTATTTCTCCTTAGTGTACAAACCTTTGACAACCATCTTCCTCACTCCTGCTGACCACCATCCAAAAGACACAGATGGCCAAACTGTTCATGGGAACCAATCGGCATCCAAACTCAGACAAAAAAAAAAAAAAAAACAAACGATTTATTCACTTAATTGTTTTCTTTTTAGGTTATAAGAGTGAATATCTATTCAATTAATTATTGAGCATCTTTATGTACAAGGCAAAACGCTCTGCTTTTAGAAGCAGTTTCACTGTTACAAGCATCTCTTCAGAACATTTGCTCCTGTATGTGTGGGAGGGTAGCAAGCATCGAAGATGGCCTTCCAGTAATGTTCACCTCCAGGTATTCCCACCTTTGTGTTGCCCCCTCCCATAGTATATCAGGATTGGTCTGAATATGGCAGAAGTCAAGATGGTGTGTGACTCCCACGGCTCAGTCTTAAAAAAAAACATGGTGACTCTGCCTGGCCACCCATAGGAACTATAAGATAATCAGTTTAATTGTTTCAAGCCACTAAATTTGGGGGTAATTTGTTATGCAGCAATAGTTACATCAATATGGAATATGAGGCCAGGACTGATCCATCTGAAGCTTTAAAACAGGGTTTAGTGGACTGACATGATTTGTCATAATAGAATAACAAGTTGATAATTGCTTATCACAAAAATAGTTTAGCAAACTATAGCTTTGAAAAGGTAATTTACCTCTTAATGCTAAAGATATCATGAAAAATGATTTTTTTCTCATAATAATCAACATACAGGAAGTACATAATGAAATTATATATGCCAATTTTATAGGGAAAATTACCTGAAGAGTTTAGAAATTGTAATGAATGGATCCTGCTTTAATGCATTTTTAGAAGATTTTTAAAGCAGTTAGTAGTAAATATGAAAGACCATCAAAAAAGGGAATTTAAGAAAAGTGATTTTCAATTTTTCAAGATTTAAGAATCTATTTTCTTCTCTTAATAATAGCTGTCATTTTAATTAAGGCCTTAAAATAGTCTTGTGAGGAAAGTATTTCTATGCTCAAATTTTAGCTGAGGAAACTGAGGCTTGGACCACTTAAATAAAACCTGTTTAAAGTCACCCAGATAGTAGGCAACTGAGTTAGTATTTGAACCCAATTTTGCCTGTCTCCTAATCCTATACTTTTTCCATTATAATGGACATTTTTCTATGATTAGGTTTAAGGTTTGATATGTGTTGAATATCATCTAGGCTACCACTACATATGGAAAATGACTAGACTTAATTTCTTATAATTTGGGTTTTTAAGAAAGTCTTTACTCTTAAAGACTTCTCTTAAGGGCTTCCCTGGTGGCTCAGAGGTTAAAGCGTCTACCTGCAAAGGGGGAGACCCGGGTTCAATCCCTAGGTCGGGAAGATCCCAGGGATTGAAGGAAATCCCTGGGATTGGGAAGAAGGAAATGGCAACCCACTCCAGTATTCTTGCCTGGAGAATCCCATGGACAGAGGAGCCTGGTAGGTTACAGTCCACGGGGTCGCAAAGAGTCGGACACGACTGAGCGACTTCACTTTCTTTACTCTTACATGAAAAGAAAGAGGTTGGTCTTTTCAATTATTCAAAATGTCTCCATTTTTTATCCATTCCTTCCACTGGTTAATTGCTTATTTTCTTGTTCACTATGGTCAACTGCAAAATTGATAAGAACTTGTTACATAGAGAGGAATTAACCCCTAATTAACATTTAGTTGATAAAGATTCTCTTATATAACATATATAACAAATGACCTATAACTTGCACATAACAAGAAATTATTTCCCAGCTAACATTTAGTTGTTACAGTCATGCTATCTGCTTTTTTTGGTAGCAGATGTGATCTTCGATGCTTGGTAATCCACGCACAAGGAAACCTCAGAAGTGGCCACCTTAACCATGACATATTCATGTAAAGTAACAAACTTTCTCTTGCTTTTTTAGTTTTTCTACTCCGAATATAATAAAACAATGTCCATTCTGTAAATATTTTTGTCCGTAAAATTGTCTATTTAATAAATATAGCAAGACCGTAGTATATATTTTGTGATTCTATTTCTACAGAGATCTTCTCCTCTTTCGATAACGATGAAAATACCCGGAAGATGATGTGCTTTGCTGAAATGTTTCGGTTTGTGCTCACGAATAAGCCTTTACTTTCTCTCAGTGTGTAGCACAGTCTTCTGTATATTTTCCCCACACTACTTTCTCTATAGGAAGAGCATGTATTTTTGCTTTGTTTACATCAGTCACAAGTAAGTACTTTGAAGTACAATATTATAACATAATGTTACTAAAGTTTCGAGAAATAATGCATTTTCACCGTGTTTGAGACCATAAAATGTAATTTAATGGTTTTGTGTTGAATAATTAGAACGTTCATTTAACATGAAACTCTTTTTCTTCCTTACTGCATACTTGATACCTTCTACACGAATCCATCCCTTTCTGCCAGCCTCAGTAGAGGTGCGTGTTTGCTCAACACACAGATCTTTGTGCTTGACCTCCCTTCTCCCTGTAGACTTTGGTTCATCAATTATTCCTTTCATTCCTTTGGCCTCCTTCTCTCCCTCTCTGCTAACTTTTGGCCTGCTGCTTGTAGTTGAGCTCAAAATTCCCAGCCTGATATCAAAATCAAAGCCCTCTTCAAAAATTAACCCAAGAAGATGTAAAAAAAAACATTAACAGGTCAATAACTAACAGAAGAAATTGAAAAAAACCATTAAAGGAAAAAAATCATTAATTAATCATTAATCACAGTAGCTACATTTAATGGCCTTGCTAAACATTTACTATATTTAAGTGCCATGCTGAACAGTTAATATAAATTATCTTATTTAATCCTCAACAACAGTATTTTTAAGATTTTTGTTAAGATTTAAAAAAAAATTTTTATGACTTTAAAAAAGACTTTTTTAAAGTCTTTATTGAATTCATTACAATATTATTTTTATGTTTTGTTTTTTTGGCCGAGAGGCATGTGGGATCTCAGCTCCCCAACCAGGGGTCAAACCCCTACCATCTGTATTGGAAGCAGAGTCGTAACCACTGGACCGCCAGGGAAGTCCCTGAATTCTACTTTAGATATTATCTACCAACTTCCATCTATTATGGTACACGCAAATTTATTCTCTGATAGTATTCCTTCTTACTTATTCCTTACTTATTCTTACTTATTCCTTCTTACTATCCTTCATCTTCTGAATATAGTTATAATATTTGGTCAAATCAATATTCAGTATTTATATTATTAGATATATGCAAATGTAACTCCCAGCAGAGTGTTGTCATGTTTTATGATTAGGTTTTTAACATGTCTTCCAGTTTATCTGCTTGTAAACTCATTCATTTATCTTAACTTTGGTTTATACAGTATTTTTCTCTTGTCAAATTTTATTTGGTTCTTTTATAAATGTGGTTTCTAACATTTTAGAGTTTCCTGTTAAAAATTTTCAGTGTGAGTTTTGCACTCTTTAGCAGGTACACTTGTTTCACTATTTGTGTTTTTTGTCATTTTTATTTTTGTCTTCATTTTAATATTTATTTCTGTGTGTTTATTTATTTGGCTGTGCCGGGTCTTAGTTATGGCACTTGGGATCTAGTTCCCTAACCAGGAATCGAACCCATGTCCCCTGCATTTGGAGAGAGGAGTCTTAGCCACTGGACCACCAGGGATGTTCCATTTGTTTTGATAATTCCAATATTTGGAAGCCTCAGCAATACGTGAACCGTGAACTTCCTGATGTTCAAGCTGGTTTTAGAAAAGGCAGAGGAACTAGAGATTAAATTGCCAACATCCGCTGGATCATGGAAAAAGCAAGAGAGTTCCAGAAAAACATCTATTTCTGCTTTATTGACTATGCCAAAGCCTTTGACTGTGTGGATCACAATAAACTGTGGAAAATTCTGAAAGAGATGGGAATACCAGACCACCTGACCTGCCTCTTGAGAACTCTGTATGCAGGTCAGGAAGCACCAGTTAGAACTGGACATGGAACAACAGACTGGTTCCAAATAGGAAAAGGAGTACGTCAAGGCTGTATATTGTCACCCTGCTTATTTAACTTATATGCAGAGTACATCATGAGAAACGCTGGACTGGAAGAAGCACAAGCTGGAATCAAGACTGCCGGGAGAAATATCAATAACCTCAGATATGCAGATGATACCACCTGCCGGGAGCCGGCGAGAGACATTCCACTCGTGACAAAGGTCATGAGGAAGGGGGCTCGGCATACGCAAAGGTGGGATCGAGCCTCGGGAGTGCCCCCGGATATTCTCGAGCATCTACCCCCCCAAAAACCAGAGTCTGCCTACTTTATTGCTTTGTGCTCTCACCTCTGACTTTACTGGGGGCTGTCCCCCACCACCATCTCACTCTCTCTGTCAAAGAGTTAACTTACAGCTCCAATTAATAAAGTTCCTGGGCAATTAGGAGTGTTTAAATCCAAACCCCTCAGATGGCTCTCTAACTCGCCTGACAAGTTTACCCGGACACCTACAGCTATGCATACGATTGTTTACAGTCTCCCAGCCTCCAGAGGCACGGGAAGCTTAAGATATTCAAATAGCTTAGAGCCTCTCAGAGAATAAGAAACTGTCAGAATAAAACTAGTAAAAGATTTCATTGATGAGCCAATGTTTGTTGCCAAGTTTTCACATCCCCTGAATTGTATCCTTGAATGTGCATTAATTAATATAGTTGGTATGTAGAAAAAATAAGTAGTGGCCTTGGTGTTAGTAACTTTAGACCCTTAAGGTAGTAAATTCTTTTCTTTGTAAACCCATTACACATCCACCCTATAGGAACGTAATCTTATCTTCGGAAGATGGCGCCAAACCTTAAAATAATTACTCTTAGAGAAAATAAGTCTTTGTTGATAAGTCCTTGTCAAGAGTCATAAAATGTTAATAGGCCTCTGGCCAGAAGATGATGTAAATCACCTAAACCATTTGTATACGATAAATTTGCAGGAAAGAAACCCTGGTTTTTGATAAGCATCAAAGACTGCTGATTTTGCATCCCCTATTATCCTCTATGTGTAACTTAGGGTATAAAAGCCCCTGTTGAAAATAAAGCTATGGGCCTTGCTCACCAACGCTTGGTCTCCCCATGTCATTCTTCCCTTTAACTTCCAGCTGAGTGTCCATCTGGAGCGCGGATGTCCTCTGCGACCATTTATTTGCCTGGGCTTCTAAGACCCACTCGAGAAGGTGTCTAAGGTGGGGCACCTTCCGCTATTCGAGAGGGCGCCTGCGGCCTCCGTGGTCAGAGCTAACCTGGTGTCACGGGTTATATTGATTTTCCGCGTAAACCAAGCCACTCAGCTTCTTTTCTCCACTGAATTTTCCTACTGAGCTATCCTCATTCTATTACTCTTTATTATCTCTAATTAACATTTGAATAGGTCGCCTAGCCGTCTCTCCTTCGAATACCCTGGATCAGCTGGGGCTGGACCTCGGCAACCACCCTTAGGGCAGAAAGTGAAGAGGAACTCAAAAGCCTCTTGATGAAAGTGAAAGAGGAGAGTGAAAATGTTGGCTTAAAGCTCAACATTCAGAAAACAAAGATCATGGCATCCAGTCCCATCACTTCATGGGAAATAGATGGGGAAACAGTGGAAACAGTGTCAGACTTTATTTTTTGGGGCTCCAAAATCACTGCAGATGGTGATTGCAGCCATGAAATTAAAAGATGCTTACTCCTTGGAAGGAAAGTTATGACCAACCTAGATAGCATATTGAAAAGCAGAGACATTCCTTTGCCAACAAAGGTTCGTCTAGTCAAGGCTATGGTTTTTCCAGTGGTCATGTATGGATGTGAGAGTTGGACTCTGAAGAAAGCTGAATGCTGAAGAATTGGTGCTTTTGAACTGTGGTGTTGGAGAAGACTCTTGAGAGTCCCTTGGACTGCAAGGAGATCCAACCAGTCCATTCTGAAGGAGATCAGCCCTGGGATTTCTTTGGAAGGAATGATGCAAAAGCTGAAACTCCAGTACTTTGGCCACCTCATACGAAGAGTTGACTCATTGGAAGAGACTCTGATGCTGGGAGGGATTGGGGGCAGGAGGAGAAGGGGACGACAGAGGATGAGATGGCTGGATGGCATCACTGACTCGATGGACGTGAGTCTGAGTGAACTCTGGGAGTTGGTGATGGACAGGGAAGCCTGGCGTGCTTCGATTCATGGGATCGCAAAGAGTCGGACGTGACTGAGCGACTGAACTGAACTGAACTGGACTGAGGGATGTGTCTGATGTCAGTTATTTCTGTTTGTTCTTGTTCATTTTATCTTGGCTCCTTTCATGTCTAGTTATATTTGATTGTGTGCTGAACAATGTATTTCAAAAATTAGTTATAGAAATAACATCAGGATTATGTTTTCTCTCTAAGAGGATTTTCACTTGTTCTTCAGGCTCCTGGTAACCCCTGGTAACCTAGGATCACTTTAATCTGACTTTAAAGCTTTCGATTTGGTGTGTGTGTGCTCAGTCACTCAGTCATGTCCAACTGTGTGTGATCCCATGGACTGTAGCCTGCTAGGCTCCTCTGCCCATGGAATTCTCCAGGCAAGAGTACTCGAGTGGGTTGCCATTTCCTTTGATTGGGGGCCACCCATAATTAGAAGCTCATGACAAGCTGTTTGAAGGCTGGTTTACTGTCAATCTACTCTGACCTCTAGGGTGCAATCCTTTGAGGTCTTAATCCAAAGCAGGAGATTGTTTACCAGGGTACCTCACGCTCAATGGGTGGCCTCTAGCTCTGGGAACCTTTCAAAAATGCAAACACTTAGCCACTCCTTTAGATGAGCAAATGCCCACAATGTAAGTGACATGAATACCGTGCTCACCTTCCAGGTTCCATTCTCTCCTGCATCTACCTTGGTATCTTGTTAGCTCTTTAGTGCCTTAAGAAGGGTTGGTCAATATTCTGTGCAGCTGTTTTATTTCTCTTTGGTGGTAGGGTTGGCCTGAATAATCCAGTCTCGCTACTATCAGACAGTGAAGTCCTCATCTGGTTTCCCTTCTTGGCTTTTTTGTTTGTTTTGGCTGTGCCATTTGACTTTCAAGAACTTAGTTCTCCAATCCTGGGCCTCCCGCAGTGAAATCCCAGAATACTAACCACTGGACTGCCAGGGAATTCCCTCTAGGTTTTTTTCTTGGATATGTTAATTGCTTGAAAATGTATTAGTTTCAGTCATTCGGGAAATGTTTCCTCAAAACTTCCTTTTCTTGTCTCTGTTGGTTGCTCTCTGGATGTTTCTGTACAATCATTATCCTAGGACTTTCTTCTGATGTCAGTCTTGGAATTCTCTTTGTTTTTCTTTTGGGTTAGATTCCCTCGGCCCTTGATCTGTATTTCTATATTTAGATTTATTCTCTGTGTAGTGAAGTTTCATCTATTTAAAAGTAAGTTACATTGGCAGAACCATGGTGAAGACCACCACTGATCCACCTGTCTCTCCTGTCATTGGGTCAATGGGTCTCTTGTGCACTTATCTGGACATTGTGGCTTCATCATCATCATGGAGACTTCTTTCCTTTGCCCTCCTCTGTTGAATCTCTTATTTCCTGTATTCCAAGTCTCCCTCTTTCCCAGATCACTCCCTCATTTTAGTGGAAACAAGGTGAATGGTATAGTAGGCAGAATAATGCTCCTCCCCGCAGATGACCACATGCTTATTATATATAAATGGGATGTTACTCAGACATATACAAGAAGGAAATCTTGCCATTTGTGACAACATGGACCTCGAGGACATTATCCTGAGTGAGGCAACTCAGACTGAGAAGGACAAATACTGCATGGAACCACTTATATGTAGAACTTAATGCTGCTCTTCTCACCATGTCCTTTTGGTACGAGGAGTTTGAAGGTTGAAGAGAAAGGGTCAGCACATTTCCCCAAAGGCTAAGGAGTCTTCTGGGGAGGAAGTTACTGAGATCCTGACATTGATTCTTTGGGAGGATCAGTTTTACTATTTCACCTCCGATGCTCTGAAGTATCCCCAACCTGGGATGGCAGCAAAAGACACCAGGGCCTACCCAGAGGAAATTCACCATGGAGGATGGGGAACCTGGGCCACTCACCCATGCTTAACGTTGCTGGCGAGGAGGACAGGCTCTAGCTCAGCCCTTATACATTTCCCTGGAGCATCAGAGGTGTGTCCTAGGAAAAAGAGCCCTTTGCCACCTCAAACTATTAGAGCAAGTTAGGTTTTAGTAACTCCATCTTGTGACCAGGCGTGATATAGCAGATCATCTGTGTTTCGATAGTGACACCTTGTGGGGCAGAGGTGGGACACTGGGGTCTGTGGGCACTGCAGCAGTTTTATTTTGTCCTTTTACAAACAAACAAAAAAAGTATTTATTTTTGGCTGTGCTGACTCTGCTGCTGCGCAGGCTTTTCTCCAGTTGCAGGGTGTGGGCTTCTCCTGTTGCTGAGCCCGGGCTCTAGGGTGTCCGGGCTTCAGTGGTTGCAGCACGTGGGCTCTGGTGCGCCCCTGGGCTCCAGAGCACAGGCTCAACAGTTGTGGTGCACAGGGCTTAGCTGATCTGTGGCATGTGGGATCTTCAAGGACCAGGGATGAAACCTGTGTCTCCTGCATTGGCAGGCAGATACTTTACCACTGAGCCACCAGGGAAGCCCAATTCTGTCCTTTTTTAATCTCTTATTTTTCAGTGTTTCCAGCCTTATTGAAAAATGACAAAATTGTAGTATTTTTAAAGTGTACAGTTTGATATACATATACACTGTGAGAAGGTTTTCACCGCCTAGTTAATGGTCATCCTTTTTTGCAGGGTGTGGCGGGTGCGTGAACACCTTAATTTTTACTCTCTTGACAGATTTCAATCATACAATACCATACAATTAACTATAGTCACCATGCTGCACATGAGACCCTCAGGCCTTACTTTATAACTGAAATTTGCATCCTTTACCAACCTGTTTCTACTGTCCCCTTCTCTCTTAGCAACCACCATTCTATTTTACAAGCCCAACTCCTGTTAAATTTTTTAAGTTTACATTTCACATAGGAGTGGTACTATGTAGTATTTGTGTTTGTCTGGCTTATTTCACCCTGCTTGGCTATTCAGGGTTTTTTGTGGTTCCAAATTTTAGGATTTTCTATTTCTGTGAAAAATGCCACTGGAATTTTCATAGGAATTGCACTGAATCTATATCTCATTTTGGGCAGTATGGGCATTTAGCAATATCCATTTTCCAACCCATGAACACCAAAGAGCTTTCCATTTATTTGTGTCTTCCTAAGCTTCTTTTATCAATGTTTAGTAGTTTTTTAGTGTACAGATTGTTCATCTCCTTCATTAAATTTATTTCCTAAGTGTTTGTCTTTATGATAATCGTAAAATTAGATTCTTAACCCATAGTTCATTGTACAGAAATGCAACTGATTTTTATATACTGATTTTGTATATTGCAACTTTACTGAATTTATCCACTTTCATTATTAAAGCGAGTTATAAGCAAGATTAAACCTTTGGACTTTTCCTGAGCCTACCATGAAAGTGAAAGTGAAAGACGCTCAGTGGTGTTTGACTCTTTGCGACCCCATGGATTGTAGACTGCCAGGCTCCTCTGTCCATGGAATTTTCCAGGCAAGAATACTGGAGTGGGTTGCCATTTCCTTCTCTAGGAGATCTTCCCAAGGGGATTGAACCCAGGTCTCCTGCATTGCAGGAGGATTCTTTACTGTCTGTGACACCAGTATACATAATTACTGTGTACATCTGCTTTATATGTGTATTATTAAAGACCACAGTACCGGCTTCCCTGGTGGCTGATTGGTAAAGAATCCGCCTGTCAATGCAGGAGACACAGGTTCAATCCCTGGTCTGGGAAGATCCTGAGGAGCAACTAAGCCCATGTTGCCACATCTACTGAGCCTGTGCTTTAGAGCCTGGGAGTCGAAACCCCTGAGCGCCATGGGCGGCAACTGAAGCCCACACGCTCTAGAGCCCACGCTCTGCAACAAGAGAAGCCACCACAATGAGAAGCCCACCCATGGCAACTAGAGAGTAGCCCTTGCCCACTGCAACTCGAGAGAAGCCCATGAAGCAACGAAGACCCAGCACAGCCAATAAAAAAATACAAGTATTAAAAAAAAAAATCTATAGTACCAGACATTCCCATGCATGAAGTGACCAGGCCCAACCCTGCTTAGCTTCTGAGATCAGGTGCATTCAGGGTGGTGTGGCCAAAGACACACCAGTTTAATTTGAATATTAAAAACAGAAACATAGCAAAAGACAAAATGATAATGCAAAACATACAACAAAAGAATGATTTTCTTAATAAACAAAGAATCATTATAAGTCAATAAAGAAAAAGATGAATAAGTCAATAGAAAAATGGCCAAAAGATAAAAATCAGTATCTAACTTAGTTTTAATTTTACTTATTAAACATAAAGACTATAAGCATAATGAATGAATGCTACTTTTCATTTAACAGGTTAATAAATATTTGAAAGTAGGATAAAGCTAGTGTTAGTGATGGTGTGAAGAAATTCTCATAAACTGTTAGTGGAAATAAACATTAATGTAAAATTTTGGAAGGTAATTTATTAACATACATCCAAATGTAAAAAGCACATACCCTGTAATCTAGTAATTCCATTGTTAAATATTTAGGAATATTTTCCAATTATTTTTGTTTGTACATCATTTTGGATGCATTTCTTTGTAAGTAACATGCAATTCAGGTTAAAGAATCCTGGGGGTTTACTAGGCCATGGACCTAGATCTCAAGACACAGAGTGGGCTTATCTCTGGTTTGACTCAGCATTTCAGTGACATCACTGTGGACTCAGTTTCCCTCTGGCTCTCTTTTCTGACCTCTGGCATATCGGTTTCATCTGAAGGTTGATTCTCCATCAAGGCTACAAGACAGTTGCCAACAGCTTCTAAGGTATAGTGGACATATGCTTTCTTATTGGCTGCAAGGCACCTTTGAAACCTTTCCTGGGGTTGGGAGGAATCTCTCCATCTCTTGATTCCTGCTTCACCAATGCAGAATTTAGAAATTCTGTTTCCCAGCCTTTCTTGTAGCTCTACCAATATATTCAAATGGTTCTTGGTGACATGAAGATGCAAAACCACACAGAGACTCTTCTGGCAGAGGAGACAGTACTACCTTCAGAGGCAGCACTGGGGGGATGGGGTGGCATTCAGCTGGGGTCCCTAACGGTCCCACATTCTCTACCAGCAGGGTTGCGCACAATGGGGAAGCAGTAGTGCTTTCTCTGGAGCGATAGGACATATTCTGCCTTGTGTCCTAGGGTTCTCTGGCTTTTCCAGGATTCCATGAAGGTCTGGATATTAAAAAAAAAATTATGTATATGGCTGCACTGTGTCTTAGTTGTGGCATGTTCATCCCGACCAGGGACTGAACCCAGGCCCTCTGCATTGGGAGCTCAGAGTGTTAACGACTGGATATATCCTTCAATATATCCAGTAGAAAGCAATAGAATGGGAAAGACTAGAGATTTCTTCAAGAAAATTAGAGATACCAAGGGAACATTTCATGCAAGGATGGGCACAATAAAGGACAGAAATCATATGGACCTAACAGAAGTAGGAGATATTAAGAAGTGGCAAGAATACAGAGAAGAACTGTACAAAAAAGGTCTTCACAACCCAGATAATCATGATGATGTGATCACACACTTAGAGCCAGACATCCTGGAATGTGAAGTCAAGTGGGCCTTAGGAAGCATCACTACGAACAAAGCTAGTGGGGGTGATGGAATTCCAGTTGAGCTATTCCAAATTGTGAAAGATGATGCTGTGAAAGTGCTGCACTCAGTATGTCAGAAAATTTGGAAAACTCAGCAGTGGCCTCAGGACTGGAAAAGGTCAGTTTTCATTCCAATCTCAAAGAAAGGCAATGCCAAAAAATGCTCAAACTACTGCATAATTGCACTCATCTCACACGTTAGTAAACTAATGCTCAAAATTCTCCAAGTCAGGCTTCAGCAATACGTGAACTGTGAACTTCCTGATCAAACTGGTTTTAGAAAAGGCAGAGGAACCAGAGATCAAATTGCTGTATCATCAAAAAAGCAAGAGAGTTCCAGAAAAACATCTATTTCTGCTTTATGGACTATGCCAAAGCCTTTGACTGTGTGGATCACAATAAACTGTGGAAAATTCTGAAAGAGATGGGAATACCAGACCACCTGACCTGCCTCTTGAGAAACATGTATGCAGGTCAGGAAGCACCAGTTATAACTGGACATGGAACAACAGACTGGTTCCAAATAGGAAAAGGAGTTCGTCAAGGCTGTATATTGTCATCCTGTTTATTTAACTTATATGAGGATGAAATGGTTGGATGGCATCACCGACTCAATGGACATGAGTTTGGGTAAACTCTGGGAGTTGGTGATGGACAGGGAGGCCTGGTGTGCTGTGGATCATGGGATCGAAGAGTCGGACATGAATGAGCGAGTGAACTGAACTGAAGTGATATCCAATTTAAAAGTAAATATTAAAAAAACTAAGATCATGGCATCCGGCTCCACTACTTCATGGCAAATAGAAGGGGAAAAGGTGGAAGTAGTGATAGATTTCCTCTTCTTGGGCTCTAAAATCACTTTGGATGGTGACTGCAGCCATGAAATCAGAAGACGTTTGCTTCTTGGCAGGAAGGCTATGACAAACCTAGACAGGGTATTGAGAAGCAGAGATATTACTCTGCTGACAAAGGTCCATATAGTCAAGGTTATGGTCCTCCCAGTGGTCATGTACGGTTGTGAGAGCTGGACCATAAAGAAGATGGAGCGCCAAAGAATTGATGCCTTCAAACTTTAGTGCTGGAGAAGATTCCTGAGAGTCCCTTGGATAGCAAGAAGATCAAACCAGTCAATCTTAAAGGAAATCAACCCTGAATACTCGCTGAAAGGACTGATGCTGAAGTTGAAACTCCAGTATTTTGGTCATTTGATGCTAACAGTTGACTCATTGGAAAAGTCTCGGATGCTGGGAAAGACTAAGGGGAGAAGGAGAAGAGGGCGTCAGAAGATGAGATGGCTGGAAGGCATCACCAGTGCAATGGACATGAACTTGGGCACACTTCAGGAGATGAGGAGGGATAGAGAGGCCTGTCGTGCTGCAGTCCATGGGGTCACAAAGAGTTGGACATGACTGGGCAATGGAACAACAACATATCCTTTATTACATTCTTTTCTGCTTAAACTATACACAGTTCATTTCTGTTGCACACAAGAACGAACCCTGACGTACAGAAACATGCTTCCTCATCCACATCTAGGGAAGGAAAGGTCACTTTCAGAAATTCTGTCAAAATAGCAAAGACATTTCCTTTTCTGAGACCTCTGACAAACCTCTTTATATCTCAGCATCCAGAATTGGGTCAATTTTTTTTTTTTTCTGAATTACTGGGGCTTGAGGATGGGATTGCAGTGATGAGCTAAGGCCTGAGCCACATCCTTATCCGTTAAGGCCTAAGACAAAGGACAAAAGAAAAAAGGCACATAGAGAGAAGTGAGGCTACCCAGGTGAGGACTAGAGTACTTAGCGAAGGGGAATGGGTGAAGATTTGTGAGAAGCAGGATAACCTCAAAGTCCACCAGATTACAGTGCTCTTTCAGTATCCATGGAGAATTGGTTCCAGGACCCCCATGTATATCAAAATCCAGAGATGATCAAGTACCTCATCTAAAATGGTGTAGATTTACATATATCCTGTGCACATCCTACCATATATTTTTAAAAATATTTATAAATTATTAAAAAAATTTAAAATGTATTTGTTTGGCATCAGGTCTTAGTTGTGGGATGTGGGATCTTCTTTGGGGCACGCAGGATCTTTTCAGTTTTGGCATGCGAACTCTTGGTTAATGGCGTGTGGACTCTAATTCCCTGCCAGGAATCAAACCTGGATGCTCTGCACTGGAGCACAGATCTTAGCCACTGGGCCACTAGGGAAGTCCCCTACTATATACTTTAAATCATCTCTGGATTATTTATAATACCTAATACAACATTAACACTATGTAAACAGTGGCCATTGTGGTAAATTCCAGTTTTGCTTTTTGGAACTTTCTGGAAAATTTTTTCCAAGTATTTTTGATCTACTATTGGTTGAATCCATAGATGAGGAACGCACGGATACAGAGGGTTGACTGCATGACCACATGCTTTTCAAGAGTGACTCTCGCCCTGGGTACAACTGACGTTTTGGGCAGGACGCCTCTTTGTTGCGTGGGGCTGTCTTGGGTGTTGGAGGTAACATCCCTGGCCTCTACCCACTATCCGGCAGTAGCACTCCCCTACCCCCAAAGCTGTGACAACCAAAAATGTGTCCAGACATTGCTAAACGTCTCCTGGGGGCGAAATTACCCGAAGTTGAGAACCACAGGGCTAGAGGAAGACCCTGGGAGGGAGTGTGGTGGGTGAGGGCAGGGTGGGGAACTTGGACTATTCAGATCCTACAAAGTACAAGGTAGGGGAATTAACTCCAGGTTACTCCGAGTTGTAGATGAGATTCTGTTTCCATGAAAGGTGCTACAGGGGACTGTTGAATCACCATCTCCCAAAGGCAAATATTACTTTTTATAGAGAATACAGCCTAACCACAAAGTGGAAAATATATACTTTTTCATCTGCCCTATAATTTTCAAGGCCACATCTCTTATAATGAGGTTACTTTACATTACATAGTATTACCTATTATTCAGAGTGGATTTAACCCACCTACCATGCTTCCAAATGTGTCTTTTTTGCATCATCCCTGAGTGATATTCCTTTTAATTCTCTTAACTACTCAAGCATTTGACCAAAAGATTGAAATTTATTAGTTTGATACATAGATATTTTGGGCTACCTGATACACAGGTATTAAAAAGCTATATTGTAGTTTTAGGTACATTTTTTTTTCTGGACAATTTTATCCTTTAGCATTATGAAGTGTCCTTAGTCATATTTAAATCTTTTTTTGGCTTCAATTGTCTGATATCAAGATAAGAGCTTCTGCATTTTTATTGTTCTCATGTGGCTGGTGTATCTTTGTCTATTTCTATTTATCCTTTCTGAACCACTTTGTTTTAGGTGTACTGCTTGTATGTGGCATGTTGGTGTATCAGTTAGCTTTTGCTGCACAACAAACTGTAATGAAACGATGGGTTAAAACAAGTCTTTTGTTTAACTCATGGTTCTGTGGGTTGGGCATTTGCCATCTAGGCTGGCTCAGCAAAACTGATGGGCTTGGCCATGTAACTAACATCAGCTGGGGGTTGGCTGGTAGCCAAATGATCTAAAAATACCCTAATTCACCAGGTGGAGCTAATTGTAAAGAACCTGACTGCCAATGCAGGAGATGTAAGAGACTGGGGTAAGATCCCTGGATCAGGAAGATCCCCTGGAGGAGGAAAGGGCAACCTACTTCAGTACTCTTGCCTGGAGAATCCTATGGTTTGATCTCTGGGTCGGGAAGATGCCCTGGAGGAGAAAATATGGTAACTCACTTCAGTATTCTTGCCTGGAGAATCCCATGGACAGAGGAGTTTGGCAGGTTACAGTCCATGGGGGTCACAGAGTCAGGCACAACTGAAGTGACTTAGCACATCACACGTGATGATTAGCACACCATTGGTGAGGGCTGGGGGATGACTGGGCCGGTCTTTCATAATCCAGCAGGTTAGCCTACACACAGGGAGGACATGTTTCTAGTGCAGTCAGAAAGGACAAGCTCCAAGGGCTCAAGTGTCTGTCTGCGTCACGATTACTAATGCTCTATTGGCCGAAGCAATTTACATCAACAACGCAGACTTAAGGATAGAGAAGTGAAGTGAAGTGAAAGTCGCTCAGTCGTGTCTGACTCTTTGTGACCCCATGGACTATACAGTCCATGGAATTCTCCAGGCCAGAATACTGGAGTGGGTAGCCTTTTCCTTCTCCAGAAGGATGGAGAAACAGACTCCAGTTCTTGACGAGATGATCTATAACATCACGTTGCAAAGTCATAGTCGAAGGGAGAAGTTGTAGCCAGTTTTTACAATCTATCACATTTGGGTTGTCCTTTTGACTCAATCTAAATTTTTTTTCTTTCAATGTTGCTTTAAACCCAATTACATTTATTACATGACTGTTAGGTTTGATCTCAATTTGCCATATAATTCTGTGCCATATTTATTCTGTTGTTATTTTTATTGTTTCTGCCTGTGCAGTTGATTTGCTCTTTTATTAATTTTTTTGGCTTTAGGAAAAAAATACATATTTTTTGGTCATGCCATGGGGCTTGTGGGATCTTAGTTCCCTGACCAGGGATCGAACTCATGTCCCCTGAAGTGGAAGTGATGAGTCTTTATCTCTGGACTGCCAGGGAAGTTCCCTCCATCCTTAGTGTTATTGATTTCAGCAAGTCTATTTGAACATTTCTACTCCATGCCTCTTTCCCTCTAAGTCACCTCCTGTGACCCCCTGCAACACTTTAAATTTACCCTGAGAGTGTTGAATAAGGAAGTGAGGACACCTCCCTTGCCTTCTGTCCTTTACTTTCTTAGACTCTTCCTCTCAGCAACAAATAGGGCATTCTCTTTCTTGCATTGCATGGGCTTTCCTTACATCAAATCCTTGTCCTATTTACTCTCTCATTTACTATAAAAACTCTTTTCTTACAGTCTTCTGGGCTTGGCTTTTATAAGCTTCTTTTCTCCTCCACAAGGCTCCCACTGCTTCCAAAAACCACAAGCACTTACTTTCAGGCTATTGTTTCAACAAAGACTTGAAAGACTCTATTTTGAAACTCAAAGCTTTTTTCAGCAGGATTCTGTCTATCCAACCAGGATGATTTCCATTAGTTCAGCAGTGGGAGTAATGATGGGCCAGACGAGAACCAGGGATTATCAGGGAGGAAAAATTTATTGATTTAATATTCCCCAAAATGTTACACTGTGGATACACTGTAAGAAATTGTATGGAGTTTCATTACACAGAGGGCTTCCCAGGTGGCACCAGTGGTAAAGAACCTACCTGCCAATGCAGGAACATTAGAGACAACCGGTTCGATCCCTGGGTCGGGAAGATCCCCAGGAGGAGGGCACAGCAACCTACTCCAGTATTCTTGCCTGGAGAATCCCACGGACAGAGGAGCCTGGTGGGCTACAGTCCACTGGGTTGCCAAGAGTTGGACATGACTAAAGTGACCTAGCATTACACAGATGGAAAATCATTGTTATCATAAGTGAGTTTGGAAGCAGTGAAACATCTTCGGAAAGCATCATTAGGGCTCCCTAACATCCAGTTTTCTGGGCCCTCATGGGCATACAAAAGACCACCGCTCCTGGTGTGATGGAGTCATGTGAGGCGTTCTAGCCAATGAAAGGTAATGGAAGTAAAAGGGCTGAGGCAGTGAACAGCTGCTGATGTGACAAGTCCCTTCTGCCCCTTTGAAACGAGTTTCATGATGAGACGGATGAACCGCAGGATCAAACTAGTCTGAACTAAAGAGACACTGCTTAGAGGACAGCTACCTACCCTGGAGAGTTGCTGGTCCCACAGAAGACTCCAAATGAGCAAGGAACAAATGTTTATTATGTTAAGATGCTGAGATTTTTGAAATTGTTTATTATCATGGCCTATGCTTATATACCCTCCTTCTTTGGCCATTGGCCTAATGCCTAATAAATGAGGGTACAAGCTATTGAGGGGAAAGTGTGTGTGTGTATATGTTTAATATGGGCCATTTTCTAAGTCTTTATTGAATTTGTTAAAATATTGTTTCTGTTTTATGTTCTGGTTCTTTGGCCAAGAGGCATGTGAGATTCTTAGTTTCCAGATCAGGGATCAAACTTGCACCCCCTGCATTGGAAGATGAAGTCCCAACCACTGAATGGAAGTCCATGGAAACTGTGTTATTTTGATAGTTGACTTTTTCTTTCTTTTTTTTTGCAAGCAGTGAAACTCGTTCACTCACTCAAAAACATTCAGTGAGTTGCCTGCTGCTGCTGCTGCTAAGTCGCTTCACTCGTGTCCGACTCTGTGCGACCCCATAGACGGCAGCCCACCAGGCTTCCCCGTCCCTGGGATTCTCCAGGCAAGAACACTGGAGTGGGTTGCCATTTCCTTCTCCAATGCATGAAAGTGAAAAGTGAAAGTGAAGTTGCTCAGTCGTGTCCGACTCCTAGTGACCCCATGGACTGCAGCCCACCAGGCCCCTCCATCCATGGGATTTTCCAGGCAAGAGTACTGGAGTGGGGTGCCATTGCCTTCTCCGCAGTGAGTTGCCTACCAAGTGCTAAGAGCTGGAGATTAATAGTACACAAACAAACACAAAAATTTTTTGCCCTTAAAGAGCTTATACAATAGTCAGAAAAAATTAAATCAAGTAACAAAATACTTGCTATAAGTGTTATGAAGCGAATAAACAATGGCTGAGTTGGACCTTAACAAGGGGTGGGGGTTCTAATTTCGATGGTGAGCTGGAGAGGAGGCATTTCTTCCAGCGTACGAAGAAAGGGGTCAAGTATTCCAGGTCACATGAGGAAAGAAAGATCTTAGAGTTTGAGGAACTAAGACCAATGTGACTAAGCAGGAATAAATGAGGAACAAGCAGCAAACATAAAGTTGGAGAGATACCCAGAGATAGATCAGGTTCTATCAGATAAGATCACCTTAATCTTCCTGGGATCAATGCCAGACAACAGCACCAATGTTCATTTCCTTTTTCCCTCCATCTGCCTCAACAAAGGACACATCCCTCATCTTTCTGACAGTTAATCCCTCTTCTTAGACCCTCCCTGCTCTGGTCACAGGGAGACCTTCTTCTCCTCTTTTCATGCACTTGGCTCCTTTGGTCATCCTCTGCTCTTCTGAATCTTCATCCTCTCCCCAGTGTATCAGTCCTGTCAGCCAGTGTACAAAATACTCTTTCTGTCTTAAGAAAGACATAATCTGGTATTATATTTCCTGACAGCTTCTGATCTATTTTAATTTCTTTCATCTTCCTTCCTGGGCTTGCCTGGTGGCTCAGACAGTAAAGAATCCGCCTGCAATGCAGGAGACCTGGGTTCAGTCCCTGGGTTGGGGAGATCCCCTGGAGGAGGGCATAGCAACCCACTCCAGTATTCTCAGCTGGAGAATTCCCATGGACAGAGGAGTGTATTGAGCTACAGTCCATGGGGTCTCAAAGAGTCGGACACGACTGAGCGACTAAGTAGAGCCCTGCACAGCTTCCGATCTATTTCAATTTCTTTGTGTTCCTTTCTAGTTCCAGAGGTTTACAATTAATTTGTATGCTCACTGTTGATTCCTAAATAAGATGTCTTCTTGGAGCTTGAATCTCACATACCCAACTGTCAGTTTAGGGACTCCATTTGAAGGCTTGGTATAAACACTTCCCATCTTCTGAGCCCATCAGTGGATTATCCATCAGTTTTTTGTTTTTCTTTTTGGTCACGTCATGGGGCTTCTGGGATCTTCCTTCCCTAACCAGGGAAAGAACCCGGGACCTAGGCAATGAGAGCAGAGTCCTAACCGTGGGACTGCCAAGAAATTTCTCATTTATTTTTTGTTTTTTTAATATATCAGGAAATGATCCCACTGACAGCTCAGAGGTTCAGGCCCCAAATCTGGGAGCCTGGCTCACTACTGCTGATGCTAGTTTTCATGATCTCGTGTCTGAATTTCTGAAATGGTCTTATGATTTGGCTCCTTGCTTCTATCATGCCTTCCTCTAATGCATTCTCTACATGGCTATTTTATTTATTTTAACCTAGAATATTTTAACTGAAATAAATTTTAAAAAATTAAAGAAACTGTGGCCAAACAAACTTCTATAACAAAAGCAGGATATATGCTGTAAAACTTACACAAAAAGGGGACCTCCCTGGTGGTACAGTGATTGGAAGGAAAATTTCCTTGGAAGCAAAGTTATGACCAACCTAGACAGCATATTAAAGAGCAGAGACATTACTTTGTTAACAAAGGTCCATCTAGTCAAGGCTATGGTTTTTCCAGTAGTCATGTATGGATGTGAGAGGTGGACTATAAAGAAAGCTGAGCACAAAAGAATTGATACTTTTGAACTGTGGTGTTGGAGAAGACTCTTTCAAGTCCCTTGGACTGCAAGGAGATCCAACCAGTCCATCCTAAAGGAGATCAGTCCTGGGTGTTTATTGGAAGAACTGATGCTGAAGCTGAAACTTGTTCAATACTTTGGCCACCTGATGCGAAGAGCTGACTCATTTGAAAAGACCCTGATGCTGGGAAAGATTGAGGGAAAGAGGAGAAGGGGACGACAGAGGATGAGATGGTTGGATGGCATCACCGACTCAATGGACGTGAGTCTGGGTAAACTCTGGGAGTTGGTGATGGACACGGATGCCTGGAGTGCTGCGGTTCATGGGGTTGCAAACAGTCGGATACGACTGAGTGACTGAACTGAACTGAACAGTGACTGGAACTCTGAGCTTCCAGTGCAGGACGCCTGGGTTTGATCCCTGGTCAGGGAACTAGATCCCACATGTCACAACTAAAACTATGCATGCCACAACTAAAGATCCCAAAACTAAGACCCAGCACAGTCAGATAAATCAATGAATTTAAAAATATTACACAAAAAGATAGGCAAAAATAAAGAAAATAAAAAATTAACAAAAATATATAAACATTTTCACTTCCAAAGAGCACAGCTGCTAATGAAATTGTGTACAAGCCCGTGCATCATTTTCTTTTGAAGTAAAAGGCTGACTCAAGAGTTAACGATAGGGAAATGTGATAATGTAGAAACAAAGAATAGCTATTCGGCTGGGGAACTGGTAACAATTTAGACTATAATTCAGCCACATGGCAGAATCACTCAACTCACAGTTTCCTGAAAGATATAGATAAAGGCCTGACACATATTCCTAAAATTTGTAACAGGAAGCATACCCCTTCTAGATGAAAACTGCTGACCAGGAGAACATGGGCTCTAGACTGAACTGATGATGCTTGAAATTTCACCTTGATGTCAACTAGTCCAAGAACTGTCCACGAGCTGATCACACCCTGCTCCCTGGCCACTATCAAACTCCTCACTACCCCCTCCACAGTGGGTCACATGGTCTTGATGACAGAAACCCACTGTGGCTCCCTTTGCCTGGCAAAGCAATAAAAGCTACTCTTTCTGCTTCATCCAAAACTGTCTCCCTGTCTCTGTGAAGAGCTGGCCAAGTTTTGGCAACACAAACAACTTATGTAAAATCCTTCTAGATATTTTTTCATACTACATAAATATACATATGTGCATTTTGTAATCAAAATGAGATATTGTAACATACGTATTGTTTTGTGACTTGCCCTTTTCAGTTAACAAACTCCACCTTTTCATGGTACTGTGTTTCCAGCTCATATTCAGTCCATCTATATCCACATTTCTTCAGTTGTTCTGAAAAGAAATTTCATAGGTAGTCTGTACAAATCAGGATTCAATCCAGACTCTATGTCCCTCATATTTCTTTTAATAGAGGCAGGGGCTTTTTTTCCCTCAACTCTAAATTTTTAAAGAGATGGGACCAGTTTTTCTGCGCAATGTTCCACCTTCTGGATTTGCTTGCTTACTTTGTATGGTATCATTTAGTTTGCTCTTTTATCCCCTGCATTTCTCATAAATTGTGTTAGATGCAAAGAACTGACAGAGTCAAGTTAAACATTTTTGACTGGACTAGATCACAGATGATGATACTGTATACTTCATGACACCCCACAAGGTTGATGCACAGGGTGGTCTTTTAAACACGAATGGTATCATGTCACCATTGCTTAAATGCCATTTATAGCTTCCTACTTATTCTATTAATGGTCTGAAAGATTTGATGCCTTCAGTTCAGTTCAGTTCAGTCATTCAGTCATGTCTGACTCTTTGCGACCCCATGAACTGCAGCACACCAGGGCTCCCTGTCCATCACCAACTCCCAGAGTTCACTCAAACTCATGTCCATTGAGTCGGTGATGCCATCCAGCCATCTCATCTTCTGTCATCCCCTTCTCCTCTTGCCCCCAATCCCTCTCAGCATCAGACTCTTTTCCAATGAGTCAACTCTTCACATGAGGTGGCCAAAGTACTGGAGTTTTAGCTTTAGCATCATTCCTTCCAAAGAACACCCAGGACTGATCTCCTTTAGAATGGACTGGTTGGATCTCCTAGCAGTCCAAGGGACTCTCAAGAGTCTTTTCCAACACCACAGTTCAAAAGCATCAATTCTTTGGCACTCAGCTTTCTTCAGAGTCCAACTCTCACATCCATACATGACTACTAGAAAAACCATAGCCTTGACTAGACGGACCTTTGTTGGCAAAGTAATGTCTCTGCTTTTGAATATGCTATCTAGGTTGGTCATAACTTTCCTTCCAAGGAGTAAGCATCTTTTAATTTCATGGCTGTAATCACCATCTGTAGTGATTTTGGAGCCCCCATAAATAAACTGTGTCCCTGTTTCCACTGTTTCCCCATCTATTTCCCATGAAGTGATGGGACCGAATGCCATGATCTTCGTTTTCTGAATGTTGAGCTTTAAGTCAACTTTTTCACTCTCCACTTTCACTTTCATCAAGAGGCTTTTAAGTTCCTCTTCACTTTCTTCCATAAGGGTGGGTCATCTGCATATCTGAGGTTATTGATATTTCTCCCAGCAATCTTGATTCCAGCTTGTGCTTCGTCCAGCCCAGTGTTTCTCATGATGTACTCTTCCAATATAATTTCATCCAGTCTCCACTTGCTTTTTAAAATTGTTGCCACACTGTTTCCACTCCCTGAACATGGGAAGCTGAAGTGCTTGCCTTCTAGGGCCTTTGTCCCTTGGTCTGGGAGAGCCTCCCTAGCCCCTACTTTCTCCGCTTCTCTTCCTTTCTCCTAAGGTCAAGCATCTTATCAAACTGTAGCCCCCCTCCCCTTGTTAAAAATACACTTCATATAACTATTATTAACTTTTTTTGCCACTTAATTTGGCATCTTCCATCCAACCTGAGCCCCCTGCAGTGGAAGCATGCAGTCTTAACCACTGGACCACCAGGGAAATCCCTCAAACTGCAGATCTTTTAAAGTTCACTTCCTCAGAAAAGCTGTCTCTAATTATTTAATAATTGTAATTATTTAAACTAGCTTCGTTGGAGGGACCCTCATACCCTACATCCCAAGCACCCTGCTTTTTGTACCAAGATACTTTTTCACATTCGCAGGTGATTCTTTACCACTAGCGCCACCTGGGAAGACCCCCAAGATACTTTTTTGGTCCACCTTAGTATCTGTGTCCATACCTGACAGTACGCTGCACAAGAGCAAGGGCCTTGCCTGTTCGACTCACTGTGAACACAGCATCTGTGCACAGCACCCCGCCGAATCAATCACCATAGGTCACAATAGCCCTGAAGCAGCCAGGTCTTGGGCAGGTGGCCGCAAACTCGCGCCAGTGCCAGTAACAGTACTTCCCTGGGAAATTGTTCGAATGCAGGAAGTCATTTTTATGCAAGCGCTCGGCCCAATTGCCGAAACAGTAGAAGGAAAGAGAAAAATTCCACAGGTGGGGCAGGCTGGCACCTCAAGATTCAGCCCAGGACGAGTGGGGCCCAGGTGAGCAGCCGGCTCCCCGACTCCCTCACGTGACCGCGGGCGGCGCGCCGAGTGCGCCTGCGCCGGAGCTCCCGGAAGTGGCCGGACCCGAAGCGCAAGCGGAGCGCACGTCCGTCAGCCCCTCAGTCCGCCCGTCCGCCGGCCCGGTACTCCGCGGCCCTCGGCCCTCGTCGCCGTCCCGTGGTGTCTTTGGCCCGAAGGGCGGCCGAGGCGCTCGCCATGGCGGCGTTCATCTCAGTACAGCTGAAAAAGACCTCGGAGGTGGACCTGGCCAAGCCGCTGGTGAAGTTCATCCAGCAGACGTACCCGAGCGGCGGGGAGGAGCAGGCCCAGTACTGCCGCGCGGCGGAGGAGCTCAGCAAGCTGCGGCGCGCCGCGCTCGGCCGCCCGCTGGACAAGCACGAGGGCGCGCTCGAGACGCTGCTGAGGTGGGCCTGGGGCCGGGTAGGGGGAGGCTGTCGGCGGCCTGCCGCTTGCCCTGCTTCCTCCGCCCTTCCTGACTCCTTCACACCCACGGCCTGGCCGGCCGCCCCACCCCGGCTTGGCCCGGCGCGTAGGTGTGGTCTGCATTTCTTCCTGCTGCAGGCCCGGGTGACCCCACCCGCTTTCCCTGTCTGCCCGCCGCGGTCCGCCGTCCTCGGTCGTCCGAGGCCCGGCCGACCGGCCACCTGGGAGGAACAGTCTACCACGTATTCAGTCTCTCTTGTCACATTTACCCAGAACTAGTTTTCTTCACTTTTTTTTTTTTTTTTTTGCGGGGGGTGGGGGTTGTCTGTGAGACTCCTCCCTTCCTCCATTTTTGCATCACCGCAAAACTTTGTTGGCCAGGTTGGAATTTCATAATAGTAATTTGCTTGAGGGAAGTGGCAGAATTGGGGCTCTGGAACTCATGTTTGTTACTTACTCCATACTGTCCACTTTGAAATGAACCCTCTTCCTAAGTTCATCTCAACCGAACGACCGATGGAGAATTCCATTGGTTGCTAAGTCACTTCAGTCGTGTCCGACTCTGTGCGACCCCATAGACGGCGGCCCACCCGGCTCCCCCGTCCCTGGGATTCTCCAGGCAAGAACACTGGAGGAGGTTGCCATTTCCTTCTCCAATGCATGAAAGTGAAAAGTGAAAGGGAAGTCGCTGAGTCGTGTCCGACTCTGTGTGACCCCATGGACGGCAGCCTACCAGGCTCCTCCGTCCGTGGGATTTTCCAGGCAAGAGTACTGGAGTGGGGTGTCATCGCCTTCTCCGTCCATTGGTTAGGAGCTGCCATTATTTAAAATTTAAACTTGAATGACAGAACGTTCCAGATAGGTTCCTTTTAATCAGTTTGTTCACAAACAGGTATGAACATAATGGAGTAAATTTGTTATCTTAGTAAATGTTTAGTGAACTCAGGATGTATTTAATGAGTTTTTTCTGTAGAACTTTCCAGTTAGGATGGCAGGACATTTTTATAGTACTTTATAGTTAAAAAAAAATTCTTTCGCTCACCTTTTTAATGATCACATTTTCTGTGTCTAATGTAGTCTCATTTCACAGGAAAAACACAGCTATATTAAGACGCAAGTAGGAGCCGCTCAGGTTAAACTAACTGAAAAGGCAACGAATATTGCTTCCTTAGGCATTCCTGGAGATGATTCTGCCTCCAGGATGTTTTCCTCTTAGAAGAGCTTTGTTCCTGTAATCCGGAGAGATGGCCACTGGCTCTCCTGTAATTACGGTGGTCTTAACAGTCAGGATCTTACACAAGAGTGCTTTTCTTCTGTGCCCTGGCAAAAGTCCACGGAGGCCTCTGATTGGATTGGCTTGTGCCCATGTGCAGTGGGAAATGGCCTAATCGCCCTCCTCTGAGTCACTCTGCTGGTTTAACTTCTCGGTGCAGCATGGATTAAAGTAGCATTAGTATGGAGTCAGTTTTCCAGGAGGAGGGTACTGAATAGATTACGACCCCTTGGTGGTAAATTTTAAAACATAAGACTTGGGTTTCAAAGATCATTAGCTTGATACTTAGTATAAGCTTTTTAAAAAGTTAACCTATGAATACTTAGACATTCTTTATATTAACGTGCTCTTACCTAGACTTGAGTCGCGTTCAGTGAGGATTTTTCACTAGCAGTATTTACAAAGCATGGGTCATGGTATGAAATGAAAACAAGAATGCATTGGGTTTGGTCTCAACACTTAAGGAGCAGTGGCGTCTTCAGAGACTTGATAGACAAGAAAGGATAGTGAATATTGGTAATATGAGGTTTAAAACTTTTTTAATTTGTGCATTCTTTTAGTATTTTCCCAGGCGTAAATGTGAGAACTGTTGCTAGGTTTTAGGGCTCTTGCAGACACAGTTTGTTTGAAACTGTTTCTTTAGTCCTCTCTGCATTATCCTCACATTAGCACATTCTTGCTTTTTGGGTGGAGTTAGGGTAAGCTGATAGATATTAGTACAGTGTATTACATTTTGATAATGGAGGTATGTACAAAAGTATTTTTGGTATGCATCCTGTTATGGGGGGGTTCATCCAATTATGCAGAATATTTTACTGTTAATAATTATATTTCGATAATTGTATAAACAGCATTAATTTACATATTTTAACTTAATGAACTTTTTGAAAAAGAAGATTTAAGTTAATTCCTAAAGAATAGAAACTAGCTTCGTAAGTACTGGCACACAGCTCTACACATATAGGTCCAGTGATGGACTTGCCTTTTTGTTTTTAGACGAACTTTTAAAATTTCCTAAAATACACGTTTATGTGTTGTAATATTAAAAGTGAATGTTATCCTTTGTAAAGTGACTTTAAGTACAAATTGGTCAGGAGTGTCTTAGTAAATATTGAATCTGATTACTAGGTGATCAGATGGGATGGTTTTTTGGGCAGGGAAGCTCCAGATAACCAGCTTATACCAGTCTTTTGTGGTGATTAATTTCTTTGTAGAGAAAGCTTAGTCTCCTTCCATGAAAAAGCCTGGTTGTCAGCTTTCTGAAATTTGATCGAAAAAATGGAGGATGAGCAGCATTCATGTATGGACTTTTCTGTGTCAGCCTGTTTTAGTTTTATATCATCTATGTTGCTGTACGAGGGTTGAATTCAGCTGTATGTGGGAGATCTCAGATTATCAGTGAGTTAAATTATGATTTTGGTCTTGTGTAAAAAGTTGGTAGAGGGATAGTTTAGATAGCTTAGGGATGGTATGGGCTTCCCGGGTAGCTCAGCAATGCCGGAGACCCCGGTTTGATTCCTGGGGCAGGACGATCCCCTGGAGAAAGGATTGGCTACCCACTCCAGTATTCTTGGGCTTCCCTGGTGGCTCAGACTGTACAGAATTGGCCTGCAATGCAGGAGACTTGATTTTGATCCCTGGGTTGGGAAGATCCCGTGGAGGAGGGCATGGCAACCTACTCCAGTATTCTTGCCTGGAGAATCCCCAAGAACAGAAGAGCCTGGCAGGCTACAGTCCATGGGGTCACAAAGAGTTGGACATGACTGAACGACTAAGTACAGCACAGCAAAGGGATGGTGCTGTGAAATTTATCAGGCTCAGGCTCCTTTCAGCTATCCGCTCTGTAAAAGCTAGAGTCCTCGTTCCCAGGGTCCAGATAGCAGTTATACTCAACTTTTAGACAAGAGAATGGAGGGAGGGAGGGGGGAGGCAGAAGGCTCAGCCTTTAGGATGTTACCTGAAAACTGCCCCACAACACCCTGCTCGTATGTTATTAGCCATTATGTATGTCCACATCTTGGAAGGGTAGGAGAGGTAAAGGAATTTTTATTAAGGGCATGCATATACCCAGCTAAAATATGTGATTTTCTTAGGAAGGAAGGAGAGGTAATGATGTAGGCAATTAGCACCATCAGTAGGCTCTCTGGTGGCTTAACCGGTAAAGAATCTGCCTGCAATATGGGAGACCTGGGTTCAATCTGTGGGTCAGGAAGATCCCCTGGAGAAGGGAATGGCAACCCATTCCAGTATTCTTGCCTGGAGAATCCCATGGCGAGAGAACCTAAGAGAACACATCTGAGAAACTCACACTTTGTCACTTTGTCTTCACTTTCAATAGGCTCTCAGTTCCCTTTGTCCCCACTTAGCTGCGCTCAGTGCCCACCTGAGCCGCGCTTGCTGTCCTGAACATTTTCCCGAGAGTGAGCCTGTCCTCAAGATTTCTTGCAAAGATCTTCAAATGACCAGGCATGGAACCCACATCCCCTGCAGTGGAGGCAAAGTCTTAACCACTGGGCCACCAGGGAAGTCCCCTCAAGTTTCCTGTCTGGCTTCTTTGCACAATTTGCCTGCTTTCTGTCTAGGCAGTTAGATTTTTCAGCTGTGTCTGCTTCATTTATTCACTTTTCTTTCACCTTTTAGAAAATTTCATTGGAAATTCTTGTATGCTGTTGTGCCCTTTCCCATTCTTTTTGTCCTAGTGCAGTTACATCTTTTTAATTTTTATTGCCTTTCCAGTGGAAGTTTGAGAGAGGGAGCAGAGAAGGTTGTTTATTCAGATCTCTTTGTTTAGCAAATAGCGTATTTGCATTTTCAGCTTTCTTCTGTGTTTATATAAATTTGCATTCTCCTTGGCAAGTAAATTTTTTTCCCTCCACATCCTCAGGAATACTCACTGATTAGTAATCTAAATAAGTTGCTTTTTGCTGAATAGATGGGTGCAAGATGGTACCCAGTTTTAGGTTGCATTGCCTTGATATCTCTGAGAGCCAGCATTTTCTGTTTGCTGGCTGGCCACTTTCTTTTTCTGTAAATTGCATGTCCTTTTTTTGGCCCATTTTCTACATTGTGTTTTCCTTACTGATTTTTAAGAGTTCTGTACATTTTCTGGCAATTTATCCTTTTTCTATTATTTATAGTACAAATATTATCTTTAAATCTGTTTTTTGTCTCTTATGTTTATGGTATCTTTTGTCACACAAAAGTCCTTGCAATTTTTTTTTTTTTTGGTCTTGCCTCCTGTCATGTGGGATCTTAGTTCCCCAAATGGGGATCAACCCTCACCCACTGCAGTGGAAGCTCAGAAGCTCAGAGTTTGAGTAATGAAATCCTGAAAAGTGTTTTATTCTCCTCAAAATCTGTTGTTACAATTTTTTTCTTATTTCTGATGTTGCGTATAATTACCCCCCACCCCCCAATCAGATCTCTTGAAAGTGCAGAGCCATCTTTTTTTTTAAACCAAGTCTGCTTAATCTTTGGATTTATGCTGTCATTCACTTGTATCTTTTTCCTCTTTTTGTATAGAATGATTAGCTTCTCATCTTTTTTTGTTTTTCGAATACATCTCATTTAGGACTGTATGTTTTTTCTGAATCTGCTTTCAGTTGCATTCAACTGGTTTTGGTATGTAGTATTCTTGTTGACATTTTTAAAATAATTTTTAATTTTAGTTTTCTTTAATGTGAGTCTTTTATATAGCTTTTGTAAAATTTCTAAATTTGTGTGTCACTTTTTTGTGGGTTAATACGTAGTTTGCTGCATTATGGTACTCTTTTTCTTTGTAAAATAAAGTTGATGGAACTAGTTTCATAATTTCTGGAAATTTTCCCAAGCACTAATGTTTTATAAATCAAGAAAGAAATATTGCTGTTCCATTTTACTTCTCAGCTGTTGCTTACATTCTGATTGGTGGTGAAGATATTGAGATAATATTAGCCCTAACGACATTGCTACAGTTTGTTAATCAAATAGAGTATGGTGGATATAAAGATAAATAATACTTGACCTTTGATCTCAAGGAGTACCTGTAGTTGCCAGACCTTAGTTTGGCTGAGTTAATTTTATTTATGCTACATAAATGAGTAAACACAAATTTAACAGGAAAAGTTAAAATCTTTGTTTGATAAATAAAGTGGCTTGTCAGGACTGTCTTCATTATTTGTAATCCTGGAGGGAATTTGCTGCCATACTCTACTGCAGCAGTGCTTCTGTGAGTGATTCTTCATGAGATAGATTGGGCAAAGAAGGAAGTGTGAAGATAAGGTGCAGGAGGCATCCACTGGCTCTAATTGATACCTGGCCCAGCGCTCTGGTCTTCTGTATCTGGTTGGTGGGCTTGGAGTTGCCCAGCCTTCAGTACTGACTGGGACTGGATGGCTTACGTGAGTTGTGTTGCGGTATCACTTTCCATGTGGATTGGTTATTCTTGGTCTCCATACCATCCCCCTAAAAAGTTTTTTTTTAATTAGAATTTTTGGAGAAGACTCTTGAGAATCCCTTGGACTGCAAGGAGATCGAACCAGTCCATCCTAAAGGAGATCAGTCCTGGGTGTTCATTGGAATGACTGATGTTGCAGTTGAAACTCCCAGTACTTTGGCCACCTGATGCGAAGAGCTGACTCATTTGAAAAGACCCTGATGCTGGGAAAGATTTAGCAGGAGGAGAAGGGGATAACAGATGAGATGGTTGGATGGCATCTTTGACTCAATGGACATGGGTTTGAGTAAACTCTGGGAGTTGGTGATGGACCGGGAGGCCTGGTGTGCTGCAGCTCATGGGGTCGCAAAGAGTTGGACACGACTGAGGGACTGAACTGAACTGAATGGAAATTTGTTTTATCTTTGGTATATTAAAATAAATATATTCGTTTGCTATTTTTTTTCCCCATGAGATTTAAAAAGTTGAGTTCTTAGTTATTTGCTCTACAGCCATTGAGTTCTTAAAGTACTGCTGCTCCTGCTAAGTTGCTTCAGTCGTGTCCGACTCTGTGCGACCCCATAGACGGCAGCCCACCAGGCTCCCCCGTCCCTGGGATTCTCCAGGCAAGAACACTGGAGTGGGTTGCCATTTCCTTCTCCAGTGCATGAAAGTGAAAAGTGAAAGTGAAGTCGCTCAGTCATGTCCAACTTTTCGCAACCCCATGGACTGCAGCCTACCAGGCTCCTCCATCCATGGGTACTAGAGAATATAAAAAACATTTCTGAATATTTGCAAAATAAGAATCTGTAGCTCCTGTTTTTCCAGCATGTGCTGTGTGTCTGAAACTGTTCATCTCAGGTTGGGACTAGAACCCATGTGCTGGGCCTTGAACCCAGCCAAAACCCACACTACCT
Organism: Bubalus kerabau; assembly: GCF_029407905.1. Taxonomy (NCBI): domain Eukaryota; kingdom Metazoa; phylum Chordata; class Mammalia; order Artiodactyla; family Bovidae; genus Bubalus; species Bubalus kerabau. Next base: position 9,796,004 of record NC_073643.1, read on the forward strand.
GGTTTCAGTTTCGAATGAAGTTGAGGTTCTTCATGTCTCATCGCAGAAAGAATAGAGTGAGAGACAAAGTGATAGGTAAGAAATGAATTTACTGGGATTCAGAGAGAAACACACTCCACAGACAGAGTGTGGGCCATTGAAGAGAGCAAATGCTGCAAAATGTGGCGTGGTTATTAGTTTTTATAGGCTGGGTAATTTCATATCCTAAAAGATGATGCTGTGAAAGTGCTGCACTCAACATGCCAGCAAATTTGGAAAACTCAGCAGTGGCCACAGGACTGGAAAAGGTCAGTTTTCATTCCAGTCCCAAAGAAAGGCAATGCCAAAGAATGCCCAAACTCACACACATTTGCACTCATCTCACACGCTAGCAAAGTAACACTCAAAATTCTTCAAGCGAGGCTCCCAACAGTATGTGAACTGAGAACTTCCAGATGTTCAAGTTGGATTTAGAAAAGGCAGAGAATCAGAGCTCAAATTGTCAACATTCGTTGGATCATAGAAGAAGCAAAGGAATTCCAAAAAAACACGTACTTCTGCGTTATTGACTACACCAAAACCTTTGACTGTGTGGATCACAACAAACTGGAAAATCCTTCAAGAGATGGGAATACCAGACCACGTTACCTGCCTCCTGAGAAATCTGTATGCAGGTCAAGAAGCAACAGTTAGAACAGGACATGGAACAACAGACTGGTTTCAAATCGGGAAAGGAGTATATCAAGGCTGTATACTTTCACCCTGCTTATATAATTTATATGTAGAGTACATCATGAGAAATGCTGGACTGAATGATGCGCAAGCTGGAATCAAGGTTGCTGGGAGAAATCAGTAACCTCAGATATGCAGGTGACACCACCCTTATGGCAGAAAGTTAAGAAAAATTTAAGAGCCTCTTGATGAAAGTAAAAGGGGAGAGTGAAAAAGTTGGCTTGAAACTCAACATTCAGAAAACTAAGATCATGGCATCTGGTCCCATCACTTCATGGCAAATAGATGGAGAAACAATGGAAACAGAGAGTTTATATTTTTGGGCTCCCAAATCACTGCAGATGGTGACTGCAGCCATGAAATTAAAAGACACTTGCACCTTGGAAGAAAAATTATGACCAACCTAGATAGCATATTAAAAAGCAGAGACATTACTTTGCCAGCAAAGGTCCATCTAGTTAAAGCTATGGTTTTTCCAGTAGTCATGCATGAATGTGAGAGTTGGACTATAAAGAAAGCTGAGCACCAAAGAATTGATGCTTTTGAACTGTGGTATCGGAGAAGACTTGAGAGTCCCTTGGACAGCGAGGAGATCCAACCAGTCCATCCTAAAGGAAATCAGTCCTGAATATTCGTTTGAAGGACTGATGTTGAAGCTGAAACTTCAATAGTTTGGCCACCTGATGCGAAGAACTGACTCATTTGAATATACCCTGATGTTGGAGAAGATTGAAGGCTGGAGGAGAAGGGGACGACAGAGGATGAGATGGTTGGAATGTATCACCGAGTCAATGGACGTGAGTTTGAGTAAGCTCTGGGCTTTGGTGATGTACAGGGAAGCCTGGCGTGCTGCAGCCCATGAGGTCCCAAAGAGTCAGACACAACTGAGCAACTGAACTGAACCTGTGGTTAGCAATGTCTCCTTTCTTTTGAAAAGAGTTAGTTTCTTCGTGGAGTTTACTCCATACTATGAAATCAGGTATTAATGATTTCCGGTGACTACTGTACTTACGTTTCATTTTTTCATGCTTACATTTCATGTTATATAACCTATCCTAAAATGAAAGTTGCTCAGTCATGTCTGACTCTTTGTGACCCCATGCACTATACAGTCCATGGAATTCTCCACGCCAGAATACTCAAGTGGCTAGATCTCCAGGGGATCTCCCCAACCCAGGATCGAACTCAGGTCTGCTTCATTACAGGCGGATTCTTTATCTGCTGAGCCACCAGGGAAGCCCTTCCTCCCTTACCAGAGAGTCCAGCCATCTCAACCTGGACAGCTGGCAGAAGATAAGGCAACTTTCTGAGTCACTAATTCCTGGTTCATGTCAGAGTCATGTCACTCTTTGCGACACCATGTACTGTATCTTGCCAGGCTCCTCTGTCCATGGAGTTCTCTAAACAAGAAAACTGGAGTGGATTGTCGTTTCCTTCTCCAGAGCATCTTCCCGACCCAAGGATCGAACCTGGGTCTCCTGTATTGTACGCAGATTCTTTACCATCTCAACCACAAAGGAAGCCAACCTATCCTAAGACACTTATTTTACTTTGAGAATTCCATCACGTAGCTTTTAGGCATTTAAATGTAGGATATAAATGTACTGTTACCCCACACAAGTCAAATTTTGAGCGTTAACACCAAAAGCTTTGGAGTAAATAGATACAAAGAAATTTGGTATGTTCTGTGTAGCCTTTCTTTTTTCCTTGGTCCATTTGCAGAGCAAGTATTTTCATTTCCTCCTACTTCCTTCCGGTTTAGAGCAGAGGGCAGCAAATGAAGGCCTGCCCAGCTGCCTGCTTTTGTGTGGTCTGGGGCACTCTCTAGCGGGTTGGCGCTGGGAGCCTTGGAGAGCTGGGTAGGGTGCTCCCCTCTGCTCCGTCCTCCCTTTCATTTTCAGTGGCTGCCTCCCTGGCTGGTAGCCAGGCCTCACTGCTGCCCAGGACTTGCTTAGGTGTCACTACACATTGGATGTTCTGCTTGGCAGTGGCTTGGCAGTGAATGATGTAATCTTGAACCAGGAATTGGTGACTCAGCAAGTCACCTTATCTCTTGCCAGCTGTCCAGGTTGAGATGGCTGGACTCTCTGGCAAGGGAGGAAGGCGTGCCGGAATTTGAGTGTCACCGGGGCAGAGATCAAAACTGACTGCGTTGACCACTACCCATGTCTTGTCTCCTGGACTTCTCACTGCCTGACTGAATACTCTTTCTTCAGAGAACTTCAGCTGATGGTAGTTAGATACCTGTCCCTAGCGATCCCATCATCTGAGGTGGCTCAACTAGGTAGAAAGGGTGCAGGGCAGGGCAGATGTTTTCTCTTGTTATGTTGTAACAGGTACCTGCATGTTATCCTTGATTTTTGCCTTTGTTCTGGCAAGGCCTAGGATGTGCTCAGTCATGTCCAACTCTTTGCAACTCCATGGACTGTAGCCCATCACGCTCCTCTCTCTGTGGAATTCTCTAGGCAGGAATACCTGAGAGGGTTGCCATTTCCTCCTCCATGGGGTCTGCCCGACCCAGGGATCGAACCCACGTCTCCTGCACTGGCAGGTAGATTCTTTACCACTGAGCCACCTGGGAAGCCCAAAGACTAAGTGTGGGGATCCCTGCTCTGTAGCCCTGTTGGCCCCTTTGCTATGCTGGCTCGCCCTTAGGGGCTGTGGCCTCAGGGTCTCTGTACTCACTTGTCTCTCTTTATGGACACATTCTTTAGTAGTTCCTATTTGTTCTCAAAACAGAGTCTCAGGTTTTACGTTTCAGAGATAAAAAAGTTGCTTTTTGAAAACTTTGCATTTTGCTGATTCTTTTGTTTGGAGCTAGCAATGAAGCTTAGCAAATAAGATCCAGTTCCTGCTCTCAGGGAGTTTAGAACCGATTAATACATAACTGACTGTGGTAAGTTGTGAAGGGAAAGTTCCGGGCCCTAAGTGATTGTCAGTGGAGAGGCGTTTAGAAAAGGCATGACATTGACTGCTGCTGTTGCTTCTGCCACCACCATGCCACCTCCTGACTGCTTCAGTGTAGTAGCTTCCTGACTTCTCTGGACTCCTGCCGTTTGCACACCTGTGAGTCAGTTTTCTACAGAGGGTCTGGGGTGAATCTGAAAATTGATTAGCTCGTGTTACTCTTGTCCACACCCTTTGGTGCTTCCTCCTCTTAAGCAGTAGTAGAAGCCAAAAGTCTTACAGATTGCACTCGAGGCATCATTACTTCCTTGATTTCATCTGCTGTTTTCTCCTGTGCTTGCTCTCCAGCCATATCCTCCTTATTGTGCAGAGGTATTTTCAGGCATACGTTTTTCTCAGATTCCTGGCACTTGTTCTCCCTTCCACTGGTGATGGTTTTCCCCACATCCCATCACTTCCTTCATGCCCTATTATACATGACATTAAAATTTTTTTTTTGTTTTACTTTTATGTAGTCCAGTGACCATGTTATTAAAAAAAAAACTGTAGCCTTCTCACGTCACCCCATACACATGACCTTATCCCTCTCACCTCTTTATTTCTCCCATTGCATTTAGCGCTATGTGCTATTCTGCATTTTTACTTAATTTTGTTTTGCCTCCAGCTCTAAAAGTAAGCTTTACAAGGGTGCAGATTTTTTAATATTTATGTACTGCTGAATTCCTGTTGTAGAACTGTGTTTGGTGCATGGCAGACTGTTAGCATGGGCTTCCCAAGTAGTGGTAAAGAACCCGCCTGCCAATGCAGGTGTCATAAGAGACTTGGGTTCGATCCCTGGGTTGGGAAGATCCCCTGGAGGAGGGGATGGCAATCCACTCAAGTAATCTTGCCTGGAAAATCCCATGGACAGAGGAGTCTGGCAGGTTAGAGTCCATAGGGTTGCAAAGAGTCGGACATGACTCAAGCGACTTAGCACGCATGCAAACTGTTAGTATGTCTTTGTTGAAAGAGTGAATGAATGAGGACGAGAAAAATGGGAAATTGTGATGGGAAAGTTTCTGGGTGAAGGGAAAGAAAATGGGTGAATGCCCTGAGCCAGGAGAGAGCACAGAATCTTAATGCCTACAGTGTGTAGTGAATATTCTTAGTTGAGGCTGGAAAATTGGGTAATGAATGATATCACAATTTTTGGATGGAATTATAAGTATAGTGGGAATCCAAGAATACTCTCCTACATAACCACAGTACAGCTTTCAAAGTCAGGAAATTAACATTGATTAAATATTACCATTTAATCTGTTGTACTCATTGAAATTTTGCTGACTTTCCTATTAATGTTTACAGGTCCAGTATCTAATACCAGATCTTGCATTGCAATTAATTGCCTTTTTAGTCTACTTCAATCTGGAACAGTTCATCAGTTTTTCGTTGTTTTTCAAGACTGGCATTTTTGAAAAGTAGGTACAGGCTGCTTACTTTGTAGACTGTCCCTTAGTAGAAGGGCTTGCCTCTTATTTTCTTGGATTTTATGCATGGTGGGGCTGTTGTACAAACCCAAGTGATGCTGTGTTTTTTTTAATGCACATTAAGAAAAGCATGAGGTTGATTTGTCCCATTGCTGGTAACGTTTGATGTTTATCACTTTGTTAAGATGGTGTCCGCCAATTTTTTTGACCTCACAGTTAATGAGTTATATTAAGTAGTAAGTAACAGTTAGAACTGGACATGGAACAACAGACTGGTTCCAAATAGGAAAAGGGAGTTTGTCAAGGCTGTATGTTGTCACCCTATTTATTTAACTTATATGCAGAGTACATCATGATAAACGCTGGGCTGGACGAAGCACAAGCTGGAATCAAGATTGCTGAGAGAAATATCAATAACCTCAGATATGCAGATGACACCACCCTTATGGCAGAAAGTGAAGAGGAACTCAAAAGCCTCTTGAGGAAAGTGAAAGTGGAGAGTGAAAAAGTTGGCTTAAAGCTCAACATTCAGAAAACGAAGATCATGGCATCCAATCCCATCACTTCATGGGAAATAGATGGGGAATCAGTGGAAACAGTGTCAGACTTAATTTTTCTGGGCTCCAAAATCACTGCAGATGGTGACTGCAGCCATGAAATTAAAAGACACTTATTCCTTGGAAGGAAAGTTATGTCCAACCTAGATAGCATATTGAAAAGCAGAGACATTCCTTTGCCAACAAAGGTTCGTCTAGTCAAGGCTATGGTTTTTCCAGTGGTCATGTATGGATGTGAGAGTTGGACTGTGAAGAAGGCTGAGCGCCGAAGCATGGATGCTTTTGAACTGTGGTGTTGGAGAAGACTCTTGAGAGTCCCTTGGACTGCAAGGAGACCCAACCAGTCCATTCTGAAGGAGATCAGCCCTGGGATTTCTTTGGAAGGAATGATGCTAAAGCTGAAACTCCAGTACTTTGGCCACCTCATGTGAAGAGTTGACTCATTTGAAGAGACTCTGATGCTGGGAGGGATTGGGGGCAGGAGGAGAAGGGGATGACAGAGGATGAGATGGCTGGATGGCATCACTGACTCAATGGACGTGAGTCTGAGTGAACTCCGGGAGTTGGTGATGGACAGGGAGGCCTGGCGGGCTGTGATTCATGGGTTCACAATGAGTCAGACACGACTGAGCGACTGAACTGATCTGATCTGATCTTGTGGGGAGATACTTTGAGATTCTGTAATACCCCGTTTCCATCAAACTTATGTTTTATTTTCTGTTAATGATTTTACCTGAATCAGATATTATGAAAGGGGCCACGTCGTGACTTTGCTCACCTCGTTGTTTCTTCTAGATTCATTGGTTGGCATTGTATATCAGGGTAGAGTTTTCCCTGTTAAATTGTTCTGTTTACTTTAGAATGATCTTATTTTCCTCAGTGGAGTATGATTTGCTATTTGTTTGAATTATTCTGGACTTGGCTAGTGGGGAGCTGCTTTCAGCTAGTTCCTGTGTACTTTTGACATTTCCTCCTCATGTTTTAAGTACTTCCTTAATTTTCTGGCATAGCTGGATGTTTAGGCTTGACTTGAATTTTCTCATTCTCATCCATGGGGTCCTTCATTTCTCTAAGGAGCTCTGTTTATTTGTTAATTATTAATTAATTCATTTATTTATTGGCTATACCTCGCAGCTTATGGGATCTTAGTTCCTGGACCAGGGATGGGACCCGTGCCCCCTGCAGTTCAGTGCAGAGTCCTAACCACTGGCCCACCAAGGGAAGTCCCAACGCTGGCTCCATTTAATGCAGAGCATAATTTATCTGGACTCTAGGTGTGCTTTTTGCTACTTAGTATTATTGTTGCTAGAACCTCTCAGCATATAAATTTAGGAAATACACATACCCATTTATATGACTTTTTGTATCTGTATTACACTGTGTTAAAAATGAGTTCACACTGATACCTCCAGTTCCAGTCCAAAGCCAGTTTCTTCTAGCTGTCCACTATCCCATATTTGTAACTCTTTTTTTCCAAGGCAGTTAGAAACCTGACTCCCATTATCTTCAGTGTACTTATTTAATTGTTCTGTTCTTCCTGTTTGTAACCAAACTTGTAGCCATGGCAGCCATAAACTTGATCTCTGATTTGTCCTATCTGCTCCCACCCCTCCTGAAAACTAAGCTTCAGAAATAACAATTGCAATCAGCCCTGATGACTCGTGGGAGGGGATGGGCAGGGAGGTGATAAGGGGAAGAAGAAAGATTAGAGGCCAGTTAGAAGCTTGGCCTTGGACACCCTCTAACCCCCACCTTGCTAGCTCAAAGGTCACGTTTCATGGTCATTCTGGCTGCTCTATGGAGAACAGATGGAAGAATGAGAAAGAAGAGACAGGGTGACTGGCTGGGGAACTTGTGGATTAGTCTGCTTTCAGGGGAGAGGGGAAATGTTGACAAACTGTGTAGCATTGGTGGAAATGGATGGGGCGGACATACTGAAATATTTGAAAGCTGGTAAACCCGGGCAATGGCACCCCACTCCAGTACTCTTGCCTGGAGAATCCCGTGGACGGAGGAGCCTGGTGCGCTGCAGTCCATGGGGTTGCAAAGAGTCGGACACAACTGAGCGGCTTAACTTTCACTTTTCACTTCCCTGCATTGGAGAAGGAAATGGCAACCCACTCCAGCACTCGTGCCTGGAGAATCCCATGGACAGAGGAGCCTGGTGGGCTGCCGTCTGTGGGGTCGCACAGAGTCGGACACGACTGAAGTGACTTAGCAGCAGCAGCAGCTGCTGCTGCTAAGTCACTTCAGTCGTGTCCGACTCTGTGCGACCCCATAGATCAGTAGTTTACCAGAGGTATTAATTTGTCCAGTGGATGTAAACAATAACCTTAATAAAAAATAGTATTTTAAGAAATGCATTGGTTACCTAGGCAGAGGTTAGTTTGCTTTTAGCCAATAATAGTAGACAAATATTTTTCTTTGGTGCTCAGAGTATTTTGTTAACAGTTTTTTCATTGCATGCATTTTAGCTATAGGTTTACACATTTTAAAAGACTATGTTAATTAATTTTAAAATGGCTGATTGAAATCTAATTTGTGGGCCACTGAAAGTAAGCATGCGTAATTTTAAGTATACTCTTAAACCAGTTGTATTTATATAAATGTGTGTAATATTTAGCTTTGGTAATTTTAGGCTTTGACTGGTTTTTATATTGATCAATTATTTTTTATCGTTCTTTTTTCTTCCTGATTTATGGAAATGTAATTGACACTTAGCTCTGTGTAAGTTTAAGGTATAGTACAGCGTAAGGATTTGATGTTAAGTCATGAATTGGTGAGTACTGTAAGTTTAGTGAATATCCATCATCTTATATAGATACAAAATTAAAGAAATAGAAATCTTTTTCCTTGTGGTGAGAACACTTAGGATTTACTCTCTTAACAACTTTCATATATAATATAAAGCAATGTTAATTACATGTATCATATTGTGTTTGACAGCCCTGGTATCAGTACTTAGTTACCTTATGATTAGAAGTTTGTACCTTTGACTGCCTTCATCCAGTTCTTCTCCCCTCAAGTCCCCACCTCTGGTAACTGAAAATTGGATCTCTTTTTCTGTGTTTGTTTGGTTTTGAAGTAGATTTGACCCACAACACTGTGTTAGTTTCTGTCACACAGCATAGTGATTTAGTATTTCTCTACATTTCAAAGTAATCCCAATATGTTCAGATGCCATTCGTCACCATACAAAGATATTACATAACTATTGACCACATTCCCCACACTGTACGTTCCATATCTGTGGCTCATTTATTTTCTATTAGATATTTGTATGCCTAATCTCCTATACAATAGGGAAAAGACAGCTTCTAAAGTAAATGGTGTTGGGAAAACTGGACTACTTCTCACACCATGAACAAAAATAAATTAAAAATGGATTAAAGACTTTTAGATGTAAGACCTGAAGCCATAAAACTTCTAGAAGAAAACAAAATACACTGTTTGATATGAGTCATATCTTTTTATGTCTCCTCAGTCAAGGGAAACAAAAGCAAAAATAAACAAATTTGCTCTTTTTCAGATACTATGATCAGATCTGTTCCATTGAACCCAAATTTCCATTTTCTGAAAACCAGGTAAGTCATTAATTTTAATTTGTTTTAAAGTTACATGTGATAATGGTAAATCACCCATTTCCTCTTACCCATGGTATTTTATTAAAATAAATGGTGCCTCTTCACTCTCTAGGTTTTTATAACACTTTTAAAATGAAAAACTTTTAAGCCCATCTGTTATGAATCTGTGCTGCTTTGAAGTGTCTCTTGAAATTCTGTTCATGCCGTTCCTCAGTCACTTCTGTGATCACGTAGTGCATTGGATTGCATTTTTCTTCCTGCATTTTTTATCTGTAGGAAGTATGGACCAAGATAATCTGTGATGTCCTTTCCTTTGGTTTTTACAGAATAAAGTAGGAAACTATATGATTCAGGACGTATTTAGTTTCAGTTTATGTGCTTTAAAAATTATTTGCCCAAGTTGCGTTTGCATATAAACTTGCAAATACTGTTATGATTAGGTGTTACACTGTAGGCATGTCAGTCTTTCTCTTAAAAGATAGATATTGAAAGTGCTGATGATTTTGTGCAGTTATATTTGGGAGACTTGTTAAAAGTTTTTAATTTTTGTGACATTTCTAAATGTTAAAATAGTTTGTACAAAATACTTTAAGCATAAAGTTTTTACAAGTCAAATGATGTGGTGAGACTTGTTTTAAAATACCCCAGGAGAAAAAGTATGTGTGTGTTGGTGTTTGGATTGGAAAGTGTGGGTAGATGAGTGGAGAAGGGTAGAAGACTGATGTGTGTATGTGAGTTCCTTGTGTTACTGTCTCTACTTTCAGGTGTATTGAAAATTTCTCTCAGCCATAGTTGAAAAATTTTGTATTGGATTGCAATACATAATTTAAAAGAGGCTAAATTCTTTTAACCTTCACATTGTGGAATAGTTTAGAGTGAGATGCATTTTTTAATTAAGTAAACTTTTTATTCGTGTATAAAACACACAACAGTTAACAAACAGTGTATAGCCTGAGTCATCACGAAGTGAATATACACGTCTGCTGCTGCTGCTAAGTCACTTCAGTCATGTCCACTAGCCATCACCCAAATCAAGAAATAAAAGTTTATCTCATCCTGGAAATTCTCCTACTTAAGTACCTGTTCTGTTCAGGTCACTGTGGATTTGTAAAGATGCGCAAGACCATGTTTTCTGGAGAAGATAGTGTGTGTATGTGTGATTACTGCGGGAGAGCGACCTTGCAGATATCCTACTGCCTGGATTTTACTTTCAGAAAAGAACATTTCATGGTTCACAAAAAGGAAAAGGAGTAGCTTGGTTAGAGAAGATAGTGTTTTAGACAGATTGAAACTTTTGTCCTTTTCTTCACTGTGGATTTTTTTTTGAAAGAGACTTAATGAGATTCAGGAAGGTAATATAATTTTCTTTTTCCCTCCCTCTTTCTATCAAGATCTGCTTGACATTTACCTGGAAGGATGCTTTTGATAAAGGTTCACTTTTTGGAGGATCGGTAAAATTGGGTATGTAATTTTAAAATAAAAACGACAGGAAATTTGTTCTATTTTGGATTGTTTTAGTCTCCAAAATTGCTCTCCTAATGACTCTTTGTAAATAATGAAAATTTTTATGTTTCATTTTCTTTTTAACTTCAATTTCAAATGAAATTTCCAAATACTTGTAGAGAGCCTATGTCTTGCCAGGCACTGTCCTAGTTTTAAAACTGAACAAGATAGTTGTATTCAGTCTGGTTGGAAGATAGCTGATCATTTTAAAGTATAGTGGGAAGTATATTAACCTCTGAAGAAACTTATGGGCACGTAGACAAGGAAGTAGTTAATTCTGCTCTTGAATGCACGTGATGTTTGAATGAATCCTTGAAGGATGAATTTGTTTTTTTCCAGGTAGAAAATAATGTTACAGGTAAAATAACCAAAAGTCAGAAGAGTGAAGGCTTTTTTTTATCTACCAGCTCATCATGTTAACCTTTCTGTGTGTTAATTTTCTCATCTCTGAAGTGGGATTATTAAATGAGTGGAATACATGTAAAGTCCTTAAAACAAGACTCAATAAATATTAGCTACAATGAATAATATTAATATTACATATAACTATAATATATATAATGTGTATGCATTATAGGAGATATACTATATAACGTTATATAACATTATCATATAGTATAAGTTACCATATTAACACACATTAATATAATTATTGGTAAGAGTTGAAACTCTGGGTGATGTGGGAATTTTGGAAGGTGAAGCCATTGGAGAGTAGATTGTGAAGAGTTGCAAGTGTGCTATCAATTTGTGTTCTTCCCTCATAGCTTATTCCGCCTGGGCACTGTGAAAGGTCTTTATACATGTTATCTAACTAAACTCCCTCTCAGCACAGTGAGAAAAGGCACTATTCTTACTAAAACTGGTTTAGAAAGATGAGTGACTTTCTAAGATTTAATGAAACTGAATATGACTCAAAAAGCCTAAATCCAGAGACTAGAGAGAAACAGACCCATTAAACTGGTGAGAGATGAAGAGATTAGACCAAGTATCGTGTCTGTGGGTTGGGGAAAGGATGGTTTTGAAAGAGGGTTCAGAGGTGAAAACCAATGGATCTGCTGGCTCTCTGTCAGAAGGAGTTGATGATTGACTTTAAGATTTGTTACTTGGTTTGACCTGTGGATAATTATTCTTTTCAATAGACAGGTCAAGTTTGACTTTTCTGTGTTATATCTGGGTAGAAATTTCTCTTTGGCATTTAGATGTAATGTATTTAAAACTCAAAAGAGGTGGAGACGTAGATTTAGAACAGTTTCCTTAAAAGATAATAAATTTATCTTCTCTGGTAGACTGTAGGTTGGGAAAAGTATGAAAGCCAAACTAGGGAGTATAACTTTCAGGGGAAATAAGAGGAAGAGTTTCCTGGGAATGAGGTTGAGAAAAGGCTTTCAGATCTCGGAAGAACCAGGGGAAAATAGAGATGGGATTGAATTCCAGAAGAGTTTCAGAGGTCGTGCAGAAGAGTTTCAGAGTTGTGCAGAAGAGTTTCAGAGGTCGTGCAGAAGAGTTTCAGAGGTTGTGCAGAAGAGTTTCAGAGGTCGTGCAGAAGAGTTTCAGAGGTTGTGCAGTCCAGTGGTTCCCAAACCTGGCTGCATGTTGCAGTTACCTGGGGAAAATGTTAGAAATACTGATTGTATTTACAGACAAAGATACAGTATGCCAGATGTGAAAGGAGGACATTGCAGGGTGGGCCACTGGATTTCATCTCTTTGAAAATGCCTGCATGTGACTTTGATGTTGAAACATCGTTGACAGAGTCCAGGTGGAGGTCAAAGAAGGTTGTAAAATTCTCTAGCTCAGTCGATAAAGAATCCACCTGCCATGCTGGAGACCTGGGTTCAATCCCTGGGTTGGGAAGATCCCCTGGAGGAGGGCATGGCAACCCACTCCAGTATTCTTGCGTGGAGAATCCCCGTGGACAGAGGAGCCTGGCGGGCTACAGTCCATGGGGTCACAAAGAGTCGGACACGACTGAGCAACTAAGCACAGCGCAACACAGGAGGAGAAAGAAGTTTCCCTAGGGCAGGCTGAAGTCAGGTTGTGTTGGGTTGAGAGTGGACCGGAAGTTAGGAAATGCGAACAACACATGTGGGTGCTGAACAGCTCAGTTCAGAAAACATGCAGTGACGATTTGGGGACAAAGGGGTCATTATGCTGAGAGAGAGGCAAGATCAAGAAAAGGACTTCCAGTGCTGCTGTGACAAACAGATTCTTTGGCTGGGAGTAAGGAGCAGGTATCCATAGAACTAGGAGGCACTAAAGTGAGATAGTAAAGTTGATGAACTGAGACCCTAGAGGAATTGGGATGGAAAAGAATTGAGCGCACATATAAAACAGGAGGTAGAGATCATCAAGGCATTTCTAGTATCAGTTATGGGGGATTAAATGTCCATCAGTAATGTTTAGGGTAAATGAAGCATGGGCTGCCCATTCCTTAGAATATTGTGTAATTTAAAGTATTAGGAATGATATATATTTGTTGACATGTAGACCTGTGTCCACTGAATCTGAATATCCAATAAAAGACATGTTACAGGTAAGAGCTGCTATATAACTCGGGGCCCCAGAGTTGGTCTCCTTGGGACACCTTTTGTATAAAACCCAAGGTGATTGCTACTTCCTGGATGAGAAATTGTCAAAATAAAATGGCAGACTACGACCTGGGATGATAATGTTTATGGGAAATATAATAGGCTGGGATATATATTTGGTAAAAAAAAGTTTACTTTTATCTGTTGCTTGGAGTATATTTCATTGTTCTTCAAGTCTGCTGATTCATATATTGGATGAGCTGTTGTCATATTTACACTGTCACTTTCTTGTACGGCTCTGTGTGTACATTTACAAGTTTTAATTGCTCTACCAACACATACATTCTGTGCTTTTATCATAGTCTCAAGATTTCCCAAACTCTCAGTCTCATTATTTGTCTCTCTCAACTCCCCTCTTCCAGAGTGGCTCTTCTGTTCCCTTGCGTCTTCTCTTTCTTGAGTGTGAGCCGTTTGCTGTCTAAAGCTTCTCTATGATGCACGATACTGGATGCTTGGGGCTAGTGCACTGGGACGACCCAGAGGGATGGTATGGGGAGGGAGGAGGGAGGAGGGTTCAGGATGGGGAACACATGTATACCTGTGGCGGATTCATTTTGATATTTGGCAAAACTAATATAATTATGTAAATTTTAAAAATAAAATAATAATAATAATAAAAAATATCCTTTAGTTTAGAATCATTGTTTTCTGAATATTGTGTGTTCCTCCTTCACTGGAATATATTCTTTTGTTTTTGTTTTATTTTTAGTTTTGACTGTGCTGGGTCCTGCTGTGTGTGGGCTTTTTGTAGCTTGGTGGGCGGGGGCTACTCTCTGGTTGCGTGCACGGGCTTCTCCTTGCCTTGGCTTCTCTCACTGTGGAGCACCAGCTCTAAGGTGTGCAGGCTGTAGCAGCTGTGGCCCCTGGGCTTAGTTGCCCTGTGGCATGTGGGATCATCCCTTCTGATCACTAAAAACTTTTAGTGATCAAATTTTCATTTCCAGGGGCTTTTTCTTACTCGAGGAGTATTCTTTTTTAATAACATCCTGTACTTGTTTTATGGATGTACTGTCTTTGAATCTCTTTTAAGGATGCTCATGAGGATCTTGGAAATGTTGCTTTCTATTACTGAAATTGTTTTTGTTTATTCTGGGTTCAAATTTTCAGTTCACCTTGATCTTAATTTTTTTGTGTGTTCTGCTCCTGGTTATTGTAGATTGTTAATACATTTATTTAAGAAAGTAGGTTAGAGTATTCTTGAGTATTCTTGCCTTGAGAACCCCATGAACAGTATGAGAAGGCAAAAAAATATGACACTGAAAGATGAACTCCTCAGGTCGGCAGGTGCCCAGTATGCTACTGGAGAGGAGTGGAGAAGTAACTCCAGAAAGAATGAAGAGACAGAGCCAAAGCGAAAACAATGCCCAGTTGTGGCTGTGACTGGTGATGGAAGTAAAGTCCAATGCTGTAAAGAACAATATTGCATAGGAACCTGGAATGTTAGGTCCATGAATGAAGGCAAATTGGCAGTGGTCAAGTAGGAAATGGCAAGAGTTGATATTTTAGGAATCAGTGAACTAAAATGGACTGGAATGGGTGAATTTAAATCAAATGGCCATTATATCTACTACTGTGGGCAAGAATCCCTTAGAAGAAATAAAGTACCCCTCATAGTCAACAAGAGTCCAAAATGCAGTACTTGGGTGCAATCTCAAAAATGACAGAATGATCTCTGTTCGTTTCCAAGACAAGCCATTCAGTATCACAGTAATCCAAGTCTATGCCCCAACTGCTAATGCCGAAGAAACTGAAGTTGAGTGTTTCTGTGAAGACCTACAAGACCTTCTAGTATTAACACCCCCAAAAGATGTCCTTTTCATCATAGGGGACTGGAATGCAAAAATAGGAAGTCAAGAGATACCTGGAATAACAGGCAGGTTTGACCTGGGAGTGCAAAATGCAGCAGGGAAAGGCTAACAGTTTTGCCAAGAGAATGCCATTGGTCATACCAAACACCCTCTTCCAACAACGCAAGAGACCACTCTACACATGGACATCACCAGATGGTCAATACTGAAATCAGATTGATTATATTCTTTGCAGCCAAAGATGAAGAAGTTCTATATGGTCAACAAAAACAAGACTGGGAGCTGACTGTGGCTCAGATCATGAACTCCTTATTGCCAAATTCAGACTTAAATTGAAGAAAGTAGGGAAAACCACTAGACCATTCAGATATGACCTAAATCAAATCCCTTATGACTATACAGTGGAAGTGAGAAATAGATTCAAGGGATTAGATCTGATAGAGTGCCTGAAGAACTATGGATGGAGGTTCATAACACTGTATAAGAGGCGGTGATCAAGACCATCCCCATGAAAAAGAAATGCAAAAAGACAAAATGGTAGTCTGAGGAGGCCTTACAAATAGCTGAGAAAAGAGATGCAAAAGGCAAAGGAGAAAAGGAAAGGTATACTTAATCTGAATGCAGAGTTCCAGAGAACAGCAAGGAGAGATAAGAAAGCCATCTTAAGTGAACAGTGCAGAGAAATAGAGGAAAGCAATAGAATGGGAAAGACTAGAGATCTCTTCAAGAAAATTAGAGATACCAAGGGAACATTTTATGCAAAGATGGGTATAATAAGGACAGAAGTGGTATGGACCTAAGAGAAGCAGAAGACATTAAGAAGAGGTGGCAAGAATACACAGAACTATATAAAAAGATCTTCATGACCCAGATAATCACGATGGTGTGATCACTCACCTAGAGCCAGACATCCTGGAACACGAAGTCAAGTGGGCCTTAGGAAGCATCACTACGAACAAAGCTAGTGGAGGTGATGGAATTCCAATTGAGCTATTTCGAATCCTAAAAGTTGATGCTGTGAAAGTGCTGCACTCAATGTGCCAGCAAATTTGGAAAGCTCAGCAGTGACCACAGGACTGGAAAAGGTCAGTTTTCATTCCAGTTCCAAAGAAAGGCAATGCCAAAGAATGCTCAAACTACCACACAATTGCACTCATCTCACACACTTAGTAGAGTAATTCTCAGAATTCTCCAAGCCAGGATTCAACAGAATGTTGAACCGTGAACTTGCAGATGTTCAAGCTGGATTTAGAAAAGGCAGAGGAACTAGAGATCAAATTGCCAACTTCTGCTAAATCATCAAAAAAGAGAGAGTTCCAGAAAAACATCTACTTCTGCTTTATTGACTATGCCAAAGCCTTTGAATGTGTGAATCACAACAAACTGTGGAATATTCTTAAAGAGATGGGAATACCAGACCACCTTACCTGCCTCCTGAGAAATCTGTATGCAGGTCAAGACGCTTGCTCCTTGGAAGAAAAACTATGACCAACCTAGACAGCATATTAGAAAGCAGAGACATTACCTTGCTGACAAAGGTCTGTCTATTCAAAGCTATGGTTTTTCCAGTAGTCATGTATGGATGTGAAATTTGAACCATGAAGAAAGCTGAGCGCCGAAGAATTGATGCTTTTGAACTGTGGTGTTGGAGAAGACTCTTGAGAGTCCCTTGGACTGCAAGGTGATCCAACCAGCCCATCCTAAAGGAAATCAGTCCTGAATATTCATTGGAAGGACTGATGCTGAAGCTGAAACTCCAATGCTTTGGCCACCTGATGCAAAGAACTGACTCATTGGAAAAGACCCTGATGCTGGGAAAGATTGAAGGCTGGAGGAGAAGGGGACGACAGAGGATGAGATGGTTGGATGGCATCACTGACTCAATGGACATGACTTTGAGCAAGCTCTGGGAGTTGGTGATGGACAGGAAAGTCTGGTGTGCTGCAGTCCATGGGGTCCTAAAGAGTCGGCCATGACTGAATGACCGAACTGGAATGAGGCTAGAGTAGCTGGTGTATATGTCTGCTTTATGCTGCAGAGGCTAGAATTAGGTTGGGGACAAGCTAAAAGCTGGCTGTAATTACAGGGGAGACTACTAAAGTGCTCATAACAACAAGTGTTTTACTTTATGACACTTCTGTATGGCACAAACACACAGCTATAATGTTATTCTGGTTTTCCTGGGTGGTTTTTTCAGTGGTTTTGTCAGAAGCCTTATGATTATTTTGCTTGGTTTTCAATATCTGGCACATTATGTGAGATCTTGAATGTGACTATGATTGAATTTGTTCTTCTGTGTGTGTGTGTGTGTGTATGTGTTTAAAAAAACCCATAACATAAAATATACTATCTTAACCAATTAAAAAAAATTTTTTTCCCGCCTCATTGCGTGGCTTGTGGGCTCTTAGTTCTCTAGCTAAGGGCTGAACCTGGGTTCCAGCAGTGAAAGCACCGAGTGCTAAACACTGGACTGCCAGGGAAGTCCCCGTCTTAACCAACGTTAAGTGTATAGTTCCGAGGCGTTAGGTGTATTCACATTGTGAAACATCTCTGAAATGCTCTGATCTTGCCAGTCTGAAACTCGGTGCTCTTTAAATAACAGCTTCCCTTTTCACCCTTTCCCCAGTACTTGGCGACCACCATTCTACCTTCTGTTTCTAGAAGTTTGACTGCTTTAGACACCTTACGTGGGTGGGATCATAGAGCGTTTGTCTTTTTGTGACTAGCATGTTCTGCTTAGTGTAATGTCGTCAAGGTTCGTCCATCTTATGGTATGTGATCGGATTTCCTTCCTTTTTAAGCCGAATGATACTCCGTTGTAGGTTTATACCATGTTTTGCTTCTGTTCATGAACCAGTGAATTGCTTCCTCCTTTTGGCTACTATGAATGATTCTGATATGAACATGGATGTTCAGATATCCTAGAGACTAAACCCTGCTTTGATTTCTTCTGGTTTTATACTCAGAAGTGGAATTGTTGGATTATGCAGTAATTTTATTTCTAACTTTTCGAGGGATCTTCATATTGGTTTCCACATGGCTGCAACATTTTACATCTCCACCACCAGTACACAACGGTTCTAGTCTATCCACATGCCTGCCGACAACTGTCCCATTCAGTTTGTTTCTCTTTACTCAGTTTTGGTTGTGCTGGGTCTTTGTTGCTGCGAGGGGGCTTTCAGTAGTTGGGGCACGCGGGGGCTACCCTCCCCTAGGTGAGTGGGCTTCTCATCGCGGGGGCCTCTCTTGGGGAGCACAGGCTCCAGGGGTGTGGGCTTCAGGAGCTGCAGCCCGCAGGCTCAGTGGTTGTGACTCATGGGCTTAGTTGCTCCGGGCATGGCATGTGGAATCTTCGCGGACCACGGATTGAACCTGTGTGTTCTCTGCATTGGCAGGCGGATTCTTCCACTGTACCGCTAGGGAAGTCCTCTATTTGGTTTGATAGTAGCTATCCCAATTGATGTGAGATGTGTAGATTCTTAGTCAGAATTGTATTTTAACCAGATAGTCTTCTAGTCCTCTGAGAGATACGTTATTAACATAAGGAAGTGAGACACAGAAGGCCAGGTGGGAGGTACTTCAAATTGGCATAGGTTTGTAGCAAGTGAGAAGCTGGTTTGAATGTCATGGGAAGGTGTCATTTTGAGAGAGCTGATGGGAGAATGGGAAGAATTTATTTGAATTGAATTTGAAATGATGTGAGAATGACTTTTCATTTTGAATCTAATAGTGTGGATGTAAAGGGAAGGAAAGATGAATTTAAAGTCCTTGAGTTTTAGGTGATGAGAATATTGTTGTGGAAATAGATGCCTGCTAGGGCAGCTAGAAATATGGGAGCAGATTATGGGTGAGAAATCAGGTCTGGAAACTTGTTTTTGTGAGAGCCAGTGGGATAGAGGTCATAGTATTTCTCTTTGAAACATTCATTTTCTTTAGAAAAAAATATAATCTGATGAATTTTTCCTTCTCAATCTTTTACAGCTCTTGCAAGCTTAGGATATGAAAAGAGCTGTGTGTTGTTCAATTGTGCAGCCTTAGCTAGCCAGATTGCAGCAGAACAGAACCTGGATAATGATGAAGGATTGAAAATCGCTGCTAAACATTATCAGGTACGCAGAACAGTAGTTACTACCTAACTGTCAACACTGAGTTGGATTGAATTGAAAATCATTTGCGTTTAGGGTTTGTAAATGTTTCATTACATACAGATGCTTCTTTGAAAAATAATGTACTTTTTAATGAATTGATACATTTTTTTGAAGTCCTTAGATAAAAGAACGGACTTGTAAACCCAGCTCTGTTTTCCTCACCATTGTACACCTGGCACCTAGCACAGTGCCTGGCACATAATAAAGGCTCAGTAAATGTTGGGAGAAAAAATGATTAATTGTTTGAGATAAAATCTTTGGCGAGTCCCTTTTAAATGCATGACCTCATTTAAAATATTTGTACATTATTTTTGCATAATTTTTCTTAGTGAGATATAGTTAAAATTTCACCAGTGTCACAAAAATTAAGACCTCTTGGCAAGAAAATTTTACCTCTAAGACTTGTGAAGAGGTCATAGTTAAATGTGGTCAGATACGTAATGTTATTAACTAAATGTAGGTTTTACATACAGTCAGTTACTAATATGGCATCTTATTTGGTGACAGTGTATTGTTGACTCAGCTTTTTTTTGCTTCAATTTAAGGGAAAATAAGTGATTATTGTGAAATGGTAATCTATAATTATGTTTTCATGTTTTCTGTTGCTTTATCATTTACAGAGTACGTTCATGTTCTCTTGCACACTTGGTGATGCACGCTGCATGTCATTCTTGTTTTCCAGATGAGGAGACTAGAGGGCAGAAGTGTTAATGCAGTGGTCCCCTGGGGTTTCAGGGGTTCTAAATTTTAGGGAATCCCAAATGGTCCTTGTACTGTCTCTCATGGTTCTGAAGTTTGCTTGTTTCAGAGGTGGAGTTCGGTCTTTTCCACTGTTCAAGTTTAGGGGAGTTGAAGAATGCTGTTCTAAGAAAGTGAGAGGAAAATGTACTTTAACCACACAACATGCTCCCAGTTTTGGATGGGCACAGGTGACAATCCTGATCCAAATACCTTTGCTTTGTGAGGCTATAAGTGGCAAGTTTTTTAAAATAAGAAAATGAATTAAAATTTTATTTAGTTGTCTATGCATTGTAAACTCCACTTGTTGGCATGTGAGATCTTAGAGGGCATCCTGAATTACTGAGGATACATTCCACTCTTAGACACAGCAAAGTCCCTAGTGTGAGGGAAAGAGATTCTAAGTCTCTTTCCAAGCCATTTGCTGCCAGGACACTCTGCCCTTGGGTAAGTGCTTTAATCTCTGTAGCTCTCCAGTCCTTATTTGTTGAATGGGAGACCAGATCCCGTGCGTTTGTAGTGTGTGATTCTGTTAGTGTACTCAGCGTGTCAGCTGATCGCTCCTTGCAGACATTGATCTAGTTTTATGGTGCTTTCTGACTGCAGCAAATGTGATGTTCACTTCGGTACAGCTTAACCTTGAGTTGGCTCTGTGTAGCTTAACTACATAACCCACAGCTCCTTTTAATCCCAGATTGATGTCTTTCTTTCTCCCAGGGTCAGTTGTTTCATAAACGCAGTTATTTTAGTGTTAACCTCAGTGCAGTGCTTAGTTACGTCTGACTCTTTTGTGACCTCATGGCCTGCAACCCACCAGGCTCCTCTCTCTGTGGGATCCCCAGGCAAGATATACTGGAGTGTAGCCATTTCCTTCTCCAGGGGATCTTCTGACCCAGGGATGGAACCCATGTCTCTTGTGCCTCCTGCATTGGCAGGTGGATTCTTTACCACTGTGCCACCTGGGAAGCTAAGCAAAATATAATTGAGAAGAAAAATCTGATGGGAAGCGTTTTACCAGGGAGCTCTGAAAGCCAAATGAAAGATCCTTAGCCAGGGATCATCCTGCTGTTCCCCAGAGGACTAGGTATCAGTGCTCTTTAATTATCTGAGAGATGAATTTGGAACCAAAGCAAGAACATTTTAGGGCTAAAAACATTTTAATAATATCCCTGCCTCTGTTCACATGTTGGATTTTGAGGAAGTATTTGCAAAAGTTGAATCAGTTTGTCACATCAGTTTACTTTGTTGCTGTTGAATGTCTAATGCATGTTAAGTCTTATTCTGTAGTGTTTTTAGAAAAACATTCTTATTGTTGGTAGGTGAGATGTCTTAGGTCTGTTTTTCATAATATAAGAATTTAAGTACAGTAACTGTTGAACTGAGTTAACATTTGAAGTGGTTTTGTGTGTAACAGTAGAAAATTGTCTTGCTGAGTTCTTACAGATTTTAATGAAATTTTCCTTTTCCTTCCTCTAGTTTGCTAGTGGTGCCTTTTTACACATTAAAGAGACCGTTTTATCTGCCTTGAATAGAGAGCCCACTGTGGACATATCTCCAGACACTGTTGGGACCCTCAGCCTTATCATGCTGGCCCAGGCCCAAGAAGTGTTTTTTTTAAAAGCTAAAAGAGGTAATTCCACTTTGTTCTCCATTTTGTTGCATGGGAAAGAAGTGACAGGCTTTTAAAATAAGGTGATTATAATATGTTCAATGTAGAACTTTCATCTTTGCATCTTTGACCCGTGGTTCATTGAAAAATTTCAACTTTCCTTTTCTGACCTGAAGGTGGTACAAACACACAATTCAGAATGTAGGCTGTTTTTGAAGTCTTTTATGAAATGTGTAGTTACTATCTTAAAACACTGAACCCTGGAGGAGTAGTTATGTAGGTTTGTAACATCTAAAATTCACTCATTCATCAGATATTGTAATTACTGGGTACAGCTGTATGCCGGTCCCTGTGATAGGCTCTAGATGGAATCAGCAGACAGAGAAGATTTCTCTTTTTAGGAAGCTTGCAGTTTATCATGGGGGAGATGATAAACAAGAAAGTAAGTAGCCAAGGTCATTTTAGAGAGAGATAATTGCTATAAACAAAATAAGATGTGATGATGACTGGTGGTCTGGCTGTGGGATAAGGATGTAGGGCGAGTCATGCTGTTTTTAGATTTTTCAGTCAAGAAGAATTTCCTTGAGGAGGTCTTGTTTAAACTAGACTTCAACTAACAAGGAGGAGCCATCCCAGCAGAGTCCCTGGCCCTGTGAATGAGGGGATAGGGACACTTGTTCTAAGGCATGTACATTAGTGTGGGAGATCAGAACAAGGACTGAACGTACAAGTATAGAGGAACGGAACATGAGAGCAGTCCAGCAAGTGGAAGCTAAACAAACTGGAAAAGGTTTTCTTTTAAAATAACAGCTTATACTGAGATAGAATTCATATACAATAGCATTTACCCTTTTAACATATACAGTTCATTGGTTTTTAGTGTATTCAGAGTTTTGCAGCCATCCCTAACTGTCTTACTTTAGAACATCCCACCCCCAAAAGAAATGAAAGAAATGCCACAGGTACTGTCGGTCACTCTCCACTCCTCGTGTACCTTGGCTTCTGACAGCTGCTCATTTATTCCAGCTCTCTGGATCTGCCTATGGAATAATTAACTTGTACACAGGAGAATTAGTTTCATCAACAAGGATTTTGTAAGACAAATGTATAAACTTGTGATCTCAATGTCTTCACTGAGTTACCATGACATCAGATTATTTTATATTTATTTTCATTGAAATGATCAGTTTAATATTTTATTCCAGATAAAATGAAAGATGCCATCATAGCTAAATTGGCTAATCAGGCTGCAGATTATTTTGGTGATGCCTTTAAACAATGTCAATACAAAGATACTCTCCCCAAGGTAAGTTATTGTTTTTTGTAAATACTTGGTTGTTTTGCATGTGGAACTATTCGGACATTTTTGTGTCTTAAGCAAGTTGAAAATTACAATTTCTAAAGAAATTTGAAATTTAAGGGGAGGCATTTGAAGAATATGTTTGTAGAAATAGTTTTTAATTTAAGATGCATGACACTTTCTCTTTCATATTTAGCGAATGCCTTTGCTTCTGTTCTTTACTAAATTTATTTTTCGAAGCTAAAACTCTTTCTGGAAAATTGTGAATACCTGTCTCCAGTAATTTTATCAGATCAGGGCATTGTTTTGAATCATTGGTCCTTTGGTACAGCATGATACTTGAGCATGTTGATTATTCACGCTTTTAATTATTGTCCTGTTTTCTTAAAGATGAATCTTAAAGCACACAAACAGACATAAAGACAAAAGGAAAAGGAAACTTAACAAATTCACCCCGTACTTTGATTAGAATTGAGTTTTGCCAACAGGGACAGAGAATTGGCCTGCTGTTGTACAGCTCAGGAAAACCGTCGTCTAAAACCTCGTGTCACAGGAAGTATTAATTGTTTTGATGTTAACCCTTCTGAAGCAGCATTTGAAGAGACTAGTCAGTGACGAGCATTTGTAAATGATAAAGCAGACAATTAGACTGAGAAGTAAATTCAGTATGCTTAAAAACAGAAGTTTAAGATTGAAATGTCGTAAGAGTCAACTGCTTTCTTTCAGAAATGTTCAAGGAGTTCATTTTGTCTGTATGCTAGCAAATGGTATTTGTTACGTGCTTTTTTTAGGGAGAATGATTTATAAGTCGTTCAGGAATCTTTATAAATTATGAAATTGCAGACAATTTTGTGGCAAAATAAAAAAGCATGAAAGTACATCAACACATGAGTGTTGAGAATGAGCAGAATATGAGCATCAAGGAATTTGAAGTGTGCTGGAGATTTAAAATTCACCAAGAGATCAGTAGAAGAATTTGCCTAGGACTCTTGAGTAGTAATAGTGTTGCTGTTAAGAGACTTGGGATCTCCTCTCACCTTTTCTTCATCTGAAAGACCTCATGATCAGCTGCACAGTGTACTGTTAAATCCTGTGAGGCCGTTAGTTCAGCCCTGTTCTGGCGAGAAGACAGTGTCACCTACAAAGACTTGGAAACTACCTTTGCACCACTCCTGGTATTCCTTGAAAAATCTGTTTAAGTACCCAGTTGCTCCAGACTTAACCTTGAGAACTGGCATGAGTGCAGTTTGAGATTTTAGATGTCTTTTATTTTTGCCTTTTGACTAATAAAGCTCATCAGGTATTTTCATATTCTAGTTATAAAACTGGAATATCTGCAAGTAGTGACCCAGGAAGCTAGGAAATTATTCACTGGGAGACAGGAAAGCAAACAAGGTAGTAATTCAGTTTTCATTTCTCTTATTATTTTTTTTGTCTAGACAGTGATTGTCTAGTATATTTCTTGGATATTAAATGGCATGTACTTCCTAAAAACATTGAGCTTATAGGGTAGGATTTGATATTTTGGAAGACCCTCTACTGCTTTTTTGGTTCATGTTTTTGGATCTTCTAAAATCAGTTTTGGTTGGAACTTCTTTCAAAGCAAATTAGGGCAAAGTAACACTTTATCATTTTAGTTATTAGCTCAGTGCGTTTGTCTGCTATGTGTTTTTGAGTGTATGGTATTGAAATGTTAGTCTTTATGTGATGCTGAGTAATTTTTATATGGCTAAAAATCATTGTTAATAAAAGTCGCTTAGATTGTGAATTTAAGTGGGAACTTACTTCACTGTCTTTTGTCTTTTAAACATGATGAAACAGTCAGCTATAGAGCAGTTTCATTAGTATATGTGAGTAATGGTGTCTTAGTTAACTGAGAGCTGGGTAAGGGCTCACAAGAAAGCTGCTAAAGCCCTGTGCTTGATGTTCCTCTGTGAATGTCCATTCTACTTCTCTTTCTAATGCATGCTTTCCTTTTTTCTTTGTAAACAAAATGTTGACTTCATGGCTTAAAGAGAATTGTAAAAACCTAAATTGGCTACATTTAACAGTTAAAAAACCCAGTTGTTAATTGTAATTGGAAGAAAAAAACCCTGAATTCATTGAATCCAGTCCACGCAAAATCATGTGGTCTTCTCTGTTTACACCTAATGACTAACCTATCTCTAAACTATTAATGGGGTGATTCTAATTTCTGTCTCCTTTTCCTTTTTCTTCCTGCATCCCATGTTGTCTGTGGTGGTTTGTGTGGTTGGACTCTCCCTGGTCAGTATTTTTATTTCCAGGAGGTGTTCCCTGTCCTGGCTGCAAAGCCCTGTATCATGCAGGCCTATGCTGAGTACCACCAGTCTATCCTGGCAAAACAGCAGAAGAAATTTGGAGAAGAGATTGCACGGCTACAGGTGAGTTTCTTAGAAATAAATATTTAAGTCACTTGAATACTTGGATTTCCTTTTTCTTCTTTTTTTCAGTGAGATTCCAACGTTTGCTCATAAAAAGCTTTCCCACTGACTTCACCTGTCCATGAAGATGGGTGATTGTTTTTATTTTTCAGGCTATGAAGGAAGTAGCAACCCACTCCAGTGTTGTTGCCTGGGAAATCCCATGGACAGAGGAGCCTGGTGGGCTGCAGTACATTGCGTCACAAAGAGTTCTGTGTGACAGAGCAGCTGAGCACAGCACAGCGTACCTACTGTGTGCTTTTTGAAGCTTCCTATTTTATCTAAAAATTTCATGTTAACTTTGCATTCAGTTCTCTCTTATTTACTCATGTTTATTTTAGTATAAAATACTCTAAATTAATTGTCATGCTCCAGAAAGGATGTGGAGTGTTTAACTTGTTGCATAGCCTTGGTCTATAATTGGGTCATACAATTCCATAGTTTGAGAAGGACAGTGGTAATCTATATAAATAGATTGTGTAATCTGCAGACTACCTTCTATGCTGCTGTATCTGCCCTAGGTATGTGAGTAACTTGCTATGATATCTGGGTCAACTTTGCAGCAGGGGCGAGCGCTGTTATACAGATTGTATTTTGAGAGTTGGTCAGCAGATGGTAGGAAGAGGACTGTTAAGGAAATTTAAGTATGAACTAGTATTAGAAGATACAATGCAAATCTTACTTAGGAAGTTCAGTGTAATTAGTCTTTTCATGAGAAGAGAAACCCAAGTTCTATAAAAAAAAAAATAAAATATATGCTTGTATTATACTCCACACTGACAAAATCAGAGAAAGGCACACTCAGATTATCAAACATTTATATGTCCAGGGATTCACTTTGATTGTAGTAACTTAGCATCATATGAAAGCAGATGAAAACATATGCTTCTGAGAAAGGGATTTCTAGGGGAAAGTTTTTTTCAGGGTAGTGTATTTAAAGTATCAGGAGTACCGACTGAAAGAAAAGCACACAGCATACGAGTTGGAGTGTAAGTTTTATTCAGGGACTTTACTGAGGACTGTGGCCTGGGAGCTCCAGTACTCTTGCCTGGAAAATCCCTTGGGTGGAGGAGCCTGGTAGGCTGCAGTCCATGGGGTCGCTAAGAGTCGGACACGACTGAGCGACTTCACTTTCACTTTTCACTTTCATGCATCGGAGAAGGAAATGGCAAGCCACTCCAGTGTTCTTGCCTGGAGAATCCCAGGGACGGGGGAGCCTGGTGGGCTGCTGTCTGTGGGGTCGCACAGAGTTGGACACGACTGAAGCAACTTAGCAGCAGCAGCAGTGGCCTGGGAGATGGCCTCTCAGTAGCTCCGAGGAACCTTTCTGAAGAGGTAGGGGAGAAACCCGCTCATATTTGATTTTGATGAGAGAATACCTCCAGTCAAGCATACCTTTCAGTAAAAGATTACTGCTAGTCACAAAGAACAGATATCTCAGGTTAATGATTTTAGTGCTTTTCTGTGTATGGGAAGATACAGGAATCTGGATTCATTAAAATTCTTCCTGAGATATACATCTGTCTAAGGGGCCTGTTTTTCCAGAGTGTGAGGAGTGCGTCATCTTGTATTTTATCCTGAATTCCTCTCTCAGGGTCCACTGTTGGTAAACTGGTCTTTGTTTTACAGGAGTGTAGCTTCTTTATTTTGGGGGAATTCTGGAACTTTTATATTCAAATGACTATTCTCTATAAACCAGTTATATAAGATCTCCTTTTGAAATTTTAATCTAATTTTTAAAACCTCTTTGGAAAAAGGAAGCTATTTCAAACTCACACAGGAGATAAGGACTTCTTTCACTTTTAGACACTTTTTTTAGCTTTAGTCATAGGTCAGAAGTTAACAACATAAATACTTTGATTCATGTCTCCTGGGGCTGTTCCTCTTTCCATTAGGCATGAAATACATTTTTTTTTACTTGATTTGAGCTGAGACATAGGCAAAGAGAACAAAACAGACAAAAACGATGAACAGTAAGTCATAGTCTCTGCAGTCTTTTGCTCAGAATGCCCCATGCATCTGATGGTTGCACCGTTCAGTCAGTTTTGCAGTCATTGTTAACAGTAATGGGGGAAAGCTTATTAGTCATGAGCAAGCCAGAGATAAAAAACAAATCACAGGACTCAGGAATATCACAGCAATACGTAAGATAGCAAAGGGAAAATTGCTGTGGGTAATTCACTTCTGGGGCTGAGAAAAATTGTACCTGGGCTTACACAGCTCAGGAAGTGCGCTTCTTGGACAATATAGTTCATTAGGCTCCAGGAGGTGGGTCTACTTGATCGTCCTGGTGAGTCTCTAAAGCTACCAAGGCTCAATTTTAAAAAAGACATAAACATACAGTTTACCCTTGAACAACACAGATTTGAACTGTCCAAGTCAACTTACATGCAGGTGTATTTCAATGAATAAATACTCGGCTCTCCATACTGGCAGCTTCTGAATTTGTGGAGTCAACCAACTGCTGGTCGTGTACTATGTTTAATCTGCAGACACAGAATCTGTAGGTCCAGAGGGCCAGCGTTCAGATTTTAGTGCCTGTGAAGAGTTCTGGAGCCAACCCCGACAGATACTGAGGGATGCCTCTGTATAGATGTAAAATTGTGACTCAGATAAAATGGATACATATCAGATATTTATTTAATTCATTAATGAGGAGTCTAATAAGATGATAAGACTGACTTTATGAAAGTATTGCTTTTTCTTTGTTAGATACTAGTTTGTAGGTATTAAGGAGAGTGTCCTCATTAGATACATGCTGAGATATTTAGGGATAAAGGGTTGTGATGTCTGGACTTCAGTTTCAAACAGTTATGTAAAAAGAAAAGGTCTGTGTATATGTGGGAAAGAGCAAATATGACAAAAATAACAGTCGTTAAACTTGCCAGAGGAGGCGTTTTTTCTCAATTGTTTTGTTCTTTTAATTATTCTGTGAACTTGAACATTTTCAATATAACAATTGGGGAAAACAGGCATACACTTAGCCGATCTCTACCTTTTCCCTTCTGTTTTATTCCCTACAGCTTCTTCCCCCACTGCCTCATAGGTAATTTTCATTTATTTCTTATTTAATCCTTTCAGTGTTTTTTTTTTTTTATTCTCTTTGAAAATATAAGCAGATATGTACACATGTGCATGCACACTTAATGCATATTCTTAACTCTCCTGTTCTTTATATAAGAGATCATATGCCATGGGTGGCACATTGGTAAAGAATCCACCTGCCAGTGCAGGAGACACAGGAATTGCGGGTTTGATCCCTGGGTTGGAAAGATCCCTTGGAGTAGGAAATGCCAACCCATTCCAGTATTCTTGCCTGGGAAATCCCAGGGACCGAGGAGCCTGGCAGGCTGCAGTCCTTGGGGTTGTGAACAGTCAGACGTGACTGGGCATCTGAGCACATACATGCTCTGTGTAGTGTGCATCTTATTTTTCTCACATTGCATATTGAACGGAGAAGGCAATGGCACCCCACTCCAGTACTCTTGCCTGGAAAATCCCACGGACGGAGGAGCCTGGTAGGCTGCAGTCCATGGGGTGGCACAGAGACAGAGTCGGACACGACTGAGCGACTTCACTTTCACTTTTCACTTTCATGCATTGGAGAAGGAAATGGCAACTCACTCCAGTGTTCTTGCCTGGAGAATCCCAGGGACGGGGAAGCCTGGTGGGCTACTGTCTATGGGGTCTCACAGAGTTGGACACGACTGAAGTGACTTAGCAGCAGCAGCAGCATATTGAAGCCCTCTCCATTTCATACAGCAGCAAAGAGACTTTTCTCATTTGTCTTCAGAGCTGCATTGTACTTCATTATATAAACCACACGTTATTCCTGGATACTTGCGTGTTTACAAGATTTGTTATTACAAACCACACTGCAGTGATTAATTATGTGAATGTGGCATTTTGTAATTCAGTAGTTGTCTTGGCTCAGGTTTCCATAACAAAATACCATAGACTGGGTGGTTTAAACAACAGAAATTTATTTTCTTATAGTTCAGGGGGCTAGAATTCTGAGGGTGTCAGGATGGTGAGCTTACATACTGCTAGCCTGACTTCTTGCTGTGTACTTTTATGGTAGGGAGAGACAGCATGCTTTCTGGCGTCTCTTTTTACAAGGGCACTAATCCTTTCACCAGGGCCTCACCCTCGTGACTTCTCCATGATCTCCCGAAGGCCCCATGTCCAAGTACCATCTCTTGGGAAGTTAGAGCATCAACATACACATTCTGAGGGGGTGGGGGTGGAGACACAGTTCAGTCCACATTAACAGGTATATTTTAAATTCCTGGAAATGGGATTGCTGATATCAGAGTATAAGTACATCTGTAATTCATTGTATATTATATTCAATTCTTGGATCTTTGATTCACTTGGAGTTTATCCTGATAGGTGATGTGAAGGATGGATGCAATTTTTATTTTTTCAAATGGCTACCCAGTTGTCTTCAGATTGGTTACTGCAATGACTTTCTTTACCCCATTGCATTGAGATTTTGACTTTATCACTTACTAAATCCTTCATATGTATTTGGGTCTGTTTTTATTCTGCTACATTGGCCTATTTTATTTGTTCATGTTCCAGCTATACCATTTGAATCATTGACACTTTAGAATGTTTTAATACCTAATTGGTAGTGATCATCTCTCATTCCCTGAATTTTCTTGATTGTTCCTGCTTATGCATCTGTATGAATTTTATTTAAGTATTTATTATGGAAAGCTTCAAACATATATATAAAAATAAGAACCATCAAATATCTATTACCCAGTTTCAGTGATTATCAATATTTTCTCTGTGTCTCATCTGTTCCCCCTTCCTCTTTTTTTTTTTTTGATGTATTTACAGCTATCTCACGTATCATTTCATCCTTAAGTTACTTAAGTATATGCCTCTAATAGATAAGACTTTAAAAAATTAAAACCGCAATGTCATCTTACCTAGTACAGTTAGTACTAGTTTGTAAGCTAGTAACCTAATATTACCCAAACCTGGTTTAGTTTTCTTTGATTTTTTTTCTAAAATGTGCTTTTATAGTTTGTTCAAATAAGGATTCATGTACAGTCCTCACATTGCATTTGGTTGATTGGTCTCATGAATTTTCAGTTTGTAATGGCCTCTGCTCCCCAACTGCCATGTAGAATTGTCTTTACTTTTTCTTGTTTTATATGTTTCTTACAGTGGTTTCTGTGATACCTATTATCCCTTTCATGTTCTTTGCATAAATATTTCAGTCTTTCTTTTCTTAAATGATTTCATATTTTTCTTCACTGAGTTCTTTGGGTCTCATTTCACATTCTGTTGCTATCAGAGTATCACCCACTGTTACCTGAGTGTTACCCGCTGTTATCTTGCTATCTGAATAGCATCTCTGTTCATATTTTGTGTTCTTTTGGTACTGTGATTGCATCCTTATGTCTTTTAGCTTATTTTACCTTTTTTAGTAGGCTGTGTTCTTTGGTTTGTGGCACCATTTCTTTTTCTTTTTTCTTTTGGCTGTGCCGCACGCCTTGCGTGATCTTAGTTCCCTGACCAGGGATTGAACCTGGGGCCACAGCAGTGAAAGTGCAGAGTCCTAACCACTGGATCACCAGTATTCCCTGTGGCAACATTCTCTTTGGTGAATTTTCGTTATCTGTTGAAAAGTTACACTGCTCATTTTCACCCTTTTCCTTGTGGTTTCTTTGTGTTGAGACAGATGGAATGCCTTTTTGGTTACTTGTGTTTGAATGAGCTTGATTTTAGTCAAAGAGGTTCCTGGGTAGGGGAACACCAGGTATCTTTCCAAGCCTTCTTGTGTAGGGCCCTTCCCCTCTGGTTCTCAAAGCCTGGTGTAGGAAGGATTCCACTTTTGTGCCTTTGCTTTTCCAGGTGGTTTATCTGCTGTAACAGTTTGTATTCTGTGGATGTTTTCTGAGTGCTCATCCCTTTTCCTCCTCCCCACTTTTCTGCCCTCTTTTCTGCTTACCCAGTAACCCTGTTCTTGTCGTTTTCTGCCTTGTTGGGTCGAGGCCCCTCAGTATTCTGTTTTTCCATCAACCCTTGTGTGGTTCCAGGAGGCCATTTGGCTTTTCCTTTATCATCAGCTGGCAGCTGTCACCTCATTGCAGTTCATTGTTTTCAGATTTGCTTAACTAAGCACTTTCCCCTCAGGGTGGGCCCTTAGCCTTCCCTTGTTTGTCCTGCTCTGTTGCTTCTAATACCAATTTTGCTATTTAGGAGAATGTTTGATCACATTTACAAGTCAAATTTGATGTACAGATTTAAAAAGTGGTTTAAATTTGTGTGTTTTCCCATCTCCTAGTTTACACTAAAGATGTAGCTTTTGTTTGTTTTGGTTATCCTTATTTCTATTTCATATTAATCTTGCACAAATATTTTAAGATTTCTTTCCATTGCTAGTAACTGGATTATTAGTTTTTGGTTATCTTTTCAGATTGGTGGTGGTTCATCTGTATTTTCTATGTTGATTTTGTATCTAAACTACCTCTTACTTAGAATAGTTGGTTCTTTTAGATTTTTCTGGCATGCAAATAAATATATCACCTGTAAATAATAAATTGTTCCTTTTCTTTTCTAAATTTTACACCTCTAATTTCATTTTTTTGTCTGGTTATTTTTACATGGTCAATGTTCATGATGATACTGGTGATCTTTGTTTTATTCCAACTCTAGGAATATTTTATTTTTCTGCTAAGCATGATAGCAGCATTGAGGGTTAAAATTTTAATGTATTAAGGAACTGGATATTTATTTTTATTTTACTAAGATTTAAGAAAAGTCAAGAGTGAATATTTTATTAAATGATTTTCAACATCTATGAGATAATTTGATTTTTTAAAACTTAAATTTATTATTTGGAGAATTATATAAATAGATTTTCTAACATTAAACCATTCTTATAATCTTGTAATTTTGATGTTTTTACTTTATCTTTTGGTGTTTTTGCTTTTATGTCTTCATGTGGTCACTACAGATGTTCTTTATAAGCCTGAGACTATTATGTATTCTCTAATTGTGGAGTCCAGGATTCTCCATGTCTGATAAATCAAACTCATTAATTGTGTTGTTCAGAACTTCTGTAATCTTAAACATTTTTGGTTTACTTGGTCCATTTATTGCTGAAACAAAGAGTGTTAAAATCATCCACTCTAATGATAATAAAATGGTTAGATTTATCAGTTTTTTATTATAATTGTTTATATAGATGTCAAGCAGTGTATGCTTCTCCGTTCTGTCTCGTCACAACAAAGATTTGGAGTGACAGACATTAAAGCCCTCGGCGTTGCACAGCTCTTGGGTGTTGGACAGACTGTGTTATAGCTCTCAGGTCTCAAACAGACCGTGTTGTAGCTCTTAGACAAATCAGTGTTACAGCTCTGTGTTACAGCTCTATTTTATTTAGATAATAGGAAAATCCATCCTTGAGGCATGAGGTCATGTCGAGACCTCATGAGAAGAGAGGGAGAGAGCCCTTTGGCTCCTTTTTTTATATGTTTTTTCCTCCCCCTGGGCCTGCCCTATGCAAATTGGGCTAGCCAGAGGTTTATTCTACCTGAGGTCCTCACTCTGAACCTTGGACCTTCCTTTGTTCTATTTTTGCGGGCTTTTCCCTTCCTTGTCTTTTAGCCACCGCCATTCTGGACTCCTGTTTCCTATTCTAACTGCCTAACATAAAGGCTTTCAAATACAACATTTGTGAAGTTTATATCTTTCTGGCAAATTGTCAGATGTTAAACATTATATTACTGCATTTATCCTCAATAGCTTTTGACTTGATTATCAATTTTATTTGGTGTTACTGTACCCAATATCACCTAAGTAATTTGAGCCCTAAATTTATATAAGGCTATGTTCATCTTTTGCATCACAAGGGCAACTTTTAAAGAAAAAATTCTGGTTTTTGCTGACATGACATGCTTCTTTGTTGTTTTCCTGTGTTGCAGAGTTTTTTTCTGACCCACCATTTTCATCCCACATGTAGCCCTTTGAGGTTTCTGCCTTCATATAGGGGTGGGGCGGTGAAGGGGATGTTTCTTCTTTCTAATTTGCTCTCTTAGGTAGTTTCAAGAACCCTGTCTTAAGTCTCCCTGAAGGCTTTTAATGCATTTTAATTGCTAGTCCTTTGGATACAGAAATACCCAACAGCCAGAGACAGCTTTCCTCGATGTCAGTTTATAATTTTGATTTCTTTTATTCTCTTGGTAATTCATTCATGTCTTAGAGGGGTGTCTGCTATGTAGTCTTCATTTTTGATATTTTGGTTTTTTTTTGATAAGAGAATTGCTAGGTTGCATTGCTAGGTTGTTCTGTTGATCACAGTGCTAGTAATGCTAGTCTTTAAAGATTTTTTTAAAAAACCAAAGCTTGGATATTTGTTGGAAAAAAAGAAAACTTTTTTTTTCTTTTTTAACATTTTCTTGCTAGCATGCAGCAGAATTGATAAAAACAGTGGCATCTCGCTATGATGAATACGTCAACGTGAAGGAATTCTCTGACAAAATCAACCGTGCCCTTACTGCAGCAAAGAAGGATAATGACTTCATCTATCATGATCGAGTTCCAGACCTTAAAGATCTGGACCCTATTGGCAAAGCCACACTTGTAAAATCTACTCCAGTCAATGTACCCATCAGCCAGAAATTCACTGGTATGTCAGCTATTCAGAGGCACTTTAGTGTTATGTATTTTTTCTCCAGTTTAATCTATTTTTTGTAGCTAAAATCACATAGTTGCAATTGTATGCTTTGAATATAATTTTATTCATGTTAACAGTGAAATTTTAAGATGGACAGTAAATGGTAGTAAAGCATAAAGTATTCAACAGAGTCAGAAAACTTGAAACTGAGTATAAAGACTTAAATGAGCGCTTGTCTTTTGTGCTGCGATTCATGGGGTTGCAAAGAGTCGGACACGACTGAGTGACTGATCTGATCTGATCTGTCTTTTTGTTAACATTTGTTATTTAAGATTCTGGTATTAAGAATAAATGTATATAAGTATGACTTTAAGCATATAAGCTTCTGGAGTCATGGTTGTATCAGATAAGTAAATGTCATAATATCCTTGACTATTGTAGGTCTATGCAGTCAATATATGGTAGCCTCTAGCTGAGACCCCAGGGATCTAATATTTCTAAGTTATTGGATGGTTGTTTTAGAGTTGGCCATCTGTATCTGTGGTTCCACAGCCATGAATTCAAAGCAACTGCTGACTGAAAATATTCACAGAAAAAATTTCCAGAAAGTTCCCCAAAGAGCAAAACTTGAAATTGCAATACTCTACAACTGTTCACATAGCGTTTACATTGTATTAAGTATTATAAATAAGCTAGAAATGATTTAAAGTGTATGAGAGAATATGTGTAAGCTATATGCAAACATTGTGCCATTTCATGTAGGAGACTTGAGCATCCTCAGAGTCTGGTCCCCACTGAGGGTCCTGGAACCAGTCCCCTGAGGACACCATGGGACTACTGTACTTACTTCTGTTTAACAAGCTCAAAGTGTTTACCGTGTGCCAAAAGCTCTTTTAAGCACTTTAAAATATTAGTTCATTTACTTCTCATAGCAGCTACATGAGGCAGGTGTGGTTATTGTCCCCATTTGACTGCTGAGTATACTGATGGAGAGTGGTGAAGTCATTTGCTCAAGGTTGCAGAGCCAGGAAGTGGTAGAGCTGGAAACCATGGTACTATGGTCAGTTTTATCAGTGAGTGAGTATTGTTTTCTCTTGTGTAGATCTTCTTCACCAAAGATCCCTTAAACTTAATGATAAACACATCTTTAAGAAAATTAAGTTTGAGGAAAAGCCTTCATTATCATTGCCTGTGAATACAGTGATCTAAAAATTCTCTTTATCATTGTCCTTTCAATAGATTTAGTTTTATTCTTTAAATGTTTGAAGACTTTTAATGTGAATATTGGAAAGGATATATGAATAGTCACTTTATAGTTTGAGTTTTTGTCTTAAAACTTTATTGAAATTGATTCCTCTTTTTAGATCTGTTCGAGAAGATGGTTCCTGTGTCAGTCCAGCAGTCTTTGGCTGCCTATAATCAGAGGAAAGCTGATTTAGTTAACAGATCAATTGCTCAGATGAGAGAAGCCACCACTTTGGCAAATGGGTAAGTAGGGCTTAACTTTCATAAATTTATCTAAATTTCTGATGCTTCCTGATGGATTATTTATGAACATTGTACTTTTCTGAGCTTAGAACTGAATGTTAAGGATATTTGAAATAGCGAATATAGACACACACACATTTCTTGGGGACACTATATTTACTGAGCCCCAACAACAAAGCAGATATAACTGGAAGAAATTTAACTACTGAAACAAAGTGAAAATATGTGGCCACTGATTTGTATTTTGGGGGTATTTATTTGAGGGAAATGAGAAGTAGAAATGAACTTTTGAAGTTCAGATACATGTACATTCAATATTCTGAACAAGTTCTTGTTTTTGGTGGATTGAAGACAAAATAATTTATCATTTAAAAAAATATATTGAGTATAATTTTACACAACAAAATAAATCCATTTTAAG
The DNA here is from genome assembly GCF_029407905.1 of Bubalus kerabau. Taxonomy (NCBI): domain Eukaryota; kingdom Metazoa; phylum Chordata; class Mammalia; order Artiodactyla; family Bovidae; genus Bubalus; species Bubalus kerabau. The sequence continues at coordinate 9,831,911 of NC_073643.1, forward strand.
TGTATAGTTGTTTTTGATAAATGTGTGTGGCCATGTAAGTACCCACCATGATCAAGTAGAGAACATTTCTATCACCTGAGAAAAATTCCCTCACGCCTTTCCATTCAGTGTCTTCTCCTCCACCCTCTAGCCACTTCTGATCTGCTCCCTGTCACCATAGGTTAGTTTTACCTCTTATATAATTTTAATATAAATGTAATCATTATAGTGTGTGCAATATGTAGATTTTATAGTGTATTATATACAGTAAATAGTACATTGCATATATAGTATGATATATACAGTGTATAGTATTGTTATAGTAATGTATAATATATAATATAGCATGTACAGCATGTAACAGTATGTATTAAAAATATCTTAGGCTTCTTTCACTTGGCATAATCATGGTATATGTATCAGTTTGATCCTTTTTATTACTTAGTAGTATTCCTTTTGATGGTCAAATAGTTTGTTACTTTTACCTATTGATGGACATTTTGGTTGTTACGAATATGGGTGTACATATCTTTCTGTGGACATGTTTTATTTCTCATGAGCAAATAACCTAGGATTACAGAATTGTTGAGTTGTATGGTTAGCGTATGTTTACTTCACAGGAAATGGCCAGATGGTTTTCCAGAGTCATTGTTCCTGCGCCGTTTGAGAAGTGCACTTTCTTGGCGCCTCGTCAGAACTTAGCATTGTCAGTCTCTCTGATTTTAGCTATTGTAGTGTGTGTGTAGCAGTGTCTCATTGTGGTTCAGTTTGCATTCCCCCTGATGACCAATGATATTGAGCAACTCTTCATGTGCTTATTAGCCCTTCATGTCTTTTGTCAAGTGTTGAAATCTGTTGCTCATTTTTCTTCTTAATATCTTTAAAGAGTTCTGTAGATATTCTAGAGGTAAGTCTTCTGTCAGATATGTTACTGAGTTTTTTTTTTCCCTAGTCTTGTTTGCTTTTTCATGTTCTTAATTTTGATGAATGAATATGTTTTGACCTCATTTTTCTTTTTCTAGCAGGAAGGCAGCATAAGTTTACCCTAATATTCCTCCCATTATGTAAATGAAATAATAATAGTTACTGTGCCACAAAACAAAACAAATGGAAATTCTGTATTAATATGTATATCAACTATGTCCTCTTGACATTATGCCTAGATGATGTGAAATTGGGTGTTAGTTCTAGAAGGTCTTGTAGGTCTTCAATGAACCATTCAACTTCAGCTTCTTCAGCATTAGTTATTGAGGCATAGACTTGGATTACTATGATATTGAATGGTTGCCTTGGAAATGAACAGAGATCATTCTCTCATTTTTGCACTTGCATCCAAGTACTGCATTTCAGACTCTTTTGTTTACTATGAGGGCTACTCCATTTTTTCTAAAGGATTCCTGCCCGTAGTAGTAGGTATAATGGTCATCGGAGTTAAATTCACCCATTCCAGTCCATTTTAGTTCACTGATTCCTAGAGTGTTGACGTTCACTTGTGTCATCTCCTGTTTGACCACTTTCAATTTGCCTTGGTTCATGGACCTGACATTCCAGGTTCCTATGCAATATTGCTCTTTATAGCATTGGACTTTACTTCCATCACCAGTCACATCCACAACTGGGTGGTGTTTTTGCTTTGGCACCCTCTCTTCATTGTTTCTGGAGTTATTTCTCCACTGATCTCCAGTTGCATGTTGGGCACCTACCGACCTGGCGAGTTCATCTTTCAGTGTCCTGTCTTTTTGCATTTTTATACTGTTCATGGGGTTCTCAAGGCAAGACTACTGAAGTAGTTTGCCATTCCCTTCTCCAGTGACCACATTTTGTCAGAACTCTCCACCATGACCTGTCCATCTTGGGTGGCCCTACAGTGGCATGGCTCATAATTTCATTGAGTTAGACAACGATGTGGTCCATGTGATCAGTTTTGTTAGTTTTCTGTGATTGTGGTTTCCACTCTGTCTGCCCTCTGATGGAGAAGGATAAGAGGCTTATGAAAGCTTCCTGATGGGACAGACTGACTGAGGGGGAAACTGGGTCTTATTCTGATGGGCAGGGCCATGCTCAGTAAATCTTTAATCCAATTTTCTGTTGATGGGTGGGGCTGTGTTTCCTCCCTGTTGTTTGACCTGAGGCCAAACTATGGTGTAGGTAATGAAGATAATGGCCACTTCCTTCAAAAGGTGCCTCTGACCCTGAAGCAGGCCACCGCTGACCCATGCCTCGGGTGGAGACTCCTGGACACTCACGGGCAAGTCTGGGTCAGTCTCCTACGGGGTCACTGGTCCTTTCTCCTGGGTCCTGGTGTGTAAAAGGTTTTGTTTGTACCCTCCAAGAGTCTGTTTCCCCAGTTCTGTTTAAGTTCTGGTGTAAGTCTCTGGGTCCTGGTGTGCACAAGGTTTGTTTGAGCCCTCTGAGTGTGTCTGGTGGGTATGGGGTTTGATTCTGAACTCGATTTTGCCCCTCCTACCGTCTTGCTGGGGCTTCTCCTTTGCCCTTGAACGTGGGGTATCTTTTTTTGGTGGGATCCAACATTCTCCTGTCGATGGTTGTTCAGCAGCGAGCTGTAATTGTGGAGTTCTTGGGGGACTGGAATATAAAAGTAGGAAGTCAAGAGATACCAGGAGTAACAGGAAAATTTGGCTTTGGAGTACAAAACAAAGCGGGTCAAAGGCTAACAGAGTTTTACCAAGAGAACGCACTGGTCATAGCAAACACCCTCTTCCAACAACATAAGAGAAGACTCTACACATGGATATCACCAGATGTTCAATACCAAAATCAAATTGATTATGTTCTTTGTAGTCAAAGATGGAGAACCTCTATACAGTCAGTAAAAACAAGACTGGGAGCTGACTGTGGCTCAGATCATGAACTCCTTATTGCCAAATTCAGACTTAAATTGAAGAAAGTAGGAAAACCCACCAGACCATTCAGATATGACCTAAATCAAATCCCTTATGACTTTACAGTGGAAATGAGAAATAGATTCAAGGGATTAGATCTGATAGAGTGCCTGAAGAACTATGGATAGAGGTTTGTGACACTGTACAGGAAGCAATGATCAAGACCATCCCCATGAAAAAGAAATGCAAAAAGACAAAATGGTAGTCTGAGGAGGCCTTACAAATAGCTGAGAAAAGGAGAGAGGTGAAAAGCAAAGGAGAAAAGGAAACATATACCCATTTGAATGCAGAATTCCAGAGAATAGCCAGGAAAGATAAGAAAGCCTTCCTCAGTGATCAGTGCAAAGAAATAGAGGAAAACAATAGAATGGGAAAGATTAGAGAGCTCTTCAAGAAAATTAGAGATACCAAGGGGGAACACTTCATGCAAAGATGGGCACAATAAGGACAGAAGTGGTATGGACCTAACAGAAGCAGAAGATATTAAGAAGAGGTGGCAAGAATACACAGAAGAACTATACAAAAAAGATCTTCATGACCCAGATAACCCTAGTGGTGTGATCACTCACCTAGAACCAGACATCCTGGAATGCGAAGTCAAGTGGGCCTTAGGAAGCATCACTATGAACAAAGCTAGTGGAGGTGATGGAATTCCAGTTGAGCTATTTCAAATCCTAAAAGATGATGCTGTGAAAGTTCTGCACTCAATATGCCAGCAAATTTGAAAAGCTCAGCAGTGGCCACAGAACTGGAAAAGGTCAGTTTCCATTCCAGTCTCAAAGAAAGGCAATGCCAAAGAATGTTCAAACTACCACACAATTGCACTTATCTCACATACTAGCAAAGTAATGCTCAGAATTCTCCAAGCCAGACTTCAACAGTACGTGAACTGTGAACTTGAAACTGTTCAAGCTGGTTTTAGAAAAGGCAGAGGAACCAGAGATCAAATTGCCAACATCCGCTGGATCATGGAAAAAGCAAGAGAGTTCCAGAAAAACATCTATTTCTGCTTTATTACTATGCCAAAGCCTTTGACTGTGTGGATCACAACAAACTGTGGAAAATTCTGAAAAAGATGGGAATACCAGACCACCTGACCTGCCTCTTGAGAAACCTGTATGCAGGTCAGGAAGCAACAGTTAGAACTGGACATGGAACAACAGGCTGATTCCAAATCGGGAAAGGAGTATGTCAAGGCTGTATAGTGTCACCTTGCTTATTTAGCTTCTATGCAGAGTACATCATGAGAAACGCTGGGCTTCATGAAGCACGAGCTGGAATCGAGATTGCTTGGAGAAATATCAATAACCTCAGATATGCAGATGACACCACCCTTATGGAAGAAAGTGAAGAGGATCTAAAGATCTTCTGGATGCGTGTGAAAGACGAGTGAAAAAACTAGCTTAAAGCTCAGCATTCAGAAAACTAAGATCATGGCATCCAGTCCCATCACTTCATTGCAAATAGGTGGGTAAACAGTGGAAACAGTGGCTGACTTTATTTTTTTGGGCTCCAAAATCATTGCAGATGGTGACTGCAGCCATGATATTAAAAGATATTGTTCCTTGGAAGGAAAGCTGTGACCAACCTAGACAGCTTATTAAAAAGCAGAGACATTACTTTGCCAAAAAGATCTGTCTAGTCAAATCTATAGTTTTTCCAGTAGTCATGTATGGATGTGAGAGTTGGACTGTTAAGAAAGCTGAGCGCCGAAGAATTGATGCTTTTGAACTGTGGTGTTGGAGAAGACTTTTAAGAGAATCCCTTGGACTGCTAGGAGATCCAGCCAGTCCATCCTAAAGGAAATTAGTCCTGAATATTCATTGGAAGGACTGATGTTGAAGCTGAAACTCCAAAACTTTGGCCACCTGATGTGAAGAACTGACTCAATGGAAAAGACCCTGATGCTGGCAAAGATTGAAGGCAGGAGGAAGAGACAACAGAGGATGAGATGGCTGGATGGCATCACCGACTTGATGTACGTGAGTTTGAGTAAGCTATGCAAGTTGGTGATGGACAGGGAGGCCTGACGTGCTGCAATCCATGGTGTCACAAAGAGTGGGACACAACTGAGCGACTGAACTGATGTGAAATTATTAACTATTTAGTGTATTATTTCTTTTATCACTGACAGTATAAGAATCAAGAGTGTGATAAAAGATCGCATTTTTAAAATAGAATTTTTGACTTTTAATTACTTAGAGTAAAAGAAGTAAAGTTTAACCAGTGAGCCAAAGGTATCTAGTATATTTTAATGTAACTTTTAAACATTTTGGCTCTCAGTTCTGAACTGTGAATCTAACTTAATTCTCTAATGTTTTATTTAATTTTCTCAATTCCTGATTTTCTGTTTTTCCTTTGTCTTTGCTTTATGTTTCCATTTACAGGGCTTATCCACATTTTTGGAGTGAGAACTCCGCTGCTAGTGTTTGAAAGAAGGATTAGACCTTTAGATGACATAGTATCTCATTTTTTCAGGGTGTTAGCTTCCCTTAATCTACCAGCAGCAATTGAAGATATATCTGGAGATACCGTACCTCAGTCTATATTGACCAAGTCCACATCTGTGATTGAACAGGGAGGCATCCAGACCGTTGATCAGTTGTTCAAAGAGCTACCCGAACTTCTTCAAAGAAATAGAGAAATCCTCGATGAGGTATGTTTTAAGAGGTTTGCTTTTCAGGTAAATAAAATACTCTTTGGCCCCTTGGTGTCCAGCAGGGATTGGGACAGGAGGCTTCTTCCTGCTGCTTCCTGTGGTTTCACAGCGTAGCACTCATCATTCAGGTTAATTTATTGTGGCCCATAGTCTGCCCTTCAGTTTAAGAGGAATTCTGAGTGAGAATGGGTTCATATGTCTTAAGGGTATATAAGTGTGCATTATGACCATTGTGTGAAACTAGTATACTGTGGGAAATCACCATCACACACACTGTTCAGACTTTTTCATTATTAAGGACTTTTTTTTCCTGTGAAACATTCAGTCTGTGGCGAACAAGGAATCAGACTAAGGAAGTTAGGCCATCATATGTTTTCCAAGCCCACCATGCTCATCTTCAAATGGCAAGGGCATTTTATCATGAGGAATGTAGCACTAACGTTTGTTGGCTAAAGTCAACTATTTGCCAGTGTTATTCTGCTTTTAAGGTGCTTTCGCCTCTTTCTACTAACTGATACATTTGTTTCTTTAGCTATAAATGTGTTCATACTGGTTATTTTGGTTTTTGACAGTTTAGGAGTCATGTCTCTCTTAGGTGACTTCTGTTATCAATGCTTTAATCCATGATGTTTCAATCACTGTTTCCAAATATTTTGGGGCAAAGACAGAGTACTTATATACTATGACAGTGTGAACCTTGGGAAGGAGAATATATACCTTTCAGGGTTACTTACTGCTGCTGCTGCTAAGTCACTTCAGTCGTGTCCGACTCTGTGCGACCCCACAGATGGCAGCCCACCAGGCTCCCCCATCTCTGGGATTCTCCAGGCAAGAACACTGGAGTGGGTTGCCATTTCCTTCTCCAATGCATGAAAGTGAAAAGTGAAAGTGAAGTTGCTCAGTCATGTCTGACTCTTTGGGACCCCAGGGACTGTCGCCCACCAGGCTCTTCCGTCCATGGGATTTTCCAGGCAAGAGTACTGGAGCGGGGTGCCATTGCCTTCTCCGCAGGGTTACTTAAGGGCTTAACTAAAATAAAACAAATATTAATGTGGAAAAATCTCATCTCATAATTAAGGAATAACTGGCTTTATTAGTGTGTATGGTATGTCTGTTGTCTGCCTCTCTTATGAGGTATTTTTATTTTATCTTCCTAACAGCCTGATGAGTTAGACTCATTCTCTTGGTTGTACCTGTAGTTTCATTTTAAGTAAGTTATTAAGTTGTGAAGCTGATACTGTTTTTGAGTGTTTATGTCTCTGGTAGCAAATTTAATTCGAGTCTTGGTTTTCAGATAATTTGAAGTGTCCACTAATTTATTTTTTAAATGATAAATTTATCTTGCTTGGAATCTGTTGGATCCTTTCCATCTTAGATTCATGGGTTCTATTTCTTCAGTTATTCTTTTTTCTCCATTCTCTCCTAATGAATTCCTGTTAGATTGATGGCAGTGCTTCTGAGTCAGTTCTTCACATCTCTTAACATTTCTATTACTTTTTCTCTATGTGGGCAACGGTCTGAGACTGGCCTCCCAGCTCATTGATTGCCTGTTTAGCTCTGCCTTTTGTGTTCTTCAGCCGCTCTATGCATTTTCCCCCCATGTTTTTCATTTCCAGAATAAGGATATTTAATTGGTTCTTTTCATAAATCACCTACATTTATCTTACATGTGTCTTTTTTTCTTTTTGAGGTAAAATTCACATAACATAAAATTTCACCATTTTGATCTCTTTTATGATCCAGTTGTTTTTAGTACATTCACAATATTGTATGAGCACCAACACAGTCTAATTCTGGAACATTTTCATCACCTCCAAAAGAAAGCCTGTACTAGTTAACAGTCAGTCCTCTTTCTCCCATTCCCCTTGCTCTTGGCAACTACAAATCTGATTTCTGTTTGTATAGATTTATTCATTCTGGACATTGCAGATAATGGAATCATGCCTTTGAAGTTTGCCTTTTTCACTTAGCATCTTTTCAAGGTTCATTCATGTCACAGCATGTGTCAGTACTTCATTTCTTTTTGTGGTTAAATATTCCATTGTGTGGTGTATCATTAAGTATTTTATTTATCCATTCATCAGGAATAGATACTTGGGATGTTCCCACTTTTTGGTTATTCAGAATAATGTTGTTATTTGTGAACAGGTTATGTTTGAACAACTGTTTTCAGTTCTCTTGGGTTATATACATAGGAGTGGAATTACTGGGTTGTACAGTAATATTGTGTTTAATTTTTTGAGGAACTGTGAAACTGGTTTGCAAAAGTAGCTGTGCCCTTTTACATTTTACCAACAGTGTATGAAGGTTCCAAATTTCTCCACATCCTTGCTAACCCTTATAATTGTCTTAAAAAATAAAAAAGCCATCCTTGTGGCTATGAAATGGTATCTTACTATGATTTGATTTGACCTTATATGTAGAAAATCCTAAAATTAGTAGGAGTTTAATGAGAATTGTATTGAATGTTTAGATCAATTTGAGGAATATTACTGATCTTTAACAGTATTACGGCTTCCAGTCCATGGATGGAGGCTGTCTTTCCATTTAATTTATTTCATCAGTGTTTTATATTTTTCACTGTACAAGTATTTTACTTCCTTGATTAAACTGATGCTTAGTTATTTTATTCTTTTTGATGCTGTTATAATGGAATTATCTTAATTTCCTATTTGGATTCTTCATTGCTAGAGTATAGAAATACAGCTGATTTTGTGTGTTGATTTTGTTTTCTGAAACTCTACTAAATTTGTTTATTCTCTCTAATAGTTATTTTATGGATTGCTTAGGATTTTTCATATAAAAAGTCATACCATTTGCAACTATAGGTAGTTTTTCCTTTCCACTTTTGGATGCCCTTTATTTCTTACTCTAATTGTGCCAGCCAGTTCAATCCTGGTTTAAGCAGTGAGAGTCCACAGACTTGTCTTGATCATCAGCTTAGGGGAAAACCTTCCAGTTTTTCACTATTAAGCTATTAAGTTTTTCATAGATGGCTGTTCTCAGATTGAGGAAGTTCCTTTCTGTTCTTAATTTGTTGAGTGCTTTTATCATAAAAGGGTGTTGGATTTAGTCAAATATTTTTTCTGTATCTCAAGATAATCACATGGATTTTCTCCCTTCATTCTGCTAATACAGAGTATTACATTAACTGATTCTTCACTGTGAACCACCCTTGCATGCCTAGGGTATCCCACTTTGTCATGGTGTGCTGCTGCTGCTGCTAAGTCGCTTCAGTCGTGTCCGACTCTGTGCGACCCCATAGATGGCAGCCCACCAGGCTCCGCCGTCCCTGGGATTCTCCAACCCACTGGAGTGGGTTGCCATTTCCTTTTCCAACGCATGAAAGGGAAAAGTGAAACTGAAGTCGCTCAGTCGTGTCCGACTCTTAGTGACCCCATGGACTTCAGCCCACCAGGCTCCTCCGTCCATGGGATTTTCTAGGAGTACTGGAGTGGACTGTCATTGCCTTCTCCTGTCATGGTGTAGAGTCCTTTTAATGAGCTGCTAGGTTTGGTTTGGTAGTACTTTGTTGCTCATTTTGCAGTTATATTCGTAAGGGATACTGGTCTGTAATTTTCTTGTTGTGTGTGTGACTTTCAACTTGTGTGTTTTTGTGATTGTGTCTTTTGTAAATAGCATATGGTAATAAGATTTTTCCTTTACTTTTAGCTTGACAATCTTCATCTCTTCCTGGAGGGTTAAGTTATTCATATATTTGGAACCATATTTTTGTACAACAGTTGTCTTACTCTTTTGATTTCTCTGTTTTCTTTCTTTGGTTCCTCCTCACCCTCACTTTTTATGGTTTTATTGAGTTCCCTCCATTTTTTCTCTCCCCCCCCCCTTTAACAGCATGAAAGTTGTATACTTACTTTTCTTGTTTATAGTTTATTATAATGTGTCTGGGTATGGGTTTTCTTTTATTTAAGTTGCTTGATATTCCATTGGATTCAGTGAATTTAAGAAATTGTGTCTTTCATCCATCCTGGAAAGTTCTTAGTTTTCACTTCTTTGAATATTGCTTTTCCCCAATTCTCATTATTATGTCTTTCTCCATCTCTGATGTTGAATCTTCTCAGTATTTTTCTGGGTCTTCCAACACTTGTGTTTTCTGTTGCTCTGTGCTTCCTTCTGCCTGATTTCTTCTGGTTGGTCTTTCAGTTCACTAGTTCTCTTCAGTTATATCCCAGCAGTTTTTTAACTATCCATTAGCTTCCTAATTTTATAATTTCTTTAATTTCCAGAAATTTTATTTGGCTCTTTTTCAGTTCTTCTCATTTTCTTTCTCCTGTCATATTTTTACTCTAAAACATATTAAATATGTTTAGTTTATATTCTTTATCTTATCTCAGGGTCAGTAGTCTTTGTGGTTTGGTTCTGTGATTTGTTGTTTTTTCCTGATTTTTTTCTCATACCGGTTTGTTTCCTCTTATTTCAGTGTTTTTGTTTGTGTGTTTCCTGTATTTTAAAACTTTTTTGGAGGGTTTTGTTTGTGTGTGTGTGTGTGTGTGTGTGGTTAATCTTTTATTATGAAATTCATTTTAGGAGTTTGTGTCATACAGGTAAGTCATTTCCAGTCCTAAATTCAGGCTTTTGGTTAGGAATCTTAAGGTGATATTTTTCTTTTCTTTTCTGTATAGAGCCATGGTTCAGATGGTCAAATTCCCTTCAGTTGGTCAATTTTCCTTTAAATACTCATCCACTGAGTGTCATCTATTTGGAAGTCCCCATTTGAGGGAAGATAGTGCCTTTGATCTGATCTCCTACTCATATCGGCCCCACCTGTGTTTCTTGTCTCCTGTTAAATGCACATTCTGAGCCACTAGAGAATGTGTAGTTGGTGCACTATGGATGGTAGGCCAGCTCCACCTTGTGGCCTGTTTTATATGGTTCACTAGTGAAGGATGATTTTTACCACTTGTAGGAAATGGGTTTGTTTTTTTTTTTAAAAGAATATGTGAGACTGTAGTCCCCAATCCTAAAGCATTTACTCTAACATTGGACACCAAGTTCGCCGATCTCCGCTCTACACTGTCAGGTGTTCACAAGTGCCATTGGCTCTAGCACTTGAGTCCAATGGTGGATTAGCACTTTCTGCCTCTGCTGCCTTGTTTTCTCAGCTCTGCGTTTGAAAGGCTTTTTTTTTAATGTTAATTTTCAGTTTGTTGTATTGGGTTGACATCTAAATCTTCTATTTGTATGAATTAATCAGTTTTCTCTTTGTTTTGTTTATGGCTTCAAAGTTCTAAAGGCTTTCTGTTTATTTAATCTTAAAAAAAAAACCTTGTTTAAAAGTAGTTTTGGTATATGGATGTACATAATTTCTTCAGTTCAGTTGCTCAGTCGCTCAGACTCTTTGTGACCCCATGAATCACAGCACGCCAGGCCTCCCTGTCTATCACCAACTGCATAATCTCTTAGTCATCTTAATTTTACTGAGTACGGTAATGGCTAACTTAGCCTTAAATTTTGCAAGATGTTTTGTTAAGTATATTATGACTTGGATTTCTGCAATGGAAATTATTGTACTAATTTATATTCTAATCAGTACAGTAGGAATAGTCCTAGCTCACTAATTCTCACCTATATTGAGTATGATCATTTTAAAAACGTTTCAAAGTTTTTTACACCAGAAATGATAGTTCACTGTTGCTTTGCCTCCTTTTTAAAAGTCATTAAGGTTGTTGGATGAAGAAGAAGCGACTGACAATGATTTAAGGGCAAAATTCAAGGAACGTTGGCAAAGGACGCCATCCAATGAACTTTATAAGCCTTTAAGAACAGGTAAAAATGTCCCTAAATGACTTTCGCTTGAGTAAGTTCTCATTTTGCTTGATTGAATTAGGCTCCATATGAAAATCCAGGTGTTTTTCTTCAGTTCCATGTAAAATAAAAAATAACAAGGATGTTCATCATGATAAGTTCAGATTCTTAAGAAAGTGAAAATTAAAATGATCCTGTGACTCTGACTTCCTGTTCCAAGCTTTCTGCATGTTGTAAAAAAAGATAAATGAGATATATATAAATATATGCTGTTGTGATTTCATTTCATTTAGTAGTAATACTACCAGGTAGTAAAGGATGAGTTTTAAAATTAACCTGAAGCCAATTATTTTTAAGACTTTGATTATAAAGATTTTGTGCTTGTTCAGATAAACAATATCTGCTGCTGCTGCTGCTAAGTCGCTTCAGTCGTGTCCGACTCTGTGCGACCCCATAGACGGCAGCCCACTAGGCTCCCCCGTCCCTGGGATTCTCCAGGCAAGAACACTGGAGTGGGTTGCCATTTCCTTCTTCAGTACATGAAAGTGAAAAGTGAAGTGAAGTCGCTCAGTCGCATCTGACTCACAGCGACCCCATGGACTGCAGCCCACCAGGCTCCTTGGTCCGTGGGATTCTCCAGGCAAGAGTACTGCAGTGGGGTGCCATCGCCTTCTCTGAAACAATATCTAGACTTGCTTTATTTCTCTGTAAAAAGTATTTAATACTATTGTGATTTTTCTAAAAATGTATCTGCTTTTCTTATAAGTCAGATTTAAAGAGTGATCCTTTGAGACAGGAACTTTTTTGAAATAAGTTGTAACAGTTTTTGGAGTGAATGTTATCTTTCTATATTCATGAGTTGTAGAAAAAGATTAATGTCAATTGGCTTTTATTTAGTGGACTGTAACCACAAGGGTGTTTTAAGGTTATAAAACACTAAAGATGCAAAGACTGACTGACAGGAGCTCAGTTTCTGTCATCTAGTGCTTTGGGGCTGACAGGGAGACAAGTAAAATTGGAGAACAAAATTGAAAGTACAACCAGCTTATGTACTTCACTGTTAAAATCGTTACTGTGCTCAGGTAACATTTTTTTCTTCTTCCACAGAGGGAAACAACTTCAGAATCACTTTGGATAAAGCCGTGCACGCAGATGGACAGGTGAAGGAGCGTTACCAGGCTCACCGAGACACCATTGTGCTTCTGTGCAAGCCGGAGCCAGAGCTGAATGCTGCCATCCCTTCTGCTAACCCGGCGAAGACAATGCAGGGCAGTGAGGTGAGGACGTGTGCTTTGGTGTGGGTGGCCAGCCGCTCTGACAACTATGTTCAAACCATTACATACAGTGAATTGCCCAGTTTTTTCTTACTTTTTTTTTTTAAATGATGATGTACATTGAGGTGCTTGTGTTTAGAGCAACATGATATATATACACTGTGAACGTTATATTACTGTCCATTTATTGAATGCTTACTCTGTGAACTCAGTACTGTATATATTCACAGTGTTTAATTCACATTTGGTAAAAGGGAGCAACTTGGAAGTAAAGGCGCTTCCTTGAGGTGGAAGGACTGGATTGGCCAGATACTCCTCTGACCACAGATTCTTTGTTTCTTGCATCTTTCTATACGCCACCTTCTACCATATTCCTCTGGGACTACCTCTGAAGGGAGGGTTGTCAAGGTGTGCATATTAATAAGTGGATCACATTGGCATGGTATTTCTCCTGGCTACAGGCTCATGGGAGCGTGATTGGCTGAGACCCTAAGGGGATGGGTGTGACTGATCACTGTGAGGTGAGATAGGGGCCCTGAAGCACACAGGAAAGTAAGCCAAAGGGCAAGAGATACTGCCAAAAGCTTCTTGAAAAAGGTGAATTTCCTGTGACAGTAGTTCTCAGAGGTTATCATTGTCATTTCTTATCTGTCTTTGCTCAGAAGCATTTCATGTATCCATTCAGCCAAGGCTTAATGGGCAGCATCCACTGTGTAAGGCACTACGCTCGGCACACACGATGGCCAGCCCGCACTCCCATTCACAAGCAGGCGTAGACCAGGAGACATACACAGAGATAACTGGGGCACGTGGTAGGAACTGAGAGGTGTGAGGGCTTTAGGTGACGGAATTCTGAACGTTCCAGCATTTGGAGCCCCTTGCCTAGGAGGCTTCTTAGGACACTGGCACATTATGAGAACAGTGGACAGGCAGAAAGGTGAACAGGAGTAGGATCCGAGAATATTGAATGAGTGTGTGCAGAGCAGCTACCAGAGGTTGAGTGGAAACCAGCCCCTGAAGTGAAGGGAAAACGGCGTCAGGGATATGCACAGAACCTGCATCTCTGGTTGGGGGCCAGAGAGAATGACCACTGTGAAGTCAGATGCTTTGAGGACGTCGAGGAGAAAAGGAAGGTGGTTGAAAGATTAAATTTGTAAAGAAGAGACTGCACACCCATAGAACAGCAGCATGTTCTGGCTTTTGATTTTAGGAGAACTCTCTTTAATGTCCCCCCTTTTTTCTTTTTAGTGTCACATACATGACTCGGAACTTACATGGTTTTCGTTCTTTGATTCTGCTTTCTATAGAAAAGCAAAAAATTTTTTTTTTTTTTTTTAAATTTGTAATAGCTGCTCTGTTAATCCAGAACGGTATTACATAGGGGAAGAAAAGTTTGACAATCAATATGAAGTTATTTTATTGAAACTAGATTTTCTGCATGGAGGTAACCAACAATTTCCAGTGCTCTCTATATTCATTCAATATGTGTCTTTATCAGAAAAGGCAAGCATCATGTATTAAAGCTCCTTCAGATAGTTGTCACCATAGTTGATGACACTTGAGCCAGAGTTTTTATGAGAAACAGCCATTTAAATTGCTGATTATTAACGTGATACAAAGTACATGTTTTATTAAGAGGTCCAAGCATAATGGGTAGGGCTGTTTTTTTCTTTAATTCTGAAGAGGCTAACTATCTAGTTATTTATCTTTGTTCTGTTTGGGCAGCTGTTTTTAGGTACTGAGAGGATGTTAGTTTCTATACTATATAAGACAGTCTGTTTCAAGATAGTCCTGACTTTCAGCTTTGTTTACTAGACTATTTTTTTTTTTAATTAATTCTGCATATTCCTATTTCTCCCCTAGCTTTATTTCGTTTCTATAAAATTTTCGAACTTCTGTTAGGCATAATATACATATAGAAGAAAATGACATTTCTTACTTTCCTAATGGCCAAGCAACCTTCACATAGGGTTAAAGTCAAGGTTGAGATTCCATTATCAATTTACCAACAGGTAAAGCTATCAAAACTTTTTAAAATTTATATGCTACTGTATCCCCCAACACAAACTGTGTTACGTGATTATAGAAATTCAGCAGAATAAAGGATACTTTAATTCTTGGTCTGTTCCTCATTTTTCCTCTGTTCTTGTCTGAGTGCTTATATGCTTAAGACTCTTTAGTCCACAGTGCATGCAAAGTAGAGAGTTAAACCATGAGACATAACCAACAGTTAATAATAATGGCTCTTACTTACGGAGCACTAGTCATTAGCTCCCTGACAAGAGGGTTAGAAATTGTTAGAAATTACATTAAGCATTTATATGGACTTACTTCAGTCTTTACAACTGTCCTGACATATAGGTACTATTATTATTCTTGTTTTGCAGATGAATTTTCCAGGTAAACTGCCCTTGGTTATATAGTAACTAAGCCCATGATACTCACTAAGGGAGTATAATCAGAGTTGAAGTATTTTTTTCTATGTCGTCATGTTTCACTGTGCTGGACAGCTAGATTCCTTCGTTTCTGTATTGAAGTTTTGATTTAATTTTGTGTTTTGGATGGGTAGAAGAATGTTCATGGTTCAGAAGATTCCTGCAGAGAACTCTCATCCCTGTTCTTCCACCTTATTCCCATCTGCTCTGTGTACGTAACAGTATTCATTGTGTCTGGTCTGTGTTTAGTGCTTTTCTTTTTGTGAAAAATACATATGCACACAGATGTACATAATACGTTATGTGTGTGTATAGCTTTATATTCTGATTTCCCTTCTCATTGAAAATGCGACATACAATGTATATGCTTTTGTACCTTTTTTCATTTAACAATATGTCCTGGAAGTCATTTGCAAGCAAGACTTTGACCTGCTTGTCTAACGTCAGATTCTACTAGGCCCCTTTAATAGACTTTGCTGTGCCCATCCAGCCGTGATTCTTTGTCCTCTTCTTCCTTTTAGAGTGTCTGTGGTTTGATGCTTCTTGGACATCTGTGAGTCACGTTAGAACATGTTAAGAGACTCTGCATTTAAGATAGGATGCCTAGGAGATGTGGTTACCAGAGGCTGAAATGTGGAAGAAACTTGAAGCTTTTCCTCAGGTTTTGGTTTTCACATGGGAAGGTTGCTCTGGACCCTCTTGTCATGGAGCTAATGACTAAGGCCAGGGACTGCAGAGCAGGGCAGAGCTTCTTAGGCATGGGCAGTAGGTGAGGAGATCTCTGGAGCTGAAATTGCTGCTGGTAAGAAGCGAGTCAGGGGTGGAGATGGGGTTCCCTTCTTTGCCCACTTTCTTGCTCTGAGCATTCTTGGTCAAGCAGAATGGGGGCTTGGGGTCGCCCAGGTGAAGTGTGAAGAGCTGTGAGTGAAAGGGAGCAGCTCACAAGGGTCTTAAAGGACACTTGAACCCTGAAACACTGTTACTACATAGGGGTGTTAGGCATTTATGAATCATGGGGCTGTTAGGCAGAGACTGCCTGGACTGAATGAGAGGCAGAACTCATGATGTGAAGAGAGATAGGACCTACCCCTTCTTTCTCTCCCAGGATTTAAAATCAGCGTATGACTTAGAGCTTTCTCTCTCTCTCTCTTGAGTGCTGTCTCCATGTATCATTATCTCTACTTTTATCTCAATGTCTCCCTCTCTCAGTCTATGTTGGCAAAATAGGGTATCTCTTGACAAAACACACCTTCCTCTACATCATGGTGAGGACGCAGTGAAGTATAAACGTGGTTAGAGAGTGGTTTGGAGTCAGGCAGATGTAGGTCTCAGGTTTCACCTCTGCTCCTTTAGTAGCTGTGTAACCTCAGGCAGGTGACTTAATTTTTCTGAGACTCAGTTTCTCCATCTGTGGAGTAGAGGTAATAAATACATACTCTGGGATATTGTAAGGAGTACATTAAGTTTAATCCGTGAAATGTTTAGGACAGTGCCTGGCGCATGATAAATGTTCAGTAAATCTGTTTTCATTATTGCTGCTGCCATTGCAGGCTGAATCCACTGGAAGGTACAGCAGTGTCTCTATGTAAGTAAACCTGCTGTCTGAATTACACTTGGCTCTCTGAGCAATCATCTCTCCCTGACCCTGGTGAACCTTTGTATCATTCCCTTCTGGTAATTGGCTTCTGGTTTTTTGGGCAATTCAGCTAAAAGTTTTTTAAAATTGTATAGGTGGTGAATGTCTTAAAATCCTTATTGACAAATCTTGATGAAGTAAAGAAGGAAAGAGAGAGGCTGGAGAACGACCTGAAATCAGTGAATTTTGACATGACGAGCAAGTTTCTGACTGCTCTGGCTCAAGATGGTGTGATAAACGAAGAAGCTATTTCTGTTACCGAACTGGATCGAATCTATGGGGGTCTCACAACTAAAGTCCAGGAATCTCTAAAGAAACAGGAAGAACTTCTTAAAAATATTCAGGTAAAGTTTATATACTTCAGTAAGATTTTTATTTAAAAAATTACAGAAGGGATAATCGGTATACAGGAGGGATAGTCTGGACTAAATCTATCCATTTAGGATTGTGTTTTTGGCAAGTATTCCATATTAATAGAAACCTGTAAACTGTTGGTTATATTTTCATGCCCACTGAATTTGGGGTAATTTTACTAATGGAAAGCTATAAAGTACTGTGCTTTATAAAGGGAATATATTAGATAAATATCTAATAATAACTCAATATAATCATAGGTGATTTTCATAGTTGGAAAAGTATCAATAAAAATGTCATGAGCTATATTAATTTCATAAATATATATAACTGCATAAATCTTCCTTTTCACAAGGTCTCACACCAGGAATTTTCGAAAATGAAACAATCTAACAATGAAGCCAATTTAAGAGAAGAGGTCTTGAAGAATTTAGCTGCTGCATATGACAACTTTGTTGAACTTGTGGCTAATTTGAAGGAGGGCACAAAGGTATGAAGCACAAAAAAAATAAGAGCTAACTGACCAGTGTGGACATGAGGATATAGTTTGAGAAGTTAATTGGTATTTCCAGTTGGACCAAATCATTCTTCATCTTGAATGCCTTAGCTTTCATGACTTTGGCCCCCGAGAGCTTTGTTATAAGTGGGAGAAAGCTTAAGAAGGTGGTGGATTTCATGGGAACTTTGCAGAATGAGTATGCGTAGACATTCATTTCAGGTAGCAGGAATTAGCAAGAATCAGCAATACTTTGTTACATGATAGAAAGTCAGCCAGTCTGAGTGAATTATGACGGAATAGGAGTAGTAGTCAGAGCTGATACGTGATGGGGAAGGGGGCTGGTATGACCTTCATAGCCTCTGCTGATGGTTTAGATGATGATAAATTTGTGATATGCTTGTGTCTTAGAGTGCTTACTGAATATGTTTCAGTATTTTCTAGACTTTCCTTTAAATATTTTTGGGGAAATGCTTATATTTGGTTTGACCAATTTTGGGGAGCAAGTGATTTTTTAAGTTTTTCAAATACGTAATTCCTTTTGGTACTTTAACTCCACAATGATGACTGAATAAAGTTATCTTGATTTTAATACAGTAGGTATGATGTAAAACCATCTAAAGAGAGCACAGAAATACTGCCGAAACCTTCCAAAGAGAGAGGATAGTAAAATGCCATTTAAATTTGATTTAAAATGCTTTGTTGAAATAGGTAAGCTGAGAAAACTCTCCAGAGTGCTTTTGGGAATCTTCAAAAAGTTTCTGAAATGATGCCTGCGTTTCTGAAGTGAATGTGCAAATCTAATGTTTCCACTTAAATAGGTTGTTTTTATTAAGTAGTTGATTTTTCTCTAGGAATTGGGAACTTGTTCACGATCATGAAACTTAACTTGTCACTGAATTTTTGGTGACAGCACTTTCTAACAATTATTTATTTTTTTCAAAATATTTTAGGTCATATTTAACAATAAGTTACTGGACTTAAGTGGTATGACTGTCTCTCATGCAGAGGGTTTTAGTTCTTTAACTGTTATTGACAAATGAGCTTTACATTGTATTCCTCTTAGATTAAAAATTGTTCTGGTTTATCACTTATGTTTGTTCTTTGCTTGTAGTTTTACAATGAGCTGACTGAAATACTTGTCAGGTTCCAGAACAAATGCAGTGATATAGTGTTTGCACGGAAGACAGAAAGGGATGAACTCTTAAAGTAAGTTTATTTTCTGTATCAAATTATACTCTTGAAGTATTTTTCTTAGGAAAAAAAATCATATTCTTGCTACCTCTTTTAGAAAAATCACATGTGGATACTCTTGTGGTGGGTTGGCAGTGTGAGTTAATTTCCTTCATTTCCTCTGCGGTGGGTGGTTTACAAAGCAACAAGCAACCAGCTGCATGCTTCAAGAACAACAGGATGTAAAGGAGCACAGACTCGATGAAGGGAAAATAGTGATGTCACAGAAGGGATGGCAGCGCAGCTCCTGGTGGCAGCGCTCAGGGAGCGCCAGTAAACACGGCAGTGTACCTTCAAGGGGCAGATGGCTTCCTTAAGTGAAACTGCAGGCACAGCGCGAGGGAGAGAGGATTTATAGCTCAGAAAATGTCAGCAAAATCACTTTCTATAGGGGCCTTACTGGGCAAGCAACATAGGACTCACTCTGTGTGGAGTAATGGAGCGCTGACTCAGCATTGATACCTATTAAGATGAGAAAGAGAGCAAAATTTAACAAAACTGATAGATGAACATTCACCAGAATAACATTGTCATAGAACAGGTGAAAATGTTACTGTGAATTTAAAACAAAGGTTAGGAAAGACTCACTAAGGATTACCACAAACAAAGCCAGTACTCAAGGAAGATGGTAGGAAAACAAGAGGTCATAAAATATGAAGTGTCAGACACAATTGGAAGAGAACAAAACCATCACGAATGTGAGATGAAATGAGAAGGAGCCAAAGCAAGAAAAGACAGTGAAGAAAACACAGGAACAAAGAGTAGCAAAGAAGAAATCAAAGAAAATGAAACCAAAGCAAGGAACAGGATTAAAAGTAGAGAAGGTGGGCAAAGAAGATCTAACATATGTAAAACTGAATTCCCTTCAAAGAAGAAAATCCCAAACAGTGAACAGAACAAATACTTAATGATATTACTCAAGAATATTCTTAGAATAAGTCCTGTTGAAAGGGTATGCATCATTTGGTCAGGAAAAACGAGTAAGAACTGTTAACACTTATTTGTATTAAGGCATATACATTATTAGCCTTCAAAGATAATGACAAAACTTCCCTGATGGCCCAGTGGTCAAGACTGTGCTCCCAACACAGGGGGAATGGGTTTGATCCCTGGTTGGGGATCTAAGATCTCACATGCACATGGTCTGGCCAAATAAATATTCTTTAAAAAAGAAAATGAAAAAAAAAAAAAATAAATAAAAAAGAAAATGGCAGAATCCCATTAAGGCAGTCTGGCAGACAGATCAGCTCCGTTTATAAAAAGGTGAAAAAAACTTATGCTGGCAGCACCGCATGCTGGAAGAGAATGGAATGATTGCTGTTGAAACTCAAGGAAAGCAAATATAAGACAAAGATTTTATATCCGGCCAGCCTGTCCTTCAGCTATATTCAAAGTCAGGTGGTCATTAGTGATGAACATGAAGAACCCAGAGACTATTATACTCAGGAGCCTTTCTTGAGCCCCTCAGATGAGCTGACCATTATTCTCTTCTGTCCATGCTTAAACAGTTTCCTGTAGAAGAATGGGGAGAACTTAAGAGCTACTTCCTTCCAGCCCCAAGATAGAAGGGCCATTTGTTACCAGTTTTTCTACTAAACCTTTAAAAAGCAAATAATTAAAATCTTTAAAAAACGGTTTTAGAGGCTAAAAACAAACCCAAATTAGTTTTACTAGTAGGTAAATCTGAAAAGAGTAAAACAGAGCAGTCTTCGGACCAGTTTTATTTATCAATATGGATGTGAAAGTTCTAAATAAAATGCTTGCTGTTCATATTCTCCATATTCTCCAGTATCTTAATTAATGAAGGAACATGACTTTGACCAAGGAGGAATGGCTGGTTATTCCATGAATACAATGATTGGTTTAGTATTTTTACATCTAAGGAGAAAAAGATGATCTTCATAGATGACGAAAAAGTGTGAGAAAGTTAATGGAGAAACTATAAACATTCCCCCTAAAGATAAGTGCCAGCTATCAGTGCTGTTTATTCAGTATTATATTGGCAGTACCAGCCAGCACCATTAGACAAAGGCAATTAGAGATACAAAAATTGTAAACTGTCACTACTTAACAGACTTTATGATCGTACATCTTGGAAACCTAAAAGAATCAGCAGCCAAACTCTGCAAATAATAAGAGAATTGGTGATTATAAAAATAATTTGTAGCAATCAATAGCTTTCATACAAGTAAAGACATAGAAGATACAATGGATGGAAAGACCTCAGTTAAATAGTCACGAGAAAGCAAAATACATAAGAATAGATTTGTCATATATGAGACCTGTATGAAGAAAGCTTTGAAACAC
Source organism: Bubalus kerabau (assembly GCF_029407905.1). Lineage (NCBI taxonomy): Eukaryota > Metazoa > Chordata > Mammalia > Artiodactyla > Bovidae > Bubalus > Bubalus kerabau. Next base: position 9,852,953 of record NC_073643.1, read on the forward strand.
TATTCAAGGACACAGGAGAGGATTTGAGCAAGTTATAAGACATATCATGTCCTTAGATAGGATGAGACAGCTTCATGGAGATGTCAGTTCTAAATAAATTTATCCATTCAACATAATTTTGATTTAAAAAAACCACATTTTCGTTTAAAAGTAGACAAGTTGTTCTAAAGCTCAAGGTGAAAAAAGTCAAGCAAGAATAGCCAGGAAAAACTGCATAAAAATAACAGTAATGGAAACTAATTTACCAGATTTTAATATATGTAATAATTGTCTCTAATTAAAACACAGTGGTACTGGCACATGATTAGGCTAAAGACAGAAGATAGGAATAGATTTAAATCCTTATGTGAATTTGGTGTTTTAAGAAAAAAAAATCCTAAATCATAGAAGTTAAGAGACAAGTGCCTAGTCATTTAGGAAACAAAAGTTATTTTTACAACAGAGTAAGTTCCAAACAGATCATACTTGAAATGTATAAAATGAAATGAAAAGAAAATGAGAGAAATTTTTAGTAAAGCTGAAATAGGAAAGGTCTTTGTAATTCTGACGTAAAATCCAGAAGCCATTAAAGAAAAAAGAGTAAGTTCATCATAACATGATCAGCAGAGTCAAAATGTAATAAGCTGGTGGAAACTGTTTGAAACCTGCCCGGGACAAAAGGCAAATTTACCAAATTTATAAAGAACTCTGAGATACTAATGAAGAGGAAAAAAAAACCCAATAGAAAAATTGGCAAAGGATATGAACAGAAATTCTGCAGATGAAATAAAAGTGACTGTTAAGCATATGAAAAAATACCTCCCCTCATTCAATATAAATATGAGTTAAAATTACTCTGAAATGGCATTTTTCAGACTGTCAAAAATTTGGAAGTTTGTTAGCATGCTTTATTGGCACACTTTGGGGAGCAAGTCTCATTCTACTGCGGGAGTGCACAGTGGGGCAGCCCTTTTGTGAGACCCAGTAAGGTCCGAATTGCAGACCCATACATTATTTAATCCAGCTTTTTTTTTTAAAGGATGTTTTCTATTTACCAATATACAAAAATCTCTAAGATGAATAATTTATGTTAAAAAAATAAGATTACAGACTAGTGTAAAGTATGCTTTTTGTGTAAAAAGGGAGAAAATAAAAATGAATATTTGGATTGGGTTATTTCTGATCAGGAAGCTCTGGACAGGTTCATAGGAAAGAACAGTATAGTGTCTGTGTGTTTGTGGGCCTGATGGTGGAGTGAGAATTTGTAGATAGTGGTCTGTCAGTTTTGTGTGTCTAGTTTATCTTTCACCTGGGATTGTTTTCGAGAGTGAAAGTGTGGTCTGGGGACACTTGCTGGAGTTGTTCCATCAGGACAGCAGGGCCTGCCACAGACACTTGAGGGCATGTCGTGTGTGTTGTTCCGTGCTTGTGAATCAGCACAATAACAAATGTTTCATAAGAGTGTATTTTACTTTAGGGTTTTATCGGGATTTGGGGATAGATTCCAATTTACTGTCAGAGGAGTCTTTAAATTTTTTTAAAAATTTTGATACTGTATTTTAATGGTGCTTTCAACATCTGTCTTTAATGAGATTACCTTATGTGAGGTATCTTTTAACATAAAATATCTCAGTGCTATGTTTTGGATATCTTCAGAAAATTTTCATCAAGAAATATCCATTGTTTTCTGTAAACACTGATATACGGTGATTAAAATATTAGGTAGGTGACTGAACAGTTGTAGTTTTCTGATCATTTTTAGATTTTTATTAGGAGTTTCTCATCTAGGGGCTGACCTCTTACTAGAGGGAGGGCAGTTTCTCAGGGCCACTTGCTCGGTTTAACGTGTCCCTTACTCTGGCTATAATTATGGGCTCTGGAAAAGTTTACCTTTTCCCCTTGTCTTCAGAAATAGAACAAAAACTAACTATTTTACTCAGTAGTAGGAAGAAAGATGATTTCAATTAGTTCTTGCCGAGAGCAGAAATATATAGTATATTTTAAAATACTATCATTGTTTTGATTCTATTTTCTGTGTTTCATGCATGAAGAAAAGAAAGAAAAATATCTGGTATTTTGCAGGTGTTGGTTTTCAAAATTGTGTTAATTTCTAATGCTTCTGTCTTTAATAAGGGACTTGCAACAAAGCATTGCCAGAGAACCTAGTGCTCCTTCAATCCCAACACCCACATATCAGTCCTCTCCAGCTGGGGGGCACGCACCAACGCCACCAACTCCAGCACCAAGAACCATGCCGGTCAGTAAGCAACCCTACCTTTTAAGATTGAAGTTTTACGTGTTTGTGACATTTGCTAGCTGTAAAGGGTAACACAGACTTTACATTGTAGAGGTCTGGTGGTCACCACTTTGATCAGGTGACCAGCCTTCTGATGTTTTGCAGTATAAAGAATATGCATTCTTTATTCATGGACACTTCTGAATTTTTGCTAAAAAATGTTTACCTTGAGTCTAATGAAGTCTTTGGAACCAACTTCCAGTTTATAGCAAAGACAGTGATAAAACCATAAATTAAATCGTGCTGTTAGGAAACACTTGGACAACCTAGAACAGGAACATTCTTTGAGACACTTGGCTTGGTTTTCTAAAGGCGAATGTTATAGAAAGAGAAAAGATAGATGGAGAGGGCTTCTAGATTAAAAGAGAGGAAAGACTCATAGTAATCAAATGCAGTACATGAACCTTGATTGGATCTTGGTTAAAACTCTTATAGGTGTTTTTATGAAAAATAAGGACACTTGAATGTAGGGTGGATATTCAGTAATACTACTACTACTGAGTCGCTTCAGCCGTGTCCGACTCTGTGCGACCCCATAGACAGCAGCCCACCAGGCTCCCCTGGCCCTGGGATTCTCCAGGCAAGAACACTGGAGTGGGTTGCCATTTCCTTCTCCGATGCATGAAAGTGAAAAGTGAAGTCGCTCAGTTGTGTCTGACTCTTTGTGACCCCATGGACTGCAGCCCACCAGGTTCCTCCGTCCATGGGATTTGCCAGGCAAGAGTACTGGAGTGGGGTAATACTAGGGAATAATTATTAATTTTGGAGTAACTGTTAATTTTCTCAGGGTGAATTGGTAGCTTGATTATGTAGGAGAATATTAGGACTTGTATACTGAAATCTGTAAGGCCAGTGTCCTTAAGTTTGCAGCTTAATTTTCAAATAGTTCTGTAAATATGTAGAGATAAATATAAGAATATAATTATAGGTAAAGCAAAAGTGGCCAAATGTTGATAATTAATTAATTTAATTGGTAATTATATGATTATTTATGATAGTACTCTTTTAGGTTTTCTGGTGTTTGAAATTTTAATATGAAAAATCATGGGGCCAGGAGGAGAGAAGAGAGAAAAACACTATCTGACCCATTCCTTCCTCCTCCCTCAAATGTGTGACCACGGATGGGAGCAGTAAATGATTAAACATTGGGCATCAGGAAAAGAGCAGTGCTAGTGTGGATATTTGTGGAATATCCACAAATTGGGGAATTATTTTTCAACTACGGTACATTCCTGGAATGGTGAGCCCACATTTAAGAATGGGAATTAGAAATACATTCAGTTGGATTCTGGAGTTTCTTGTACGCTCTCATTCATTTTAATTGATAGCAGTTTGACAGAAAGCTGACATGTGTTGTAGTCAGTGCCGACTTTTTCTTACAGCCTACTAAGCCCCAGCCCCCAGCGCGGCCTCCACCTCCTGTGCTGCCAGCAAATCGAACTCCTGCTTCAGCTCCGGCTGCAGCTCTAGCTCCAGCCCCGGCTCCGGCAGGCTCTGGGACCACTGTACCAGCTCCATCACAGACTCCTGGTTCAGCTCCCCTGCCTCAGGCCCAGGGACCCCCGTACCCCACCTATCCAGGGTATCCCGGGTAAGACTGAAACTCTGTATGTCCCAGTGAACTGGCTAATGTTTCTAACTCTAGTTAGTCTTTTAAAAAAAAGGTCACCCATTCTCTGAATGGAGGTGTCATATAGGCTACATTGTCAGCTCACATAGAAATATAGTAAGTTATAGTCACTTTGAGCAGTTAAATAGCCATTTCCCTGGTTTATTTAATTTGTTTTTAGTTTTTACATGTTGGGTTTATAGTAAACCTGCCTTCTGTATGGAATTCAGAATGTGCTTCCTTGGTCATCTTTATTTAGGTGATAAACAGATAGGTGCCTTTTCTGGACTTAGCAAGACTGGTAAAGCCTTCTTCACATACCTGTACTCTGACATCTTGACATTCCGATCAGCTCTTGAACCAGGAATCTATCTAATTAGGGCATATACTTAAAGATCAGCTGTCTTTGTTATTTTTGTAATCTTAAAAATCCAGACTTTAACTTCTTTTAAGATGTCTTCCAGACTTAGTAAGTAAATTGTATCTTCCAAATGTTAAAACTGTGAAAACAGTATAAATCTATGAGCATTACAGTTAACATTGAATCTTGTAAAACAGAAATGTACATAGATTGCCACAGTAAAATGAAGAGTCTCTGTTTTTATTCTTGGTAATGGTTGATTATTTAATCTTATTTCCTTCAAGAATCTTTACTTGGATAGTATTACATACTTTTTTCTTTCATTTCAATTAATAACAGGATAGAACTCTATTTTCTAGGAAGTACCTTGGAACAGCTGTTTTTTTCTCTCTCCACTGTTCTGTAATAGAGTGAGAAATAGAGGAAAACGTGATTTTCTTGAAAAAAACTTCATTTTAGAATAATTACTGAATGGTTCATTTTCTAGTATTTGATTTACCAATCTAGCTTTTTTTTTGTTCTTCTTCCCATCAGGTATTGCCAAATGCCCATGCCCATGGGCTACAATCCTTATGCGTATGGCCAGTATAATATGCCGTATCCACCAGTGTATCACCAGAGCCCTGGGCAGGCTCCATACCCGGGACCCCAGCAGCCTTCATACCCCTTCCCTCAGCCCCCACAGCAGTCTTACTATCCACAGCAGTAATATGTCAGCTCAGAAGCTCAGCTGGTTCAGTTCAAAGGGAAAGAAATACCAACCCTGCAATAAGTGTACTAAACTCTACGCTCTGGTCACTATAACGTCCTCTACTGCGCTGAATGCAGTGTGTGAGTTCTGTCTGCGGCTAGAAGCCGTGCCCAGCTCCACACTTGATTGTACTTGGGTGATTTGCTGCTGTTGCAGTGTAAACACTAAGTATAATAGAATTTGAAGTAAATTACATTACCGTTCATAAAAGTTGAAAATGAGAAATTAAACCCACCGGTGAAACGTTTGAAATTATTACACTTAAGTATGTGATTGGAACATCAGATGCTTACAACGATGGTTTAAGTACGGATATACAAGAAAACTAAGTTATCTTTCTCTTTTGGTTTATTGATTTGGTTTGATTTTCCTTACACTATTTTGCATAATCAAAACACTGTAAATCTTTTAATTTAAAAATAAATTCCTTAAGAACAGTTGTCATTGTTATGCTTTGTCATTGATTCTCATTGCTGTCTAATTTCTTCCTGGTACTAGTCTCTCATTTTATGTGTACATAAGTTAAACAGGTCCTGTGTTAAGTGCATGATTAATGCAAGTTAATAGTCAGGTTCAATATATCTTACAGGAAAACCAAAAGAATAATAACCATAATTTATCTTTCATATGCTGATTAGTAAATTAATTTTGACACTTATTTTGAAAAATCTTATAATGTGGAAGAAACACAATTGCTACCAAAGATTCTTCAAATATTCAAGTGAATATGTATAATGTTTTATTACTAACTTCTCCAAGAAATCAATACAAATTCGGGTAAAAAGTTTTTTCTTTTTTTCATAATCTGGTTAAAATAAATACATGTCATTAACAGTACTGTCTAATGTAATAGAATTGTTTAAAGAAAATTTACTGTACCCTTCTGTCCTTTTTTTTACCTTACTGTCTTAACTTAGTAACATTTAATGCACAATGTGTATGAATAGATATGATAAGCCCTTTCATTTTTATGCTCCTAAAAGATTGGACTATTTTATAATTCAGGGAGTACACAAAACAATTGTTGGGAGCATATGCCAATTCTGGAATAGGCTGTGTATTTAATACTAGTCTGTGCTGTTCGGATGACTAAGTGCTGTATAAACCTCAGTGAGACTTGCCTGGTGGAATGCACAGACGTGCATTGTGGAATAAGAAAGTGAGAAAGGAATGAGTTGTCTGACATCCCAATGGGGTCTGTTCTATGTGAGGCTCATATCTGAACATACCAGACATCCGAGCAGAGTTCCAATGAATCTGTTTATGCTTATTTTCACAGTTTTAATGCTAACCTTTTCTTGAATTGTTGTTTCATTTAAATGATGCTGTCAGTTGGTCCATTGTTGTTTTCATTTGACAGTTTGGGTTTATATTTTTAAATGTGGGGCTGAAGGTGTGATTGTAAAGGGAGCTAATTGGTTTAAAATATATGTATATTTAAAAAAAATCTTACTTTGTTGTTGTATGTAGAAAACATGAAGGCATGTTACTTCAGTATAAATGACTTTTACATGCAATACTGAAATTGCTTTAAAGTTCAGTAGTTGAAACCTTGGCAAAATAGTTTTTTACATATCACAGCTGACTTCTATTAATATGGAATCATCAGAATATGACATGGACTTGTTTGACTCTTGTGTAAATGGCACTTAAGTTCCTCCTCCTCATCATTCAAGGTACCATCACCAACAGAAGATACTCAGTGAGATTAGGGGAATCCCAAATTGCTAGTTTATAATTCTCACTAATACAGAAAAAAACAAAAAACAAAATTGGCCTGAATATTCTCTTGGGGAAAGAAGGCACTATTAGAAAAGAGTTAAGTGTGTCAGAGGGCCAAAAGAGAAGTTACAAGGCTGTTTAGCTCATTTCCTGTGCTAGGTGGGCTTGTTCTCAGAGCCACAGGAAGATAGTTCAGAAACTTTAGGAAAGGAGCCTCCCTATACCCTCGTGGCAGCCTCCCCAGCCTACCCAACTCCCTCAGCTCTGTTAGCAAACCCAAGGCTCTTCCCTCTTGTCTGTCCCCTCATCCTTTACAGGATGCAGATGCTTTGTTTAGGTCACTTGTGTCCACAGATGACCAAGTTTTCACAGTCCTTCATTGCTCGATGTGTCTTCATGGAGCTGTCTAGTCCACTAAGGTGACACATGGAAAGTTTTTCTTTCGTCTATTTTGTAACCTAACCTAAGAAGGAAGCCCTCACTGGAATTATTTTTGTTGCCAAACTTTTTTATCCTTTGCTTTCTATGTTCCAGAAAATACCCTACAAAGTTATGGGTAATGCTTTTTATTTAAAGGAAGGAGAGTGTCACTCTGGTTCAGGTATGTTGTACCTATGTTTATAGTTAGGCTGTTTGATTTCCTAAAGCACACTATTCCTGTTTAATTTATTTATATTGGGCTTTGGAATGCTATTTTAAAATGGACTGTAATGATCTGAAAAGCTGATCTGAAGTGGGGAAAAAAAACTAACTTATTTCATACTCTTAGTTTGAGACAGATGGCTTGATTTCTGAGTCTGGTGTCAAATAATGGTGTACTCCTGTGCCCCTCCATCTTTATTCTCATTTAAGAATAATAGTCATATGCCATTGCAAGCCACTCAATCTTTGTGGGATCTGTGTACCCAACTTCTTTGCAATTTCTAGTCTCCCTCTCCCCAAATATAAGTAGAGAAAAAGAGTCACTGATTTTCTATGCCAGTCAGCAACCTTTCTAGTCAGATTTAAGAAATGTTTTCCATTAGAGCTTTACAGTTTGGAAAAGTGCATTGTACACAATTTCTAGTTTCATAAACATGGCAAAATGCACGTCGTTAAGTAGGTTTCAGTTCGTTAATGGGGAGCTTTTTTTTTTTTTTTTTAATGATCAGTATGTCTTAGAAGAATCTGGCTACAACCTAGTGCCATCTCTCTTTTTGTGTGTGACACTTCTGCAGTTAGTAGTTGCTTCACAGTACAGAACAGGATACAAAGTAGGAGAAAAACTGCATTTTAGTTACAAGTTTAAAAATAGAATTTAGAACTAAATGGTTGGTTATAAGATTTACATGGAAAGGCAAAGAAGGAAAAATTATATTTTTAAAGAAAAAGAGAATATTCAGGCTTTATTTCTGGTATGAAGTTTATATTTTTTAAAAAAAATCCTATATTATCACGCCAGAGATTTTAGATTCTTTTCTGGTTACAAACATTGCTGGTAGTTGGATTATATTTTTTATTGTATTCATTTCTCTTAGGGGGAAAATTGTAAAGAAAAGGGTCCAGATGAAATGTATCTTAGAAATAAAAGTTGAAAGATTTTTACTTCCTTGTAGTATGAATTCTTATTTAAAATATTTATCCTTCAGCTTTTATATTTCTCTTAATTTCTTCATTGAACAGTGGGTTGGGAAATTAAAAAATAACCCACTTGAACTAACCACATGAGACTTACAAAAAAGACGACAGTGTTTAAGTGTTTTCTTACAGCTGTCAACCTTGTAGATGATCATGGTTTTCAAATGTCCCTTAGGATTGAACCCAGATCTTTCAGATGAGTAATCTCTTCTTCAGGCTTCCCTGGTAGCTCAGCTGATAAAGAATCCTCCTGCAATGTGGGAGACCTGGGTTTGATCCCGGGATTGGGAAGATCCCCTGGAGGAGGGCATGGCAGCCCACTCCAGTATTCTTGCCTGGAGAATCCCCATGGACAGGAACCTGGCGTGCTGCAGTCCATGGGATCGCAAAGAGTCAGACACTACTGAGCGACTAAGCACAGCATAGCACAGTCTCTTCCTCAGGTGTCATTTTGGGGGTTACTTTTTGGAATTGTTTGGCAAGATGACCACGGTCAATTGGTCAGGGAAAAGGGGATGGTGAATGTGTTCATCTTTGAAAACATTTCTGTTTTCTTACTTTCTTCCCGCTTCTTCCCTGTTTCGAGATCAGATGTAGCTGTTTTACTGTGAAGCTCGGAATACGCAGTTTATCAGAGGATGTGTTGATTTTGTATGTCTCTCAACTATGTTGGAGTTGAACAAACTAGCTCCAGGAATGAGTCGAGAATCTGAATCCCTAATACGTTTAAAATCTTTGTTGGTTGGTTTTCACTTACCTGGCTTCTAGGTTGGAGACCACCAAGTTCTCACTGAGGGGCTTGGGAACCTAGATGCATGGGGTGGGAGGACAAATGGGGATCTAACGGACCCTCCCTGGAACTGGGGTTCACCTGCAGCTGAACGACAAGCAGCTCTGCGCTGCGGCTCTTACGACTGCAGGGCGGGTGGGCTTGGCCTGAGCACTGCCTGTGAGCAGGCGTGAACTTGGCTGGAGCCAGTGCCCCAGAGCGCTCCTGGCCCCTGCTAATGAGGGTCTGCATCCACTGACTGATCTTGCCTTTGTAGTTAATCATCCATCTGGGTCACATCCAAGTCGTCTGCCTCAGCACTCTGCCCACAAGGGACCCTGGCTTGTGTCAGCTCTGTGGCTCCTGAAAGCCTTCCTTTTTGCTTAAAAGTTGCTTATGTCCTTTTTAATCAATGACACCAAGTGAAGCAGGGAAATAGGTCAAGTCTATTACCTTTGTGTTTCTTTTTAAGTTTTCCTGTATTTATAACTGTTTTAGTTTCTACACATTTTTAAGCCATGTGATTCATATGTAATGACCATCTTCCATCTTCACTTTTTAATATATTTTACTATTAATACCACTGTTTTTTTCTTTCTGGATGTATTAGTTATGGTGTTTTTTTTTTTTTTTGGTAATCCAAGAGGAAAGTTTACTTTATAATTTGGTTAAAGTTATTAATATAGTTATGTGATCTTCTGACATTTTGTGTGTTTGGAGTAAGTATTTTTTTCTGTTTCCTTTTCCAATCTTTGATTGCTTGGATTATGTTCTCTTTTTTCTAGTAATTTGGAACACTCCTACTATTTTCTTCCCTCCCATCCCCAGCCATATTTTTTTTTTTTAATATATGTTTGTAAGTAGTGTTTGGACTTAGTGTTAATGTAGTAGTATTCTTACATTATGACCTTTGGATTGTTAGCTTGGTTGCTTCTGGTTTTTGATGATGATGAATACAGCTGTTTCGTGCTCAAGTTTGTTTTCCTCCTGGATTTTGGCTCCAGTGGCTTCTGCTCCTAGTAACCTGTGATGCTGTGTCTTCACCTGTGTCTCCAGTTTGGAGAACTTTGTCCCATGATTTCAAATCTCATCTTTTCTTTCTGATGCACTCTTTAGTAACTCACCTTTCTGTCTCTAATCCACTGCTGCTGTGTTCCATCGATGTCACGGTTGCCTCCTGTTATTTCATGTATCAACTTGCTCAGCATCAAGCTATGTGCTTATTGGTTCTAAGGACTGTACTGAGTCTTTAAGAATTCGTTTGTTGCAGAAGAACCCCATGAAATTAGTATTTTTATTCACACTCACTCTACACAGAGAAGTCACCTTGGAGAAGTTGGGCAGCGTGCCTGTGGCGACACGGCTGCCGAGTGGCTGAGCTGGGGCTCTTCCAGCAGCCGCCTGTGACCTGAGCGACTAATGACGGCCTCTTCCTGTGCTGTCAGTGCTGCTAAAAAGAGCTCACGTCTGCTGAGTGCTCGCCACGATCCAGGCCCTCTTCTCAGCAGTTCAGATCCACCAACTTACTCTAGCTGAGCAGTCAATATTGAGGTGGCCACTAATTTCATTACATTTTGCAGGGCAGGAGGAAACGGCACAGAAGGATTGAATTCCTGGGGCTGGCTGGTGATGGAGCCGGGATCTCACTGAGATGAAATGTTAAAGGCAAAAACAAAAAACAAAAACCCAAAAAACCCACCAAAACAATCCACAAAAACGGAAGGGGTCATATAACATTGTATATATGTGCCACATCTTTACCCATTCCTCTGTTGATGGATGTTTAGATTGCTGCCATGTCCTGGTTATTGTAAATAGTGTTGCTATGAACACTGGGGTGCATACATCTTTTTGAATTGTGGTTTTCTCTAAGTACATGCCCGGGACTGGGTTTACTGGGTCATACAGTAGAAACCAGCACAACATTGTAAAGCAACTATATACTTCAATAAGAATTAATTTAAAAAACCCCAAAAAGTTAAAGGCTTTCTAGAGTTTCTCCTGTCCCTTGGAGTCTTTTTATTTTTAAATTTCTTTATTTGACTGCACTGGGTCTTGGTTGCGGCACTCAGGGTCTTCAGTCTTTGTTGCGGGATCTAGTTCCTTGATCAGAGATGGAACCCGGGTCCCCTGCATTGGAGGGGCTCAGAGTCTCAGCCACAGGACCATCAGGGAAGTCTGGCATCTTTGTTTTATAGGGCATTTGCTCTCATTTCTTACATCCATCTATCCATTGACCTATTCATTTTTTTCTCCCCAATAATTAAAAGTTAAATATCAAAAGGCTATTGACTATGTGCTGGGAATACAGCTGTGCTCTCAAGGAATTTATATTCCAGGAAAGAGTGAAATTGAACTGGGAACAACTATAGGTTTAAGTGTGAATTTGTGGGAATTTTCCCATTTCCTTCTTCCTCCTCTCAGTGCCACAAGGTAGCTTAAATGCTTTGCATGTTTCTGAGCCAGGGGTTGTTTGCTGGGTGGGGAGCAGAAGCTGGAGTCTCTGGGGCCAGGAGTTAAAGGAAGCAGCAACATCCCCAAGGGGATAGGTTTTAGGACAGCATTTTTAGAAGGGTCACAGAGGGCCCAGAGGGTATCATGCTGTAGATGAGGCGAAGCTTCCGTATTTGAAGGGACCATGAGGCTGGACAGCATGGAATGGTAACCCAGGACCTGCCACTGCCTTGGGTGTTAGTGTGGGAAGTCAGTAGTGACTGAGACTGAATTTCTCATCACCCTGTGGGATGGGCCTTAGAGTCGGAAATGACTGACTTCAAACAATAGGCATTTCTTCTGTACCTGTCCTGCTCAGCCTCAGTTCATAGCTGCCTACTGCATTTGGGCCATCTCTGGGAAAGCAAAGGATGTTGATGCCACTCATACTTGCAGCCATGGTCTGAGTGTCCAGGTTTGTGAAGTCTAGAACTCTAGGAAAGGCCCTTCTGATAACACTGCATTCATTTGGTTGGATTGGCCAAGGCCCCACTGGAGAACTGGTGAGCAGAAATATCAGGGCTCCTGGAAGCTTCTTGTTCAATCGTGTCTGACTCTTTGAGACCTGCTGGACTGTAGCCCACCAGGTTCTTCTGTCCATGGGGTTCTCCAGGCAAGAATACTGGAGTGGGTTTGCCATTTCCTCCTCCAGGGGATCTTCCCGACCCAGGGATCGAAGCTGCATCTCCTTCTTTGGCAGGCAGATTCTTTACCTCTGAGTCACTGGGTTCGAAGCCTCTATTGGTGTTCAAAAGAGGGACCTATCTGAATGCTTTCACCTGCTGGTCAGATACGGTTGGCAGGATGGAGAGAAGGTAAAGCACCCATGAGACAGTGCTGAGGATGGATTCATGTTTCTCTGCTTGAATCCTAAAGTGGCCTCAGCCCAGTCATGCCATGTAAGGCCCAGGCCAGGGGGTTGCCTCAGCTGTGGGGAAGCCTGTCATGCTATGGTAGAAATGAGCCCACTGGAAGCTGTGTATGTTGAAGGATGAAGCTCCAACTTGGTCCCAGGAGAAGAGTCTGCATCTCCTTGTGGCTCATTCCTGTGAGGCAGCAGGTTGGTGGCTGAGAAACCATAGGCTTGAATGCAATCCAGGGCCCCCAGGGCCGTGCTCTCAGAACAAAGGAGACTCAGTGGGTGAGGCAGACTCCCCATTAACTTCCAGGGGCTGTACCCTTGCAAACACACAGCGGGCTGCTGGAAAGTGCCCACACCCACCGGTCAGGAGAGGTCAGAAGGGCCTCCGCAGAGCGTTCTGGACTTCACAGACAAACCTGGACACTCAGGACAGGTGCTGACAGATGTGAGTCTGTGTGACCCACGCTCGCCCTCACCCCTTCTCCAAGCACTGATGCTGTAAAAGCTGGTACTAGTGAGTGCGGGGAACCAGGCTCTGCCAGAGGCCAACACACGGGGATGTGTTCAGAACCTCGGGAAATGGGATGGAGCCTGCATCCCAAGTGTAAGAGTGACCCTCGGTCCATCCTCATGGGGTGGCCTGGGCACCCTGGGGAGAGACCTGCTTAGGAAGGACAGCGAGGTGAGGCAGGTAAGGGACACCCTGCTTCAGAAAGAGTGTCCTGACCAGTCCACTGCATGCTGTGGGGGAGACCTGGGACATTAAACAGGTTTTCAGCCATAGACAGAGCTTGCAGTTGGTGAGATGGCCGAGGAGGGCTTGGAATGGTCAGGAATCCAGGAGGAGCCGTCAGAGCGGAGGCAATGGGACAACACTGCTGGTTCTTCCCACTGTGTTCATCCGAGATTTCGGCTCAGATCTTTACGATCATTGCTCTTAACTCTTTGTCAGGTAGATTGCCTGTCTCCATCTCACTTAGTTCTTCTGGGGTTTTATCCCGTGCCTTTGTCAGGAACATACTTCTCTGTGGTGTCTTGCTTCACGTCTTGTGTTTGTGGTCTCTGTTCTGCAGGACGCAGGACTGGAGCTCCTCTGGCTCTGGTGACTACCCCGGAGTGGATGGGCGTGGTCTGGGGCTCCTGCAGACTTCCCGGTGGGCGGGGCTGGTTTCATCCCTCTGGTGGGCTGGGCCAGGACGTCAGATATGTTTGTTTAGAGAGAGCTGCGGGGTCAGGACGACTTTAGGCAGCCTGTCTGCTGATGGATGGAGCTGCGTTCCCGTCCTGTTGGTTGTTGGGCCTGAAGGGTCCCGCACCGGGGCCTAAGTAAGGGCTGTGGGTGCCCGCCAGGTCTCAGCGCCCAAACGGCGGTCTGTGGAGAGCTCACGCTGAGGAGCCTTCCCCGTGGCTCGACCACCAGTGTCTGCTTGTGCCTTCTCAGGACACCCTCAAAGACCCGAGGTAGGTGCGGCGCAGGCTCCTGTGGAGTCACTGCTTTGGCCCTGAGTCCCAGCTCCCAAGACGCCCCGTATGCCCTCCAAGTGTGGAGTCTCTGGCGACTTCCCTGGCCGTCCAGTGATCAGGGCTTCTTGCTCCCACCGTAGGGGTTGTGGGTTCAATCCCTTGGTTGCCCTGGTCGTCGGGGAACTAAAATCTCACAAGCCAGGCAGTGTGGCAACAAACAAACAAAAAACCTCCATAAAAGCAAAACCAAGAAAACCCCACAAAAACCAATGAAGTCTTTCAACCTGCTTCCCCTAGCCCTGTGTGGCACTCAAGCCGCACTGGCCTTCAAAGTCAGGTGCTCTCGGGGTTCCTCCTCCCAATGCCAGACCCCCGGGTCCCTGGAGCGTGACACGGGGCCCAGAACTCTCACTCCTGTGGGAGAACCTCAGCGACAGAATTCTGTTCCAGTTTGCAGGTCACACATCCCGTGGGTGTGGGATTTGATTGTATTGTGGAAGCACCCTTTCTACTGTCTCATTGTGGTTTTGCCTTTGGAGTTAGGGAACTTTTTTGGTAGGTTCCAGTCTTTTTTTGTCTGTGGTTGTTCAGCAGTTAGTTGTCACTTGGGGGTTGGGGGTTTTCCTGACAGGAGATGAGCTCAAGTCTTGCCATCAGCCATTTTATCTCCTCCACCCCTTTCCCGCTGTGTCTAGATGGCCAAGGAAGACCCCTCTTCACCTGTGTGTGTCTGTGTGTGTGTGTGTAGCAGGGAGGCAGTGGTGGGGCCGGTTGGGCAGTGAAGTGTTTATTTATTCATTTTTTGGTGGCATGCAGGATCTTAGTTCTCCCACCGGGGATCGAACCCATGACCTCTGCAATGAAAGCCCGGATTCTTTTTTTTCAGATGTTCTTTATTTCCTTCTGAATTATATTATTCCTCACTATTCTTTTCTTTTCTTTTTGATTTGGGCTGCGCTGAGTCTTCATTGCTGCACTCAGGCTTTCTCTAGTTGCAGCGAGAGGGGACAAGTGTTGTGCAGACTTCTCACGGTGGTGGCTTCTCTTATTGCAGAGCACTGGCTCTAGGCACTCTGGATCACTCGGTGCGGCTTGCAGGCTCTAGAGCAGGGGCTCAGCAGTTGTGGCTCATGGAAAGCCCAGATTCTTAACCGCTAGACCACCAGAGAAGTCCCAGCAGTCAAGTGTTTAGACAAAGGTCATGTGTGGGGAGTCCAGGGGTGTGAAAGGGTGGCAGCGAGAGAGCCCCGCTGGCAACAGAGGTCCCAAGAGGGTTTGGGTAAGAGAGGTGCAGCCATGTGAGGTTTGGGGAGCCCAGCAGGGAGAAGGGATGCATCTGGACGTGCTGTGGAACTGCTTGGTAGATGAGAGGCTTGTGGAAAGTGGGTTGGACACTCTGGACTAGGGGTCCTTTGTTGTCATGCTCTTGGGTCGTTCTCCACGATTGGTTGGGGGAGTCCTTGGCTAACCCGTGGGTCCTGCTCACAGCTGCCCTTCCCAGAGGACAGGCTTCCCCTTCAACTTTTCATTCCAAGTTGGGGTGCTTGACTAACCCCTGGGTTCATTCACTGGGGTCTCCTGGGGTCAGGGGCCTTCTCACAGTGGCTGTTGATTTCACCCCGAAAGTCCCCAATTTACAAACCACCGGCAGCACTGAGCGGAGGTTGAAGGCTGGTTGGTAGAAGCAGCCTGACCTGGGCTGGGTCCTGTGTGATTCTGGGCGGGACCCTGGGCTGTAAGCCTCTGCTTCCCTGATGGCAGGAAAGGAGCAGCGTCCCCAACACCTGCTCGGGTAGGTGCTGCTGGCTGTTGTAATGGTTTCGAGCACAAACTCTCCATCACTTGGGGAGAATTTGGTGAAAGTGTTGGCACTTCTATGGCTTCAGGCTTATTTCTAGTTGGCTGTAATTCACTTCCATTTCTGGCATGTTTAGCCAGGATGCAACAGGAAGCTGGTGTCTTGCTTTTCAGAGTAGTGTTGTTTCACTGGCCATTTTGTCCAGATTCCTCAGTTCTCACACCCTGGAGCTAACACTAGCATTTCTCCCTGAAATACTACAAAACTGGTAAACTCCATGCCTCCTGAGGGTAAACTACTCCATGAATAAATTAAGGTAGATAAACTAGTTGGGCCCCATAACCCCAAAGGGTCCTCAAGGGGATGGAATTCAGGAAATCGAATCTACTAGAATGAGAAAAATTTGGAGCTTTGTATTTACTAAGCTGTCACTGAAATATGGCTTCCCAGGTGGCTCTATAGTAAAGAACCCACCTGCCCATGCAGGAGATGCAAGAGATGGGGTTCGATCCCAGGGTCGGCAAGATCCCCTGGAGAAGGGAATGGCAACCCACTCCAGTATTCTTGCTTGGAGAACCCTGTGGACAGCAGAGCCTGGCGGCTACAGTCCATAAGATAGCAAAGAGTTGGACACGCCTGACTGACTGAGCATGCACACAACTGAAATACAGAATTTCCTTCAATTATAAATGACAAAAAAAGGTCAAATCCTGACCAGTGTGGTGTTACTGGTACCTGTGATATATCTCTTCTCGAAATCCTAGGTATTTGTATATCATATTACAGTTGCCACTGATTTTTCAAAATGTCATTTATACTCATCACTACTTTGCCCTTATAATAAATAGACCTGCCATGAGGTCTTGTTATTTACTGTCAAAAAAGCACATATAATATTAGTATAGACCCCACTTGTTTATAATAATTGGAAAATAAATCTAAATATAATTGGTTCCCTTTGTAATTCTATACATTTTGCTTTATGAATTTAGGAAGAGGTCCATAGGCTTTACCTGACTGCCCATTTGGTTCACAGCAGCACAAGAAAATGTATTAACCTCTAGAGACTGGAAAGCTTTCTGGGTAAGAGCGGCAATTTCCACTTAGACCACAGGAGGGAACTATTTCCCAACAAATGCTTTAAAAGATCACAGCAGGGATTTTTCTCATTCCTCTTTTAACTCTTGTTCTAAAATTGGTTCCAGTTTTTTTCGTAACTGTTAACAATGTAATTGAGGCCCCGTGATGAGGCTCTGAAGCTGATATCCGGCCATGAGCTGAGGCATCTAGGCGTTGTGAGTCTAGGAAGATGTGATAAGAAAAACCGAGTCTCCTACAGATGAGAACTTGTTTAGTGCCCACAGCTTGTTTGCTGTCTCTCCCTATTCCCAACCCTGAAAACAAAACAAAACAAAACACACAACCAAATTTATGAAGCAGAGAGTATACTTGTCTTGTTGTTCTGGTAGGAACAGACCCTCCGTTAGGACAGAAGCAAAGCTGAAGGGTTTTCATTAAGTCAGCGGCTGTCGGAAGTGGCTGCACTTGTGTGTGTCGGGGGAGGGCAGAGGCGGGAGATGGAGTAGGAGGGAGGGACTTTATTATTTATTTCTTTTAAACTTTTTTATTTTATCCTGGAGTAGAGCTGATTAACAATGGTGTGATAGCTTCAGGTGCACAGCAGAGCAACTCAGCCACACATAAACGTATATCCATTTTCCCCCAGACCCTGGGAGGGTCTTTATACAACCAGAACTTTATAGGCACAGAGAGACTGTGATTCTATAACAAATCCCAGGACCCAGCCAGGCCTACAACTTGGTGACACGGTGGTTGCCCCAGGGCTGATTTTAATGGGAACAATCTTACACTACGTCCTTTGACCACACACATCAGCACATAGGTCACTGGATGTATTTAAGGGCTCAGAATGGAGGTCTGAGAGTGTCTCATTGCAAAGCGCAGCAGCCACTTTTACAAATGAGCCTGGGTCAGAGGAACAGCTATGCGAACCCTCACTTGCCCCCACACAGAAGTAGGGTGGGACCGGAGGAAAATGATGTGGTGGGCGGGGTCCCTACCACAGAGGCTGGTTCTGGGCTCCAGCCACCTGCCACAGTGACTCTAAAATTAACGTGTTTGCTCTCTCTCCCTGCTCTTCTGACCTTTAAGGATTGTTGGCTGTTATTACATTTTTAAATTATGAAATATTGCTGTTCTGTGCAAAGTTGCTTCAGTCGTGTCTGACTCCTTGCAACCCCGCATGGACTGTAGCCCACCAGGCTGCTCTGTCCATGGACTTCTCCGGGCGAGAATACTGGAGTGGGTGGCCTTTCCCTTCTGCAGGGGATCTTCCCAACCCAAGGATCGAACCCAGGTCTCCCACATTGCAGGCGGATTCTTTACTGTCTGAGCCACCAGGGAAGCCCTATAAAATATTAGCTTTATTTAATATCACAATATTGAGTAATCTCTAGGAATATGGGTACTCCGTCCCTTTTGGTTCAGTATCAGCACGATTGAAAAAAGTTTTTTTGGAGTATAGTTGATTTACAATGCTGTTAGTTTCAGGTGTACAGCAAAGTGAATTAGTTATACATATACACATAACCACTCTTAAGAGTCTTTTTCCATAAATGTAATTACAGAGTATTAAGTGGAATGCTATACAGTAGGTCCTTATTAATTACCTGTTTTATTTATAGCAGTGTGTATATGTCAATCCCAATCTCTCAATTTATCCCTCACCCTCCTTTCCTCCCTGGTAACCATAAGACTGTTTTCTGTAACTGTTTCTGTTTCATAAATGAGCTCATTTGTACCATTTATGAGGTTCTGCATATGTGATACCATATGCTATTTGGCTTTCTCTGACTTCACTCAGTGTGACAATCTCTAGATTCATCCATGTCATTGCAAATGGCATCATTATTATTTTTTTGTAGCTGAGAAATATTCTATTGTCTGTACATACCACACCTTCTTTATCCTTTCCTCTGTCTGTGGACATTTAGGTTGCTTCCATGTCCTGGTTCTTGTAAATAACGCTGCAGTGAACACTGGGGTGCATGTGTCTTTTTGAATTATGGTTTTCTCTGGGTATCAGTTCAGTTCAGTCGCTCAGTTGTGTCTGACTCTTTGCAACCCCATGAACCACAGCACGCCAGGCCTCCCTGTCCATCACTAACTCCCGGAGTCTACCCAAACCCGTGTCCATTGAGTCGGTGAAGCCATCCAACCATCTCATCCTCTGTCACCCCCTTCTCCTCCTGCCCTCAATTTTTCCCAGCATCAGAGTCTTTTCCAATGAGTCAACTCTTCACATGAGGTGGCCAAAGTGTTGGAGTTTCAGCTTTAGCATCAGTCCTTCCAAAGAACACCCAGGACTGATCTCCTTCAGAATGGACTGGTTGGATCTCCTGGCAGTCCAAGGAACTCTCAAGAGTCTTCTCCAACACCACAGTTCAAAAGCATCAATTCTTTGGCACTCAGCTTTCTTTATAGTCCAACTCTCACATCCATACATGACTAATGGAAAAACCATAGCCTTAACTAGATGGACCTTTGTTGACAAAGTAATGTCTCTGCTTTTCAATATGCTATGTAGGTTGGTCATAACTTTCCTTCCAAGGAGTAAGCATCTTTTAATTTCATGGCTGCAATCACCATCTGCAGTGATTTTGGGGCCCAGAAAAATAAAGTCAACCACTGTTTCCCCATCTATTTGCCGTGAAGAGATGGGACTGGATTCCATGATCTTAGTTTTCTGAACGCTGAGCTTTAAGCCAACTTTTTCACTCTCCTCTTTCACTTTCATCAAGAGGCTCTTTAGTTCTTCTTCACTTTCTTCCATAAGGGTGGTGTCATCTGCATATCTGAGGTTATTGATATTTTTCCTGGCAATCTTGATTCCAGCTTGTGCTTCTTCCAGCCCAGCGTTTCTCATGATGTACTCTGCATATAAGTTAAATAAGCAGGGTGACAATATACAGCCTTGACATACTCCTTTTCCTATTTGGAACCAGTCTGTTGTTCCATGTCCTGGATCCATTTGGCTGTTACTTTGATTACGAGCACTGCTGTTTCTTTCAGTCATTCCTTCCTTCAGGCGTGCATGGGGTGTCTTCATCTACTGTAGCTGGCCTTTCAGGCTCCAGCCTGGATGCTGAAGCCACAGCAGAGACCCAAGGGCTGTGGCTTCTAGTTTCTTACAGAACTCTGCACACTGGGTCCAGGTGACCACTCTGGACATGGTTCTTTCAGATGTATTGCCGCATGCCAGTCAGATAGGTTGTAGATTTGCTCCGAGACTCAGTTTCCTCTTGTATAAAATGAGAAAGGTATTATACCTACCTCAGGAGATTCTTGTGAGAATGAAGAAAACCAAGGGTGTACATGGCTAGCATCATGCCTGGCTATTATCACTAAGGACCATAGCTTTGTCCTCGAGTGTGTGGTGTACTTGGGGTGAGCAAATGGCCCAGAGTATGAACGGCTGCAGCTTCAGCTGGGCTTTCTGGCCCAGGTACTCCAGTAACCCAGGGAACTTAACCAGTGCCCTTCACTAACGTGCCCTGTATTTATTTTGTGGGATAACAGTGTGACACGGTGGTCATGGGCCCTGGGTGGGTATGACACTTACTAGCGGTAGGACTTGAGGCAAATCACTTGGCCTCTGTGATTCAGCTCCCCCAGATGAAAAATAGGTCCAGTAACACTTCCTGCATGAAGTGATTATGAGCTGACACGTGAAAAACTCTTAGAATGGTCTCTGGTATGCAGTGAGTACTCAGAATTATGAGCTATTATGATTATTACTGTTATTGTCCTAGGCGATTTGCTAAATATTCTCTGATGACAAATATAAAGGTTTGCGTGGATCCATTGGGTGGTCTTGACCAGTAGTCAGCTCTGTGGACTCTGTCTCCTTGCAGGTTGACCTGAGAGCTGCCACCCTCTCCCAACTTCCCCTGTCCTTGGGATGTACCTTCCGCCCATGGCCCCACAGGGGAGCCAGTTTCAAGGACACAGCCTTGAGAGAGAGTAAGGTATGAGGATCATCTGGACGGTATATGTGACCGAAGCCAGTTAAGGCCTCTGTTTAAACTTGGAAGATTCTGGCAGGTGGGTGGGGAGATGCCCTCGACTGTGGTGCCCCAGACCAGCCTCATGTGTAAGTTCCCTGGCTTGTCACACCTGCCTCCTCCCCACCTGGAGTGGCTGCCTCTTTCCTTGGTCTTTGTCTGCCCTCTGTGTATAGGGTTAGTTTTTGAAGCAGGGAGACAGGCCTGGGACCCTTTGCTGCAGTGTTTGCACCTGGTCGGGCTTCCCAGGTGGCGCCAGTGGTAACGAATCTGCCTACAAATGCAGGAGACGTGGGTTTGGTCCCTGGGTCAGGAAGATCACCTCGAGGAGGAAATGGCAGCCCACTGCAGTATTCTTGCCTGAGATAGCCCATGGACAGAGCGCCTGGAGGGCTACAGCGCACGGGGTTGGAAAGAGTCGACAGGACTGAGCGCACTTGCACATTTGTACCTGGCCACACCTCTCCTCCAGCATCAAAATACAAAGAAACTATATGGGGCTAAAAATAACTGTGTTGCACATGCAGTTAGGGCAAATTCTGGATGAAAGATACAAAGAGACTGAAAAACCCAACCGCCTCTTTGGAAGAGCCTGGAGCAAAAGCAGGTACTGTGCATGCCCCCTGCACACACCACCTAAAGGGTAAGCAAACCATCTAAGCACCCCTCTTTTCTGACCCCTACCCTCACGCCATGTAAGGAATGAGCTCACCTCCCCCCGCCACCCCGCCGCCCCACCAAGGGAGTGAGAGAGCAAGGGACTGCTGTTTGTTCTTGCCCCACCTCTTCTGCAGCAGGAGCCCCAGTAGAAGAACCTCGCCTGAACTTCTTATCTGGCCTCCGATCAATTTCTATTGATTGAGGAAGGCCAGGAACCCTGGCTGGTAACACTAGCACATGCTCATGGGGATGGGAGGGTGATGCTGGTCCGGTGGGTGGTGATGGGTGTGAGTTGAGTGATGGAGGTCTAGGCAGGGAATGGTGATGAGTGGCTGGTGATGATGGTGGGGCGACGGGTTGGCAGTGATGGTGCCTAGGCTCCAGGAGGGCTGCGTGGTGGGGTAGGAGGGCTGACCCTTCCCTCTGACTCCCTGGAGGCCCTCCACGCTGTGCGATAAAACAGGACCAAGTTCAGGAACCAGGTGTGTCCCCGATTCCAGTGCAGATCAGGTGCAGAGAAACCACACGACACCGGGCAGTTCCCACTCAGGAGCCCGGGTGCTCCCCCCGCCACCATCAGTCCTGGCCGGGCTGGCATTCTGAGCAGCAAGGCGAGTGTGGTTTGAGGGCTAAGACTTGTTTCACTCACTTTTGGACATGCCTACATTGAGAGTCTCACCTCATATTCAGTTTTTTTTTCCTCTGAGAAATCACAGGGACTTTAAAGATATTGTATGAATGTTTCTTATAACATCCCTTTGATGTTAAGGTCAGGTAAGAGAACCCTACTTTCCAGGTGACAAAATTGAGGTGATTCTGCAGGTCACATGTTTCTTAAACTATTGAGAGGCGGCATCTGGTTTACAACCCTTTCCTGTGGCTGCAGAATTAATTTTCGTTGGAAAAAAAAGAGAAAGGGGCCATTTTGTTCTATTTCAACCTCCCCTCAACTATGGCAAAAGAGACGACAAGAAAAAGTCTCTTCTCTTCCAGCGAGTCCTGCTGGGCCCCTTCTCTCCTGTGTGTGTCTGTGACCCTGTTTCTTTTCTGATGAGAGCGAGGTGCTGGGCTGTGGGGTCTGATATTGTACGAGGGAGTGGGGAAATGGGAGCAGAGAAGACATTTTCTTTTTTTAAAAAAATTTTATTGAGGTGTAGTCAATTTATAAGGTTGTGTTAATTTCAGGCATACAGCAAGATGATTCAGTTATACGTATATAGTCATATCCTTTTTCATACCCGTTTCCATTGTAGGTTATTATGAGATCTTGAGTAGAGTTCTCTGTGTTATACAGTAGGTCTTTGTTGATTATCTATTTTATATATATTAGTGTGTATCTGTTAATCCTAACCTCCTAATTTATCTCTCTTTCACCCTTGGTAACCAGAGTCCATTCTCTATGTCTGTGAGTCTCTTTCTATTTTGTATATAAGCTCGTTTGTATCACCCTTTTAAGATCCCACATATATGCGATGTCATATGATATTTGTCTTTCTGTCTGACTTAAGAAGTTTTCATTTTTAAATTTTGGTGAGTGAGTGGTGTTTGTACTACCCTTGTCATCTAGGGAACCATTTCAGAGAGGGGAAAAAACCCCCACCTAAGCTGTCTTTGAAAAAAATATTTGCTCCACATTCCATAAGGCTGAGCAAAATCACATTTTCCTTGTGAAAGCAGTTTCAGTTTCGTGCAGAGAACCTTGGAAGATGGACTGTGGCCGCCTTTCCTGGCAGTGTCCTGTCGAGCCAGGGCCAGGAGAAGTGAAGCTGGCCTGCACGTCCATGTGTTTAAACTGGAAAAGAAATAGAAAGGGGCACTTCAGCAAATGCTGCTCTCCACAAGCCTGCTTCGTGGCACTGCTACTGTGCGTGTTAAACCTCAGCCCTAGGCTGCCAGCAGCCCCTCTGACGCCTCTTTGCAGACACTTTATGGATGTGATTTAATCCTCAGGACTCTGCCTTTCTTTCCTCTGCTGAAGGAGCTTGGTGCTCTCAACTCATTAACTTGTGCTCCTGTTATTTGCCTGCCGTTGCAGTCCTCTTCTTGCAATAACGTGGCGTCTTGTTGTCAGGGGAGGTTCCAGCCACAGAGGCGGCCTCGACGGGCCATCAGCAGTGATGGCAACGTTGCAAATTTAAGAAGAGCGCACATGGCAAAAATGAAAAGCAGCAGGGCAAGTGCTGATGAAGAAAGACTTTCTAATATTCCCGTCCTGTGGTTCCATGTGATGTGTGCACCGGGAAGGGGGAAGAGTTAGGAACATTTTGGTGCTTAGGGTTGAGATTCTTAGAGGCCTAGCCATGCTGCTTTGTGATGCGGGGTCTTTTAAAAGAATATTTATTAAAAAAAATTTTTGGCCATGTGTGGCACTTGGTGTGGGGTGTTACTTCCCCCACCAGGGATTGAACCTGGGTCACTGCATTGAAAGTGCCAAGTGCTAACCTCTGGGCTGCCAGGGAACTCCCAGTGGTGGTTGGTCTAGGGGCATTTGTTTCAAAGACACCCAAGGGACCTGTTCAGTGCAGAGGAAGACGTGGACCTCATCACGAGGGAATGAGCAGGCCTTTTAGGAGAGAGGTAGCAAGACGGCGGAACCAAGGAGAAATGTTACAGCAGAATGTTCCAGATAGTAGGTGTCCATGGGAGGGGAGATTAGCTCTGCTGGATTGGAGCAGATCAAAGAGGAAGAGATTGTCACCAACCACTTGGCAAGGGCCCAAGGAATGCACATGGAGTTGGACTTGGGTTCGTAAGCTGCTACGTGAAGAGAAAACACGCACCCCAGGGAACCGTGCAGTGCTGGGTAAGAATGGCTCGGAGAGGCATCACAGTGGCTTTGGGCTTGTGTTTGGCAATTTGAGTACGAGGAATTGGGGTCTATTCTGGGATAGTGTTGTTAGAAGGAGGAGCAGTTTGATGACTGGGCGTCTTAATACCTTTCGTCTAGGAGATGGGAGGAATGGAGTAGGGAATAGAGATGTTCTTGAAAAAGAAGCCATGGCAGCTCTCTTCAACCCCAAGAGGGGAGATGTGGTCCTTTTCCTGGTTGCACAGTCTCTGTTTCTCTCTCTATTCAGGTATGATATCCATGTGGTATCATTGTCAGGCTTCTCAGCTGGTGTTGATATTCTATGAAATTGTTTATCAAGGGGACGTCACAACCTAGCTGGAAGCAGCTGGGCCAGTGACTAGCTGAAAGTTCCCAGGGCTGCTTTTATTTTTCTCAAAATACTGGCTCTGGGCCCTGAAGTTTTCCAGGTCAAAAAGGGAAGCCATCTCCTACAGGGAGAGGGTGGGACTGGATGAGAGGGCAGTGGGGAGTATCACAAGAGGCTGAGGACTCTGTGGATGGCCTGGGAACCACACAGGAGATGTGTGTGGGAAACAGGGGGAGAAAGGCCCCAAGTCTAAGCCGGCCAGGTGGGAAGGGCTTTGGGCAAGCTATGGAGCTATAGCTACACCTACAGAGCTCAGCTGTAGCCCAGCTACAGAGCTTCGACTTCTCTTTTGGCCATCTTCATCAGAGTGGTCAAGTCAGAGTGGCTGGTGGACAGGTGTTCATGACTTAGGACGACCTTCATTCTTTCTGCATGTGGTTCTTTCCTTCACACCCTGTACAGCCATCAAAGCCCAGAAGGAACACTACCCAAAGCAGGGATATCCTTCGAGGAGTCCAGGCATGCTCTCTTGCAGTAACTCTTGGGCTACTATAGGCACTGAGCCAAAAGGCTTCTCCCTGCACATTTGGTCTCCTCCCCTGCTTCCCCAAGGGGAGCCTGAGGCCACACATGGCAGCATACTGGCTTGAGATTCCACAGCGAATCCTGAAAGGGTGATTGACCTCACATCTCCTGCTGCCTTGTCTCTGCTCTTTCAGAGTGTGCCTGAGTTGATGCTTATTCACCAGAGTAAATATTGGGGCTCCACCTGGCTGGGTCACTGCAGAGACACTCTTCCCCCCACTATACACAAAGATAAAATGCAGCAGCCAGAGGTAATTGAGAAGGAATTCCATTGTGACAGGACCCTGCTGGCGACCTTTCAGGGGCTGTGATTCCTAAGCTCTAACAACACTTCCAAAGGCCTTTTCTTCTCACATGATCTCTGTGCCAACATCTACCTGGCTCCCTTATCGCAGTCTGGGGCTGGGTCTTCTCCTGCTCCTTCCTTCTTCCCATCTACTTCTTTCTGAAATGGACTGGCCTAGCCTTTCTGTCCAAAGCCCCCATCCCATCCTCCTTTTTCTCAACACTCGTCCCACCTTTATATCAACCAGATTGTGTCTGGTTACATGTTGCAGAACCTCACTACAGTGGCTAAAACAAGTACCAGGTTTCTTCTTCTCCCTCCAGAAAAGTCCATTGCAAGGTGTTCTGCAGCTGGAGCAGCAGCTCCTTCTGCTTTTCTGCTCTGCCATTGAGGCCGTGTAGCTTTCTTCATTCTCACAGATGGATGTTGCACCTTCGGGCATCGTATTTCTATTCCAGGCCAGAAGAGGGAAATGGCCGAAGGTAGAAGACATATGCCTGATGAATGATTTCTTTATTAATTTTTTTTTTATTGAAGTATAGTTGCTTACAGTGTTGCATTAGTTTCTGTGATTCAGATACACACACACACACACATAGAGAGAGAGCTTCCCAGGTGGCTCAGTAAAGAATATGCCTGCCAACATAGGATATGTAGGAGACCTGGGTTCAAGCCCTGGGTTGGGAAGATGTCTTGGAGGAGGAAATGGCAACCCACTCCAATATTCTTGCCTGGAGAATCACATGGATGGAGGAGCCTGGGGGGGGTTACAGTCCATAGGGTTGCAGAGTTGGATATGACTGAGCAACTAAACATGCTTATATATAAATATAAATACATAAACATATAAGTATAAGTATATATACATGTAAAAATAAGTATATATATATATATACACATACTCTTCCACTATGGTTTATTACAGGCTATTGAATAAAGTTCCCTGTGCTATACAATAGAACTTTGTTGTCTATGTATTTTATATATAGTAGTTTGTGGGAAAAGGCAATGGCACCCCACGCCAGTACTCTTGCCTGGAAAATCCCATGGACAGAGGAGCCTGGTGGGCTGCAGTCCATGGGGTCGTGAACAGTTGGACACGACTGAGCGACTTCACTTTTACTTTTCACTTTCATGCGTTGGAGAAGGAAATGGCAAGCCACTCCAGTGTTCTTGCCTGGAGAATCCCAGGGATGGGGGAGCCTGGTGGGCTGCCGTCTATGGGGTCGTGCAGATTTGAACACAACTGAAGCAACTTAGCAGCAGCAGTAGCAGCAGCAACTTCCTTCCTTCTTTGGTAACCATAAGTTTTTTTTCTACCTCAGTGAATCTGTTTCTGCTTTGTTCTCAGGTGGCGCTAGTGGTAAAGAACCCACTGCCAGAGCAGGAGACATAAGAGATGTGGGTTCGATCCCTGGGTTCGATCCCTGGGTTGGAAAGATCCCCCTGGAGGAGGACACAGCAACCCACTCCAGTATTCTTACCTGGAGAATCCCATGGACAGAGGAGCCTGGTGGGCTACATAGTGTTGCAAAAAGTTAGACTCAACCTTTGCAAAGAGTCCATAGTGTTGCAAAGAGTCTATAGTGTTGCAAAGAGTCAGACTCAACTGAATTGACTTAGCTCCTGGCATTGTATTTTAGATTCCACCTGCTGCTGCTGCTGCTGCTGCTAAGTCACTTCAGTCGTGTCCGACTCTGTGCGACCCCATAGACGGCAGCCCACCAGGCTCTCCCGTCCCTGGGATTCTCCAGGCAAGAATACTAGAGTGGGTACCTGGAAGTATTATTATATGAAATTTGTCTTTCTCTGACTTCTGCACTTAGTATGATCACCTCTAGGTCCATCCATGTCGATGCAGATGGCATTATTTTGTTCTTTTTGATAGCTGAGTAATATTCCATTGTATATATGTACTACATCTTCTTTATTTCTTAAAATAAAGCATATAGGAACTCAAAGAATCATTGATCCACATTTTAAAATTCAGACTTTGCGTCTGCAAAATTATTTGATGTCCTTTTAATTCTTGTTTGTTCAATCAAGCTCCTGTGCACTCAGCTAAAACGATGTAGAGGAGGACTTTAAAATAGTGATGAAGCCCTTATCCTCAAAAAGCTCACTACAGTTACAAAGGTATGACACAAAACTTCACACAGAACTTCTGTATTTCTTTATATCAGGAAAACAATTACTTTCCCAGAAGCCCTACGCATTAGATTGCCACTTGCCTCTCATTAGCCAGAAATGGTTACATGGCCATCAGTAGTAGCAAGGGATCCTGGGGAGGTAAGTTGTCACCTTCCAACCCTGAGAAGAAAAATCAGGGTCATGTTAATAAAGACAGAAAGAATAGATATTGTATACGAATTTGGCAATGTCTGGTATACACATCCTCTAGAGTTTGTATCACAAGAATTTGGGCATCTAGTTTGGCAGAAACAGGGCTCTTGTCCATGTTGGGTTGGGGGAGGGAAGCTGATGGAGCAAAGTTAACCCACATGTGAATTAGTATTTACTTAAACAAGCATGATTCATTCTAGAACACATTGATTTGTTCTTATTTTGTAACATCTTAATCTTTTAAAAAATCACTTAATTTTTTTATTTTTTAAAGAGAGCTTGGGAATAGGCTATTTAATTAATTATTTGATTATAGCCATGCCCTGTGGCATGTGGGATCTTATGTCCCCACCAAGGACTGAACCTGCACCCCCTGCTTTGGAAGCAGGAAGTCTTAACCACTGGACTGCTAGGGAAGTCCCTTTAGAAATAACTTAGGAATCTAAATAGACATTTAGGATATGTTACCTATAAGAAATGAAATATTTCTTCTTAATGCATTCTACTCAACATCAGGGCTTTGCTCTGAGATAATTCAATTCCAAGAAGACAAGTTGCCAAATGTATTCTACTTAGAGTTGCTTTTCTCTTATTATGCACTAAAATAAAATAGTTACAGAGAACAAAAACACCAAGCTCTTGGTACTATAATATCAATTCTCTTTTTTGTCATTGTGCACATAGGCATTTGATGTTACTACAGTGGGTGCATACCAGTCAGTAGCGATCTGTTCTTTTCCACTTAACATTATCTTATTAACATGGCTTTATGGAGTGACAGTTCATATGATTATTTTTAGTGACAATGTAATATTCTGATATGCTAGAGCTCCTTTAGCTATTCCCCTTTGATCAGATGTTAATATTTAACAACTGATACCTCATTAATATCATTTAGTCAGGAGAGACCAGGCTATAGAAACAGCCTATGTACTTAAGACCCCTGCTGGGCCTGGCATTCGCCCTTGGTTGCTGGTTTGTAGAGTAGCCAGGGGTCTCTTTGCTGCTGGTGGGGGATTTGGTATGAATATTTAGTAACTGATATAGAAGGATGGCAGCAATTCAATGCTGTGCTTGGTCGCTCAGTCATGTCCGACTCTTTGCGATCGCATGGACTGTAGCCTGCCAGGTTCCACTGTTTATGGGGATTCTCCAGGCAAGAATGCTGGAGTAGGTTACCATGCTGCCATTCCCTCCTCTGGAGGGATCCCCCAACCCAGGGATCGAACCCAGGTCTCCTGCATTGCAGGAGGATTCTTTACCGTCTGAGCCACCAGGGAAGCCCAACAATTCAATAACCAGTTGTAAATAGGCTTTTTTTTTGGCTATACTAGGTCTTCGTTGCAGTCTACTTCTCTTGTTGTGGGGAGAGGGCTTCTCTTGTTGCCGTGCTTGGGCCCTAGAGTGCACAGTCTCAGACTGTGGCTCTCAGTCTCTCTAGTTGCGGTGCATGAGATTAGCTGCCCCATGGCAGGTGGGATCTTAGTTCCCTGACCAGGGATAGTGGTAAAGAATCTGCCTTGCAATGCAGGGGACCAGAGAAGCCCCCTGTAAATTAGCTTTAAGTGCATAGTAAGCGATTCCAAAGCATAGTGACTTAAAAAAATACATCCCAACACATTAAGCTCATGATTCTGTGGTTCTGCAATTTGCGCTGGGCTTTGAGCAGTTCTGCTGGTCCTGACTAGGGTCAGTCATGTGCCTGTGGTTTGCTGCTGCTCAGTTAGACTGTCTGCCTCTGGGTGTTGCAGATCCCCTTGGGTGATAGAGGTGACCTGACCGTATGTATTTCATCTTCCAGAAGGCTAGATGGAACTTTGCACATGGCTGGGTGAGCATTCCATAAAAAAGGAGCAAAAAAACACCCAAGGACTCCTGTGGCCCAGGCTTGGAATGGGAACAATGTCAATTCTACCACACTTAATTGGCCAAAGCAATTCCCAAGGTCAGCCTCAAGGACAAAGAAATACTCTCCACCTCTGGAAGGAAGATGCTGCACAATCATCACACTGAAAAGAGGTATGGATACAGGGAGGAGCATACTTGGGCCATTTTTGCAAAAACCAACAGGCTGTTGTGTAGCAGAATGGCAGACTAAGTGTCACTCTGTTAGAAATGAAGCATTTATAGTATGTATTATTCTGGACATTACATATATTACTGCTGTGAATATATTATATTCTTCCTGATGATTTTGGCATTCTTGACATTAGAAGAATGCTTATAAAGGGGATCAGGGTTGGAAGACCTTCACTCATTCTGAATCATTCATTCGGCATCTCTGTGCACAAGGTCGGTGGGGGGGCGGAAGCATTGGGCATATTTGTCTGGAGCCCAGCAGGGAAGATACACGGCGGAGGACAACCCAGCATGGACTGTGGTTTCTGCTCTGGCAGTGATATGTGTGGAGGGGTCTTGGCCCTGGGGGAGGGATGTGGGTGGAGCATGTCTGTGTGTGTGTCTGTGTAAGGCAAGGCATCCCAGGGGTAGGTAATGACTGACTTTATTTTATTTCTTTTTATTTGTGACTGACTGATTAATTGGCCGAGTCGTGAGCCTTGCGGGATCTCAGTTCCCTGACCAGGGATCGAACCTGTGCCCCCTGTAGTGACGGCGTGGAGTCCTCACCGCAGAACCACCAAGGAGTTCCCCGTAATGACTGGCTTTAGATTTGAAAAATGAGTCAGCCAGATGAGGAATGTGGTGAAGAGTGAATTCCAGTACGCACAAGGCGTTTCTTTCACCCAGATAATCAGTGAGGGCACTCTGGGGCAAGGAGTGAGCCAGAGGGGGGTTGCACTGAAAAGCCGGGCCAGGTCCCAAGTGCCTTCAGCCTGCCTTTGACCTTTGTCTTGGAGGCAGTGCAGGGCCGCTGGTGACTGCATGTTTTATTGTGAGGGTTCTCAGGACTGGAGCTGAAGAAGTGACTGACCAGCGCAAGCTATTTGATTCCCTGCGGTTGGGAGCTAGCTCTTGTTCTAGAAGCAAAGGAAGAATCACTTTTTTTTTCTTTTGCTTTTTTTTGTGGCCACGCCTTGAGGCATGAAGGATCTTAGTTACCCCACCAGGGAGTGAACCCATGTCTGCTGCAGTTCTGCAGTGGAAACATGGAGTTCTAACCACTAGACCACCAGGGAATTCCCTAGACTCAACTTTTCTTCTCTGAACACACCTTGGTTCTCTGAGAAATCACACCAGAAGAAATAAACATGGCCTCATTCTCACATCTTCCATCAAGATAAGATAGATGAAACAGCAATTTAAGTATTAAAAAAATAAGGTCATAAAGCATTAGTAGAAAATATGAAAATGGTTTTAATCTCAAAGTGGCCAAGACTTGCCCAGAAGTCATAAGAAAAGAGATGGATATATTTAACTACATAAAGCAAAAATAGAAATAAAAAACACCTGCATTGCAAAAAAACACCATATGCAAAGTAAAAAAAAAAAAAAATACCAGCAGATTAGGAAAAAATATTTGCAATGTGGCAGCCCTGCTATCTGGTAATTTAGTTTTTCCTCCCTGGGTCACGAAGATCCCTGGAGTAGGAAATGGCAACCCACTCCAGTATTCTTGCCTGGAGAATCTCATGGACAGAGGAGCCTGGTGTGCTACATGGGGTCGGACACGACTGAGCGACTAACATGTAACATTATTTTGTTGCAATAATTTTTTTCTTACTGTTTCAAAATATCATCTTTATCGTATGTTAAATGTTTATTTATTTGTAAATCTTTTGGGGAGGGGGCTTTAAATTCTGTTCCTTTAATCTGTCTGTCTATCCTTTCACGTGCCAGTACCATATTAACTTAGTCACTGTAGTATTGTGTGTGTGTGTGTGTGTGTGTGTGTGTGCATGTGCTCAGTCATGTCCAGCTCTTTGTGGCTCCATGGACTATATAGCCCTCCATGCTCCTTTGTCCATTTGGAATTTTCCAGGTTAGAATATTGGAATGGATTGCTATTTCCTACTCCAGGGGATCTTTCTGACCCAGGGATCGAACCCAGGTTTCTTACAGCTCCTGCATTGGCGGGCGGATTCCTTACCACTAGCACCACCTGGGAAGCCCCATAGTATTATAGTGTATCTTAATATCTGGCAGTCTCTCACATTACTTTTATTTTTTATTGAAGTAGAGTTGATCTACAGTGTTGTGTTAATTTTAGGTGTACAGTGCAGTGATTCAGTTAAACATATATACATATAAGTGTATGTGTGTGTATGTGTGTTTCTTATAGGTTACTACAAAATATTGAATATGGTTCCCTGTGCTATACAGTAAGTCCTTGTTGGTTATTTGTTTTATATATAGCAGTGAGTATTTCAGTTCACTTCAGTTCAGTTGCTCAGTCGTGTCTGACTCTTTGTGATCCCATGAATCGCAGCACGCCAGGCCTGGTGGTTGTCCATCACCAACTCCCGGAGTTCACTCAAACTCACATCCATCGAGTCGGTGATGCCATCCAGCCATCTCATCCTCTGTCATCCCCTTCTCTCCTGCCTCCAATCCCTCCCAGCATCAGGGTCTTTCCCAATGAGTCAACTCTTCGCATGAGGTGTCCAAAGTACTGGAGTTTCAGCTTTAGCATCATTCCTTCCAAAGAACACCCAGGACTCATCTCCTTTAGAACGGACTGGTTGGATCTCCTTGCAGTCCAAGGGACTCTCAAGAGTCTTCTCCA
Organism: Bubalus kerabau; assembly: GCF_029407905.1. Lineage (NCBI taxonomy): Eukaryota > Metazoa > Chordata > Mammalia > Artiodactyla > Bovidae > Bubalus > Bubalus kerabau. The sequence goes on from NC_073643.1 coordinate 9,885,474, forward strand.
ACACCACAGTTCAAAAGCATAAATTCTTCGGCGCTCAGCTTTCTTCACAATCCAACTCTCACATCCATACATGACCACTGGAAAAACCACAGCCTTGACTAGATGGACCTTTGTTGGCAAAGTAATATCTCTGCTTTTCAATATGCTGTCTAGGTTGGTCATAACTTTTCTTCCAAGGAGTAAGCGTCTTTTAATTTCATGGCTGCAGTCACCATCTGCAGTGATTTTGGAGCCCAAAAGATAAAGTCTGACACTGTTTCCACTGTTTCCCCATCTACTTCCCATGAAGTGATGGGACCAGATGCCATGATCTTTGTTTTCTGAATGTTGAGCTTTAAGCCAACTTTTTCACTCTCCACTTTCACTTTCATCAAGAGGCTTTTGAGTTCCTCTTCACTTTCTGCGATAAGGGTGGTGTCCTCTGCATATCTGAGGTTATTGATATTTTTCCTGGCAATCTTGATTCCAGCTTGTGCTTCTTCCAGCCCAGCGTTTCTCTTGATGTACTCTGCATAGAAGTTAAATAAGCAGGGTGACAATATACCACCTTGACGCACTCCTTTTCCTATTTGGAACCAGTCTGTTGTTCCATGTCCAGTTCTAACTGTTGCTTCCTGACCTGCATATAGGTTTCTCAAGAGGCAGGTCAGGTGGTCTGGTATATCAATCCCCAAATCCTAATTTATCCCTCCCCCCTCTTTCCCCTTTGGTGACTGTAAGTTCATTTTCTGTGTCTGTGCATCTATTTCTCTTTTCACATGCTTTAAAATTTTTTTTAGATTATTTTTGGCTGCCCTGGGTCTTCGTTGCTGCACATGTGCTTTCTCTGGTTGTGGCGAGCAAGGGCTACACTTTGTTGGGGTGCGTGGGCTTCTCACTGCAGTGGCTTCTCTTGTTGCAGGGCATGGGCCCTAGCATGTGGGCTCAGTAGTCATGGCACACCAGCTTATTTACCCCGAGGCATGGGGGATCCTCCTGAACCAGGGATCGAACCCATGGCCCCTGCATCGCAAGGCGGACTCTTAACCACTGGACTACCAGGGAGGTCTTTTCAAATGTCTACTTTTCAAAAGTCTGCTTTTTAAAGGGATTTCCTGTTTGAGAATATGGTACATTTTCTCATTCGTGCAAGTCCTTTTTTGGTGTGCATCCCTCAGGGGCAATTTAAATTTTGTTCACATCAACTTTGCACATTTAGGTTATTTCTGTATATTTTATCATTTTTGGTTATTACAAATGAGATTTTCTTCCTTAATAATCTAACTGGCTATTAAATTCTTTATATTAATTTTGTAGTCATCCAACCTACAAAAAATTTGTATTGTTTTGGGCTTTTATTAGTTAGTAATCATACCAACTACAAAGACAAATAACTTTGCTTCCACTTTTAAATTCTTTGTACTTTATATTTCTGTTTATTATTGATTGCATTGGTTAGTATTTTCAGAACCCTTGTAAATAATGGGCTTCCCAGGTAGTGTTAGTAGTAAAGAACCTGCCTGCCAATGCAGGAGATGTAAGAGACTCAGGTTCGATCCCTGGGTTGGGAAGATCCCCTGGAGGGAGGGCACGGCAACCCACTCCAGTATTCTAGACTGGAGAATCCCATAGACAGAGGAGCCTGGAGGGTTACAGTCCAGGGGTCACAAAGAGTCGGAAGCCACTAATCGACTTAACATGCATGTACTGTGGTGGACATTCTTGTTTGGTTCCTGGCTTTCATGGAGTGCTTCTTGTGTTTTCCCATTAAACATGAGGCTGGTTTAAAAGTTGAAATAGATATATATCTGTTATAATACATGAGAGAAGCATCCGTCATTAATAGCCTTTGCTGTAGCCAATTCCTTCAGCTAGTCAAGTATCTGTGTACCTTTTCCCTATATAGAGCCTCCCCACTCCTTAACTGGGGCAGAGTCCCATTTGGTTCTGCTTCTCTGTGAAAGGCCAGGATCTCTGGGTGAGGCACGGTCCTGCCCATCAGATCAACACAGTCTTCCCTTGGGACTTCCCTTGTGGTCCAATGGCTAAGACTCTGCATTCCGATGCCGGGGTCCCAGGTTCAACCCCTGGTCAGGGAACTAGATCCTGCATGCTGCAGCTAAAGACCCTGTGTGCCACAACTAAGCCCTGGAGCAACCAAATAAAGAAATATTAAAAAAGAGAAGATAGTCTTCTCCTGATTTGTTTTTCAGAAATTGTCAGATGGTCTGATCTTCATTTTATAAGAGATTGTTTTTTCAACCCACAATGTAAGATCAAGTTTAGAATCATAATTTATTTTGTCAAATTTCTGGTTTTTTTAAAATAAAATTATTATTGAGGTTGTGTCTGAGAGGTAACAATATATACTAGAAGTGAAAATAATGAAGAACTTTAAACTTTTTACAGATCAAATATTCAGCTGTTTATTGAAGAGCTTTGGCTCTGAATGTCAGCACGAATCATACAGACTCACTTGGTGGAGATATCTAAGGACCAACAGAAAGCAGGATGTTTCTTCAGAGCATTTCCCCCCACACCAGCGAAAAAAGATAGTCTTCCTTGATTTGGTGGTCTTTGAACTAAAAAGGAAGTGATCTAATCACAGCATGGACAATATGTAGTAACTCAGTGGACACAAGTTAATACAACATGAACCCCATGTTGGAAAGGGAAAATGGGGAATATGGTAGACACTGGTCCATGGCAGAGATTACACTGGACTTCAGGCTTCCCAGGTGGCTCCGTGGTAAAGAACCTGTTTGCCAGTGCAGGTGATGTAAGAGACTTGAGTTTCATCCCTGTGTCGGGAAGATCCCCTGGAGAAGGAAATGGCTACGCACCTGAGTATTCTTGCCTGGAGAATCCCCATGGACAGAGGAGCCTGGTGGGGCTACAGTCCATAGGGTCACAGAGAGTCAGACATGACTGAGCGACTTAGCATGGCAAATGTTCTCTTTTCTGTCTGTAGAATGCATTTCGTTGGTGAGTCCATTTGGACCACCTTTTTCTGCTCTCTGAAAAAATTCAGTGTCCTCTGAAATTCCCACTTCTGCCTAGGGAAACTTTCTTATCTTTTATTCCTCAAGGCCATAAAAGTACTGACTTCCAGTCAGCTTAGATTGCTGGCCACAGACAAAAAGTCCCTCTCCTAGCAGAATTATATCCCCTTCCATCTGTGTTTGTGACTGGCTGGCTCTCTACTGAGTTCGTCACTCTTGTAACGTTGGGTGGAAGGAGAGAAAAAGACAGCATGTTCTTTTCCCATAGTTTGTATATTAACACATACATATGGAATCTGCAAAGAGTTCTGATGATTCTATGTGCAGGGCAGCAAAGGAAACACAGACATAAAGAACAGACTTTGGACACAGTGAAGGAAGGAGAGGGTGGGATTATTTGAGAGAATAGCATTGAAATGTACACATTGCCATCTGTAAAATAGATGGCCAGTGGGAGTTTGCAGTGTGACGCAAGGAGCCCAAAACCATTGCTCTGTGACAATCTGGAGGGGTGGAGGGTGAGGGAGGTGGGAAGGGGTACAAGAGGGAGGGGACATATGTATACCTATGGCGGATTCATGTTGCTACATGGCAAAAACCATCACAATATTATAAAGTATTACAAATTAAAGATAAAATATAAATTTTATAGAATGGTAATAAATACTCAAAATACAAAAAAAAAAAAAAAAATTGGAATTTTCCCCAGTGCTTTACCTTCACTGGCAGGTTGTCTGTCTTCCAAGAAACCACCAGTGATGGTTTAATGAAGAGCTTTGCATAGAATAGCAAGAGATCAGATGACCAGCTTGTGAGGCCATATTTTATGGAGATATTCATCATTTCTCGGTACCTCTTTTTACTCAACAGTGTTAAAAATGTAAAATATGACACATGGCGATTGTAGTGCGCCCTCGTTGTAAGATGAAAATCAATTTCAGAGATGTTAAAATGGGCAAAAAATGTGCACCTTAGAGTGTGATAAGATACCACGTCTGTACCTTTAAAAAAAATTCTTTATTAAAAAAATCCATTTATTTATTTGGCTGCGTCAGGCATTAGCTGTAGCACATGGACGTTGCATCACGCGGACCTCGCTGGTTCACGCCCTCTCTAGTTGTGGTGCGCAGGCTCAGTAGTTGTGACGTGAGGGCTTAGTTACCCTGTGGCACATGGAATCTTCCCAGACCGGGAATCGAACCCGTGTCCCCTGCACTACAAGGCAGATTCTTAACTACTCGCCCACCAGGGAAGTCCCTCAGGTCTGCACCTTTGCCCTGGGCTGTCCCACCAGCTCTGCCTGGACAACATCTCGTGTATGCTCTGCTACCTGCCGCTCCCCACCTGCGGGAAACAAGTTTTGTTTCAGTTAGGGTGAATTGTTGTTCTGTCATCTTCTAAGCTCCTTCTGCACTTGTGTCCCAGGTGGCTGCTCCAGCACCGGGAGCCGTAACCACTGCTCTGGTAGCAGAAAGGAGGGAAGGGAATATACACGGACATTCTCCTTCCCTGTAAGTGTATGTCCAGGAAGTTTCTCAGACCATTT